>NC_138345.1:139676950-140876950 GCF_046562875.1 Panthera onca | reverse complement strand
CCCCTGCTGCCCTACCACAACATGTGGACCAGCACCAGGTTCCAGGAGTACCTGCAGAAGAGGGGCCGCGGGGCCGTGTGGGCCAGCGTCATCTACCCGGCCATGAAGCGGGCCGTCGCCAACACCATGAGGGTGGTGCAGGACCACGTGGAGCCACGCAAGAACAGCTTCGAGCTGTACGGGGCCGACTTCATCCTGGGCCGCGACTTCCAGCCCTGGCTGATCGAGATCAACTCCAGCCCCACCATGCACGCGTCCACGCCCGTCACGGCACAGCTGTGCGCCCAGGTGCAGGAGGACACCATCAAGGTGGTGGTGGGTCGCAAGGTTGACCGCAACTGCGACGTCGGCAACTTTGAGTTGCTGTGGAGACAGGTGAGTGGGGGCGGGACCGGGGGGGGGGGGGGGGGGGTGCGGTCGCACCTGCTGCTGCCTGTCCCTCCGTGGCTGCAGCCACTTCAGGCAAACTGGGCAGTGACTCCGGACGCCCCCCACCCCCAGGGGAGACTCCCCCGGCTCCAGCCACCTTTGCTCCGCTCCTCCGCAGCCATCCCCCCCGCTCTGCGGCCACCACAGGGAGGCCCCCTGCCTGGACTCGTGGGAGGTCCGCGGTGTCCAGACTCCGAATACTAGGCCGTTCCTTTCCAGGCCTGCGGTGTCCCCCCTCCTCCCCCCTGATGAAAACCGAGTCCTCCTTCAGGGGTCTTTCCGACACCCACTCCCTGCCGGGAGTCTTCCTGCCGGCCAGGCCACCGGGCTGGGTGTTCACTTCGCCGGGCCCTCTGGCTGCCTGGGGAGGACCCCGTGTCCCAGCCTCCTCGGAGCAGGGGGCGGGCGGGGGGAGGGGGGCTGGTGGGCAGCCCAGCCACAGAGAAGCGCGGCCCGCGCTTCTCCAGCCAGCGGGCCGGCCAGCAGGTGCGGGAGAGGGGAGCACGGGCCTCTGGGCAGGGCCAGCCGCACCCCCAACGCGGCCCTCCTCCTCCCAGCCTGCTGTGGAGCCTCCGCCCTTCCACGGGTCCGACCTGTGTGTGGAAGGCGTTGGTGTGCGCAGAGCCAGGAAGCAGATGCCGCCCATTTCCGGCGCTAACTGTCCATCCGCGCTCCTGGACCCTCAGCCGCTGAAGGTGCGGTCCCCCTCGGCCGTGCCAGGCCCGGCTCCGGGCCGCCCCCCGACGGCCGTGCGCGGGGACTTGAGGCCGGACGACGCACAGGCGCTCGCTTGCACCCTGCCCGCGCCCCTCAAGAGGCCGGCCGAGAGACGCTGCGAGGCGCAGTCCGCCAGGAAGTCAGCGGTCCCCACTCGTGACTTTCAACTCGCGGACGGTCAGGCCCCGAAAATCCGCCTTCCCAAAGCCGAGTCCGACAGACGCTCGGGGGCCGACACGGTCAGCGCGCGGGCTCGGCCGGCCGTGCTCCCGAGCGTGAAGACACCGGAGGGCGCCCTGTTTCAGCCGCTCACGCCACCAGGTAGCGCTGCGGGGGCGCTGACACCGCGGGCTGCTGGGGTGGCCTGCTCCGTGGCCTCCAGGGCGAGGCGGGGGGCGGGGGCGGGGAGCGTGTGCCGTGGGGGCACCGGCCCGGGCCTGGGACCGGCCGGGCTGTTGGGGTCGCGGGGTCCCCGCAGCAGCAGTTCCCGGGGCCCCTCACAGGAGCGAGTGGGTGGCCTCTGTGTCGCTCTGTGTGCGGTGTGGTGCGCATCGGGTCGGGCCGGGCGCCAGCGGGCCACTGGGCTCCCGCATTCGGTTTTCCGAGGTTCCCGACGGAGCTGACCCTGCGTGGCCTGCCAGCCTGTCCTGGGCCCGGGCTCAGGGCACAAGACAGGTGTGGGGCAGCCCCGAGTCTCTGGGGGTGGCCCTGCCGGGTCTGTACCTCAGCGCCCTTCCCCAGAGTGGCCGGAAGGTATGCGTGAGGAAAAGGCGGGAGCCCGGCGGCTGCCACACCCCTGCCTGGTTCAGCTCCTCCTGAAACACACCTGCTGTTCCCTCCACCTGCCTGGGTCTCTGTCTGTCTCTCTCCCCACACCTCCCTCCCTTTCTCCCCCCCTTTCACCCCACCCCTCCCTCCCTGGCACCAGAGCGTCCTTGCCGTCCGTCCGTCCGTCCGTCTGCCGGCTGGCTCTCTCCCCTGGAGTGCAGGTCCCCGATGGCAGCGATCTTCTGCTGTCTTCACCGCTCACCCCAGCAGCTGGGGCTGTGCGGGGGCCCACGGGCAGTGCCCAGTAAGTGTCTGTGGGGCGAAGGCACGGGTTGTCCTCAGCGCTGGTCGGCCTCAGGCGGGAGGACACCCCCAGTCCCGCCCACTCTCCTCACCTCATGTCCAGTCTGCCACTGAGGCCGCTCGGCCCTCCCGCTCAGCATCTCGCCTCTTTCCGGGTTGTTTGCTGTTACCAAAAACACAGCGTGCACCTTTCCACAGGCATCTTTCTAGAAGCGTAGCGTTGAGGGGTGCACACAGCCTCAACTTAGCTGCGGTAACACAGCACTGCCGACGGCTGGCTTAATGGCAGAAAGGTGTTCTGTGAACGTCCTGGAGCCTGAAGTCTGGAGTCAAGGTGTTCGCAGGGCCGTGCTCTCAAGGCTGTAGGGAAGAATCCCTCCTTGTCTCGTCCAGCTCCTGCTGGCTGCTCGTAATGTTGGGGCTCCTTGGCTTGTCCTTAGGCCACTCCAGGCTGCGCCCCGTCCTGACGTGGTGTTCTTTCTCTGTGTCTCTGTGTCCAGAGTTCGCTCTTGTAAGGACACTGCTGTTGGATTGGGGCCCACCCCCTCCCTCCAGGGTGACATCTTAACCTGATGACATCTGCAAAGGCTGTTTCTAAACAAGTCAGATTCACAGGTTCCAAGTGGACGTGACCTCATGGGGAGGGGGTCTTGAACCCGGTACATTGGGCCTTATGAGCACGGCCAAAGGGGCTGCACTCTGACTGCATTCACACCGGGGCCGTGCCTCCTGCTGCTGCCGACACTTGGTGTCAGCACGCGTCTTCGTGTTCGCCTCCGGAGACAGCGCGATGGCGCTCATTTGCATTTTGCTGCTTACCAGTCAGATGGCCCATTTTCAGACGTGTGTTTCCCCTCCTGAGAAGTACCCACCTGAGCCTTCCGTCCAATTGTCCGTAGACTCTTCTTCCGGAAGGGTCTCTTTCTTCTCGACTTGTAGGAGTGACGTCTATTCTGGATTCTCCTTTTCCGTTGACTGTTGCAAATACTGTCCCCACTTTGTGATTTGTCTTTTTGCTTCCTTATGACATGCAGAGCCACCTTGATTTTGATAAACCCAAGCTGGTCAGCCTTTTCCTCTACGGTTGGTGATTTTTGTGGCCGGTACCCTTACCCTGAGCTCGTGAAGACAGGCTCCAGTGGCGGCTTCTTCTGTAAGTGCCGCTTGCTCGTGCGTTTCGGTCTTTGATGCTCCTGGAGTTGATTTGGCGTGTGGCGCGAGATGGGTTTGATCGCAGTTTTACGGGGCTCCCCGCCGTGGAAAGGCCCTCCCCACCTACCTGCAGCTTGCTGCTGTCACGGACGGTGTCCCTGGACTTTCTGGTGAGCTCCGTCGGTCTGTCCGTCTGCCCTGGGCCGGTGCCGCAATGTCCTCGTCACTGCAGCCCACTAGGGCGTCGCTGGGCTGGTCAGGCAAGTCCCACGATCTTGTTTTTCTTCCTCAGAAAGGACTCCGCTCTTCTGGACTCTTGACCCCTTTACTTCCATACCAGTTACAGAGCCAGCTTGTCAAGACGCACCAAAAAGAGTTTTACAAACATGTTTCAAGGATTTTTACATTTTACTTATTTTTGAGAGACAGATGTGAGTGGGAGAGGGGCAGAGAGAGAGGGAGACACAGAATCGGAAGCAGGCTCCAGATCCGAGCTGTCAGCACAGAGCCTGACGTGGGGCTCGAACTCACAGACCGCGAGATCGTGACCTGAGCCGAAGTCGGACGCTCAACCGACTGAGCCACCCAGGCGCCCCTGTTTGCACTTTTTTAAAGTTAGATTTAGTCTTATATGTGTTTTTATTTTTTATTCTAGGGTAAGTACTATTAAAATTTGTGTTTTTTCTACAGATTGTGGCTGGTTGATAGAAATGGGATTGATTTTTATGAACTGATTTCTTTTTAATCCAGCCATCTGGCTAACATTTCTATCCATTCTGTTAATATAGCTGAAGATTATGTTTATTTCTCGGAATAATTTTATTTCTTCTGAATAATCTGAAGATTATTATTATTTCTCACATACACAGTTATGTCATCTGAAGAGTTTTCTTTTTCCTTGCCATCATTATACCTTTTGTGTCTTTTTCTTACTTTATTTCACTGTGTACAACTTCCTTCATTCACTGCATCTCAGGTGCATATGCTCTGGTTGGTCATTATCCTTGGCTCCTGGCATAGTTTCATTGTTTGTCCTTACATGGCCCGTTCTTATTCAGATTGTCTTAAAAACATGTTTAGAACCAAACAGTATCTGCACCCACCCGTCTCTGGCACCCCTGTCTCCCTGCACCACCCCTGAGGGGACCATTCTCCTTTTGTTGCATCTATAGCTATTCTTCAAAGACTTTTCATTTTAAGCTGTTTTTACTTCTTTAAGAAGGGCATCATAGGGGCGCCTGGGTGGCGCAGTCGGTTAAGCGTCCGACTTCAGCCAGGTCACGATCTCACGGTCCGTGAGTTCGAGCCCCGCGTCAGGCTCTGGGCTGATGGCTCGGAGCCTGGAGCCTGTTTCCGATTCTGTGTCTCCCTCTCTCTCTGCCCCTCCCCCGTTCATGCTCTCTCTCTGTCCCAAAAATAAATAAAATTTGTTAAAAAAAAAAAAAAAAAAAAAGAAGGGCATCGCGCTTACACGTTCACCAAATTATCAAATTTTGCTAAAATTCATCTGTGCTCCTGCATCTTTACTGTAGCTCATTTCTTTGTGCGAGTCTCACGATTATTCTTCCGTGGTCCTGTGTTGTGTATTTAGATCGTTTCCAGGCTTCGCTGTTGTGATCGATGACTCTTGGAACATTCTTGCATGTGTCTCTTGTGCACAGGTGAGCGTTTCTTGTGAGTAGATGCTTCAGAGCGGGATTGCTAGCTCATTGTCACCAGCCAAATAGACCTAAGAAAGCAGTCTTGTTGCGATCTTGATTTACATTTCACTGGTTGTGTTAAATATCTCAGTGTGCGTTTGTTAATTATGTAAATTCCTCTTCTGGGAAATATCTGTTCATCTCTTTTGCTTGTTTTTCTGTAGGGTTGTTACGCTCGTCGTATCTATTGTGAACAGTTTCTCCCAGTTTGTAACTGCATTTTCAGTGTTTTAAAGGTATCTTTTGATGAAAACTGTGAATTTTAATGTGGCCAAAGCTATCAATATATATTTTTAAAAGTCAGTGCTACTTTTGTCTCAAGAAACTCAGGGGCGCCTGGGTGGCTCAGTCGGTTAAGCGTCCGACTTCGGCTCAGGTCATGATCTCGCGGTCCGTGAGTTCGAGCCCCACATCGGGCTCTGTGCTGACTGCTCAGAGCCTGGAGCCTGTTTCAGATTCTGTGTCTCCCTCTTTCTCTGACCCTCCCCTGTTCATGCTCTCTCTCTCTGTCTCAAAAATAAATAAACGTTAAAAAAAAGAAAGAAAGAAACTTTTCCTTAGGGAACCTGGATGGCTGGTTGGGATTCTCTCTCTCCCTCTCTCTCTGCTCCTCCCCTACTCTCATTCTCTCTCTCTCTCTCTCAAAAGAAATAAATAAACTTTTTTAAAGAAAAAAGATAATTTTCCTTACCGTGAGGTTTAAAAGATTATTTATCTACATTTATTATTAAGAGTTTCAAATTTTATCTTTGACATATCAGTCCTAACCTATCTGGAGTTGATGTTTGACTATGGTGTGGTAACAATCAAATTTTATCTTTGGGGCGTCTGGGTGGCTCAGTCGGTTGAGCGTCTGATTTCGGCTCAGGTCATGATCTCACAGCTCATGAGTTTGAGCCCTGCATCGGGCCTGGAGCCTGCTTCAGATTCTGTGTCTCCCTCTCTTTCTACCCCTCCCACACTCTCTCTCTCTCAAATATAAATAAACATTTAAAAAATTTTTAATTAAAAAAATTTATTTGAAAAATTTTATCTTTCTCCATAGGAATAACAACTTTGTTTCATTTATTTGTTGAAAAATGCCTTTCTTTCCCACTGTGAACTGACATCTCACTCTGTACATGCATGCGTCTGTCTCTGGAGTGTCTGTTCTATTCCACAGATGAATCTGCACCCCCACCCCCACCCCAAGGCTGTACTGTCTTCACATCTGAGGGACGATTTGCCTCTCTGCCCATCTTCCTAAGGGTTCTGGTCCTTCTTGCATTCATTCCCTTCTATATAAATATCATAATTGTTTTTATCAAGTTCCACAACAAATCCTATTGAGATTTTGATTGGATTTGCATTGAATCCCTAGATCAATTGGGAGGAAATTGACAAATTAATGAAATCTTATCTTCCTGCCAATGAGTGTGATATATTTCTCCATTTACTTACGTCTTCTTTAAGTTTCACAACTTACCCGATGGAGATTGTGTACATCTTTCATTAGGGTTATTCTTAGTACCCTGATAGTCTTGTAGCTGCGTGTGGTGTAATTTTCTCATTGCTTGCTGCTGGTATGTAGGATGTAACTGCCTTTCATATTTTAATTTTCTATACTGCCACATTTCTAAACTCTCTCACGGTTTCTAAAAATGCGTATGTATATTCTGAGTTTTCTACATAAGTAATTCTATATCACGTGCAAATAGCTTCCTACCTTCCATTCCACCCTTGTCTGTAATTCCTTTGTCTTGTCATATTGTCCTGGCTGGAACTTCCTATACAGTATTGGGTATTATTTTTGAATTCCTGATTTTAAAGTGAATGTTTCTAACATTTCCTCATTGATAGTGACTAGGTCACTAGGTCTTTGTAAGTCATGGATATAAATGTAAATGATTCGACACTCTAGCATGTTAAAGAAGTTTCTAATTCTTACCAATTATTACTCTAATTCTTTATAATTATTCTAATTTCTTTCAAATTTGTATTGTATGTAATGAATTTTCTCAAAACCGTTTTTTGCACCTATCGTCAGCTTTTTCTCCTTCGTACCATTAAAGTAGTGATGACATCAATTGGTTTTTTAACTTTGTTTGATGTTGGATTTGACATACGGCTGGATTTTTTTTTCTCACGTGTAGTTAAAATTCATTCTCAACCAGAATTTATTCACACTACTATTTCTCGGCATTTACGTCATTTCTGATCCAGACGATTACGGATAGCGCTGCTGTGACTGCTCTCCAGCTCGGAGGACACACATCTACCCCGTTCCGTAGCAATGGGACGCGGAGTCTCGGATTCAGCTTTGGCAGGCGCTGCTAAGGAATTTCCCGGAGTGAATGTGCCAGTTTACATCCACAGCAACGTGAGGGCATTCCCGTGGCTCCGTGCTCCTACCAACACTAGCTGTTGTCTTTCGATTTGGGCCATTCTGTAGACAGGCAGTGGCTTCACATCGTAGCTTCGGTTTGCCTTCCCTGATGACTAATGAAGTTCGGCACCTTTCGCTATTTATGTTCCATTTGAACATACTCTGGTGAAGTGCCATTTTTGCATTTGGACAATGTTTTTGGTTATTCTATTCCTATTGGCTTGCAGGAGTTCTCTAGATAGTCCAGATGCAAGTCCCTTGGTGGGTTCATCTCTTAAAAAGATCTTCAAGGCACCTGGGTGGCTCAGTCTGTAGCCCATGTGACTCTCCATCTCAGGGTTTTGAGTCCCACGTTGGGTGTAGAAATTACTTAAAGAAAATGACGTCTTTTGTTATTGTTGTTCCATTTATTTTATTTTTATTTTTTGAGAGAAAGAGCATGAGCAGGGAAGAGGGGCAGAGGGAGAGAGAATCTTTTTTTTTTTTTTTAATGTTTATTTACTTTTGAGAGACAGAGACAGAGTGCAAGCAGGGGAGGGGCAGAGAGAGAGGGAGACACAGAATCCGAAGCGACTCCAGGCTCCGAGCTGTCAGCACAGAGCCCGACGTGGGGCTCGAACCCACAAACCGTGAGATCATGACCTGAGCCGAAGTCGGACGCTTAACCGACGGAGCCCCCCCCAGGCGCCCCTGGTTTTTTAATGAGGTTCCTGCGGGAATCACGCTACATAGCAAAGGCACCTTTCTCCCCTACCCCACTGGCATTTATCCAGCAAGCATTTATTTTTCACGTGTCTTCGGGTCAGCTGCAGCAATGCTGGGTTCAGCTGGGGAACGCTGATCTGGGCTCCAGCCTGCAGGTTGGTTCAGATTTGCTCCACGTGTCTCCTCCTCCTGGGATCCGTGGCTCCCCAGGGCGTCTTCTTCACGCGGCAGGTGGTATCAGCGTGAGAGAGCAAGCCAAACCATGCAGGCACCTGGAAGCTTCTATCACAGCTGCGCACATGGCACCGGCCAGACTCAAGTCAGTACGCGAGGAAGGACACTTACGACAAGGAGGAGGAGGAGGAGAGGAGCGAATATGTTCTGAACAATAACCAAACGTACAACAATCCAATGTCTTGGTCACCAGTGTTCACTTACCTTCTACAGAAAAGATACGCTCACCGCCTCCTGCTCCAAAAGTGTCCCAATCACGGTGTCAGGCTCCAAGTCCCAGACGTGACGATCCTACATCTTCTGGATTCTACATCCTCTCTCCTTCCTCCGGATAGCCATGAGCCACAAAGACAGATCTGGTCTGGGATTCACTTGGCCTGTGGCTGTTTCATGGATGCTGGCAGAAGACGTGAGATTCCTAGATCAGAGACAAAGGACATTATTATTCGTTGCACAGCACGGGTAGCAGCACGTCTATGACAGTCCCATGAAGATGATGTGATATGGCCCAGGTGTGTGCTACACACAGTGTGTTTGTTGCGTCACTGATTCGGGGAATCCGCCACTTTAGTTTTTTTAATGTTTGTTTATTTTGAGACAGAATGCACGTGTGCAAGTGAGTCGGGGAGGGGCAAAGAGAGGGAGAGAGAGAATCCCAAGCAGGCTCTGTGCTGTCAGCGCAGAGCCCCACATGGGGTTAGATCCCACCGAGCGTGAGATCATGACCTGAGCCCGCTGAGCCACCCCGGCGCCCCTGCTGCTTTACTAGCAAGCAGTAAGCAAGCCTGCTCTCGGTCTGGAGGGAGAGAGCATCTCATCCCTCAGGACTGCTCACTGCAAACATGACCCTGAGAAATGGCCCGGGTAAAGGGCAGTCAGGGCCTTGCATTCTTGGCACACCCCACAAAGCGTGTAGGGTGCTCAAAAGACCCGTGGAGGACCGTCCCTCCCAACAATCCCCCCATCGGTCCTCGGCCTCTGGCGAGTTTTGACACGAGTGTCCACTCTACTGGCCGCTCAGATTCGTCTGGCCGACAGACACGGACACCAAATCCGTTCAACTTGTCTGGTACGTGTGTGTTCAAGGCTGCCGTCGTCAGGCTCCAGGTGGCGGGAAGAGGTCAGCCTGCGGCACTGACCTCAGCCGTGTCTTCCACACCCAGGACTCGCGTGCGGTGGGTCCCAGGGGGCACTGGCGGGTCTTATTTCGGACAGTCAGGGCACAGTCCGTGGCAGACCTGTTACTCACAAAGACCCACACGACAGAGTTGAGACTGACCTCTGATCTTTGATGTCATTGCCGACATGGGGTGCGATAGACGGGCTGAAAAGCAGCCCCCCACGCCCCCGGAGAAGCTTCTGTCCACTCGGCTCCCACCCTTCACGCACGGCCTGGAGAGCACAGGTCTCTCCAGTTGGGCTTTGCTGTTAAACTTGCTTCGGCTGTGCCACATGGGCCGTGTGGCTGAGACGCTGCACCTTGGTGGCCGTGCCTGCCATAACCCAGCTGGTTTCACAGCCCACGGATGGAGGTGGGAGACCCAGTGGCGGGTCAGACCCAGTCACAGCCGCTGCTAGACGGTGCCTCTGGGCCGCATGCCGGGTCTGCAGGACGGACAGCACCAGACGGCCCCATCCTGCACCTCCAGGCTCTAAGAGCTCCCCGCAGGTGCATGCTCCTGTCCCCCATCCATGGCCACAAAATCAGTTCTCCTTTTCTTCCACCATCCCTTACTCCCTTCTGGAACATTCATCTGAAGGGCCAGGGCTACTGGGGATGGACCCTGTTTTGGTGCTCAAGGACCCTGCCGCCCCCACAGGAGAATCCGGGTGGCAGAGCCAGAACTAAGCCCTCCTGGGGCCCAGCTGCCAGCAGAGGGTGCAGAGACCCGGCGGTCTGGGGCAAGCTCCGTGCCCAGCAGCGAGGAGATGGCCGCGTCCCCCGGAGGGGGCAAGGAAGCAGGGCGCGGGCCCAGCACTGACTGCACAGTACCACACGGGTGGCAGGCGGCCTGGGGTGCCACCGAACACCCCAACAGTCGCCTGTTGCTGGTTGCCAAGGCGACAAAAGGCACACCACCGCATGCTGGGTCAGGGGTCGGCAAACCGCAGCCTGTTTCCATGTGGCCTGTGGGCCAGGAGTGGTCTTTACCTTTGTAAAGGGTTGTAAAAAAATAAATACAAGAGCAAAGAGGCGACAGACTTCCCTCTGTCCCTGTCACGGCGTCTGCTGCCCCCTCCACAGATGGCGACCGAAACCCAGCTTGCTGCCCCCAAGCACTCCTGCCGGTGCCACAAACGGATCAAGGGGATCTTCTGCCTCCTGAGTCACCGCAGCCGAGCCTCACGCTTTGCCACCAAAGCACAGGTGTCCCTTCCAGGGCAGGACACGTCCCCACCGCCCGCCGGCTGTCCCCAGGCCAGCGCCACCTGTCCGGGGCTTCTCTCCGTTCCGGGCACCGCAGAGTGAGCCAGGAGTCCGCTGTGAGCATCCCACGCGGCCAAGGGCTCTGGCTTGCGGGACAGAAGCCAGCGTGTCCCTGCCACGGGGCGGCAGATCGGCTGTGCCGGGAGGGCTCTGTGCAGGCTAGCCCCGGGCTTCCGGGCCACCAGCCGGGCCACCGGCCAGCTCCATGAGACCCCTCGTCCTCCCGGCAGGTCTGTGTTCCCAGCCAGCCGGCCAACCGAGCGGTGTGCCTGGAGCCTTCGCTGCACCGCGACCCTGGGCCACGGCAGGTCCCCAGCAGGCGGGAAGCACGTTGTGTTCAGGAGCTATTCTCGGTCCCCTGCATTTCCGCAGAGATCTCAGAATCAGCCTATCGACTCCGAAGGAAGGAAGGAAGGAAGGAAGGAAGGAAGGAAGGAAGGGGAGAGAAGTTGCTGGGGTTTTGTCTGGGATCACCTTGAATCTGCAGGTCACTCTGGGGAGAATTGATGCCTTTCTCATATTGCGTCTTTCAGACCGTGATCACGATCCGCTCCTTTTAACTGAGGCTTCTCCTCTCGGCTGTGTTTTGTGTGTTGGCGGTAGGGGTCTGGCACATACTTCGCCAGGGTTCTTTCCCTGGGCATCGGTGGCTTTAACGCCGTAGCAAACGGGACCTCTTTTTACACCATGCTCTCGAGGCACGGCATGCACACAGTGAGAGCAGGTCTTGCGCAGACACCTGCACCACCCCCGCCCGGGTGAGGGGTCCCCGCTGCGGGAAGCCCCTGCGCCCCGTTCTGTCCTCCGGCCGTCGGCGACAACCGCTACCCGCTGGTCAGCACGGATGGCTTCCCACCGCGCGCTCACACCGCCTGTCGCACCCGGCCTGTCGTGCGCTCGCTGTCCCCGCAGAGGTCCGGGGGTCTGCCCGCTGCGCCTGCGACGGCCGGGGACTTGCGTCCCGCTCGGCGCGGCCGCGAGGGCGCCGGTCTGTGTGGACGCCAGAGGCCGGTCCTCCTGCTTTGCCGGCCACCGCGAGGCTCACCCTTGGCTTTGGAAGAAACCGCCCGTTTTCCGCCGTGGGCCCGACGTTCCGGGCTCCCTCCCGCGTCTGTGAGTTCTGGCTGCCGCGCATCCTCGCCCACCTCGGTATCGTGACCCTTAGGTTTGCGGCCGCTCTGGTAGGCGTGCTTTAATTTGTGTTCCCCTGACGACAAATCACGCTGGACACGTCGCCCTGTGTTTGCTGGCTCTACAGGCGTCCTTGTGACGTGCCCGTGGCTGCCGTCTGCCCACTTTTTCTTTTTTAAATCTTTGTACTTTTTCGACCTTTATTTTTAAATTTATTTTTTTTTTAATGTTTATCTATTTTTGAGACAGAGAGAGACAGAGCATGAACGGGGGAGGGTCAGAGAGAGAGGGAGACACAGAATCCGAAGCGGGCTCCAGTCTCCGAGCTGTCAGCACAGAGCCCGACGCGGGGTTCGAACTCACGGACTGTGAGATCGTGACCTGAGCCGAGGTCGGACGCTTAACCGACTGAGCCACCCAGGCGCCCCGCCGTCTGCCCGCTTTTAAATCAGGTCGTTTGTCTCCTTATTATTTATTTGGCGCTTTTCATACAGGCTGTCAGGTCTGCGTATTGAGAATCGTTTCTCCGAGTCAGTGGCCTGCCCTTTCGCTTTCTTGGTGACGCCGTTTGAAGGCTAGAAGTATTTCACGGAGCCTAATTTGTCAGCTTTTCCTTTTGTGACAGGGCCCTTGGCCTCTCGTCTGAAATGGCTTCGCCCACGCCCAAGTCATAGAGACGCTCTCCAGTGGCTCCTTCTGGAAGCCCTGTGGCCTGGACCTTCACAGTTTGATCTGTCATCCATCCTGAGTTAATTTTCGCGCATGGCGGGAAGGCGCCGCGGTCCATGTGGTTTTCGCAGCGACGGCCAGCGGACCCGGCGCCGTTCCCGAAAGGGCTGGCTTCTCCGCCCTGAACTGCTTGGCGCCTCGTCAGAAACAGACTCTCCGGAACGAATTCTGGCTCCTCTGTGCTGTGTTCTGTTTCAGCTCACCTTTCCTTGTACCAACACCCCGCTTCATCACTGTCTCCAGTACCTTGGAAAACTGCTCTGGAATGCGACGGGGCAAGTTCTCCCGCACGATTTCCTCCTCAAGGTTGCCCTGGCTGTTCCGCGTCTTTGGGTTTTTCTGCTTTGTTTGTTGTTTTCTCTACAAAAATCTTTATTTTAACATTTAAAAGAAAGCTATTCTCTGTCTTTTGAATTTTCATATAAATTTGGCCACCCGCTTGCACATCGCTCCAAGAAAGACCTGGTGGGCTTTTGACTGCGATTCCCTCAAATCTGCAGGTCATTTCGGTACGGAGACGTCCAGCGTGAGGCGCGACGCGTCCCAGGCCACCCACGTGCTCCTTGGCTTTCCTCTGCGACGTCTCAGCTCAGAGTTTTTTAAGTCAAACTTACTCAGATGTATTTGATATATTCTTGATACTTTTATAAATGTATTCTATAAATTTTGATACTTTTATAAATGGTGCTTTTTTATCTTTTTTTTTTTTTTTTGGTGAGAATATATAAAATCTACTCTCTGACAAATTTCAGTTATTCCATACAGCGTTCTCAGCTGTAGTCACCGTGTCTTACACGACGTCCTCAGACCGTAGTCATCTGTGTGTGGACCCTTTGCCCAGCCTCTCCCTGTGTCCCCTGCACCCAGCCCCTGGCAGCCACTTTTCTGCTCTGTTTCTGGGACTTTGACTTTTTCTTTTGAGATTCCACTCGCAAGTGTTACAAATGGCGTTTTAAATTTTATTTTCCAATTCCTTGCGCCAAGGTATAGAATATTCCATTGTTTTTTGTACATTGACACTATAGCCCAAAGTGCTGGTAAATTCACTTCTTGGTTCTAGTAGTTTGTAGATGCCTTTGGATTTTCCACAGAACCACATCACCCCGTGTCTTCCTTTCTCGTCTTTAGGCCTTTGTTTCTCGTTCTTGCCTCGTTGCACTGAGAACCTCCGGTAGTGAGAGTGGGCACGAACCCACCCGGGGGCCAGCCGCGGAGTCTCCATGCACACCTCGTCACGTCAGTCAGACGCGGCTCCCGCCACCCCCTCGTTTGCTGAGTGGTCTTCCCCTCCTTCCTCCATCCTGCCCCCGCCCTCCCTCTTGGCTTCCTCCCTCCCTCCCTCCTTCCTCCCTTCCCCCCTTCCTTCCTTTCCTTCCTTCTTCCTTCCTTACTCCCTCCCTCCCTCCCTCCTTCCTTCCCTTCCTTCTTCCTTCCTTACTCCCTCCCTCCCTCCTTCCTTACTCCCTCCCTCCCTCCTTCCTTCCCTTCCTTCTTCCTTTCCTTTCCTTCCTTCCTTCCTTCCTTCCCTTCCTTCCTTCTTCCTTCCTTACTCCCTCCCTCCTTCCTTCCCTTCCTTCTTCCTTTCCTTCCTTCCTTCCTTCCTTCCTTTCCTTCCTCCTTCCTTTCTCTCTCCCTTCCTTCCTTCCCTCCCTCCCTTCTTCCTCCCTCCCTTCCTCCCTCCCTTCCTTCCTCCCTTCCTTCCTCCCTCCCTTCCTTCCTCCCTTCCTCCCTTCCTCCTTTTCTTCCTTCATTCCTTCCTCCCTCCCTCCCTCCTTCCCTCCTCCCTCCCTCCTTCCCTCCTTCCTTCCCCCTTCCTTCCCTTCCTTCTTCCTTCCCTTCCTTCTTCCTTCCTTCCTTCCTTCCTTCCTTCCTTCCTTCCTTCCTTCCCTTCCTTCCTTCTTCCTTCCCCCTTCCTTTCTCTCTCCCTTCCTTCCCTCCCTCCCTCCCTTTTTCCTCCCTTCCTTCCTCCCTCCCTTCCTTCCTCCCTCCCTTCCTTCCTTTCCTTCCTTCCTCCCTCCCTTCCTCCCTTCCTTCCTCCCTTTCTCCCTCCCTTCTTTCCTCCCTCCCTTCCCCCTTCCTTCCCTTCCTTCTTCCTTCCCCCTTCCTTCCT
This sequence comes from Panthera onca, assembly GCF_046562875.1. Lineage (NCBI taxonomy): Eukaryota > Metazoa > Chordata > Mammalia > Carnivora > Felidae > Panthera > Panthera onca. The sequence continues at coordinate 140,862,179 of NC_138345.1, read as the reverse complement.
TTCCTTCCTTCCTCCCTTCCTTCCTCCCTTTCTCCCTCCCTTCCTTCCTCCTTTCCTCCCTCCCTCCTTCCTCCCTCCCTCCCTCCCTCCTTCCTCCCTCCTCCCTTTCTCCCTCCCTTCCCTCATGAATGACACAGAATGTATCAGGTGATCTCCCTGCTTCTGTTGAGACGATCTTAGTATTCTGCTGATGTGGCAAATGGCACTGATGGATCCAGGAATGTGAAACAAACCTTCCCCCTTCCCAGCCCTTCCTGTCTATAGCGGGATGATGCCACTGCCACCTTTGTTCCTGACACTGGTTACCCGCCCCTGCCCTCATCGGCCAGGGTTTTGTCAGCTTTCACTCGGCTTTTTCAGAGAACCGGTGTTTTGTTCAACTTTGTATTTCCCATTTTGCTTACTTTTGTTTCTACCTTTACTATCCGATTTGTTCTTTTAGTAACTTTAGCTGGACAGGTGGCTCATTAATTTTCAATGTTTGTTTTCAATACATGCATTTAAGAATCTGTTTCTCTTTATTTTCTACTGTAACTGCATCTGAAAATTTTTGAATATAGTATTTTTTGTACTGTTTGGTTCAGTATTTTCTGATCTCCATTACAATTATTTCTTTAATCCTTCATAATTTAGAAATTGGTTTCCCATCAATGTGTTAGCATCTGGTTTTATAGTTAGCTTTTGTTTTCTTGTTAGCGTAACTGTATCTTGACCAGAGACTATGGTCTGTCTCACTACAATACTCGGGCATTTGTGGTAAGTTGCTTTGTGTGGTCATTTTTTGTCAGTGCTGCTCAGTGCTCAAAAATAATGTGAACCCTGCAATTGTCGGGTAAAGTGGGATCAGGTTTATTCATTGTGTTGTTCAAATCTTTTGTATTATTAACCGAGTTGTTTTTCTGTTTGTTTGGTTTTTTTTTTTTTTTTTTTTTTTTTTTTTTTTTTTGTCTGCTTTTTCTATCAACTGCTAAGCAAAGTACAATAAGAATTTTGGGGAACGTATCTGTCTCTCATAATTCTGTCCACTTTTGGTTTATATTTTTTGGACTGTGATTGATTTTATTTTGGTTAGAATTTGCCTGGTGTATCTCTTCCTTTCAACCATTCTCTAACCTTATATTTTACCTATTTCTCTACATAAAATTTGACTTTTTAATTTTTTTTAATGTTTACTTTTGAGAGAGACCGACTGTGAGTGGCAAAAGGGCAGAGAGAGAGGGAGACACAGAATCTGAAACAGGCTCCAGGCTCTGAGCTGTCAGCATAGAGCCTGAGGCGGGGCTTGAACTCGGGAACGGCAAGATCAATACCTGAGCCGAAGTCGGATGCTTAATCTACTGAGCCACCCAGGCGCCCCTAAAATTTGATTTTTTTAATCCAGATATCGACAACACTCTTTTAAGTGATGCATTTAATATTGACGTTTTCTGTGATCATTTACACACGAGTACCTGTATATTCTGTAGTAATCTATTATTGCATAACAGACTAATCCAGAAGTTAAGCAACAGGGCCCCTGGGGGGCTCAGTCGGTTAAGTGGTTGAGTGTCTGACTCTTGGTTTTGGCTCGGGTCGTGATCTCACAGTTCACGGGATCGAGCCTCGTCGGGCTCTTCGCTGACAGTGGGGAGCCTGCTTGGGAGCCTCTCTCTCCCTCTCTCTCTCTACCCCTCCCCCACCTGCTCTCTCTCTCTCTCAAAATAAACAAACGTTTTTTAAAAAGTTAAAGCAACAAACACTATCCCGTGAGTTTCTGGGGGTCTGGAATCCAAGGGTGGCCTAACTGTGCAGGGCTGGCCCCCCAGTCTCTCTCACGGGATCAGATGCTGGCGGGGGCTGTATCTGCAGGCTTGACGGAGGCCGGGCCCACCTCCACGAAGGCCCACTCACGCGGCTGGGGGCCTCAGCGCCTTGCCACGGGGCCTCCGAACACGGCGGCAAGCTTCCTCCAGAATGGGTTGAGCCGGGAGAGCAGGCCGTAGGGAGTGCAAAGTGACGGCATCCTGCTGGTCCGAGGGCACAGCAGGCAGGAACCTGGAGGCCGACAATGTCACTTACCTGCTTGGATTGTTTTTTTCTTTAGCTGTTCCTTCTTCCAGTTTGGAGGTGATCCGCTCTATTTCTGCTCTTTCGGGGGCTGCCTCGAATTACTAGTTACCAGAGTCTGAAGTTAAGAAAATCGTCCTCTACCCCCGCCCAGCCCAAACGGTGACCCTCCGGCCCGGCAGGTGCCACACCCCTGGTTTCTTGCAGCTGTCGTCTTACAGTTTAATCCTGTCTTTATTTTAATCCCACTGGGTGTTGTTCTTATCACTGCTTACACCGTCTGTGTCTTTCTGTACCTACCCACCTACATTCCTCCCGCCCTTCATGCCTCCACGCGTCTCAGACTTTCAACATGGACTCTGCTCAAGTCAGCTCTAGAATGTCCCTCGGGCGGGGCCTGGGGGCGGCACGCGCACCCTCCTTTTGGGGCTGCAGAGGTCTTTCTGGCCGGCGCTCCCGAGACGGCTCCTCCTCTGCCGTGGGGTCCCCCCACCCTCGCTCGCTCCCCGGGCCTGGCGGCTGCCTTCCTCCCCAGGAGAGCCCTCCGTTCCGCCCGCTGCGTCCAGCTGTGTTGTCCTTTTTTATCCTCGTAACTGGAACTTCCTTAATCTGCATACTGGTGCCCTAATCAGTTACGGGAAACTCGAAGCCATTGCCTCCTTCCCTGGTGGCTCCATGGTGTTTGTGAAGCCCTGTGGCTCGCCGACCTCCAGACCTCCCGTCCCTCGCTTGTTTGGTCTCTGGAGCGGTCTCCCGACATGTCTCATCAGTGTCTGGTACTCTGTGATCCCGCCCCAGAAATTCTAATTTTAGTTACCTTATAGCTTCACTTTTGAGAAGTTCTGCTTTCTGATAAAGCTATTTGGTCATATATTTGTGGCTCCTTTCCCTGCCGGTGAGCCCCGAACCCACCCAAAAGCATGTAGCTCGCAGCCTGTCGGCTGATGGCCCGTAATTCTCACACTTGAAGTTTGGGGTCAGGCTCTCATACGCTTCCTGGGGCTCGCTCACATTTTATTACAAATGCCTCATTTTCTTAAAATAAATTACTTGTGGGGATTGGGGACTGGTGCCCCCGCTGCCCCCAGGAAGGCCGCTCGTTTCAAGTCCAAAGCCTGATGCTCTGGGACCCTCACCCCAGCCCAGGGACAAGAAGTTGTCATGAAAATCTGTTCAGAGGCTAGCTCAGGGTCCGTTTCCTCTGGGATTTCCACGGCACTGCTCAGCACCACGTGGCACTCTCAAAGTCCCCGGGGCGCAGGGCAGGGCAGGGTGGGATATGTTCGTTCACCTTTGCACCTAGGGTGGGTGTCTCTCACCCCTCTTCTGTCCTCCACACCCCATGAGGCCTTGGAACCTTGGGCTCCTGGTGACCCTGGCTGGCAAAGCCCCAGAGAAAGGCCCACCTGCCCGCAGCCTTGTTCAGAGAATTCCTTGCTTTTTGCCAATGTTTTGTTGCTTTTAAGAAAATGCTTTTCATATTTTATGCCCCGGGTCCAGTGGTTTCCACCGCAAGGGTGGTCTGGACCCCAGACCACCCGTTTCTGAGTGCACCCCCATCCAGCGCCCCCCACCTTCCCTTTCACACCCGCAAGATGCCTGAGGCGCGCCTGTCCTGCTCCTTAGCCCTCCCCCCAGCCGGGCCCAGGGCTCAGGGTCAAGGCTTCTCCTTCCAAATCCCACTCCCTCCACCCACCTCTGGCTACCAGTCCCTGGCCCCGTCCTCCTTGGCTTGAAGCTGGCCTGGCCTCTGTCCCTTCTGGCCCCAGGGCGGGCTCTGTTTGGCCCTGGGGTGCGTTGGTGGGCAGAGCTGCTGTCCTTGGCCAATGTGCCTGCCTGCACCCCCGCCTCTCACACCCTCGTGCCCCACGCAGGCCCTGGCGTGTCCTGTGGGACAGGCTTGTCCCAGCCCCTCAGGGTGGCATCGTTCCCGGGCTCTGGCTCAGTATCTGCTCGAGGCTCCAGGAAGCCGTCGGCTGCTTTGCATAGGGGCTGGGTGGCCCTGCTCCCACACACCCCGCCCAGACCCCCGGAGGAGTGACTCAGCACCGGCCATTGGTGGTGGGTGACTCTGATAGGCGTGGCGTCCAGGCCCGTGGCACTCCTGGGCTGGGCGGCTGCTGGCTGGGGAGTCCCCTGGCCCCCAGGCCAGGAAAGCCTGGGGAGCCCTGCCCTGCCCCTGCACGCTTGCCAGCTGGGGTTTCTGGGCTACGGGCAGCCCAAAGGCTGACTGGCCTCAGCACAGCGGGGGAGCGGAAGGAGCTTGGCCCAGGCCCACCCCACGCCCTAAAGAGGGCCGGCCAGACCCCTGGGGGCAACCTCGGATCAAAGGCTGGAGGCCCGGAGGACAAAGGCAGAGGGAGCCTGGCCAAGGTTTCAGTTTCTTGGGAGACCTTGACTGCCCCCCCCCCCCACGAAGGGCACACGATGTCACTTGCCTGCTGGCCTCCCCCATCCTGGGGTGTCAGAGTAGCTGTGTGGTTATCCTGAAGCAGCAGCTTCAGCACAGGGGGATGACCTCTCCAGACGGCCAGCCTGCCCACCCTCACCTGTCTCGGACGCTGCCGGGCCACCGTCCGCGGCCCTGCTGGCCACAGCACCCTCACCTGACAAGGTCACCACCTCCTGGGCCAGCGCACTGGTGTCCGGGGGGCGGGGGCCAGCACAGAGACCAGCCTGCCTGTGAGGTGGACGGCTCCCCCGGGGGGCCAGTGCCCCCACCCCCAGGCAGCCAGTGGGCAGAACAGCAGCACTGAGACCAGGCCTCATCTGTCAGCTCTGGCAGCCCCCGGCCCCAACATCCCAGCCTCCCATCGGAGCCCCTCCAGCCACTGGGCTGCCCGGGGCTCCGGGTCCTGACCCAGAGCCACTGGCAGTGGGCAAGGGTGGCTGCCACCCGGCCCTCACCTCTTGACCCCCAATTGCATGCCCACAGCCCATCTTGGTCCAGGCCCAGAGGGGACAGGGTCTGAGCTCAGACCTGCCAGGGCGAGTGGAGCTGGGTCCTTCTGGGCACAGCCTGTGGTGAGGAGGGCTGGGGGGACCAAGGAGGCTAGAGGACAAGCCGGAGACAGTGGCCCCTCTTCAGGCACCAGTGGGAGAGTTCGGGGGAAGAGGGCCAGAGGTCTGGGGTTCCCGCGGCCCCCTCCATGCCCACATGGCCCGGGAACCTCCACCCTTCGCAAGCAGGCTCCTCCCTGGCCTCCTAAGCAAGGGCTGCGGGACATTCTGGGGGCACTAGGCACGTGCTCCTGGGCCCTGCTCCAAGGGGCGGACACCAAGGCTGGCTATGGGGAGCAGGGTCATGGGTGATAATGGGGCTGTGGGCTCCACGGACTTTAAATGTGCTCATGACCTCTACAGCAAGCCCTCCGCTTGCCTCCCTACAGGTGGAGGGCCAGGGCCGCTGAGGGGGCGCCTAGTCTACCTGGCTAGGGCCACCCACCCCTCGGGAGGGGAGAACAGGCAGAGGGTTGTGAGGGCAGATGAGCAGGGCAAAGGGGACAATCCCCAGTCCCCACAGCCTTCACTCCAGGGATGCCCCTGGACACGGCCCCCTTGGCCTTGAGTGTAAGTCTGGGGTTTTCTGAAAGCCCGGGAAAGAAGGCTGGGGTCTGTGTGGAAGTGGGTGGACTTGGGAGCCGGCTGGGACTGGACTAGACCCTGGCCTTGCCCGGGGTGGCCATGAGGTAGGCGCGCCCTAGGGAGCAGCGTCAGCAACCAGCGAGTGTGGCCAGGGCGCGGTCTTAGGGCAACAGGTCTCTGGGGCCAGCGGGCCTGCGCCGGGGTGGTGGGCCTGACTTCCGGCCGTAGGGCCTGGGGCTCGGCGGGCGGGCGTGGTCGGCGGCGGGCGGGCGTGGCCGGGGCGGGTGGGCGTGGCCGGCGGCGAGCGGGCGTGGCCGGGGCAGGTGGGCGCGGTCTCAGGGCCTCTCTCTCTCCCCAAGGGCTGCCCCGGGACCTCCCAGCGCCCTGCCTAGTGTGCCGCGGCTCGCTGCCGCCCGCCCGGCCCTGCAAGCGCTGCCGCTCCTTCTGCGCCGCGGTCCTGCAGGGCGCCTCCTTCGTGCCCTTGGGCGGCGGGCGGGGCGGCGGCGCGTCGACCCCGTGACGCCGAGGACCAGGACGCCGAGGACTGGGATGGGACAGACGCGCCCTGGCCCCGCGGCCCCTAGAGCGTGGCTGGTTTCTCTGGAAACCGACACATAGATGTGAGACCTTGTATACGGAGCTATTTTAGCGAAATTGTGCGACTTCAGCATGGTATTTCTTACGGACCCCCACCCCACCGCGGCGCCTGCGCCCCACATCCATACACCCACGTACCCCTCCTCCGCCAGAGGAGGACGCCCCGCGCCGCCCTGGGCAGAGGAACACAAACAGCCCCCTGGCGTCCCGGGCTCCTCCAAGGAGCCCCCTCCTCTGGAGCTCCTCCTTGCTGGAAGGCGCCCCCCCCCCCCCCCGCCGCCTCCCCTCCCCCCACCCCGTGTCCCAGCCGGAGGTCTCAGGGAAGGCGTTATTTATTCACTCATTTATTCAACAAAAATCTCGCTGTGCTGGTCCAGGCTCTGCACCAACCTGGCGTGAAGGGGGTGCCCTCCCTGGGTCAGAACCCTCAGATACAACCACAGTTGGACTTCTGGGCCATCTGGCCATCAGGGGGCCACTCCGGCTACAGAGGCTCCTAGGAGGGTGGGCCCTGCATCCTCTCTGGGCTCAGGCTGGGTGTCTCAGCCCCCCAAGCCTACATGGAACAGTGGGGCTTGTGAGGAAGAACCAGGATCAGCACTTTGTGGACACGGAGAGAGTCCATAGCCTGCCCTTCCCCCCAAGACAGGAGGGGGGGGGGAGGGGGGAGGGAGGGGAGGGGGATGGAGGGGGAGGGGGAGGGGGATGGAGGGGGGAGTGGGGAGGGAGTGGGGGGAGGGGGGAGTGGGGGGGAGGGGGGGATGGAGGGGGGGAATCCCCACCATGCTTCTCCACACCCCCACCCCCGACCGTGATGGCATGTGGTTGGTTGGATCCTCCATCCACTTCTGGTCACCTGCATCCCCTTGGCACTGGGATGGCGCATTCAGGGTGCCACGTGGTCACCTAGCAGGTGGGCCCATCCTGGGGCAGCCACAGAGCAGGGACTTGGGGCCTGAGTGGCCATATGGCCTCGCTGGAGGAAAGCCTGTGCCCTTGAAGTCACGTGGTACCCCAGTTCCCACTTGAGTCCACGCAGCGCAAGCCCCTTGGGGAAGCACATTTTCTTCTGACTCACCCCATCTGGCTGACCCAGAGGCCGAAGGTGCCGGAGGCGGGCTAGGCCAGGGACAGTGGGAAGACCAATGCCTGGCCTTCCTCGGTGACCCCCAGACATGCCAGCCTGCTGCCACTCTGCTACTCAGCACAGTGGCTGGCGTCGGGCTCTCCCTCTCCTGGGCATCGTGGCCACAGGGGGGCACACGATAGGATAGGAGCCCCATCTCCGTTCGCTCTGCCTCACCAGCAGCGTGCGGTGGGGTGCCCAGCCCAGCAGGGACCACGGAAGTCCCAACCCGTGCATGCTATAAACCAGGTGGGGCAGAGGTGAGGCCCCGGCCCAGCATGGAGGGAGGCTGGGTTGTGGGCTCTGGAGACTGGGCCAGGGTTGCAGGAGGGCAGGGACCACGGCCTTGGGCGATGTTCATTGGCAGGTGCTATCCTTGGGGCCGAGGCTCCTTCATCCTGGGTCCACTTCATGGGGCACGTGGGCCAGTGCAGCTGCACCGTCCCAGGGGCCCACCCGTGCAGGGCGTCCAGCCTGGGGATGGTGCCACTCAGAGTCAGCTCCCCTCCAAACCTGGGGTGCCCTGTTGGGGTTCCAGGCAGATCCCCAGCCGTCTATCGCTTCACGTGCCCCCACTCGGAGCATGATGCCCCCCCCCAGGGCCGGAGACGCTCACACCTGCCCACCAGATGCAGGAAGGAGCCCGGACACGGAGTCTGGGCCTGCCCAGGCGGGGAGGAGACACAGGGGTCCCAGAGCCATGCCTCAGTTCTTTCCTTCCTGCTGCCCTGAACGAAGGCTGGAGCAGACTAGGTGCCGTGAGCTTCTGCCTGGAAACGTCCATACACAGAAGGATTCCGATGAGAAAAAAAGGCACAGGGTGATTCCTGAGCAGAAGCCAGGCCCCGGGTGTCGTCCTCTGGGCTGAGGGCTCAGCGGAGGGGGCAGCCTCTCGCGTCTGAGGGGTGGCGCCCTGGAAGTGGCGTGGGGTCCCAGGTCCCGCTCCGGGAGAGAGTTCTCCTGCACGGTTGGCTCTTGGCACCTGGGAAGACCCAGCCAAGCTTAACAACCGCGGCCATCGGCCCCCCATCCATCCCCCACCGTCAAGATGAGTGCCTGAGAAATGGGGGTACACCCAGGAGCCACGGGGCACGGGGGACAGCTCCCCAACCCCATGGGCCCACAGCCAGCCCTGATCCAGAGACTAGCCCCGAGGGGCACCCAGTAACCTGAAACCCCAAAGACTCGAGGTTCCAGATGCCTCCTTTGGCACCCTAAAACTGCGTGGGCCTCTGGCCAGAGTCCGAAGGCCCCACAGCCTGAGCCAGGACCTGGCAGGAAGCTATGGGGCTGTGGTTTCAGCCAGCCCACTTGGGCTCCTTTCCACCAGGATGGGGAGTGTCTGCCCCAGGGAGCAAACTCACTCAAGACTCTCCCGTTTGTCTCTGGGGCTGGAGTGCAGGCTGCACAGGCAAGCGGCAGCTTCACAGGACCTCCCGCAGGCTCGCCCCATGCGCGCGCACACCGTGCTCCCTGGCAGCTGTCACTCGGGCCGGATGCCCGCTGGGCACGCTGTGGCGCTCCTGGCCCTGACCTGGAGCACTTACCAGAGCCTGGCCATCCCCCAGATTGCAGAATGTGGCCTCTCCTGTTCTCAGGTGAGCCCCGGCCCCCCCCCCCACCCCCATGCTGTGCATGGTCAGGTGGCCTCCCCTGCTCTCCGGTGCGAGGGCGTCGGTTCCTCCACAGGGGGGCACTGGCCTGGCACCCCCACACGAACACGGGCGGCAGGCAAGGGGCGCGGGAGGCCCTGGGCGATGAGGGGGCCGAGGGGGGCCTGGGAGCCCCTGCGGGGTGCCGGGCCCAGCCTGCAGCGCTGCCCTAGGAAACGTTTGCTGAGAGCCCCGGGGTGGGGGCAGGCTGGCGCACCTGCGAGCCGTCCCTCTGCCAGGAGCCTCCCGTGGCCTCGGCAAAGCATGTTTCGGCATCCATGGTGCGGGGCTTGAGCGCACAGCCCGCTCAGGGAAGGCTGCGGGAGTGTGTCCCCCTGGACCGGAGGGAGCCGCGGGGCAATGATGCAGCTCAGGAAGGGTGGCGGCCGTGGCGGCCCGGGACTTTCGCACGGGCCAGCTGACTCAGCCTTACCTGAGGGAGGCGTTCAGCAGCACCGTGACCCAGGCGGTGCCCCCGGGCCCACCACTGGTCTCGGCGCGGTGGGGACGCAGCCTAGAAGGTGTCATGGGAACAGTGGGCGATGCAGCAGGGACATGCGCACAGAAAGGACATGAACATGGGGCGGAGGGAAGTCTGAGGGCCCACTGCGTGCCCTGTGACCTTGGGGATTTGTGTTCTAACTGGTACAGCGCACAACAGAAGATGTTGGTGGTGCTGACTGTGAAGGGGACTGGGGTGGCCTCCAGGGGCGGTGCCCAGGCCACCCTGGAGGCACTTGAGGACGAGTTCCCTCTTCTGGGAGGAACAGCAGCCTCACAAGCCCTGGGAGTGTATCCAGCAGAGGGTCCGGGGAGCTCAGCGAGGGGCTTGTGGGGTGGGGGGGGGGAGAGCAGGGGGCCAGGCAGGGGCACGGGGCTCAGATCCGAGGTGCAGGGACCCGTGAGTGCCCAGGACAGTCTCCCTCTGGCTGCTGGTGGGACCGGTGGGTGCAGAGGAGACAGCTGGGCCCAGGTGGGGGGGATGGTGGTCTGGGCCCCACCCACAGGGAGCTGGCTTGGTGAGGGGGGGGGGGGGAGGATCCCGTGCACAAGGTGACATCAAAGTGGACCCTAGAACCCGACTTCAGCTTCTTGGCTGCTGGAGATGTTTCCTGAAGTGGGAGGCCCGGGGGAGGGGGGCAGGTTTCGGGGAAGGAACCTTGGTTTTGCCATCAGACATGGAGAGCTGAGGGTGAGGGCAGCTGGGTGTGAGTGGAGGCCGCGCTGGGCCCCAGCCAGGTCCCACATGGGGACAGGATGGGGTAGGACTTAGCCCCTTCGACCCAGCGGCTGTGAGAGGAGAAAAAATCCTGGAGAAAAAGGGAGGAGGGGTAAGGGGAGAGCGGGGGCCCGGAGGGGGCAGGGTACGCAGCGCGGGGAAAGGGGGTCACTGCGCACTCAGCCAGGCCCGCGGCCACCTCGGTGCCCGGATGGGGGCGGGGTTGGGGGAAGAGGGGGTGAGGGGGCAGGTGAGTGGTGGGGGAGGGGCCCGCAGCGGGCTCAGAGGAGGGGTTTGCTCGAGAAAGGAGGCGAGCAGGGAGAGGGGGGCAGCCTCTGGCGACCCCTGCGCCTGCGCCCAGACCCTTCCAGCCCACAAGTTCCCACGGGAAGACTGTTCCGGGGCCTCGGGAAGCGTTCCGTGAAAACCGTCCTTGCTGAGCTGACTTCGAGAGCTGGGGGGACAGAAGCAGAGGACCCCAGAGCCAGCGATGCCCGCGGCGCGGGGCAGGGGCATCGGTGCTGAATGCGCCCTGGTGCTTGGGGTCACGGCACCGTGGGCTGCGCAGAGCAGACCCGCCGGGGCGGGTGGAACCCAGGACAAGGTCCTGTCCTCCGGCTGGAGCTCGGGGCCGGTGGGGGCAGCTTGGGGGGAGGGGAGAGACGCAGATCCCGCCCCAAAGACATGCTCCTGGAGGGAGGGTCCCTGCGTGCAGACAGCCCCCAGCCTGGCCAGGGAAGCCCCGAGAAGTCCGACGGAAAACCCCGGGGAGGTTGGGGCGCGGCTACTTCTCCGTCCCCACCCCACCCACGGCAGGGCCCTGGGGCTCTCAGCCAGCACCCCCCCCCCCACGCCCCACTCCCTGCCCCACCGGAGTTCCTGGTACACCAGCGACCCTGGGCCGCATTGCCCACAGGTGCTTTTCTGGCCTGACCTTTGTCCCTGCTCGTCCCTCTTTCTGTGTCTCAGAGGGGAGAGGGTCTGGGCGCTGAAGGGCCCACCGGCACACGGCAGCCACCAGCGGGGGAGTGGGGGTGGGGTGGGGAGGGTGGGGGGGATGTTGTTTAAGACACAGGGGCTAACCCAGAGGGCAGGAGGTGCCCAATGGCCAGGACACAGGCATTCCACCTCTGGGGCAACACCCGGGCCCCTCTCCCTCTTGGAGCGCCGGGGTAGGGGTGGGGGGCGGTTTTAGGCTCAGGTCACAAGTAAGACCGTGCATGCCAAGGAGAGATTCCCAGCATCTGAGGCTGAGGCAGGCAGCGAGGGTGGCCAAGGGCCCAAGCCACTGCCCCTCCCTCATCCCCCTGGGGCTGCAGATGGGGCCCTGCTCCTGCTCCCCCTTGTCCCACCTCCAGGGCCCACTCCTACCCTCCCACTCCTGGGCTGCCGTGCCCCGGGGACCACTCCGTCCCATTCTGGAGAGAGCACCCCGGTTGGCTCAGCCTTTCCATCTGAGCAGAGCCCTCTTGCCACCCCCTGGGTCAGTGCCCTTGGGGTCCGGCCGTCGGGGTTCTGCTCCTCACCAGGGGGCCATGGGCAGGGCTGCCGGGGTCAAGGCATCCAGTCTGGTCTGCTCCTCTGACCTTGGCAGGTTTTGGGGGAACTGGAGATTGGGGGGGGGGGGGGGGACACATCAGCAGCCTCCAGGGAGATAACGGTGGCCAGAAAATGGGGGTGGTGACAGCAGGGTGAAGAAGGGCGGGGAAGGCCGAGTACAGCATCACACAGAAAACAGGTGTTGGTGGAAAACGAGTTGAGCCGACTCCCTGGCTTTTACAAATGCACCATCGTGGCGGAGGATATTGATATCAGGGGCAAACTGTTGGGGCCACCTTCACAGCTTTCCTGTACATCTAGCACTGTCCCAAACTAGAAAGTGTATTTGGACTGGGGGCGGAGCGGGCGATGCAGCCGCCAGTAGCCGCGTCTCCACGGATCCAAGGGGCAGGACTGGGCGTGGCTTGTAGTCTCCATTTCCCCAGCTGTGCTACCAGAGGCAAGTGCCGGGGCTCCGTCCTGAGCCCCCCAGCTGTCCGTGCTTCCTGGGTCCGCGGAAGGTCAGCTCTCCCGGAAGGGAGCAGAGGGCAGCCGCTCCCCGCTGCCACGTGTGGGGGCCGTGGCGCACAGGCCCCGCGCAGCGCGGCGCCCCGGGGCCCCAGCCACCCCGCCGCACCCCCGCCGGCACTCTCCCCAGCTCCGCCCTGGGGCGTCACGGCCCACCCGTCACAGTGAGGTCCGCAGCCTGGACGTCCAGCCACCTCCCCCCACGGGCCCCGCGTGAATCCGGTGCCCAGTTCAGACACCCCCTGTTCACGGGCCCCTCCGTCAGGCAGCGGTCTGGTGGGGGTAGGAGCCGCGGAGGGGGGAGGCCAGCCTGGACGGGGAGTGTTCACGTGCTCTCAGCGGCCCTTGCTCGGCGTATTCCCGTGGCCCACGAGGCCCTGAGCACGCCTGCAGATTTCCTGATTCCTCTGGGGTCCCCCACACCCTTCCTCAACATCTAACCTAAAGTGTAGTTTGCCGATGTCTCACAGTCTGGGTTGTGTCCCCGGCCTCAGAATGCGGGCTCCTCGAAGGCAGGGTGCTTCCCCATTTTCTTTCATTCACGAACCCCAGCACCTAATCAGTGCCTAGGAGGTACTCAACCAAGGTTCGCCTGAAGAATGAACTGGGGGGTAGGGATGCCTGGGTGGCTCAATCGGTTGAGCATCTGACTTCAGCCTAGGTCATGATCTCACAGCTCCTGAGTTCGAGCCTCATGTCGAGCCCTGTGTCAGGCTCTGCGTCGGGCTCTGCGCTGACAGCTGGGAGCCTGGAGCCTGCTTCGGATTCTGTGTCTCCCTCCCTCTCTGCCCCTCCCCCACTCGCATTCGGTCTCTGTCTCAAAAATAAACATTAAGGGGCACCTGGGTGGCTCAGTCGGTTGAGTGTCCGACTTCGGCTCAGGTCATGATCTTGCGGTTCGTGAGTTCAAGCCCCGCATCAGGCTCTGTGCTGATGGCTCAGAGCCTGGAGCCTGTTTCAGATTCTGTGTCTCCCTCTCTCTGACCCTCCCCCATTCATGTTCTGTCTCTCTCTGTCTCAAAAAAATAAATGTTAAAAAAAAAAAAAAAAACATTAAAATTTTTAATAATAAAAAAAAGAACGAACTGGGGAGGGGGGAGGGGGGAGGGGTCTCTGTCTCTCTCAAAAATAAACATTAACATTTTTAATAATAAAAAAAAGAACGAACTGGGGAGCTTCCGGCACCAGCAGCAGAAGTTGGGAAGTAGTTGGCTCGGGGCCGGTCTGTCGGGTCCGGGCCCCACAGTTTCCTGACTGACCACTGAATGCGAGGCCTTGGGCTGGGCTTCTGCGGAGCCAGAACACGTGGACACGGAGGAGGAATGGGGGACTGTGGCACCCCCAGGCCCCTGCAGAGAGCGAGGGGCCGGGTGACTCTCCTGGCCCTTCGGGGCTAGGTTCAGGGGGCGGGACAGCAAGCGGCCGGGCTGACCTGTCACCCTCTCTCGTTCTGTCCTCAGGGCTTCGCCTGCAAGAACCGAGTGAACCGTGAGTACATCTCGGGCAGAGGGGGACTGGCTGCCTTTCCGGCCCTCATCCACCCAGGTCACCAGGGTCCCCTGTCCCCTCCCAGGGGCCAGAGCAGGGAGGCCTTCCTGCTCTGCACGGGCCTTCCCTGCCTGCCTCACAGGACAGAGCGTCCCCCGGATGTCCCTGCCCACCACCTGGCGCACGTGGGCAAGGCCCCCAGCTCACAACAGCGGTGTGCCTGCAGACACAAGTCGCCCCTTCCTGCTTCGTTGGACGAGGCCACCTTCCAAAGGGGCCACGCGAGTTGCCGCCCCAGCAGGAGTATCTGGAAACCTCCATTTCCTCTTGTCAACTTGTCCAGTTTTGTCCAGTGCAAAATGGCCCCCATTTAAATATAGCTTCGTTGTCAGTCACGGCCTTGGCCGCATGGGTGAGGTCCCGCCTGTCCCTGGGGTGCCCCTCCCACCAGAGCGCTTCCCCGTTTCCCTTTGACCCGTAAGGCCGCGGACGAGTTTTCCAGTTTGATGCGGTCTCGTTTACCAGTCTCCTCTTAATGGGTTTTGTGGATCTGGGGGGATCTTGCAAGAAATTCTTCCCGGTCCTGAGGTGGTGACACCGTCTCCCGGTTTCCTGCTTTGCTGTGTTTCTAAGGGTTTAAAAGTGTCGTTTTCCTTTAGCTCTTTAATTCCCTGGGGTCTGTTTGCCGCCGGGGCTCCATCAGCGGCCCGACCACTTACCGCTCAGGTTGTGCGCTTACTGCGCCCACGCGGGGTCCGCTTTTCCAGCGGGGGGAGGGGGTGGCTGCCTCTGATCCCAGCTGGTTCCCGACGAGACGAGCGAGTCTCCCTCGTTCCTTTCTTTCCTCACCTGTGCCGCGAGATGCGGTGGCGGCGGTGCGCGCCCGCGTCCCTGAACCCGCAGGTGCAAACTGGGCGGTGGGGGTGACACGGGGGCGTGGCCCCGGGTGGGCTGGCTTATCTGCGGCTGCGCCCCCGATGGCGGGGGTGGGGGGGGCGGGGGGGTCCCAGCCATTGATGACCCCCCGCGGGAAGGCGCACCTGCCCCCCACCCCGGCCCCCAGACCCGCGGCGGGAGCGGGAAGGCTCACCTGTTTCCCCCCCCCACCCCCCGCCCCCAGACCCGCGGCGGGAGCCGGCTGTCGGCGCCCCCCCAGTGCCAGGACCCCTCGTGAGACGGCCCCACACCGGGGAGCTTGAGGCCGAACAGAGCGAGGACCGCAGAGGACGTGGACCGGGCGGGGGGCGGGGGAAAACCGTCACCCCGCTTCCAAACGCTGCACCAACACGACAGGAGAGGGCGCTCTGTGGCCGGAGCTGCGCCTCCTGCGGGAAACTCAGGAAAACTGGTGTCAGGGACAGAGGCCAGACCCCTCACGGTGACATAAAAGGGTATAAGGAATGTAACAACGTCCCAACAGACAATGGAGGTGCACCAGAAAGGCACGCGAACTGTAAACTTTTATTTCAAAATTAGAAATTCTCGGAAGCGAGGTGACAGCACACAGAATGAGAAATAAAGGAAAAATAATTTTAGAAATGAAGACTTACAGTAGAAGAACCTGCGTGAACAGACCCGATACTAAACCCCCAGAAGGGATACAAGGTGAAAAGGGGAAATTTACAAAAATAAAGAACTGAAAGAGAGGTTAAAATGATGTGTGAATAGATGGTATGTGTCGTAGGTTGGCAGAGAATGTCCAAAATACAGCTGATGTGCATTTCTTCTTTCTGAAGAAGCAAACCAAGGCCACAGAACAGATACTAAGAACTACACTTCCCGGAAGATTTCAAAAAAATTTTTCTTGAAACTAGCTATTGAAAAGGCAAACCATGAACCCAAGAATATGGATTCTGAATATCTAACACCAAAACGTATTCTGGTAAACTTACCGGATCATAAAAAGAGAGAAATCTTTTGGGCAGGTAGGCAAAAAGAGCAGACAACTTACAGTGGAAAGAAAAGCATATTAGATCAGACTTTTCAACATTTTCCACCAGAAGGACGGTCAAACCCTAACGCACGGTGCAGTGAATATTACTACAATATTGTATTCCAGTCATCAGACTTGCTAAGGGACTGGATCTTAATTATCCCAAACTCAAAAAAGTAAAGATAATTATGTGACCCGGTAGAGGTGCGGTGGACACATCAGCCACATTGTAGTGTATAAATGTGTCAGATCGACGGGTTGTGTATCTTAAGTTTACACAATGTTGTGCGTCAAGTATATTTCAATGAAAGAACAGCCAACGTTCACGTACAGCACAACAAGCAGGGACACCGGGAATGTTTCCC
Source organism: Panthera onca (assembly GCF_046562875.1). NCBI lineage: Eukaryota > Metazoa > Chordata > Mammalia > Carnivora > Felidae > Panthera > Panthera onca. Next base: position 140,846,101 of record NC_138345.1, on the reverse strand, counting down.
CCAGGGGCCCCTATGAGGCACCTGCTAGGAATCTGTTCCCATGAGGAACAGCCAAGCCGCCTGATGAGACGAACGTGGGAATTAGGTGTGTAAATTACATACGCGGCTATTTGCGAGACTGTATGTGACAAGAGAGACAGTACGGAATGTCACGGCTTTATGTTCTGATGATGTAGGTAGGGAACAACCATGAAAAATGGGGAAAGATGAGAAAAGTATATGCCAAGACATGTTTTTACCGTTTTCTCATCATCCTGACTGTTGGCGCCGTGACTAAGACTTGGCGCCTATAATGTTGTTTGGATACAGCCAACGACAGTTAGGACGGGTTTGCCTTGTATTATCTCGTGTCCCTGAGCATCCACATTTCAGCATGGAAGAAAGGAGAGGCAGATGTCATATAGAAAAGGTGAAGTAAAACCTTTACTCTGAATTGGTAGCATAAGTATGACCTTGTGAGTCATACTTACATTTATATAAATATATTGCCACTCTTTCCACAGAAAAATTCTAGAACCAGTGACCAATGCATAGCCATGAGCCTCCCTAGTGCCCAGACTGTGGTCTTAAAATACCATTTCCCACCAGAAGGAACCAGGCAGGGCTTCTGAGAGAAGTGGCTGATTCCCAGTCTGGGGCAGAATGAGTATGGAAGAACCTGGGACATCTTGTCATACCAGAGAGCAGGGAAGCTATCAAAGACTGTGGTGCTTGTCAAAGGTACTTGGGAGACATCCTGAAGACCCTATTCTCCAAGTGGATATTATTTGAGCTTTAAAAAAAGAACAAGAATCGCAATAAATTGCAACCCATGTGTAAACCCATGTATTCATAATGATACCGTTAAAAAAAAACAAAAAAGGAACTCTTCATCCTCTCTGGAGGACAGGGAATCAATTCATCATCTTGAAAACTGGGAAAATAAAAGGAAAGAATCAAGCCTTGATTCTGCCTTGTGTGAATGCCACCTTGGAGTAAGTAGGTATTCCAGCTCATAAGTGGAAACAAAACCGTAGAATTCGATCACCATTTTGCATCTCCCAGTGACAGAAGTGCTGGTGACAGCTAGCACTGTCACATGTCACATGTGGCCGAGGTCCAGACACAGCATGCCTCCTTGTGATGGCATTCAACACCAGCTCTAGCCTGCTAAAGATCTAGACCCTGAGAGCAACCAGACCTCTGGGTCCTGCTGCTGATTTGCCAGGAATACAAGGGCCTCAAGACGGGTGCTGGGCTGCACCCCTGAGGGCGCCTGGCCGGGAGGCTGATTCGGCAAAGGGGAGGAGACACGTAGACAGCCTGGATAAGCCAAGTTTGACAAATGGACAAGCCTCAGGTATAGTGTGTGAAGAGTGTGATCAAACCATAAAGAAATGCAAAATCGTTACGACGGAAGTCAGCGTGCTGGTTCTGGAGTGAATGACGGGGTTTGATTGGCTGGGGACTGGCCGTCTGGTGATGATCAGGCCATCTGCTCTGTGATAATTCACAAAGCTGTTTTTTGGGGTGAGCTTTTCGGTATCTAATTTTCATTTTTACATTAAAAAGCTTTAAAAAAAGGGTCCTAACATTTTATACGCTCTCACTCCTCCAATATGAATTTTTGATTATTTGTCAAATTTACTGAAAATATCAGTAGGTATTTTCCAATGTGTGTATTTTTTAATATTACCGAACAATTAACTCAGTTTCATGTTACCTGGACCATCAGTTTAGCCTCAGAGCCCCCAGGTTAGGGGGGCTTACCTCATTAACATAAATTCAGGTGTGGTTGAAAGTGGTTTGTTATAAAGGACCGAAGACACCTTCCAGGCTCTTATCTCTTGGGAAATTCCAAGGGTTTTAGGATCTCTGCACCAGATAATGGGCACAGACCAATATATATTTATTATTAGTTACAACATTACACATTTTGATAGGAATTGCATTGAATTTATTACTTAATTTGAAACAGAAATGACATCAGAGTTGAGTCTTCCAACCATGAACATGGTATGCCTTTCCACTTATTTACGTCTTCCTCAAAACATTCATTTATGGTCTTTAGAGGCAGAAGGATACTGTAAACGGTTTCCTTATTTTATTGTATTTTCAGGTTGGTTTTGCTTGTGTAGAGCAATGCTGTTTTTGTATATTGATCTTGTGTCCAACACATTTGTTAAAAACTCTTTGTTATTTCAGGGATGCCTGGGTGGCTCAGTTGGGTAAGCGCCCGACTCTAGATTTCAGCTCAGGTCATGATCTCACAGTTCATGAATTCGACCCCCACGTTGGGCTTAGTGCTGGCAGCATGGAGCCTGCTTAGGATTCTCCTCTCTTCCCTCTCTCTGCCCCTCCCCAGCTCTCTCTCTCTCTCCCAAAAAACAAAACAAAACAAAACACCTCTGTTATTTCTAATAAATTTCCCGTTGAGTCTCTTAAGTTTTTATGTATAAGTAATTGCATATTCTACGAATGATGACAGTTTATAAACGTATGGTTTTTGTTTGTTTCTGGTCTTATGGCCCTGGCTCCAATCACCAAGACAATGTTGAATGGGGAACCCTTGTCTTAGTTCTGATATTTATGGCAACGACTCCCCAGGCTTACCATCAAATATCAGGTGTATGAGGCCTTTGAAGTAGACGGCCTTGATCTAGACAAGGAGGTGCCTTCCTTTTCCTAGTTTTTTAAACATTCTTTTTAAACTTTGTGCATCTGTGAAGATAATCATATAGTTTTCCTCCTTTAATCTTTTAATGAGGTGAATTGTCCTGATAGATTTTCTCATGTTGACCACACTTACAGTCCTGAAACAAATCCTATCTGGTCATGTCTACTAAATTATTAAATCAAGTTGCTAAAATTTTATTTAGGATTTGCAACCATGTTCATAAGGGAGACTTTTACTTTATTGTGTGAGCCTTTTCAGAGCTAGCTGTGACCTCTGTCCTGCCCCTTCCCTCCCCTTCTGGGACGCCCTCAGACTCATCTTGGCCATTTTACTTCTTCACATTTCTTCATGTGTCTGCTGTGTTCCCCCCACACCCCACCCCCACCTTTTTTCTCTCTGCCGCCCTCTGGATCATTTGCTGTGATCATTCACTTCTCTAAGTCTCTGTTTGCTGAGGTCCAGTCTGCTCTTAAAATCGTTTGTTGCATTTTTAATTTCTATTTCTGTGGGCTTCATTTCTAGAAATTCTGTTTGTTTCTTTGGAATGTGCTTGGTCCCTCTTTGTAGTTTTCCCCACTGCACGTTTTTTCAAGCTTGTCTCAGCATGGTTGGTCTGTAGCTCACATCCGAGGTACCTGTCACCGGAAGGCTCTGGGGGGTTGTCCAAAGCCTGTTTCTGCTGGTTCTCCCTCTTGGCACTTTGTTTTCTGGCCTATTTATCTTTAAATATGTCTGCTCCCGCCTGGGTGGCGCAGTCAGTTAAGCATCCAACTCTTGATTTTGGCTCAGCTCATGATCTCATGGTTCACGAGTTCAAGGCCCCGTGTGGGGCTCTGCGCTGACAGGGAGGAGCCTGCTTGGGGTTCTCTCTCTCTGCCCCTCCCCCACGTGTGCTCACTGCCTCTAGGGCTCTCGCTGTCTCTCTCTCTCTCTCAAGATAAATAAACTTAGAAAATAATTTGTGTGCTCAGTGCCCTTGAGAAATGATTCTTGGCATTCTCCGAGGCCTAGGATGAAGGGGTTTCTCCAGCCCAGATTCACGTCTGTTTCTGAGCAGTACCCAGCGGTAGTGCCTGACTGTCAGGGCCATCGGGACCATTTTGAATTGAAAAACAGGTTGAGGTCTCACGGACCTTCCTAGAGATGCAAACCAGGGCTGGGAACCAGCACCCTAACCCACCAGAGGTTCCGGGAAGCTCTCTCTTCCTCCCCGCCTGCTCAGACCAGCCACCGCCACACGGGGCCAAGGGTTGGGGTGTCCCTCCCGGCTCCCCCCACCCAGGGCGACACGGGGGCAGCTCTGTGATGCCCTCAGCAGACGTGGCTTCCTGTGCACTGCATCCCTCTGCCCTTTCTCAGACTGTGGCCTGAGGATCCTGATTCTTTCATCACCTTCCACAAGCTTTGGGGAGGCTTTTTATATGTACGGCTTTTCGTCCAGCGGTCGCTGTCTTCAGCAGCAGGCTGGCCCAAAGGGCCGGGTCCACCGCGTCGCGGGAATTGAACCTCCGCTTGTTTTTAAACACACAGAAGCTTTCTTTCTCCCCCTCTTCCTTTGTCAATATGCATTTGAATTCACCATCGTGTTTGACCAACTCCTGTGTTCCCTGTTCCCTTTTGTAACCTACTTCTTCCTTTTGGGGTCCTATTTCTGCTTTTTAAAATACATCTGTTAGGCCTTCTTCTAGTAAGGCCCTGCGGCAGTTCTGAAAACCGTTTAGAGACCAAGTGTGTTTACTTCTCCCTGGGTCTTCGTGACAGACCTGGGGTTCACGATGAAATCCACAGAACGACAGTGTCTTGTTTTCCGGTTTTGCACCACAAATAGTCGAGCATGCCTGGATCTCTTCGCCTTTCCTCTACATACTCTCTCCCCATTTTGTCAGCTAATTTGGGACAAGAGCCTACTCTTAGACATTTTATTTTAAATAAGCAGCTGTCCGGGGTGCCTGGGTGGCTCGGTCAGTTAAGCGTCCGACTTCTGCTCGGGTCATGATCTCAAAGTTCGTGGGTTCGAGACCCACATCGGGCTCTGTGCTGATGGCTCGGAGCCTGGAGCCTGCTTCGGATTCTGTGTCTCCTCTCTCTGCCCTTCCCCCACTTGTGCTCTGTCTCTCAAAAATGAATATATGTAAAAAAAATTTTTTTTAAATAAGCAGATTTCCATCCATATAGTTCACTATTTTCCACGCTGACCACGAGCCTTTCTTTTCAATGGCTCTACCTTTTTTTTTTTAAGATTTTATTTTTCAGTAATCTCTACACCCAGCGTGGGATTCGAACTCCCAACCCCCAGATCAAGAGTCACGCGCTCCTCCAACTGAGCCAGCCAGGCACCCCAAGCCTTTTTAAAAAAATTATTGCTTTGGGGCGCCTGGGTGGCGCAGTCGGTTAAGCGTCCGACTTCAGCCAGGTCACGATCTCACGGTCCGTGAGTTCGAGCCCCGCGTTGGGCTCTGGGCTGATGGCTCGGAGCCTGGGGCCTGTTTCCGATTCTGTGTCTCCCTCTCTCTCTGTCCCTCCCCCGTTCATGCTCTGTCTCTCTCTGTCCCAAAAATAAAATAAAAGTTGAAAAAAAAAATTAAAAAAAAAAATTATTGCTTTATTTTTCCCACTTCTGGTCTTGTATAAATTAAAAATTTTTTAAATGTTTATTTATTTTTGAGAGAGAGAGAGTGAGTGGGGGAGGGAGAGAGAGAGACACACACACACAGAATCCAAAGCAGGCTCCAGGCTCTGAGCCCCGAGCTGTCAGCACAGAGCCCGACATGGGGCTCAAACCCACGAACTGCAAGATCATGACCTGAGCGGAAGTCGGACACCTAGCTGACTGAGCCACCCAGGCGCCCCATGGTCTTGTACAACTTTAAACTGGGTTGGGAGAAACCCGCTCCTCTGGGGCAAGCTCAGCACCGCATCTCGCCAAGGACACCACCTGCCTCTTGTGCACATTGTAGACGAGCAGGAAGGAGGAAATTGCTTTATGGCATTATTGACATACGGCCGACCTAAAACAAACTGTATATATTTTAAATATCCAGTTTGCTAAGGTTTTACGTGAAACCTGTGAAACCATTACCTCCGTCAGGATAGTGGACAACCACATATCTGCTTTCTTTCCATAGCGATTAGCTCACATTTTCTCAAACTTTAGATGCATGGAATCAGGCAGTGGGTACTCTTGTGTCTGCATTCTTTCGCTCGGCATAATCATATCTGGATTCATCCGCGTGTGGCGTGTGTCAAAAGCCCGTCGCACTGGATGGCTATGCCACGGTCTGCTTGCCCACTCACCTGCTGATGAACATTTGGGCTGTCTCCAGGTTTTGGCTTCTAAAAACGAAACCACAATCAACATTCATGGGCAAGCCTTTCTCATCACTCTGGGGTGAATATCAAGGCATGGAATGTCTGCATCGTACAGCAGGTGTATACTTACCTTCTAAAAAATTGCCAAATCGTTTTGTAAAGTGGTTGTGACGTTTTCTGTTCCCGCCATCAGTGTGCGAGGATTCTTATGCCTGGACATCCTTGTCTACACTTGGTGTGGTCGGTCCTTTCCATCTGAGCCATTCTACAAGGTAACACTAGCTCATTGTGGCTTAAGTTTGCATTTCCCTAACGTCTGTCGATGTTGAGCCTTTCCTCACGGGCTTCTCTCCCACTTTTATCTTCCGTGGTGAAGAATCTGTTCAATATCACTCTTTACTGGGTTGTTGGTTTCCTTGTTATTAAATTTGGAGAGCTCTTCACACGTTCTGAATACAAGTTCCTTACCAGGTATATGATCTGCAAGTATTTTCCCTCAGTCTGTGACTCGTCTTTTCATTCTCTTACCAGCATCTTTCAAAGATGAATCTTTGGCAGGCATCCAAATGTTTTTACACGTTGTTTTTTCATTTTCATTCAGTTCAAAGTAATTTCTTATTTCCCTTTTCGTGTCTTCTTTGTCCCAAGGGTTATGTAGAAGTGTATTGTTTAGTTTTCAAATGTTGGGAAATTTTCCAGGAATATTTTATTGATTTCTAATTCCATTTTGATCAGAGAAGATGGTTTGTTTGATCTGAATCCTTGTGAATTTACTGAGACTTTTATGTGCCAGAATATAGTCTCTCTTGATAAATGTTCCATTTGAAAAACATGCAGACTCTGCTGTCATTGGTGGGGTGTTCTGTAAATGCCAATCAAGTCAAGCTGGTAGGTTGTGTTATACAAGGTCACTCTATTCTTTCCGGTTTTCCGCCTGCTAGTTCTGTCAAGTATAGAGGAAAGACTATTGCAGCCAACTATAGTTGTGGGCTCGTCTCTTCCCCCCTGTATTTTTATCAGTTTTGTTTTACGCACTGTGAAACTATGATATTATGTGCATAATATCAGTTCTGGATGTTGTGTCCTCCTGATGAATGGTTCCCTCTGTTACTGTGAAATGAATATCCTTATCCCTGATAATATCCCATTCTTTGCCATGAAATCCATGTTGTCTGGTAACAGCTACTCCAGCTTTCTTTTGATTAGCCTTAGCATGTTGTGTCTTTTTGCATTTGTGTCTTTCTATTTAAAGTGTATGCCTTATAAGCAGTTTACAGTTGGGTGTTGCTTTTCTGTACAGTCTGAAAATCTTTGCCTAACTGTGTTATTAAACATTTATGCTTAATATGATTATTAAGATGGTTAGGTTTTTTAAATTTTTTAAATGTTTTTATTTATCTTTGAGACAGAGAGAGACAGAGCATGAGCAGGGGAGGGGCGGAGAGAGAGGGAGACACAGAATCCGAAGCGGGCTCCAGTCTCTGAGCTGTCAGCACACAGCCCTATGCGGGGCTCGAACTCACCGCGAGATCATGACCTGAGCTGAAGTCGGATGCTCAACTGACTGAGCCACCCAGGTGCCCCGAGACGGTTAGGTTTAACTGATCTTCTTCCTATTTGTGTTTTGTTCCATCTCTTCTTCATTAACCTTTTCTTGTTCTGCCTTATTAGTTATTTCTGTGTGTGTGTGTGTGTGTGTGTGTGTGTGTGTGTGATTTCATTTTATCTTCTTAGTTGACTTATTCAAACTGTTACTTTAGTGATTGCTTTGGTGTTTTTTTGTTTTGCTTTTTGGATTTTTTTTTTTTTTGGCATTTATAATATACATCTTTAACTCCTTCGAGTCTCCCTTCAAGTGATAACGCAGCACCTCACAAATAGCCTACGATCCTACCCTTGGCAGCTCCACTTCTGCCCTCTGGGCATTTGTGCTGTTGTAGTCACACCTTCTCCCCCTCATGATTTTTTTCATCTTTCTTACACTTGGCACTCACCAAGCTTCCTGGATCTGCGAGTTTACAGTTTTCATCAAGTTGGGGAGATATCTATCACTTCTTCAAGATTTTGTTTCATCCCCCCTTCCTCTGGGGATTCTAATTACACATGCATTAAGTCACTGAAGTTGTCCTGCCAAAGCTTCTACTGTTATACCATCATCATTGTTATCTCTTTCCATTTACTTTTGGATGCTTTCTATTGCCATGTTAGCTTCCCCGGTCTTCTTTTCTTTTAATATCTCATCCGCTATTAATCCCATTTGATGTATTTTTTCATCTCAGACATTATAGTCTTTCTCTAGAAGTTGGATTTGAGATCTATCTACCCATCTATCTAATTTTCCATATCTATAATGAACTTTTCGAACATACGGAATACAATTATAATAATTGTTTTAATGTTCTTGACTAACAATTCTAATACCTGTATCAGTTTCAATTAATCGATTCTTCTCATTATAGACTGTATTTTCCTGGTTCCTTGCATGTCTTGTAATTTTTTATTGGATGGCAGACACCGTGAATTTTACCCCGTTATGTTCTGGATATGTATTTTTGTTCGTACAAATATTGTTGAGGCTTTCCTGGAATACAGTTAAGTTACTTGCAAACAGCTTAAACTTTCTGGGGTCTCGCTTTTAAGACACGTTGGGCGGGATGAGAGCAGCAATCAGTCTGAGGCTAATTATCCCCTACTGAGGCAAGACTCGCGTGTGTGGCACCTACCCAGTGCCCGGCTGAGAACGGGAACTATTCTCGGCCCCGTACGAGTGCAGGACACTCTTCCCTCAGATCCTCTGGGCCGGTTCCTCCCCTGCCTCCGGTAGTTCCCTCACGTGCGTGTGCTGACCTGTGCCTGGCAGGGTGGACGTTCTTCGCGGTTCTCTCCGAAGCCTTCTCTCCTGTCTCACACTCCGTCCTGCTAGTGCTGGTGCTTTGGTCGGCCCAGGCTCTCTGCCCGTTTCCTCGACTCAGGGAGAGTGCCGGGCTCCTCTGGATCCCCTCCCTCCACCACAGCCTGAAAACGCTCTCGAGACACTGGCGCACGTGCGGAACTCACGTATGTGTCCCCTGTGCCAAGGACATCGCTCTCCTTCTCTTCCTCGTGTCATGTCGTGAAACCACCGCTCCACCTATTTCGTCTGGTTTTCCAGGCTGTGTCAGGCAGGAGGGTAAACCTCACCACCGTGACTCCATCTTGGCCACAGTGGGATCCACGGAGCCGGACTTCTTTCCCATGAACGTATTCAGATCTCATGGAGTCTGTTTCTGAAGCCAGTCAGTATGGGCCCTGTTGAGTGACAGGCTCCACAGTGCCTCACCTACCACAGCATGTTTGTCCGTGCCCCCGTGGTCGGGCCACTGCCCTCCTGCAAAGACCTGCCTTCTCCATAGACCATCTGCTTGCATTCCATCTGGAGAAGGTCCCTGAGCAGAAGCAGCCTGTGGCCCCAGGCTTGGGGACAGATGGCTGCTCTGTGCCTTCAGGTCAGCGCCTCAGGCCTCGAGCGCTAGGGCCTTTGAGGAGCGTCCGTTCCCGCATCCGTCTCACCGCAGAGGCGCCTGGTCGCCATCTTCCTCTGCCTCCCCCTTGATTTGCATGTCAGCGCCTCAGCCTGGTCTGACAGGCTGTGGTGCCTGCACTTCCCCTGAGTTCTGTCCCCAGTGACGTCCTCCTCATATGCCCCGTGGGGACCCTGGGGGTTCTGAGCCCCCGAAGCACCCACCGAGCACATGCACCTTCCCCTCCCTGGACACATGGTCCCACCGCGGGGTTGCTCCCTCCACCTCACGTGGCACCAGGCCTGAACGCCACTTCTCATGCCTGCAGACGAGCCACAGCCCTGCACGCAGGAGGGCACCCGGGCCGCTGACTCTGGGGGGCACAGGCCTCCCCAGCGCTCCACGGCTCGTGTGGAACCAACTCCACTGTCCCCCAAGTCCCCAGCTGCAAGCCCGGCCAAGTGAAGGCCACGACTGCTGCTCAGCCCTAGGGCCTGCCCCAGCCCCAGCCCCGCCAAGGCCTCCGGGCCAGTCCTGCCTGCACTAGGGCAGCCGCTGGCCTGTGAACAGAGCCCGAGGCTGCATGACATTGGGGTCATGACCCAGGGGCCCCTAGCAGGCCTTTTCTGTTGCTCATCTTTGAAGACGGGCGATGGGGCTTGCCAGCTTATGGGAAGGCAGGCTCCATTCACCCCTGCACCCCAGGCAGGGCAGCAGCTACCCACACTCAGGTGTGGCCTGCTCCCGGGCCTGGCCCCACTCCTGATCCCCAACAGACAGTTGGCTCAGGGGCGGGTCCACTGCTCAGGGGGGGCCAGCTCCCTGATGGCTCTGGGGCGAGATGGTGAGGACCCCTCCCCAGACATGCAGCCCGAGGGCTCCCCCCAGGCCGGGCCACCCACACGGCCTAACCGGGGTGCTGGGGGAGAGCCCCGTGGCACTCACCCTCATCTCCCCTCCTCAGGGAATATTCTTAGCAGCTTCTGCCGGCAGTCCCCTTCGTCCATGTCCAGGTCCATCCTGGAGGCCCTGACGCTCTCCACTGCCATGAGGTGTGCCCCCCACGACGGTTGCTCCCTGCTCCTGCGTGTGCAGGCCTCCCTCACGCTGCACGGTGAGAGGCCTCGGGGTGTGCTGTGAGGGGGGTGGGCTCCGGGCTCCTTTAGCCCCCACCATCCGACGGGCCCGGTGGGGCAGGGCGGCCCCACTAGCCGCACATCGCAGAGAGAGGAGAGGAGGACAGGATTCACTGCCCCATCTGACAAGCCCTGCCCGGTCCCTCCCTTCACCCAGAGAGCCTGCGGGGCCTGGAGGCCTGCTCCATGAGCCTCGACACCCAGGAGACCCAGTGTCAGAGCGTGCGGGTCTCAAGGGCCTCCCGCCGACTACATGTGGGGCAGCAGGTGAGGCCAGGGCCTGACCCACACCTGCCGGGCCACCCAGCCCAAGCCTTTGTCAGGCAGGGGCAGCTGTCCCGGGGCTGCGCCCCCTTCCTCGACACCTGACCGACCCGATGCCCGAGGAACCGGCACCCCTTCTGCGGAGCTCCGGCTGTGCCCGGCGGGGCTGGCCTGGCCGGGGGTGGGTAGGTGGAGACCCCAGGTGCCCCTGGCTCACACCTGCACCTGCCCAGCTCCAGGTGCACTTTGAATGCTTCGAAGTAAGCGTGGCCCAGAGCCTCTACGTCACCCTGAGGACAGTGCCCCACTTCTGTGGGGTCCGGCTGGACCAACAATACCACGTGGAAGGTGAGAGCCCCTGGGGCGAGCCCCGGCACGGCTGCCGCTGGCGTCTAGGGACCGACTCGGGGTGGGACACGCGAGGAAGGGGGCAGGGCCCCATGCTGCACAGCTCCCAGCAAGCGCCTTGGCTTAGCTCCGGGGTCACGGCCTCCCTGGAGAGGCGGGACTTCTTTCTGTGGAGCACATGGGCAGAGGCCCACCCGGGTGTGCGGCTCCTGGGGACAGAGTGGCTGGGCCCACCATTGCCTATGCGTTTGCAGACTGCAGAGACCAAGACGTGGGGAGGAACCTGCCCTTCTGCTTTGGTGAGGCCCCCTCGCCGGGTGGGACCACAGCCCCGCAGCCCCTGGGAAGCCCCGCAGGTTGCTGCGGGCACCCACCGCCCTCCCACCGGGATCTTCTGCCCGTCCCACTTGGGAGATCACGATGGGTCCCCAGGTGCCTAGGGCTGGCAGGGGTCACCACCTCGAGGCTCTCGGGACAGGTGGGGACCTGTGTCCAGTGACCTCTAGTCCCAGCGTGGCCTCCACCTGCCGCCCGCCCGCCTTTTTGTAGCCGGGAAGTTCTCCTACTGGGTAGACCGCGGCCGCAAGGTCATTCTGGTACAGGTGCCCGAGGCTCTCGCGGACTCCGACTACTACGTGCGGCTCTGCCTCAAGTGGTTCACCTGTGAGGACGTGGGTGCCCCAGTGCGGGTGAGCCCGGCCCCGGACACCGCCTCCGGGCCCAGACCAAGTTCCGCCCCACACCCGAGCCCGGGCTCCACCCGCCCCACAAGCCCCAGGCCCCACCCACCCCGGGCCGTCACGCCCCGCCCCGTCCCAGCCCAGGCCACGCCCACCCACCGGGCCCCCAGCCCCTGAGCCCTCCACTCCGCTGCAGGTGACGGTGAACAGGGTCTCCCGCGCCGTCTCTCTGCCCTACAGCCGAGAGCTGCCGTGCCTGTGCCTTGAGGTCAGTGAGCGTGTGGCCTTCACTGCTGGGAGGAGACGAGGGAAGGGCAGGACCTGCGCTGACCCCGGCCCCTCCCGCAGGGCTGGTCTGCGACCCCTGACGCAGTGCGGATGCAGGCCTGTCCCTTCGAAAATGGCAAGTGCCCCGTGGTGTGGAGTAGGGGGCGGGAAAGGTGAGCGCGTCCAAGGTGCCTGGCAGGGTGGGGCCGGGCCGGCCCAGGTCCTTGAGCGTGCCTCGGGCAACACGTAGCCGAAGGGGTGTCCCAAGCAAGCCCTTTCAGTGGCAGAATCTGCAGACACGGGTGTGCCCGCGTGCGCGCGCCCAGCGTACACGTGTGCACGAGCCCCGGCCCTGCTCACCCGGAAGAAGAAGCAAGTGTTGTCGAGAGCGGCTCTCTGGGGGGTGGAGGAGTGTTACCCTGCGCTGGGCTCTGCTCCCTGACACCGCACAGGCACACGGACACACACACACACACACACTTGGCCAGGGCCCAGAGACCCGCAGGGAAACTGCACCTGAGTCTCGACGTGGCCCAGCAGTCCCTGAAGCAGGTGCTGGGCTCAGCTGACTGGAGCCCCTGGGGAGGGTCCCTGCAGACACAGAGGCACTGTGGGACGCCATCCGCTACCACCCCGGAAGCCAGGCACTGAGCTGGGAGCCCGCCTGTCCCGTGAGCGGCCACGTGAGCCTGTGCTGGCGCCCGGAGCCAGGGGCCCTCTGCCACGAGCTGGAGCACTCCGGCCGGTCGGCACGGGGCAGGGTGAGTGGCCACCGGGCGGGGTGGGGGTGGGCACGGACGGCCAGGGCCTGACCCGAGCCCCCCACAGGTGCAGTACCCGCTGGTGGACAGACAGCCCCAGCTCTGCCTGAAGGTGAGTGGGCCGGCGCCAGCCTGGAGCTTAGGGAGAGGCAGCAGGGAGGCCGGCAGAGGGGTCGGCAGAGGGATCCGGGGCGTGGGGGCGGGGACGTGCAGCCACACTCACTCCAGACCTTGCCCGGCCCTGGGGCCCAGCCTCCCAGTGACCCCCTCTGCCCCCAACCCTGGTCTGACAGCGGGTGCAGCTGAATGGCTCTGCGGGAAGGAGGCCCAGCCTGCCCGAGCCCCCGGCCACCCCCCACCTGCCACAGCTCACCCCTCGTGTCCTCTCTGCAGTTCTCCACCGGCCGGGGCTTCTGGGTGAGGTGCCCTTTCGAACGACTAGGCTTCCCAGGTGAGCTCTCCATGGGGCCGCAGGGCAGGGAGGGGGCCTGCGCCTTTTGCTGTGCGGTTGCAGCAAATAACGCCCTTTTCTGCGCTCCGAGAGATGCCTCGTGGCCAGGCAGGCAGGATGACAGGGTGCCGGGTCAGTGAGAAGGGGAGTGGAAGTGGCGGGGGGCGGGGGAGGGGGGGGCTGCTGGGCCTCAACGCTCCACCCCACAGCCTGGAAGATGACTGTCCGGCCAGCCGCGTCTCAGGGCCACCTCCGAGTCACCTTCTTCTCGCCCAGCGCTGCCAGCTTCAAGGTGCACCTGTGTCACCAAAGGAAGATGTGGCCCCCTGCCTGCCACCCAGCGATCCAGGCCACGCCTCTCCCTCCAGCCTCAGTGAGCCAGGCGGGGTGGGCGCCTTCCTGGGGAAGGTGGTTGACCCCTTGGCTTCCCTGGAGACCGCCCGGTGTGGAGGGGTGCAGGGCTGCTCTGCTGTGTGTGACACCTGTGTCCCTGTGCCACAGCGACACACTACGGCCGGTCTTGCCCCCCACCCCCACTTCCCGCGACCTGCCCCTCTCCCAACCCAGGGTGGCTTCATGGCTGACTCCGCGGTTGCCTTCGTGGACATCCCCAGGGACGAGGCTTGTGCCCCCAGCACCTGCATCCAGGTGGGTGGTGCCGCCCCACCCCGCCCCCACCCACCTGCTCCAGTCCCAGACCTGTTTCCCTGCCATCAGCCCACAGGGGAACTCCTGCCCCCCAAAGCTCCTCTCCAGGCTGTCGCTCTGGGGGACACGGTTGGGGTGCAGGGAGGGGGCCGCGGGCTGACCGAGCTGCCCCCCCTCCGCCTGCAGGGCTGGAGGACCGATGTGCACTTCTCCACCCCCCAGCAGCTGTGTGATCTTCAATGCAGTGAGTGCCGGGCCTGGGCCTCGACCCCGGGGGTGCGGGGGCAGTGGACGCTCACGGGCCGCAGGAGGCCGGGGCTGGACCCCATCCTCAGCTCAGAGCCGGTCGCTGGCTCTCACTCTCAGGGCGGGGGTAGTGTGCACCGCTCGGGAGACCGGGCGCCAGTGGGGGACAGAGGGGCCACCTGCCTTGGAGTCAGGCCAGGCTTCTGAGCCAGGGCGAAGCCAGGCCGGACGGAAGGTAGGGGCCCGGCCCCACCCCCACCCCCGAGGTCCATCCTTGGGCACCTGCGGTGCAGCTTCCTCCTCCCTGCGTGTCCACCACCCCTGGCCGGGGTTCTGGTTCCAACTGTCGGGGGCCTCGGGACGTCCATCAGCCCGCCTTCACCCACCCAAGCCGCTTAGGCCCAGACTCCTGGGATCTCGGGCTTAGCAAGAGGCAGAGCGAACCGTGTAGGTCCTGGGTGTGGCCCAGGAGGGTGGCCTCTGCCTGCGGGGCCTGAGAAGGGCACCGGGCTGTTAAGTGGGAGTGGGCATCGCCACCTGCATGTGTGGAAGCCCTCTGGCTGCTGACGGAGAGTGGACGGCAGGAGCCCTGGAGGGAGAGGGAGATGGGAAGGGGCTCGCACCCAGGCCTCCGGGCGGCTCGCACCCTTTCCAAAGCTGGTGGCCTGGCCAGGGCCTCTTACACCCGTGTCTTCCAACCCCTCCCAGCCCCCAGAGGAGCTTTTCAGTCAAGTCTGGGCCCCCATTCCTCAGCCAAGATCCCCTCCAGCAGATCACAGGCCAAAGGGGCGACGGTCACCCCTGAGGGCCCGTATCTGGGGCGGGGCTCCACCGCCTGCCAGCCAGGTGACCTGGGAGCTGACCCCAGCCACTGCCAGAACCTCCATGCCACACCGGGTGAGTCCCAGGGTCCCAGGGACCGGCCTGTGAGCAGAGAGACCGGGCTGCTTTGGGGGTCTAAGTGGACTGCCCCCGAAGAAAGGACGGGCAGCCTGGAAAGGCCTGGAAGGGCCTAGAAGGGCCTGCCCAATGAGCCCGGAGCATTTGGAGCCCACGGCTCCCTCTCCTTCCCCCGGCCACACAGCTGGGGGTGAGCTGGAGGAGGCTGTGCCCCCAGACAAGGTTGGTATTGTGTAGACTGAACCAGCACTCCCGTCCCTCTCTTTCCAGCTGCCACCCAGGGGACAGCGGACTGAGGCCAGGAGCCTCACGGAGCACAAGCAGATGCCCTGGCTGAATGCTGGGGTGCAGAGGGCTCACATCTGGGGCTCCGAGCCTCTGGCAGCAAAAGCCAGGCCTCAGAACTTAGAGGCGGCTCGCCTGCACACGGGCTGTGGGGCCGGCCACCTTGCGTCTCCCCAGCCGCGCACAGCTCCCTGGGGGCCCTCAAGCTGGGCGGGGAGCTTTGGGTCAGATGAAGGGCCCTCAGCCCCTCCCTGAACCCCCTGCTGAAGGCCACGGAATGGCTGGGTGGGCTGCCCTCTCTCCTGGATGGCCTGGCCTCCTACCTGTCCCGTCTCAGCTTGGTGCAGGCTCCCTCCGGACCACCCGGGGTCACGGCCACCATCCCTGGCCCCTGCCTGAGCGCTGGAAAGTAGAGTGCGACCCCACACTTGCTACGGCTGACCAGGCTCCGTTGGCCCAGGACCACCCACCCCCAGCCCCTGCCCAGAGCGCTCCCATACCGACTGTCCACATGCTAGCAGGGCGGCCCCCCCACTGCCCAGGCGGGGCCTCCGCCCGGCCCCCTGCACCGACCCTCCCAGAGCTCAGGTCACCTTGCACAGCCAGTCGGGCCAAGGCTGGCCACTTCCTGTGGCCTCAGGAGCCACCTGCAGGGATGTGCCCTTCTCAGAAGTGTCATTAAGGGCCACTGTGTGCCATCTGTGCTCAAGGACCACAGAGGGACCCTTGGCCCTGCAGCGTGATTTCCACACCCAGGCCAGGGGTCACCCAGCGGCCGGCCCGGCAGATGTGCCCCCACAGAACTGTCCTGCTTGCTCACAGGCACTGCCAGGCTGTCCCTCCTGCATCTGGAGTCCCCGCTCGTGTCCACCTGACCACAGTGGCCCCCCACCAGGCACCCAGGGCCTGGCCCCCTTCCCGCCCTGCAGGGGGTGGGGAGGGGGGTGGCTACAGCAGACCAGGAGTGGGCAAAACCAGTAAACACTTGTGCGCCTAGCTCGCCTCTTCGCTTGAGGACAGATGCGGGGTCTGCAGGGCGACGGAAGCCCTGTAGCAGGTGGGGTGGGGGAGGGTTATGGCGCCCAGCTGTACCTGTTAAAATGGGGGGGGGCGGGATGGCCGAGGAGGCGAGGGCGGAACCACAGGCCGCAGACAGAGCCTGCTGCCCTCCCCCGGCGACCCCCACCACGTAGGAGCCCCAGGCTGTCCCCCGAGGACACCCCATAGGCTGGAGATGCCAATACCTCGGCGGCCTGCCCGGGGCCATGTATGGGAGGGACAGTGGGAGGAGAGGGGTGTGCCGCTGGTTCACCCCTGCTGGCGCTCAGCCCGGAGATCCGCCCCCCACACTGAAGGGGCGGAGCAAGGGGGCGCCCTTTCCTGCAACCCCCTCCAGCGTCTGGTCCCCGAAAGGGGCCGTGAGAGGCCGGGTCAAACAGGAGCTGAAAGGAGGGTGAAAGGGGGGTGGGCGGAGGGGCAGAGAGGCCTCACCCTCGGGTCCCAGGCCACCCACCCCCATCCCAGGTCAGGGTTTCGGGGGTGGCGGGCTGTGGTCTGCGCTCACCACGTTTTCGCATTGCCCGGCCCTTGGAGGCGAGGGGTCCTCTTACCCCCACCCAACACCGTCTGCCCGCGGTGCCCCCTCCCCGTCAAGGCGCAGGGCAGGGAGGGGGACTGAGCGCTGGCTACGGCTGTGCCGCCCCTGCCCTGCGTTCCTGCTCCCCTCACCTGGACCATCCGGGCTCGGACCCAGGGCTACCCCGGAAAATCCTCACCTGCCGGGAGGTGGAGCAGGGAGGGGGTGCGGGAGCAGACCAGAGGCGGGCGCCTTCAGGACTTGCGGGAGCCCTGGCCTTCCACGGGTGGGGGAGACCGAGGCCCAAACAGGCTATGACTGCGAGCCTGTCGAGGACATTCGGGGCTGTAGGGACTGGGGTGAGGAGGGGCCTCCTCGGGCACGGCTTCCCGGCTGTCCGCGTGTGTGCTGCCACCAAGTGGCAGTGGCGCTCAGGGATCAACCTCCAAGCCAAGATCTTAGGCCACACCCAGCGCCCCCTGGCCTGGCAGGCCCGCTTTGACCCGTAACACCCTCCCCCATCCCAGGCCACTCCTGTCCAGGAGAAAGACGCGAGGAACTCAGGCCCCAGGATGGGAAGGGCTAAAGGTAGGTGGCTAGGTCACCCCCGCCGGGGCTCTCACTTGACCCACAGGGAGTCTTTGGGACATCTGTGTGCCTCATTCATTCACGCATTCATTCACCCATTTCTCAAGCAGGTGCTGAGTACCACTGGGTGCCCCACTGACCCAGCATCAGGAAGTAACATTGACAAAGATCCCCGCCCTTGCAACTGGGGACCAAGCCTGGGTCTGCCCTGGACCGAGGGCCTGATTGGGTCAGGATTCTCAGTCCTGAAGCCCAGGCAAACGGGGACTGTTCATCACCCTGCCAGGAGCTGAGTTTTGCGTGCGGGAGACAGACGACTAAATACATACATTATATGGGGTGCCCCGCGCCAGGCTGAGGCTGGGGAGAACGAGGCGGGAAAGCAGACAGGAAGTATGGGAGAGGGTGCCTTGTGAGCTGAGACTGCAGAGGCGAAGGGCCATGAGCTGCCTGGTTCTAACGGGATCTGACAGGTGAGAGATGGGATCTGACAGGCAGGCAGGTGGGGCCATGGGACGTCCAGCATGGACACCATGGGTATGAGCAAAAATGACCAACATTTCGGCCTCAGTGACTGGAAGGCAGAGCTCCATGGGCTGAACAGGGGACACAGCAGCTATAGTTAGTGTTTGGCCCTGGTGAGTTTGAGCTGCCTATTGGACATTCATTCATTTACCAGGACTTATGTAGTGACTGCTGTGTGCCTACTCCCTCAGTGAACAACATAGACACAGGCCCCTGCCCGAGGCAGAGGAGCAAGGCAAAAAAAACCCATAAAACAGTGAGTACATTATCTGGGATGTGAAAAGGGCATTCAGAAAAGGCAGAGGGGTGCCTGGTGGCTCAGTCGGTTAAGCAACCAACTTCAGCTCAGGTCATGATCTCCGCAGTTCGTGGGTTTGAGCCCCACATCGGGCTCTGTGCCGACAGCTTGGAGCCTGGAGCCTGCTTCTGATTCTGTGTCTCCCTCTCTCTGTTCCTCCCCTGCTCTTTCACTGTCTCTCTCTGTCTCTCAAAACTAAATAGACATTAAAAAAAGAAAGAAAAGGCAGAGCTGGATAAGGGAAGGAGCTGGTCCTGGGGGCATAGTGGCAGGTGGGTCTCATGCAAAGACAAAAAGGAGATAAGGGAGTTAGAGGACACCATTGGGACCAACGGTTAAAAACAGTCTCCTGCCAACCCGGTGAGTCCTCTCTACAAAGGCTGGGAAGAACTGAACAGTTTTGCTATTGAATAAGTGTTAAGAGATTGCAAGGCAGAAAACTCACCCTCTCACATGAGCTGGGCAGGTACAACCCTTTCTATACACGATCGTGAGAAATGACAACTTGTCCAAAGGGCACCTGACATACAGCCTATTTCATGTGATAATAATACAGGCACCCCAGCTCTCTTTGATTACAGTTTGCATGGGATATCTTTTTTTTTAATGTTTACTTATTTTTGACAGAGAGAGCATGGGCGGGGGAGGGGCAGAGGGAGGGAGACAAGGACCCAGAGTGGGCTCTGCACTGAGAATGGATGCGGGGCTCCAACTCACAACTGTGAGATCATGACCTGAGCTGAAGTCAGATGCCTAACCAACTGAGCCCCTCAGGTGCCCCTGCATGGAGCACCTTATTCCATCCTTTGACTTTCCACCTCTGTGTGTCTTTTTATCTAAAGTGAGTCTCTTGTACAGCATGTCGCAGATGGATCATGTTGTTTTATGCACTCTGCCAATCCCTGCCTTTTAATTGGAGAGTTTAATCCATTTACGTTTAAAGAGATTCCTGAAAAGAAAGGATTTACTTCCACCAGTTAGTCATTTCTTTGCTGTGTGTCTCATATGGTTTTTCTTCCTCATTTCCCCCACTACTGCCTGTTTTTGGTATTTAGTTGATTTCTGTATGGTACCATTTTGAGTTCCTTCTCCTTTCCTTTTCTGTATATTCTTTTCGGTATTCTCCCAGTGGTTGCCTTGAAAGTTACAATTGAAATCTTAGAATTAGAACACCATAGTTTGAAGAATACCAATTGAGTCTCAATAGTGTACAGACATTCAGCTCCTATCCCCCGTTGTTGTCACAGATATGAACTGTGTGCCCACTGACAGATTGCTTCCTGCATTTCTAAATCATATAGGGGGGGAAAAGGACGACTTACAAACCAAAATGCAGTAATGCCAGCTTGTATATCTTTCTGTGTAGTCACCTGTTCTGTCTTTCTTCATGCAGCTTTGAGTTAGTGTCTAGGGTCCTGTCATTTTGGCCCTTTAGCGTTTCTCATACAGGATATCTACTTGCGATCAACTCTCTCAGGTCTTACTTATCAGGAAGTATCTCACTTTCCCCTTTGTTTTTGGAAGACAGTTTTTCTGGATACAGAATTCTTGGTTGACAGGGTTTTTGTTTTTGTCTTTCATGACTTTAAGTATGTCATCCTACTGCCTTCTGGTCTCCATGTCTTCTAATGAGAAATCTGCCTAAAACCTTTTTGAGGATCTCTTGTATGTGACAAGTCGGTATCTCTCTCGCTGCTTTAAAGATTTTCTCTGACCTTGGCCCTTGATAGTTTGATTATAATGTGTCCTAGTGGGGACCTCTGAGTTTATCCTGCTTGGAATTTGCTGAGACTCCTAGATATACAGATTCATATCGTTCATCACATTTGGGGAGTTTGGGGCCATTATTCCTTCAAATATGTGTACGTCCCATTCTCTCTCTTCTCCTTCTCGGATGCCCACGATGTGCATGTGAGTAGTCCTGATGGTGTTCCCTAGGTCTCCCTCGCCCTTCCCTTTTTCTTTATTCTTTTTATTTTTGCTTCTCAAACTGGGTGATTTCAATGGCTTCATCTTCCAGTGTGCTTAAACGTGTTGTAGGATCTCCCTGGTGAATTCTTCATTTCAGCCACTGTACTTTCCAGCTCCGGATTTTCTATTTGGTCGCTTTTCACAGTTTCTGTCTCTTTACTGGAATTCCCTCTTTGTACCTTGTTCCCCTGATTTCCTTTAACTTGTTACACAAATTAAAGATGTTGATTTAACATCTGTGTCTATTAATTCCAGTGTGTGGACTTCTTCAGAGCTGGTTTCTGTATAAATCTCTTTTTCCCCTAAGAACGGGCCATATTTTCTATTTTTTGGAATACTTTGTACTTTTTTGTTGAACACTGAACGTTCTGAGCGTAATGTAACTCTGCAGATCACATTCTCCTGGGGCGTCTGGTGGGCTCAGTCAGTGGAGCACACAACTCTTGATCTCAGGGTTGTGAGTTCAAGTCCCTCCCACATTGGGTACAGAGACTACTTAAAAATAAAAAATCTTAAAAAAAAAAAGACCACACTTTCCCGCTCCTCATGAATTGTTGAGTTTTGCATATTGAAGGCTAATCTTCCATTTGTTTAGTGACTTTTCCAAACTATTTATGCAAAGTCTTTATTTCTTGTTACATGTGGTCATTGAATTTCTGGTTCCATTATTTCTGTGATCATTCAGTGACTTAACAGAAATTTCCTTAAATGTGAATATGTATATTCTCCAGTAGATGCCACAATTAGGAACAAAAGGCAAAACCCAGAAAACTACACTCAGAACTAGTAGGAGGAAGGAAAATAAAGATTAGCATGGAAATAAGTGACATGGAGAGTACAGAAATCGAGAAAATGGATGAAATCAAAAGTTAGTTCATTAAAAGTATCAACAGAATGAACGCACCTCTTTTTAGTCAGATTGACTAAGAAAAAAGAGAGAAGACTCAGATTACTAAAATCACAAGTCAAGTGAGGATATTACTATTAATTTTACAGAAATAAAAAGGATTTCAAAAGCATCCTAAAGGCAACTGTACAGCAACAAATACAGGGTAACCTAAATGCAATGGACAAACTCCCAGCACGCAAGCTACCAAAACCGAGTCAAGAAGAAATAGAAAATCTGACTAGACAAAAAGCAAGCGATTGAATCAGTTATGGAAAACCTCCCAACAAAGAAAAGGCCAGGAGAGAGGGCTTCGCTGGTGAATTCAATTAAACATTTTAAGAAGAATTAACTTCCCAACTCTTCCAAAAAAATAGAAGGGGAAATATCCTAACTCATTACCAATTTCAAAGCCAGAAAGACACTATAAGAAAACTACAGTTCAGGGGCGCCTGGGGGGCTCAGTCGGTTTAGCATCTGACTCTCATTTTGGCTCAGGTGATGATCTCAGGGTCATGAGATCAAGCCCTGTGTTGGGTTCCACACTGCAGGTGGAGCCTGGTTGGAATTCTCTCTCCCTCTCTCTCTCTCTCTCTCCCCTCCCCCACTCACACTCTCTCTCTCTCTCTCAAGACAAATAAACTTAAAAAAGAAAACTACAGGGGCGCCTGGGTGGCTCAGTCGGTTAAGCGTCCGACTTCAGCTCAGGTCACGATCTCGCGGTCCGTGAGTTCGAGCCCCGCGTCGGGCTCTGGGCTGATGGCTCAGAGCCTGGAGCCTACTTCTGATTCTGTGTCTCCCTCTCTCTCTGCCCCTCCCCCATTTATGCTCTGTCTCTCTCTGTCTCAAAAATAAATAAAAACATTAAAAAAATTTAAAAAAAAAAGAAAACTACAGTTCAATACCCTTGTGAGTATAGGTGTCGAAATCCTCAACAAAATACCAGCAAACTGAATTCAGAAGCATCTTGAAAGGATTACACACCATGACCAATTGGGATTTACTCCTGGAACACAAGGGTGATTCAATATCCAGAAATCAATCAATGTAATACACCACATTTACAGAATGAAGGAAAAAAACCACACACGATCATCTCAATTGGTGCAGAAAAAGCATCCTTCTTTCGTGATAAAAATGCTTAATAAACTAGGAATAGACAGGAACTTCCTTGACATGATAAAGGTCACCTATGACAAGTTCACAGCTAACATCACACTCAATGGTGAAGGGCTGGAAACTTTACTCCGGAACAAGACAAAGACACTCACTCTCAACATTCAACTCGGCACCGAGAGTGCTAGCCAGAGCAATTAAGCAAGAAATAGATATAAAAGTCATGCAAATTGGAGAATTAAATTATCTCTATTTGCAGATGACATGATCTGATATGTAGAAAACCCTAAAGATTCCCCCCAGAACACTTCTAGGACTGACAAATGAATTCAAAATCGGACACAAAACCAACACACTAAAGTCAGTTGCAACTTGGGACCTGGGTGGCTCAGTCGTTTGAGCATCCGACTTCGGCTCAGGTCATGATCTCATGGTTCATGAGTTCAAGCCCCACGATGGGCTCTCTGCTGTCTGCACTGAGCCTGCTTCAGATCCTCTGTCCCCCTCTTTCTCTCTGCCCCTCCCCCCCTCAAAAATAACTAAACACTTTTTTAAAAAAGTCAGTTGGATCTATACGCATTCACAAAGAACACTGGCAAAGGGAAATTAAGGAAACAATTCCATCTACGATAGCATCAGAGAAGAATACTTAGAAATAACTTCAACCAAGGAGGAGGACGACTCCTACGATGTAAACTACAAGTGTGTTTCAGCCTCTGTGGAAAGGCATCTGTGTTCATGGATTGGAAGGTTTAATACTGTTACGATGTCAGTACTACCCTAAGTGATCTACAGATTCGAAGCAATGTCTTCCATGGTGTTTTTGAAGAAACAGAAAAATCTATCTTAAAATTCATATGGAGGGGCACCTGGCTGGTTCAGCTGGTAAAGCACGTGACTCTCGATCTCAGGGTTGTGAGTTCAAGCCCCATGCTGGGTGTAGAGACTACTTAAATAAAACAAATCTTTTAAAAATAATAATAATAATAATAAGGGGCGCCTGGGTGGCTCAGTTGGTTCGGCGTCCGACTAAGGCTCGGGTCATGATCTCCCGGTTCATGAGTGCGAGCCCCATGTCGATCTCTGTGCTGACGGCTCAGAGCCAGGAGCCTGCTTCGGGTTCTGTGTCTCACTCTCTTTCTCTCTGCCCTCCCTTCACTTGCGCTTCAAAAATAAATAAATATTTTAAGATAATAATAATAGATAAAATTCATATGGAATCACAAGGGAACTGAATAGACAAAATATATACTGAAAAAGACCAAAGTCGGTCTCACACGTCCTGATTTCAAAACTTACTACGAAGCTTCAGCAATCAGGAGTGTGGTATTGGCTCAAGGACAGACACACAGACCAATGGGATAGAATCGAGTGTCCAGAAATAAACTCTCGTATATGTGGTCAATTGATTTTCAACAGGTGAAAAGACCATTTCAAGGGAGAAAGGGTGTCTTTTGAACAAACGGTGCTGGGAAAACTGGATCTCCACAGGCAAAGGAGTGAAGTTGTAAAGTTGTACCCTCCCCGTGTGCCCATCGACGGATGAACCAAACGTTGCGTATCCACAGTGGAATATTAGCACTGGAAGGAACGAGGTCCTGACACCTGCCTACAACTACAACAGGATGAGCCTCGAAAACACTACCCTCAGTGAAATAAACCAGACACAAACGGCCACAGGCTGTGATTCCACTCGTAACAGCTGCACAGATAGGCACGTGAAGACCACAGGTCACCGTGGCCTGAGGGACGAGGGGTGGGGAGTTTCATAGGTACAGAGTTTTTGTTTGGGATGATTAAAAAGTTCTGGAAATAGGAGCACCTGGGTGGCTCAGTCGTTAAGTGTCCGACTCTTGATTTCAGCTCAGGTCATGATCCCGTTGGGCTCTGCACTGAGCAGGCGCTCTGCTTGTGATTCTCTCTCTCTCCCCCCCCCGCCCCTCCCCCACTCGTGCACGCTCTCAAAACACAAATGGTGGTAACGGGTGCACAACAATGTGAGCGTACCCGATGCTACTGGGTTGTACCGCTTCAACATTGTTCAAACGGAAAACCTTACCTTAGGTATATTTTACCACAATAAGACTTTTTCCCCCCAAAGGCTTGTTTTTTTACGTGTTCTCTAAACCCAGCATGGGCCTCCACCTTCCAACCCAGGGATCAAGAGTTGCGCGCTCTCCTGACTGAGAGCCATAAAGCCTTTCTTTAAAGGACTTGTCGGCGCCCTGTGCGGCACAGTTCACTGTAAGTTGACCTGGTGATTGGGTGGTCATTGCGGCGGCTGTCCCCTTTCATTCCAAGCAAATTTTAAATGACCCTATTTCCGTGACAGCTGGTATCCACTTGAGGCCAGGCTTCTAAGTCCCGAGGGGAGGGGTACCTTCCCTGTTGTTTCCATTTCAAAGAGATCGCTCTGAGACTCTCAAGAAAAACGTTCCTGGAAGGCAAAACTGGCCCGAGGCTTGTTTATAGCTTTTCAAAAAGTTTGCATCCATCTCAAAGGGACAGAAAGAACTTACTAGTTTTCTATACGAAATTCTCTAAGAGAAGGGAGTGGGAAGTCTTTTTCCATGTTAACAGCAGTTTGATTTGTAATTCTGCTCACGACACGTGGAGGAAAAACGTTAGGGGAGAGGGAAGAGTCAGTGCAAAGGCCCGGGGGTGGACACGGAAAGAGTCACAGGACCCGAAGGGAGGGAGGAGGGCGGGGAGGAGGAGGGGCAGAGCGGGCTTCCCCCTGAGAAGCAGTGGGCTTTCTTCCCCCGTGAAGGGTGTGGGAGGGGCCTCGGACTCCGCGAGCAGGGGTGCGGGGCACGCAGAAGCGTGGAGAGCAGAGCCGATGCGAGCCGCTGCAACACCCGGAGCGAGAGGCCAGGGGGTCGCCCTGCAGATGGGGAGGCACGAGGGGTTCGGGGCGGGGGCGGGGCGTATCCTCGGATCGGGGTCCGGGGGCGGGGCGGACCCGGGGG
This sequence comes from Panthera onca, assembly GCF_046562875.1. Lineage (NCBI taxonomy): Eukaryota > Metazoa > Chordata > Mammalia > Carnivora > Felidae > Panthera > Panthera onca. The sequence continues at coordinate 140,820,721 of NC_138345.1, read as the reverse complement.
AGGGGGGGGAAGGAGTGGGGCAGGGGCGGGGCGTGTCCTCGGATCCGGGTCCGGGGGCGGGGCGTGTGCTCGGAGCCCGGGGGCGGGAATGGGGTGGGGGGGGGAGCCTCAGATCCGGGGAAGGGGGTGGGGCGCGGGCTCGGGTCCCTGGGTCGGGAAAAGGGACGGAGCCAGGCGACCTCGTGGTCATCCGCCCCCCCCCCCCCAACCCCCCATCCCCCAACGCGATTCCGAGGGCCGGTTTGAGCCCGGGTCTCGGGGGCAGGCTGGGGAGGGTCGCCGCGCGGCGCGGGGGAGGCAGACGGCGCGGGCGGGGCGGGGCGAGGGAGCAGCTGCGGGGGTTGGGCCCGGCGACCTCGGACGCCCCCCGAGCGGCTCGGGGGGGGGGGGGGGGGGGGGGAGGGAGCTGTCCCGGGGGAGGGGGCGGGGGCTCGGCTTCCGGCCCCGGAGGGCGAGAGCCCTGCGCCCCGTGTGTCGCGGGGAGGGGGCGGCCCTGTGAGCCCTCCCGAGTCCTGTGGGGGCGGGCCTCGGGGGCCAGGGAGGTGGCTCCAGGTCCCCCCTGCCCCCCAGCCCCGCTTTGGCCTTTCCCGGGGAAACGTCTTTGAGGACGTCTCGCTTTTCTCGGCCCCCGGATCCCCCCGCAAATGGCTCTCTCGGCGCCCCCCCCACCTCGCAGCGCCGGCCCTGACCCGCGAGGGAGCCCCCGCCCCAGGGTGCGGGCGCGCCCCGTTGCAGCTGCGGGGCGCAGGCGCACGGCTGCGCCCTGGTGGGATCCCCTGGTGGAGGGGGTCCCCGAGGAGGTGACCGCCCGTCCCCCTCCGGGAGAACCCGCTCCAAAGAGAAAGCCCGGCGCGCGCAAACGAGGCCTGAAATGTATCTTTGAAAAATCTTTTGTTCGGCTGATTTTTAATTATCATTCTGAAAAATTGCCGCTTCTATTTGCGTGGACGGTTTCGTGGACTGTTTGGAGAGTCGTCGCTCCACCGGGGTCGGAGCAGTTCCGTCACCCCAAGGACCGCCTCCTGCTGTGGCAGGTAGACCCCCCCACCCCCCTCCACCCCCGCTCCGCCCCCCTCACCCCCCCTTCACCTCCCTCATCCCCCCTTCACCCCCTCACCCCCCTTCACACCCCCTCTTTACCACCTTTCACCCCTTCTTCACTCCCCCTTCACCCCTCACCCCCTCATCCCTTGTTCACCTCTCCCTCACCCCTTTCACCCCCTAACCCCCACCCCCACCCCCTTCGCCCCTTTCACCCCCCCTCACCCCCACCCCCACCCCCTTCGCCCCTTTCACCCCCCCTCACCCCCCACCCCCTTCGCCCTGAAGCCCTGCTCTGGTCCCCTCCGGCGGTGGCTTGGTCTGCCCTGGGCCCTGGCCCCGCCCTCCAAGCGGTGGCTGCAGCAGCAGGCCTGGGATTCACCCGGGCGCTTGTGTGTGAATCCACAGCTTGTTCCTCTCGGTGCCTCGGCGTCCCGCGGTGTAGACGGGTGGCCGTTCACACACTGAAGAACGTTCGGTTGTTGCCTCCTGTTGCACACAAAGCCTCCTACCACGATCGTGCCCGGTTTTTGTGTGAACGTGCATCCCGTGTCCGGGTGACCGGCCAGGGCTGGGATTGCCGCATCCCGTGTCGGGTGGGAAGCGGGAGCCGAGACCGTCGCCCGGGGGCCGCTGCCCGCCTGCTCCCTCCACAGCTGCTCCCTGGCCTCCTGAAGGCCCTGGGGGCGCCTCGTCGGGGCTGGGGGGGGGGGGGTCTCTGGTGTCTAATGACACCGAGGTCTTCTCGTGGCCTCTTCGTCGTCCCCGCATCCGCTTTGGATGAAGACCTTTCCTACCTGCAGATAGTGCTGTCTCAGTGTGGACACTCTGCGACCCTCCTCCGACACGGGGTTCACAGCACCTGTTTCCTGTCGTTCCCTTGACAGTGTCTCTGGGGGAGCAAAAGTCTGCGTGGGGATGAAGCCCAGTTTATCAGTTTCTTCTCCGATGGCGTCTCTGCAAACTCCGAGCAAGCCCGTGTCGTGAAGATCGCGTCCCGTGATCTCCTGCGCAAGTTGTGTATGTTGTGCACTTAAACCCGGGACTCCCTTTGAGCTTACCTTCGCCTGAGGTGTGGACTGGAGGTACGGGCTCCCCCCTCGCGCGTGGCTGACACCGGCCCAGTTCCGTTTGCTGAGACAGCTGCTTGTCCTACGCTGAGCGGTGCTCACACGGCTGCCAGAGTTTTCCGTGGCTCTGTTTCTGGACCACCCATCTGGTCGGCGCCCGGGTCCCTCTAACACCAGTCCCACCCTGTGTTGCTCACGCAGCTGGGTGGTAAGTGTTCCAATCAGGTGGCTTGCAGCAGTTTTGTTCTCTTTCCAGTTGTTTTACGTCTAGTTCCATTGCTCTTACGTGTGCATTTTAGAATTTGCCCATCTCTGCCTACAAAAAAAAATCTTGCTGGAATTTTGCCTCGTGATGTGTGAAGTCTATAGATCACTTTGAGGAGAACTGACGTCTTTGCTATGCTGAGCCTTCAAATTCATGAACATGGTAAGCCTTTCTATTTATGTAGATCGTATCTGATTTCTTTCAACAGCATTTTGTCGTTTTCAGTTCTCAGAACCTTTTCGTATTTTGCTAGATTTGCACCTGGACGTTTTGGGAAGCTTTGGCAAAAAGTGATAGTCTGAAAATTGTGGTCTCCAATTATTCATTGCTTGTATCTATCTGGGCATACAGTTGATTTTGATGTGTCAATCTCCTATCCTGCAACCTTGCTTAAACTCACTTACTGGTTCTAAGAGTTTGGTTCTGTTTAAAAAATAGATTCCCCGGGATTTTCTACACAGATCGCTGCGTTGTCTGCAAATAAGGATGGCTTTATTCTTCCTTCCCAATCAATATGCCTTTTATTTCCTTTTCTTGCCCCATTGCACTGGCTGGACTTTCCAGCACTGCGTGAAGTAAGAGTGCTGAGGGAGGGCGCCCTTGCCGTGATCCTAATCCCAGCTGGAAGCATTCAGGCTTTCACATGAAGTACGATTTAGCTGTAGGACTTTTATCAATGCCCTTTGTCAGGTTAAGGAAGTTTGCCGGATATAGAAATCTGAACAATGATTCTTTTCTTTCAGCACCAAAAAGATACTGTATTACCGATAACAAAGTCTGGCATTCAAATCATCGTTCTTCTATAGGTAACACATTTTTCTCTGGCTGCTTTTAAGATTTTTTTTCTCTGTTTTTAGTTTCCAGCAATTTGAGTATAAAGTGTCTTGGTGTGGGGGCGCCTGGGTGGCTCAATCAGGTAAGCGTCCGACTTCGGCTCAGGTCATGATCTCACGGTTCGCGAGTTCGAGCCCCGCATCGGGCTCTGCGCTGACAGCTCGGAGCCTGGAGCCTGCTTCGGATTCTGTGTCTCCCTCTCTCTCTGCCCCTTCCTTGCTTGTGCTTTGTTTCTCTCTCAAAAGTAAATAAACATAAAAAAAATTTTTTAAGTGACTTGGTGTGGATTTTTTTCAGTTTTTCCTGGGTGGGATTTGTTCTGTTTTTTTAAATTATAAGTTGATGTCTTTCACCAAACTTGTGAAGCTTTCAGCCATAATCTCCTTAAATATTTTTTGAGTCTCACGGTCTTTCTCCTCTCTTTCTGGGACTCTAATGAAACAAACATTAGCTCTGTCGTCCCGTGGGTCCCTGAGACGGTTCATTTTTTTAAATCTTCTCTCTTGCTCAGATGAATTTCTGTTGCTGTGTCTTCAAAGTTCATTGACTCTCTTGTCATCTCAGTTCTGGTATTCAATCCCTCCATGAGGGTCTTTTTCCCTTTAGGTTATTCTGCTTTTCAATTCCAAAATTTCCATTTGCCTCTTTTTTTTTTTTTTTTTTTTTTTTTTTTTTTTTTTATGTCTTTCCCTTTGCTGAGCCGTTCTATTTCAATTTGTGTCAAGACTTTTTGCAGTTTCTGGTTAAAGCATTTTAATAGCCGCTTGAAAGTCCCTGTCAGATCATTCAAACATCGGTGGTATCACATCATCGGTGTCTGTTGTCTTTACCCACGTGAACTGACATTTTCATGTTTTTCCAAAACTTAATCTCATGGGCTAATTTCCCTAAGTTTCTTTCTCTCCATTATTTTCCTGGTACTTTCCAGTTACCTGAGGTTCCTTTTTCCTCCACCAGAAACTGTCCACTTCTGCATTTGTGACGCATTTGGGGCCAAGTGGCAGGACTTAGAGGAAAAACTTCTGCTAATTATCAAGTTCAGCACGGTTCCAGAATCCAAGAGCAATATACAAAAACCAGCCACATTTCTTTATGTTAGCAATGAGCAATCCAGCGATAAAATTGAGAAAAAATTCCATTCACAACAGCATTGAAAAGAAAGTAACTAGGAGTCAGTTTAACAAACGGAGTGTAAGACTTGAACACTATGCAGCATTTTTTTTTTTTTTTTGTAATGATCTATTTTTGAGAGAGACAGAGCGAGAGGAGAGGAGGGGCAGAGAGAGAGGGGGACACAGAATCAGATGCAGGCTCCAGGCTCCGAGCTGTCAGCACAGAGCCCGACGTGGAGCTCGAACCCACGAACCAGGAGATCATGACCTGATCCAAAGTTGGACGGTTGACTGAGCCACTCAAGTGTCTCTCTTTTTTTGTTGCTTATTTTTGAGAGAGAGAGAGAGAGAGAGCACAATCAAGGGAGGGGCAACAAGAGGGAGGGAGACCCAGAATCCGCGGCAGCCTCCAGGCCCCGAGCTATCAGCATAGAGCCCGACGCAGGGCTCGAACCCACAGACCATGAGATCACCACCTGAGCCGAAGTCAGACGGTTAACTGAGCCACCTAGGCGTCTCCACAGCATTTCTAAGTGATATTAAAGAAGATCTAGATAAATACAGAGACACCCACTGTTAATGGGCTGGAGAACTCACTATTGTTCAAGTGGCAATATTCGCCAAATTGATTAATAGATTGAATGCAATCCTTGTCAAAATGAGAGTGTTTTGGGGTTTGGGGAGCAAAATCAGCAATCTGATCGTAAAACTTGCATGGACACGCAGAGGACACAGGACAGCCAAACAAAGCTGAAAGGAAACAAAGTTGGAGAATTTACACGTTCCAATTTGAAAACTTACTACACGGTAACAGCAATAAACACAGTGTCTTCTGGCATAAGGACTGACATATGGATCAATGGAACCGCGTTGAGAGTCCAGAAATAGATTCATAGATTTATCGCCAATTGATTTTTGACGAAAGTGCCACGGCTTCCGAGGGGGGAAAATGCTCTTTTCAGCAAGTGGTGCTATGACAATTGGAAACCCATGTAAAAACAGAATTTGGACCCTACCTTACGCCGCACAAAAGTTAACTCGAGATCAACCATAAACCCGAGTGTAAGATCTGAAGCTGTAAGATTTTTGAAAGGACACAGAAGAGAAAATCTTCGTGACCTTGAGACTGGCAGCGTTCTTAGGTGCAACGCCAAAAGCAGGAATCCATGAAGGATGAATCCGAGTTGATGAATAGTGCAGATTCTGTGCTTCAAGTGACGGTAAGATAACGAAACTGGGATAAAATGTTTGCGGGTGAGATGTAATAAGGGATTTGTCTTTAGGACATTTGCAGCTCAAATATAAGACAAACATACGCTCTAGGTTATTAGGTGTATTTTACAGCAATTGAAACCAAATATAAAATTTAAAACAGTAATCATAAGACAACCAAGCAAGTAAAAAAACAGGCAAAAAAAAATGTTATTAGACGTTTCATCAAGGAAGGAGGAGGAACGCTGGGTATCTTCTTTGGTGAAATGTCTAATCCAATTTGAAAAGATGCTCGGCACCGGGAGTTATTACGAAAATCCGAACTGAAAGCGAACGCGTCACCACCTCGCACACACCAGGGTGGCTGTACCACGAGGAAGGCCCGACGCACGTGTTGACAAAGCTACGGAAACACCGGGACCCTCCTACGTCGCTGGTGGGAGCGTAAAACGCGCGGCCAATTTCTTCCAAAGTGAACATAAATTTACCACACGACCCAGGATTCCACTCCCAGGTGTTTACCCAAGAGAAACGACAACATATGTGCACACAAGAGCTCGTACGGGAAGGTTCGTAGCAGCTACATTCGCAATAGTCAAATTGTGGAAACGACCCGAATACCCGCCAACCGGTGAACAAACCACGTGTGGTGTCTCCACGCCATGAAGCACCGTGACGGGAACCAACACGGGCGAACTTGGGGACGATCGTGCTCGGTGAGAGCAGCCAGACGGCACATATACTCCACGTGGCGCAATTCCGTGTGCGTGGAACGTTCGGAAGAGGCAAGTCTGTGAGGACAGAGAGGGCGTGGCTGCGGATGGTCCAGGAGACCTGGGAGGTGAGGGCAGCGTTCTAAAGTTGGACTGTGGCGGTGGTTGCACAACTGGGTAAATTTACTAAAATCACTGGATTGGGGGTGGATCATTGAAACTGTTGAAAGTGGGTGGATTTTATGGCATGTAAATTACACCTCAATAAAGCTGTTTTAAAAATACTTCTCAGGGTTTTTCTTTTTTAGATTTCCATTTGATTCTCTGAGCAATGTTTAAAGTGGCTCAGAGCATGCGTTTAAGGAGTTTGTTTTTCATTAAAAATTTAGCTGAAAGCAAGAGCCTGACCTGGACCCTGCCCCTGGGGCCGTGCCCTGGTGGAGGTCTGTGCCACGACCGTCCCTCCCACGTTCCCCCCGCCCCCCGGCAGGGCGGCCACCCCAGCACCCTGTCCACCCCCCTGTGCACCGCGGGGCCACCAAGCGCTGAGCACTCCCTACCCGCCTTTCCCAGGACTGCGGGCCCTCCTGCCCCTCCCCACCCGCTTCAGGACCACCACCTCCTCCTCCGGGAGGCCCTCCTGGATCACAGCTCCAACACCACCTCTTAGCACTCCCCACCCCGCCCCGCCCCGCCACACACACCACACTCACCGCACACCAGACACCGTGTACACACACACACACACAAACACACATGCACACCACATGGTGCGTCTACTGTCGTGCACACTGGGCCTCCTTCTGTAGGGACCTCGCAGAGCTTGGTGAGTTTGGAGGCCGCGGGGGGAGGGGGGGGAGGGGCGGAGGACAGGGCTGGCCAGGCCCGGCTGGAGGGAGCAGAAGGCCCCAGGCCCAGGACGTGCCCGCCTTCAGAGACATGGAGACCTGGGCCGTTGCTCCCTGCCTGCCGCCCCATGTGGGACCAGAGGGGCGAGAGAAGTTGGGGGGCCCCCAGGTCGCGGCCGGTGGGCAGGGCCCGTGTCTCGTCACCTGGGCTCTGATGGCAGAGGAGGTCGGGGCCGTCTGACCGGGTCCTGCCGGCAGCTACCCACCCGGACGGCCACAGCTGAGTGGCGGGCGTGAGGGGAGCAGAAACCGGGGGCCCGCGGGGAGTGGGGAGCAGGGCCCAGGGGGTGTGGCCCCAGGGAGGCGCCAGGCACATCGTCCACGGTGGGGCTGGGTGAGCAGCACAGGCCGCGGTGGATGTGGCCCCGAGGCCTGGGCCACAAGTGCCCCCTCACCCCCCCAGCTGCCTTGGGCTCTGCCCTCCCAGGACGCCTGCCTCCAAGCCGGGGCTCACCCCCTCCTGCCCCGTGGCCTCCAGAGACGGGACCGCTGCGGTGGGCCGGGGAGCGAGGCGACAGACATCCTGGCCGCGTGGCCACGCGAACCTACTGCGTGCCGGCCCCTGCCTTCCTGGAACCTGGCGGGCCCCACCCGCCCCGGGGTTCCCCATCTCCAGCCCTTTTCTGCCCAGGCGGGAGTCAGGCGGGGGAACCCAGCGCACCCAGAGCCAGGCTTTCTGTGGGTCGCGGGGCCAGGGAGGCCCTCGTGGGGGCTGGGTTCGTGGTCCCGGAGACGGTGTGCCAGCTGGTCCTCCTCCGACACCTGGCCTGGTTTCCCCCCTCCGCCCACACCGGGGTGGTGGCAGGACCCCGGTTTCCCTGGGCTGCCGCTGTTGGTTCCAGCGCCCCGGCCGGCTCGGGGCGCCCACGGCTAATCCGCCCATCAGCTCTTGATAGCTGCGGCATGGGGGTCAGGTGCCGGGCGGGGTGGCCGCGTGAGGTGAGAACAGGGACAGAATGTCCCAGAGACGAACCAGCACGGGGGTGGGGAGGTCAGTGGGGCATAGCTCTGAGTCCCCGATTGCCCCTGGGCCTCGAGTCCCTGCTCACCACGGGCAAGAGGCCCCCTCGGGCCGGGCCGGGTCTCTTGCACTGGCCTGAGCCAGAGCGGGCCTTTGTGGGCTGGCGGGGGCTGCCTGGGTGCGCGGACGGGGTCCTCTCAGGCCTCCATCCCTCCTTGGGTGCCACCGACCTTGTACCTTCCAAAGCACCCGAATCCACCCCAACTTGGTCTCCGAGCACTCGCGGCCCGGCTGCTGAAGATCCCCCCCCACCTCCGAGGTGACTTGGCCCGGTCAGCCCCACCTCCAAAACCTGCACTCCCCACCTCCTCACCCTGCAGCTCCCCTGGGCCCCTAGACCCCGCCTCCTCCTCAGATCTCAGCCCTCTGGGAACCCCTGCTTCCTATGACCCCAATGCCCTCACGGTGGCTCCCTGGCCGTGAACTCTGTGAGGCCCAGCAGGGGCCCAGGGATGTTCTTGAACACACTTCGGGGCTCCAGGCGGTCGAGGAGCCTGGTTCGGGGGGGGGGGGGGGGGGGGGGGCCTGGGGGGCAGGGCCTGGCCCCTTGGTCTGTCTCCTCCCTTCCCCCACCGCATCCCCACCCCCACGTGCTGCCGCGCCTCTGAGGGGTGTGTGGGTCACTAGGGGTGGAGAGCGCCCCAAGTCCCGGCAGCAGGCTCCGCCCGGGTGCACACGCACGTGGACACACGTGCGCACAAACCGTGCCACATCACACACACGTGCGCGTACAGACACACGGGCGCCCCCCTCTCCACACCCACGCGCACACACACCTACGAGCGTACTCACAGGTGCACACGGCAGGCACGTTGCACGCACCCTCGTGGGCATACACGGACCATTTTTGGGGCCCGATGGGTGCTCCTGGCCCTTTCTAGAGGGGAGACTGAGGGGGCTGCCCCGAACTGGACTCGGGGACCCCGCAGCAGCCCCCGACCTGCTTCCGGGTTAGCCCAGGTCACCGGGCTGGCCGAGGGGCCTCCTCTGGGCCCCGGGTGTGGGATGCCCTCTCTGCCGTTCTGGGCCCTGGTGCCGGGGTCCTCGGCACCCCACGTGCAGGATTGCCACCCCTGCTCTGTGCCGGCGCCCGCCTCTCCGCGGGAGGAGTGAGGGGGGCAGAGCTGCGGCAGGAGGGCCAGCTGGCCCCGGACTCTGGTCCGGAGCTGGCCCCGCTGTAGCGGGTTGTTGGGGGGACGCAGGCTGCGGAGCGGGCCTGGGGAGGAGCCCTGAGCCGCGTGCGCCCCAAGGAAACTCTGCAGCCCCTCCCACGCCTGCCCTCCTGCTCCTTCGTGGAGCAAAACGGGTCTGGGCTCCTCTCTCTGCCTTTGGGCCTTTGCACCTGCTGTACCCGCTCCCAGAGCCCCTCTCCCTGATCTCTGCAGAGAAGCTGATGGTGACCCCTGAGAAACTCACCGCCCTGTCACATCCTAAACCTATCATGCCCACGTGCCTGGGTCACTGCCCCTCTGGCAGAGGTGAGCCCCCAGGAATCTGGACTGTCTGGTTCTCTCTGGAGTGAAAATGTCCCTTTGAGCTCATGTGGGAGAGGTCTGGTGAGCAGAAACCAGACGACGCGGGGAGGCCGGGAGCCCTGGGGTAGACCACACCTCTGGAGCGCACCTCGGGGTGAGGGTGTGGACCCCAGCACACGTGTTCCCTAGGATGTGGGGTGTCTGCTGGGCAGGCCGCACCGTGGCCTAAGTGCTGATGTGGGCCTCCCGGGCTCCTGGCCCCCAGACAGTGGAGGATCACACTCCCCCCCCCACCTCCCCGGAGCAGCACCCAGGGGCCCGGGATCCCTGACTCCTGGCTGGCCTGGCCCAGTAGGTGGGGCTTCCCAGCCCTTCCTGGACTCTGGGTCCCAGGACCAGGGGCATCTGCGACCCAGAGAGACCCCGCCACCTGCAAGACATAGCACCTTCTCATCCTCAAGGTCCAGCCCTGGGCCAGCAGCCCAGGCCCTGGCAGAGGCCCCAGGGGCCCCAGGAGCAGGACAGCCAGGCCACTGGGCTGGGCCTGGCCGTGGGCACCGGCCCCTCTGCTTTCCACCCCTCCCCCCTACTGAGGTGGCCAGTGGGGTGGGGGTCACTGTGCACAGCGTTTCTGGGTGAGGAGCTCAGGGCAGCACGGGTGGGCAAGGCAGGGAAACCTGAGGGTGCTTCCCGCCAGGTGGCCGGGACCCATGACATTGGCCTGAGCCTCAGATCAGGGCTGGCGACCTCCTAGCAGGACAGCTGACAGGGCCAGAGGCCAGATCAGAGGGCGCTCGCCTCCGAGTCCCGTGCTGGGAAGACGAGGTTGTGCCCCAGGGTGACCTCTTCCTCCTTCCTGGATGAAATGGGTTCACTTAGCTGCTTGTGGCCTTTGGGGGGTTCCTGACCCTCCTGAACCCCGGTTTCCTCCACCTGGGGTTCCTGACCACCCTGAGCCCCAGTTTCCCCCACCTGGCTCATTCGGTGTTGGGTACGGGTGACCCACCCCGCAAGGAGGCCCCTATTCGTCGATCCAGAACTGGACCTCCCAACCCTCCCCACCTTCTCCTGGCCACTATCTGGGGCCCAGCCTCCAGGGAAGAGCTTTCCTGCAGGGAGCAGGCCAGGAGGAGGGCAGTGACCAGTGCTGGAGGGGCAGGCCCTGCCCCCACCCTGCCCGGCAGGCCTGACTGCCAGGAACTCCAGGGGTCAGTTGTGTAACCGAAGCCCGGGGTTTTGCCAAGGTTGCCTGGAAAGCCGGCCGGCCTGGAAGTCATGTGCCAGAGGCTAAGGCAGAGCCCCCCGGCCCCCCTAATCGGAGGCCTCCGGAGGGGAGAAGGGCCCACCGAGAAACCCCAGGGCTAGCACTTCCCCGTGCATCCTGCACCCCCTCACCCACAGCCAGGCGTCAGGAGATGAATGGGGGCCCATCCCTTAGCTCCATGGACAGGAGCCAGGCCTGGCCGACACCCTCCCTGCGGCTTGCCCAGGACCTCAGGCCTGCCCATGCCCAGCGCTGGGCCCCTCCAGAGCGGCCAGGGCGCCTGCAGAGGGGGCGCACGGCCCTGCCCCCTCCTCTGGGGCCCCGTGTGGTGCGGGCATCCCCTGATCTGGGTGTCTCTCCTGGCCACCGGGCCCCACGGCCCGTGGCCGTCCAGGCCTCCACCGCCGGCCCCAGGCCCAACTGCCCCCTTCACGTTTCCTCCTGGCACGGCTTCCGTTAGCATGGGGACTCCCACGTTAGCATGCCAGCTGGGGTCTGCATGCCCAGAAGGGGCAGGTGGGGCTCTGGGGCCCCTGCCAGGAATCACTTCCTTTTCTGTGAAGCTTTGGCACCAAAGCCACGTGAAGGTTTCGTTTTGGGGGGCTGCACCGGAGAAAAGAAACTTAACACGGCTCTGACCCGGGTCTGCATCCCAGCCGCTCTCGTCCGGGAGCCGGGCCGGTCTCAGGCCAGTGGGTGAGGGGCCAGGAGGGGCGGCCTCCGACGCCTCCCCCCCCCCCCGACCCTGTGGGCACAGCCAGCACCCACCCGCCCTCTGAGGGCCTGGCCATGAGCAAACCAATCAAAGCCACCTGCAAATAGAGCACAGGGAGCGCTCCAGGAGGGAAGGGCCCGGAGGAGCGGAAGGCAGAACCTGGTGGGTGGCCGCTCGGGGTTTCCATTCCTTCCATGAGGACTCCTGGGTTCCACGCCACCCCTAGCGGAGTCCCTGAAGTATGGAACCTGGGAACTCAACCCAGTGGCTCTAAAGAACCCTCCACGTTAAATGGACCCAAGATATGAAAAGACGGCAAGATGGGCACCAGCCCAGTACAGGACAGTCAAGCCCCTGGGCAGAGGGAACTGGCATTTCAGTTCAGAGGGAACTGGCCACGCTTCCCTCTGCAGGGAGAGGCCAGGAGTGCAGGGCCTGGGGGGTGGAGGGGCAGGGGGCAGGCCGGCCCCCCTCGGGTCCTGACGAGCTCCAGGCTTGTGTCTAGGAGCAGGGAGGAGGGTGAGGGGCCCACACAGAGAGCGGGGGTCCGATGGCAGGGTTGGGGCAGGGCAGGGCCTGCCTCAGCCGCAGCTCTGAGCTTCTGCCTGAGCCTCAGACCCGGAGCTCTGCCCACGGTGGATTCTCGGAAATCTCGGGAAGGGGCTGGGAAAGCCCCCCAGACAGTGCTGCACCCTCCGCCTCTCCGGGGTCCTGGGGGCCCAGATGCACCCAGGCCCACCGTCCCCCCCATCCCCCAGCCTCCAGCCTGGCTCTCAGCGGCGACCACATGCAGGGACACAACAGTGGGGCCAGCGTCCTACTCCAGCACCTACAGGAGGTCCCTGCCACTTGGGCCTCAGTTTCTCCAGGCACGACCTGGCTGAGCCCTTGCCTGCTGGAGCTGGGAACTGGGAGTACAGACAGCATCTAGCCCTGGACTGGGCGGGCCAGGTCGGGGGGAGGGTGCTTTGGGGGTGCCCGGGCTTGTTCAGTCAGCACTGAGGCAGAGGGGTGTAGGGCTGGGCCAAGGAAGTGGGGGTGGCCCCGCATGGGCGGCGTCAGCCCCCCACCTTCTGCCCACCGTCGGGCCCCAGACCGAGGCCACGTTCCCTATTGGCCTTGACACACGCAGGCCAGCACCCTCTCCCTGCCTACTCTCCCCTCTATCAGAGGGGCCTCCCCGCCGCAGGCAGGGGGCCGCGTCCCATGTGGCCACACCCATGAGCCCATCGATGGCCACCCTCCGGGCCGTCTGCCCAGCACCAGCCTGAGCCTGCCACACCTTCAGAGGTGTCACTGGGCACACAGGCCGCAGGGCTGAGGAGCCTCGGGTGAGGCTGGCAGAGCCCCTGGCCGCCAGGGACCCCGAGGAGGGCAGCGTTGCCCAAACTCAGCACGGCGCTGTGCCCTCTGTCCCAGGGGCAAACTCAGGGACACACTGTCCCCCAGGCCCCTCCTGAATGTCCTGGAGACTTGGGACGTTCAGGCCTTGCAGATAAGTGGGCGGCGGCCTTGGGCCAGCGGCACAGCCTCACCACGTGGCATCGGGGACGTAGAACAGTGTGTCCCCCTGGCACGGGCCCGGCCTGCGGGGGCTTCCGCGCTCACCAAGCAGCGCAAGCCTCCCCCACTCACCCACACGTGCCTCTGACCCCGTGTCCCTGAGCATCCTCACAAGGTGCCTCCTGTGGGCAGGATGCCCGCTGTACCAGGGACCGGCCTTCCTCGGGCCGTCCAGACCTTACGTCTTCCCCACAGGCTGCACTCAGCGCCCCGGCCCTCTACGAGGGCTCGACTCGGGGTCCCCCACAAAGATGAGCTCAGTGAAGGACTACTGGAGCTTTAGCTGGGTGGCCGGATGGACAGAGGAGGATGGGTGGACGAGGGGCGAGGGGTGGTGCCCCAGACCGGCCCAGCATCCTCAGCTGGCAAGTGGGGGGCTGGGATCACAGGGATGCATGAGTCACTGTCACCAGAGTAGAGGGCGGAGGCCCAAATGCCGCAGAGACACCACGCTCAACTCTCCGAGTGTTCCCCCGACAAGCTCCAGCCCACACAGGCAAGGCTGTCTGAGGGGCCCTGTCCTCGCGGAGGGTGGGGGGGAAGCACGGAGAGCCCCAGCGAGTCAGGGGGTCGCCAGGGCCAGGGAACAGGTGCACGGTCTCCCCACGCAGCCCCACTGCCTCATGCAGCTACTCGGGGGTCCCTGGGGACCCCTGAGCCTTAATGATTCCTCAGGAAAGGCTGGCCAGGCCCCAGCAGGCCCCAAGCACCCACTGAATCCCTGCAGGGCCCAGGCCCCACCACAGCCCCCGCCCCCCCTTCACTTTCTCTAACTCTGCTTTCTAAAACTTCCTGTCTGCTCTTGCCTGTGGTCTCAAGATGCTTCCTTTATCCCACTCTGTGCTCCCAGGGACGCACTGGCAGGCACGCAACGGTGTGCGTGCTCTGAGGACAGGCACGTGGCTGGCACCTGGGCTGTGGGACACAGGGACAGGCCTCCAGCTGTGTGTGGGGACCCGGGACGCAAGACGGTCACCCGGCAGGTGCCCCGCTGTCCCATCACCAAGGGCCGCTGAGCGGATGGCCCCACAGAGGGGCGGGACGTGACCAGACCCCCGCTCAGCTTGCCCTGCGTGGTGTCTCGCCGTGTTTCCGCATCTGAATCTGGTCGCAGCTTCTACCCTAACCGTTCAACCGTCAGGCCAAGGCCCAACCAGCCAGCACTTGCCCCCTGACCCCACCCACCCCTGTGCTCTGGGCTTGGAATGTCTTCTTACACCCTCCACCCAACAAACTTCTACTTATCCTTCAGAACCCCTTCCCTCCATCTATGGAACAGCACGGACGCTCTCCCTGGACGCTTCTGCCCACATGGCCTGAGCAAGGGCCGTTTCCTCCTCCCACGGCTGACTAGGCATCCCCGGGAACGGAAACCGGAGGACCCCTTGTGGCCACCCCCAGACACAGCCTCCAGACTAGCGGTGGCAGCGTCATCCCAGGCCGGGGCTCCCTGCCCCCTCCCAGAAGACCCTGACAGCACAGCCTCCTGCCCTCTGGGGAGTGGGGGGCGAGAATGGGGTGGCAAGGAGGCCAAGGAAAGAGCCTAGGTGCCCACCATGCGCTACCTCCCCACAGAACGAGGAGGGGGCTGCCCAGAGACCCCAGGCCCCTTCCTCCCAACCTCCCCGCAGCCTCCCTGCCTCATAAACACGGAGTGACTGTTATATACAAAAACGATTTAATTGAAACACCTGTATAAAAAATAAGATCTCCAGACATCTCACTTTTGAACCCAAAGAAACCCCACCCACGGTGCGCGTGCACCCGGACTGCAGAGACACGGCTGCTACAATAAATTAAAGGCTTGAGACTCTGTCCCCCCACCCCCCCAGCCTCCAGAGCCAACAAGCGGACTGTACAAGGTCAATAATTTAACCCCCCCCACCCCCCCCACGCCCGAGGCGCAGAGCCACGAGGTGGCGGAGGCACCCTCTCCCCCCAAATCAGCCACTGTACAAGTCCACCTTCCGACAGACACAGGTAGGACCGGGACCTGGGGTCCACACACACGGCCACCACCCCCACCCCGGGGCCTGCAGAAGGTGGGGGCGCCGGGAGGAGGGAACGCCCGCAAATAAATTAAACAATAAATAGCCCTCCTCAGGGTCAGACCATAAATAGACGTGCACGCGCACAGGCGGCGGAGGCCCCAACGTTGCATTGCTAGTGCACAGACGTGCCCGGACGAACACTGAGGACAGGCGGGCGCGGAAGGGGGGGGGGGGGCGGGCGGGCACCAGAGGCCCCGTGCCCCCCCCCCCTCCCCCCGCCGTGAGCTGAGGCCACAGGACATGCTCCTGGTCCGACACAGTCCAACAGGCCTGCCTCCCGGAGCAGCACAAGAGAGGGACGGTCTCGGGGCCCCGCACCTGCCCAGGCCGGGCCGGTCGGGACCCCGCCTGGACCGGAGCGTCTTTGGACAGACAGAGCTTGAAAAGACCGAGTCCCGCGAGAGCAGCGTTCGAAAAGGCACTCAAAGCGAAGGAAACAGCCCGGTGCCGAAGGCAAAGGTCACCAGGAGTCAGAGGTCACTGCCTGTGCAGGAAGCAGACAGCCCGGGTGGGGTGGGTCCCTCTGGCTCCACAAGCCAGGCCCGGGCCCCTCCTCACAAGCTCTCGCTGCTGGAGGTGGTGCTGGCCCCGTCGTCCACGTCCAGCGTGCGCAGCCGCAGGTCACAGCTCTCTGCGGGGCCACCCTCCGCCCCCAGCATCCAGGGGTGTGCGGAGATCTGGTCCAGCGACGGCCGCTCCGAGGGCCGCAGGGACAGACACCACTGAATGAGCTGCTGGCACTCTGCGGAGAGGAGGGAGGACGGTCAGGAGGGGGCGGGCTCCTCGGGCTCTGGGGCTGCCCGCGCTCCCCGCAACCGGGACGCACCTGGGGAGACCCTCCTCCGGAAGAAGAGGCGGCCTCGCAGGATCTCCTCGTCCTGCTCGAAGGGAATGTCCCCACACACCATGTCGTAGAGCAGCACGCCCAGGGACCACACCGTGGCCGAGCGCCCGTGGTAACGGTGGTAGCGGATCCACTCCGGGGGGCTGTACACCCGGGTGCCTGGGGGGACGCACGCGGGTTAGGACGTCCGCCGGGGGGGGGGGGGGGCAGCGCCCCACCAAACGAGCATCGACACCCTGCGCTCTACCCAGTCACCTCCGAGGCCCGGGCCGCGGGAGGCAGGGAGGCAGCCGGCCTCGAAATCCTGCCCGTCATCACCCTGGAAAAACCCGGCGCGCGGCCTCCCCAGCTGGCCCGCCCGGCCGGGGGAGGAGCGGGTCACATGAGCGAGGGCTCGGGTTTCACAACAAACAGATGCGAGCCGAGGCTCGGGAGGCGGGCGGGGCGGGCGGCCCCGGCTTCCCCGCGCTCCGCAATGCGGGGATTTCTGCGGCGCCGCCCCCGCCCCCGCGCGGCACGCACGCGGCCCCCGCCCCCGCGCAGGGGGAGGCCCCGGCACTCCCGGCGCACCCCCGCGCGCGCGCCCCGCCCCCGCCCGCCGCGAGCCCGCTCCCGGCGCGCGCGGCCTCCAACAGTCACCGGCCCCTCCGGGCGCCCCCGCCCGCCGCCGCCGGCGCGCTCACCGTCGAAGTCGGTGTAGACCGTGTCCTTGAGCAGCGCGCCCGAGCCGAAGTCGATGAGCTTCAGCTCGCCGGAGCGCAGGTCCACCAGCAGGTTCTCGTCCTTGATGTCGCGGTGCACGACCCCGCAGCCGTGGCAGTGGCGCACGGCGGCCAGCACCTGAGCGAAGAAGCGGCGCGCCAGGGGCTCGTCCAGGGCGCCGCGCTCCGTGATGAAGTCGAAGAGGTCCTGGGCCGGCTCGGGCCGCTCGAGCACCAGCAGGAAGCCGTCGGGCCGTTCGAACCAGTCCAGCAGGCGGATGACGCCGCGCGCGCCGCCCGCCGCGCCCACCTTGCGCAGCAGCACCACCTCCAGGGGCACGGCCGCGCCGCCCTGCGGGACACGGTGGTCAGCGCGCGCCGCGCCGCAGCGGCCCCGACCCCGGCCCCGGCCCGCCCCACGGCGCCCGCACTTACGATGGTGCCCCACTCGGTCACCCGCTCCTTCACCACGTGCTTCACGGCCACCTGGGGACGGGGGTGGGGGGAGGACGCGAGTGGTCAGGCCCGAAGACACGCGACGACGCGCGCGGTGGGCGAGAACCCGCCCGGCGGCCCGACTCACCGGGAGTCCGTCGGCGATGCGGCTGCCCGCGTAGACTGTTCCGAAGCCTCCGCTGCCCAACACGGCGCCCACCTGGTACACCTTCTCGAAGCTCTCCTTGTCCGCCTTAACTGTGGGGACCGCGCGCGGGTGGGGTTGGTGCGGCCCGGCGCGTCCCGGTCCCCCTCCCCCGGCCCGGGCGCCCCGGCTCCTCCGCCCCCGGCGCCCCCCAGCCCCGCGCGCACCTGGCTGTAGGATCTTCACCGGGAGGTGGTCCACGCCGCCTGGCCCGCAGAGGTGCGCCAGGGAACCGAACTTGGAGAGCAGCATCGCGGGCGGCAGCGGGGCGCGGGCCCGCGGCCCCCGGGCTCTCCGCCGCCTCTCACCCGGCCCGGCTCCCCGCGCGGCAGCAGACGCGAGAGGGCGGCCTCCCGGCGCCGCGCGGAGCCCCGAGCCTCGGACGGAGGCGGCCGCGGCGGCGAGGCGGGAAGCGCGGGGACCCGCTCGGGCGAGGCAGTCCGCGCGGCGTAGGGGCCCCGGGCCGAGCCGCGCGTGGACCGCGTGCGCGCGCAGCAGCGAGCGGCTCACACGCCCCGTCCGCCTCGCCCCGGGGTTTTGGGACGCGGCGACCGTATCCCTCCGCGGGGGCGGGGCGATCGGAACCCCGCCCCCTTCCGCGGAGTCTGAGCACCTGGGGCGCTCCCGGGGGCGCGCGCGGGCGGCTGAGACGACGGCCTGGCCGGGCCGGGCGCCTCCACCCGGGGTTGGCGAGGTCTGGTGGGCCGGGGTGCGCGGAGAGACGCCCGGAACTAGCTCGCTATAGTGGAGCCGCGGAGGCGCACAGAGTGGCGTGGCGGTACACGTCACCCCCCCTCCCGCGCGCGCGCGCACACACACACACACACCGCGCACGCGCAGCTCCTGCGCGGGCGGCGGCCGAGACGTGTGGGGCGGGGCCGCGGGAGCCAATAGAAGTCGGGGTTTTCAAAGGGCCCCGAAGCCCCGGCCAATGGTGGTGTGTGGGCGGAGCAGGGACTCACCAGCCCCGCCCCAGGCCTTGCCGAGGAAGGTCACCGGCAGAACGCGCGCCCCCCCTCCGCCGCGTCCCCAGCGGACAGCTAGACCACGCGGGCTGCTGTAGGTTCAGTGTTCCGAGCAGAGGCGGGAGTCCTGGAGGCGACCCCCGTGGGCCCCGGACCGTGCGAATAGGTGTCCGGCATTCCGCGCCCAGCCCAAGGAGGCAGTGCCGCCCTCTCGGGGACCCCCGCTCAGCGGCTGCGCTCGGGAGATCGCAGCCCGTGGCGCGGGCGAAGCGCTGACCGTCTCCGGCGTCCCCGGTTCACCCCCCCCCCCCCCGTCCCCGGTTCACCCCGGGGCCGTTGTTCTGACCGGGATTTGACCTCGAGCCCGCAGCCTGAGGTCCCTGACCACGCATCCCCTGCTTGGAACCTTTGCTCTGCTGTCCCCATGCCTAGAGCACCCTTTTCTGCCCTCCGCCCACCTGGCTGTTCTCCAGGCCCAGCTGCTGACCACCTTTCCGAGGGACTCCACCTTGACCACTACACATGGCTGTAGTCTGGACCCGAGCCTGTTCCCTGACCTCAGTACCACACAGAATCACCTGTGTGGAGTGGTCAAACCTTGAAGGTTGCTGACCTCCGCCCAAGGTCACCAGCCTGAGCTGCTCAGGACTCGCATGTGAGCTGCTGTCTGCCAGTCACAGTAGCAGTAGCGCAGTCTCCCCCCACCCCCACCCCCTCCCACCCCCCCACCCCGCTGTCTGGAAGAGGGTTGAGGGTTGGGGGAGCCAAGGGGCCGAGGCGCTGGCATTGCAGGTGTTCTCTGTGGACCCTGCCATCCAGCCTGGGGTCTAACCATTGCAGGCACATCCCTGGGCCCATTTGGGGTCCCCTTCAGGTGTGCCCCCCAAGGATGCACACTCAAGGGCCTCAGGGGCCTGGGCTGGCCCGCTGGCTGCCGCAGCACACCCAACCTCCCCCAAGCCACCCCCCTTCACTGCCATTCGCTGCCACTGTTACTGCCCCAGGGCAGAAAGTAGGCCCTTCACTGATCCAGCTCTCAGATTCTTGCTGCAGGAACTCTGTCCACCGTCCTCCTGCAGCATGGGCCTGTGAGGGCAGGGGGCCCCACAGGGTCAGATCCAAGGTAGAGGGCAGGAGCCCTCCCCTTCAGCCAAATCCACACAGCACCTGTTGTGGGGCTATCGTCCACTTGTGGGTCCTCCCGAGGACCAGCAGAGGGTCCCAGGACCCGTCCACCAGAGCGTAGTAAACCTCAGGTCAGGCTGTAATGGGTTCCTGGACCCGGCCTCTGCCTGCGCTGGGCTGGGGAGGGTGGGAATGATGGAGGGTGTCCTGGGAGTAGGTGATAACCACGGCAAGGTGTGGTTCTGAGATAGGCCCGGTTCCACCAACAGGAGCTGATGTCTCCGGTGGCCTCTCTGGTGTGCCCCCAGTCCATCGTGTGAATCTCCAGGCCAGTCCTCCTCACGTGCCCTGGCCCGTGTGCCCTGTGGGTCCCTCATCTTGGGAGTTAGCCTTGGGAGGCCAGCATCCCAGGGGCAGAGAACCACCCCCAGCTCCCGGGTCTTGGTCTGAAAACCTCGAGTGTCCCCAAACTCAGAGCAGGGTTCACTCATACTTCTTCAGAAAGCGGTGGCATGAGTGTGTGTCCTGTCTACAGCCCCTCAAGCTCTGAGGGGGGTCTGGGCCATCTGCGGAAGCCTCTGGAAGGCTCCAGGAGTGGGGAAGGGGTTGCTGGCCTGGTCTGGGAGATAGAGGATGGAGCAGGAAGCAGCCTTTTTTCTGGGGTGGGGATTTTCTCAGAGCCCTTATCCGTTGTAGACCACCCTGTGTGTTGCCCGTGTGCTGTCGTGCGAGCCTGTGTGTGTGTGCACGTGTGGGCCAGTGTGTGCGTAGCCTTCCCCGACTGGGAGCTCTGCGAGGGATCGTGCTGGACCCGGACCCTCCACCAGGGCCTGTCCATGGCTGTCAAGGTCTCTTTCAGCCTCCCTCTGGCCTGAGGAGTGGGCAGGGGGCCGGTATTTCTGCCTGTGCAGCCACCCAGGGCCCCAGGTCCACTCTGGCAGGGTGCTGGGGACCTCTCCCCGCCCCTCCCTGCAGTGGGGCACCACCTACCCCTTTCTCAGCTTGGCAGACGGAGGCTCCGAGAGATTCTCCCAGTTGCGGAGTCTCTGTCCTCCTTGGTAGGGGTGGTGCAAAGCCGGATCAGAGTCAAGGAGCTTTTGCCCTTCTGCCCTGGGTGTGGCTCTTGGAGATGACCCCAGGCCATCCCATCCCTGCAGGTCTGGTTCCCACCACACCACCAGAAATGTAGAATGTCAGTCCCTGCTGTTTTTTTTCTCCTGGTTTCTTGAAGGCCTACCCGGTGGGCCTTAAAAATAGCTCTGGAACCCACAGGCAGGTGTGGCCCAGGCGAGGACCTCCATGAGCAGCAGAGCTGGGGACAACTCTGCTCACAGACAGGAGAGGCCACCAGATGGTGGGCTTGACTGGGGTTGAGGTGCCGGGTCCTCATCCTGCTGTCCCACCGACCACGGAGAGCCAGGCCCTGTCCCTTGGCCTCCCGTGGCCCTTGAAGGCGTCGGAGGTCAGGCCAGCGTGCTAAGGGTGTCTCCATCCCGGGACCATCCTGCCGAGAGTGGCAGCCACAGCCGGCTTCCATAGGGCACACCCTGCGAGAGGGTCCCTGCCCCTGGTGCTGGAAACAGCCGGCCCGTGGGTCACCCTATCCTGCTGGCAGGAGGGCTGCACTGTTGCTATGGTGACTGGAGCCAGGCTCGTCTCCGGGACAACGAAGAGAGAGGGAAGTGGACAGAAGATGGCCTGGGTCACTCACAGTCTATGTCTCCTACACACACACAAACCCCACACAGACACACTTGTGCAAACATACATTCGCTCACACGCTTCTGAACATGCCCACAGAGCTGGAGAAGGGGGGGCGGGGAGGGAGGGCACACACAGGGGGCTGCTCTCCAAGCCTCCAGGCCCCCTCAGGCCTCCCCCGGGCCCTCTTCCCTGCTCTCTGGTGGTCTTGTCCACCCCAGTCCCTGTACCAACAACTAAGTCCTCCTCAATCTGCCCCTTTCCAGCTGTCCCTGACACCCCACAGGTTTGCTCGGCCCTGCCCTGGCCTCGAGATACCCCTCAACCTAGGCCATGCCTCTGTCCCATCTCCCTAGCCGCCCCCACCAGCCCACCATGCTCCCCTTGGACCCCCCTCCCTGCTTCCAGCCTCCGCCAACCCAGTCTCTACTTCCTCTGCAACCCGTCTTTCCAGCTCCTGCCTTCTGCCAGCATGCTGTCACCAGGACTGCCCTGGCCGGCAGGGTTACCCCCGGTGACTTGGCCCACGGTCACAGCCACCACCCTAAGCCACCTCTGGCCTCTGCTCTGGCTGCAGGAACCCCTGGCCTTCCCGGGTCTGTCCTCTCCCGGGCCCGCACACCTGGCTTGTTGGCTCCCAGACAACACCCAGCTCTGTACCAGCACCCGCTCCCGCCCCAGCCCCCAGCTGGGCCCTGAGAACTCGGTGACACAGCCCGGCGCCCCCGCCCCTCCTCCAGCGCCTGCACAAGCCGCAGCAGGGGCGTCTGGGTGAGGCGGAAGGGCCTTCCCCCCGGCCTCCACTCGCCTCACCTCCGTTGTGGCCTCTCACCCGCTAGGGAAGGGAGCCAGCAGGACTGGGCCAGGGTTTTGTAACATTTCCCAAAGGCAACCGGGGCTAGGGCCTGGGCTGGGGTGGGGTGAAAATGCGTGGGAGCCAGTGGGCGGCGGTGGCCTGCGTGAACTCTGGCCTCCCTGCCCAGGGGGCCCCGGTCTGGCCTGACCCCCGGCCAAGGCCGGCCTGCGTTCGAGAACTGTCGCCCCCTCTTGATGGCACACCCACGCCACCGTGGACCCTTTAGCCAGCGAGCCCCCTCAGGCCTGGCAACGGCTGCCCCTGCTTCTGGTCGGCAGGGCCTGAAAAACCGAAGAAGCCCGGGGGAGGGTCCAGGCCTAACCTGGGGAGGGGCCAGGTCCCCAGTAGAGCTGACCCGAGCACAGCTGGACTGGACACCCCAAGCCCAGCCTTGAGGGTGGCGGTGATGGGAACGGTGACCATCTGCCCAAAGGAACCCTCTCCCCACAGAGACCCTCAGGCCAGCGACGGGGACCAGGCTGGGCCTGGACGGTGGGCACCAGCTCCCCGGCCACTTAGCTAGGGCCTGTCTCCTCCCTCCCTTGGGACCGCCCTCTGACCCAAGCTGAGTAGCCTCAGCTGGTCCCCACCCACCCCTCAGGCCAAATCCCTGCTCTGCCACCAGCCCATGCCAGGACCATGGGCACATCCCCAACCTCTCCTCACCTGGGCCTCCCCGTCTGCGGGGACTCTGATCACCCTCGTGTGGGTCCGGAAGGAGGACCCAGTGAGGTGCCTGTGAGGTGTTTCCCACGGCACGCAGGAGGCCTCCGATGGACATGACTGCAGGGTCTCCGTCTGTTGTCCTGGGCACGGGCCCTGGATTTCATCGATAGAGTCAGGGGTTTCCCCGGGATCGGGAGACGTGGGACCGGGCCCATTTCACCCGGGCAGCTCCACCCCCACCATGCTGAGAACCTCAAGGCCAAGGAGCCCTGCCTGGATTAGGGGAGGGCTGTCCCACATCCCTCCTGCTTGCCCTGGGGGCCTGGGGCCCCAGGGGCTAGGGTGGCCGTGCCACCTTCTGCGGGGACCCCACACCCTGTCCCCCCAGGACCGGGTGCAGCCTCTGAGAACCTAGCCAGGGAAAGTCCTGCAGCCTCTGTGGATGATGTCCAGGCTGGACGGGACCGTCGCCCCACTCCACTCCAACCTCCAGCATGCAGACAAGGGTGAGGTGTGGCAGGAGCTATGAGGGTGATCCCCAAGGATCCAGAAGCTGGCTCTGCCTGGGTTTGCCTCTGATTTGCATGAAGCTCCCACTGGCCAGGGTTCAGGATCCACGCAGGCAGTGGGTCCCATGTGGGATCTTCCTGGAGGAGGAGGCCCAACTCAGCCGGGTCTCCAAGGCTGACAGAGAACAGAGGGAGGGCGCGGGGGGCTCTCAGCACCTGTGACCGCCAGGGCCCAGGCTGGGGCAACAGCGGGGCCAAAGGTGTGGGGACCAGACTTGTGCCATTTGGAGCCGGTCAGGGAGTCTCTCTAGAGCGGACGGGGCTGGTGTCCTGAGTCCCAGAGGGATTCAGGGACCTTGGGGCCCCGGGGCCCAAGCAGTGATGATGTAGTCTTGGGCCAGTCCCAGGACTGGCCCAGGCCACTCAGACCACACTCAGGTGGTGGAGGACCTGTCCCCTGCAAGTGGACCCCCAGAGTGTCCGGAGCACAGACCCCCTGAGGGCCTGGTCACAGCAAACATGAGCTCGGGACACGGTATGGCCTGGATATGTGCGTTTAGCGAGCACTTCCTGCATACCTGCTGTGCTCCGTCACTCGCATACCCCCACTGCAGCCCTTGTGGGGCCATTGCTTTCATACTACAGCAGAGACAGCAGTGGTCTTCGGGGACACTGAGGGGGAAGCCTCAGGAAGGATGAGCCCACGGGTGGCCACTGGCCCAGCCGAGCGCACAGGAGAGTGTCACTGCGAGGGCAGGAGCTTCACCCAAGAACAGGTGAGGCTTGGGGAGAACTCCAGGTCAGGCCTCGGCTGGCGCCTCCCTGCCGGCCCCAGGCAGCACCCACACAGCTGTGAGCCGGTAAGCCGGGGAGCACTGTGGGTCTTCTCCTTTAATGGTTCGGAAATAGCCAGCCTGGAGCGAGTCCCCCGATGCCCAGGCGTGTCAGTGGTTCCAAGGAAGGTCCAGTGTGACCCAAAGTTCTGCTCCTGGCTGAAGGACGAGATGGGCACTGGCTGAGGCCCGTGAGGTGCTCAGCACCCTGGAGGCCTGAGGTGGCGCACAAGCATCCGTGGACCCGAGATTCAGCCGGCCCCTGCTTTCCGTGCCCGCTGGGGGTGGACCCGGGCCGTGCGCAGGGGCCGGATCCCGGGGGCCGCAGGCTGGAGCCGGGCTGGGCAGGGCGGAGCACATCTGCCAGGTGAGCCCCAGGAGGCCCCATCTAGCCTTCCAGACCCTCCTCACTGCGGGTTCTGCCAGAGGGACCAGGTCTGGCTCCCGGGAGCGTCCCCAGTGCCGGCCGGGGTTGGGCACTGAGAGGCACGTGGGCATTCGGATCCCAAGGTACGGCAGGAGTGTGGGGGCTCGGGATGTGGGCCCGCTGCGGGAGGTCAGTATTCAGGGGCTGCTGGCCGCACCCGTGAGGGAGGAAGGGGACGGTCTGGTCACCCTGAGCCCCAAGCCTGGGCTAGAGGACTTTCCCGGCTTATCACGTTGTTCTGTGGGGAGGGGGAATGGAGGCCAGGTAAAGGAGAAAGGGTTTGGGGCTGCTGTGGCTCTGCCCCCCACCCCGAGTCCAAGCTCCAACCCAGACTGGGGGCGGCCAGAGAGCCCACCGAGGCCCTGTCTCTGTCCCCAGGCAGGAGGTGACCTGGACAGAGCATCTGGTTCAAAAGAAGTAGCTGGGCTGGCTTCCACCTCAAGGCCACTCCCCTGTTCCTAAAAGTGACAGTGGAAGGGGGGGCAGGGCCAGGGAGGACCCCAGCCAGCGCAGAAGCTGAACAGGCCTCTGGTGAGGAGATGCCCCCATCCCGCGTCCCCCTGCTCACTCCTGCTGACCCCCAAATGGGACCGGGCCACCGCGGGGCTCCCCAGGCATTCTGGGGCCCAGGAGCTTAGAGGGACCCAGTCTGGCTGGGAGGACAGCACAGAGCTCCCCAGCGGCTGGTCAGCCTGCACCAGGGTTCGGACGATAGGTAAGCCCTGTGACCAGGTGAGCACACGGGTCTGTGTGCCTGAGGCCAGCCAGCCCGTGTGGACCAGGCAGGTGGTGTCCAGATGTCCATGGTGGGCACTCCAGCACGGGGGCTCCTCATCACGTGTGCTCCCTGTCTTCTCAAGCCCCTTCCCAGCCAGCTCAGGCACCCTGGCAGGTGGAGCAGCCCCCTGGCTCGAAGCAGGACGACTGAGTCACGGTGGGGTTGCGGGTGGGGCCTCGCAGACCCTGTGTGGACCCTCCCCCCCGCCGGCACTGGCACCCACGCTGGGATCCAGGGCCCAGCACCCTATAAAAGCCTGGAGGCTGGAGTCCAGGCTGGGTTGGAGAAGGGTGTGGCCAGGGTGGGGGACCAGGACGGGAGAGCAGCGCAGGGTGGAGGGTGGGGGCTGAGCTGGGCCAGGCCACACCTGACTGGGAAGAGAAGTTGGGCTGCAGCACAGCGCGGGGGGGGGGGGGGGGGGGGGGCGGTGCTCACCCCACGCTAGAGGTCAGGCGCCTTCCGGGGGCTGACGCAGTCACCCGGGGTGGGGGGGCGGGGAGGGGGGGGCACAGCTACTGAGTCACCACAGAGAAATGGAAAGAATTCTGTGCTTTTACTCTCTGGCTAAGCTCCCCTACGCCCAAGAAATTCCCCATCCCAAGCCACCAGCGCCTCCCTGCCCAGATCCCCTTCCTGTTTCCTGTGGGCCTGGCTCCCCCCCACTGCCCTGGGGGGGGCAGGTTCCTCAGGGCACGGGGTGGGAGGGGGGGGCAGACCTGCGCAGGGGGCCGGAGGTGGGGGGGAACCAAGAGGTGCCTAAGAGCCAACCTGGCCCAGAGTGGACCCTGTGCCAGCCCCCTCTACCTCCTTTTGGGGCCCCCCCAGGGCCTGGCTGGGCTCCAGACGGGGGCCTTGTCTCTCCTTCATCAACAGCACAGCAGCGTCAGCCCCTTGGGGGTCTGGGCCCCCCGGGGCTCCCGCGCTGAGCCTGTCATCACCCAGCACTGCCCGGGAGACCCGATGGGGGCGTTGCAGGTGCCCCCCACTCGCAGCCAGGCCAGGCTCCTCCCTTCCGGCCCAGGCCCCACCCTGGGGACTCGGTCCTTCCCCTGAGGGCCCCAGGCAATATCCGACACTGACCCTCTGCCCTCTCACCCCCGTCTCTGTGCCGCACCCGGGGCGTTCCCAGAGTGGCTTTCCAGGCAGCGTCAGCCGGAGGGGAGCCGCTGACTTGTGGTTTCTGGGACGCGCTGCCAGTCCAGGGTTTCGACCCGGCCCTGGAGTCCCTCCCAGGCCGGCAAGGCAGCTACTCTGGGACCCAGGGCCGAGGCCCCCCCCAACTACAGTGGCCCCGGTGTCCACCCCACCCCCGCCCGGCCCTCCCCCAGCCCCAGTGCCCAGGCTCCGCTGCTCTCGGCCCCCCGCTGGCCCTCCTTCTCAGGACACCTCTGGAGCCTGCTTCCGAACACCACTCCCTGGCTGGAAACCTTCAGTGGCTCCCTGTCACCTGTGGAGGAAAGACAGAGCCACCGGGCCTCAGTTCTCTGAGCTGCAAGATGGGTCTCCTGGGAGCGCCATCTGCCCCCACAGAGCCGCTAGGGGAAGGTGTGGGTGGGGAGGCGCCTGACGGGCTGGGTGGGTAGGGTGCCCATAGTGTCCTGCAGCCCGGTGTGACCCGCTTCTGTGTCTCCCGCCCCTTCCTAGCACCCAGACCCTCTGCCGATGCCCCCTGACCTCTAGGCACTAAAACACACCTTTCCCATCCCCCCATCCAGGCTTCACCTGGGCTTTGCCTCTTCCCAAGGCCCGGAGCCCGGGACCAGGGCAGGGCCGGCTGGGCAGGCTCGGGGTGCATGTCGGCCTGAAGTGGGGCCGGGGTGGGGGGTGCAGCTGCGGGAACTAGCTCAGGCCTGGGGGGCATCCTTTGGGTCCTGGATTCCAGGTACCGGCATCCTTCCTGGTGCCAAAGCGTATCTGTTGGTGAGCAGGGGCAGGACAGGGAGGGGAGGCAGAGAGCCACTGCCACACCTCTGTGCAGGACCCGCCCATCACCCCTCTCCTCACGTGGGGCTCTCAGGGCAGAGATGGGGCATGCTGTCCTCCTCTTGCTCCCCATTTACATATTGGGAAACTGAGGCTCAGGAGCGCAAACAGGCAGCCAGGCCGCGGTTGCCGCCCCATCACAGGCTAGACGCCTGAGGCTGGGGCTCACTGGGCCAGGAGCCAGGGGAGGGGAGGTACGGGAGCTGGGGTGGGTGGCCAGGCCTGGGCTCCGTGCGCGTCCCGGAGGCCGGGTAGGAGGGGCTGGCTGCGCCCTCGGCTGGCGTTCCCCATGTCCAGCACCACCAGGGCGCAGGTGGGGGGCATCTCCCGTGGGGATGATCTAGGGTCCAGGAGGCTGGGAGAGGAGGTGGGGGCAGAGGGACGCCAGCCAGGCCAAGGGGAGGTGTCTTAGCGAGGCCTGCGGGGACAGGGTGGCGGGAAGGAGCCCAGGATTGGGGCAGGAGGGGCGGGCTGGGCCGCGCCGGGCAGAGGGCCTCTGTGGACGACGGTCTGCGGTCCTGAAGTCTCCCTTCCAGGATTTGGTGACTCCAGCGCAGGCCGGGCTGCGGCGCTCTCAGGGAGGCGGGCGGGGGCCGGCATCCGGGCAGCCTGGGCACCGTGGCCGCAGGCGTGCCGACGCAGGGCAGAGCGTCGACACTGACGCTGGCCTTCTCTCAGCGAGCACGGGGGTCTGGAGGGCATGGGCCGGGCTGACCTACGACTGAGGGTGGGGTGGGCAGAGCCAGGGCAGGGCCGCAGAGGGCGTCTTGGCAACTACCCGGTGGCCAGGCCCCGGGCCGCATGTGGCCTCCCGCGCACCTGTCTCTGTGTCTCTGACCTGTGGAGGGGAGCAAAGCGGCTGCCTCCCAGCCCCTCCCCCACCCCCTCCTTTGGCCCGGCCTTCGGGGCTCTGCTGCCTGGTAACAGCCCTGCCATCTGCCGCTGGGCGGGCGCCCTGGGGTGCTGCCCATGACGCACGCCGCGGCCTCTGTTCCGCCTGCCTCCTGGCCGGATCCCAGCGCACGTGCGCACGTGGACATGACCCCCCCCCCCCACACACACACGGTCAGACCGGTTCTACATGGCTGGCTGTTGGCCTGTGTCGGACAAGCCTGCCCCACGGATGTCCGCCCCCTCCTTCACCTCTAGCCTTGGTTTCCCCACCTGA
Source organism: Panthera onca (assembly GCF_046562875.1). NCBI lineage: Eukaryota > Metazoa > Chordata > Mammalia > Carnivora > Felidae > Panthera > Panthera onca. Next base: position 140,792,281 of record NC_138345.1, on the reverse strand, counting down.
GACCTCACTGGGCCGGGCCCAGGAGGAGCCTCACAGCTGCAGGGGGAGGGGAGCAGGAAGAGGGCAGACCCGGGTCAGTGGGGGACCTTGGAGACCCCCAAATGCGGCTGAGTGGCGGGGGGGGGGGTGATCACACACGTGTGCCCGCCCCCCTGAGTGGATGGGTGCACCAGCTGGGTCGTCCCCTGGTGGGGCTGACCCACTGACCCCAAGTCGCTCCAGCAGGGTGCCCGCGTCAGTGCATCCCTGTCGCTTAGGTAACTGCTCCGATGCCTCATTAACAACACACCTGCCCCATGGCTCACCCTGTCCCCTGGGCTCCCCTGCGGTCGATGGTGACACCTTTCCCCACCTGTCACTGGGACCATTTAGGTCATCCTGGCTTGTGGGTGCCCCCCTCAACCGCTTCTGGCCCCTGCGCCGGAGGGGTGCAGGTGGCCCCCCCACGAGCCCCCCGTCCACTGAGAAGCCCCGAGGCCCCGACGCCTGAGCCGCTGCAGCCCTCACAGCTCATGACCGGGCCTCACCCACAGGCTTCCTCTCCGGGCCAGCGTAGCCAGCCCCGCCCCCCTCGCTGGGCAGCAGTGCGGCTCTCCGATGAAGGGGCCCCAGCGCCGAGCCTGACAGAGGGCACCGAGGGCCTGCACTTGTCCCCCGCCACCCCCAGGACCCTTGGACCCACCCAAGCAATTGCCGCCTCTCGGGCCCCCTCCAGTGGGAAGCCTCTGCGGCCCGAGGGGCTCTGCTCTGCTCTTGCCCTGCCTGGGACAGTCGGTTAAGAGGGTCTCCCGCCCTGGGTGGGGCAGAGGGGAGGAGAGGGGGGCGGCCCCGGGGCACTCGGATGCACCACCAGGTGGTGTCTAGGCAGGGAGCGGCACCAGAGATCAGGATCCAGGAGGCCTGGGCCCAGCGGGCGGGCAGGGTGTGGGCTGTCAGGGGCGTCGGGGACCAGGATGAGGGACCGGCTAGGGGCATAGGCCAGGGCGTGCGGCGGGGAGACGGTGGGTGGTGCGGTCAGGAGGCGGGGGCGGAGTCGGGGGGGATGGGGGACCCGGTGGGAGCCTTGTGGCCTGTGGCTGTGGGGCAGGGGCAGCTGGGGACACAATGGGCCCTTGTGCGGCCTGCTGAGGCTCTTGGGTGCCGAGCAGGGACCCGTGGGGCGCCCTGAGCAAACACACGCCCTGTTCCGGCTGCACACGGTGTCCTGGGACAGGCGGCCGTGGCGTGGGGCCAGCAGAGAGGGTGAAGGCAGGGCCAGGGCACAGCCACCAGCCGGAGCTGCCCCTGCCAGAGGCCCGGAGTCTCCCCCTCTGAGCGCGGCCTCGACCCCTGCCAGGCCCGGATGCTTCTGCAGCCACACGGACCCTGGCAGAAGCCCTCGCCTGGTGGCGGCGGGCCCTGTCACTTAGCGGGTCTCCCCAGGCCTGGCCACACTGGACCCTCGTGGCGACTGGACCCGGAGGCTGCCCACCTCTGGCACTGGCTCCCCTGGGTGGCCCAGTCTGTGCCCTGGACGGGCAGAGGGCAGGGTGCGGCTAAGAGAAGACGCACCTTGTGGGGAGACACGCCCTGGCAGGCTCGGCTCTCAGGCCAGGCCGGGCACCGAGGCTGAGTCCCAGGCCAGCGTGGGTGTCCCACGGAGGCCCCGCTGCTGAGGGTCTCTGAGCTGTGCCGCCTGCCATGGTGGGGGGGGGGGGGGTGGGGGGAGGCGCGCAAGACCCAACGGGTCCAGCAGGGGGCCTATCTTAAGCCCAGGACGCACCCCGGATGGGTGACATCTTTCCAACACTCTGGGGTGGCTGGTGGGGCCCCAAGAGGGGGCGGCACGTCTACAAGACAGATGAGTTCCCTGGAAGGCTGCCCCGCTCAGGAGACCCCAGCGTGTGCGTGAGTGTGCACGTGTCCGTGAGCGTGTGTGCGCGTGCCCGGGGGCACCGCAAGGGCAGACGGCACCCCACCTGCGTTCGGCCAGGCAGCCAGCCCCGGATCCTGAACTCGCAGCCACCCCGAGCCGGGCCAGCCCCTCGCACACCCGGGTCCCTCGGGCCTGTGCCGCGGCGGAAGGTACCGGCTGCTCTCGGGAAAAGCCCCGCCCCGGGCCACGAAGCCGGGGTCTTAGCCCAGCTGGCCTCAGAACATATTCTCGTCTGCAGGAAAACCTCACTCAGGCTCAGAGCTGCTCAGTGCCCCCAGGGGCCTCCCCCTGGGTGGTGGTTTTCAGGCCAGGGCCACCCAAGTGTCTGCCACCTGGGACTGGGCCTCCTCTGTCTCCCCTGCCCCCGCGAGGCTTTGCCCCAGCCCAGATCCGAGGAGCACGTGGGAGGGGTTCTGAGAGACCCCCAAGGCCTCCTCCCAGGTTCCCGGTCCCCAGCTTCTCGGGGAAGAGCTGGCCGGGTCGGGGGAGGGGAGCGGGAAGGTGGGGAGGACACTGCCTGGTTGGGGGGGGGGGGGGTCGGGGGGGGCCATCAGGGCTCGTCAGATAGGGCTGGGGGCCTGACGCACCCCCCTCCCAAAGGCCCCTCTGGAGACATTAGGGGGAAAAAAGGAGCTGACCTAATTCACCGGTGGCAGAGGGTGGCCCTCTAGACTGCTGCCACCAGATGAAAAGTGAATGTGGGCCACTCGGGTAATTAAAAGTAGCGAGAAACGGGTGAAATTCATTTTAATCATTACTCCTCTTTAACCCGGTATCCACAGTCATTTCAACATGCGGCGCACACAGCCATGCGCTAACGAGAGCGCCCGCTCACAGCTCTTTCTCTGCGGAGGCCTCACCCCTGCACCCTGCGCACCACAGGCAGCTCTGGTTCCGTGCCGGGGCCCGGGGCCTGAGAGAAACCCAGAACATTCCCTGATGGTCCCAGGGCACCTGGGTTCCCAAGTCCGGGAGGTAGGGGGGAGACGTACCCAGGGAATGCCTTTTTTAAAAATATGCGTATTGCAATATCCAAATTACTAAATGCAGCAGAAACGAACACAAGAGTTTGTGCCGTTTGGACAACAGAAATGACAGGAAGGCTGTGCACCGGCCCGGGGTCGCCCGGCGGGACCTCGTGGGACCTCTGCCAGCCCTCCAGCCCCTCCGGCAGAAGTCTGCACGTGAGTCACCCCCAGACCGTCCTCATGTTGACCACCTGTGCTGACGTGGCTCTCGTGTCAACACGGTTCTGCGGGAGCCCCTCCCAGACCGCTTCCCAGCCTCTCTGCCCACAGGCAAGAGCAGCCTGCCAGCCTGGGGAGGCTTCTGGTGGGCGCCCCGCTCTCCCCCCGGCAGGCATTCCCCACCCCCGGCAGGCACCCCGCTCCCCCCCAGCAGGGACCCTACCCCGGGAGGCACCCCGCTCCCCCGGGAGGCACCCCGCTCCCCCCTCCAGTGCCCGTAGAAGGGACACTGAAGGACCTAGAAAGGAAAGCATTTTCCTTTTTCCCGTGGTCTCTTTCTCAACTAGCCGTGGTTGTTTGTTATTTGTTATTTCACGTTCAAAGAAACATCGAATTGTCAGATCGGTATCATCAATGTTCTCCTTTCTACGTTGTGCCGGGCAGGTGTTTGGCCATGAGCTGGTCGCAGACGTGGAAATCCCCAAGGTTTGTGTTTCGGGGCTGCTGCCCGCCGCTAACTCAGCAGCTTTTTCACCGGGTAAAATCTACACCACAGACGATTCGCCAGGTCACCTAACGGTTTGTAAGTGCCTAGTTCAGGGGCACTAAGTACATTCACGTTGCTGTGCACCCACCCCACTACCCGTCTCCAGAACTTCTCCATCTTCCCAAACTGGAACTCCCTCCCCATCAGACGCTCACCCCCCCCCCCCCCACCAGCACCCTCCCCAGCACCACTGTCTCTACTCTCTGCTTCTGTGAATCTGACCACTCCAGATTCTGGCACCACCTGTAGACGTGAAACCACACAGGATTGGTCTTTCTGTGATGGCTTCTTCCACTGAACACAGTGCCCTCAGGGTTCACCCGCGGTGCAGCAGGGGTGAAGCGCCCTTTCTAGGGATGATCGCCTACACGGATGGACCGCGTCTTGCTCGTCCCTTTGTCCGTCAGTGGACACTCAGGTCGCTTCCACTTTTTGTGCACCGGGATAACGGCGTGTACGGGTGTGTGTGCAGGTGTGTGTGAGGCCCCGCTTTCCGCTCCTGTGGGCACGCGCCCGGGACGGAAGCCAGTGTCACTGGCGGCTCCACGAGGAGGCTCCGGGCTGTCACCCCAGGGGCTGCTCCCGTCAGCAGTGCGCAGCTAGTGGCCGTCCTAGGGGGCATCTCGGGGTGGTTTCGATTTGCAGCTCCCCCAGGGTTCACTGCCCTCGCTGTCCTCTGCCCCCTGCTGAGGTCCCCAGCCACCACGGACCCGTCTCCCCTCAGCCCCTCTCGTGGCCACTCGCTCCTGACCGGGCAGCAGGATGCAGCTGGGGACACCCATCCAGTGGCCTGCTCCGTCTGCTCTGTGTCCCTTCCTGTGCTCTCCCCACCCCCCTCCTGCCCGCCCTGTCACACCTGCCCCCTTCTGGCCCCTCCTGCTCAGGGACCCCTCAGAGCTCCCCCGCCCCGTCATCGGTTTTCCCTGTGACCATGTCCAGCAGGCACATTCGGGGCATCGTCTCTCATCCTTACGAGACTCTCTGGACTCCCCACCCCCTGCCGCCGTGAGACTTTACCGTTGACCTCCTGGAGGGGTGGCCCCCCTCGCTGCCCCTCTCCCCTCCTGAGCTCAGGCCCACAGCCGGCTCTACCTTTGAGGGGGGCTTTGACAATGGGAGCAAATTACCCCAAGCTTCACTGGCTCCCTCCAACCCCGGGTGTGTGGCCTCGCGGTTTCCGGGGTCCGGCGTCCAGGTAGGGCGGGGCTGCGGTCTCATCCGAAGCTCACTCCTGGGGGTGCGGATTCGGGTCCTCGCCGATGGGACTTCCCGCGGCTCTGCAGCGCGTGGGCCTCTCCGTGCGGCGGCTTCCGGCACAGCCTTTCCGAGTCAGCCGCCGGGCCCACGCTGGAGGGGAGGCCACGACACAATACGCGACACCAGGAGGCGGGATGCGGAATCCGCCCAGCGCTCACCACCCGCCCTCGCCGCGATGACCCCGGTGCCCCTCCTCCCTGACCTCCCTCCTCCCCCCCTGCAGAGTGGCCTGGGACGACCTAAGTCCTGCCCCGCCACTGCTCTGTCCTCAGTCCTCCCAATGGCCTTCTCGCTGTTGTGGGCACTGCCTCCAGCTGGGACCCCCAGCAGCTCCCGGCCAGTGACTGAGCAGAACGGCGGCGGACAGCCTGGCCGGCCAGCTGGGGAAGGGAGGACAGCCCTGCAGCACTGCTCACCCCATGATTCCCCGGCTGCTCTTACAGAGGCCCACGGCTTCACTCCGCAGCCGTCCCCCGGGGAGATGCTGTCTGCACCGGCACGGGGGCTGCAGAGCTGGGGCGCATGGGGCCGGATCATAAACCGGGTCCTGGGTAAGGTGAGCCGGTCCACGGACCACAGTGCTCAGGACTCCGGTCCCCAAAGAGTAAGTGCGGTTGATGTACCCCGCCCAGGGGCGGGGCTCTGTTGGTGGGGACAGTCCAGCAGAAACTTCAGGAACTGCCCCCACCCGGCCAAGATGGTAAATAGCAGACTACCTTCCCGGGGTGGCAGTGGCACAGGTGATACACCCTCACCACCCTGAGGGTGCGGGCCAGGGCCTCGCCTCGCGTCAGCACCGCCTAACTCCTCGGGGGCGGCCCCTGCAGAGCGCGGGCACCCTGGGGACAACGCAGGACCCGGGCTCTGGTGCGCAGCCAGCCAACCGCAACGGGACGTGGGTGGTGTGGTGCCCGCGGACGGGGATGGGCGCAGCGGTGATCGCTGCCGTGACTGTGTGGGGACTCTGTGCTCCTGTCCCCGGAGCTCTGGGCTCCACGGTCAGCGGCCCTGGTGCCCATGAGACCTGGTCCCCCCAGGGAGCCCTGCAAGGAGCACAGGCTGAGCCGAGTAACATACTGGGGGGGGGGGGGTGGTGGCTGGCCTGGCCAGCGGGAGGCCACCACTCACAGCCACGCCCCGGCATGGCCATGGACGGACACGACCGCCAAGTCTGGGCCCGTCTGAGATGAGAGCTTGCATCAGGGAGGGCTCGCCAGCGGGGGACCCCAGGGGCAGGGGTCCTCATTAACGGAGGAACCCTCCCTTCTCGACATGACCGTGGGTCCCTTCCCGAAGACCCGAGGCCCTGGGGACCTGACAGTCACAGACAGGAACACCCTCGAGAGCCAGGGTGGCTGTGGGCCACGTACCCCTCCAGCCACACGGCCCCCACCACCCACCAGCTCCCCCGCGGGTAGCTGCTGCTTCACAGGGTCCGCTCTGAGTGCGGAGGCTTGGGGACAAATACCTGAGGCGATCTGGGGGGAAAGTGACTTTCAGGTGCAGTGTTCAAAACTCCTGAGGTTGTTCACGGAGCTTCCCCTGCCCTGCACCCGCCCAGGCCTGAGGCACTAGCTTCCTAGTCCCCCGGGGCCACCCCTTGACCTGCGCCTGGGCAGGCAGCAGAAACCCAGGTCCCCATTTAGGGGCGGCCCTCACCCCACCCTGCCTCTTGCTGTCACAGTCAGCTCAGATGCGGGCAAGGCCAACTCCGGGTCTGGGGGCCCTCATGGGTGACGACGGGACCCCCACCACGATCCGGGGGGTACCCCAGGCACTCCGGTGGCCAGCCTGGCCGTCTGACCGCCACCCAGCACCGGGCCTGCTGTGGCAGGGAACAGCTGTGGCTTTGTGTCCCCAACAGTCAGGAGGTGGCCTCAGCCACCCAGACGTCTCAGCGCTGCCACTGGCTTCTAGAAGCTTCATGCACAGCATTTTGGGCCATTCCTCCTGTTTGCTTGGAGCGTCAGACAGGCTCCGAATGTACAGGGTCAGCAGTGAGCAGACGCCCACGTTGGGCGCCCCGTCGGCCTGCCTCCTTCCACCTCCACTCATTCCTTCCTCGGTTCATTCCGTCCTTAATCCACCCACTTGTGGTTACGTGCGCCTCCCCCACTCGTCCCCTCCTTCCCTCATTCATTCGTTCACTTCGTCCCCCACTCATTCACTCCCTCCCTCCTTCATTCATTCACTCCCTCCTTCACTGACTCCCTCCCTCACTCGTTCATTCACTCCCTCCCTCTCTCCTTCATTCATTCACTCCCTCACTCATTCACTCCCCCTCCTTCATTCATTCACTCCCTCCTTCATTCATTCACTTCTTCCCCCACTCATTCACTCCCTGCCTCATTCATTCATTCACTTCCTCCCTCATTCATTCACTCCCTCACTCATTCACTCCCCCCTCATTCATTCATTTCCTTCCTCCCTCCTTCATTCATTCACTCCCTCCCTCACTCCCTCCCTCCCTCCCTCGTCCACTCCCTCCCTCCCTCACTCGTTCATTCACTCCTCCATGACCCAATAGGTAGTTCTTCCCTGGAGTCAGCTGGGAGCCAGGCCCACGTCGGGTCTCAGGGAGGGAGGGCAGAGGCTGGACAGATAGTTGTATTTTTGCGTTTACTCACTATTAAATGAAACTTCTTGGTAAGCCTATAGGTCTGCAGCACTGCAGACGGCTCGACAGATGGTCAGATGGACAGACAGACACAGATTCCCTGGCTGTGGGTTCTGGCCGAGGCGTCCCTGAAACAGTCACCTGAAGCCCCCAATGCCCTCTCACTTTCTCAGACACAGGTGGCCATCTGGTCGGCTGAAGCGGACGTGGCCACAACAGCGTGACAAGGCCTGGATGCAGGAACACAAACAACGGGCAGCACCCCCAGACTGAGCACCCTGCCCCAAACTTGGAGCGGTCCCCTCCCTCATTCACTCCAGTCTACCAACAAATGCCCTCCGTGCCGCTGTGGCCCTCACTCCAGCCGGGAATTCCGCAGCCCCCCGGCCCCGTCCCCACCGTGCGGCAAAGGGACCTCCTAGCCTCTGTCAGCTCATGGCCTCTCCCACCCGGCAGCGCAGAGGCCAAGTCCCACCCAGGTCTGCCCCCTTTTCCCCCTGAAGCCCCTCACACCAGCACCTAAAGACACTCTGCTCCCGCTCTCCCGGCCCCCATGCAGCATCCTGTAGCCCTGGGGCCCCCGCCTCACCCCCACCAGGCCCCCGCGGCACCCAGCACTCCCCAGAAACAGGCGGGCAGCAGAGAGAGAGCAGGTGGGGGGCAAGGGTCCTCTGGAGGCCCGGCTGTCTCCTGCGCTGAGCAATCCACGCGGCAGGGCTGGAGCCGAACCGGGTCGGCCGGTCTCACCTCCCTGTGCCTCCCTGCAGGGGCCGCTCCCGACGGTGCAGACCCAAGTGTCGGGGCCGCGAGAGTCACCGGTGTCCAGCTGCTGGGGAGCCTGGGAGGGCCACTCTCCAGCCGCAGCACCCCCAGCCCGGGGCCTGAACCGGCTCAGTGCACCTTCTCCTTTCCTCCTTTGGACCAGCTGGGGCGGGGGTCCAAACGCGGTCCCACCACCGGCCTGAGGAAGCTGCACTGTCAGGGTGGGAGGGGAGCAGGGGATCAGCTGTCCGGGCCTGGACACAGCCCGGCTTGGGGATGGAGTCCCCGGCCATCCCACTCCAGACAGGAGGGACGTGGCCGGGCGCCGTGCAGACGGAGGAGAGGCAGCGGCCAGCGGGCCAGGACCCCGGGGCCCTCCTGCGTGCCCGGCTTCCTTTCTCCCTCGCTGTCCCCTTATACCCTACCCAGGCCTGCGGTGCGACACCCACAGCCTCCCCAAAGGGCCGAGGTCACCGCAGGACCACGGAATCCACTCTGGCCCGTGAGAGCCCAAGGGGGACACGCCTGTGGCAGGTGGGGCTGAAGCAGAGGAGCCCTGGGCAGTGGGCGAGGGGCGACCTGAGGCTGGGGGGGGGGTGGGGACCGTCACCCTGCCGCGGGGCTGGCCCCGCTCCCTCCCAGTGCCAGGCACCCTGTGGTACCTCACAGCTGCCCGCCCGCCTGGGGCCAGAACTTCACATGGGTGTGGGGAGCGGCCGACTCCCAGCAATGCCTGTGGGCGTGGGGGCGAGGGGTGCGGATGCTCATGGCCTGGCCCCGGGGGCCGGGGCCGGGGCGACTGTGCTGACGATCGGGGCTTGGAGGCAGTGCGTGTGCGCCTGTGCACGTGTGTGAGAATGCCGGGCGTGTGTGCCGATGCGTGCGAACACCCTCACATGCACACTTGCCTGCGCTGCGGCTGGTCCGGCTAGGGAGCAGCGAGCGGGCCACGGGCTGGATGCGCAGCAGTGACAGGGTGACCACTGGGCCCGAGACGCTAGCGGCCCTGGGTGGAAGGGAGAAGCAGAGGGGCTGGGCTGTTCGGGGTGCCCGCTCCACCGGGCCGTGTCCCTCTCTCCCCGTGCCTGACAACGCAAGGCTCTGTGCTCCTTGGGCCTTAAGTCCAAGGCCACCCTCCCAGGCACCCCTGGTTGTTGTGACCTGACAGAGCCCGTTCTCCACAGAGGGCAGTGTGGGGCTGTCCTCGGTGGGTTTCCACAAGGGTCTGGGACTCCAGGGGAGCCGGGCCTGCCGTGCTCCCAGTTCTGCCTGAAGCTGGGCACCCAGTGGGCACCTGTTAGGTGCTGTCCCTGTGTGGCCTGGGGGCAGGAGACACTAGCATCCAGGTGACGTCCCCCCTTCCCCCCCCGCCGTACTGTGGGACTGAGCACTGATTGCGGCTTCACCCCAAAGCTGGAGGCCTGGGTCTTGTGATCAGAGGGACTTACAGACAAGACGATAGACAGACAGGCAGCTGGTGGCCATAGAAGCTGCTGAGAATCAGAGGAAGCTGGGGCGGGCGGCCGGCGGGTGGCCCGATGGGTCCTGGAAATCCTCTCTTCCTGTTTTCCCAACAAAGGGCCTCTGTCCCCCCAGGAAGGCCGCCGGCCAGTGGCAGCGGACGCGCCTTTTCCGTAAACAGAGTTGTTTTCCTTTTCTCCTTTTGGCACAATAACAGCGGGCTCCAAGCCCCCCACCCTGGCCCTGGGTACCACCAGCCACATGGCCCTCCGGAGGAGATTCTCCAGGGATCACAGTTACCTGAGACAAGGCCCCGGGAGGAGGCAGGGCACAGGAATTCACTGGTGCCCATCCCATGGGCCAGGTGGGAGGCAGGACCAGCCTTGGGGCCCCCCAGGGTGGGGGGGGGCTGCGCTGAACTTGTGACTCCTTGGGGCTTGGTGGGACCCTATGGCTCTCAGGGCCCGCCTGGCAGCACCTGGGGCAGAGGGCCAGGGCTCAGGCCGTGCCGGGACCGGTTTCCTCCGGAGGGAGCGGTAGGGTCCAGGGCCTCCCTCCAGGCTGGCCGGGGCCGCTGGCTGAGCTGCTGCCCCTGGATGGTCAGGCGGGCGGACGCTAAGGTGCCTGCCCCGCAGATGAAAAGCTTGAGGATCTGAGAGGGCCTCTGGGTGGGACCCCCAGGGGTAGACTGAGGAGGCCTGCGTTTGGGGAAGGGGGGCCAGGCCAGACCAGGCAGAGGAGGAGTGGCTGGAACGCCTGCCCCGGGCCCCTTGGCCGCATGGCCTCAAGAGTGGACGACAGCTCAGCATGCCAGCTCAGGCCGTGGGAGGACCCGGGAGGGTGTAGGGACCGTCTCAGCTGACAGCGGCTGGGGCAGTGTGGGCCCCTCTGTGCGCCTGGCCGCAGAGCAGAGCAGGAGTGGGCTCGGTGCCCGGGCTCACGTGGCTCTGCTCGGGCTGGTGTGTGGGTGGCTGTGTGTGCCCAGCGGCTGAAGGGGCCTGTGTGAGGGGCTGGGGGGCTATTTATAGCTTGGTTTCAGGGGAGGAGCTATTAATGGCGAGGGTGGAGGGTGAATGGACAATAAGACTGGGAGGGGGGCGGATGCCATTCTCCACCAGAGACACGCGGGGCTGGTACCCCAGCCCCCACCCAGGCGGCGGACAAGGGCCACTGTTATGTGGCCAGCAGCTGAGCCGGGCCCGCGGCTCACCTGGGAGAGCCCCGGGCTGGTGCCTGCCGCCCCCCCCCCACCCCCGCACCTCCCTCAGGGGGGTCATCGACCAGCCTCCCTTCACCCTAACCGGGGATGTGCTGATGGTGGGGTGAGAAAGGGCTCGTGCGGTCACAGGGGCACCTCAAGCCCTCGCCGCGACGTGTGTGCTCTCAGGGGAGCTGCCTGTTTCCAGTCTGAGACCAGAGTAGATTTGACACGGGGTCCTGGCTGGCTTTGCTGGTGGTCCCCACCTCTGTCATCACAACTCGGTGTCTGAGCACTAGGCGGGGACAGCTGGGCCTCTGGGCCACGGCAAGGGATGACGATGGAGGGGAGGGACCGCTGCTCCATCCGACTGAGGGGAAAGGTCAGACCCAACTCCACTGCAGCACAGCCGTCCCTGGTGTCCCTGAGCCTCCGACATGTGGGATGTGCCCAGGGGCGCTCGGGGCAGAGCCCTGCCTCCCGGGGGGGGGGGGGGGGGGAAGAGGAGCTGGGCCCCAGGAGGCTGTGGGGGCCCGGGCCCCGCGGAGACCGGCTCCCCAGACCCCTGCCCTCCGGAGACAGAGCCCGAGGTCCTGGAGGGCACGTGCGGCTGAGTGGGCACCTTCGGTGCCTGGCCTTGGAGGGCAACGCGGCGGGGTGGGGCTCCAGGGTCCCGTCTCCCGCGCTGGGGGCGCCCCCAGCCGGACATCGGGGTGGGGGCTGTCCTGGGGGCGCACACCCCGGCTGGAGGCAGCCAGTCCCCCGGAGCCACGTCCTTCCCCGGCGGGGACACGGGGGCGGCCGCCCGCGCCCCCAAACTTGCGTCGCATTCGCCGGCCTGCTTCCGGGGGCCCGTTTCCCGCGGGAACACCCCCCGCAATGACGTAACGAGGGGGGGCCGAGTCCCGCCTGCGGCCACCTGTCGCCAGGCGCTTCCCAGAAGGTCGCGGCCGACCGCGCACGCGCCGCGCCTACGTCCCCGAATCCTCGGGCTTTCCCGTCAGCGTCACCGCCCGCGTCCTCCCCGCCCTCGCCGGCTCCGGGAAGGGGGGCGGGCCGGGAGGACCGCCCCCCCCCCCCCCGGGCCCACCCCCGCCCCGCCCGCGGGGGGAGCCCGACGACGCTTCCGGCACCGCCCCTTCCCGGCAGGGCCCCGCCCCGTTCCCGCCCGCAGCTCCAGCCCGCCCCGCGCGGACCGGAAGGGGGCGGTGGCCGGCTCGGGTCTGCGGGGCGGGGAGCGGGGGCCCCGAGGGGAAGGGGGGCGATCTGCAGATGGGGCGGGGCCCCGGGGGAAAGGGGAGGGGACAGGGCTCCCAGAGGGGAGGGGGGGACCCAGAGCCAGGGCAGGGGCCCGGAGGGGAAGGGAAGGGGGGGTCTGGTGGGGGCGCGGGGCCCGGATGGGGGCAGGGCGGAGGCCTGGAGGAGGGCAGAGGGACCAGAGCGGGGCGAGGGACCCTGAATTTCTCTCTGCACGACGGGGTCTCCTGGGAGCCTGAGGTGCCCAGAGGATGGGCGCCGTCTGGAGGGTTCCCGCTCCGCACCACGTCGGGGCTGCTGGGCCCCGCGGCTGACCTCCCCCCACCCCGCCCCGGGACAGGGCAGGAGGGAGAACGGGGAGGTGGCTGAGTGGCTGCTCTGTGGTCCTCAGGGCTGCGGGGGTCTGCCCTGGACCCCGCCATGAGCGCCCTGGGCCTGCAGAGTTGAGTGGCAGACAAGGTTGGATACCCTTTCCCTGCCCTTCCTCCATCCATTTCGGTGCAGCCCCCCGAAGACATCGCCACCCCCCCACCCCCAGACCCTTCCCCGCTGCAGGTGGTGGCCCTGGCCCTGGCCAGCTGTTTGGTGGTGAGAGGTGGGGGTTGCCAGGCCGACAGGAGAGGAACCCGTGCTAGCTGCCCAGGCCCAGCGTGATGATGTCACCTGGAAACTTGGGTCCTGAAAAGGAGCCCACTGGGTCTGGGAGGAGGGGTTTCTGGAAGGCTAGGGGTCCCACAGTCCACACTGGCTCACCAGCACAAACCCGGCGGCTGCCCCTCACTGGTGTGGAGCCAGCCAGCCTGGCGTCTGGGATGATCCCAGCCACAATGGAAGCTTTGAGGGGCCCCTGGACTGGGAGGGGGACACGTGTCCCGAATGGCAGCCTGTCGCTGAAGAGACTGGAGGCTGATCCCACCCAACTCCGAGCACAGGCTTCTGCCGCCATCACCCCCTGTAGGACTGAAGCCTCTGCCCTACGCCCTGCCCTAGGCTCCGGTGCCCCTCCCCATATCCCTGGCCTGCTCCCACCCCAGGGAAGATGAATTTGGTGACCAGTAGAGCAAAGAGAATGACCACACCGGGTGCCACCCCCCCCCCCCCGTCACCTGTCTCACAACCAGCCTTCATCAAGTAGTGGCTTGAGGCCCCCCCAGCCCAGGCCTGCCTGTCTCCAGGGCCCTGACACCCACAGCCCGAGTGAGGCCAGCAGTGCCGCAGGGGTCAGAGGGCAGACCCGGTGGGGTCTGGGAAGGCGGTGGGGGTGGGAGCATATATGAGCTTCGAGCAGTGCCTGGGGTGGGGTCCTCAGGAGCCCATCCTCGTCCGGGACCAGGGCAGGTAGCGAGGGGCTGGGGAGAGGATGACCCACAGAGGGTGGCCCTGGGCTGAGAGGGGTGGTGGGGTGTGGGGAGGGACAGTCTTTGGTTGGGGGCTGCTGGGGGTGGTCCCTGCCCTTCTGCCAAGAGCCCACACAGAGAGTGGGCAGGAGGAGTGGGGCTGGGGACCGTGGGTGGGTGCAGTTGGGGATGGGGATGAGGGAGGCCAGGCAGGTGCCGCGGCACAGGAGGGGCAGGCGTGGGTGGGAGGTGGTCTGCACACGGACGCGGGCAAGAGGCGCAGCGTCAGGCCGGTGCCGGGATTTGTGGCCGGCCACTGGGGAGTGGGAAGGAAGGGCCTGTCCTTGGCTGTTGGGGCCTCACCTTGGCCCCTGTGGGCATGACCGTGGCCGTGCTCTTCCCCAGCGAACAGTCCCTCCGTTGGGGATCCAAGGCTGGCCCCCGAGTCACAGCGTGGACACTTCCCAGGGGGTCAGCTGAGGACCGACTGCCCTTCTGGGAACAAGTACAGGCGGACAGAGCCAGGGCAGTCCAGGACGGTCACCGCAGGGACAGGAGGACCCGGCTCGTTCCGCACAGTGGGAACACCAGTGGTCACAACTGTCACCGTGGTGTGGGAGGGGGCCACACTGGCTGGGCAGAGTGCGGTGGTCGAGAGTATGGGTTAATGGTGTCGTCCCCTGTCACTCTGGGAAAGGGTCACATGTCGTGGGGAGCCTGGGGGGACCCAGTGGTCAGAGGATCTGGCTCCCATGAGGGTGGAACCCAGCCTGGCAGGTGTGCTGTGCTCCCTTGAAGGCGCTGGCTGCAGGGAATGGCGCACAGGGGGTGACCCCCAAACCCCCCGTCCTTGGGCCTATACAAGTGGCCCGTGCCTTTATGGGAAGACTTCCTTGAAGAAAACAGGAATATCACACCCCCAGGACCTGTTTGTATCCCTCCCGGAGCTAAGTAGTGACATAACCTGTTGGGGACATGGTGGCCCAGTGCAGGGCAGAGGGGACTCGGGTCTCAGGACCCAGGACCTCATCCCGGGCAGGTTAAGGGGAGCTCATTGACTGTGGGGGCTTTCCTGAGGCCTGGGACTCGGACCCAGAAGGTGGTGCGGTCACGGCGCCAGGAAGACGGTTAGAAGTGTGGGGGGTGCTTTTGAAAAGGGCAGACCGTCACAAGGGCCACAGCGGATGTTGGGAAGGGGCCGGGCGGCAGGGGGTGGGTTCCTCAGGTGGCCTGGAGGATACACCGTGCAGCCCAGCCGTCAGGAGCACACGCGGAGAGGCACCGGCTCTGTGGGGAGGTCAGTGGGGGCTCCCGGCAGGGTCTGCTGACGGGGAGCGGCTGTCGCAGAATGGACAGTGACAGGGATGATGGCGCCCGGCCACCAGGGGCTAGGTGGACGCAGGTGGAGCTGGGCCAGGGCCTGAGGGGCCGAGGTTGTGGTGAACACAGCGTTCTTGGAGACCGGACAGGCGTCCAAAGGGAAGAGATCGAGGATGCCCGGCCAGGAGGTCCCAGTGAAAGGTTCTTTGCCCAGGTTCCAGACTTAAGGCAGATTTCAGACCCAGAACCCAGAGAATAAAAGGGGGCCGGGTCCTCGGGAAGCAGACTTCGCAACATCAGGTAAGTCTGTGCCCTGGGGAGGGTGCCAGGCCTTCCCGTGACCCCATAACTGAACACAGGGGAGGGGACACGCCCGAGCATTTGAGGGCTGTGGACACGAGGTTCCAGCTGACCCCAGTAACCTGAGGCCCGAAGCGTCACCGTGACTCCCCTGTTAGAGTGAGTCAGGGGCTCACAAATGTGATTGTGGCCAGGGTCTAGTCCCTGACTTTGTCTACACGGGCACCCGATGGCCGTTTCCCCACGCCCAGAATGGACAGGTGGAGTGGACATACTTGGTGGCCGACCTCGTTCCCTTGGCCACCGTGAGGGACAAGCCACGGAAGCGTCCACAACTGCCCCCGACCCAGATAGTCAGAAACAGCAGGACTTCCCGGGCAGTGACGCGTTTAAAGACTGTCGGGTGCAGGCTGGTGCTGCCACATCTCTACACCCGCCAGTCTGACCGCG
Organism: Panthera onca; assembly: GCF_046562875.1. Classification (NCBI taxonomy): domain Eukaryota; kingdom Metazoa; phylum Chordata; class Mammalia; order Carnivora; family Felidae; genus Panthera; species Panthera onca. The sequence goes on along the minus strand of NC_138345.1, from coordinate 140,776,673 downwards.
GCCAGAGGCCGGTGGTGACGGCTCCGGGAGGACAGCTGGAAACACCGGGCCGCACCGCCCTCCGTCCCGATGAGGAAGAGAATCCAAAACCGTTTTCGGAGAGAACGTGTGGTCCCCCCCGCCACCGTGACTCTCCTGCCCAGGGTCCCCAGCCCAGCACACCTGTCCCCCGGATCGACGGCCCTGTGAATCAGCACAGCGAGGCCTTCGCAGGACACGCGCTCTCCAGGGAGAGGTCAGGGGCCTGAGGCGCACGGGGCCCCCTCGGGCAGAGGTCGGGGAGCGCAGGCCTGGGGGCTTTGGGGTGCTGGAGCGGTGTGCACCCCTGAATTGTGCTCCAGTGCCAGTGCCACGGAAGGCCAGCGCTGCGCAGGGCCCGCTGCGTTGAGCTAAGGGGCTCCAGGGTGGCTGGTGTCTCCGGGAGAAGGGGCCTGGCTCCGGGCCTGAGAAAAGTAGCCCGTCTGTCACAGGACCATGGCGGGCTGCCCGGCACTGGCTTTCTCAGACCTACCCTGTCAAGAGGTCGGGCACGTGGGGTGAGACGTGGCAAGGCCACAGGTCAGTGGCACGCTGCAGGCACGGGTGGTCCGGACCTGCGTGGGCTCCACCCGTGTGATGCCCACGGGCGGCCGCTGCCCCTTTGTCAGTCCCACCGCTCCCACGTGCGGCCTCCCAGGAACTCCTGTGACCAGCGGAGGAGGAGAAGCTCCGTCACGGTCCAGGGACGGCCGGCACAGTATGTGGGCACAAGTGGACGATGACAGTGGCGGAGGGGGCCCGTGGGCAAGCGGCCCAGCTGGCCAGTCAGGGGCGTGGAGGAGAAAAACGGCGCTCTCAGGCGCGGGGGTCTGGGGAGACGCACACAGGGGACTCTGGGGCGGGCACGGGGGTGAACATTTTAAATCCCGCGTCCACACCTGCCGGAACATACCCACCGTGCGGCAGGTGGACAGAGCCCCTTGGCCGCGTGACAGCGGCCAGCCTGTCATCAGCTTGGGTGGCAAGCCGTGTTCATCGGGTGGCACGGCCGCGTACAGACAGAACGGCCAGGACAGTGGAGGTGATGGCTCCTCACGTGTCTGTCCTGCGGCTGAGCCCGGCACGGCTACCCCTAGTCAGCGTCACGGGGACGGAGGCCTGGGCCTGAGGTCAGCATCCCCCCAGCGAGGCGGGCGGTAGGGCAGGGGCGTTCTCTGTGGGGGCATCCCGGGCACTGAGGGTGCTGAACGGCTTCCTGCCCCCCCATCTTGAGCCAGTAGCACCCCCTCACCCAGTTGTGACCGATGTCCCCGGGGCCCCCAGTGGAGAACACCGGCTTACCAAACGTTTGCCCCTGTGGTGCAGGACCCCACGGAACGACACAGCAGACCGGGGGACCCGGGGCAGGGTGGGCCGTGACCACGGGGCTCTCACACACCACACTTCTGGAAGCTCCTGGCCTGACAGGGTACATACAGGCCACGCCCTGCGGGGCTGGAAGCCACGCCAGGACCCACATGCGGTGCTGTGTCCCCAGAGGAGGACACCTGTCCTCCAGGCCCCTCGTGCCCAGGGCCAGTAGGGGAGGCAGGCTGCCTGACGGTGGTCCTGAGGCCGGAGGAGGTGTCCCAGAGGCAAAGGGTGGGCCGGGTCGCTGCCCTGCAGGCCCCTCCGCAGGGGGTGTCCAGGGTGGGAAGAGGGAGCAGAGGGTCATCCGGTTTGGGCTCCCTGCCGGGCGCTGAGGCCACAGCGCGGGGTCACGGTGGCTGCGTCCTGCTTGGCTTCCTTTCTCCCTGTTTCTTCCACAGGTTTGATCTCCGTCGGCGAAGGGGACTGGGGGGGGGGGGGGTACCGCCCACAGAGTGTCCTGCCCTGGGACCTCAGCCCTCCTCAGGGCCACCCACCTCCGGCCCAGGCTCCAGTCGCGGCAGGGGAGCCCGGGGTGGTCCTGCAGCGCCACCTGCTGGCCGCGTCCCCACCAGCCGAGCCCGGCGGTGCCTCCGCCTGAGGGAGGGGTCCCCGCTGTCCATTTGCTATCCTTTCTGGCGGCCGACCTGGGGCCGGAGTGGGGTCCGCAGGGCCTCGGCAGGGGTCGCCACCAGGGATGGGGGGGTTCCACAGTCACCCGGAGACCCGGTTGGGACCCTGACGTTCAGGCTCGCAGCCCCTGCGTCCCTGCACCTTGGCACCTGGCTCCTGCCTGCACCTGAGCCCCACGCTGGGCCTGGCAAGGTGCTGCTGGGGTCAAGCCCGCCCTGCCCGCCACGCCTCACCCCAGTCCATCCCCTACACACACCAGGGGCTGCGTGGGGCCCTCCGCCTCCATCTCCAGGTCCCTTGTCTGGGGACGTGCTCCTGTTCACAGGCAAGGAGACTGAGGCTGGGGTGCTTGACCAGTGGCTCCAGACCTCAGCCTCAGAGCAGACAACCCCCGCCCCCCGCCAGGGAAGGGAAGTGACTTGGGGAAAGGGCCACTCTGAGGGGTGACAGCCGAGCAGAGAGGAGCCAGACCCAGTGTCCCCAGCAGGACGAAGGCCCTGACCTGGACCCCGCTCGGCGATTCCACGAGCCAGGTCAGCCTGGCGTTTCCAGTCTCCCCCTGGGAGAGAGGCAGCGAAGGGGCTGGGGGCCCTGAGCGGAACGAGAGGGGGGTCAATGGGGCACACACCCCGGGCCTGTGGCCACAGCTGCTGTCAGCACAGAGATGCCTACGCTGGCCCTATCCCTCCCCAGCGGCCTGGGCCGACTGCCATGGCGGGGGTCCAGGGCGGGGCCTCGGTGGGGCAAAGGGCAGGGTTCAGACCCCACAGAGGACCCCACAGACCTCGGGGGGCCAACGTGGGGAGCCAGCTGCAGGGATGTCTTAGCATCCACAACGGCAGGGCCTGGCCCTTCCCACTGCCAGGAGACAGCCCCTCAGACACCTACCAAGGTCACCCGTGCAGCGGCGGAGAGGGGGCGCCACTGTCCACAGAGCCCTGGGAGGGGTGGGCTGCCGCCCAGGTGACCCACCAGGCAGACTCAGGACCCTCTGGGTTCCAACTGGAAACTGGGGTCGATTCCATGCCAGCCACGTGGCCTGTGGCTTTGGCTACTCGGGCCTGGCCTGGGTCCCACATGCCGACCTGCTCTGGCCTGGCCCTCTGCTGGGGCTCGGGCTGTGGAGGGAGCCCCTCACCCACCGGGGGCCTCCCTTCTGGGCCTCCCTGTCCTTGCCCCCACCCGTGCGGGGCTCTGCCAGCCCCTGGCTCTCAGGTTTGCCCTCCCTCCCTCCACGAAGCCCCCAGCCCACAGGGTTCCCTGGAAGCCGCCCAAGTACAGGGCTGCATCCTCCCTTCCCAGTTCATGTGGCCATCAGCTGTCTGGTGGTGACCTCTCCCACCACCGTGCTCCCACTGCCTGGACCTCCAGCCCGGTCCCCAGAGCGTGATGAAAGGGCTGTCTCCCGTGTGAACTCCCCAACAGGTCTGGCCTGGACAAGAGCCGCAGGCTGGCTTTGCCCGGTCAACTCGGCCCTGTCTTCTAGGACTTCCGGGGTGCTTGGCCCAGGAGGGAATGCTCCCTGTCCCCCAGCACAGACATGGCAACAGAGCAAGGGAGGCCAGCCGAGGGGCACGGGGATCCGGGGAGAACCGGGGACAAGACTTGGGGCAGGGGTGTCCCCTGCGCCCACTGGGGTGCCCACCTTGGGCCCGCAGAGCAGGTACCACAAGATGTCGCGAGGATGCTGAGGTCCTTGGTGCCAGGACAGCGGGAGACAGGAGGCCACCTCCCGGGGTGACCTCCATGTGGACGGCAGTGGGGCGGGGGTAACGGCAGTGGGGCAGGCAGGGTGCTCGGGGAACCGGGCGTTCACGTGGGTGGGGGGTTCCTGGGGCGGCCGCGCCGACTGGTGGGGGGGGAGGGGGCCCTGGGAGGCCTCCCCGTGGAGCCACAGCCTGTATCATTCTCAGCTGCTTCATTCAAGGATGAGAAACTGGCCCTGGGGCTTGTGATGGACGCTTCTCTCCGGTTGTTCCCTGCCCGAGGGCCCGTCGGTGGCACAGCTGTCCTGATCCCTTGTGCTGAAAGCCCAAAGCAGGCCGCCTCAGGGTGGGCAGGGCTGTCCTCTCCGTGCGGGGCGGTCAGGGGCGCCTTCCAGCCCCAGCGGGGGGGACAGCGACGGCGGACGGAGCTCACTCCGTCCCAAGTCGTTCGTGCTTTTCAGTGAGACAAACTCACACGTGTTCTGTGCCTGACTACCTCCAATGGTCAATTTTATTATAAAGAACGGTAGCAAAATATACAAATCTGCTCAAGAACAAGCAGGAACTGTGGTTTTCCAGATGCCAGATGGGCACAAGTGTTTGAGGGGGAGCAGCTCGCCCTGGACCGTCCGTGGAGGAGCGCGGGTGTGGGGGCCGCCTTTCCCGGGCGTCAGTCTCAATAACTTAAAGGGCAGGTCCGGCTTCCGGCTCCGGACCCACATCACAGATCTTCCCGCGCGGGCGGCTGCGTTGGGTCTTCTGGGACTTCTGCCAGGAAACAAACAGATCGGTTGGTAAAATCCCCGCACGAGGGCCCCGAAGCTGAGGCCGCCAGGTTTTCACGGGGCTGGGGCGGAGCGCGGGCACAAATGTCCCGACAGGGTGGCGCTGGCTCCTCCCGGACGTGGCGGCCCGCTGGCAACACAGCGGGGGGGCGGCCAGGCGCTCTGGAATCAGCTGGGCGGGACGGGAGCCCGGATGATGGTGAGGGGCGTGGGTGGGGAGGCCACGCCAAAGCAGAGGTGGCGTGTGGCTGCTGTCCCGTCCTCTGCTGCGTCCTCGCTCCCTTTGGCGTCTGGTGCGCTCCTGTCCTTGGTGTTCGGGGTGTCCTACGAGGCTGTGCGCTCGCTGGGCTTTACCCCGCTCGGGGCCGGGGGCTCCTGGAGTCGGCGGCACAACCTACTCGCTGGGGAAGACGCCGTCCCTTCCACTCCGTGCTGTCACAGCACTTCTAGGAGCCTCGTGGGAAGAGCCACATCCCCCGGGAGCCGTGGTGACCTCCTAACCCCAGGAGCTGTCAACTGGGCCTAGTGTGCAAACGGGCTCTTTACAGATGATCAAGGTAAGGTGAGGTCACTGGGGCGGGTCCTTCTCCAGTCACCGGTGTCCACACGGGGAGAGGGAAGCATGGACACGCACAGGCCACGGGAAGGCCACGTGGACAGGGGCAGAGACTGGAGGGATGGGGCTGTAAGCCCCGCGGATCCAAGACGCACAGCCACCGGAAGCCGGAGGAGGCCAGGGTCCCTGCCCACGGGCTCAGAGCGGGTCCTGGCCTCAGGCCTCCGGGAAGCTGGCGCAGGGACCACGTGGGGACCGTCCGGTGGCTCCTCTGCCGTCAGCCCGCCTGCTGAGTCCGGTGTCACTGACTCTGCTTCCCGCCCACACCTCAGTCTGTGCATGACCTCTGGGACTCCCCACGGGGACCGTCACCCTCTCGTCTTCCAGGAAGCCCAGCCATCACCCTCCCGGGGACACTTTTCGTGTGTTTCCGAGCCGGCAGCTGTGGCCCGGTGGCCGGTGTCCCTGCCCGTGCTCCGCAGCCAGGCCACTCACCGTCCGCGGCGGTCTGCGTCCGCACACAGGCTGTTTCTGTCTCCTCGAAGCCCTCGGGGCACACGCACACGTAGCTCCCAGGGGTGTTGTAACAGTTCTCGCTTTCTCTCGTGCACACTTTTTCCGCCAGCGAGCACTCGTCTACGTCTGCGGTAAAGACATCCCACTGTAACCACTGTAACGGATTCCTCTGTTCGGCAGACACACGTCGTGATCACGAGATTCTCATAACTCGCTCGCGCACAGAAAGCCGAAGATCGGAAACATCTCGTCGGAGAAGAGAGGGAGAGGGCGGAGTTTAACAGAGGCGTCGGGGGTCAGGCCACGCGCGGCCGGAAAGCAGAGAAGCACGGCGCAGGCGAGGAGGCGGGAGGCCCGGCGTCAGCTCGCCCAGCGAGGTCGGTGGATTCGCTGCCCTTTTCCAAGTGGGTTCCAGCCGCCCCAACTGTGGAGGGGACCACGGGGGCCGGGTCACCCCCGGCTGACGGGGAAACGGGGGTGGGGTGCGGGAGCCCCAGGCCACAGGATCACCAGCACCACGCACATGGCGGGGGGGGGGGGGGGGAGGCGTCTGCTGCTCCCGCGTCACACGCTCTTGAAGCTGGAGGAACGGGGTCTGTGGAGAAGAGCCGGAGCCGGCGCCCCCCGCCCCCCGGCTCGTCACGGGACCGGTCGCATCGTGGCCTCCCTGCGGCGCTCCATCCCAGTCCAGCACAGACACAACCGCACTGACCTGCACACTGGCCGCTCTCCTTGGTGTAGCCCGGGGCGCACTCTTTACACTGCTCTGGACCCTTCCCCGTGCAGCCCACACAGGTAGAATCACATTCTAGAAACAAGGGGGAAAGGCAATGACAACATCGGACACTGTCCCGTGGGCACACGGGGTCTGGCGCCACGCCACGTGGGAACCCGGGTGCTCCGGCCTCTCCCACCCCACCCCTGCCGCCAAGCACGGGCTTCAGGCGGCAGGGCGGAGACTCAGCGACCGTGCACGGGAAGCCCACGGACAGGCACCCTCCGCACCCTCTTGTTGGAGCCGGTATCGGGGGGTGGCCGCCTGCCTCATGACAGGCGGCTGGGAGCTCAGTACGAACACCCTTCCCGGGTGAGGCCCACGCGTCACAGAGAGGGGCCCACGCGGCACGTGGGGAGGCCCCCAGCCTCCCGGGGACGGCGTGGCCCTACAACGCACACCCCCAGAGCAGTTTGGAACCAGTGCGAGAAAACAGTGACCAACACGAAAAGCTTTAATCTACTAAGGAATTCAAAGTGCGTAACTGCGGGAGAACTGGTCTGACTCAAACAGCCAGCGACACAGGTCGTCGAAGAAACTGGCGGAGTCAGGACGTGCTCTGCAATCGCACACACGCGTGTACGTGACGTACACGATGTGACAGGACGGACGAAGACGGTCACGGCGTTGTTGAGTGAAAAAGGCAAGGAGACACTGGGGAGCGTATCAGGACTAGTAACAGAGGCTCCCTCTCCGTGGAATTGATGGCTTTTAAATATTACTTTCAACTCATTTGAATTTTCTGTAACAAGTACCTATCACTTGGGTTGCCACCTTAAACTTTTTTTTGAGAGAGAGAGAGAGGGGGCAGGGGAGCCCGTGCATAGGGACGTGCATGTGGGGGAGGGGCAGAGAGAGAGGGAGAACAAATCCCAAGCAGGCTCCACGCTCGGTGCAGAGCCCCACGCGGGGCTCAGTCTCACCACCCTGAGATCATAACCTGAGCCAAAATCAAGAGCTGGACGCTTAACCGACTGAGCCACCCAGGCGCCCATCACCTTCAACTTTCTAAAGTAGGTAGAGAGGCGCCTGGGTGGCTCAGTCGGTTGAGCGCTGAGCGTCCAACTTCGGCTCAGGTCGTGATCTCACAGTTCGTGGGTTCGAGCCCCACGTCGGGGTCTGTGTGGACGGCTCAGAGCCTGGAGCCTGCTGCGGATTCTGTGTCGTCTTCTCTCTGCCCCTCCCCTACTCGTGCTCTTTCTCTCTCAAAAATAAACAAACAAACATTAAAAAGAACTTAAAGTAGGTAGAACATAAGAAAGTCACGTGAACGTTTGAAAAGGGAGAATCGGCAGGGCCCAGGGCCCAGGAGGTGCGTGCCCGCCCCGGAGGAGCCCATGCCCAGGCACCTTCGCACACGAACGAGCCGTTGACGTTCTCGCAGTACTGCTGGTCGCCGCACGGAGGCGTCTCGGCCGCGCACTCGTCCACGTCTGGAAGGCAGCGGCACAGCCGTGAGGGGCCGGCCCGGACCACCTTCGCCATGATGCAACCCGGGGCTGGGGCCGGACAGGGAGGTGGCCTCCCACGTGCAGGGGTGACAACCAGGGACATTAAGCGGTCCCAGGGGAGGGGCCGCTGCGAGGGACCAACGGCTACCGCGTGAGCACTCTGTGCTTCCGCGTGGACTCGGATGAGCTCCAGGTCGGTGTCGGGGCCCCTCCCTCCCCACTGGAGGCATCAGGTACAAGCCTGACGCCCCTAACTGAGGGGCGAAACCAAAGCTGACATACGAGGGGAGGAGGGCACCCCGGCCTCGACCCGCCCCTCCTCCCGCCTGCCTGCCGGCATCCGGACCTGGGGAAGAGCCCCTGGGCCACTGCCAGACCCTCCCCGGGGCCTTCTGCAGGGCTGGGTTTGGAGCCAGTGCTCCAAGGCCCGCTGCAGCTCAGAAGAAGGACACAGCTGAAGCGGGCAGTGGCTACCAGGCTGGGTGGGGAGGCGATGGATGGGGAGAGCCAAGGCCCGGGGCCTCAGCTCGGGAGCGTGTGTGTCAGAAGGCATGCCTCCTCTCTGTGGCTGTGAAGCACCTGTGTGTGGCTCTCCAGGCCCAAGGGAGGTCCCTGCCAGTGGCCGCACACCAGCAGGTCCTGGAGAAAGGAGAGGGAGGGAGGGAGGAGAGAAGTGGGAGGAAGGGGACGAGGGCTGGAGGAGAAGAGAAGGGGGGGGAGAGAGAAGAGGAAGAGAGAAGAGAAGAGAAGAGAAGAGAAGAGAAGAGAAGAGAAGAGGGAAGGAGAAGAGGGGAGGAGTCGGGGGGTAGGAGGGGGAGGAGGAGGAAGAAGAGAGAGAAGAGAGGATGGAAAGGATGGAAGAAGAAGAGAGAAAAAAGGGGAGAAAGAGAGGAGGAAAACAGGAGGAGGGGGTGGAGGGAAAGAGGAGGGGGAGGAGGATGAGGAGGGGGGAGGAGGGGGGAGGAGGGGGAGGAGGGGGAGGAGGAGGAGGGGGAGGAGGAAGGAGAAGGGGGAGGAGGGGGAGGAGGGGGAGGAGGGGGAGGAGGGAAGGAAGAGGGGGAGGAGGAGGAAGGGGGGAAGGGGGGAAGGGGGGAAGGGGGAAGGGGGGAGGAGGGGGAGGAGGAGGAAGGGGGGAGGAGGGGGAAGAGGAGGAGGAAGGGGGGAAGGGGGAGGAGGAGGGGGAGGGGGGAGGGGGGAGGAGGGAGGAGGAGGGGGAGGGGGGAGGAAGGGGGAGGGGGAGAGGGGGGAGGAAGGGGGAGGGGGAGGGGGAGGGGGAGGAGGGAGGAGGGGGAGGAGGGAGGGGGAGGGAGGGAGGAGGACGGGGGAGGGAGGAGGGAGGGAGGAGGAGGGAGGGAGGGAGGAGGAGGGAGGAGGGAGGGAGGGAGGAGGAGGGAGGAGGAGGGAGGAGGGAGGGAGGAGGGAGGGGGAGGGAGGAGGAGGGAGGAGGGAGGGAGGAGGGAGGGAGGGAGGAGGGAGGGGGAGGGAGGGAAGGGGGAGGGGGAAGGGGACGGGGAGGGGGGAGGGGGACGGGGGAGGGGGGAGGGGGACGGGGGAGGGGGGAGGGGGAGGAGGAGGAGGAGGGGGGGAGGGGGGGGAGGAGGGGGAGGAGGGGGGGGAGGAGGGGGAGGAGGGGGAGGAGGGGGAGGGGGAGGAGGAGGGGGGGGAGGGGGAGGAGGAGGAGGGGAGGAGGGAGGGGGAAGGAGGAGGGGAGGAGGGAGGGGGAAGGAGGAGGGGGAGGAGGAGGGGGAAGGAGGAGGGGGAGGAGGAGGGGGAGGAGGGAGAGGAGGAGGGGGAGGAGGGAGGGGGGGAGGGAGAGGAGGAGGGGGAGGAGGGAGAGGAGGAGGGGGAGGAGGGAGAGGAGGAGGGGGAGGAGGGAGAGGAGGAGGGGGAGGAGGGAGGGGGGAGGGGAGGGGGAGGAGGGAGGGGGAGGAGGGAGGGGGAGGGGGAGGAGGGAGGGGGAGGGGGAGGAGGGAGGGGGAGGGGGAGGGGGAGGGGGAGGAGCGAGGGGGGAGGGGGAGGGGGGAGGGAGGAGGGAAGGCCAGGCCCCAGGAGCCCACGCAGCCTCAGCCTCACCCACGCAGGCGCCGTCCTCCCGCGCCCAGCCCTCTTGGCACTGGCCGCAGTCTCTGTTGGTGGGGCCCGTGCACATCTTACACGACTCGTCACAGGCTGGAAAGCAGAGGCGGGACGGCCGCCAGTAAGCGTAAATCCCGCTCTGAGTAACGAGCGCGACGCAGAGATCATCTCAGAAAGTAGGGATTTACCTTCAGTGGAACGAAAACAAAACCCAGAAACAAATGAGGAAGAAACCCCCGAAAGCGGCCCTCGGTCAACGAGAGAAAAAACCACTCTTGCGACTCGTGATCCGGACGGGGGGCTCTCTCCTCGGCTCCAGGGAAATAGTTGAGGGCCTGAGCGCTCACCCAGAGCGCCCAGGACACCTCCGAAGACCCAGGTAGGAGAGCCCCCCGTACTCGATGCCGAGACGCTGTGTCCTCTCAAGGGGACCTGGGGCCGGGAGGTCCCGCCACGTGACCTCAGCCCCCCGTTCCCGCACGTGCCCCCCCCACCCCACCTCCTGCAGCGACGCGGGCCGGGGCCCAGAGTGGCCTTGGCTCACTCCAGACGCTCCGCCTCGGTGACCGCGCGCTGACGACAGCTGCAGAGGGAGGGCAAGCCCGCGAGGGGACACTAAAGGCAGCAGGTCACCAGGAGCCCGATGAGCATGGCTGTGACACACCGTCCACCCTCCCCTCCTTCTCCGGAGGACGTCGGGAGAACGGGACTCACTTCCCTCCCGGGGGCTGTTTAGGGCTGGGAGGCAAGAGCACCGCGGCCTATCCTCCTGCTTCCCTTCCCGTGGCTCCTGCGTGCCCCCCGGGCTCCCGGGATGTGGGTAAGAGCCAAGGGATGCGTCTGTCGCGCCGAGGACCGTGGGCTGAAGCCCTGGCCACCCGTGCTGCTGCGGTACCTGTGCAGATGCTGTGCGTCTCATTCCTCAGCGAGCTGAAGTAGCCGTCCACGCAGTCGGTGCACGTGGCCCCCTGGTACCCAGGGTGGCACTGGCAGGACCCGTCCCCCTGCCTGCTGCCGTCCCCGCTGCAGTGCCCGTTCCCGCTGCAGGGCCTCTGGGACCCGCCCTGGCACGCTGGGGGCGACACAGACCCACCGCTCAGAGCTCAGCCCCGGGGCGGGGGCTGGGCTCACATCCAGAGGACGCCCACCCACCCCCCGCTCACAAAGTAGCTTTCTGGAAGTCCCGCTAAAATCCAAGCCACGCTTCGCCCCCAGAACAAGCGCCTGGGGTTGGGATTTACAGGTGCCTGCATGCGACCCGGGGGGCCCGTGGGCATGTGGGTCACTGCCCGGGAGCCAGCCGGGGGCTCTGGGCAGCCTCACCTGAAACCCGGGGACAAGGATGCTCACACGTGGAGCGAGTAGGACTGCTTGGGACCATGACATCGGCCCGCTGCAGCCCCGTGGCAGCGGGACGGGAGGAAAGGTAGGTAGGAGGGGGCCGCGGCCAGGGAGAGAGTCTGAGCTTGGAAAATGTGCCACTTGATCCAGCTGATCAAGGTGAGTGACTTTGGTGGCTTCAGTTTCGAAGTCCACGTCTTGATGTAAGAGCGTGGCTTCCCTACTTAAGGCTGGCACGATGCATCCATCCCGACAGATGTGACTGCCCCCCCCCCCCCCGCCCCAGACTTGTCTCTGCTCCTCCGTGGGCAGAGCTGGGCCGGGGGCCACGCAAGCCACAGAGCCAACTCCTTGCACTCAGGGGGCAGCGCCCACGCGGGCAGGTTAAAACTGGCCCACAGGTGGACTACGGGAGGTCTGTAGACCCTGAATTAGAAGCCCAGTTGGGATCAGATGCTCAGAGCGGTGCGGCCCAAAGGAGAAGGTCCCTGGGGTGAGGGCAGCAGCGACACAGCAGCCCCAGGGCCAGGTGGAGGTGGCATGGACTGTCCCTTTGCCGACCCTGCTCCCACCCGCCCGGGAATCACCACACGGGCACCGGCAATGACCCGGGGCACTTGAGACTCCCCGAGAAAAACATACCAAGGCAGTCCGGCCCGTACGTTCCTGGCGAACAGCAAACTTCCAGGGTTTTCACACAAAACCATTCAAATAAGTCAGGATACTCCTTCTTCCTGAGGAATCGAAAACGCGTTCGTTAAAGCTCACGTGACAGATTTCTTCAACACAAAATCATAGTTTGTGACGACGTGTGCTCCAGGGTATCGTAACGTCAGGGAAACACCAGTGCAGGCGGGACGGACTTCTCCAGTTACGGACCTCACCGGGATCATCGTGTTAAGGTAATAAGAGATGCTAACGTGCGGACAAGAGAGAAGACGCGCGTGTGGAAACTCTCGGAGGTCTGAAATTATTTCAAAATTATGAATTAAAAAATAAGAAGCCACTGGTGTGTTTCAACAAACACCCGGGGAGAGCAGGGTTGGGGTGGGGGGGCCGGAGAGCCAGGCTGGGGCACGCGAGGGGGCCCCAGGTAACGGGGCGGGGGGTGCGGGAGATGCACTGGGTGTAGGGGTGCAGGGCTGGGGAATGGGGGGGCCCTGGGGTCTGGGGAACAGGGTGGGGGGTGCAGGGGTGTGGGGGGCGCAGGGGGTGTGGGACACTCACAGCCTCAGCCACCAGGCCTCCAGGCGTTCCTCATGCTCCTCTAGCATGCTGTGACAGTCGAAGTCGCTGCTGCCACACAGGCTCTCCATGATCTCCAGCAGCCGGACCTCGCTGAAACACAAGCCCATCAGCACCACAGAGTGAGAAGGCGAGTCGAGGCGTCGGTGTGCATCCCACAGGACATCCCCCCTTGGCGCAAGGCGGGAAGGACGGTGGCACTTCAGTAGGAAAAGACCCTCAGCAGACACATCAGGTGGGCTGGGTGCCCTGTGATGAATGAAACTCAGAGAACAGGTGGTCGTGCGGCAGGTGTGGGGCCCACCAGGGGAGCCCCTGAAGTTGGGGGCAGGGGCTGGAGTCCTGGGTGGAGGAGAGAGGGCTAAGCCCACCAGCAGGGGAAGCCAGTGACATTTCACGTGGGGGGACTCACCGTCCAGGATGCATCATTAAGAGACCACCCAGTCCACTGTGTGCGGACTGGATACGGGGAAAAGTGTGGAAGCCAAAAGGCCATGTAGGGGCCAGCAGACAGGTGACGCTATGGGAGGGACCCTTCCGTGTATTTGTCATCAACGCGGGTGACAACGTTCACAGGAACACGTCAAGTACCAAAGCTGGGCTGCCCAGAGCAGGGGTGGTGGCACCCACCTGAATTCATACTTGGATAGCGCCTTTTCCTCCCAAGCCGTGTTCCCGCCGCCAAAGTTCTTCTTTGCGGTGTCCGCCATTCCCTGCGGGGACACGGTGGAGACGGGGCTCAGTGCCGCGGCCCCCACCCACGTCCGTTGTGAGAGCAACCCTAGTCCATCATGGTGACTCCCCAAGCCCACTGACAGGTCGCCGCCATTCATTGCGTGGGTGATCCTGGGTCCATCACGAGGGTGATGTCCGTGTCAGGACTGACTCTGGCCCATCTCTGGGCTACCCTGGGTCCCTGACCCTGGTCCCCTGTGGGCTGACCTCAGGTCCATGATGGAGTGACTCCGGCCCACTCAGGGTGACCCCGGCCCACGGAGGGGTTACCCTGGATCCTTGATCCTCGTCCGTTGTGGGTTGACCTCAGGTCCACGGTGGAGTGACTCCGGCCCATCTCGGGGTGACCCTCGACCGTTGTGGGCCGACCCGGATCCACCGCAGGCTTACCCTGGGTCCAGGACCCCGATCCATCGCGGGACGACCCCGGCCCCGCCGCCCCCCAAGGCCGGTCCCGACCCCGACCCCGACCCCGCGTCTGCGTGGGGTGACCGGCCCACCTGGTTGAACTTGTCCACCAGCTCCCGGCAGCGCTTGCAGGGCGTCGCCTTCTTGGCGGTCTCACCAGGCGGCGGCGGCAGCAGCAGCAGCAGCAGCAGCAGCAGCCCCAGCGCGGCCGGGGTAGGGGGGCGCATGGCGGGCCGAGGCGGGCAGCGTTGCGCAGGACGCGGCCGCGCGGGCACTGGCCGAGGTCCGGCGGGAAGCGGCGCAGCACTCGGCCTCTGCGGCCGCCCACCGCTCCGCGGTGCCGGCAGTTCCCGGGGCTACTTGACGGTGCCGGGCGGGATCCCGCCCGGCGCCAGCCCTCGCGCCGCTATTGGTCGGAGGGACCCACCCCGTCCTCATGTGGCCCAATCCGGGCTCGCCACGAGAAGCGACCAATAAGAAGACCCCGGGTCAGCGTCCAGCGGGGAGGGGGTGGGGACGGGGGCGTGGAAATCGGAGCCTGCCCCTCGCGCGCACCGGCCGCGGCGGCCATCTTTACTCCGGGCAGGGAGGGCGTCCCGCTGCGGTGGTAGCGAGGTTTTGGTGGCCATGTTAGGTTTGGGCAAGGGCTTCGCGTCCGTTCTCCGCTTCCGCCACCCCGCTTCCGGCCGCGGGCTGCCTAGGGCGCCGCGCATCGAGGGACGCCGCCGGCGGCAGGCGAGGTCAGCGCGCGGTACCGCGGCCGGGGCTCTCGGGACGGGCGGAGGGCGGGGGCGGGACGCGGGCTCTCGGTGCGGGCGGCGGGGACCCCGAACCGGCGCTCGCGTCGCGCTCCTCCGTCCTCAGCGCCGGTGCTCCTCGCCGGGAGCCTGGGGACAGTGTCCTGGGGCCCAGGTCCCGCGTTTCCCTGCCTGCCCGAGGCCGCTGGCTCGGGAACCGAGGTGGAAATGGAACCGAGACGGGCGCGATCTGGGTTCCAGCGACGAAGCGCCGAAGGAGGACGCTCCACAGGGTGGCTACTGGTCTGCGGTGCACCGGGCCGCTTGTGTGCCCGGTGTGAGCGGAGCCCTCAGCACCCGCAGTGGCAGGGGCCGGACGGCCTTCACGGGTCGCCTCCTCAGCGGAGACGAACCGGGCCTGTCCACCTGTGCGCGCCCGGGCTGACCCGCGCGGCCGGACATGCGCTCACGCCCTCCGCCCGGTTTCTGTGCCCGCTGCCCGCCCCGGCCCGGCCAGCGTCCCGGCCCGGCCAGCGTCCCGGCCCAGCGTCGGCAGTGCTGGCGTCCTCCGGGATCAGGGGCGCACCTGCTGCTTGTGCCCGTGGTCGGTCCTCAGCCGAGAACACACAGTCCTGGGGCTGAGAAGCCCCTGTGGCGAGGGAGCCCGGAGTCCCGCACACACGTGTGCCCCTCACAGCTTGTGAGAGGACAGAATGGGGTTCCCTGCAGGGGAGCGTGCTCTGGGCCCCACACACAGGGGGTCTGTGGGCAGGCGGGTTCTTAGCTGACCTGGGACCGCTGTGAGCCGGAGTCAGGTTCCCGCCAAGCAGCATTTCTCCTGCAGACGTTTGCACAGCTTGGTGTGTAAATGCTTTCTATTTCTTTAACCTTTTTTTTTTTTTTTTCCATACCAGTAAGAAGAACAGAGAATAGTGTGTGAATATTCTGTGGTCTCCTTGGCTTCACTGGAAATTAAAACGTTAATGCTGGTTTTTTGTTTTTTTTTTTAATGTGGAGAGAGAGCGCGCACGAGCAGGGGAGGGGCAGAGAGGGAGAGAGAGAATCCCAAGCGGGCTCACACTGTCAGCGCAGACAGAGCCCCGCTCGGGGCTCGAACTCAGGAGCCGTGAGATCATGACCTGAGCCGAAATCAAGAGTCAGATGCTTAACCGGCTGAGCCACCCAGGTGCCCCAGCGCTAATGTACTTTTAATGAAAACGTAAGCTGGCGTGATGAGGCCCACGTTGAAGAGTTTTACCGAATTTCTTCTCCAAGTAGTTTGTTGAGCACCTACTGTGCGCCAGGCTCTGCTGCTAGAACCGTGAATCAGCCACGCAGGCCCTGCCCCCAGGACATGAGCCCAGCAGGGAGACAGTCAGCCACGTTTCATTCACACGTGGGCTCCTGTGATGACCAGAGTCCATCCTTGCTGAGGGTACTGGGGGCGGGTGGACCAGAGAAATCCCATCAAGGAGCTTACACGTTAGAAAGAGGGAGACAAATTGGGGCGCCTGGGTGGCTCAGTCGGTTGAGCATCTGGCTTCAACGTAGGTCATGATCTCTCGGTTCGTGGGTTTGAGCCTCGCTGTGCTGACAGCTCAGAGCCTGGAGTCTTCTCTGGATTCTGTGTCCCCCTCTCTCTCTCTCTGTCCCCTCCCCTGCTCATGCTGTGTCTCTCTCTGTTAAAATTAATTAAACGTTTAAAAAAGGTTTAAAGAGAGAAGGAGACAAATTATAACACCCTTGTTCATCCATGGTTTTTATATCTGGGAAGAGAAAAAGTTAGGTTACTTTTGAGGGAACTGCTACTTTGGTCGTTCTTAATTATTAAAGCCCTTTTCCCCCCTTCCTGGCCCCACCTCACCACCGCCAGCATTGCCACATCAGGCAGGATTCCTGCTCCTTCCATTCCATGGGTTGTCCTTCCCTTGTTGATTCCCCCCCAGTTGCCATCTTTGGAGACTACAGACTTCTTTTTTTTTTTTTTTTTTAATTTTTAAAAATTGTTTCTTTATTTTGAGAGACAGAGAGTGAGCAGGGGAAGGGCAGAGAGGGAGACAGAATCCGAAGCAGGGTCCGGGCTCTGTGCTGACAGCTCAGAGCTCAAACCCACGAATCGTGAGATCATGAGCTGAGCTGAAGTCAGACCCTTCATCGACTGAGCCACCCAGGCGCTCCTGGAGGCTGCAGACTTCCGAAATCTCTCTCTAATCACAAGGTAGTTTTAGGGGGACCTGGGTAGCTCAGTCGGTTAAGCGTTGACAGTTTCTGCTCACGGTTCCTGAGATCGAGCCCCGTGCTGGGCTCCACGTTTGGTGTGGAGCCTGCTTGGGATTCTCTCCCTCCCTCTCCCTCTGCCCCTACCCTGCATGCGTGTGTGCACACGTGTTCTCCCTCTTTCTCTCTCTCAAATGAAAAAATAAATAAGAAAAAAAGTAGTTTCAGCAAACAGTAAGCACTCTGTCCTTTCTCTTCTGGCCTTTCTGGTTCTGATCAAATAAAACCCAACCTGTTTTAAGAGTAGCCAGAAACACGAAGAAGAATGTGCCGTCTTCCCCCCGCACAAGCAGGACAATCTCCGTGTCTCCTGGGAAGCTTTGTGCTGTAGGCTCTTCCCCAAATCGTCCTGCTGTATTTGGGTGATTTGGGGATCCACTGCAGACACGTCTGTCTGAACACCTCAGGGACACGCTCATGCTCTTTGTCACCTGCATGTTCACCTTGGTGACCGGCGTGGTGCCTCTCAGGGGCTCCCCACGGCTTCCGGCGGGCAGGCGTCCACAGCTCCTGTCCGGTTGTACCTGGACTGCGGGGGCTTCGTGGGCTGTCCTGACCCTGTGTGCCACCTCCTGCCCTCCTGTGGCTGCCCCTCTGTCATCCCCCAGACGCATCCCTCCCACCCTACAGCTGCCTGTCCCGGGGTCTCTCAGCCCGTACCGTGGGGCCCTGCTGTCCCGCCGGGGTTGAGCCTCTCAACTGCAGGGGCCGTCCCGCTGCCCTCCAGAGGCTGGGTCCGCCCGGGGCCCGGCCACGTGGAGGACTGACTCAGTTCTGCAAATAAAGTCTTCCTGGAAAAATACACAGCTTGAAGCCTGAGCCAGCCGGTTAAAGTGTGGAAGGGGCGTCTGGGTGGCTCAGGCTGTGTCCGACTCTTGATCTCAGCTCAGGTCTTAATCTCAGTCAGGGTCACGAGTTCAAGCCCCGCGTGGGGCTCCGCGCTCGGTGTGAAGCTTGCTTTTAAAAAAACGTGAAAGGCGCTCAGGCGTGATTTTTCCTTGAATCCTCTAGTTGGAGGCCTTCTGATCTACAGAAGTGACAGCAGTAGTTCAAAGAGTTCACACTCCCCCTTCACCTGGATCCCCGGGTGTTAACTCACGTGTGACTGTGGAAACTCAGCGATCTGCATTTTCGTTTTGCCCCAGTGCTCACAGGGCAGCAGCGTTGATGGTCGCTGAAGGCACGTGAAGCGGGACATCGCCATGGCGGGGAAGAGGCCGTCGGGCCCAGGCCGGCAGCGCTGGCTGCTGGGGCTGCTGGCGGCCGTGGGCGCCGTCCACCTCTTCACCTGCCCCTACTCCAAAGTGGAGGAGAGCTTTAGTCTGCAGGCCGTGCACGACCTGCTCTACCACCGGCTGGACGTGGACAAGGTGAGCGCCCGCGTCCCGGGCCGTGAGGCACCCCTGCGAGACGTCCGCTGACGCCCCCCTTCTCCCTGCAGTATGACCACCTCGAGTTCCCCGGCGTGGTCCCCAGGACGTTCCTCGGGCCGCTGGCCGTGGCGGTGCTGTCCAGCCCTGCGGTCTGTGTGCTGTCCCTGCTGCAAGCGCCCAAGTTCTATTCTCAGCTAGTAGGTAAGGGGGAGTCCGGACGAGGACAGGTGAGGAGCCGTGCGAAGTCGGGGCTTCGGTCGGCCGGGCTGAGGCCCCCCTCCTTCTGGGCCGTCCTTCCGTCAGAACCCAGGCTGCTTCGTGCGGTGGTCCAAGCTCGGGTGGAGGCCCGAAGTCAGCCCTTTCTGGGCCGTGACCCGGGACAGGTAACTGGGCACCTGTCCACCTGTTCCCGAGACCATGAGGTGAGGGTGCCAGCCGGCCCTGCCCCGGCCGCGGCGGCCGGAGGGGAAGCGGGCGAGATGCACCTCCGGGGGTGGCCGCAGAGGGGCCGGCGGCCACACCTGGAGAGCCGTCCACCCAGGCGGTACGGCGCCTGCATTGGAGGCCTCACTTCCCCCACCTGGAGGCCACCGTCCACAGGGCTTTGTGCAGAGCGTTCTGGGGCTGTGTGCCCATGTATTTTTTAAAACCAAATTCAGAACATTCTGTGTATCTCTCTCTGAAACGTCATTTTTGGTCGATAGTCACCAGTTTTCCATTTTGGTGAATTTTTAAAAACTTATTTTAAGAAAATTTTTTTTAGACAGAGATAAGAGTGCGAGTTGGGGAGGGGCAGAGAGAGAGGGAGACACAGAATCAGAAGCAGGCTCCAGGTCTGAGCTGTCAGCACACAGCCCGACGCGGGGCTCGAACCCACAACCTGTGAGATCATGACCTGAGCCGAAGTCGGACGCTCCACCAACTGAGCCACCCAGGCGCCCCATTTCGGTGAATTTTTATCGTGGCTGCACCCAGACGACATTTGGATCTCCCCCGCTAAGTCAGATACGCTCTCCAGCTAGTTTGTCGGCCTCACGGGCAGGATGTTAAAGACACAGATCCCCGGGGGAGAAGCAGGCCTGCTTCCTGAGAGAACAGATTAGGAAATGGAAATCCGCCGCCATGGGGGGCGGCTGCACAGGCTGGGCTGGTTCAGGGGTGTCGGGGAGCCCCGGATAGTCTCCCCGCCTGGGGAAGGGTGGCCCTGGACACGTCCTGTCCCTGTGGCGTGGGCAGTGCTGATGATGCCGCGCCTGTCACGCGGTCCTGCAGACGCCGCCTGCTCTGCCCGGTGGCCGTGTCCCCCCGAGCCCCCTCCCCAGGCCGCATGGTCCCGGCAGAGCTTCAGGGTCCCCTCCTTCGAGGTGGTCTCACTGCTACTTGGTTGTCAACTTGCACCGCCAGCGGCACTGGCGGAGACCTGCTTTGCCGGCGTCCTGCACGCTGTGGGTCACTCACGGTGCCCTCTTTGTTTAGTCAGAGCCGTCCTGGGACTCGGCGTGATCTCGGGACTCTGGACTTTACAAAAAGAAGTGAGGCGGCAGTTTGGGGCCACGGTGGCCACCATGTTCTGCTGGGTGACGGCCACACAGTTCCACCTGATGTTCTACTGCACCCGGACGCTCCCCAACGTGCTGGCCCTGTCCGTGGGTAGGCGCTTGCCGAGCCGCACTCTCGCTGGGGACCACGGGGTGGGGCGTACCGGCCCGGCGAGGGGGTGTCTGTCAGAAATGCCCGGCGACGGGAAGCGGGGGCCTCTTCTTGGTGCCGGATGGAGGCACGCTTCCCCGCACGTGGCCGGGGCCGCCTGCGAGGGTCTCCCCGGCCTGTGGACAGCTCTGTCCGAGCGTCCTGGGGGTGACCCAGGCAGACGGGGGGAGGCCAAGTGTGGGTAGGAGGGGGGGCCGTGGATGGTGTGGGTTTGGGCGGGGGGGGGGGTCTGTGCCGATCGGGGCAGGGTGTGGCCCGGACGTCCGCGTGCCCGGGGAAGGTGGCAGGCAGGGTGCCCGTCCGAATGAACCCCGCGGGGGGCCAGCGGGACACGCCGCAGGCCCGGGTGCACAGGAGAGGAGGGGAGGCGCTGGGCGCGTGGAGCCTGGGGGGTTTCAGGGCACGCGGGGGCCAGGTGCCGTCAGGCCTGAGAAGCGGCCCCAGGCTGTGTGGTGGCGCCGTGGCGCGGGAGCCGTGGCCGGCCCCGTGTCAGCAGATCTGGGTCTGAGCGGCGTGTGCCGTCCTCTGGCGGGTTCTGCGTGGCTTTCGCCGGGAGGAAGCAAGTCGGCCTGCTTCGGTCACCCCGTGTCTTGCAGTCCTGCCCGCCCTCACGGCCTGGCTGCAGCTGAAGTGGGCCCGCTTCATCCGGCTCTCGGCGTTCGCCATCCTGGTGTTCCGGGCGGAGCTGAGCCTGTTCCTGGGCCTCGTGCTGCTGCTGCTCCTGCGCTCGCGGAGGGTGACGGTGGCGCGGGCCTTGCGCTGCGCCCTGCCGGCCGGGGCTCTCTGCTTAGGTGAGTGGGAGCCGCCGTGGGCTGCTGTGACTGAAGGCGGGGCTCTCGGGAGAGCTGGCCTTCATGTCCCGCAGAGATAAAATGTCTTGGCGCCTCCATCCGCGGGCCGCCCTCGTCCTGGCCGGGAGGGGCGGCTGGCCCCGTCGGGGGAGCCGAGGTCCCGACGCGCCATGCCCCTCTGGAGCAGGGGGCTCGTGGCCGACGCGGCTGCTTCACGGGACGTTGACCTGCGACCTGGGGCTCTGGGGCTGCTGTTCACGCCGCGGCGGCGACGTCCGAGTGGCTCAGGTGGCCGTGTTCTTTCCTGAGGGACTCCTTGATCTTACCAGGACTGACCGTCGCCGTGGACTCCTGTTTTTGGCGAAGTCTCGTGTGGCCGGAGGGAAAGGTGCTTTGGTACAACACCATCCTGAACAAAAGTTCCAACTGGGGAGTATCCTTCCCGTGTGTCTGCGGGGCAGCCTGCAGGGCGGGGCGGGGTGGTCCTCCCCCCTCCCCTCCCCGCGCCTCCTCCCCCCCCTCCCCCCTCCTCAGGCAGCCGCACCTGCCGAGGCACCGCCCTGCTGTTGGGCGCCATTTCCCCTTTAGCCTTCGGGAGGGTCTTTAGCGGGAGCCCGTAGCGTTTTGCTGCGGAACCCGACAGCGTACACACGGGCGGGAAGGACAGCGCGCGAGTCCCACCGGCACGGGCTGTTCTGCAGCCAGGGGGAGGGACGGGTGGCGGGGGGTCCCAGGTGCCGCGGGCAGGAGCGCCTGTCGGCCGTGGCTCGCCGGCGTGCGGCTCCTTGACCCTGCCCCCCGCAGACCTCGCCGCTGCTGTGGTATTTCTACTCGGCCCTGCCCCGCGGCCTGGGCTGCAGCCTGCTGTTCGTGCCGCTGGGCGCCGCGGACAGGCGGGCCCTGGCGCTGCTGCTGCCCTCGCTGGGCTTCGTGGCCCTGTACTCGCTGCTGCCGCACAAGGAGCTGCGGTTCATCATCTACTCCTTCCCTGTGCTCAACATCGTGGCCGCCAGGGGCTGCGCCTGCCTGTGAGCGTCCCGCCACCCCCGCAGCCGCGCCGCACGCGCCCGCTGTCACGTGGGGAGGTGTTGAAGGAGGAGGGCCCGGGGTTGGGACGGGCTGGCCTCCCACCCACCGTGTCGGTGGGGCTGTGGTCAGTCGGGCTGGTCTCCGCGTGGCTGTGCTGACAGTCCCCGGCTCGGTCACCTGGGGGAGGACGTGCCCGGAGCGGCCCCCGCACGGGGCGGCCGAGCGGGCTTCGGCCGGGCGGATGGTCTCCAGGGCTGACTTCGCTGAAGGGCCAGGCCCCACCGAGCAGAGAGCGGCAGAGCGGATGACCGGGGAAGGGTCAGGGAAGCGCTCGACCCACGGGCGTGGGGCACAAGGTGCTGTGGGGGTTTCCGAGGGAGGGGGATGGCCCGGCGACAGAACGAAGGTGCCCCGAGGAGGGCGCCCGGGATAAGGCAGGCTGGTCGAGCGGGGCTGCCCTTCCCTGGAGCAAGGCGGTCACTGCCACGGTAGGAACAGGAGTGACGCGGCCGCTCGGCCGGGCTGAGGGCGCAGAGGGTGTGGCCGGGAGAGGAGGCCCCGCCGCACGGCCCCCGCAGGAGCCGGGAGCCAGGAGTAGGCCGTGCTGTCAAAGAACTAACGCCCGTGAAGGGCAGGAAGCGCCTTGTGCCCGCTCTGCTCCGGGCCTCAGCCCGGGCTCAGCCTCGGGCTCCCATCTGGGTTCACTGGCGGGCGTGGTGCCGGAGGGACGTGCACCCGGCCCGAGGCCACAGGGGGAGCTGCTCAGAGCAGCGGGCGGATTCCATCTCGAGGGCTGGGACGGGAGGGAGGAGGACTCCGTTCATGGAAAATCTGGGCGTCTCAGGTTAGCGAAGCTGGGGCGAACCATGGACAGACTGTTCAGGAGTCCGGGACTGTGCGGGAAGGGGGTTCAGTTCTTGAAACGAGGCCGCAGACTCCACGGGCTGGTGTTGCCGGGGGAGAGCAAGCCTTTCCGTGAAACGCGCTCTTTCCAGGCTGAACAACTACAGGAAGTCTTGGCTGTATAAAGTGGGTTCCGCCCTTGTGGTAGGACACCTGGTGGTGAATGCCATGTACTCGGCCACGGCCCTGTACGTGTCCCACTTCAACTATCCTGGCGGTGTCGCGATGCAGCGGCTGCACGAGCTGGTGGCCCCCGGGACAGGTGGGTGCTTGGGGCCGAGCTGGGCCAGCTGCGGCTCTGGCGGGGGTGGGGAGGGGGAACCCCAGCTCGCCATGCTGACTGAACACGCGTGGTTGTCCACAGATGTCGTCGTGCACATCGACGTGGCCGCCGCACAGACCGGTGTGTCTCGGTTTCTAGAAGTCAACGGCGCCTGGAGGTACGTTCCCGCCAGCTGTGACTGCGGGCGGTGGCGCTCCTCGCAGAGGCCACGTGGGGGCTCCCTGGGGGCATCCGGGCACTGGCGTGGGACCACAGGTGCACGGTCACGCTCTTCCCTCGCAGGTACGAGAAAAAGGAAGATGTGCAGCCTGGGTCGGGGCGTATGCTGGCCTACACGCACCTCCTCGTGGAGGCGGCCCCTGCGCAGCTGGCCCTCTACAGGGACACCCACCGGGTCCTGGCCAGCATCGCGGGCACCACCGGGGTGAGTCTGAACCTGACCCGACTGCCTCCATTTGACGTCAACCTGCAGACAAAGCTGGTGCTCCTCGAGAGGCTCCGCCGGCCTCCTGGCAAATGAGACGATGCGGAGAGCCGAACCGGGGACGTGCCCCGGACGTAGCCCTCAGGGAACAGGCCGGGGTCCTCCACGGCCAGCCCAGACCGAGCACGGCCAGCGGGGACCGCGGGCCTCACCCGGGGGCCTCTCGGAGCACCTGAAAAAGCGCCCCTTCGGGGGAGCTCGTGTGAGACTTGGTGTCGAGGCAGCACCGCTGGACGGCGTCCCCCGCCCACACCCCGAGCTGCAGGGAGAATCCTTCGTGGGCACAGACACGCCATGGTATGGCAGCTCACGTGAAATTGTGGGAATTTAAAGAGGATGGAGAATAAAAATTTGAATGTTTCCTTATTAGAGATTTAACGATACGTGGTATTTCTAGAGGCTGCCTCCGCGTAGGTTGCGTTTTATGTGGTAACTTCGGCATCTTTACGCTTCATCGCCCGAGAATTTATTAAGGACCCAAAATGCATCTGATGCCACCAGACGCCGAAGACGATGCAGGGAAACGGGTGCGCTGCACACACACGCACACACCGCGTGTGCTCACGCCACGTGCACACACGTACCGTGCGCACTCACCACGCGCACTCCTACCACGCACAGGCACACGTCACACCACGCGTGCTCACACTTCATCCACGTCACTCATACCACACACGTACCACGTGTGTACACACACCATGCGCACACACACGTACTCCTACTGCACACACGCGTGCACCGTGTGCTCATGCCGCACACGCGCACATGTCACGTGCACCCTACCACGTGCACTCGTGCCACACACACACACGTGCTCACGTGCACAAAGAAAGGCTACCTTTTCCGAGCCACTCGAGAGAGTAGCTCTCGGCACGGAGCACGTCCGCGTGTCCTAGGAGGGAGGCGACGGCCTCTCCCCCCTGTAGCTGCTGGGTCTCCACCGCAGCCGACAGGCAGTGTGGGCGCAGACATGTCCGCTGGGCGCACCTGCTCCAGCCTCTCCCCGACTCGATGTCGTCCGACGATCCCCGTGGAGGCTGGCCTTTGCAGCACCTCCCGCCTCCGGCTGGTGCCCAACACTCTATGCGAGCCAGCTCTCGCCTTTCCCCTTTTGTCTCATTGTCCCAGTGTTTATTATGTACGTATTACCGGCATTTATCACTCATTTATAATTGGTCGGGGCTCAGATATTTGTCATCGGTTATCAGCATGCATCCGTGGATCGCTGCCGGGCCTCACGCTGTGCCGGGGTCGCACGGGGAGCTGTCATGTTGTGACGTGTCATTGCTTCCCTACTTTCCAGCACAAGGCTCTCGGGTCCCTCTGTCCCAGCCCAGAAATCAGCCATTTGTCCGAGGGGCCCTGCCTCCTCTTGGGGAATGGTCGTGGAGACTGAGGCCTGGGTGCAAAACCTGCGTGTTGCTTTCAAGATGTCTGTTTTTAGGCCGTGTCTGGACAGCGAGGGAGGACGGGCACACCCACACGCACACACCTATGTGCACTTTTGAGAGACCACGGTGCCATGCCGACACCTCCAGTTCCACCTCCGTGGGCTCGTTTGCCTGCCTTGTCTGTATCTGTACATCTGCCCTCCACAGTGAGAATTCCGTCCCCAGTGACTTCAGGTTCGTGGTCAAATACCGTGTGTGCACGGTCCTCGGATGAACCCTCCTGCTTCACTGTGGTGGTTTTCATTTAAAATATGATTGGGCTCTCGTCTTTCCGTTTGCTTTCAGTCTCAGGATCTGGCTTCCCATCCTCTTTATTGGTAGAACGTGATCGCGCGTCCAGAAGTCTGGACTCTTCACAAAGGCACGCTCAGGGACATGGCTCCCTCCTGTCCCTCCTCCACGTTTTTGCAACTAGCGTCAGTTTTCTGGTTTGTCCTTTTTGTGAAGATGCCTGTGTGCTGACTGCACGTTGTTTCTTCTCCTGGAAAGCACTCTTCTACTCGGGGACGACTCCCTCTTGGAGCCACGTAGTGCTTCATCGTGTGGATGAACCGTGGCCGACTCAGCCAGCCTCCCGCATGCTGGCATTTTCGTGGTTGCCAGGACTTCATGACTCCCAACAGAGCTGTTTGAATAACCTCACGCACGTGTGTTTTCATGCTGTTCGAGGTGCGTCTTTATGGCGAAGTCCTACAAGTGGGAATGCGGGGTCACGGGGAAACGTGGATCCATTTGGCTGGGTATTGCCACACTGCCCTGCCCTTCTCCCCTCGCTGGTCTGGTGGTGGGGCAGTGGTGTCTCTGGACTTTGCTTCATCCTTTTTTTTTCTTTTTAATGTTTATTTGAGGCAGAGAGAGAGCAAGGGGGGGAGGGGCAGGCAGAGGGGGAGAGAGAGATTCCCGAGTAGGCTCCGCACTGTTAGCGCAGACAGAGCCTGATGCGGGGCTTGAACCTATGAACCGTGAGATCGTGACCTGAGCCGAAATCAAGAGTCAGACGCTTAGCTGACTGAGCCCCCCCAGACGCCCCTTTGCTTCATTTCTTCATGAGTGAAGGCGAACGTCTTCATAGGTTTGAGAACCAACCATCTGTTTTTATAAGTTGTCTGTTCATATATTTTGTCCATTTCCCATTGGACTCGGGGCATATTCCTCTCACATTATGTGCACACGCTTGGGTGACTGCCCTTTATCTCCAGTATATGCTGCACAGCCTCCATCTGTCACTTTTCTTTCCACTCTGAGTGGGAAGTACCTTCCCGTGTGGAAGTTTCCGGTTTCCTGTTTGCAGGTTTATTGCTCGTTTTGTGCCGAGTCCTGGTTGGGAAGCTTTTCCCACAGTCAGTTCCGCCGTGTTTTCTGTCCACGTTTGCTTAGTGTCTCTTCTGCATGTAGACTTCGGGTCCGTCTGGAGCTCACTTTTGTTTGTGTGAAGGTAGGCCTTATTTTATCCTTCTCCGAGCGGCTGTCCGCTTACTGAAGGCCCATCATTGCCTCAGAGATTTGAAGTCACACACCGAACACGCACATTTCAAGTTTGGGCAACTATGAATAAAGCTGCTATAAACGTCTGGGTGCAGCTCCTTTGAGGACCCATGATTCCAACTCCTTCGTGGAAGTACCAGGAAGCAGGAGTACTATAAAGTAAGAGAATGTTTGGTTTTGCAAGAAGCCGCCAAACTGCCTTCCACAGTGGCCACACCATTTTGCATCCCGCCAGCAAGGAGTGCTTCACATCCTCCCAGCACTGGTGTATGTGCTCTGGATTTGGGCCATTCTGACATGTGTGGTGTCCCTCGTTTTAATGTGCATTTGCCGGATGCACATGATGTGATGCTTACCTGCCGTCTGTACGTCTCTGGGGTCCGTTAATGTCTTTAAGCCTATTTTCCAACTGAACTCTTTCCTTATTGTTGAGTTTTAAGGGTTCTTTGTACATTTTGAATAACAGCCCTTTATCAGATGTGTCTTTTGCACAGGGGTTCTCCCAGTCTGCGTGTCTTCTCGTCCTCTTGACATTGTCCATCACGGAACAGAGAATTTTAATTTTAACAAAGTCTAGCTATCGATTCTCTCTTTCACGGATCATGCCTTTGGGGTTGTATCTGAAGACTCCTCTCCACACTCAAGGTCGCCCAGGCTTTCTCCTACGTTACCTTCTAGGAATTTTATAGTTTTGCATTTACATTTAGGTATGTGATAAATTTTGCATTGTGTTTACGAAGGGTGTAGGTCTGTGTCTATATTCTTGTGTGTGCGCGTGCGTGTGTGTGTGTGTGAGTGTGTGTGTGTATCAGTGTGTGAGTGGATGTCCAGTGGTTTCAGCACTATTAGTTGAAGAGCCCATCTCTACTCCCTTGTATTGCCTTTGCTTCTTCATCAAAGATCAGTTGACTGGATTTATGGAGATCTATTTTTAGGCTATTTTGTTCCACTCATCAATTTGTATATTATTTTGTCAATACCACATTGTTCTGATTAACTGTAGCTTTATATAAGGCTTGAAGTGAGGTAGTGTCACTCTTCCAACTTTGTTCTCCTTCAATATTCTGTTGGCCATTCTGGGTCTTTTGCTTCTCCATGTAAACTTCAGAATTTTTATCAATAGCCACAAAATAACTTGCTGAGATTTGATCGAAATTGCATTGAATCTACAGATCAAGTTGGAAAGACTGACATCTTGACAATATTGAGTCTTATCTATGAACATAGAATGCCTCCCCAATTGTTGACTTGATTTTGCTCATCAGAATTTTGTTCTTTTCTTCATATAAATGTTGTATATATTTTGTTAGATTTATGCCCAAATATTTCACTTTTTTGAGTGCTAATTAACGTAAATGGTATTATGTTTTTAATTTCAAATTCCACTTGTTCATTGGCAGTATATAGGAAAGCTATTAACTTTTGTATATTAACCATGCAACCTGCAACCTTACTATAACTGCTTTATTCCAGAAGTCTTCTCATCAATTCTTTTAGACTTTCTATTTAGATGATCATGTCACCTGTGAACAAAGACCGTTTTATTTCTTCCGTACCAATCTGTATACCTTTTATTTCATGTTCTTGTCTTGTTGCATTAGCTAGCACTTCCAGTTCAGTGTTGAAAAGGATTGGAGAGGACATCCTTGGAGCGTAAGGGAAACTTCTGAGTTTTTCACCATTACGTGTAATGATAGCTGTAGGCTTTTTGTAGATGTTCTTTATCAAGTTGAGGAAGTTCCTCTTTATCCCTAGGTTACTGAGAGCTTTGGTCATGAATGGCTGTAGGATTTGTCAAATGCTTTTCCTGCATCTATTGTGATCATGTAATTTTTCTCATTTTGCCTGTTGATCTGATGGAATACATTCTTGATTTTCAAATGTTCGACAAACCTTGCATAACCGGGGTAAATCCCATTTGGTCATGGTGTATATAATTCTGTTAATACATTGTTGGATTTAATATTTTTTTTTAAGATTCCTGCATCTATGCTCATGAGTGATTTTGGTCTGTAGTTTTCTTACATTGTCTTTCCCTGGTTTCGGTTTTAGGGAAATTCTGGCTTCATAGATGAGGTAGGAGGAATTCTCTCTGTTTCTATCTCCTGGAAGAGATTGTAGAGAATTGGTATCATTTCTCCTTAAATGTTTGGTAGAATTCAACAGTAAACTAATCTGGGCTTGGTGCTTTCTGTTTCAGGTTATAAATTGTTGATTCAATTTATTTAATAGATATAGGCCTATTCAGATTGTCTGTTTCTTGTGTGACTTTTGGCAGACTGTGTCTTTCAAGAAATTGGTTAATTTCATCTAGGTTATCAAATTTGTGTGCATAGTTGTTCATAATATTCCTTTATTATCCTTTTAAGTCCATGGATCTGTAATGATGTCTCCTCTTCCATTTGTATTATTAGTAATTAGTGTCCTTTCTCTTTTCTTAGTCTGGCTACAGGCTTATCAATTTCATTAATCTTTTTAAAGAACCAGCTTTTGGTTTCATTGCTTTTCTCTACTGATTTCCTGTTTTATTTCATGAATTTCTTCTCTGATTCTTATTTCTTCTGCTTACTTTGGACATAAAACAGAAAAAAGAAAACAGGAGTTACAAAGCATCGTTACAACAGGTGCCCGTGTGCTTACCTTTTGTGACTGTGCTTCTTCGTGCAGCTTCCAGCTCCAGCTCGTGTCCTTCTCTTCGCCGGCGTGACCCCCAGAGGAGGTGTGCTGTTCACGTGCTGCCTCGGCGTCTGGGTGCCGAGAACATCTTCATTTCTCCCTCAGTCTGGAAGGGCAGTTTTGCCGGATGCAGGATTCTCGATGGGCAGTGTTTTCTTGTAGCACTTTGATGGCAGCGGCCCGGTGCCTTCCGTCCCGCAAAGATTCTGGGGGAGGTCTGCTGGTGAGCCTGTGGAGGCTCTCATGTGTGAGGATGCTCGCTGCTCCAGGACTCGTGTCTTTGACAGTTCGATCATACAATGTGTCTCCACGTGCATCTCCTTCAGTTCACTGCGTGGGGAGTTCACCACGCTTCTTGGATGTTCATATTCGTGTTTTCCATCACATTTGGGAAGTTTTCTGCCATTCTGTTTTCCAATGTCTCTCTCTTTCCAGGACCCCCACGGTGCGCACGGTGGCTGTCTTGACTGCGTCCCATGGGTCCCCAGGCTTTGTTCGCTGCCCCGGTCTCATCTCCTTCTGTTTCTCACACTCGCTAAACCCCACTGCCCTGTCTTCAAGTTCACACGTTCTTTCTTCTGCCCGAGTCTGTCCCGGTGACAGGGCGCTGCAGTCGTGGCGCTTGCCAGCCCCTAATCTCCTTTTGCTTTCTTTTTAGGTCTGGTATTGTTTATTCCATCTTGTTCCCGTGTCACCTTCCTGGCTTTCTCCACATCCACGTGTGGCTCTGTGAGGATCTTCGGCCATTAAGTCTTTGTCCAGTAGGTCCGCCATCAGGTCTTCACAAACAGCTGCTGTGGACTTCTTTCCCCTTCGGGTGGTGATCTTCTCCTGTCTCTGTGCCTCGTGCAGGGACATTTTAACCCACTGGTGCCGTAACTCTGAACTCAGAGTTCCCCTTACCCGGGGTTTGCTGTTTTTGGTTATTTTTAAATGTTTTGATGGTCGTAGGCTGTCTTGGGGCCAAGGAGCAGCGTGACGGGTAAACTTAGTGCCTTCTCATGGCCTTTCAGAGCCTTTACCTGGAACAGCAGGGCCCCGTTCTAACTCTCCCGCACATGTGGTTGCATTTAACTGCACGTCTTTTGTGTCTGCCTCCTCTAACCGCCGTGCAGGTCGCTTCAGGAGAAGGGGCCCGCCGCATGGCCACCTGCCTCTGCGTCTCTGTCTGCACCTCCCTCATCAGGAGTAACCAGCCTTCAGAGCGCGGGCCTCTGGCACCTGGAGGCCGGGGCCCGTTTCCCAGCCTGGCTCCCACAAGCCGTGTGCGAGCCGCTCCGGGAACAGGCGTGTGGCTGCCTGCCGGGGGCCGGGTGGGGGCGGGGGGCTGCTCCTGTGCTCAGAGCAGACACGGAGCAGAACGCACACAACCGTGCACGTCTTCGCCGGGAAGCGCAAACCTTCGATGCTCTCCTCGGCTCCAGAAGAGCCACCGCACACGGCTCCTGCCGCTGCCGTCCCGGCGCCCATGCCGCCGTCTCCGCGGGCCCCTCTCGCTCCGACGCCAGCTTCAGAAATGGGTGTCCAGACGTCCTGTCGACGGCGTCCTCCTGGCGTCGGGCTCCCTGTGCTCCTTGTGGGCTGGAGATGAGGTCTAAGGGTTTGAATAAATTCAGGCTAGATCGTTTTGGCGCGAGGACCTCCCACGTGGACTTTAGTTGCTGCTGCATCGGGCATGCGTGAGGACGCCAAGCCCTGGTGCCCAGTGGCGGGGTGTTTGACCCCACGGTTACGATGGTTATTGGCAAATGCTGCCATGGGGACAGAACCTGCAGCTCTTCCACTTCCCTCTCTGAAAACTCCAGAAGCCGTTAGGGATGGCCCAGCAAGACCGCCTGCCACAGAGGGGTGAGGGAGCCGCCAAGGCCCGCGCCGCCCCCACGGCGGGGTCGGTCCTCGCGAGCCATCTGGCAACGCCGGGAGAGGCCCCGAGCCATTTCTTTTTTAAAAAAATTAATGAATTAACTTGTTTAGTTTTCATTTACATCCAAGGTAGTTTATGTAAAAATGACTTCAGGAGTAGAATCCAGGGATTCATCCCCTACACATAACACCCAGTGCTCATCCCAACCCATGTCCTCCTTAACGTCCCTTGCCCATCTGGCCCATCCCTCCACTCCCAACCTCTCCAGCAACCCTAAGTTTGTTCTCTGTATTTAAGAGTCTCTTATGTTTTGTCCCCCTCCCTGTTTTTATATTACTTTTGCTTGCCTTCCCTTCTGTTCCTGTTTTGTTTCCTAAAGGGCCCCACTCCGTTTCTAAAGAGATCAGAAGTAAACAGTACAAAAAAGACGTCGTCTGAAGTATACCTATGACACAATTATGTGCCCCAAATTGATCTGTAAATTCAATTAAACAATCAAAATACTGTTGGGATCTTTCGTGGAACTTGGCAATCAATTTAGAACTTTTAGAGCATAAAGTACCATGGAAAATTGAAAAGCTGAGGGGGAGGCGTGGCACTCTGGAGATCAGGCCACGGTGCCGGGGGCGGGGGGACAAATGGGAAGAGACCGGCAGAGTGGACAGAAGCCGACCGGGGCGCGCAGGACAGTCGGTCTCTGGAGAAGCTTTCAACCCCGGAGACCACGTCTGAGTCTCGAGGGGAGCGGCAGCCTAGGTGTCCCCGCTCGGGACGCGAGCACGAAGGCACGATGCCTGGGTCTGTGGCAGCTGTTTGGAAATGGAGGGAGGACAACTGGAGGTCCAGGCCCGGGGCCCTGTGGCCCCAGAAGCCTGTGCTCGAGACCCGGGCCCGCCAACAGTGGTGGGGTGGCCTGTGCGGGACAAGCGTGTTCCTGGAGGGGCCGGCACGGGCGCCAGGGCCAGCCCGCCAGCAGTGGGGCCCGGTAGTGCCCACGGCAGGGGGCTGTGTCCCCGCACCCACCTCGCCCCGGCCCCCACCCAGCTGTCGCTCAGCGACTCACTTCCCGAGGTTAAAATTCAGTAGGTTTATAAATACAAGAAACTCCTTTCACGGTTCTGAATTGGTGACCGTGACAGAGTGCTTACCGAACTGTAAAACCCCAGCGCCAACTGAAAACGTCACGGGAAAAATTCCCGGGTACAAGCCCAACCTACGTCACAAAGTATGCAAGCGAGGATGAGGCGCCACGACAGCGCTATGTCCGCCCCGAAGCACGGAGGGGGGACGGCCGTGCCGCCGGGAGGCTGCGCCATCGGAGCCTGGGCGCGACGGCCCAGAGATGGGCCCACGGGAGGAGCCGGATCTTTGACAGCGACAGGAAGACGGGGCTGCGACACTCGTGCGTGTGGACGCTCGCCTCCCTCCTCGACGCCCTCGGCCTTCACCCCACCTCTCCCTCCACCTCTCCCACCTCCGCTTCTCCTTGACCAGCCCGGCCCAGCAGTGCCTCTGCAGGGTGGAGGCCGACCCCTCGCTCCTCCCCTGCACCGTCCTCGTCCCCTGGGGGCCGCGCACCACTGCCAGTGCCCGGCCCGGGTGAGGGGTGGAAACTGAGGCAGCCCGGGTGGGGGGGAGAGGGGGCGGGACCCGTTTCCACACTGAAGCCCACGGCCCATGCCGGCCGTGTTCTGGGGCTTGGGGGTCCGAGGACGGTGTCGTCCGCCGAACGTGCAGCTCTCTGGAAGCGCTTCCTGCCTGGAGCCCGCTGACTGCTGTGCACAACCCAGCACGACCTGACGGGCTCTTCCCTAGCGGCCAAACTCCCCCCGTTCTGGGCCGAACCGGCCCCCGTTTACTGTTTGCTTCTTGCTATCTCATGTGTTCCTTCCTTTCCTTCTTTTGGATTAAAGTGATTGTTAAATTTCTTTTTTTTAACTTGATTTATTTGTGAGAGAAGGAGAATCCCAAGCAGGCTCTGCACTGAGCCCAACATGGGGCTCGATCCCACGACCCTGGGATCATGACCGGAGCGAAAACCAAGAGTTGGACACTCAATGGACCGAGCCTCCCAGGTGCCCCTGAAGTATTGTTAATCCATTTTTCTCCTGGTCAGTTTCTTAAACATTTTTATTGCCTTTAGTGTCTGTCTTTGAGAGTATGTGCATCTGAGTCTTTAGAATTCGGGTTCCTACCTTTACCGCCTCTGGGGCCGCAAGGGCCCCACACGGTCCCTTCTCTGCTGCTACCTGTGTGACAAGCTTTTAAGTCTGGCTGTATTTCAACCCTGGAAAGATGTTCCTGTTTCGGAGTCATTTCGATCTCCCCACTTTTTACCCAGAAACGTTCTCCCTTCTGCCCTCTGTCTGGAGGGCTCCCTTTGGGGCATCTCAGGGAAGGGCTGGTGGTGACAGATTCTCTCAGGCTTGTTTTGTCTCAACGCCCGAATCCTGTCTCATCTTGAGGCCCCTTTCCAGGAGCATGAACTGGGCTGGCCGTTACTCCTGAGGACCCTTGGCAGACGCGCTCCACAGCGACAGCCCCCGCGGCTTCTGTTAGAAAAGTCTCTCTGAACGTGAACGTGTCTTTTTTCTCTGCTTTTCAGATTTCCTCTTTGTCTTTGGTTCCCGGCACTCAGCTGTGATGTTTAGTTTTAGTTTATCCTGCTTGGGGCTCAAGGCACCTGACGCGGACGGCTGAGGTCTGGGTCAACCGGGCACAGCCCCGGGCGTCCCCACCCTCGACGGCCTCTGCTGCGCTTCCTCCGGCACCCACTGGGTCCCTGACCTGTCCCGTTTCAGTTTAAGATGTCCCTGTGTTGACGGATTGTCACTCGCTGGTGACAATCCCTACCCTTCCGTCAACTTTCCCAAGTGGATTAATCACAAGTCCGAGTCTGAAAACTGGATTGGATCACCCGTGGCTCTTATATTTTCTCAGCAAGAGTCCGAATGAATTACGTAAGGTCACAGAAGCTCTGGATCTTTTCACTGAAAGAAACAGAAACGTTCCTCTGGGCGGAAAGGTTACCTTGGTGCGGTCGAGCCCGCTACGTGCAGGCTGGCCTCCCGCTGGCCCCCCAGCTCCCGTGGGGACGCTGTGGCTGCAGGGCCCACATTTAAGCTGGACTCTTCCCGCAGATCCTGGGTGCCTGCCCTCTGCAGTTCTCAAGAAGCCCTTTTTAAAACCCTGCTTCCTCCGGCCTGGCTGGTTCTCAGGGAGCCCTGGTCTGCCACCAGCTGCTGCCTCAAAGCC
Organism: Panthera onca; assembly: GCF_046562875.1. Classification (NCBI taxonomy): domain Eukaryota; kingdom Metazoa; phylum Chordata; class Mammalia; order Carnivora; family Felidae; genus Panthera; species Panthera onca. Next base: position 140,742,742 of record NC_138345.1, on the reverse strand, counting down.
AGAAGTGGAGGAGAAGGGAATTTTAACTTTAAAGAAGGCCCAGTGTTTGTTTAACATACATTTACTCACTGAAATGAGATCCCGAGCTCATTTCATAAGGGCTTTCTCTTACGAGTGACTGGAGAAATCGAGCAGCATCTGAAACACGCAGCTCACGATCTGGGTTTGCGTGGAGAGCAGAGGCGGGAACACGGGAGGACAGACCCACTTTCCTGAAAAGTCTCGCCACGTCCCCCTCGCTCACTGCTGTCAACGTGGGCCGTTCCTTCCTGCAGGACCGTCAGCAGCTCAGGAACACACACGGTCTGCTGTTCCCACAGTGCCCGCGGCACCCAGTTCCATAAACACCTGCCGGCCCTGGCGCAGGACGAGCGCACGTGCTCACGAGGTGGTGAACCTCCGTGCGGCCGGCACCCGGGGGGCCGAGCTCCGTCCCCCGGGATGAGCCCGCGCTGTCCACAGCCCCTCTGAACGCCCCCCGTGCACACGGTCACTCGGCCTCACCGGACAACAGCAGCCTGGCCCACGTGAGTTAAGGGCTGGACAGAAAGGCAGACGCGCTGAGAAGCAGGAGAACAAGTCTGTCCTGTGGACGCTGCGCTCTGTGGGCCAGCGGCTCTGCCATCGCAGCTCAGGGGCGGGGTGGACGGCCGGGCTGCGCTCCAAGAAAACCTCCCTGAGAAACAGCACAGACCGCCGGCGGGCTCCGAGGAGCAGGGACCACGACCCCTTTAAGCACCGCCCCGCGCCAGCGGCCGGCCTGGGCCCCTCGGTCCCAGAGCGGACCGGTTACATCCTGCAGGTACGCTGTGCTCCCTTGATTTGGGGGCACAGTCCACGATGCTCAGCGTCCCCCGATTCTCACGATGTTCCCTCTCGGGACAGAACCTTAAGAAAAGCAGGTCAGCGGGTTGCCCCCTCCTGCGCTCGGGCAGCCCCGCAGCCAGGACGGCTGGGCTCCAAGCGCCTCCGGGGTGCAGCCCTGCTCACCAAACTGGGAGGCTGTCCCAGCGGGGGCCGGGGACGACAGGGTCCATGGTCCTTGGGCGGACCCTCCCACACGCGGAGACCGGAGTCAATCCTGGAAGCGCGAACAGAGGAGGAGGAAAGTGCACCAACACCCGTCCCAGACGCTCGCCTGCACGCAGAGGAGCACACGGCGCCTGCCCTGGCCCCGACCCAGCCCCCCCCGGCCCCCCCCCCGCCCCCCCGAACTCACTAGCAGCCGCACGCTGCTCTCCGTGTCCCAAGTGGGGGGGCGCGAGAACTCCTGCGGGGAGAGCCGGGGGCTCCAACTGAACTTGGCAGCATCCGTCCTGGCCTCCGGGACTCACTTGGTGGAGCTTGGTTAGACCCCGGGTGGGGAAGACTGGTGAAAGCCTTCCATACGGCATCGCTCTCGACACCCGCGGGAATTCTTGCGGAAACCATGGCAGCGCGATCCCCTGCTGTGTCCTTGGTTGGCGCTCCTTGGACATTGGCACAGAAGCTGCCATCGGGAGACGCGTGCACCGCCACACGGCAGAGACGCGTGGGACGGGCGTGCACGCGCGCTCAGGCTACACGGCGGAGGCGACCGTGTGCTGCCCACCAGGTTCTTCTCCCGCGCGCCAAATGCGCAACAGGGCTCGCTGTGGACACAAGACCCGGAGGTCTCGCCAGGTGGTTCCCGTTATCAGAAACGCCACTGTGAGAACTGTGTCTCCACCGCACCCACCCCCCCCCACCCCGGCCCCCGCCGTCTGGGGCCAGGATGGAACCAGTGTCAAAGGCTGCACGAGTGTGGTTCCCCACAGAGCAGGACCCTTCTGTCACCCTAAGAATAAAAAGCCAGAGTCCTCCAGCAGAAAATTGCAAATAAAAAGTTTAATTTCAGAAACTGAGTTCGCCGTTTATAAATACACTAAAACATAGTCAATGCAAATCCAGATTAATAACAGGTACAGGTTTTTAACAAAACAATTTTTCTAAAAGGTCACAGGCAAACAAGTGACTTGCTTCATCCAGAACATTTAATTGGTTTGACATAGGAAAATGAACCCTTTTCTGGACGTTGCAGCAAAAACTCTGAAGACGTATCATTGTTCAAACAATCTGACAACTGACGCTTCATTCTGATGTCCTTGGGATTCTGAAACGCCCCCGTGATGGCTGACTCTTCCCTATTATATATAAAAAAATCTAAACACCTAAGGCTATTCTTACAACTGCGATATAACAATCTTCTTCCCTGTTAATAAGCCATCTCTTCTAAAAAGAATTTTATACATAATTTGATCAAAGTGGGGTCAGCGGGGTCAGTGCACAAATTTCAAAGGATAGCTTCGTGGTGTCGCGACACCAGGTCCGAGGCTCGGGGCGTCCCCGACAGGACCGCCGTGAACTGGCCACTGCGCGCGGCCGACGGCAGGCGTCCGGGGGCTCGTGATCAGCGGTCGGGGCATCTCGGAGCGAGCCGACCGTGTAAAACCTGAATGAAAAGCATGAACCGGAACCCTCTCTTTACCACATCACTACACAACCAACATCGCGGGACACATCTAAACTTAGTTTTGTCTTCAAATGCCACACCTCTGTTGCAGTAAACAGGTATGTTCCAGAATATTCTCTGTACTCCTCGACATACTTTATAGAGCCTGCAGTTAAAAACTGCTCAGCCAGGATGGCTTGAACTCCACCTCCTATTTACAGATTTCATTAAACAGCCACAAAAGCTGTTTTGTTGAATTAAAGCAATTTTTTAACTAAAATACAGTACCTGATTTGTGGTTTTTACATAATTGAATAAAAAGCCTACAGGATAAAATCGTTTGCATCTTCTCTGCCAGTCTAGTAAAACAAATTACTAACCCCCAACTTTTAAAAAACTTTACAGTTACGAATGAAACCCTAGTCATCGTATTTCATGATCGGCAAGACAGGCTCTCTGTAGCGGGCCGAGAGCCCGCGGTGACACCCGGCCTGCGGTGCTGGGAGTAAGGCACACGGAGACATTACAGTGAAGCTGGACGGTGAGGCTCGTGCCACCTCAGGGTGCCGGCCGCGGTGTCCCACGCGCCCCCACCCCCACCCCCCGAGCGCGCCACCACCCGGGGACAAACAGCTGGTGCCTAGTAACCAACAGTATTTTCCGTTCGGTGGCTCCGCGGTGAGTTTCAATACTGAAAGTATATTAAGGGAAGATTCACTTTCAAAAAGATGAGTTTTTCGAAGTGTTCCATCGTGAGCCTGGACTGGCCAAAGCCTCCGTTCTCGGTGGGTGTGCCGAACAGCCTTTCGGAAGGGACGATGCTCGGGGGGCAGCCCAGAAACCTGACGGCCAGAGCGGAGAGGCCTGGCCAGGCCGACCTCTTCAGGCTCCAGTAGGTGAGGGGGTCACAGCTGTGTTCGAGCACCTCCTCCTCCAGATACGCAAGCACCATGTCCTCGGGCACCTTCGTCTTCTCCTTGGGGCCCTTCCTGGTCATCTTGGCCACGAGCGACCACAGGTCTTCCTCCCCAACCGAGTCTCTGGAGGGGGAGCCTGGGTGGCACCCGTTGGAGACGGGCGCGTCCTCTGAGGTAGAGTTGAGCTCCTCCAGTTCCCTGATTAGATCCTGCTTGTACTGCGTGGCCTCCTCTTCCGAGAACAGGGAGGCCTTGTAGCGGGGGTCCAGCAGCGTGGCAAAGACGTACCTGGGGTCGTGGAGCGTGGCGGCCAGCCGGCTCACCATGGCCTCCTTCAGAGACTTGAGCATGGTGTCGATGCCCATGGTCTCCTCGAAGAGCATCTCGATCTTCCTGTTGAGGATGTGGATCATGGGGATGACCTGGCCGAGCGTGGACGCGTGAGCGCTCATCTCCCGGCTCGCGGCGTCGAAGGGCTTCAGCGCGTGGCACACGGACTGCATGACCTCCCACTGGTCGCAGCTGATCAGCTCTCTGAAGTTGCACTCGACGGACATCTCGTTGATCGCCCGCTTCTGCTCGATGAGCCGCTCGAGCATGTGGAAGGACGTGTTCCACCTGGACGGGACGTCCTGAATGAGGTGGCGCTGGGGCAGCGCGTACTCCTTCTGCAGCTCCGCCAGCTTCTCCTTCGCTTTGGGCGACCGGTGGACCCGCTCACATATCTTCCGCGCGATGCTAAGCAGATTCTGGACCATCCGCTGGCTCTTGATGGCCTCGCCGACCACGAGGTCGACCGTGTGGCTGAAGCACTGCACGCTCGCTCGCTCCCCTTCGCTCAGCGTCTTCCCTATGCTCGGGTTGTCGGTGACCGTGATCCCGACCTGAAGGCCGGGGGACGTCACCCAGGCCTCCCACCAGCACTCGAGCTGCTTCCTGATGCCGTTGCCGCCGTAGTCACAGTCGACCTGCGACACGTCCAGCAGGGCCGAGCAGTGGCGGTCCTCACGGTACGGCCGGGACGACGACGCGAAGGTGACCCAGTGCGCGGTGAGCGTCAGGTACTCGCGGGTCTGGTTACTCATCCATATTCCCGACGTGAAGTGGACCACGCCGCTCTCCGCCTCCTTCAGGTGGGACATGACTATCTGCTTCACATTATCGTACATGCCTGGGATGGCGGTCCTGGAGAAGTAGGAGGGCGAGGGCAGGGAGTACTGAGGTTTCAAGTATTCGAGCAGCCTGTTAAAGCCAACATTGTCTACAAAAGAATATGGCTGGAGGTCAAGTGCAATCATTTCGGCTATGAGACTTGTGATTTTTTTGGCAACCGGGTGGGAATCATAAAACTTCTCGGCGGCGTCATCCAAGGAAGAAGCCCCCGACAGCTCTGCGCCCGGGGGCCCGCGGAGGCCGGGCGAGGAGGGCCGCGCGGCCCTGGGCGCGTCGGCCTTCAGCGCACTGCCGTGGAACCTCTGCAGGTGCCGCAGAAGGCAGCTGGTGCCCAGGTTGGTGGGCTTCTTCCCCCTGCTTATCGTGCGGCCGCAGTGCAAGCACACGACTTTCGTGGGGTCTGCGGAGCAGACCGAGAAGTGGTTCCACAGCTTGGAGGTCTTTTTGCTGTGAATGGGAAACATAACTTGATTGTGTTTGGAAACCGTCGCTGGCAGGTCCGTCAGCCTGGAGGAGGAACCCTCCGCGGAGGCCAAGGTCGCGTACGGAGCATCTGCCAAACCCGCACCCAGCAAGCCCTTCTGGCTCCCCACGACCTCGGGGTGGCGTCGGTAGAGGTGCCTCATCAGACAGCTGGTGCCCACGTCGCCCCTCTTCCCCCGGCTGATGACACAGGCGCAGTGTCGGCACACGGCCTTGAGGCTGTCCGTGGGCGCCAGCGAGAAGTGATGCCAAACCTCCGACTTCAGCCTCTTCATGACCTTCTTGTTCTGCTGGAACACGGCGCCGGACTCCGACAGGCCGGGGCTCAGCCCGTCTCCCTGCGGCTTCTCGGGGGAGGACGCCAGCAAGGCCTCGCCCGCGTCGTCAGAGGACAGGGCCGACGCGTCCTCCGGGAGCGCGTCCCCGGGGTTCGGACGCCCCTGCGAGTCCTCGGCCGGCCGGTCGGGGGACGCGGAGGGGGACTCCTGGGCCAGCGTCCCGGGCGAGGACGACACGGAGCCCGGGCCCCCCTCCGGGGGCGGCAGGGCGGGCAGCAGGGTGGGGGGCGCGGCGTACGGGGGCGGGATGCCCGGGCCGCCCCCGTTCTCCTGCAGCGCGATGGAGCGGTGCGCCCGCCACATGTGTCTGATGAGGCAGCTGGTGCCCAGGTCCTTCCCGTTCTTCCCTCTGCTGAACTCGTTCATGCAGTGGATGCACACGGCCTTGGAGTTGTCCAGCGGCGACAGGTAGAAGTGCTTCCACACGGCAGACCGCCGCCGGGACCCGGACGCGCTCTTCGGGAGCGGGGGGTTCCTCTCCGGGCCGTTGTCCGAGGTCTCCTCGCAGTGGAGGGTGGGGAGGGGCGGCGGCCCCCCCGGGGCCTCCTCCCTGCCCGCCTTCTCGGAGGCGGACGCGTCGGAGGGCACTTCCTCGGGGGAGACCGCGGACTCCTCCGCCGCGTCGTCGCGGGAAGGGGCCTTGGACGCCAGTCCGGGGGCGAGCTTGGCGGGCGAGAGCACGGCGCCCGGGCCCCCGGTGTCGGCGGGCGCCGGCGGCAGCCGCGGCGGAGGCGGCGAGAGGGAGGGCGGGGCCGGCACGCCGCCGTTCTCCGGGACGAGCACCGTGGGGTGCGCCCTCCTCACGTGCCTCATGAGGCAGCTGGTGCTCAAGTCCTTCTCGTTCTTCCCGCGGCTGAACTCCTTCATGCAGTACGTGCAGATGGCCTTCGTGCTGTCCCGGGGCGAGATGAAGAAATGCTTCCAGGCCGGAGACTTCTTCCGGGAGCTCGCGCCCCGGCCGGAGAGCAGGCTCTGCGTCACGGCCTCCATGGCCACGTCGTACAGCGTGCCGCTGTACTGGGAGAACAGGGACCCGTACTCCTCCTCCTGGTCGGCAGGGAGGCGCTGGCCGGGGGGCTCGCGGCCCCCGCCCGCCCCCCCGGCCTCCGCCCGCTCCCCGCCGCCGCCGGCCCGTTTCCTGTCCTGCTCGCTTTTAAACTCCGCTCCTTCCAGACCGTGATTCGGGAGTCGAACATCTTCCCCTTCTATTTTAAAATTTCTTTTAGCAGAAACAAACTGGCCATCCCCCTTGGGACGAGGCTCCTGGTTATTCTCCATGACTGACCATAACTATTCTGGCTGCTTCGTCGCGTCACCTCAGGTGGGCGTAAACCTGATCCAAAGGCTCATCCGCACCCCCAGACGTACGTCGCCTTCAGCTTTTTCAAAACGATGCCGTCTTCCCAGACGCGCGCATGAGTGTGGCCGACCGTCAGTCTGACTGGAGAAGAGGGCCTGTGACCGGCGAGCGTGCCGTCTCATCTCAGGGCGCGGAGCACCGCCTGCCAGGGGCCCCGGCACGGCCCGCCGCTCGGCACAGACACCAGCTGACGCAGCGCAGACCCGCGTCCTGTCTCGGAGACCGGAGCGCCGTCATCCTGACAGCACGATGACCCTTGTGCATGATCTATCAAAGAAGACGAGACAAAGGTTAGCTCTGACCTGAATCATACATTTCAAATCTATCCTATTGCTGTGAACAGATCGGCAACGCGCAAAGATTCTATGACGGTGAATTAAAATTAAAAAACTTGTTCCTTGACGTTTTACAGTCCCCTTATACGAGGCAAATGCCTTAAAACTGCAAAATAAGCACAAAATAAAGACATGAATTTAAATTCCAACTGCCTATTCATAAAGGGTTGCAGGACCGAAAGCACGCTAACATGGCGTAAGAGGCCGCTGGGTCCCCGGTATAAGGAGCCGCCGGAGACCCTCCCTCTTCCCGCCCTGCCGTAAGAGCCAATACGCAGAGCAGGGACTGAACCCAGCTAACCTGTCAGGTCATCAGGTCACAGACTCAACACCGAACAGAACAGAGAAAGCGGGGACTCCCAGCATCTAAGAGGGGAGCCAAGTCCACGAGGGCCGAGCAGCATCCACCCCGAGTGCCGCGGTGCCGCACGGGCACCGGGCACCGGGCAGGGGGTGGGATTGGCCCCTGGGAACCCGAACGCTGCGCAGACGTCAGGAGCCGGTCTGCAACCGCGAAGGCAGGCGCGTGGGCAGGATGGGTGGGAACAGGAGGTGGGGTCAGCACACGGGGACAAAGTGGACACGTGGGGCTCACGTGGGGCTCACGTGGGGGAAGGAGCAGCTAATGGGAAAGTACAGGAAGGGGGCACAAATACCAGCACCAGCGCGCTTGCCAGTGAAGAGTGGACCCCGGCAAAGTACAAGAGGCTTACTTTTTTTGCTACAACAACCAGGGGTTTATTATAAATACAACCTGCACAAAAACTTAAAACTATACATAAATCAAAACCAGAATGGCCCACGGGAGGACAAAAGGCTGATGTCTGACGCTTTGGCTCAGCCAGCCCCCAAATAAAGACCAACAAGGAGAAATCGAGTATGCGCGAAGCGAACAACCTGTGGGAAGAGAGGGGTGTGTGTCACACGGGGTGGCCACGGAGGCCCCGGGTCAGGGAGGACAGGCCCCCTCAGCGACACTCGGCCAAACCCGAGCCGCCCGGGGCGCTGGGGCCCTGCCTGGCTGGGAGGCCGTGCCAAGCCCAGAGCAGCGCTCGCGCGCCAGCCCCGTGGGGTCACTTGCTGGCTGCCCGGGCCTGCTGGGCTGGGGTCTGGCCCAGGTGCTGCCTCAGCATCCGAGCGGCCCGGGGAGAGGACGCGGTTACTGTCTGGACCCAGACTTACTCCGTGGCCTCCAGCGTCTGGGCAGACACAGCGTCCTCGGCCACCACGGGCCCACCCGGCCCACCCGGGGTTGGCACGGCCTGGATGAGGCCGCCAAAGGGCACCGGGTGCCCAGGGCCGACCATCTGATGAGGTGCCAGCCGGCGGGGCCTGCGTCCCAACACATGGTGAGGAACACTTCGTCCTCGTCACAGCAGCTGCAGGACAGCCCGGGCCCTGGGGCTCCAGCTCAGGCCCGGCCAGGGCCAGCTGGCCATCTCGGGTCTGCCGGAGCCAGCGCCAGCCAGCCACTCCCCGCAGGGGCGGACGGCCCTCCTGCCGGGGCCTCTGGCCACGGGCGGCGGTGCTGGTGGGATGTGAGTGCCGAGAGCCACCCGGTCTGTACCCCTGCCCGTGCCCCTGCCTCGGCCAGCTGCCCGGCCCCTCGACCTCACCCGTCAACGTGTGGCCGGGCACACAGACACGGACGCCTGAGCGGGGGCTGAGCCGGGCCCTGCCGCGCAGACCGAGGCTGTCCACGGGCAGTGCCCACCGGCGGCCACACCGAGCAGGCGAGCCATCGCCGATGCAGGAGCCACAGCGGCGACGCCGGCCCAGAAGGCGTTCCGGACCAGCGCGCTTCTGAGAGAAGGAAGCACGGTCGATGGTGATGCCGCAAGACCTGCTCACGCGAGCCCGGCGGGCAGAGCAGGGTGGACCGTCGCCCTGACGCACCGTGCACGCTTTTCAAAACGGCTACTCTCACCAGAAGCAAACACAGGTTCTTCAGAAAGCATCCCAAAGGACGAACTCCACAAAGTTCGGCCAAATGGTCAGAATAAAAAATAAGCTTGTGAATCCCTATCAGTAAGCACACAGGAGCAGGCCACCAGGGGCGGGAGTCGGCAAAGAGTGCAAGATCACTACACAAACTGCATTTCCGGAACACTGCATGTAATTACACGGTTCACACGTATAATTACACAGAGAACACAGAGAACGAAGAAAAATGAGCAAAAAGTATGACGCTATGAAAACAAAAACCCAGATTTGGAGGAGACTTTTTAAGAAGTAGAATTACGAGTATATATAAAATCAAAACATCAATGAGACACCCACCATGACGGCTGAAATCAAAAAGACAGCCAGTGACAAGCACGGACACAGATGTGGAAAAACACTCATCCACCACCGGCGGGGATGAAGACGGTGCGGCCTCTTCGAAAACCACTCCGGCAGCGTCTCAAACGTAAAGTCGCCCGTGACCCAGCAATCCCGCTTCTGTGTAAATACCGAGAAGTGAAGATGTGTGTTCACTCAAAAACCTGTACGTGGACGGCATCAGACAAAAAGCGGACACGACCCCCCCCCCCCACACACCCATGAGTAGATGAAAAACGTGACGTATTCCTCTAATGGCAAGACCGTGCTCACCACGACACAGACGAACCTCGACGAACCTCGAGGTCATCGAGCTACAGGAACCAGACATAGAAGACGGCACACCGTGTGCCCGAATTCATACGAAATGTTCAGAGAGAGACAGAGGAGGGGAGAGGAGGCCAGGGGGTGCGGGAGCACAACGGCAATACTGCTGACGGGCTGGGGGCTTCCTTCGGGGCGATTACAAATTCTGGGATCAGTTGCAACCTTACCAATATACCGCAGAAAGGTTTACCTGTGGTGTGTGAATGACATCTCAATAAAAAGAAATTATAAATGCGTAACTACAGAATGAAAATAAAGGGAAACGGGTGATTAAAAGCAGCTGAAGGAAAAAATAATCAACTGAAGACGGATCCAAAGAAGTTCCCAAGAAGGCAGCGCTGCCACGGGAGCAGACGGGAGACACGGCGCGCCGGCTAGTCACACGGTTGAGAAGCAGGCGGGGACGGAGAGGTGGCATCTGATGGGCTCCCGACAGCGTCCAGAACGACGGACAGATGTGGAAATACATGCAAGCATAAAATACACCACACAGACCGAGGGACAATTATCTGAATCTTGATCCAAACTGACACGTTAATGAAAGCGAAGAACAAGGTGGGAGAGAGACGTCAAGCGGTGAGACGAGCTGGAATCCAAAAAACATAAATCTAAAAAATTATGAAGACAACTGGAGAAACCTGAACACTAAGTGAGCCTCTGAATCTATTAAGAAAGTATTTATGTGGAGAGTGAAAATGGCGTTTGGTCTTTTATGTTCAAGTATTGACAGATGAAGCGATACGCTGCTGGGGTTTTGCCTGAGAATAATCCAGTCTGGGGTGGGGGCAGGCAGAAGCTACAGATGGAACGAGACTGACCGCGTATGGACGATCATGGAGCAGGCGCAGGGTGGCGGTCACTGGGGGCACTTTACGGTTCTCTCTACTTGTGGGTATGCTCGAATTTTCCATAATGAAAAAGATATCTTGTAATGTTTATTTTTGAGAGAGAGCATAAGTGCAGGGGAGGGGCAGAGAGAGAGAGAGAGAGAGAGAGAGAGAGAGAGAGAATCACAAGCAGGCTCCATGCTGTCAGCGCAGAGCCTGACATGGGGCTTGAACCCACAAATCCTGAGATCATGACCTGAGTGAATGATCACGAACTGGATGTTTAACTGACTAAAGCCACCCAGGCGCCCCCTTAAAGAAAAAGACTTTAAAATCAAAGACCAACAACTCTCCTAAAAGTAAATGAAAATTCCTTTTAAAATTTTAACAAATCAGATTCAGTAGTAAAAACGTGTAACACACCAGGACTAAACAGGGCTAATCCAGGACTACAGAGTTCATTTAACATTTGAAAATAAGTCAATACAATTCACCACAGTAAGGAAAATGAACAAAAACCATACCATCATTTCAGTAGACGCAGAAAAAACATTGGATATAATTCAACACCCAAGGGCGCCCGGGTGGCTCAGTCGGTCAAGTGTCTGACTTCAGCTCAGGTCATGGTCTCACGGTTCGTGGGTTCAAGCCCCGCGTCGGGCTCTGTGCTGACAGTTTGGAGCCTGGAGCCTACTTCTGATTCTGTGTGTGTGTGTGTGTGTGTGTGTGTGTGTGTGTGTGTGTGTCTCTCTCTCTCTGCCCCTCCCCTGTTCACTCTCTGTCTCTCAAAGGTGAATAAATGTTAAAAAAACCTTTTTTTAATTCAACACCCATTCATGATAAAAATTCTCAGCAAATGAAAACCAAAAGAAAACTTTATCAACCTGATAAAGGACATACAAAAACAGCCTAGAGCCAATATCACGCATACTACTGACAGAGGCGGAGCGCCACCCCCCCAAGATCAGCACAGGACAAGGGTGTCTGTTCTCCTTGCGTCCAGTTGGCACCACACTGGCAGCAGGAGCCAGGGTGGTGAGTCAAACAGAAGAAACAAAAGACGTACGAACTGAAAACGTAGATGTAAGACTGTCTTCATTCATATTAAACATGTTTGTGTGGGTAAAATCATAAGGAATCTACTAAAAATAATAAGTCATTTAGAAAATTATGAGACACAAAGCAATTGTTTTTGTATAGAGAAATAATTGAAAGATAAAAAATTTTTAAATTCTACATTTAACATACAAGAATATAAAATGTGTACAGATAACGTGAAAATGTGCGTAAGACTGTAGGCTGAACAGTGAAACAATACTAAATCGACGGAGTTCACAATGTGGAAAATCCAATATTGGTAAGACATCAGTGTTTCCTGAACTGACCTATAAATTCAGTACAATTCCAATCAAAATCCCCCAATTTCTTCTTTTTTTGCCATAGCTGATAAGCAGAGCTGACAATTTATATGGAAATATAAAGAACCAAGAATAAACAAAATAATAATTTACTCTTGTGTAACACAGGCAGGTGCGGGGGGCCGAGCCCCAGTCAAAAATCTGCATGTAACTTCTGACTCCCCCAAAACAACTACAAACAGCCTACAGTTGACCAGAAAAACACAGCGACCCTGAACAACATGGGTCTGAGGACTCCTTATACACAGATTTGCTTCCCAGTAACCACAGTACAGCGCTCTAAGTGTATTTTCTCTTCCTTAGGATTTTCTTAACATTTTCCTCTCTTCCTTAGGATTTTCTTAACATTTTCCTTTCTCTAGCTCACCTTACTGTAAGAACGTGGTGTATGATAAATGTAACACAAACAGCCGATTAACACACACTTTACAGGTTATGTGTATTTTGAAGAAGAATGGAACCGGAGGACCTACAGGGAGTTCTGCTTCTGGCCACGAAGGAGGGGGGCTTACCCGCTCACATTCGACAACTAGCGCACCAGATAAAACACCCAAAACGATGTTTTCCAGACGTGGGACGAGAGGCAAATTGGAAGCACCGGACGGCGATCCAGGACGCGGAGAGCGACGGTCAAGCTCGCCGCCTTGAGCACAGCCTACCGTGCAGGGAGCGGGACCCGACGCGGCCCTGGTGCTCCCCCTGCGTAGTCTGGCTGGAACCTGCACACAGAGCCCGGGAGATCCGTACAGGGTTCCCTTGTCCCAGGCTGATGGATCTGCATCAATTTAAGGAAACCGTTCTTGGAGGATCAGTGGGAAAAGCCGATGGAAGGACCGCCTGAGTTCCCAAGAGGAAACAGCAAGAGACCCAGCAGGAGGCTGAGAAGAAAGGCCGCCCGAACAAGCCAAAGAGGGGCGCACTGCAGCTAACGTAGTCGTACCCCAAAACAAGCCTCAGCGGCACCGAAAGGAATGTATGGCGTCCCGCGCCCAATAAAGGAAATGAGTGTTCAAAATGGCCGACATCAAACAAAAATTACCAGATGCACGAAAAAGCGGAACATGACCCCTAACCGGAGACAACCATCAGTAGACAGAGACCCAGCTATGACATAGATGATAAAATTAGAAGAACGTTAAAACAGGTATTATGAATATATCATTTGAGGTAAACAAAATGATAAATGTGATAAGGGGAAACTATAAATGAAATTTCTGGAGACGAAAATACGGTATTTGAAATGAAAAATATACCAAATGGGGTTAACAGCAATTTAAACACAACAAAAGATCAATAATTATGAAGACACAGTGATAAAAATAAAACAGGATGGGGGCGCCTGGGTGGCTCAGTCGGTTAAGCGTCCGACTTCAGCCAGGTCACGATCTCGTGCTCCGTGAGTTCAAGCCCCGCGTCGGGCTCTGTGCTGACAGCTCAGAACCTGGAGCCTGCTTCTGATTCTGTGTCTCCCTCTCTCTCTGACCCTCCCCCCGTTCATGCTCTGTCTCTGTCTCAAAAATAAATAAATGTTAAAAAAAATTAAAAAAAAAATAAAACAGGATGAAACAAAAAGAAAAACAACTGAGAAATTTAAAATTTGTGCATCAGGGGCACCTGGGTGGCTCAGTCAGTTGAGCATCCAACTCTTGTATCACCTCAGGTCGTGATCTTGAAGTCATGGGATCGAGCCCCACATCGGGCTCCATGCTGAGCAGAGCCTGCTTGGGACTCTCTGTCTCTCCCTCTCTCTCTGCTCTTCCCCTGCTCACGCTCTCTCTCACAAAATAAACTTAAAAAAAAATCAAACAACTTTGTGTATTAAATGAGATTATTGGGTGAACAAATGCAGAATGAGAGAAAATATTTGCAAATCATGTATGTGAGAAGGACTTAATACCCAGGAGAAACAAAGAACTCCTACAACTCAACAAGGACCCAATTCAAAAACGGGCAGAGGGCTGGACTAGACTTTCTCCAAGGAAGATACACAAAGATGCTCCGCACCATCAATCGTTACGGAAGTACAAACCAAACACACAGGGAGAGATCACTTTGTACCCACCAGGAGGGCTAGCACTAAAACACAATAGTCAGAAAGAGATGAAGAAAAAGTGTTAACGAAGATGCGCAGAAATCAAAGTGACGTTCCTCAAAGCCTGACAAGGCTGCGTCTCTTACGTGCCTTTCTGCCCTTTGCGTCTTTGTGAAGTATTTGCCTGAGCTTTTACCAGGATGGGTGTTTTTTCTTTTTTTTTTAAATGTCTATTTATTTTTAATTCTTTTAAATGTTTGTTTATTTTTGAGAGGCAGAGCATGAGTGGGGGAGGGGCAGAGAGCGAGGGAGACACAGGATCCAAAGCAGGCTCCAGGTTCCGAGCTGTCAGCACCAAGCCTGACGCGGGGCTCAAACTCACGAATCGCCAAGATCGTGACCTAGGCCGAAGTCGGACGCTTAACCGACCCAGCTACCCAGGCGCCCCGAGTGTCTTCTGTTTTTTTTTTTTTTTTTTAATTTTTTTAAAATTTATTTTTGAAAGAGAGAGAGAGAGAGAGCATGAGTGGGGGAGGAGCAGAGAGAGAGGGAGACACAGAATTCGAAGCAGGCTCCAGGCTGTGAGCTGTCAGCACAGAGCCCTACGCGGGGCTCGAACTCAGGACCGTGAGATCATGACCTGAGTCAAAGTCGGACGCTCAACCAACTGAGCCACCCAGGCGCCCCGAGTGTCTTCTGTTCTAATGAGGCGACTCTGGGTGGGCTCCCGGGTGGGCACTGGTCACCAGAAAGACCACGCCATGATTAGAAGCTGGGATTTTCACCCCTGCTCCCCATTCTCCAGAGAGGGGGACGGGCTGGGGGATCCAGTTAATAACTGATCACGCCGATGTGACAAAACCTCCATAAAAATCCCCGAAGTGTGGGCTCCAGGGAACTTGTCGGTTGGTGAGCACGTCCGTGTGCCGGGAGGGTGACGCGCCCCAAGTCCACAAGGACAGAAGCTCCTGTGCGCGGGACCCTCCCCGCACACACCCTGCACCTCTCCGTCTGCTGTTCGTCTGTATCCTTCGTCGAACCCTTCCCTACGCGATCGACGGACGAACGGCGCCAGCGTTCCCCTGAGTTCTGTGAGCTGCTCGAGCAGGTTACCGAACCCCAGAAGGGGCTCACGGGAATGCCATCTGGAGCCGAGTCAGACAGAAGTCGTGGGCAACCCGGAACCTGCCAGTTGGGAATGGCGTCTGAAGAGGGGGGCAGTCTCGTGGGACTGAGCCGCTCCCTGGGGGATGGGACGCTGACTCCGGGCAGATGGTGTCAGAACGGAGTTCAGCTGTAGGACACCCCGTGGGGGCTGGAGAACAGGTCACTGCGGGGAAAAGCACCCACACATTTGGTGGCCAGAAGCGAATTACTCTGTGAGCTCAGAGTAAGAGTAAAGGACAAACCGGAGAGCCTCCCTAGACACACAGATAAAAAGATGCTTTCGAAAAGGCAGGGATTTGGGGCGCCTGGGTGGCTCGGTCAGTTAAGCGTCTGACTTCGGCTCAGGTCATGATCTCACGGTCCGTGAGTTCGAGCCCCGCGTCGGGCTCTGGGCTGACGGCTCAGAGCCTGGAGCCTGTTTCGGATTCTGTGTCTCCCTCTCTCTCTGCCCCTCCCCCATTCATGCTCTGTCTCTCTCTGTCTCAAAAATAAATAAACGTTAAAAAAAATTAAAAAATAAAAAAATAAAGAAAAATAAAATAAAAGGCAGGAGTTGCCAGATTGAATAAAAAGCAAGACTAACTCTGCCTACAAGAAACACACTTTTTTTCTTTTTTAATATTTATACTTTTGAGAGAGAGAGAGACAGAGCATGAGCAGGGGAGGGGCAGAGAGAGAGGGAGACACAGAATCCAAAGCAGGCTCCAGGCTCTGAGCTGTCGGCACAGAGCCTGATGCGGGGCTCGAACCATGAGATCGTGATCTAGGCTGAAGTCGGACGCTTAACCGACTGAGCCACCCAGGCACCCCAACAAGAAACACACTTTAAACATAAAGACACAAACAGGTTAAGAGCCAAAGATGGAAAAGGCATACCACACTGATACTGATCCACAGAAAGCTGCAGTGGCCACATTAGCCTCCAATGGAGACTGAGAGGGACGTGCCAGGGACAACAGGGATGCTACGTAAAGTGACAGAGGGCCAGCTCATCAGATGTGCACACCGGACAGAACTAAAGGGAGACTAGAGTGAGTCACAATTACAGAGATTTCAACACGTCTAATGCAACAGTTAGCTCAACGAGCAGTCAGTAAAGATAACAGGAGTTTTACGGACACTATATCACATGCCCCGAGTGACATTTATTGAATGTCCAACCAACAAAAACAGAACACATGTTATTTACAGGTACACAGAACATTCATCAAGATCAACTGTTCCAGGACAATAAAGCAAACCTCCGTAAATGTGAAAGGTCTCCGATAAGAGGGGGACTGAACGAGAAACCAACAACAGAATGATATCTAGAAAAATCCAAAATATGTTCAAATCAATAACCCTTCTATATTAAGCCAAGGGTCAAAGACAAAAATCACAAGGACAGTAAAACAAATTTAATCGCAAAGGAAGCAGAGAGAGAAGAAAACAATAGAGAAAAGACATGAAATCAATGAAACCAAACACTGGTTCTTTGGAAAATCAATACAATTGACAAACTTCTACACAGACAAAGACAGACATCACCACCACCAGGAACGAAAGAGGGGTGCCACCTTAGACCTCGCACATGGTCAGGATGATAGGGGAATACACAAGCAACTGTATGACTACAAAATCGGCAACTTCTAGGAAACCAACAAACTCCTGGAAAGACACATTACCGAAACTCAATAGAGAGATGACCCGAATAGCCTTTAAGAAATTAAATTTGTGGGGCGCCTGGGTGACTCAGTTGGTTAAGCATCCGACTTTGGCTCAGGTCAAGATCTCACGGCTCGTGGGTTCGAGCCCCGCGTTGGGCTCTGTGCCGACAGCTCAGAGCCTGGAGCCTGCTTCGGCTCCGTCTCTCCCTGTGTGTCCCTCTCTCTCTGACCCTCCCCCACTCGTGCTGTCTCTGTCTCTCTCAAGATAAATAAACCTAAAAAGTTTAAAAAACAAAACAAAAATACCAGAATGATGAAATCAGCAAAACCCAGATTACAGGAAATTCTTCAGGAAACAACCCAGTTTCCTTAACAAACAAATTCCACTTGAAACCTGACCTGAACTAGCAAATCTATATAAAAATATTTTTTAGACAATGTGGGAAATTTGGATACCAGGTATGTGATATAGAGATTACTATTAGTTTTAAAGCTGTGATAAAGGTATTGCAGATACAACTTTTGAAAGAATGCTATCTTTTCAAGACACTTACTGAAACACGTCCAGGTAAAATAGGATTTCTGGTGTTTGCTTCAAAATAACTGAGGGGGGATACAGCTAAACGAATGGCCACGAGCGAGCAGCTGCTGCAGCTGGGTGACGGCGCGTCCTAATCTCTCACTTCCGTGACAATTATTTTAAGAAGGAAAAAAAAAACCCCAATTAGACGGACTGCCGACTCTTCAAGAGAAGCAATGTGAACCAGGAGACAAAGGAATGGTACCTTCAAAGTTCTGAAAAAAGGCCAAACCAGAATTCAACACTCAGCAAAAATATTCCTGCAGAAACTGATCTAAAATAGAAACCCCGTCAGACAAGGCAAACGCCGGATGTGCCTGTACCGAAGGAAAGGCGGACGGGGTTCCTTCAGGCGGGAATAACGCAGCCCCACAGGGAAGCTCAGTGACGCGGAGACGACGACAAGAATAATAAAAATAGTGGTGGGTGCTCGGTACGCCCCTCACACCTGGGGACCCGTGCTTCTCGAAACTGATCAGTGGAATCAACTAAAGCCATCAAGACACCCGCAAACCTACGCGCATGTGCATCGTGAATAAAAACCGTAGTTCACCCTGATAGCTCCCACCTCAACCCAACACCACAGATCCTTCTAGTCTCCCCCTTTCTGCATCTGTGGCTTCTTTTTCTGGCTCCCGCTATCCTTAAAGATTTGCCCATTTGCTCAATCCTACAACATCCAGAAAGTAGTTTCAGAATACTAACGCGGACCACCGAGGAAAAACAAGCGTTTGAAGTCGGGACGGTGATTTATAAACGTTTGTGTCCGGGCTTGTGGGTTTAGCACTGGGTCCAAGAGTTTCTTGGGTCGGTCTTCCCTCTTAAACGTAGTTATTTTGTTCCTTTGAAACACAATTAGGTTCACTTGTTTCTGTCGATAACACAGCACAGAACTAGAACAGCAAAACCAAGATCTCGAGGAGGACATCACCAACGAGGCAAAACCAACAAGCAATTTCCTTCACTCCAAAATAGAAGCACAGAGAACAAACCAAAAACGTGTCCAAGGCCTACGTGTACGAGGTAGCAGCCCTGCACGGGACGGAGCCGCCCGGGGTCTGACACGATGGCAACCCCAAAGCAGCCGCAGGTATTCACTGGACGTCCGGAGGACGGCGTTTCCCGCCCCACGATAAAGCTGATGTGTGTCGGCGGTCCGAGGTGAGGTCCAAAGAGGCTGGAGCGGAACAAGCGGCCAGAAACTTCCTTCCGGGGCAGAGAGCTGCGTGGAACTGCTGGGAACAGACTAAACGGAGCAGCTTGGGGAGAAAAGCAGCAAAGGGTCGAGAAGGGGCTCCGAAAGCCAGCCGCTGCTCCAGAGCGTCAGGACGAGGGCCTCTGGAATCCGCGTCGTCCGCGTCAGACCAGCCAGCGCTCCAGGGCGTGACCGGAGGCTCAGGACACAACTTGTGGCGTCGGAACTGCCATCCCCCTTCCCCGCGGGAGCCATGGAAGCACCGGCCCTGCAGAGTCCCACTCGGCAGCTCGACCGCTACCTGACCTCCGTCACGGGTCCCTCGAAAAGCCCCGTTCACAGGGCACGGCTGTCACCTGAGCCGATTCAGAGCTCGCTTTGTGACAAAAACCCTTTCCCCGGGGAGTCTGTTGAAAACAGCTGCCAAGGCCGCAGGGCCAGCTGGGGCCAGCAAGCGCCTGGTCACAGGTGTAAAGGGAAGATCCGGGGAACAAGAGGTCTACAGGGAGCTTTGAAAAACTCCGGCCAACTCCCAGGGATGCAGAGGACACGCATGTGCAGAACGGTGCATGAGCCCAGGAAAGATGTGAGCGGCCACCCCAACCCCTGCCCTCTGGCCGCAAGCAGAGGGTGAAGGTGACGACAGAGTGCTCCGGGACAGACGCACACACACAGCCCCCGGCAGGGACGGCAGACACACCGATTCGAGGCGTTTAAGGAGGTCTCGGACCAGGGGTGGGGGGTCGGGGGGAGGAAGTCTCGGACCAACTGACCACTAGGCTCACCAAGCAGAGACAGCAGTGGCCAAACGCTACAAAGAACACAGACTTTCTAGAGTTAGTTCGGGAAAGCCATGGAAGAAATAGACTAAAACAAAACAAAACTCCAGCCACAAAAACAAACACGAGAGGGAGGAGGATCTGATGTCGTTTTCAACAAAATCAAAAGTATTACAAAACATGCAAAGAAGCAGGAAAGCATGGGCCATACACAGAGGAAAACAGTCAAAAGAAACTGTCCCTGAGAGGACCCAGATGTTAGACTTACTAGACAAAGACCTTAAATTGAGCATTATAAATGTGTGAGCTGAATTAAAGGAAACAATATACACAGACGATGTATAAAACATATAACATCTCATCAAATAAACATCAACATACAGAGAAAAATCATAAAAGAGAACTAAGCAGGAATTACGGGATGTTGAACTGCAGGACAATGGACACATTCACTAGAGGAACCAGCACACTTCAAGACAAGTCAGCGAGAACAGCCACGTGGAAAGCCAGCAGGGGAGCACGGCCCTCGACACACCTGCCCAACATGGCCCACGTGGCCAGAAAACACGGGTTACACTTCAAAGGGCTAAAACTATACAAGTGTCCTTCACCCACAATGCGGTTAGGTTATAAAACAATAACAGAAGGGAACTTGAGAAATCAATAAATATTTGGAAATAAAAGCACATTTCTAAATGATCCGAGTGTCAGAAAGAAATTACAAGGGAAATTAGAAAGTATTTTCAT
This sequence comes from Panthera onca, assembly GCF_046562875.1. NCBI lineage: Eukaryota > Metazoa > Chordata > Mammalia > Carnivora > Felidae > Panthera > Panthera onca. The sequence continues at coordinate 140,722,626 of NC_138345.1, read as the reverse complement.
CCAAATGAAAGTAACACACCAAAATTTAGATGTTGAAGGGCTCAGAGAGAAATTTATAGCTTTAAATACCTGTATTAGAAAAGAAGAGGGGTGCCCGGGTGGCTCAGTCGGTTAAGTGTCCGACTGCAGCTCAGGTCATGATCTCACGGTCCATGGGTTCGAGCCTCGCGTTGAGCTCTGTGGGGACAGCTCAGAGCCTGAAGCCTGCTTTGGATTCTGTGTCTCCCTCTCTCTCTGTCCCTCTCCCGCTCACACTCTCTCTCTCAAAAATAAATAAACATTAAAAAAAAATTTTTTTTAATCTTCCCATAAAGAAAATCGTAGGCCCGATTAATAGCTTTACTGGTGAATTTTATCAAACACTTACAGAAAAAACACTACCGACACTCCGTGAATTCTTTGAAAACAGAAGAGGATGGAAGCCTTTGCAGTAGAATGAGCAGAAAGAGGCCACACCACCTCCATACCAAAGTCAGGCAAAAACAGCAAGAAAGAACAGCTCACTACATACGCAAAGGAAGCCCCACGTTTTTTCCCACAGTACAACAGGACTGCAGAGGAGGGGGCACCAGGAAGCTAGAAAACGTCATGTGAGTCGTATCTCCTTACATTTCAGAAAAGCCAGTATTATATAAAAATAAACGTGGCAGACAGAATGACAGGGTATGCCGAGTTACACGGCAAGGAGGAATTCTTAACCAGGCTGCACGTGGAGTTCAGTAAGATCATCCTGGATTGTTTGGATGGACCCAGTGTGATCGCAAGGGTCTTTACAGCGGAAGGGGCAGGAGAGAGACAGGGAGTGACGCCTTCAGAAGGAGGGCCGCGTGACGTGGCCCTGTTGCCTCTGACGACGGGTGCCCATCGGCCGCGGAATATGGGCGTCCTCCAGACAGCGTAAAAGGTGAGGAAACAGACTCACCACTAGCGCCTCCAGAAAGAAAGGCAGCTTGCCGACAACACCTTGATTTCAAGCCCAGTGACACCCGTCTCAGATGTGACCTCCAAACTGATTTCAGCCAAGTTTGTGATAGTCTGTTAAAGCAGCACCAGAAAACTAACACGATAAGCGACAGAGAGAATTATGGCCAAATCTCACAAAAGGATGAGAGAAAAAATAACAAAGAGCAGAAAGCATCCCCTAGGAGGCTCAGGTGGTTCACCTCTGACTCTTGATTTCAGCTCAGGTCATGATCCCAGGGTCACGAGATCGAGCTCCATGTCCGGCTCCATGCTGACAGCACGGAGCCTGCCTGGGAATCTCTTCCTCTCTGCCCCTTCCCTGCTCATTCTCTCTCTCTTTCTCTCTGGGGGGGGGGGGGGAAAAAAGGCAGAAAGCATCTCTACAGATAATGAAAGCACATCAGAAAAACATAACCTCAAATCAAACTATATGAAAACTGTAATGTATTTCAAAAGAAACTAAAGATATTTAAAAATAAAACAATGAGCCACCTAAGTCAGGATAGGAGAATACAGAGATGAGATTATGGATCCTAAGAAAATATTACAGGGCGCCTGGGTAGCTCAGTCGGTTGAGTGTCCCACTCTTGACTCCAGCTCAGGTCACGATCCCACGGCTCGTGGGTTCGAGCTATGCTGACAGCATGGAGCCTGCTTGGGATTCCCTCTCCCTCTCTCTCTCTGCTCCTCCCCACTTGCCTACATACTTTCTCTCTCAAAAATAAACAAACAAACATTAAAAAGAAAAAAAGAATAAAAACTAAGCTAGAAGCACCATCAGAACAAGTAAACTCCACAAATGATCACTTAAGACAAACAGCAAAGAAAAATAATTTTTTTTTTTTTTTTAAATTTTTTTTTTTCAACGTTTTTTATTTATTTTTGGGACAGAGAGAGACAGAGCATGAACGGGGGAGGGGCAGAGAGAGAGGGAGACACAGAATCGGAAACAGGCTCCAGGCTCCGAGCCGTCAGCCCAGAGCCTGACGCGGGGCTCGAACTCACGGACCGCGAGATCGTGACCTGGCTGAAGTCGGACGCTTAACCGACTGCGCCACCCAGGCGCCCCAAAATAATTTTTTTTTAACGGAAAAAAAAAGAAGGACTAAAAAAGACTAGAGAAATGGACTGAAAGGCTGATGAGAAGATCCAACAACACACACGTAATGAGAGCCCCTCTCCTCCCCGTAAAGTCGGAGGGGACAAAGCAAGGGAACAGAACACTGAAAACTTAAAAACCTTTCCTGAAGTAAAACTTGTGAACCTACATATTGACAGAGCAAGCCGTGTGGATGAGAATCCATGCCCAACAATTAACACTAAAAGAGAATGCCATTCTGGCCAAAAAAAAAAAAGAGTCACTTATATTGGAAAGAAAGTAAAATTATCATGCATTTGACAACAATGTTTTATGCTAGAAGAGAATAACATATTTAAGATATTCAAAGGAAGAAAATGTGAGCCGAGGACTTTATATCCAGTCAAACTGACTTTTTAAAAAAATCTTTTAATGTTTATATTTATTTTTGAGAGAGAGAGAGAGAGAGAGAGAGAGAATGTGTGTGTGGGGGGGGGGGGAGGGGCAGAGAGAGAGGGAGACACAGAATCCGAAGCAGGCTCCAGGCTCCGAGCTGTCAGCACAGAGCCCAACGTGGGGCTCAAACTCATGAACCGTGAGATCATGACCTGAGCCGAAGTCGGACGCTCAACCGACTGAGCCACCCAGGTGCCCCAGTCAAACTGACTTTCAATTGCAAAGGACACGTAAAAACTGTTATTGGGGCACCTGGGTTCAAGCCCCATGTTGGGTGTAGAGATTACTTAAAAATAAAATCTTTATTTTTATTTATTTATTTATTTATTTATTCATTCATTCATTCATTTATTTATTTATTTTTAACGTTTATTTATTTTTAAGACAGAGAGAGACAGAGCATGAACGGGGGAGGGGCAGAGAGAGAGGGAGACACAGAATCGGAAGGAGGCTCCAGGCTCTGAGCCATCAGCCCAGAGCCCGATGCGGGGCTCGAACTCACGGACCACGAGATCGTGACCTGAGCTGAAGTCGGACGCTTAACCGACTGAGCCACCCAGGCGCCCCAAAAATAAAATCTTTAAAACGCATTTAATATGCTTAAATCTGAGTTCATGGGACGCCTGGGTGGCTCAGTCAGTTAAGCATCTGACTTCAGCTCAGGTCATGATCTCATGGTTTATGAGTTCAAGCCCCACATCGGGCTCTGTAATGACAGCGCAGAGCCTGCTTGGGATTCTCTCTCTCTCTCTCTCTCTCTCTCTCTCTGTACCTACCCAATTTGCATGCTCTGTCTGTCTGTCTCTCTCTCAAAAATAAAAAATAAATACGTCAACAATAAAATCTTCAACTGGTCACCTTTGGAGGAAGATAGAAGATGGATTATTTTGAAACCTGGCGGAGAGAAGAGCCAAGCATTTATCTCGGGTGTCCTATGTGAACCCGAGCCCTAGATAACCAAACGACGATGACAGGGTTCTCTTACTGGAAGTCCAGCTCATACACGCAGCTGCAGTGACGGCAGGAGCATCACCGTTTTGTCACTTGTCTGGAATTAACGCACGTCGTCCGTGCGTCGTTGGCTGCCAACATCGGAAAAGAAAGACATTGCGCGTTAGGTGTCTCCTGATGGACCACAACACCCCCGTGAAGGAGCCTTGCCGAGTCAAACCCGAATCCGATCAAACCTCTATATCCAACTACCCCTTTCCAGGAAACCAGGGAGAGATGACACTACACGGGAGGACCGCCATCAGCGAAATCCAGACTGTGAGAACCACAAGCCCAACCACAAAAAACTTCCGCGGGAGGTGGGGGGCGAGCTACAGATAATACTGAAATGCCATCTAAGTCAACAGGCAGAACTTAACTAGGACTTGGAGGTACGTGATTCGGTCACAAAACTACGAAGAAAAGCAAGGACGGACTTGCCACAAAAGCCAGGCTGGCAGTTACTTCAGTCAGGACGGCGGGGGGCGGTGGGGGAGACACGGATGAGGGGTCTGGGGAGCCAGCAGAAGTCCGTTTCTTGACCCAAGTGATGGTCACAAAAGTGTCCACCTTATAACAACCCATCAAACCACACGCTTACTTCCTGGTTTCCGCGTCTGCGCTATACTTTAAAAAGGTTTAAAAACCCAAACCGTATGAAACCATGTTGACGAGGGTGCTGTGGTGTTGGTTCCAGGGGCCAACAGACTGGCAGAGACTGGAGAGCCCGGGGACAGGCCCACGCACAAGGTCTGCACACGGCAGACTTTTGACGCTGGAGACGCTGGAGAGCAGCGAGCAAGGAGGATCTTTTAAATACATGGGGCCACAACAATTAGATCTCCGTGTGGAAAAATGACACCTGACCCTAGTTCACGCCATCCCCCAAATCGACAGTCACGCTAAAGGCAAAACAATAAAGAACGTAAGATGGAAAAACATTCTTACGACCTTGACTTAGAGCAAAACAGAACTACCAAGGGAAGATGGACAAACCAGGCCACATTAGAATTAAGAAACTTAAAAATCAAGGAAATACAAATGAAATCCAGAACACCATACACCCTGTAAAGCGGCCACACACACACACACACACACACACACTGAGCCGACAGTGCCAGGGGCCGGACTAGGACACGCAAGCCCGGCCACCCTGGAACACACTGCAGCCCCCCACGCTATCGTGTGACCAGTCACAGGGTCACGCCCACAAGATGCCTGGAGACCTGCAACAAAGGACAAATCCAAAAACGTTTGTGGCAGTAATCACAGAGGTGTAAGCGGCTCCCGACCGCAGATAACATGTTGCGATAGATCCGTGCGTGGGATAGCCCAGAGCCACGACAACGAAGAAACTGTCATAATATCCAGCAACCACGACAGTGAGCAGAACACGCACTGCATGACCCCCGTATATGAACGACAGTGGCACAGGCCCGGAAAACAAGGGACTTTGGGACTGGGGAGCACGGGGGTGGCGTCCATCTCTCGAGCTGGTGACGATTCACAGAGATGAGCACTTGTCCGCGTGTCTTATGCTTCACGACACAAGACTTACACTCTGGAAATCACCCACACAGCCCCGGCAGCTGCCCCCCAGTGCCCACCACGGCTGCCTTCCTGGCGCACGGGAGGTCGGCCAGGACCGTGCCCGGTGCAGGTGGCCGCCCACACAGACACACGTCTACAAGGGGATGCGCAACTTAACTGCAGTCATCGTGAAAGGCTTTCACTTTCTATTTTATACAGTCCTCTGTTGCTTGACTAATTTTGTGCATATTATTTCATAATCATAAGTAGCAATGATATTGCTAATTTAAGAAAACCACTGTCATCTGATCTAGCAGCTTACTACTAAAGAAAATCAGCTTTTCCTACTATTTTGGTACAAATTAAAGGGGAAAAAAAGAAGCGTGTTATCTTTGGTTTTCAAACCACAAAAGGATTATGCTACTGTGGCAGTTTTGATCAGTCTGCATAGATAAAAAGGACCAGTAGGTTTTTGCCACCTACCCCTGGAGAGGATTTCTCTGGATGGTTCTGACCCTACTCTCCAGCAAACAGAAACAGGGTGACCAATGACAACGTGTCAAACCCAGAATCCTTCTAGAACAAACTTCATCACCCTGTCCACGGCTGGCTGCCGCTGCTTGCAGCCCAGGGCCCCCGGGCCCCCGAGATAGGAGGCGGTCCCAGGTCTCTGCAGCCCCTGGGGCTCCCTGATGCTGACTGAACATTGAGCGATTAAGGAAGCGATGGCCCCCTCGGAAGGTGCGACAGCAATCTCAACTTCCAGAGCGATGGAAGGGCGGGGGGAGACAGAAAGAAGGCACCCCAAAACCAAAGTTCCTTCAACTTACGGTACGTTTCTTAGCTTCAAAGACAAAAATACCAAAAAGTAAACGGCAGCTTCAGAGGTTCCTTTCCATAGGCTAGACAAAGTAAGACGTATGGACGTGCTCGGACTCAGAGAAGTTGCTGTTCTTTTACCAACGGGACGAAAGAAACCACCTTCCAACTCCACGGCGCTGAAGTCCAGAGCAGAGTCAGCGTCCGGGGGGCAGAGCTGCCCGGCTGTCACCCCGGGCCGCTTGCTAACACAGCCGTCTGTTTACTGATCTCAGACACTCTGGGCGCCAAACAGCCATTTTAGTATTTTTCATCTCTCACAGCCACATCGAAACATATTAAACGAACACCCCTCCGAGATACCAGGTCTCACTGGGTCGGGCCGGCAAAGACCGGGTGCCGGACACACCCTCCGTCTGCGGGGCTGTGACAAGCCTTCAGGGGACCACACGCTTGGAGGGGAATCTGGGAACCCCTGCTACAGTGACATCCTTGGACGCAGCAATCCCACCGCGAGGACCAGACCCCAAAGACAGCCCTCATGCAATATAAAGTAACACCTGCCAAGGCTGGTGACTGCAGCGTCCTACCGAGGCCGGACCGCCACTCCAACACCCGTCGGGAAGGACGGACACATTCATAGGTGCCGAAGAGAACAGCGAGGCACACACGCAGTGTAAGAGTACCTGCTACCTTTTATGAAAGACCAGCCGGGAGCTACACACAGACGTGTCAATACTTGGCTTTGCGGGACGAAGCAGACACAGAGATGACGGCCTGTAAACAGTAGAGGAAACAGGGACGGGGTGGAATTTCTGACGTCTTCCATAGGATTTTGACTTTTGAGCCGGGTAATTATTTTGAACGTAAAAATAAAATCTAAAACTTCCTCATCTGAAACAAACAAACCGAATTTTTTGTATCAAACGAGCAACATAATGACAGACAAAAGAATATCCATCAAGAGGCTTGTTTTAAAACGCACTGTTTTATTACTAATACGTACTAAGAACAAAAGGAAAACCCTCAAAAACAAAAGCACCTTATGGGGGCCTGGCTGGCTCAGCTGGAACACGGGACTCTTGATCTCAGGGTTGTGAGTTCGAGCCCCACATTGGGTATAGAGATTACTTAAAAATAAAATCTTAAAAACAAACAAACGCGAAAGCACCTTAAACTCGGCTAAGTAGTGTCGTTAGTAGTAACCCAGTATTGTAACATCACACCCTATTTTATGTATACTTGTCCATAAAACAAGTAATTATGCCAATGATATTACGAATCAAGATTTTTGGGGCGCCTGGGTAGCTCAGTCGGTTGAGTGTCCAACTCTTAATTTCGCCTCAGGTCATGATCCCAGGTTGTGGGACTGAGCCTCGCACTGGGCCCCAGGCTGCGCATGGAGTCTGCTTGGGATTCTCATTCTCTCTCTCTCTCTCTCTCCATCTGCCCCTCCCCACCCCACAAGCCTGTGCACGCACGCTCTAATTTAAAAAATGTATGTATATAAATCAAAGAAATTAAGTAAAACTTTAAAATAATTTCAAATCTGTACTGAAAAACTCAGGATGATCTTACAATGTTTTAAAAAAATGTTTCATAGTTCTGTCCACGAGACAGGTGCTTAGAGCAGCAATCATGTGCAAACACAGTGAACACATCCAACACCCAGGTCTCGGCTTCTAAACACTTTTCTGCACTAACAGGGAGCAAAGCACTTTGGAGCAGTGGCTGATGGCAGGTCGGGAGAGGGAAGGAAAGGGCCAGAGAGGTGCTCTCACAAAGATGCCGAGTGAGGGGCAGGGGCCACATCGCGGGGGCTCACAGCTGCTCCGCTATCACCGCGTGAACGCCGAAACACAGAAGACGTTAATAGACTCTAATGCAATGAGTAAATAAAAATCCATCAGTCTGCACTGATACTCAAAACAGAAAAAGGAAAAACAAAAGCGTTTGCCACGGTGAAGGTATGACCGTCTGCCCCCCTGACGAGCGGTGATAAAGGGAGAGGGCCCGGCGTCTGTCCCCTCTTCCCAGGATGCCCGGGTGAGAGGGACACGGATAAAATACACAACATAAGGAAGCCGGCCTCGGTGGCAGGACGGCCTCCGAGAACGGCGCGGCAGGCGGCATCCCCCTTGGGAGAACGTGCCGCCCGACTCCCACCCTCTTCCCGCCAGATCACAGCACACGGGGAGCCAAGTTAAATGACACAGTGCAAAACAGATCCCGAACACGAGGCACTCACAAGACGACCATCCTAGCCTCTTCAAAGAGTCAATGTCGCGGAAAACAACTGGGGTGTGGGGGGTATTATTCCAGAAGAACAGACACTAAAGAGATATGACAGCCAATGCAATGACACAGAGTAGGCTCTGGTTTGGAGAAATCAGCTACTGGTTTCAGAGCGGCCAGCCCACGGGTGCGAAGAGACCACTGTTCCGCGTTCTAGACGTGATCAGCGATGGTGCTGCTGGTCACACAGAAGAGTCTCCTTTTGCCTCTTCTTGGGAGAAAAGGGCATTTAGGGGTGAAGCGCTGGAAAACACGCAATTGCCTTTGCAGAAGTGCGGCCAGCGCCAGACGGGCCGAAGGTGGCGGTGATGGCGACACGCCGCCAAGCGCTGTCAGAAACTCCACACGTAACCTTGAAAACACTGAAGCGTATTTGCATCCAGCTGTCCGTGAGCCGTCCAGCGCCCAGGGAATCAATGAGCCACAGCGACAGCCCGCCCGGTTCACACCTGGACACGATCGTCTTCCCACAAGGTCATAAACCGGGACCAGGTGCGCGTGGGCGAGTCACTTTACACACCCCGAGCGGGAGTAACCGTAACCGACACGTTCTAGGGCTGGACACAGCACCACGCGCCTCAAAGCCGGAAGTTCCACCAGGGCCGCTGCGCTCACACAAAGGAAAAGGATCATCCAGTACCAGCTCCATGGATGTGGGGGACAGATCCGAGAGCACAGACAGCTGCTAAGGGTTAACCTCAGAAACCCAGAACCAGAGCCCTTCCCGTGAGACGCGGTCAGACACGGCGATAAGGCTACCTTGGAAACAAAGCACATTCCAAAGCAAGCAAACAGACTGTGCTAAGGTCAGCCGGTCCCCGTGCTGTCCCTGAAACGTTCTGGGTGGCAGACCAGGGCTCCTTGGTCGGTTCCGCTCACTCGTCTCGTGGGTCCCCTTTACCCAACACCAGCACCCTCGCTCGCTGCCTCCCCCTTCCCGTGCGGTCCAGGGCGGTCCCGCGAGGGACAGGCTGAAGCTGCTAAGAGTCCTGAAAGCGTCCTTTTACCTACAGGATGTGGAACACGGCCTCTGTGACAGGGAGACCGGAGGCATCCGGGAAGAGCTCCCTGCTCCCGACGCCGCTCCCGCGAGTGGAGAGCAAGCGAGCAGACCCCGAGGGGACGGTCAGTTTGCGGCGGCCGTGGGTAAAACGCAGCCCCTCACGCTTCACCTCTGTGGGGGCGCTGAAGCAGGACAGAGCACGTGCGGGGCCACCCAGACGGAAGAGCCATCGCACGGAGGGCACTCGGGTGGGCCAGCAGGGCACAGCCCCCTCACCCCACTCCCCAGCCCAGGAGCAGCGGTTTCCAGGGCACTCGGACCGCTGGGGAAGGGCCGGGTGCGGCCGCGGACAGGCCTTCACACGGCAGGTGCCCACGAGGGGCGCAGCCTGCCGCACACCGGGCGGGACCCGCGGGACTTGGGCTCAAGCAGACGGGTCAGCCTCTCCGCCACACTGCCCCTTCTTCCTCGGGGTCTCTGTCTGTAGCCCCCAGACCCCTGGGCTCGGACTCCGTCCAAGAAGGGGTCTTCCCGGAACGTACTTCTCAAGCAGAAACTGCCCTCACCTCTGCCTGCACCTGCCTGTATTTTCTTGGCCGGGCCTTCTTCTCTGGTGTAAGTCTATGCCCAGCGTCACCGCTCAGGTCTCCTTTTCAAAACCACTACTGCCCCCCGCAGGTAGAACCCTGCTAGGTACCGCGTGAGAGGCCGGCATACCTCACAGTCAAGCACCTGTCCCTCTCAGGAACCCCTGCCTCAGAAACACGGAGCACGAGAAGGAAAGGCTTTATTTTTCTCCCGGCAACGCTTCCAGAATTTGAACTACCCACAGCTCGTTGTCAAATAACCGGCAAGGAAGTGATGTGAGCTATTTCAGAATGAAGAAAAATCCGGGCGGTGGAAAGCGGGGTGAGGGAGAAGGGCAGGAAAGACAGGGCTGTACCAAGGGTGAGCCCCTGGAAGGGGAGAGGACCAGAACCCCGTGGAGTCCAGACCCCGAGGCCGCAGGACGGTCGGGGCCGGCGGCGCACTGTGACATTTCCGCGCAGCTAAATTCAGTAAAACGCAGAAGGTAAGTGAGAGCCACGGACTCCGGCTGCTTCTGTTCTCAAGCCCCGAGATTCAAGTAGTGTCTTCAACGCCAAACAGTAATTAGAAGAAAGGCAGTCCGGCCTCGAAACGGTGTGTCGTGTGCAGAGAATGCTGGTGAGGAGGAGTCCAAGGGGCCGCTCGCCACCCGTCCGAGGCCCCCCGCACCAGGTCCGCGCCACGCCCGGCGTCACGCACCTGCTTCCCTCCCCTCACCACGCGATCATCGCCGCGAGGGAGTCAGACCGCAGTCTGGAGACCACAGGAGCTGGCGCCAGGCAAGGAAAACCGCGACACGAGGTGCAGAGAGGCCTCCCCTGCCGCTCAGTCTCCAGATTCTGCGCCGTGGGGACGGGGTCCGGATGGCAGGTCCTCGCGCTGCCTCTGCTCCGTGAACCCTGCGTGCCGCTGCACCGCAGCGGAACGGGATGCAATCAACCGCTCCAATAACTTACTTTAAATCTCCCTCCGAGCTGTTAGGACGTTCTTTCCGCAGCCTGTGTTTTGCGCCAACCTCCTTACTTGCACGCAGGGACGTTAGAGAACAGTGTTTTCACACCCAAAATACCAGGAATAGCCAGAACGGTATCAGGAAGGGGTAGCTGTCAAGGAGACTACCTGTCAGGTAGACTGAGTCCAAGCTCCCTTCTGACACAGGAGGCTGATCGGGTCCCATGGAACTTCTGAGGACGCCCAGAACTTCTCTTACCCCGTGCTAGGTCTTTCAGCGAGAAAACATTAAGCAGATATGCCCCGAGCAAGGGTCAGGGAGGTGAGCACAGGGATGGGCGCCAACACCCCACAGGAAGCCCTCCAAGGAGATAGAGTTCAGCTCCTGTGAGCACTTTCCTCTCAAAAGAAAACTTTGTTGAGTGACCAAAATTAACTCCTAAGTGAAATCTGACTTAGTCAAAGCACTTTTTTAAAAACTCCAACTAACTCCTTCCAAGCCTCCCAATTTTATCACAATACAGACAAAACAAACATTAATATTTCTAATAAAAAGTCACCAGGATGCCCTTGCCCTAACGAACTGGCCTCGTTCAAGCCTGAAAAGCATTTTTTTTTTTAAACCATGCACTCGATTTACTCAGAGTTGACTTCAAAACAAATAACTTCCCTTTTTTACAAAAAGAAGAATGCCAACAGAAGCTGGTCCTGATGCCTGGCGGAGACCTCTTCCAGAGAGGCGCGCGGGGTCCCCGAATGTCACCCCAAACCCGCCACCCGCGGAGGGCGCCAGGGGGTCGCCAGGGCTGGGCTGGGGGAGCCCCCGCGCTGCAGGCACTGCGGGACAGAGACACAAATGCCCGGGTCCGGGTCCAGACCAACAACCACAATTGAAACCCGTGTGAAATTACGCTTTGCCATTTGATTCCTACCTTACTGATTAAATCTGAACGGCGGTGCCCAGAGGCACGACGACCGAGGGCCCCGCAAGCGTGCGCCTCCTAAGACACTAGGACGACGGGCCGTCTCTTCCTGGAAATACCCCTGAAGACGAGCTACACCGAGAAAAAACCCCAAATGCGATTTGTAGGGCAACTCGCTGTGGTGATGGGGGCCAAGCGCTGGGAGAAGGCGCGCCCAGGACCCCCGGCCCCCGGCCCCGCACCTCGGGGCTCCGCACCCCGTCCCGGCCGCACCAACTTTCTACCACTTGAGATGTTTTGTCAACAAAATCCTGCCGTCCGGAAGACGCGTCTCGGGCGCAACCGGCGCGGCCCGCCACACGCCAGCTGTCAGCCGGGGGGCCGGGGGGCGCAGGGCGCGGGCCGGGGTCGCGGGGCCGGGGCCGGGGGTCCCGGGGGCGGGGGGCGGGGTCGGCGTCGACCCCAGCCCTCCGGGCACCGCGGCCGAGTCGGGGGCGCGGGCGGGGTCCAGGCCACCGCAGGCCGCGCCCCCAAAGCCGCCCCCGGCCCGGCGCAGACAATGTCGCGGCGCCCCCAGCCCCCCAGCCCCGCAGCCCGACCCCGACCCCACTTCGACCCCCGTCCCCTGCCCCCGTCCCCGTCCCGGACCCCGACCTCCGACGGCGCACCGGGACGGTCGGGCCCGGGGCGCGAGCTCGCGGCCGAGGCACAGCCCGCTTCGGCCGCCCGCCGCGCACTCACCGCGGGCGCTGGGCTCGGGGCGGCGCGGCTCCCGCCCGGCTGCGGACGACGGCCGGCGCGGGCGGACGCTCCCATTCATTAGCCGCGGCTTTGTCTGCCCCCGCCGGCCCCTCCCGCCGCCGCCGCCGCCGCCCGCCCGCCGCCCGCGACGCCGCCGGACGCTGCGCCCCTCCCAGAGCCCCGCGCGGCGCGGGGCGGGGCCGGGGGCGGGGCCGGGCGGGCGGGCGGCACCAGGGAACCCAGGCGCGACTGTCGGGGCGAGCCCGAGCCGACCGCGCAGGCGCGGTCTCCGCCCCCGCGCCCGGCCGGAACGACCACGCAGGCGCGGCCCCGCCCCCAGGCCGGAGCGGGCTTGCCACGCAGGCGCAGTCCCCGCGCGCCGGCCCCGCCCCCGGGCTGCTGCGGACCGGCCTCTGAGGCGCCGATTCCGCACGCCGGCCTTGTGCCCGGGCCCGGCTGAGCCAACGGCGCAGGCGCAGTCCTCTCGCGCCGGCCCTGTCCCCGGGCCCGACTGGGCGACGGCGCAGGCGCAGTTTGGGCGTCCCGGCCCCGCCCCCGGGTCGGCTGGCGGGTGGGCGGCTGGAACGTCTGCGGGCGGTGGCGGGTCTGGCGGCCTGCGCCGCATTCCTGGGTCGCCTGTTGGCGGCGGCCCGCTCGCGGTGGCCCGGCGCCCGGCCCGTCCTGCAGCAGAGCCGCGGAGCCTCGGGGCGGGGACCCCCCCCCCCACCTGCGGCGGGCGCGGGGCCGACCTTCCCGCGGGGCCCACGGTCGCGGGACGGCCGCGCCGGGAGCCCGGCTTACCCTGAAGCCGCGCCGAGTGTCCTCCTTCGTGCATGGTGCTGCGAGGGCTGCCGCGGCTTCGTGCGCCGTGCGTCTAAGCCCTTAATTCTAAGACGATAAGGTGCTTCCATGCGCGGCCTCGCTCACTGCAGCACGGGGATTAAAACTTAAGCCCTGCGGGGGGCCGGGGAAAGACCCTCTGTGCAGCGCCCGGCGCCCCGGCGACCTCGTCCTGAGCAGCCCCTCGGGGGAAGGCCCGGCGCCAGCAGGTGCTGAGCGCGCGGGAACGCGGGCGGGCGTCGGGGTGTGTACGCCTCTGGACGTGTAACGTGCAGTTGCCGAATACAGACTTGTGTGCGGGCCGCACAGATGGTGCACACTGAATTTACCTTGTGTTGTGCGAACGTGAGACAAGCGTGCACTTTACAAAGTCTGAACGATTAGGTGAGTAGGCTGTGCCCGCTCCCGCCCAGCGCCCGGCACGCCTCCACCGGGCTGCGCCCTCTTGGGCCGTTCCTTCCTCTCCAGCCTCGGCGGGTGGGGGCTTGACTTCCGTGACTGAGCGAGGCCGACTGGCCTTAGGACCTTCACAGACCCGCTGTAACGCGCTTGTCTGCTACCAAATCCCAATGGCAGCGACTGATTTCTTCTGTTCTCGCTGATGGGTCCCACCTTCTAGAATGCTGCCTGGCACAGAGTCCTGGTGGACCCTTGTCATACAGCTCAGGGGGCAGCATACGTATTATGGCCACCGTCCAAATCCAGCCAGCCGTCTGGTTTGTTTGTTTTGTTTTTATGGCCTCGGAGCTAAGAATATTTTCTCACTTTTCAATGGCTGGGGGAAAATCAAAATAAGAATAATATTTCATGATGTGAAAATTACAGGAGATTCAAACGTCAGTGTCCTGATGGAGTTGTACTGGAACAGGACCAAGCCCGCCCACTCACGTCCTGCCTACAGCAGCTTTCCCAAGGCACAGGCCAAGTTCAGGAGTGGAAAGAGACACGTGACCGCAACAGCTATGAATACCTGCTATCTAGCCCTTTGTAGAAGTTGCGGACTCCTGCTCTGGATGAATGAACAGCCTCCTGCCTCATCCCTGCTGTGGTCACCTGTCTACTGACACCCTCGGGGGGCTCTCTGTTTCCCCCAAAGCCAGAGTTCTTACAGTCGAGGTGACCAGGCCTGCACTGCCCTCCCTCGCTGACCTGACTCCAGCCACACTGTCCTCTGTGCCCCACCTCAGGGCCTTGGCTCTGGCTGTTCCCCCCAACCGGAAAGCTTTTCCTCAATTGTGGCTGCCTCCCCCCTCACCTCTTCAGGTCTTTGCCCACATGTCACTGTACTGGGGAAGCTCTCTCTGACCACTGTGAGGCACGTCCCTCCCCTCACCCCCTCTCCCAGCTTCGTGGCCGGCCTCCCTGACTACAATCAATGCTCCGAGAGCGGAGGGCCTTGTTTGTCGTGTGCACTGACGTGTGCCACCCAGCACGAGAAGACCAAGCACGTCCTAAGTCGTGGCAGATGTTGACTGAGTCCCCACGACTGCCAGGAACCAAGCTAGGTGGGGACGTGAAAGGTTTGCTAGCAGAACGGCAGCGACTCTTCGTCCCTCCTACAGGTCAGCCAGGTGTGACCCGCGCTGACCCTTTGTAGGAATGATTGAGTCCACATGGCGGCCGTGTAACTTAATGCCTGAACGGGGCACTCTGGGCACGAAGTGGAGTGCTACTTCTAGTGGCGAAGCCAGCACCAGCACAAACTGGAACTGTCCCAGTGAGTCGGGATGCACGGTGACTGCATCGAACGGCTGTGTCCATCCATTTAGTAAATCTTTGATGAGCACTTTCCACCCTGTGCCAGACTGGGGCAGGGTCGAGAGGTGAGGGCTGGCGGCAGGTGGACGCCAAGCCTGGCCTGGGAGGGGGAGCTGCGGCCGCCGGGGTGCAGTTGGACAGTGACATCAGCTGAACCCCAAAGCTCTGTACTCCGGAATCGACGTGCTCTCAGTACTCCCCGTCTGGATACCGCGATACCCGCATCCGGGTGTCTCCATTGCTGCTCTCCCCAGGACCTCTCAGGCCTCCTGGGGTGGGGGCTGGAACGGAGGCTGCAGGGCCCCCGGGACCAGCAAGAGGGAGCGCCCCTGCGGCCACCACCTGTGAAGTGTTTCATCTTCCCTTCGCTGTTAGAGGCTAGAGAACTCCAGACCACTGATGTAGATGTGTGAGGGTGTCCCCACAGTTTGCCTCCGGGGACTCTTGGCCTGGAGTGACCTTCCTTTTTGGGGATAGATGAGCTTCCGGAAAGCCTGCCATGCAGCCCTGAAACCTCGGAGCTGTGCCAGATCGTTCTTGCCTTGGTGACGTTGATGTCATGATGCCGCCAGCCTGGGGAGTGACGCGGCCAGAAACAGGAAGGTGCAGAGGCCCCTGGCACAGAGTAGGTGTGCCGTGAACACTGGCTGCCTCTAGCTGACATCAGGACAGGAGACCCAGTGTGCCCGGGGCCACCGCCCCGCCCCCAGCCCCCAGTCCCCAGCCACAGCCCTGCCGCTGAGACCTCGGGGCTTCCCTTTCCCCACCTCTCAGGTGATGTAGTGAGGGGCATGAGGACGGCGTGAAGCAGGAGGGTAGGAGTTGTGCCCGCTGGAACCCCCACACCTCCAGACCTGCCCCTCTGCTCCGAGGGTGGACGGGTCCTGTTCAGGTAGGGGCCCAAAGGGGGAGGCACCTGGCTGGCTGGGAAAGTGAGGATGAGGAAGCAGCTGGGAATAAGCCCTGGGAGGCTCCATTGGGGTTTGGCCCCTTCCTGGGGTGTAGAAGAGGGGAGTGGAGGAGAACTGGGGATGACCGTGTCAGGTCGCTCATGGTGCGGAGAGGTGCTGAGGTGATGGTCCAAGGGGTGGACCGTGGCATCTCCAGCAGACCCTGCAGGGACCTAAGGAGAGAAATGCCAGAATTGGCAAGGGACCCAGGCAGACAGGAGCTGCAGATGGGGCACCAGCAGCAGTGATGACCTCAGGGGAAATGGAGTGAAAGCCGGAAGCTTACAGCAGCGCCTACCTGGAGGGGCCTTGTGGCTGGGATGGGGTCCTAGGGAGCACACAGGGCATCAAGCACCAGGGCCCTGGGCCAGGAACCAGCTCCTGTGGTTCCTTACAGCTTCCTTACAGGAACCAGTAAGCCGAGCAGGAAGAGGCCAGATCAGGAAGGGGCTTGAGGGTCTTCCAAGGTTGGAGAGGGCAAGGGTCCAGGGAGGAGGAGAGGCGGTAAAGCCAGACTGGATGGTGACATAACCCTGGGGGAGCAGCTGTGGCTGCCGCTGGAGGGAGCTGAGGGAACCCAAGAGGCGTCCTAGATAAGAATTCGGAAGGGATGTGCCGGTGGGAGCAGACCCCGAGTGGTGCAGGGACTCGGGTGGATGCCCGCACTGGCCCCGGCCTTCGCTCGGGAGGACACCAGCCTGCGGCAGCTGGCTCCATTTTATCTTCCAAGGTGGAAATGGCTTTGCAGTTTATGGCCATTTCTAGGGTTGCCGGATGTAGCAAATAAAAGTACACATGTTGTGTGGGACATCTTCACACTAAAAAATTACTTATTTGAAATTTGAAGTTTATCTGGGTATACCGTATTTCCTCTAGCAAATGTAACCATAACAGGTATAAATAATCCAGCTAACACGAAAATAAAAAGTGAGAACTCTACAATCCCACCCCAAAAGGGTAATCTCAAAAGCAATTTGATGTGTATCTTGCCCAGGTTTCTTTTTTTTTTTTTTTTTTTTTTTTTTTAATGTTTATTTTTGAGAGAGAGAGACAGGGCGTGAGCAGGGGAGGGGCAGAAAGAGAGAGGGAGACAGAGAATCCGAAGCCAGCTCCAGGCTCTGAGCTGTCAGCACAGAGCCCAACACGGGGCTCTAACTCATGAACCGTGAGATCATGACCTGAGCCTAAGTTGGATGCTCAACCAACTGAGCCACCCAGGCACCTCTTACTTCCCCGTTTTAAAAGTTGTATTTAGTTGGATGTACAGAGAGAGATGAGTCCACATCATCTACTCTTGAACCAGAAGTCCCTGGTGTTATTTTTTCGTTTTACTTATGTAACTATTTCTTCAACGTATTTTTACAACAGCTTTTTTAAGATATAATTCACATACCATACAATTCACTCATTTAAAATGTACGATTTAATGGTTTGTAGTGTATGTGTGGGGTTGTGAAACCCTCACCACTCAATTTTAGAACACCATCATCCCCAAAGAAACCCCATACCCATTAAAAGTCAGTCCCCATTTCTTCCTCCCCTGAGGCCCGACAACCACAGATATGCTTTCTGTGTCTATAGATTTGCCTATCATTGACATTTCACATAAATGGAATCATTCAATATGTGGCCTGTGGGCGTCTTTCCTTTGCGTAATGTTTTCAAGATTCACCCATGTAATTTCAGTACTTTGTTCCTTTGTTTGTGGACACGTGACATTTTATCCGTCTGTTCATCAGTTGACGGCCATTTGGTTTATTTTCACTTACTGACTATTGTGAATAACATTGCTGTGAATCTCCCTGTACGAGTTTCTGTGTGGACATGTGTTCTCATTTCTCTGGCGTGTATGGCCAGGAGTGGAATTTCTGGGCCATATGGTAACTCTCAGTTTAGCATTTTGAGAAACTGTGTCCAACCATCTTCCAAAGCAGAGGTACCTTTTTGCATTTCCTCCAGCAACATGTGATGGTTAGTTTCCCCATATTCTCACCAACACTTGGTATTATCTGACTTTCTTTTTTAAAATTTTTTACTTGGGAGAGAGAGAGAGAGAGAGAGCATGTGTGAGCGGGGAAGAGGAGCAGAGGGAGAGAGAGAGAATCCCAAGCAGGCTCCATGCTCAGTGTGGAGCCCAACATGGGGCTCTATCCCACGGCCATGAAATCATGACCTGAGCTGAAACCAAGAGTTGGATGCTTAACCAACGGAGCAATCTAGGCGCCCCATTATCTGACTTTTTGATTCCAGCCATCCTAGTGGGTATGAAGTGGTTTCTCTTTGTGGTTTTGATTTGCATGTCCCAAAACACCAATGATGCTGAACATTTTTTCATTTGCTTATCGGTTATTTGTGTATCTTCTTTGAAGACGTGTCTATTCAAGTTCTTTACCCATTTTTAATCTGGTTTCTTTTTTTTTTTTTTGGTTGTTGAGGACTTTGGCTTTTATTTTGAGAGAGATGTGGAGCCGCTGGAACGTTCGAAGCACAGAAGTGGCAGTATCACTTGTGCTGCTGTGTAGAGAAAAAGTACATAGTTTCACAGGTAAAACAGACACTAGTTAAGATACTGAGATAATCCAGGTGTGAGATAATAGTGACTGGCCCTGGCATAGTAACAGGAAGTCATGACACAGGGCTGGTTCCAGACACATTTTGAAGGGAGGGCCAACAAGATTTGCTAATGGATCACATGTGCCCAGTAAGGCAATGCCTCTCGCGCAGGAAACACGGGGTTACCGTTTACCGAGAAGGTGGGTTAGTATCCTGTGGCTGCCATAACAAAGTGCCACAAACTGGGTGACTTAAAATAACAGAAATGTATTGTCTCATAGATTAGAAGCCAGCACTCCCTCTGAAACCTGCAGGGCGGGATCCTCCCTGGCCTCTTCCGGCTTCCAGTGACTGTGAGTCTTGGCATTCCTTAGGCTTACAGCTCCATCTATCCAGTTTCTGCCTCTGTCTACATGGCCTTCTCATGGCCTGTGTCCAAACTTCCCTCTTCCCATTTTGACACCAGTCATTGGATAAGGACCCACCCCAGTGACCTCACCCTCCCTTGATCATCTGTAAAGGCCCCATTGCCACAAGGCCCAATTCACAGCTACTGGGGTTGGGATGTCACCGTATCTTTTGGGTGACCCAATTCAACCCATGAGAGACGGGGGAGGCAACAGAGGAGAAGTTTGGGGATGAAGGCCGGGAGCTGAGTATCAGGCGTCTTGAGTTTGAGATGCCTATTAGACATTGTAGGGGGATACTGAGGGGAAGCTAGATATAGGAGCCATCAAAGCATTAGTTTCAAAAAGTTAAAAATATGACTCCACAGCTCTAAAGTGAGAATGCGTCAAAGATTTATTTAAATCATTAATGAGGAACCCGGCGCGATGATGAGGCTAGTTTCAAATACTGAAGACGGAAGGAAGTATTGACAGTGGCTGAAGACGAGCTTGCTTGAGTAAACCTGCTGATTTAGATTAAAACCGGGTTAATACTCTGTAGGGCCGTAAAACTGCAACCTCTTCTAGTTGTAATCATTTTCACCAGACAGAAATCATTTCTTATCACTTACTACTGAGCAAAATTCATTTGCATTGTTATCAGACAAGGATCATTTTACCTAGCTGTGTGTTTTCTACAAGGTGAAGTCTACCCTCAATGAGTTGTAAAAAAAAAAAAAAAAATCATCATCGATAGTAAATAGCAAGTTGAACAGGTGCACATTCTAGAGAATAAAAACAAATTTCCCTTGGCAGTTCTGCCAGATGACATTCAGCCTCCCACCAAGGGACCCGCCACCATCCTTCTTACCCATTCTTAAGTTTTGGAAAAGTTTTATTAGTCCCTACGTGTGATGATAAATTCTCTATGAGGGTTATTCTTGACCACACAAAGCTGGTCTTCCTGTGTTTGGCCTTGATTCACCTACACAGGTGCTGTAAGATGTGGTAATTAACGTGTATGAGCCTCCTTTTTGGGCTGGCACATCTAAGTCATATGGTGCTACCCAAAGATCAAGGCCAGAAAATCAACTTCTGTTTGGAGATGTCATCATTAGGAATGTGAGGTTGAGCCTCTATTATGCCTGAGATTTTTCTCTCATTTGCCCTTCTATTCCTAGGTTAGGAAATGGAACCAAAGTAATCTCCCTCTGATTTGCCTGCAATACCTGTGCGAATAGGGAAGTTCGTACCTTCTCAAAGACCACGGTGTCTGTCATAGTTCCCATTTTCCTTACTACTTGTACGATTAAGACATGGTACACTGTGGGACAGGCACCTGAGCAGTGCGGGGCAGAGGATTCTGTGGGCATTGACCCAACACAGATGCTACAACCTTGTGCCTAAGGTGGGTGGGTCATACTGAACGTATTCTCAAATGAGACACCCGCATAAAGCCTTGGTGGCAGTTTGTTTAATTATATCTTGGTAAAAAGGACTGATTTTTATTGAAACTATGCAAATAACTAAATTTTATTAAAAGCGTCAGTAGAAACTATTTTTCCTGAGTTCTGAAGTGAGACGTTCTGAGTATGTTGTGTTTGTTTACGGAAGCACAATTTACTATAGAGATAGATCAAGCACAAAGAAAAAGGGTATTATCTGACTTCTGCCAGAAAACAGAACATGACAAAATAACACCAATGCCCTCTCCTTGCTTTTGTGGGGCTCAGGCTTTCGGCTGTACATCTTTCGGAGGTGCATCGAACAGAGGCGGGGTGGGGGGTGGTGGTTGGTGTGTCTTGGGCCAACTTTCCGGCTGGTACAGCCTCAACACACGTGGAGACAGCTGTGAAGTGAATGCGTAGGTTTTTCATCGTTGAAAGAGTTCGACAGAAAGAGGATGGAATGAAATCTGTTGGATTGGAAGTGGAGCTACCAGTGTGAACGCTAAGGTTTGTTAACAGGTATCAAAAAAGATACGGGGTTTGTGGGTACATACTCAGCCACATATTTCCTACCTCACTCTGTTTAATTGTAAATGGAATCACACTCTACATTACGGTCCTGAGTTACTCCCACTCGGCATCGTGTCTGAGATTCAGCCACATGGCTCAAGCGGAACAGTTCATTCACTGCAGCCATCGTGTGCTGTTCCATTATATGGACGTACATCACTTTGTCTTATCGTCCAGGGACATTTAAGGTATTTTCCCTCCCGGTATTTTTGCTACTAAAAACAATACTGTTTTGAACTTTGATGCACATCTCCCTATGAACAAGGGCAGGTTTCTTTGGCATACTTTCAGGCACGGAAGTACCTGGGAATATATCAGCTTAACCCTCGAGCTGGGAATTGGTGTGCACATGTGCTCATGTATTCCTTCCTCTTAAAATAGGACTTTGACACTTCTATCCCCAGGAAGCAGAGGTGTCTCTTGAATCCGGACAGGCTTGGCCAGAAGTGATGCTATGTGACTTCTGGGGCTATGGTATGAAGAGTGATAACAGGTCCTTACTAGTTCTCTTAGAATTCTTGCTCTTGGAACTTGGCCACCATCCGGCTCAGCCCATAGCCTGAACCGGCCTACTGGCCATGCATGCACCATCTTGGACATGGGCCCTCCAGTCCCCAGTAGGGATACCCTAGTACCCTAGGAGATCTGTGTGTAAAGGGAATGACTATTGTTGTTTTGAGCTATGAAGTTTTGCAGGTGCTTTATTATGCAGCGATAGATAACTGATACACGTGTCCAACTTCACTGGGTAATGCCTTATTTTTCACTAAGGTAATGGTACCACCTGACATTCCAGCCAGCAGGGTATGCATATTTGTTGATCTACCTTCCTGCCATCCCTGGGTTTAGTTTAACATTTGTACTCATTTGGTGGTTTTAGTTTGCATTTTTGAAATTACTGGTGAAGTTATTGGCCCTTCCACATTCTTCTCTGCAAGGACCCTGATTATGGGTTTTCCCCGTCATTCGATTGGCTTGCCTTTTTCTTTAAAAAAAAAAAAATTAATTTTTTAAAATTTTATTTTAAGTAGGCTCCTCACCCGATGTGGGGCTTGAACTCACAACCCTGAGATCAGGAGTCATACACTCCACTGACTGGGCCAGCCAGGCACCCCTGGCTTGTTTTTCTCTAATGGATTTGAAAGTATTCTTCATATATTCTGGACACTGAATAATTTGCAAGGTACATATGTTGCAAATATCTTCTAGTTTTTGTTTTTGTCCATTCTCTTATGGTCTTTTGAGGAACAAGAGTTGTATGATACATACTTTCTATCCTTTTATTTTCAATCTGTGTGACTTTCTCAGATATATTTTTCTGTAAATAGTATTTAATGATATATGCCATTTCGAGAGTCTCTATCTTTTAATACATGAACTTAATGTAGTCATGTTTGTGATTACATGAATGCTTGGATTTCTTCTTGTCATCTCATATTATCTTCCTTTCTGATCATGCATTTATCTTTTTCTCTTTTCTGATTTTTGTTGATACTGTCAGTCTTCATTTCAATTCCCCACCAAGTCTGAAGTCTTCTAACAATACAAGAAATTTAGCGTGCTTTTTCCTTCCTGCTCTGACCTCCCCTTGCCATATGTCATGTTGGGCTCATCTGGGATTTTCTCTCCAGCTGTTATATGATTTTCTTTCAACCATTCCAACTGGTTTCTTTGCTGGCATCCATGTCTTACTCTTGGATACGCTTTTTGTTTTGCTAGAATCTATCTTCCAGCATTTTTTTTTTTAATAGACTTTGTGTATGGTGAACTTGGATGTTCAGACTGTGAAGACACCTTTATTTTGCGGTTCCACAAATGAGTTTCACTACTAGGAGTTCTAGGTTCAATTCTCTTACAATTTTGACAATTGTGCTCCCTTGCCAGTTGACAATCAGGTTCAGTCTGATTAAAGAAGATCCTTCTTCTCTGCAGGTTTTTGAGTTACTCTCTTTACCCTTTGAATTCCAGAATGTCACTCTGACGTGCCTCTGTGGGTGTTTTTTCTCCACGTGTCCTGGGCATTACTTGTCATTTGAGAAGTTTCCTGTGATCATTCTCCGTGTCCTATTCTGTGAGGTTCTCGTCGTCTTCTTCGTGAGCCTCTTACTTTTGCTCCGTGTTGTAAGGTACTCCAGCCTGTCCGTTTGCATCGGGTCACCCCAGGTTGAGGACAAGGGATGCAGGCCCAGCTCGCTTGTCCTCCACTACTGGATGCCCTGGTGAGTTCGGATTGCGGTAAGCAGACATCTGCAGAGCAGAGGAGGTGTTCGTGGTGCCTGGGTGCATATGTGGTTGCAGCCCCCCCGGCAGGCCAGCCCCTTCTCCACCCAAGGGTGTGTCTGGAGGGGGCACCGGCTTCAAGGGGGGAACCTTGGCTGCAACCCTAAGCGACTCTCCAAGCCGTGGCCTCTCAACCTACAGGCTGGGTGCAGTGAAGCTCGAGCAGCAGTCAGCAAGAGGACACGTGGGTGGTCAGGGCCAGCCCGCCCACTCTTGGTAAGGCCTCTGATGGACCCTGCCCTGTTTGCCCATATGAGGAGAAGACCGTATCAGCTCACAAGGACCCAGCCTCTGCCCTGCGGGGGGGGGGGGGGGGTGTCCCTCTCTTCCTGGGGGCCTCCCCTGCAGCCACAAGCTGGGGGGCCCCTGCCAGGTCCTTTCCCCCAGCGCCCCAGGGTCCTTTCATGGTCACTGTGCTGACCGCCTAGGCTTCTCCCTGGACACCTCAGGCTCACCTCTGCCCAGACAGTGCCCCTCAGTCACCTCCACCTCAAAAATCCTCTCCCTTGGGGCGCCTGGGTGGCGCAGTCGGTTAAGCGTCCGACTTCAGCCAGGTCACGATCTTGCGGTCCGTGAGTTCGAGCCCCGCGTCAGGCTCTGGGCTGATGGCTCGGAGCCTGGAGCCTGTTTCCGATTCTGTGTCTCCCTCTCTCTCTGCCCCTCCCCCATTCATGCTCTGTCTCTCTCTGTCCCAAAAATAAAAAAATTAAAAAAAAAAAAAAAAAAAAAAAAAAAAATCCTCTCCCTCCCAGCCCAGGGTCCCCGTGCCCCTCCGTCCGCTCACCCCTCAGGCCCCAGCCCAGGGTCTCCGCGCCCCTCAGGCCCCAGTTCAGGGTCCCCTCAGGCCCCAGCCCAGGGTCCCCGCGCCCCTCCGTCCGGTCACCCCTCAGGCCCCAGCCCAGGGTCCCCGTGCCCCTCAGGCCCCAGCCCAGGGTCCCTTAGGCCCCCAGTCCAGGGTCCCCGCAGGCCCCCAGCCCAGGGTCCCCGCGCCCCTCCGTCTGGTCACCCCTCAGGCCCCAGCCCAGGGTCCCCGCGCCCCTCAGGCCCCAGTTCAGGGTCCCCTCAGGCCCCAGCCCAGGGTCCCCGTGCCCCTCTGTCCGGTCACCCCTCAGGCCCCAACTCAGGGTCCTCTCAGGCCCCAGCCCAGGGTCCCCGCGCCCCTCTGTCCGGTCACCCCTCAGGCCCCAGCCCAGGGTCCCCGCGCCCCTCAGGCCCCCAGCCCGGGGTCCCCGCGCCCCCTCCGCCCGGCCGCCCCTCCCTCCCCGGCCGGCGCCCCTCAGCCCGCCCCTCCCCCGGCGGCGCGCGTCATGGCGGCGGCGGGCGGGGCGCGTCTCGCACGCAGCGCGCCGGGCGGAGCGCTCGCCGCATTGTTTGCTTCGCTGGGGAGCGAGCGAGCGAGCCGGCCCGGGCGTCCGACCCTCCCCGCGCCCGCGCCCCGCGCCCCGCGCCCCGCCGCCGCCGCCGCCGCCGCCGCCGCCGCCGCCTCCGCCGTCGCCGCCGGCCGAGCCCCCCCCTCCCCGCGCCGGGCCTCCCCGCCGGGCCCCGCACCGCCCGCCGCCGCCGCCGCCGCCCGCCCGCGAGACCCCGAGAGCCCGCGAGCCCGCGGCCGCCGAGCCGAGCCGGGCCGGGCGCCGCCGACAGGAGCCCGCGCCCCGAGCGGCGGCGGGCCGGGCCTGCGCGGCCGTTGGCGGAGGAGCCGCGGGCGCCATTAGCGCCGCCTTGGCCGCGCCGGCCCCCCGCGCCCGCCGCCGGGCTCCCGCGGCCGCGGCCCCGAAGGTGAGTGGGCGGGGGCCGGGGCCGCCGCCGCCGCCGCCGCCGCCGCCTCGCCCGCCGGCCTCTCGGGTGCCTGTGCCGACGCCATGTTTGGCGGCCGCGGCGGGCGGCGCATTGTCCGCGGGCGGGCGGGCGGGCGGGTGGGCGGCCTGAGGGCGGCCTGGAGGCCGGGCCGGGCCGGGCGGGGGCGGGGGGTAGGGAGCCGAGGTGGCGAGGAGGCCGGGGCGGGGGAGATCGGGGAGGCCGGGGCGTCGGGGAGGCTGGGCGGGGAGGCCCGAGAGTCCGGGTGTTGGGGTCGGGCTGTTGAGGAGGCCGGGGTGCCGGGGAGGCCGGGCGGTTGGGGCCGGGGTGCCGGGGCGCCGGGGCCCCGGTGTCCGGGAGGCCGCCCCGTGCGGGCCGCCGCGATGGCGGGCGGCAGATCGGGACCCGGCAGCCGGCCCCGCGTGTGGGCCGTGGGTCGGGCGCGGCGGCCCCTCTGCCCCAGAGTCGGCGTTTCAACGCGGCCGGGAGTCATTGTGCCCGAGCGGGTCGCATTATGTAACAGATACAGTCGGTTTGTTTTGCCAAGACAGGAAACTCCCTGTAACAGGGCCGGACTTTAAACGTTTCCCAGCAGAGAAGCCGGGGAAGCCGCGCGGGTCTGGCCGTGGGGAGGTGGGTGGCCCCGGACCGGGCTGCAGGGAGAGTCGGTCATCCCTTCGTCCCTTCGTCCCTCTGACTGTGGGGAACTGAGCCCCGCTCGGCTCCCTTGGACCCTCGTAGGAGAAGTGAGCTCACCGAGGTGTGATTCGGGGAAGACACAGCCCCTGTTAGGGCACACTTGAGTTTTGACACAAGTACGTCCGCCCAGGAAACTGCCACGCCCATCCCGAAGGTTTTCGTCACCCCGAAGTTTCACCCCTGCCTGGGTGGGCTTGGGGAGTTAGGGTGGTATATGCCCTCACCTGCTCCGCCAGGCGCTGCCCCGAGCGCCTCGTGGGAGGTCGGGCAGTGTTCACACCAGCGGGAGCCGGCTCTGGTCCTGTTTCTGCTTTAGCGGGAGCAGGGCCGGGACAGTTGAAGTGACTTGTTCCCAGCCAGGCAGGAAATGAACTGATTTGAAGACGTTTGCTGCTCCTTAGCGTGCAGGCCTCCTCTCTGGCGGCCCACGCGGCTTTTCTGGGTGTATTTCACTGAAGTACGGCTGGAAAGGCTTCTGGTCCTCGCTGACCACGTCCTGGTGGGACTGCTTGTCCCTCTGCAGAAGCGCCAAGTGTGCTTGGAGTCACATGGCAGTGACAGAGGGTGTCGGGAAGCCAGGAGGCGGGAGCAGTCGGTCACTCTGTGCCGCTAACTGCCCTCCTTCCCCGTCACGGTTCCGTCTTCAGACGCTGGAGCTGCCGTGACCGTTGTTAGGCGAAGTTCGTGTGCAGAGTGCTTGAGGGGCCCATCGGGAGAGCGTGGGTTGTGGAGGCTGGTTACAGATAGAGCTACCTGGTACTTTGGCGGCGAGGAGAAAATTACGTGTTTGCTTTTAATCCGCTGAGTAGCCGGTTGTCACTTGGACCCCGTGACCCCATCTCAGTAATGACGTGCATTAATGTAAAAATTAATGACGTCCGTCCCCGGGGGCATTAGGGTCCCCTCCGTGCTGACACCCCGGGGGCTGCACCCAGCCCCCTTCCGAGGGCACTGCTGGTGCAGGACTGGCTGGTCGGTGACTTTGTGGCCCATTTCTGGGGGCCCGGGGTTGAGTGGGCGCCTGGAGACCCCTGCCACGCAGGTGAGTTGGGTTTTGGCCGGCCAGAGTGTTTTCCGGGCTTGCCCTTGCAGGGAATTCTTGTTAAATTTCAACGTAAAACATGGGTTTGTATTTGACGAAGATCAGAAGGGTCTGTCTTAAAAAGCGCATTTAGGGTTCGCTGGGATTGCCTTTTGGGGCTTACCAAGCGCTCCTTGAGGACTTTTCCGGGAGATCAGCTAGGCTGCCTTGAGGCAGTCAGGTCACTGGGCGCCCCCGTGCCGGCTTTCCCAGTCTTGGCGTGTGTAGCAGTGGGCCTGGGGCTCCACTGTGGAATGTTCATTTGTAAGCCAGTCGCTTAAAGCCATTTTGCTTCCTGTCAGTACAGTGTAGTTGTTTGGAGGGAGGAGTCCTCGGTCCTCGGCATCATTTCCCAAGGTGACACTTGGCTTGGCGGGTGGTGGTCCAGACCCCGGAGTCTTCACATGAGGGAGACTGAAAATATGGGGCGCCTGGGTGGCGCAGTCGGTTAAGCGTCCGACTTCAGCCAGGTCACGATCTCGCGGTCCGTGAGTTCGAGCCCCGCGTCAGGCTCTGGGCTGATGGCTCAGAGCCTGGAGCCTGTTTCCGATTCTGTGTCTCCCTCTCTCTCTGCCCCTCCCCCGTTCATGCTCTGTCTCTCTCTGTCCCAAAAATAAATAAAAAACGTTGAAAAAAAAAAAAAAAAAAAAAAAAAAAAAAAAAAAAAAGAAAATAGACTCGGTTACTGAGTCGGAGGGTGGAGCTCTGAGAAGAGCAAGTTCTCCTAGAGCTCCGAGGCCAAGATTTCAGGCACCTGAGCCCCTGCCGGCCACCCCGGGGTGGGGGTTCCCCGGGCAGCGTGTGGTTCTCAGGGGCGGCCCTCAGTGTGGCGCGAGGGCAGAGGTGCCCCCTGTGGTATATGGCACGTCTCGTCTGGGTGTGCCGGAGGACGAGGAGGGCACGGCCCGGTGCCACCGTTGGGGCGGCAGCTGAGGAGTGGCCTTGTGGGGGCGGGGCAGGCTGGCTGGGCTGCGGGGGTTTCTGTGGTGGTCACTCTGGAAGCTGGGCGGGGGCCTCCCCGGGTGAGGTCGGCCCCCCAGACCAGTACGGGGCTCCTCTCTCTGGTCCCGATGTGCTCGAGTCGCCCTGTATCTCCACGTGGGTGTGGAGGGCGCGTCATGGAGAGGACGGACGGCTGTGCTCTGTGCTGTCACCGCCTAGGCTCCCGGCACCCAGCGGGGCTGTTGCACTGGGCTGCAGGGGAAGACCCTGCGAAGGGGAGTGCTGGTCAGGGGCGAAGGAGCCGCTGAGCACGCCTGCCTTGCTGTCCTGCCTTTGGCGCCTGCTGGGGTCCGTCCCTGTGTGTGGGCTTCTCTGGGCTCAGGGCTGGGGCTCCCTACTCGTGAGGGATGTTGCAGTCACCGTGGTGACCTGTCAGCTGGGTCCAGGAAGGTGCTCGGCGAGCTGTGGGAATCACAGGGCGGCCCAGAGGCTCTTGTCCCTCTCAGAGGCCCCTCCTCACTCCTCGTCCTCTCCTCTGGTCTAGGAGGGACCTGGTGGGGAAGGTTGTCGGACACGATCGTGAGTCCCGGGGACGAGTGATCTGGGACTCCGCAGAGAGGTGTTAGCTGGGAGTTTCGTTTTGATTGAGCTTGGGTTGGTCGGTTAGCTCTGCCCCCGGCGCGTCTGGTGGTTTTCTCGTCCTGTGTCTTCTGCACGGAGCTAACTTGGCCTTTCCCTCTGTTTTAGGGAGTCAGTACCAAATGAGGAGGAAAGGACGATGTCATCGCGGCGCTGCAGCGAGACACCCTTCCTCCCCGTGCAGTACTAAGCACTCCCCCACGCGAGAGACCCTGACCTACGCGCAGGCCCAGAGGATGGTTGAGATAGAGATCGAGGGGCGCCTCCATCGGATCAGTATTTTTGATCCCCTGGAGATCATACTGGAAGATGACCTCACGGCTCAAGAAATGAGCGAATGCAACAGCAATAAAGAAAATAGCGAGAGGCCACCGGTGTGCTTAAGAACTAAGCGCCACAAAAACAACCGAGTCAAAAAGAAAAATGAAGCCCTCCCCAGTGCCCACGGCACGCTGGCTTCGGCCAGCGCGCTTCCCGAGCCCAAGGTGCGGATCGTGGAGTACAGCCCGCCGTCCGCCCCCAGGAGGCCCCCGGTGTACTACAAGTTCATCGAGAAGTCGGCCGAGGAGCTGGACAACGAGGTGGAGTACGACATGGACGAGGAGGATTACGCCTGGCTGGAGATCGTCAACGAGAAGCGCAAGGGCGACTGCGTGTCGGCCGTGTCGCAGAGCGTGTTCGAGTTCTTGATGGACCGCTTCGAGAAGGAGTCCTACTGCGAGAACCAGAAGCAGGGGGAGCAGCAGTCCCTGATCGACGAAGACGCCGTGTGCTGCATCTGCATGGACGGCGAGTGCCAGAACAGCAACGTGATCCTCTTCTGCGACATGTGCAACCTGGCCGTGCACCAGGAGTGCTACGGGGTGCCCTACATCCCCGAGGGCCAGTGGCTCTGCCGACACTGCCTGCAGTCCCGGGCCCGGCCCGCCGACTGCGTGCTCTGCCCGAACAAGGGAGGTGCCTTCAAAAAGACAGACGACGACCGCTGGGGCCACGTGGTGTGCGCCCTGTGGATCCCGGAGGTGGGCTTTGCCAACACGGTGTTCATCGAGCCCATCGACGGCGTGAGGAACATCCCCCCGGCCCGGTGGAAACTGACGTGCTACCTCTGCAAGCAGAAGGGCGTGGGCGCCTGCATCCAGTGCCACAAGGCAAACTGCTACACGGCCTTCCACGTGACGTGCGCCCAGAGGGCCGGCCTCTACATGAAGATGGAGCCCGTGAAGGAACTCGCGGGCGGCGCCACGACCTTCTCTGTCAGGAAGACCGCTTACTGTGACGCCCACACGCCCCCGGGCTGTACGCGGAGGCCTCTGAACATTTACGGGGAGGTGGAGATGAAAAACGGTGTCTGTCGAAAAGAGAGCTCCGTCAAAACGGTCAGGTCCACGTCCAAGGTCAGGAAGAAAGCGAAAAAGGCGAAGAAGACGCTGAGTGAGCCCTGTGCGGTCCTGCCGCCCGTGTGCGCCCCGTATATCCCCCCTCAGAGGTAAGTGCGTGCCAGCGTGGGATAGAGGAGGAGGCCGGAGGGGGGGCCGGGGCGTGGCGCGGCTGTGTCAGAGGATCTCGCGCCTTCTGCTTACGTGGCCCTCCGCTGGTCCCTGCCACGCGGGGCTCGGGGAGCCCAGGGCCACGCTGACTGCAGTAATTAGGGTCGGGGGCCCCGAGCACTGCGGGTGCGGTCACCACCTTTGACGCGGTAAGATGCCGGTCCTCGCTCCGCTTCCCCACTGAGTTGGAGAACCTTGTGGCGCTTTATTTGGCTTTGTTATTATTATTTATTTTTTAACCTTTGTTTTTATTTTTGAGAGAGACACAGAGCACGAGCAGGGGAGGGGCAGACAGAGAGGGAGACACAGAATCCAAAGCAGGCTCCAGGCTCTGAGCCATCAGCGCAGAGCCCGACGTGGGGCTCGAACTCAGGAACTGCGAGATCATGACCTGAGCCAAAGTTGGACGCTTCACCGACTGAGCCACCCAGGCACCCTTTATTATTATTTTTTAACGTTTACTTATTTTGAGAGAGAGAGACCGAGAGAATGAGAGAGAATGAGAATCCTAAGCAGACCCCACACTGTCTGAGCAGAGCCTGACACGGGGCTCAGTCTCACGGACCATGAGCTCGTGAGCTGAGCCGAAACGAAGACTCAGGATGCTCAACCGGCGAGCCACCCAAAGCCCCCGAGAACCTTGTAGCGTTTAAAATGAATCTGTCGTAAAGTGAAGGAGGGTAAGACAGGCGCGGAGATCAGAGTGGGGCTGACGGGAGCTTCACGGAGGGAGGCGCTGGTCTCCTTCCTGTTGTGACAGCCTTTCTGGGTTTCCTGACCATTTCCTTCGCGGTGTGGATGTTGCCCGGTCCGTGTAGGGCTCTCCAACAGAGCAGTCTGCAGTGGTTGAGGATCGCAGCGGTGGGGGGGTGGGGCGCTGGGGGGGGTGGTAGTGGGGTCAGGCCCTTGGCCTTGCTCTTACACGTGTCACAGAGGCCAGTCCCCACCCAGCTGTGCCCACTTTGGTCCCTGCCCTTGTTTCCTCCTTGCTCCTCCTCCTGCTGCCGACTCGCTCTTACTTTGTTCGGAATGTGAGGTAAGTCGTTTGGTCTTAGGCAGAGCCTGAGGGTGGGACAGCAGACCCCTCGCTCAGACGCTCCTTGAGCTTTGAGGCTGTAGCACGCTTGATAATAGGGCACGAGGGCTTTAAAACCCTTCGGTGAAGGAAGTGAAGCGTTGAGGTGATGAAGTCCGCCCCTGAGAGCAGCTTGTGGGGTACCTGTTGTTGCTGGACTGCGGATCGTTGGTGAGTGAGTCGCGTGGGGATCGAACCTGCGCATCTCACAAATTGAGCGTGTGACAGACTCGCGGGTGTTTCAGTTGTTGAGAAGTAGAACGTTCAGCATATTGAAGGGTAGCTTTTGGTGTCGTGCTTCTGCGTATCTGCGGTGGGAACACCGGCACGTTGCGATTGGACATCGTAATGTGGTTTTAACGGGTCCTGAGTTTCGTCGAGCTCACCGGTTCGGTTGTAAGGGGCAGTGGGACCTCACGTTGGAGTGCTGTTCGATCCCAAGACTCTGGGCACTTACTTTGTATTAAGAGTTAAAGGTGCGTTTTTTTTTTTTTTTTCCCCCAAGTGAAGTCTTCTAGAGCAGCACATACTTCTCGTAGAATCAGTAGATTCAGACAGAAGTGATCAAAACTGCTCATCCTTCTTATCCGGAGGAAACCATTGTTGAAACCAAGGTGTGTCTTTGCAGATCAGTCAGCTGGACTTTTAAAAAACCATTTCACTTGCGTTTCTACCTGTGGGGCAGAGAGTGTGAGATTTGCGTCCAGAGCTTCTGTGGAAGAGCCCCGGGTCTTAGCGTTTGCTGTAATGGAAGTAAATGAAAGGGAAGCCACGTGACCTAACAAATTGAGAATCCAGAAGGGTCTGGTCTCCCTTGGCTGTGCCCAGCGCCTCGTGGTTGCCCGCTCCTGATGAGCGGTGCTGAGGAGGGGCTGGCCTGTGGGGCTGCGGGGCCACTTGCAGGAGAAAGCATTTCCAGTTGGAAAATGTGGGCGCTCGCAGGTCCTGGGTGACCAGCCCGACGGACAAAATGCCGGCTTCGGATGTGAATCTTTGAAAGCGGGTGATGTAGTTAGTAAACCACGCGCTGAAAGTGTAGTCTGGCCCCTGTTTGTTTCTTTTCTTAATTTAGGAATAAAATTGGTTTCGGTTTGGAGTAGAGATAAAAGATGTGGCTGGGGAGAGATTCGTGGCCTTGCCGTGTGGATCGCCCAGACCTGCTGGGCGACCTTGATGTTTTGGGCCACAGCACCATCCTTGGAAGGTCTTCTGGTCGCCCTCGGCCGGTTGGTAAGCTGTTGTTGGACCACCCTGTGGGTGGTCGGGGCAGGTGCTGGGGTGGCCCGGGCTCGCCAGCCGCTGCGCTGATCCTGCCGTGGCCCACGGTGTGGCCGGTCTGGTGGCCCCCGTTCCTGGGGGCGTGCGCGAAATCCCACTCCCCTCCCTTTTTGCCTTCCCTTCCGAGAACGATCAGCGTCTTGGCTGTGCTGTTCTAGCTCTTGAGTAGCCGCTTTTCCGATTAGATCCTTCTCTGGTCCCTCCTCCGTTCCTCGCTGCTTCGTGGGGGAGGGAGGGACCGGTTGAGGCTTGTGAGGCGAGGGTGCAGGTGGGGGGGCGGTCAGGGACTCACTGAGTTGCCCCAAAGCTCCAGAGCTGGTAATTCTCTCTTGTTGCCCTTTGGTGGGAGTCGCTCTTTATGTGTGGAGGAGAGTGGCCTCTAACGAGCAGAGGCTGATGTGCGGTGTTGGTCCGGACGTTAGCCTGGTCCTCTCGGCCACTTGGGTCGTTTACGTGTGCGTTGCTCGGGGCACGTGCGCGTTGCTCGGGGCACGTGCGCCCCTAGTGAGTTACCTGAGTCAACGAGAAGGGTGGAGGGAGGATCGGGTCCACAGCCCGATTTCCCGGAGGGTGCTGCGCCCTCAGACACCGGGTGAGGACGGAAACGGGAGAGTGAATGCTTAGTAGCCATTCGACCGAGGGATTTTATGTTTGCTGAATAGAACTGTGGAAAGTCCGGACTTGAGTTTTGTATGTCTTTTTTTCCCCACGTTTCTGGCCCTTAGCGTGACTATGATTTAGAAAAGTTCTGTTGGGCTGTGGATTGGGGAAGTGAGGGAGGGGGTGGCTCGGCCCTTCCGGGCAGGTGGAGGCCCTGCTCTGGCCACCCCACAGCTGCACGGGCCCCTGGGTTTGCCTCCTGGACGTGGTGCCGGAGGCAGGTCACGGTGCCCCTGCCGGCATCGGGGGCGTCGGGGTCCTCGGGGGAAGGGCCTGCATGGTGTCTAAAGCAGCAGCTGCTCTGGAGAGAAGCACCGAGAACCAGACTAGAAAGCGAAGTGTTTGGTTTGTGAATCGAACGCTACATGGAAAAGCAGGGTGGTCGTCTTTGCCCCCCGCCGCTCGGAAGCTGGCACGCCGAGAAAGCGCCACGGTGGTGGGCTTCCCACGCGCTCTTCGAATATTCTCGTTCCCACCCGCCGTGACTTCACGAAGTGGACTTCCCCGCTTTCCTTGGAGGTGAATTCGGATGGAGGCGCTGGGCGTCTCATCCCGCGAGTACGTCCGCCCCGGGGTGCGGCTTCCCCCCGGCTCCGGGCGCCGCAGCCTGCGGAGGGTGCTCTTCCCGGGAGGCAGGATTGCGGCTGCCGTGCAGACTGGTTCTGACCACGTTGCTGGGGCGGGTGGGAAGAGTTCTGGTGGGGACTCGGTGTTT
The DNA here is from genome assembly GCF_046562875.1 of Panthera onca. NCBI lineage: Eukaryota > Metazoa > Chordata > Mammalia > Carnivora > Felidae > Panthera > Panthera onca. The sequence goes on along the minus strand of NC_138345.1, from coordinate 140,689,071 downwards.
CGCGGCGTGTGGGCAGGTGTTCCAGCACCTTGTGCTCGCGAGGGCAGCGCTGCGGGCCGCGGTCCACGGTCACCCGAGCGTCTGGATACCTCGGCCTGTGCCCTGTGCGGCCCCTGCCTCGCTGGCCCTCGTCCTGGGTGCCTTGCTCGGTGGTGGTCTCTGCAGGGAGCTGCTGTGCTCTGCGCGTGCGTCCTCGCCGTCTCTCGGGGCCTGGGTCTCTCCCTCAGCGTCCCGGGCCTGCAGAGCAGGCGCTCAGTCCGTGGGAAGAACCAGCCGGAGTAGCGACTTTGGTCCTTTCCGTTCACATGCCTTGTGTTTGCTCACTTTGGGCAGAAACAGGATTGAAACTTTTTAGAAGTTTTCTTTAATACTAGCCGTGGACGAATGCCACCCAGTGTCACCACTGCCGCAGCCTGGGTGTCACCTAGGCTGATAAAGTGCAAAATGTGAACGGTGCGCACGCCGAGTCCGGACCCGTTCACCGCGGCAGGTGGACGGATGGTGTCAGGACTGCTGATGGGGCCTCACAATGGCGCGCTCTCCACAGGCACACGTGGAGACTGGGTCGGGTTGGGGGTCATCATTTCGGTTTTTTATTTGGAAATAGCTCTAAATTTATAAAATGCTACAAAAATAAGAAGGAGAGAGACACTCAAATCCCAGGGTTCACCCTGTACACAGAGGTGGCCCACGTGTCCGCACGTGTGTGCCGGGACAGGGCCGGCCTCCGGGCGAGCACATGGTGAGGCTCGCCGTAGCCTCCCTGTCCTCCATTCAGGCCCCGTCCCGGTCAGGCTGGCCGGCTGTGATCTGGATGCTTCCGGAGCTACTCGAAGGTTCTGAGACTGGCCATTTTTGGAGAAGACAGCCCTTGTGCCTTCGCAGAGCCAGTGAGCATTGTTCTGGGTTTCTCTGGTGTCCATGGAGGTGCCGTGTGCCCCCCCTCCCCCCGGAGGTAGTGACATCCCCCGCTTCTCAGTGACCAAGGTGTTGCTGGAGCCTCCACGGGACAGTTTCTGCTTTTGTGTTCTCCCGGCTCGCGGCCTGAGGTCTGGGAGGCCCTTGGAAGTGGCGCCAGCTGCCCGGTACCTCTTCACACTGGCCCAGGGTCCCGCCTGTTGGTCCTGTTCCCCAGGAGGCCCGGAGTCGACCACCTCAGCCCTCCAGTTTCTCATCAGTGGGCTCCTTCCCCTCTCCTGACCTTGTGATTTCAGAGGTCTGTCCAGCAGGACCTGGATGGGTGGGAGGGGAGCATCTGGTGGGTGGCCCAGCTGGCTGTCACTGGCAGCCTGACCTTGGGGAACTCGGCTCTTGGTTAGTTAGCTGCAGACGGCCACCTCACCGTGACCTTGGGTGACACATGCGCCCCAGCCATTTCTGGGCTTTGTGAAGGGGTCCTGAGAAGGGTCTTGACCTGTGTTGAACCGTGCAGGAGCTTCTCCTGGGAGCCACATGGTGCAGAACCACTTCCCTCCCAAGGCAACTTCTGGCCTTTGCAGGTCACAGGGGTTGGATTTCACTCTTGCCACCTTGACCTCCATTTGACCTCTGAGCTGTTGCAAAAGTGAGTTGTGTCCCTTGTAAGGACTCAAGACTGTGTTCTTTGGGAGGGTGGGATCTAAAATCAGACTCTTCAGGGATGGCCCCAGGGCGTCACGAGCACCGTCTTTCAGTGACTGCCACGTGGAGCTTTTTAGTTGCATTTTTTTTGTTTCCCACAGTTTTTATATAAAAAGTTTTAAAACCAAATGAGAGGGGCACCTGGGTGGCTCAGTCGGTTAAGCGTCTGACTTTGGCTTAGGTCATGAACCGGTGGTTCATGAGTTCGAGCCCCACGTCAGTCTCTGTGCTGACGGCTCAGAGCCTGGAGCCTGTCTCGGATTCCGTGTCTCCCTCCCTCTCTGCCCCTCCCCTGCTCATGCTCTGTCTCTCTTCTCTCTCTCTCAGAAATAAACATTAAAAATAATTAAAAGAAAAGTGGAGACTGACACGCATGTTTATCAAATGTAGCATTGAAAAAAAAAGAAATGCCGTTGAAGGAACACTTCCAAGTCCCTTTGGGCCCTTCCACTTCCGCCCCTCATGGCCGCCACTCACTGTGAGTCGGGGTGACTTCCTCCGGTCCGTATTCTGGTCTTGGTGTGCTTGTGCATATGTGGTCTGCTGCTGATTTACACGCTGACTTTGAACACAGTGCTGTCGTGCGTCTCATATTTTGGTGTCACCCTGGGTCTGGAGGTGGGTGGGTGGCATCACGGACGACCACGCTGCTGGTGTGGGAGTTCTCTTGGCTGGCTTCAGAGCCAGGCGTTTTTGGGGACTGATGCGAGCTGGTGTGTCCTCTCGGCTGCAGCCTGCGGGGACGGTGGGGGTTGCGCGCGTGCGTGTGGCCGTGGAGGCCTGCGTGGCGAGGCGGCTACGCTGTGCTCATCGCGGATCTCCACTTCTCTTTCCCTTGACTTCTCATTCTTATTTAGGTCTGTAAAAAGTTTTTTTTTTTAAATGTTTACTGATTTTTGAGGGAGAGAGTGTGAGCAGGGGAGGGGCAGAGAGAGAGGGGACAGGGGATCCAAGACAGGCTCTGAGTTGTCAGCACAGAGCCTGGTGTGGGTCTCGAACCTTGAACCCTGAGATCATGACCTGAGCCAGAGTCGGATGCTAAACCGACTGAGCCATCCAGGTGCCCTTGTCTGTAAAAAGTCTTCTCAAATTTGGAAATCTGCAGAGCAGGGAGAGCCTGCCCCCAACAGTCACTGTACTCGCGGCCACCCTTGCCTGTCTCTTCCTTCCCATCGTTTGGAGACAGACCCCGGTCATCTCGTTTCATCCATTAACACGTCCGTGTAGAGAACAGGTAAGAATTCTTAAGAACACGACCGTGACGTGCGGTGTCTTGATGAACTGAACTTTGTTACTTTTACCGTCTCGTCCTGGGTCTGGCCTGAGGACTCCCTCCCCACCCCTGGACGTCCTCCAGCAGGGAACCCTCCGTAGCCCTCCTGCAGCCTAATGTTGGGGGCGATGGGGTCTGGTTTTGGGTCTTCCCCCAAGTACGAGTCCTTCCCGGCTGGTCACCGGGGCCAGTTCTGACGGCTTCCGGCGCTCACGTCCCGTCCTTGGACCTCTGGCCGTCCTGCCTGACAAGGACACCATATCGCTGCTGAACCCTGATCCGCGTAGGGCCGGCCCACTTGTTATTCAGTACCCTCCCCACGTGCGGGTCCAGGCCTAACTTCTCGGGATGGCCACGTCCCTGCTGAAGCCTGGACTCCGTGCCACTGGTCTCCCGTAGACACGAGCAGGCCTGCCTCGCTGCCTCACCAGGGCTGCTTTAATGTCTTGGGGGAGTTCATGGTGTTCTCATAAAAAATGTAGTGTGGTTTTTTTTTAAGTTTATTTTTTGAGAGAGAGAGAGAGAGAGAGAGAGCAGGAGAGAGAATCCCAAGCAGGTTCCTTGCTGCCGGCACAGAGCCCGATGTGGGGCTCAAATCCGTGAACTGTGAGATCATGACCTGAGCCGAAAAAGAGTCCGAATGAGCCCCCAGGTGCCCCAGTAGTGTGTTTTTTCCAATTAGCTGTGTTTTTGCTGTTTGTATAGGTCCAGGTTTTTGTTTTTTTGTTTTTGTTTTTGTTTTTAACTCTTTTGGATTAGTATAATATGTTGTGGTTTATTAGATTATTTTTGTGGACAGCGTCCGAGAAGATGACGGTGTGAGCAGGCTTTGCCACCCGTTGGTTTTTCCGGTCTTTATCTGACTTCGGTGCAGACCAGGTCCGCCAGCCCGGAGTTGATTTGATGGGGTTGGAGCGGACATGCTTGCCTCGGTCCTGGCACTTTACAAGGGTTTGACTTTTATTTTCCATCGGTGTGTATTTGCTTTATTTTATGGTTTGTGCCGTCATATCTTGTTTAAATAACCCTTCATTTCCCTGGAGACCTCGGGGTTTTCTTCTAAAAGCTTCCACACGGCTTCCCTGTCCATGTCCCTCCTGTCTCCTCTGGCCCCAGCGCTGACCAGTCTCCTGATTTGTTGGCTGTATCTTGGCTGTGCTTGGCCTCCCTGCAGGGGGTCAGCGCCCAGGGCGGCCAGTTCCCTGACGTGTCCCAGCACGTCCGTCGAGGCCTGGGCCACCTGTCGGATCTGTGTCTCTCAGTCCACGTCTTCAGTCACTTGGGGGTGCGTTTCTTAACGAGGTATATGTGTGGCTCGATTCGTCACCGTGGAGAGCTGAGTTTTCGCTCGCCGTTGAGTAATTTCTCCTTTCCCGAGAGGTCCGTGAGCTCTTCCAGCCCCGGGCCAGTTTCCTCCGGTGGGCGGGCGGCTCTGCTCCCTCGGCCACCTGCGGCTCCAGGGCAGGCTCTTCAGATGCGAGTGTGGCTCTTGGTCACCTGTGGTTCCTTCGTGCACGGTTTGGAGTCATCTTGTCAGGTTTCCTGACGGAGCCCCTCGGGATTTGGGAATTCCACGGAGGGTGCAGACCGGTTTGGAGGCGATCTGTGTATTTCTTATGCCTCGTCCTTCTCTTGCCAGCACTGCTGATCGTTGAGCGTCTCCGCGGAGTCTTCCTCGATGCCGCTCAGTGACGTTTTACACTTTTCTTCCCTCGGGAAGGCTTGCACTTCTGGTCCTTCGTTTGCCTCTCGTGCCCGCTGTTCTCGCGGGAGCCGGTAGGGTGGGCTTCTTGGTCTTGGTTCCCATCCTGGGAAGCATCTCCCTGCGTGCCTGTCGCTCCGGGTCTGGGGAGGAGCCTCTCCCAGCCCTGCCGGCGGGCCCCTCGCCCCTCGCCCCTGCCCCTCACTGTGAGTCTTGGGTCGTGGGTGGTGGTTGACCTGCTGCTTTTCCGCACCTGTTGAGATCGTCATGTTCTGCCCTCGAGTCTGTCGCTTTGTGAGTCCTGATAGAACTTGTAATCTCAAGAGCACACTGGCTTCCTGGGACAGACCCCCTTGCTCGTGGCGGGCGGTGTCATTTTATACCCGAACGGACCCGGTTTGCTGCGTCGTTTCTGTTTCGTGAGTGCGTTCGCCCGTGAGCCGGGCCTCTGCCTTGCCCTGCGTCCCTGTGTCGGGACGTCCGCGTCCCTCGCCCCCGGCTGTCGGCAGGGGCTGCGTTGCCTGGTCCTCCAGTGGCCGAGCTCTTCTGAAAAACTGTCTGCTTTCCTTTTCTTTTGGGGGCGGGAGGAAAATGTGAAACTGTCAATTCCGTTCCTAAAATCAGTACTGCGATCGTGCTGAGGTCGTCTGCGTGCTTCCGCTCTGTTTTGGGGAGCTGTGTTTTCCTGCGGGTGCTTTTCCCACATCCGTTGCCACGATTGGCACTTTGACCGGGTCCCGGCTCCCCTACCCTGTGCGCCCTCGTGCCGTGCCCAGGCCCTCCTGTGCTGGCCGGGCCGCCGGGCACATCCCCCAGCCGGGTGCTTCGCGCCTTATGAGTCAGCCTTTCTCCTTTCTGAGGCATATCACCCGCCAAAATAGTTCTGAAGAGCATTGTAGTGCCGTCCACGTTTTTGAGTTGAAATCCAGCGTTTTCACCCTAAGAGCGAACAGCAGAGAGGTGCCACCTGGCATATTCAGTGTAGGCGCGTGTTACGAGGCCCACCATTTCTGAAAGTGAGTTCAGTGGAACCTGGGTCGTCGGGCCTCGTGCGTCGGTATCTTCCCGCCAAGGGTGACTGCCGTCCCGCGGTTGTCGCCGGGCCTCGAGCGTGGAGGTTTCTTCCTGATCGGCTGGCGTCACGTCTGCCAGCACGTGCTTCAGCGGGATTCTTCCGTGAGCGGTATGTGCTGGGCGCAGCTCTGAGGAAATGGGCTGAGGTGACTGGGTGTTTCATGGAGGGATGTCCTTCCTGCTCCGATGAGACACGCTCTCCCTTAATTCTGTTCCTGCTTCCCGCTACCGTGGACGGGAGTCTGCTTCCTGGTCACATACGTAAGTAGATGGTGTAAGAGCAGTTTTATCGTAGCAAGGTGCTCACTTTATTTATTTAAAACAAACTTTTTTTAATTACATTTATTTATTTTTGAAAGACAGAGAGAGGCAGAGCACAAGCAAGGGTGGGGCGGTGGGGGGGGGGGGGGACACAGAATCCGAAGCAGGCTCCAGGCTCCGAGCCGTCAGCACAGAGCCCGACGTGGGGCTCGAACTCAGGGACTGCGAGATCATGACCTGAGCTGAAGTCGATGCTCAACTGAATGAGCCACCCAGGCACCCCCGAGGTGCTCACTTTAAGCTGATGTTTCGTCATCTGCCCTTCGTTGGGTCCTCCCTCAGTTTTTCCAGAAGCCTGGTTATCTTTCATCTGGAGGCACGTTGTGTATGAGATCTGTTCAGAAAGGCTTGAGAAGATCAAACTTTTGATCCTTTTGATGCCCCCTTGCCAAATACCAGATTTCTTAAAACGATATTCAGAGTAAAAAACAAAACAAGAAAGAAACATAAAACGAGTGCATAATTACAGGGTAGACACCCTTGTTACCACCGTGTGCTGGAGAAGACAGAGCAGCCCCCCAGCCCTTCCTGCAACCCCTTCCTGTCCCCGGGTCTACCCCTGTCTTCACCCGTGTGGTACTCAACTTCTTACCCTCTTTCTGAACCCCAGGCTGTGCTGTGCTTTCAAAGTCACACGAGTCCTTTCTGTCTCTCCTCTCGTAACGGCCCCTTTTGGTCTCTTTCCCTTTGGAGTTCCACTGTTGAGGGAGGGGGGCCCCGTCCCTTGCAGGCTTGCGTGGGGAGCGTTTCTCGTGTGGTTTAGCGTGTCCCTCCGCCCTCCACTTGCTGTGCGCCGGTCGTGGGGCCGGGGGCTCGCCGGGTGCAGGCCCGAGGGGGGTCTGCTCGGGGCTGGCCCCGCTGCGTCCTAGGAGGCACGTGCTGGGTGCCTGTGCCGCTGCCTCGGTGCCCCATGCCTGCCCTGCTTCTTTGGAGCTCGTGAAGCAGAATCTGCTCAGATTGCGGTTTTTCGGCAAATACCCTGGGACGCCTTGTGATAGGTTTTCATCAAAGCCTTGTTGCTCAGGTCTGTGAGCTGATTGTGGCTCAGAAATCCTGAGTCTGGTGGCTTGTTTCGTGAAGTTCAGAATCTTCATGAGCTGTTGTTAAACAGCATTTCTTTCTGTTAAGAAATACTCTTATTTACGTTGCCTCGTTTGACCGTTGAAATAACGGAGCGTGTGCTTGTGTCAGAACACCTGTCTGCGTATGTACAGATCCTCTGAACTGTGTCCGTCCGGTCCGTGCACCTCACTGCATCGGATCATGCCTCAGCTAAGGGTGGTGAAGCAGACAAAGACCCCGCCCAAGACGGCACCCACGGGGTGCCCGGGACTGCACGGGACTGCACAACCCCACCTGCGGACGAGGAGCGCTGCGGGTAGGGCCTTGAGCAGAATCCAGGTGCCCCCCAGAGGCTTCTGCTGGCGCCCTCGGCAACGTCCGAGATGCTCTGGGCTGCTGCCGACAGCTGTCCTCCTCCGGCCTCCTGCTGAGGCCGTGAGACCCAGCGTCCTTGAATGTGCAGACCCGTGGCCCCGTGGTCACGGTCAGGCCGTGGACAGACCCGAGCTCGGGTTCTGCATCTGCTCCCAGAAAGCTCTCGGTGTCTTCCTCTGGGATTTGACAAGGCCGCTCTGGCAAAGCCCCTGGCCTGTGTCTGACACAGGGTCCCACACGGGGACCCGATACCGGTCCCCTAAGCCGGTTCCTTGGTATCGGGTCCCCGTGTGGGACAGACACTGGAGCCGCGCGCTTTGCAGTCGACACGGTACTCGTTCTCTGCATGGCGTGTGGGTCTTACGCCAGGAGGAGGGCAGCCGTGCAGGAGGCGTGCCCTTCACCACCTCGGCACAGAGGCCGACCGACAGCGTGATTTGGAACGGTCTTGGAAATGAGCTGGAACTACTGTTTTTTTTTAATTTTAAAGTTTATTTATTTTGAGAGAGAGAGTGGGGGAGGGGCAGAGAGGAGAGAGAGAATCCCAAGCAGGCTGCATGCTGTCGGCACAGAGCCCGACGTGGGGCTTGAACCCACAGACTGTGAGATCATGACCTGAGCTGAAACCAAGAGCGGGACCCTTAGCCGACTGAGCCCCCCGGGTGCCCCGTAGAGCCATTGTTTTTAAGGGAAAGACCATTGTGGGTCTGGACACAGCAAAGCTGGGGGTGTTCTGACTTTTTGTCGTCGATTATTTTGTAAAACTTAGATTTGCATTCTCTAAAAAATGCAGCCTTAAAATTTCTCGTTTTCGTCCTGACATTTTGACGTTTGGTGTTCAATGAGGAACATCTTGTTTCATTTGTATTTTCATTAAGTGTTTAGTTTATGACCGAATTTATATTCTCTTTCGGTGTCCTTGTGAGTCAAATTGATGAATCATTGCTTTGATTCAGCAGGAACGATAACAGGGCTGTGGAAACGCTTTGGCTGGCCTTTGAGGGGTTTTGAAGTGAGCACTCCCTCCACGCAAGTGTTTTCACACACCCTTTGCATTTTACGGCCCCTGCAAGGGTCCCGTCTCCCGACGGTCCTGCAGATGCCACCGTCAGCCCTGGCCCCCAGCTGTCCCCTCTCTTTCCCTCTTGAGGTGACTGGAGGGGACACCCGTGCCCCCCTCACCCCCGCCCTTGGCAACAGTTTTAATCGGTCGCTGGATGCGGTCGGCACGTGTGGCCTACATAACGCGTAAGGACCTGAGAGGTTTGCTCGGCGTATTTCCGTGTCTGGTCTGGTAGGCCCTCGAGTGAGTTAGCAGCGGGTGGAGGCTGTGGGCGGCTGCAGGTCGGGCTGGGCCCAGCAGACGGGGGACAGCATGAGACAGCAGTGTGCGTGGCTGAGAGTGGCCGCGAAGGTGTGGACGGCGGTCTGTGAAGAGCGACCCCGTCATTTCTAGTTTCTACGATGAAACGTTCATGCGCTCCTTTGAAGCTAAACTCTGAGTTTTTCCGTGTTTTAGATTAAATAGGATTGCGAATCAGGTGGCCATTCAGCGGAAGAAGCAGTTTGTGGAGAGAGCCCACAGCTACTGGCTGCTCAAAAGGCTGTCGAGGAACGGCGCCCCCCTGCTGCGGCGACTCCAGTCCAGCCTGCAGTCCCAGAGGAGCACGCAGCAGGTACGTGGTCCTCCGCCCTCAGCGTCGCCTGCCCTCCTGATGCGCTGAGCGGTCCCTGCGACCCCCGGGAGCAGCGCCTGCTGGAGGCTGCGCGTGTTGCCAGCCCGTCAGGCCCCAGGCCCCAGGCTCCCCGTCCGCGAGCCCCGGTCCGGGCCGCTTGTAGAAGTGCAGGAGGACCCTGTGTGCCCTGGGCTGTCTCAGCTGCGGGTTGTGCGAACGACTCTCCTCTGTCTGTGTCACCTCGTGTGTCTGGACATGTTGGGGACGCCCAGGGAAGTCATTACCGTGCTGGCCACGTCGGGTGGGAGCCACGGGAGGTGAGGCCTGGGCCCCTCGGACGCATGCCTGTGTGCTGGGCTGGGAGTTGGGGTTTGGATATGTGCAAGGAGTGGTTCGTTTTCAGGGCTTTGCTCTGAAGGCCGTTTCGCGGTGACCGCAGTGGGCGGGGAAGGAGAGGAAAGCTGGGTGAGCGAGAAGAAACGGGGCTTGCTTTTTTTTCTTAAGCTTCTTAATTTATTTTTTGGAGCGAGACAGTGCGAGCAGCGGAGGGACAGAGAGAGGGAGAGAGAAGGAATCCCAAGCAGACTCCGTGCTGCCAGCATAGAGCGCGATGCGGGCCCCCAGCTCAGGAAACCGTGAGATCATGACCTGAACTGAAACCAAGAGTCTGACTGGGCCCCCCGGGCGCTCCAGGAGTTGCTTTTTTTTTTCTATTTATTTATTTATTTTTAATTTTTTTTTAATGTTTATTTATTTTTGAGACCGAGGGAGACAGAGCATGAACGGGGGAGGGGCAGAGAGAGAGGGAGACACAGAATCGGAAGCAGGCTCCAGGCTCTGAGCCATCAGCCCGGAGCCCGACGCGGGGCTCGAACTCACGAACCGTGAGATCGTGACCTGAGCCGAAGTCGGACGCTCAACCGACTGAGCCACCCAGGCGCCCCAGGAGTTGCTTTTTAAAAGCAAAATGAAACAGGCCGTTGAATTTTAGTAAATTTGGTTTGTAGAACCATCTGATAGTGTGAAGCAGTTCTGAAAGAATGAATTTAGAAAGTAAGAAATTGGCTCTGTGAGATGTCACAAAAATAAATTGAATACAAAAATGGCTTTTCGGCGCATCGCCCAAAATTTTGGGTTGGCGCACTTGATGTTGAGGGGAGCTCTGTAGGGGGGAAGAGCTGTGTCCGCGATTGGCCTCGGGCTGCGAAGCCCGGAGGACGCAGCAGAGAGCGGGCCCCCCGCGTTGCCTGTCCGCCCCTCTGGGCACGTGCGGGGACTGTCCTTCCAACACATTCACGCCGGATGGCTGCGGCTGCCATGCTGCCGTCACCTCGGAGGCTGTCTGCATGCTCTCTCTCTCTCTCGATCCTGGGTTGCCAGGTGGCTGAGTGTGTCGGAGGGGACGCAGATGCGGTTGGACACCGGATCCACCGGGGTCCCGGTCGGTGGGGTTCTCCGGGCTGGAGTCAGCCCCTCTGCTGTGCTCTGGGCTTGGGCCACAGCTTCCCGGAGGCTGCTCGGCCGTAGCAGGTGCGAACCCGTCCCTCCCAGTGCGGTAGAGCCGCGGCCTGGAGAGCGTGCGGCCGTGGAGCGCGCAGACAACTCGTTCGCCCTCTCCCCTCCGGGGAGAGGCCCTCCCGTCTCTGCCGATCCTCCTTCTGGTCACGGCCGGAGACCCGGGCGAGCGTGTCCCTCTCCACCTCCCTGCCCCTGGCCTGGGGGATGGGGCCAGCCCTAGGGAGCCCGTCATCTGGACTTTTTCTGGTCCTATGGTGACACAAAAAGGTGAAACATGAACATGTTTAAATGCTCGGTTAAAAAACCTTACGCATCTTAACATCTTTTTTATACTTTCGAAAACCACAGCTAGATCGAAGATTCCGGGCCTCTCTGGGGTTGCTCTTGACCCTCTTCCATCTGGGGGAAGGAAGGGTGTGCTTCTTGGGCCCGATGCCCTTCTGAGTGTGTGGTGGTCCGGGCCAGTGCCTGGTGCCTGCAGCGCCATCCGAGTCACGTCCGTGGACGGTCCCGCGTGGCTGGGGCAGAGGTGCTGGGTCGAGCATTCCAGTACACTGAAGGGGGCCCACTTAATCTGAAGTCTTGGCTACGCTGGGCGCATGTGCACGTGAGGCCCGGCTGTGCGAATGTCCCGAGGTGCACTGGGGTCGCGGACCGCTGTGGATACATCCCTTGTGTCTTAAGCGTGCTGCCCACCCTGGGGACCGTGTGCATCCCACACACACTTGGGTCTGGGGGTCAGGATCCCCGGTTAACCTTACGTCACACTGGGGGTCTTTGTTAGCGACGGCTGCTTCGATCACATGCTGTGTGTCCCTCCTCCCTTTGGGAATGGAGTTGGTGTTCCCCTTCGGGGCTTTGTGCCCATGGGACGGGTGAGCCAGTGGAAGCGGCCGGCCTGGGGCTACCACGTATGAAATCAGTGTGTAGGGACAGGAAGATGACATGTGGGAGTGTTCGCGTCCTTGGCATGAGGAACCGCGTGGGTTTGAGTCTGTATGACTCCAGCGTTGACCCCCTGGAGCGCACCTGGCTTGGCCTGCGGGGGCGAGTTAGTGGCACGGTTGTCGGAAGCTCCCCCGTGTGGCTTGCACAGGCACCCCTGTTTGCCTCCCTCTGCTCCCAGACGGTGCTTTCCTGCGTCACCCTGTAGGGGCTGACTTCTCTGCAGGGTCCGGAACAGTAATGTTCCGCACGGAACATGTGGGGCTTGGTGTGATGTTCACGTGGTTTTGAAAATTCAGAAATACTTGATGTCAGGGTTTAACTTTGTCTGTATTTCTGGACAGCCGCTCTGAGCTGGGCTGTGGAGGAGGTCAGGGGCAGCCCTTCCCTCCCGTGGCTGACCTGGTGGGGGACAGATGGGTGGACGGGACGAGCTGGTTTGAGGGTGAGGTCGCTCACGTCCGGGCAGACGAGGGGCGTCAGGTTGGCCTCCCGGGTGCTGCTGGGCACGGCAGTCTTCGAGGATCCGGCCGGGCTCTTCTGGGCTGGCCTTGAGCGCAGGGTCCCTGTGGGCACCTTCCTGGGGACCTTCATGGCGACCCCCTCCAGAGCCTGTTCTCACCGTCCTGAGATCCTGGTTTGGGTGAGGGTCAGTGGGCAGGGGGAGGGCGAGGCTCCTGTCTGTCTTGTTCTCAGGCCCTGGAGCCAGCAGTGCCTTCTGCTGTCACAGGTGCGTCTCTGGTTCCTCTCTGCTGGCTTTAGGACAGCACAGTCCCCCTCCTGTGCTGGGGGCACGGCTTCTCGCCACCCATCCTGCTGCTGCAGGCGTGAGGCTCAGCACTGCGACTTGGTTTCCTCCGTGCACCCTGCCTTAGGGGCAGGGAGCCCTGCCTCTTTGGGGTCTTACGTCCTTGGTAGCACCCTGGCTCGGGTAGATGTGCTGGGGCCCTCACCCCTTGGGGCTGGCCTGGCCTGCCCCCCCCTCCCTCCCCCCCCGCCTTCCAGGTGTCCTCCCATTTGTCAGGTGGAAGGTGGCTAACGTGATCTTCTAGCGTTCTCTTTCCTGGTAGTGTTTCGGTACCAGAAACCACTTGGCCTTTCTCCTGCTTTCCGGAGTCTTCCGGGATAGGTTTTTATGTAGGAAACAAAGATTGCTGAAGAGCAGAGTCCAGAAACTCAGGCCCTTTTATGTAGGTGAAGCCGTGCGCATTGGGGTCAGGTCCTGTGCTGCAGGCCGTCGTGTGAGGAGAGCGGCCCTCGGCGGTGGCCCTGTCGTCCCCCGTGCGGGGCATGAGTGCAGCAGGGACACGGCAGGTGGCACCCACCAGCTCTCTCCTGCTGCGTAGGGTCACCAGGCTGAACACCCTTTTGGTTGATGTTTTCAGACTGTTCATTCAGACTAATGGACAAGGTGATTTTCAGATGCTTTTGGGGGGATTTGGTTTTCTAAATCTACTTTTTTATTTGCTGACCAGCTGTTTATACAGTTGCTGTTAATGTTAACTTAATGCCTGAGATTTTTACAATTTTTTTTTTCTTAAAGTAGGCTCCAGGCCCCACGTAGGGCTTGGTGGAACCCACATCCTCAAGAAGAGACTCTCTTTCTACCAGCCGAGTTAGCTAACTGCCCTGTTCCATGCCTGACACCTTTATTTAAAGTTTCTTTATAATCTCTACACCCAACGTGGGGCTTGAACTCACGACCCCGAGATCAAGAGTCGCACGCTCTTCTGCCTGAGCCAGCCACGCACCCCCACCTGAGACTCCAGTAACATTAAAAGAGGTTCTGTGATTCGCATCTGGCGGATGGATGGTGAGGCAGCCTCCCCCTAGAGCCAGAGAGCGCCTGGAGGGGAGGCTCCGGCCCAGCCTTCTTGTCCCCTTGCTAGTGGGGAGAGTCTGCGTAGCCTGGTTGATGGTCGTCTGCCCACAGGCCCTGTGGTTGGGGCATCGTGTCGCAGCCCCGTGCTTGTGGCCTCAGAGGCAGGTGCTCTGCGCTCGGACAAGGAGGGAGGGGCATCCAGGGGATGGAGCCCTGCCTGGTGGGTGTGCTGCTTTAGCTCTGTCTGGGTGGGGGGGACTCCAGGGGCAGAGTGGTCCAGAGAGAGCGAGAAGGGGGTTCGATGAGTGTGGAACACGCTCCGGAATCTGATGGTGAGCACCCTGCCCGAGGCCGTGGGTGTGCGTCCGTCCGCAGGAATGGTGAGGTGATGCCAGCCGAGGTGGGGACTTTCTCTCGGCCCAGGTCACACGTATGCGGTTGCAGTAGGAGTCCTGGGCTGCTGTGGCCTGGAGGCCCCAGGCAGCTGTTGGAAGCCCGCATGGGGACAGATGGGAGCGTCTTAGTGGAGCTGAGGTTCGGGGACAGGTGGAGGGGTGCCCTCGCCACGCCCCGACCACCTCTTCCTCCGCCGCCTGCCCCGGGCCTGCCCGAGAGCTGTGATCTTCAGCTGAGGCGCAGACTGAGAGGGGTCTCAGCTCCTGGCACGTGGTGGTGCTCGCCGTGTGCCGCGGTGGAAGGTGGGGTCTGTAGGTGAGGACAGGAGGCCGCCGTAGGAGCAGACGGTGGCCCCTCGGCCTGGGCAGACCTCGAGGGACAGGGAGGGAAGGGTGGGCTGCGGGGGAGCCTGGAGGAGGGCCCGGCGCCGGGCCAGGCAGTGAGGGACACTTGGATGGGAGCACGGGGGGCCTTGGGTTGTAACTTTCTGGAGGTGGAGTGTCCCCCCACCCCCCGTGCGGGGAAGTCCTCTCTGGCCGTCACGGGGACGTCCTCGGCTGCCACGGGCCTGCTCACTGGTGGCCCTGTCTGGTGTCGTAGCCCGAGCGTTTCTTCCTGGCGCTGCGGTCGGAGGTGCGCCGGGCAGGGCTGCCGTCGGTGTGCTGTCTGCCGCCTTCCGCCTCTTTGCGTTTTGGGGGTGGCGTTTCTGTGTTTGAAGACACCGGAGTAGGGATGGTCGTCTGAGGTGGGTGGCACGTGTGTTCCTCCAAGGAAGCACCGAGTGGCGACCACGGGCCGCCGGTTTCAGAGCCGTTGGGCGTGGGCGCCCCCCCACTCCCCTGCAGCAGTCTCGGCCCCGGGCTCTGCTCCCCGGGCTGTCCCGGCCACTCCCGGTTTCCCATGACCCCTGCTCCGGTGCCGGGGTCGGGATGCCCGTGTCCGTGCGCGCGCGCGGGGTCTCCCCCTGGCCCAGCGGGGCCGGCAGACGCCCCTTTGGCCCGCGGAGACCCCGTGGCGCCCCGCGGGGCGAGTCCGCGCTGGGTGGGCGCCCCGGCCGGCTCGCGGGGCCGGCACGGTCGGCGGCTCCCCCGGGAGGGTCTGAGGCCGACTTCCGGTTAATTTCCTCAGAGAGAAAACGACGAGGAGATTCAAGCTGCCAAAGAGAAGCTGAAGTACTGGCAGCGGCTGCGGCACGACCTGGAGCGCGCGCGGCTGCTGATCGAGCTCCTGCGCAAGCGGGAGAAGCTCAAGCGGGAGCAGGTGAGGCCCGGCGCCCCTCGCAGGGTCCCCGCGGGCAGCGTGAGGGCTTCCGGGCGGCGGGGCGAGGGGGGGGCGTCGGCCCCCAGCCCGGAGGCGGCCGGGGGGCGGGGGGCACGGCGCGGGGCGCGCGCCTGGGGAGAGGCCGCGGTGGGGGGTGGGGCGCGGCCTTCCCCGGCGGGCGGTGCGGGGGGCGCGCCCGCGTGACCGCGGGCCGTGTTCGCAGGTGAAGGTAGAGCAGATGGCCCTGGAGCTGCGGCTGACGCCGCTCACGGTGCTGCTGCGCTCCGTGCTGGACCAGCTGCAGGAGAAGGACCCGGCTCGGATATTCGCCCAGCCGGTGAGCCTGAAGGAGGTGGGTGCTCACGCGCTGGCGTCGGGGTCGCCCCGCGGCTTCTCCGGTACCCGTTCCCTAGGTAGCGCGTTAGCCTGCTCAGCCGCTAGGCGTCGGTTTCTACCGGACGTGGGCTTAAGCTCTGTCTCGTTAAGACAGTGAAAACGAGAGGTGCAAGTCGCCTCTCAGCGAGCAGCCGGGCAGCAGCCGGTTGGCGGCTGTCCGCGCAGATGAGCGCACCGGTTGCCGTGTGTTGGGTTTAAGGAGCTTGAGTGAGCGGGGCCCCTGGCGGGACGTGGGGTCTATACGTGGCGCCTGTCGGCGCCGCCCCCGGGGGTGCAAGAGTCCCCAGGGCCGTGCGCGTGTGCGTGCGCGTGTCTCGTGTGTTACGTGGCGGGTGTATTGCTTGTGTAGGATGAATAAGCGTCCTTCTTTGTTTGTAAACGATTATTTTTCCTCCCTGAAATTAGGTACCAGATTATTTGGATCACATTAAACATCCCATGGACTTTGCCACAATGAGGAAACGGTTAGAAGCTCAAGGGTATAGACACCTCACTGAGTTTGAGGAGGATTTTAATCTCATTGTAGATAACTGCATGAAGTACAATGCCAAGGACACGGTGTTTTATAGAGCCGCCGTGAGGCTGCGCGATCAGGGCGGTGTTGTTCTGAGGCAGGCCAGGCGCCAGGCCGACAGCATCGGCTTCGAGGAGGCCTCGGGGATGCACCTGCCCGAGCGGCCTGCTGCGGCCCCTCGGCGGCCTTTCTCCTGGGAAGACGGTAAGCACCAGCCCCGGGCGCGGGCGCAGGCGGGCGAGTGTCCTTCCCCGCAGGCTGTGTCCGCGAGGCCCGGCGGGGCTAGCGCGCGGGCCGCACGCGTACTGCACGTTTGCTAGTAGCCTTGTGAGGAGGGGAAGGAATTGACTTTCCTAGACGTGTTTTTAACCCAGCACTCCCGAAGTACCGTGCTTTTAGCACGCCATCCACGTAAAAATTGCCGAGCATATTTTTCACGGGCGTTTACTTTGTCTTTACCACGTGCTGTGTATTTTGCACGCCTAGCACCTTTCTGTTCCCAGCGGGCACGTTTCAGGAACCTAGAGGGACCCGTGTGGGCAGTGGGGACAGCCTAGGTCTGCCTGCTACAGGCCGAGAAGCAGGTCAGCTGGGGTTTGCACCCTGGGCGGGCCCCAGTCTGCTTCCGAGGATGCCTGTGGCTGAGGAAAGGCCTCAGGAGTGGCCGTGTGCCGAGCCCGCTAGACTCCGGCCGCGCGGGCTTCCGAGCGCGGGCGTGTGGCCCAGGTGCGGCACGGTGGTCTGTCTGTTCACTTGTTCCCGTCCTTGGGGACGGGGGCTGGTCCCTGTGCCTTGCTCTGGCCACCACGCCGCAGCCGCTAGGCCACCTCCCTGGAATAAGAAGGGGCTCGCAGGCTGCCGCGGATCGGGTCTTTGAGGAGACGGGCGAGTGGGTGACTGGTGTTTCCTCAGCAAAAGTCTGACAGTCAGGTTTCACTAGGGGTAAGTTCATGGCTGAGAAGTCCTAATGTGTCTCCTCAGCGTTCGTGCGGGGAGATGGCCGAGCTAGCGGGATGCACGTCACATCCAGTCTGCTTGGGCAGCGGCCGATTTCACGCCGTGCCGACGCCCACAGGCCAGGCCATTATCTTTAGGGCTTCAAAGGACGTGATTTTTGTTGACGTGAATGGTTTTGAGGCTCTGTCATTTGTGAAGTGGTGCTGGAGACAGCAGGGCTGCAAGCCGGCTTGTTGTGCTTCAGGCTTCCTTACGTATTTATTTCACGGTACCGGTGTCTCGTTACTTCGTGAAAAGCACAGATATTTTAGCAACACTTGTTTGTGGAGGAAGGTGCCGCTTGGTCCTGGTGGTTGTGCCGTGGCTTCTGTCTCCCTCTCGCTCCCCATTTTATCTTAGATCTAAAGAGTGGTTTCTTTCTTGGCCACCTTTCACTGATCTAAGGTAATTTTGTGCTTCATAAGTTTTGTCGTTTTGTTGAAACCAAGAACCCTAGGGATTTTTGTAGTAAACGTGCCCGAAATGGAAAACTACCAGCGTATGGCGTGGCCCAGTTTTAGTAGAGCCACACGGCGGTCTGGGTCCAGAGGTGAGCTCAGACAGGAGCTGCGGTGGCCAAACAGAGTCTGCACGGGTGGCCCCGGGCTTGTGGTCAGCGGAGCCCGCCTCCCTTGGGGGCGGCCCTGGTGGGCCTCTTCCACCGGTCTTCACCAGACAGCGTGGTTCGCGCGCGCGCCGGGAGAGGCGCTAGCCCTCCTTCCGCGCACTGTGGCCCCGTGTGCCTGGCCGGCCAGCCACAGGCGTACGAGCTTTCCTCCGGGGGAGTCCGGACAGCCACGGGGTGAAAGCTGGTCTCCCTGTGGCAGTGCCCGTCGCGGGTTTGGAGTGAGCGTGGAGGGGCTTGTGGGGCTCCCCGCGGGCAGGGCCTGTGCTGGCGAGGTGGTCTCGGGGGGCACCGGTAGCCGATGACTGACGGGGTGTCCTTCGACTTCAGTGGACAGGTTGCTGAACCCAGCCAACAGGGCCCACATGGTCCTAGAGGAGCAGCTGAGGGAGCTGCTGGACAAGCTGGACCTCACGTGCGCCATGAAGTCCAGCGGGTCTCGGAGCAAGCGGGCCAAGCTCCTGAAAAAGGAGATCGCGGTCCTTCGGAACAAGCTGAGCCAGCAGCACAGCCAGCCCCCGCCCGCGGAATCAGGTATTGGAAGCTTTGAAGAGGAAAGTGCTCAGCTGGGGCAGGAGACGGGGGAGGAAGGTAAGCACACGCTCAGTGTCCGTCCCTCCCTGCCCGGGGTCCCCACCGGGCTGGTTTCCTGTCACAGTCGGTGCCACCGTGCTGCATCTCGGCCTTTAGGTGGTCACAAAGTTGAAGACCCAGAATAAGCCCTCTTTTTCCAACTCGTTGCTGAAAGACTATTTAGAAACGGTGGTTTAGGCCTCGTACGCCTCCCAGAATGGTCGTAGGGTAGACGTGGCTTCTGTGACAAGAGTGATGGCTGTTTTTGTTGGTCGTAGCAGCTCCCGAGAGGGCCGTGATGCCACTGTCACGTGAATCCTCCCCTCTGGCGTCCACAGGGTGGACGGTGACGCACACGCCGTCGCCAGGGAGCGGGGGAGCTGACCTGGAGCTGCCTGGTGGGCCTCCGACGTGTCACACACCCAGCGGTGACAGCTGGCGACCTTAACTGGGGCGTACGTCCGGGAGAGGAGCTGGACACTGGGGACGGGTCCGTGGATAGGAAGTAGTTGGGAAGAAGCGCATTTCCCCCCCCCGTGCTCACGTGAACCTCCGCCCCGGTGGCTGTAGGTGGCGGGCCTTGTGCTCGGGACACGCGCTGTCAGTGGTTTGAGCACCTGGAACCTGGTGGAACCTGCTAGAAGCAGCTCCTCGCTGTCCTGCGCTCTCCTGATCGTAGAGTCCGCCCCGTTCGGTGTCCCGGAAGGGAAGGCGCAGTGAGATCTCACACCGGCTGCTGGCGGTTCGGCTCAGAGTCCGAGCTTTCTCTCGGCGCGTCCAAACTCGGACCGCAAGAGCAGCGGGACAGGCGCGCGAAGTTGTTCTAGTTGGCTCGTGGGAAAAGGGCTCACGCGGGCCGTGGGCGTCTGTCGGCGGGGGCGGCCCCGCGTGCAGCCAGTCCCAGGAGGGGGCCGTTGGTGATGACCTTCCGTCCCCCTGAACCTGACCCGGTCCCCCTGTGGCGCTGCCCCGCGGGGCGGCTCCGGCCCTCGAGCTCCTCTTTCTCCTGGGAGTGGCCGCTTGTGCGCACAGCTGAGACTTGTGCGGCTTCCCCTCACACCAGGCCTGGTTTGTTTCCGCTCACAGGGCCTTGGCCTGGGCCCCCCGAGTGACAGATGCAGGCTCTCGGTCCTCCCTTGTGGGGGACGAGAGGAGGGGCCGCGTTCTTCGCCGGGGAAGGAAGGACAGGTCTGAGCACTTGCTCGCAGGGGCTTTGCCCCCCCCCCCCGCCCCCCCCCGCCCTGTTGGCACCCACATTGCCCTTGGGGGTCAGGGCAGCCGCAGTCATTAGGCCTGCAGTGGGGTGTGTGTCTTCCTCCCTTCTGTCCACCCCCTCCCGCTGCCCGACAGGCGCTCCGGCTGAGCTGCTCTTTCGCTCGTCGTGGAAAAACCACTCTTGGCACGTTACTTGCCCTGAACAGAGTGAGTTGGGGGAAAGCTTGTCGACTGGTCATTCACGGTCGTCGGGAGGGCTGGTCCGGACGCGGTGTCTTCCCCAGTCGTCCGGCCGTCTCGGTGCACGGCTCGGGGTCCCCACCGGGCGGGCGCCCTCCACTGCAGCCCACGTTTGCTGCTCTGTGGTGCCGGGGTCATTCTGAAGGAAGATGGCGGTGAGGTCTAACAAAAGACGGCCTGGAATCCGTGTGGAGCATCAGGTCTCTTGTTAAAAGTGCGTAAACACGCAGAAAGGGTGTCTCCCTCGTGGCTGGGGGGAAGGGTGCTGGGGAGGACGAGGCCGCCTTCAGGGAGGCCCTGAGGAAGCAGCAGGGCCTCTGGACGGGGGTGGGGGGGTCCTCCCGCGGAAGTTGGAGAAGACGGGCAGGGCAGACACCGTGAGCGGGGGTAGAGGGCAGCTCGCCATCCTTCCCGTGAGGCCAGAAGCAAGCGTCTTCCGAGAGACCAGGTGCGGGACGTCGGTGGCATCCGCACACCTCAGGACGCGGTCTGCGTCGTAACTGGGCGGGGGTCGTGCCTGGGTCGGGCCCGCCGAGGCGCCCCCTCTGAAGGGGGTCCCCGGGGGCGTAGCCCTTCCTCCCACCCCCCGTTTTGGGGCCAGGGCCCCGGCCTCGGCTCTCCGTGCCGATGGCGCAGCTGGGTGGGCCCCGTCCCCGCCGCAGGCCCCGTCAAGGCGCCGGTGGGCTCGTGAGCTGCTCGGGGCGCTTGGCCCGCTTCTACCTGGAGTCTGGTTCCAGGTGACTGGCTGGGTGCAGAGCAGTGAAGACCGCGGCTTTGGGAGGACGAGCTGTGGGGCTGGCAGGGCTCAGGGCGCTGTCACCGAGCCGCCGACCGGGGCTCTCGTGTCCCGTCACTGGGATCTAGGCCGTACTTTGAGCTCTGTCGTCACGGGCCAAGGCCGTGCCTTTCTCTCTTCCCGAAGATGCAGCCGGGGTTCTGCTCGGCCGCGGGGTTGCGCTTTGCGGGGCCCTGCTTTCCCTACACGAGTGACACTGGAGCGTGCGAGGGCCCCGTCGCGTTTACGAGAGGTCTCCCTTGGTCTGCGGTGTTGTGTCTTTCGCTTTCTCCCTCTGGGATCGCGAGCGGAGGAAGCCCGAGGCAGGGGTGCTGGTCAGGCGGCGCGCGGTTGTGGGTCGGAAGCGGCCGATGCTTCACACTGGAGTCTTCCCGAGCTTCCCGTGGCTTCGATGCAGACGCGTTCGGTCGGTGTTGCCGGGGAACAGCTGGTCTTGCAGACGTAACTGCGTTTTTGCTGATTTTTCCGGAGTAGCTAGTTTCAAGTAGGCGTCCTGAACGGGGAGCCGTTGTGTTGTGAATGAGTGGTCGCTTAGGTTTACAAACGGAGAGGTGGATAGAGTTCATTCTAGAAGGTAATTGAGCATCTCTCAGATGCAGTAAGATGATACAATTCTTAGCAGCCCGTGAGCTTTCGTGAGAACATTCGTATTTGTTATTTTTTCAAAAGTTTGTTTATTCATTTTGAGAGAGAGCACGAGAGAGAGAGAATCTCAGCACAGAGCC
Organism: Panthera onca; assembly: GCF_046562875.1. Classification (NCBI taxonomy): domain Eukaryota; kingdom Metazoa; phylum Chordata; class Mammalia; order Carnivora; family Felidae; genus Panthera; species Panthera onca. The sequence continues at coordinate 140,667,947 of NC_138345.1, read as the reverse complement.
TGACACAGGGCTCCAGTTCACGAACCGGGAGCTCATGGCCTGAACTGAAATCAAGAGTCGGACGCTTACCTGACTGGGCACCCCCCCAGGTGCCCCACGTTCATACTTGTTACGAACTCCAGTATGGTTTCTGCTCAGGGTCCTGACCGGGATGCCGCCTCTGAAGGGCCGGGCAGCGCAGGGTGTTGGCTGATGGGGTGCCGTGGGGTTCACCAGGCACCGGTGCTGTCTTCTGTCTCACCGTACAGATGAGGAAAGTGAGGCTCAGGGGCTCAGCGACCCACCTGGGTCTCGCAGCTGGAGGTGGCGGTGTTTGTACCTGGTCATCTGAGTAGCCCTTGACCCCTGGCCCCCTCCGCCTGCCCCGTTCATACCCCAGAGATGCTTCCAGTGAGCTGCCCAGGCCGACCGCAGAGCAGGGACGATGGACAAGCAGAGTGGTCATGGCTGTGCCCCAGGCTGCCTTTGGGTAGAAGGAGGGGTAGGGAGGCCCTTCTGATGAGGCCTCGACCTTTGCTCCTGGCGAGGGACGCGAGGGCAGGAGAACGCCCAGTATGGGCCTAGCATGAGAGGCTGGAGAAGGGGTGGGTGACCTCGGTGGTCCAGGGCCCCTGTGTGCCTGGCAGGGACGTGGGCACTTGGGGTGGTGCTGCCCAGGCAGGAGCAGGCAGGCCGGGGGCCTGAGCCAGGATGGGAGTCCCAACTGGTAGCGTGGAGATGGCTCGTGAAGAGGGGCCCAGAGAGCCTGGCGAGGGACGACGCTCCCTCGGCCTCTAGCGGTCACCGCCTGGTGTCGCCGAGGACATAGGCCACAGGGAGGGGGCAGGTGCTCTGGTGCAGGGTCAGGACGGGGCCTGGTGTGCGGGCCCCAGGAGAGGCTGGAGGCGGGGACGGGAGGTGGCGGGTGAGCCGAGGCGGTGCGCGGGGAAGGGGTGGCCGAGGCTCCTCGTGAGAGTGCCCCGCCCCGGCTCCCGGTTGTGGGAGCAGCTTTCCCGGAGCAGCTCTTTGTGCCATGCGGGTCCCGTTTGCTGAGCGCCCCCTGCGGGTGGGGGGTTTGTAAATGCTGTTTGCCTAAACCTGTTGGTGACTTTGAAGTGACGAGCAGGAAGGCTCTCACTTCACGCCAGCGTGCCTCGCGGTTTGCTGGGCAGCGGTGCGGCCACGGACCCTTAATACGGCTTTCTGCTGAGGACACGCTCCCGTGGTGTTTGGGTCACCTGTGACGTGCCCGGCAAGCTTCGAGTGGCCCCGCAGAGCTGAGGCACCTGTCACATTGTTAAGGGAGGATTCTCAAAACGTTTGCTCTGAGACGGAAGCGGAACTTAGTAGCTTCCCGTTTTCAGGATGACTGGATTGGATGTACTGACTTGTATTTTTTCAAGTGGCCTTGGGGCAGTTTGCAGGTTCAATGAAATAAATACTATACCTAGTGATAATATATCGACTTAGATCGTATGAATTGTTATTCTTGGTTGTAGGTCACGTGTCTTGTAGCCCCAGGCAGCGGCTGGTCCTAGAGGCTGTGCCCTTGCCGGCCAGCCTGCCTCGCCGCCGCCGGAGGGCCTCCTCTCCGGGCCCTGGTGGCCAGCAGACCGACCTCCCAGGGCCAGGTGATGAAGTCGTGTTCTCTGGGCTTTTCAGGCTTCTTGTGTTTATGTCGGTAGCATCAAGAAGCCTTTTAAATGAGGCTAAAGTAGTCATCTTCTAAAGACTTCTTAGTTTTAAAGTCAGATTCTAGAAAAACTGCCCAGAGTAGAACATGGCAGAACGTGGCATAGAGGGTGAAGGATCTGGAGAGCTGAGTGCGGGTTTTCCTGCTTCCCTGAGCCGTTCACAGCCACTCGCCACTCGTCAGATGGGTTTATCATCGACTTAGGACACCCCGGTCAGAAATCACACGGACACGCTCGTGTCCTCCTGTTTGCTGACCGCGTGACCCAGGTCAGGACTGTGTGGGAATGCCGCGTTAGACTCCCTAGTTGAGTGAACCGTTTTTCTTCCTCAAGGTAAGTGAATTGTTGGTCGCAGAAATTGTCATGAACTCGAATGATGTGTTACTGTCGACATATGTGACGGAGTCGTTCACAGTTGTTTTCAGAGAGGAGCTTTCTACACCTGCGCACCCGGACCCGGGGCGCCAGGCCACCGCAGTCTTTGGTGTTAGGGAAGCGCACACAGTGTGACCCGACGGGCCCTTCACTGCTTGCAGCCAGTATGTGTGATGCTTTGTTTCCTAATTGAATTAGTGTTTTGGTGGACTTCACATTTGTAGTAAGTTTTATAATAGATTTTATAATTATCAGTTTTCAAAAATCACTTTATTTATAATTTTTTCAGGAGATAAATCTCCCCCTAAACTTGAACCATCAGATGCATTACCTCTTCCTTCAAACTCGGAGACTAATTCAGAACCACCAACCCTCAAACCAGTAGAACTGAACCCAGAGCAGAGTAAACTATTCAAAAGAGTCACATTTGATAATGAATCACATAGCACTTGCACTCAGAGCGCACTGGTAATCGGACACCCTCCAGAGCCCACCCTCGCCAGTAGTGGCGATGCGCCGGCGGCGGCGGCCTCCGCGGTGGCGGAGCCATCAAGCGATGTAAACAGACGCACTTCTGTTCTCTTCTGCAAATCGAAAAGTGTAAGCCCCCCAAAGTCTGCCAAGAACACTGAAACCCAGCCAACTTCTCCTCAGCTAGGGACCAAAACCTTTTTGTCTGTAGTCCTTCCGAGGTTGGAGACTCTTCTGCAGCCAAGAAAAAGGTCGCGGAGCACCTGCGGCGACTCCGAGGTGGAGGAGGGGTCCCCGGGAAAGCGCCTGGACACAGGTAAATGCCACGGAGCGCCACGGCGCCGCCTTCTCTCCCCCAGGGTGTCGCGGAGTGGCTGGGCCCTCGTTCGCAGCCGACCGTCCAGGGGCCTCTTTATCCCCAGACGAGAAGCCAGACGCCGCAGCGTCCTCCAGGGTGGCGCCGTCACGGGCTGGCTGGGGGGGGGGGGGGGCGGGGGCGGCCCGGCGTGGTCGCGTTGCACGCCCCGTGCACCCCGGGAACCCGATGGTGCGTGCGCGGCGGCGTCTGGCTCACGGAGCCCGCCCGGAGGGACGTGCGCGGGGGGTGCCGGTGGCGCGCGCCCGGGGCTGCGAGGGGCCTGCCCGTGGGCTCCAGGCGCCCCTTTGGGCAGTTGCTCAAAGCACGTGGTGACGTTTCTCACTGTTCTGTGGTTCTGTGGGCGCGTGTAGGGGGAGGACCGCTGTCTGCGGAAATGACGCGAGGTCGCGTCACTGCTGAGCTTTTGCAACTTAAATTTGTCGAATTCACCGGGAGGTTCCCGCTCACGTGCCGCGGTAGTGGCTCTTTCGGGGTCTCCCCTGTGCTGGGTTGGAGGGAGGCGGCCTGTGTTCTGGCACAGCCTCCGTGTCCCCTCCAGATGAAAGCCGAGGAGGCCCCGCCAGTTCCGCTAGACCGCTGTCACCCTTGCGTCGCGCGAGGACGCTGGCTGTGCCTCTGTCGCCTCTTCCCGGAGGTGGGACTGGACGTGCCTGTCCTCTGGGCTCTCGCCGCGGACCGAGGCCTGCGGTGCGTGCTGGTCCACCCGTCACATCGAGACGCGGGAGCGCCTTCGGCCGCCCGAGCGTCAGCGTGGTTTCTGGTGCGGGCGAGGGGTCGCGCTTCCTGCTCCGCGGCGCACGGTTGAATTCTTTTTGTTGCCCAAGTGATGGTTTGTAAGTTCTACCTTGATTGCATCTTTAATTTTATAGAAATTCTGTGTTCACGTGCTTGTATTTGGATGGGTGGATACCGAGCCGGTCCTTTGAAAATAATTTGTCAAAGCCTGTTTTGTTTCTGAGCGACGTGCGGCCGCGCGGGGGCTTCGTGGACGGCGGACGGAGCTCGTCTCCCGCGTGCGGTGCGGGGGGGGGGGGGGGGCGCACCGGGGTCCGGTCGCGGCGCGAGGAGGCGAGCCGGGAGCGCGCCGGGCCCGGGGCTGAGCTGCCGATCGGGCGCGCCGTCGGGGGAGTGGTCCGCGGGGGCCCCGCGGCCGCCCTCGTGTGCCAGGCGGGTCCCGCCGCGGCCGCGCTGCCGGGGGCTTCGCGGGCACCGGCGCGGAGCGCCCCTCCTTCCGCCGGCCGGCCTCTGAGCGGGGGCCCCGCAGGTTTCTGGCGCTGCCGCGGCTCCCGCAGGAGCGTCCGCGAGCCGGCCGCGGTCCGGAGCCTGACTGACACGGGGGTGTTTGCTTTCTTGTTCCAGACTGGCAGTAGATACGGTGGACGCGGGATGAGCCCTGTCGCCCTCCCGTGCGGCCCGGGAGTCTTAGTAGCACCAGGACCTGCTCCGCACGCGGGCCTGACGCTGCGCATCCGGCTCCCATTTCTGGCTCCACCTCACCTCCGCCTCCGTGCTCTCTGCGCGCCCCGGATCGCTCGCTCCGAGCGGCGCTCTCCGCCATCTGAGGACTCGAATTGTTCTGAACCTTGTGATTTTTCCAAAGATTCATCCGTGCGCTCTGCCTTGTAGGGGTTCTTCTGGCGTCCCACAGCACGCCGCAAGATTTCCGAGTTAGAGTGAACACAGATCCCTTCGTTTGGAGACACTCGGCCCCCCCCCGGGGGCTCCCTGCTCTTGAGCTGTGGGCGGCGCCGCGGGCCGGGGTTAGAGCCCCCGACTCCGCTCTTCCGGTGCCACGTCGCCTGGGGCCTGCGCTCCGTCCCCCGCTTCCTTCTTCCCTGACGCTTCTGTGATTCCCAGAACGGGCTTCCGGGCCGGCGCTTTCCTGCTTCTGGTCTCTGCTCCCGAGACTCCCGCTGTGTGCACGTGGTGTGTGTGTGCGTGGGAGAGACAGAGAGAGGGACAGAGTCAAGGAGAGAGAGAGACTGAGGGACAAGGAGAGACAGACGAGACAGGGAGAGACACAGAGACAAAAAACAGTCAAAGAAACAGACACAGAGACGGAGAGAGACGGAGACAAGGAGAGACAGACAGTCCAGGAGAGAGACACAGAGACAGAGACGCAGAGAGACCGAGAGGGAGTCGCGTTCCTCCTCGGCTGCTCAGGGCGGCGCCCCCGGTCAGACTAAATGGCTTTTTCGCTGTTTTCCAGGTTCTCACTCTAACTACTAACACGCTGGGTAGCTCACTCTTTGGACCCTAATCACTTTCTCTTGTTCACCTCGGACGGAGTTCTGCTAAGCGGTCATTTTGGAACGCAGAAAGATCGCTGCACCCTTGTGTGTCACTTAACTCTTGTGGAGGAGCTGGAAGCATCGGTTCAGCCTTTTTCCAAACAAAAGCCCAAACACCAACACGTGGAGGAGATGTGCCCCACCCTGCCCACCCCCTCCTGTAAGTCCGAGCCAGACGCCCCGGGAGGAGCCGCCCGGTGCCCCTCCTGGAGCTGGCTGCAGCTGGCAGGGACGCCTCCCTGCCCGTCCCGGCCCCGTGGGTAGGTGTGAACGATGCCAAGGGCGGCCGCGGGGCAGGGTACTTCGCCTGCGGCACCTGCCGATGACTTACGTGGACAGAGATTCCGATCCCGCCTTCGGCAGGCACAGTACCGGCCCAAAAGGACCGGGGGTCTCGGGCCGGGCACGGGCGCAGGAAGGAACCCTGTGCGAGGCGCGCGGCCCAGCTGGAGGATGTGTGAAGCCTCCTTCGCTCGTTAGCATCTTTCTTTTCTGGGTTTCTACCCGGCCTCCCCCCTCCCCTCGCTCTCTCTTTCCCTTCCTTCCGGCTGGTCGGCCCTCAGGGAGAATTGAGCGAGCTGGGCAGCTCGGTCTCTGGTCACCGTGCCCACTGCTGCTGCAGCGAGCGGGAGTCCTGCCCGTGGGGCCTGGAGGTGTCCTGTGGGAGCTTCCCCTGCCGCGGCTGTGTCTTCGAGGAGTTGGTCTAGGCAGAAGCAGGGTGGTTGGCATCTTATCTGCCGTGTTTTCACGGAAAGGTTGAAAAATGCACAGAAATGCAGTTCTGTCGCCAGTAGTGAGGATAAAGATGTAGAAACAGGTTAACGGATGGCCCCAGCACTTGAGGAGGCCCAGTGCGGTCACCGTGCCCACCCGGCCTCTGAGGCCGGTCCTGCGTCGCATCCCCGATCATCCTGTTTGGGGAGCCAGGCGGTAGCCTGGGTGGTGGCGGGGAGATCACTGGTGTCTACGCTGCACGGCCTGTAGTGGACAGCAGCGAGTGCGGCCCACCCTGCTTGCTCGGCCTCTCACCGGGTGCCAGCCGGAAGGTTCCTTACGGAGCAGCGAGGCTGTGGCAGGTGTGGGTCTCGGCTGCCTCTCACCGGGGGAGCCGCCAGCGGCTTCTTGCCACCTGGCTGATGTGAGCCTTTCACAGCAGAGCTCGCGGCCTCAGGAAGCTTTCTGTAGGGCTTTGCTTCTGGCACTGCTGGTCGGCTGTCTCAGGAGGCCCCTGGGGCCCCCCCTCGCCACGCGGCCCAGCCCAGGTGTCCCCTGGGAAGGCCTCGACTGGGTGGGGAGCGGCTGGGCCAGGGCCCCCTTGGCTCGGGGTGTGGTGCCTGTGGGGCGGAGAGGGAAGGTCAGCGTGTCTTTTGCCTCCTAAGAGGTCCTCATGAGGCCCGGGTGCTCCGGGGGCACTGGCCTCCTCCAGATGGCCACCTGTCTTTCAGTTTGGTTTTTGTAGTGTACCAGTTTGACTTACGCCATTGAAAAAATTACTTCTTGTTGAAATAGTTTTGTTAAAAGTAGGTTTTAGGCTGGGGCTCAGGCGCCGTACGGATGCCTGCTGTTTGCACGTGATCCGTGGGCCCGTCTCTGTGCTGACCCCCAGGACCTGATGTCATTGCAAGTCCTTGCAGGGTCTCCAGGGCGGGGCCGGTGGGCTCCCTGGGCCGCAGCCGGCAGGAGGAGTCTGTTTGCACAGGGAGCCTGTCGGCCTGTCGAGGCCAGTGAGGGGGCAGGGAGGCGTCGGGGCGCCCCGGCCACCGTGAGGCCTGCTGCTTTGGGTCTGTCTGTGGTGCCTGCCGTTTAGTGGGTGTTCGGTGACGTTTCCTGGGCACCGGGAAGAACCGTGTGTAGGAACTAGTCACCGTGGATGTGCGTGTCCTCCTAAATCCTGAGGGAAGTCGAGGGAGACGTGGTCGTTCTCTGGTTTCTCAGACCGAGCACTGAGCCGCGTTTTCATCTCTCCCCCTTAGCGGCGCGTGGGGAGAGTGGCTTCAGCTGGCTCTCGCCAGGCATGCTGTGCAGGTGCCAGGTTCCGTGGTTTGGTTCCGTGGGTGCCGGGCGTCCTTGGCCGTGGCTGCCGCTGCTCGGGCTCCCGGCCTTAGTCGGACCTTTGCCAGGTGCGTTCTGGGTGCCGCCTGCTCGTCCTCTCGCTTTTCCGAGCGATCACGGCAGGACAGGAAGAGGCCCCCTGCAGGACTCTTCCTGGCGCACCTGGTCTCCTCTGGGCCCCGCTCCCCCCCCCCCCCCCCCCCTCCGCCAGCTCTGCTCGGAAAGGCTCGGCTTTGCCGGCCTAAGCGAAGCTGCCCCTAGAAGGCTGAGGGGGTTTAGACGCGGAGTGAGGCCATCGAGAACCACTAGGCCTCAGCTCCAAGTTGATGCTGCGAGAGGTGTGGCCTTGCGGCCGAGCCTGCTGGTTGCCACAGGGTGTGTCTGCACCGGCCAGTCGGTGCCGTCCTTGGGCTTCCCCTGAGGGCGCAGGCTGCGTCCTCGTAGCCTCGCTGGTTCTGGGTGCTGGACACGCGCCTTCCGGACTGCTGCCCCTTCTCTCGGACCTGGATCCTGCACCCCGGGCTCCCTCCTTCTGTCGGCGTGTCTGGCTTGGGCGGGCTGTCTCTGACTTGCCTGCCTCCGAGTTGGGGTCTGTCTGCTCTTGGGGACCTGCCGCCTTCTGCGTCTCCTGAGACCTCTTGGCCTTGGGGGACCCTGGGGGTCGCTGTACCTCTTTCTGGTCCCCCGGCCTGCTGGCGAGTGTGGCTGGAACCGGCTCTCGGCCCTGGGCCATCTGCTCACCTGCTGCATTTTACGGGCCCACGGATGTCCAAATTCCACAAGTGAGTGTGGCACCCCCAGCCGACCACAGTTTCTGCTAGAAAAATGTGAATTAGATTTACGAGTGAAAAATAGTAAGTTTTCTTTAAAGCGGGTGCTGTTGAGTCTAACAAGTGGAGCGAGATGTCTGATGAATTTACTTCAGGAAGACGTGGCTTCAGTCTGTGAGCAGCCGCCGCGCTCAGCCACTGCTCGCGTTTTCATTTCTTAGCCACCGTCAGAGTTGGTTCGTTGCCCTCGTTTAACATGTGTTTTTGTCACTGAGAAAACACAGAGAAGCACGTAAGGCAGATGAGAAAATCCTGTAATCTGGCCTCAACTTCTAAAGAACTGGGTTTAAATTTTTTTAAGTGTGGGAACGGGATTCTTTTTGGGGAAAGAAACGTGCACGACTGTCTGGTTGTGGGACCCGGAGGGGGCGGCCCGGCTCCCCGTCACCACCCCGTCCCATCCCGGCGTCGAGGGCGGGCGCGTGGACAGACGCCTTCTGTTGCCCGACGTGAGGCGGGGCTCTTTTGGAGGAAGTGGTTGGACTCTGAGACGTGCCTTGAGTTTCAGACACTTCCCAGATCGTGAGTCGACGGGTTCTGTTCGCTCCCGTGGGCTGTGGGAAGGAAGCCCGGACGTGTGGCCTCGGCCCTGGGTCGCGCCCCCCCCCCCCCCCCCCCACCGCATGCTAGTAGCTGCGGTGCTTTGGGACGAGGGCGGCCCCGGCTAAAGAGAGCGCGATTTCTGCTTTGGAGGGTCTTGGGTGTTTGAGGTTCCTGTGTTCCTGGCGACGCGCCCGCGAATGAACCCGCTCTTGGTGGTGGCGTCACTGCCCCGGGAGGGGCCGGTCCCCCCGCGGCGGGGGCCGGTCAGGCAAGTCTGCGGGTCTGGGGGGGAGTCACCGCACGCTCTTAGCTCTGCGGGGCCTGTCGGACGTTTTGTTTCCTGGGAAGAGCACCACCCTCAGACCGGGCTGCTCTGAGCGCCGAGCGAGATGTGTCGCGAAGCACTCGTGTGTCTCCCGTGTCGTCGGCGCCGCGGGGCCGGGGGGGTCAGGGAAGAACCGCCGTGGGCCCGCAGACGGGAGAGCTGTGGCGCGTCGTGGGCCCCGGGGTGCTGAGCTCAGGGGCCCGCGTGCCTGTGTTGCAGGTCTCACCAATGGCTTTGGGGGCGCACGGAGTGAGCAGGAGCTGGGGGGCGCCCCGGGGAGGAGAGCTGCGCCCCGACGACGCTGCGCCTCGGAGTCCAGCATCTCGTCCAGCAGCAGCCCTCTCTGTGACTCCAGGTGGGCACGGCTTGGGGGGCCCGCTCCCACCCGCCCCGTCCCTGGGGGACTGCCCTGTGCCTCTTCACCAGAAATAGGAAGTGCAACCGCAGAGGAAATTAATCGATTTTCAGCCTGTGGTGACGTTTATTCTGTCTTTCCCTCCCGAAGTCTTCCCTTTTCAGAAGGGTGGCGAGCACGGCCCTGCCCGTCCGCCCCGTGGACACCTCTTTGTAACCGGGGCCCCGTGTGGGTCGCCGTGGGGCCCTCGGCCCGGCTTCTGCAGGGCCCGGCTCTGGGGCCGCCGCCGGAGGGAGGGGAAGGGGCAAAGCTTTGTGACCCTGCTCCACTCTTGTTCCCAAAGCTTCAGCGCGCCCAAGTGCGGCCGGGGCAAGCCCGCTCTGGTGCGCAGACACACCCTGGAGGACCGCAGCGAGCTGATCTCCTGCATCGAGAACGGGAACTACGCCAAGGCGGCCAGGATCGCCGCAGGTGAGCCCACCTGCCCTCCGTGTCCGCGTCTCCGCGTCTCCGCGAGGTGGCCGTGGTGTGGGGGCCGTTCTGCCGGGAGGGCTCCGGCTCCCCCACTCCCTGGGCCTCCATCCCGGGGTGTCTGTGCGAGACGCCCCTTCCCCCGCCCCCGACGGGGACAGCGGTCACAGGGGGACAGCGAGAGTTTCATCCCGCGGTTTGTCATTTTTTGTGTGGAATGCTCCATTCCTCTGTGCAGGCCACCCGCACCCGACGTGAGGCTCGCCTGTCAATTGCAGCCGGATGTGGGACCTTGCGGGGCGGGGTGGCTCCCCCAATTGCAGCACCTAGAGGAGCACCGAGGACGGGCTGGTGCTGGCTTGTCAGTGTGGGGGGAGCTCTCACTGCAGGAGGCAGCCCCGGGCCGTGGTCGGGCCGGCAGGTCCCTCACAGCGCCCGTTCTCTCTGCCCAGAGGTCGGTCAGAAGAGCATGTGGATTTCCTCCGACGCCGCGGCCTCTGTTCTCGAGCCTCTGAAAGTCGTGTGGGCCAAGTGCAGCGGCTACCCCTCGTATCCGGCCCTGGTGAGCCTCGGGGTTGCAGGGCGTGGGGTTTGGGTGTGGGGGTCCGTGGGGCCGCCCTCTGGGGAGCCGGGGCACCGAGCGGTGTGGCCTTTGCCCCAGGTCCGGGGCTGTCCCGCTGCCCTCGTGGGACAGGTGTCCCGTGAGCGCCCGCCGAGAGCCCGCCCGCACAGGGCGTTGGTGTTGGGAGAGCTGCTTCAGAACCCACCTCGAGTCGGAGCCTGGGGAGAGAGCTCCGGGGGCACGGTGGGGGGCTCTCAAACGTGACCCACACGTGTCCTCCCTCGGCAGATCATCGACCCCAAGATGCCGCGCGTGCCCGGCCACCACAACGGGGTCACCATCCCGGCCCCGCCGCTGGACGTGCTGAAGGTCGGCGAGCACATGCAGACCAAGGCTGACGAGAGGCTGTTCCTCGTTCTCTTTTTTGACAACAAGAGAAGCTGGTGAGTGCGGGTGCCCGGGTGCCGAGCTGGCTCAGAGGCCGTGGGGCGCGTGTGGTGTGCGGAGGCCACGGGGGGCCGTCCCCCTCCGCCTGTGAGCCTCTCACGGAGCCGCGTGCGAATAGCCGGGCCCGTGGGGTTCTGCCGCCGGCCCGGCCCGGTCTCTTCGCCTCTTGTGTGTGTGGGTCCCCATGCTGCTGTGGGGTGTGGGCTCCGGACCCCAGCGCGCTGCCTGGAGGCCCTCCCTGGTTCAGACCCCGACGGTCCCGGGTTCCGGTGCTGCCCCCCGAGCGCTCACGAGGTGCGCGTGGCCCGTGTCCCCGTTTCTTGGTCCGAAAGCTTGCTGTGCTGATGAGGGGCCCCCGGTGACCCTGGCGTAGGCTCTCTGCCCCCAGGACCGCGGCCCCTGCGATGCCCGAAGCAGGGCTACCCGGTGTGGGTGGCTGTGGGGGCCTGGCAGCGGGGCGCGGGCCCTCCCAGCGCCCCGGGCACCCCCGGCGCTGGTGAGTACGTCTGGGTCGGGTGTGTGCGGCCACACGCGGCCACCAGCGCTCCGTGCCCCGTGTCTCTCTGCCCTGTGCCGCGCTCCCGATCAGACCCCGTGGAGGCCTGTGCCTGCCTTGTCTGGTCCGAGGCCCGTCGGCTGCCCCGCGGCCGGGCCCCCTGCCCACCCCCACTCCGTGCGTGCACCTGCAGCGTGTGCGTGCGTCAGCGTTCCTGCGCGTGACCCTCGGTGGCCACTCAGGGAAGGCGTGGAAGGCTGCTGGGTGGCGCCTGTCTCCCGCCAGCCTCCAGGATCCAGTGGCCCTGTGGGGAGTGTTGTGGATGAGAGGTGGGGACGACTTGATGGGGACGACTTGATTTTCACGCCTTCCCCGAGTCCCCCGGACTCTCCCGGGGTTGGCAGGAGGTTGGGCCGTGCCCCTGTCCTTGGCCCGTGAGGGCTGGCCGATGGGGCCGCGCCCGGGGGTGGAGGGGGCGCGGGTTCCGGGGCACGAGCCTCTCTTCCCTCCCTTGGCCGCTGAGCGCCTGACGTCGGCTGCTCTTCCCCACTGGGGGCTCGGAGCTGCCAGGGCATCGTGTCAAGTGCGTCCGAGTAGCCGTGCGGACGGCTCTGGCCACTCCGGCTTTTCTCTTTTCAAAAGGCAATGGCTCCCCAAGTCCAAAATGGTCCCCCTCGGCATGGACGAGACCATAGACAAACTGAAAATGATGGAGGGGAGAAACTCCAGCATCAGGAAGGCCGTGAGGGTCGCCTTCGACCGCGCGATGAGCCACCTGAGCCGTGTGCACGGGGAGCCCACCAGCGACCTCAGCGACATCGACTGACCTGCCCGCCTTCCCGTGGCCTTGTCCATAGTGTGGATAAGCTGTATATGCGTGTATATTGTTCCAGACTTAACTTATTCTGATCTCTAGGCCTGGTTCTTTAATTCCCCCTCCCCGGGGAGGGCAGGTTTTATTTCCAAGTTCTCTGTGAAACCGTCCCCGTCTGGGCGCTCTGTGAATGGCGCGGGCGCGTCTGCTGAGCTCCTCCCGTGCCCGGCACGGGTCACGCCGGAGGCTGCACCTGCGTCACTTTCTTTGATCTGTAGCTTTTTTTTAAAGACTTTTGAATGTTTAATAATTTTGTAAATCATACTCTTTACACGGAGTACCACTATTTAATAAGACGGGATGTAAATTTACAATGACAAATGTGTATTTTAAGAAAGAAAATGACATTATTTTGAATGGTACTTTGTGGAAAGAGGTGGAGAATAGATTTATGCTGTGTACATCACTTGCAAATCACCAAAAACACTCCGCCCCCCCCTGTGGGGGCTGGGGCAGGCGCTTACCACCCCCCCACCCCTCCCCCGTGTCCTCACCGTCCTCGTCCACCGCCTCCGCCCGTCTGCCCCAGCTTTCCACGGGTGTGCCTCCAGCGGGTTATTTATTGTAGAAAGTGTATTCATTTGCTTTATAATGAAAAATAAATTTGCAAAAGTATATTGATATGCATTTTTATACAGGCACATACAGATTCGACTTGCTTTGGGAGCAGGATGTGTTGGTTGTCGTGTAAATGACTCTGGCTGTGTGTTCTTTGATTTTGTAACTTGTAATCTTTTGTTTACAATGAGGGGCTTTCTGTAACTTGTTTTAATTTAGAACACTTTGGTAGCAATAGAAACTTTGGATACATTTTTGTATGGTACATGTGATGTATATAGAATTAGTACTTTATTTTTATTTTTAAGAGGTAAAGCATTATGTTAGGGGAAAAGGTAGGGTGGGTTTCCAAAAATGCAGTTTTTATATTAAAAAATAAAGTCAAGATTTGGATGGTGTGGCCATTTCATTCCTCCATCGCTAGGATGCCGGGGCGGGCTTGCAGCCCGGAGGCCAGGTGAGGGTCAGGGTCCCAGCAGCCTGTCCCCGGCCACCTCATTGAGGCACGTGACATGCCTTCATCTTAAAATTGTCATGGATGGCATTATTTATTATTTTATCTAATCATATTTTTATTTTAAACTGGTAGTTTAAAATTTTTAAATGTCTTCCCCCCGCCCCGCCCCCCTTCAGTCTCCATTGTTTGTAACATCTCCATAGAAACTTGAAAAAATAAAATGTCTTCCTTTGATAGTCTTGTCCTGTGTCTGACAGACGCTTTCTACCAGCAGCAGCTCCCCCAGGACCACCGGCCCTTGTGGAGAGCCTGTCGGGGGGCGGGGGGGGTGTCGCTGTGGACAAGGCCCAGGCTGCGGTCAGGGAAGGGCCAGGTCTGCCGTCGAGTTAGGAGCTGGGGTTTGCCCCAGAACTCCCACTGGTGATGGTGGCTGGTGGCCTGGAGTGACTGCTCTGTACTACCTCCTCCCACCCCCCCCCCCCCCCCCCCGGGCCCGCTGGTCCCGATCCTGGTCCTGGTTCCAGTCCCGGTTCTGGTCCTTGTTCCAGTCCTGATCTTGGTCCTGGTTCTGATCCGGGTTCCGGTTCTGGTCCTGGTCCCGGTCCCAGTTCCGGTCCCGGTTCCGGTCCTGTTCCCGGTCCCAGTCATGCTGGAGGTCCCTGAGTCTGAGCAGAGGGAGCTTTTTCTTAGTGGCATCTCCTGGAGGGACTCTTGCCTCCTGGCGCCTGGCCGGTCACCTGGGACAGGCTGCAGGGGTGTCAGGGAGGAGGGCAGATGGTTCCCCCGTGAGGCCGAGCCCCAGACACCCCCACCCCCACCCCGGGTGCTGCTCTGAAGGTTTCATTAGAAACCAGCCTGGCCCCCGGGGCCCTTCCCTGGGCCACGCTCAGGGCAGGGGTCAGGGACGGGGCTGAGGGAGGTGAGGAGGCTCCTCCTGCCTGCCCCCTGCTGGAGCTGGCACCTGCCATCTCCTTGGGGCTCCGCTGGGCCACCTCCTGGGAGCGTCCCGCTCTGCACCCACCGGAAGGGGGACCATCTGCCCTGCTTGCCCAGGACTTGGGCATCAGCACCACATCCTGGGAGCCTCCTCAGTCCCAGGTCACTCGGGTGGTTGGACCCTCCACACCTGGGACCCCCAGCAGGCAGCACTCTCCTGCCTGGGCTCTTTTGACCTTTTGCGGCGTCTCCTTGGAAGCCTCCCGGAGGGCCCTTAGCGGGGTGTGGCTGTGCCTTGGCCCAAACCTGGGGCTGGGTAGGGCTGGCGGTGACCAGCTGCCCAGGGCCGAGGGCACCGTTTGGGACCTCTGGGACCCCACTGCCTGCTTCGGTGAAGCACCAAGGGGCCCTGGGCTCTTGTGGCTTTTTTTTCTTTTTTCCTTTCTTGAGCTGTTTTACAACACAGGTACGATGTGTCTGTTCCTTCTTCCCCTCCTGGAGTTTATAAAAATGGGATCGTGGCGTCCGCTCTTCAGCTGCTCATTACCTTGTTACTATTTCAGACATGAATCCCAAAGTGAAATGATACAGACGCAAAAGCAGGTGCAGTGAGATCGGGCTCACCCGTGTGCGGGTGTCAGGCTCCTTGGTCCCTCTGCAGGCGTCCCCGGGGGTGGGGGGCAGTGGCACTTGCCACGGGTTCTTGCTCTTTTCCACAAGGGTGTGTGTGTGTGTGTGTGTGTGTGTGTGTGTGTGTTATCTCTGACCCACTTTTCAAGCTGATTTGAGGCATTTCTTGGATTCGTATCTCTTGCAGGGTGATTAAGGCGAGGACACCCGTGTCGGGGTCTCCTTTGGCTCAGGGCCAAGGGGGTTGGTGTCCAGGCATTCAAGTCCCTGTCGGGCCCTCTCCCTGGCCCCAGGGTCCCGGGTCCGCCCTGCACCCTTGGCCGGTGGAGACAGGCCCCGGCTGGGCAGGGGCGGTTGGGGGTGGGCTGCTGGGAGCTGCTGCTGGGGGCGTGGCCAGAGCTGGAGGACCTCTGGGCGAGCGGGCAGGGGAGTCCCCCGGGGCGACTTGGTGTGCTGGTGTGCAAGGGCCCAGCAGACGCGTTGGGAGCCCTGGAAGGCGGGGGCCCGGGCAGCCCGGGGTGGGTAAATGCAGGCACCAACCTCCCCTGGGAGCCCTGCTGGCCTGCTCTCCCGTTAACCCGGTGCAGGGTCCTGCGGTCTCAGCGGACACTGGCTGGACACGGGGGCATCTGGAGTCACGCCCGGACCCACTCAGCTTCTCCTCGCCGGGTGGTGAGGCTCTGCTCCGAGCGCGAAGGAGCAGAACCACGGCCCAGCCCCTCGTGTCGCGGTGGTGTGTGCGATGCTCACCGTGTGGCTTAGGGCTCCCGCGTCCCCTCTGCCCTGGTCAGGCCCCTTCCCCAGCTCCCCGTGGCAGACGGGGATCCCTGTGTCTCCTCTCCCCCTGGTCGTGCCCTCTCTGGGAGCCCCCCACCCCCCGCTCCGTCCTTTCTGGGGTCTCCCCCTCGGTGGGAGCAGGCTCTCCTTCCCACAACACCATAGCAATGCTTGTGGCCCAGATCCCAACTGATCCTCCCCGCCCCGCCCCCCTCATTCTCTAGTGAAGCCTTTTGGAATAATGCCTAGATCCCCCTAGGCTCCCTTGTAGCAGGTGAGGCCGAGGAAGCGTCCCCGTCACCTCAGAGAAATGCCCTCTGCAGGAGGAGTACTCCTCCCTACTGGTTTTTCTTTTCTACTGGCTGGAATGTGGACGTGGTGGAAGGCGCTGGGGCCGCTGTTTTGGGCCATGGAGAATGGCAGAGCCTGGGTCTTCGGGAGGCACGCAGAGCTTTCCTACCGGTCCTGAGACTTTTTTTTTCTTTTTGTGATAGAAACGTACATGTATACCCCTTTAAAGCCGCGATTATTTTTCTTTACAGCAGGTAAACTTCAGATGGGTCAAAATGAAATCATTAAAATTCCAGAAGAAAGTCATGAAGTGTCTATAACCGTGGAGGGGGTGCGATCTTCTAAAATATGACCGCACCTCCAGAAACTATAAAAGAAAATAGTAATATATTTAGCAAGGTAAAATCAAAAAATTTGTGCATGCATGGCCCTCCAAAAATGTTTTACAATGTCAAAAGACAATTAGAAAGAGTGTTTGCAATTCAAACCACTGGAAAAGGGCTTTCCTTAACGTAGAGAAGTTTACAAATAGTGTTCAAAGGATAGAAAAAAAGGGGCAACTATGGACTCATTCCACAGAAAAGTATCTAACATGGCCCCAAACATCCAAGAAAATGCTCAACCTTGGCCTCCTGGGGCCCCTCAGCCCCCTGGGCTGTACCGTCCCCAGGACCTACGGACTCTGCTTCTGAAGATGCTCCCACTCGGCCCTTTGGGCACATCTACTGCCCCCCGTCGCGGTCCCACCCCTGGCCCCTGCCCCCACACGGCCGCACACCCCGTGCCCCGCTCAGACGCAAGCCAGGGGCCCCCGGCCGCCCACAGGCTTCCCGCTGCCTCCAAGGGTGGTCCCTTCAGCGTCTTTGCCCTCGACACCCCCTCCCGCCTGGCCCCACTGCCCACCCCCCCTGCTCCGGGGCATCGGGGCGGTGCAGGTTGGGAGCCGCAGAGGGGAGCCGGGCTTGGGAAGCGGGCAGGAGGCCATCGACAGACCGCTGACCAGCCCCGCCACGGCCTGCCCGCCCGGCGAGGCCGCTGGGCAGGGCGCCTGCGGGCCCTGGCAGCGGGCTGGGCCGTCTGGGGGCCCTGGGGCTCAGTGGGCTGGGGTACGAGCCGGAACGGTGGCGGGCACCGGCGATGGGGACTCAGCCCCTCGCTGCCTGAGCCCGCTGCCAGAGGCCGCCCGCCTCCGCCTGCTTTCGGCCGAGGCCTCGGCTGGCCTGAGCTGTGGGGGAGGGGCTGGGGGCGGTGGCCAGGGCGGGAGCCCGCCACACGGGTCACCTCATTTCCTCTAAGGCCTTAACCGTTGCGGCCCTGGTGTTATCACCCCCGTGTTCCAGATGAGAAACGGGGGGCCGGCGGGTGAGGTTACGTGCTCAGGGGTGTGGGGGGACCTCGGTGTCCAGTGAGCTCTCTGTGGGAGTGACATCACGTCACCTGGCCATATTCTCTTTGTAGGAAGCGAGCCTCCAGGCCCGGCCCCGCGGGGGCGGAGCCCGAGCCCGAGCCCGAGGGCTCCCACGGCCGCGCGCGTGCTGACCCCTGCCTTCTAAGCCGAGCTCAGCGCGGCCCCCGAGAGCCCTCGGGCCCGTGTGGGTCGCTGCCCACATCCTCTCAGTGACATTTTCCAGACGTAGAGAAGCACGGGTTCGTTGCTTAGGTCGGTGTTGGGTTTAGAAGCCCCCAAGCTCTTTGTTCTGACAGTTAATTGGTCCCGTTGGTTTTCCGTGTAAACCCGCCACGTCCTGTGTGTAATGACGGGTCCGTCTTTTCCTCCAAATCTGTACTTCTTTTAGTGTTTTTCTTGTCCTATCGCTTTGGCCGGTCTTGCGCTGCCACGTCCCCCCACGTCTTGACCTCTCGGTGGCCAACGCCCCTAGGTCATGCCCCCCGAGGGTCGGTCAGTGTGCCCTCGTCCTGAACGGGCCTCCCCTGTCGGGGACCTCCCCTCGTGTGTGCGACAAGCGAGCTCACGGTCGGGAGGGGCCGGCAGGGGAAGACGGGCCGGGACTGGCCGCAGCGGAGCCGTGTGGACGGGCGGGACGAGGGCTGGGGGGGGGGGGGGAACACTGGTCACCCGGGAGGGAGCCCACGTCTGGCTTGGGGGCACCAGGGACACCAGTCACTGTTCCCCAGACCTGCCGGCCAGGTCCCAGGTTTTGTCTCTCCTTCTCCTGGGGGAGCTAAGCGACACTGTCCCTGCCGGCCACCGGCCCCAGCTCCCTCCCGACCCTGCCCACCCTCCACGCCTGTCTGTCCTGGGCTTTGTGTAAGGCCCACATCCTGCATAGTCTGGCCCCTGGCCTGGCTCCTGCCCGGGTGGCTCTGTCTCTGTCTTCTCCCTTTGACCTCCACCTCTGGCTCCTTCTCAAGTCTCCTATATCCCGAGACTCCCTCGCTCACTCCTTTCACGCATCCGTGCGGGTCCACAGGTGTTTCCTGTGACCTCCTGTGTGCCAGGCTCTGCGTCAGGACAGCAGATGGGGACAAAGGGTGAGCGTCCTCTGTCCCCTCCCAGAGAAGAGCTGAGCAACGAAGGAATTGCCAGCGTGCAGGGCAGGCTGCCTGGAGGAGGCGTCTTACAGCACGTGCAGGCCAGGGCTGCTCCTGGGCGGACGGCCCGAGGCAAGTGGACCGGCCTGAGGAGGACAGAGGGAGGCTGGGTGGCAGGAGCCCCTCGGAGAAGGCCGTCAGGCCCCCAGACAGGCGGGTGGGGCACCAGGCCGCCCCAGCAGCGGACACCGTCCTGCCACCACGGGGTCCCGAGGCAGAGGGGCTCGGACAACGCAGCAGAGGAACCACATGAGGGCGGGAGGAACCAGCCAGGTGGGGCTATGAGGGTAGGCATCTTGAAATTCTTAATAACTTTTGAGCCAGGGACCTTTTCATTTTGCACCTGCAGGTCACGTGGCCAGTCTTGGGGAGAAGGCAGGCAGGTGCAGAGACCCCAGGGGGGACTGTGTTCGGAGCACTCGGCGAGGGGGCCGTGGGGCAGGCGGAGAGGGAGAGGGGCTGGCGGGGTGAGGCCGGGAAGTCACCTGCCGGGGCCCGAGCAGGGTGACACCATCTGAGTTCCGTGGGGGCCTCGTGGCCACGAAGAGATGGCTCCGGAGGGCAGGGGCTCGGGGGCGCCTGGGGGCTGCCGGGCCGCGGGTGTGTGACGGGTGTGTGGAAGGGTGGGGCTCGCGGAGGACGGCGAGGTTCTGCGAGGCGCCCTGCCGCCTGGGGGCCACGTGCTGCTGGCGGGCGGCGGGGCAGGGGGTCCTCGGGTTGACTTGGAGAGGGGACAGGCCGGGAGGCAGAGCAGGGAGGCAGAGCACCGCCACAGAGGCGGTGATGGGCCCTCCCCCACTCTCCTGCGCACACACATGGCTCCCCCAGCCTGGAGACAGGTGTGCGCCCGGCTGGTGCAAGGGCAGGCCCGGTGGGGCCCCCCTTCTCGACTCCAGGCAGTGTGAGAAACTGGGGCGCACCGGAGGTCCTCCTGATAGATTCCCACAATCAACTGAAAATAAAACGCACCATCTTTTCTCCCGATGAGGAAAGGCAGGTTTAACTGGAGCTGGTCAGCAGTGGGGCCAGAGCCAACGCAGAGACGTGGGTGGAGAATACGCTTGAAGGCGTTTGAAAGCGATCGTAATTCCCCAAACGATGTGCATCGTGACGCCTTCGTGTGGCGAACGTGGAGCGACGCTGACGCCTTGGCCGCCAGAGCCCGGCACCCCCACACGGCGCACTTCTCCATCTCACGGTCGCTATGCCTTCGTTAAGTCATGTCGGGGGTGGCGTTTGCTGTCAGGCTTACAGTGACTGTCCCAGGACGCGGTTCTGGGAGCTGGGAGGTGGGGCCGCGGGTGGCTGGGGCTGGGGGGCCAGGCGCCGCGGCCTCGTGGGACCCCCACCAACCCTGCTGACCCCACGTGCGTCATTCCACTCACGGGGATGGCCCGGACCCGTTCTCTCTCCCACTTCCTTCCCGTAAGGTCTCAGAAGCCAGCCCAGCCTCAGTCCGCGATGGCTCTTGGTGCTGTGAGTGTCGAGAAGCGTCGAGGTGCCCCGTGGCATTGGCCAGGCTGTCCTCGACTCCACTGAGGTTTCTCAAAGGCCATCGGAGCCCTGGACCTAGACACCAGCTGCATGAGTGGTGGTGCTCACTGTCCTTTGCTATGAAACCAAACAGCCACAGAGGCAGCAGCTCGGGCAACGCTCGCTTACCGTCTCGGGGTGTCTGCGGGTGGGCGGCCGGGCACACAGGCTGGGTCCCCCGCACAGGACTCGCGCGGCTGCCATCTTGTTGGGAGCTTGGCTGGGGAGGACGGGCTCCGTGCTCACTCAAGATGCTGGCCCCGTTCAGTTCCTCTCTGTTGTAGGACGGTGGCTGTGGTTTCTTGCCAGCTGTTGGCCAGAGACTGCTCCTTGGTCCCAGCATGTGGTGCTCCCAGTGAGGCTGCCTCCCTCAGCCGAGGAGAGAGCAACCCAGGAAGATGGGGTTGCAGTCCAACATAATGTGACCACGCGCACAAATCCGTGTACCCCCATCACTCTTACCATATTTTCTTGGTTAGAAGCAAGTCACGGGTCCCACCCACACTCAAGGGGAGGGAGTCACACAAAGGCATAGACACCAGGATGTGAGGATCTGGTGCTTGTCTGCCAGGCTCCTTCAGGCGAGGCTTACCACCCAGTGGTTTGAGCCCCCTGCACAGCTCCATATGCCTCCTGGGGATGGAAAGGCCATGGCACCCCTTGCTAGGTTTGCCAAACTGGCCTGAACCGCACCTCGCTCCCTGCCCAGCTCCTTCTCCCTGCCCTGCCTCACTTTCTGGGCCTGGTGTCTCTCCCTATAATGCCTTCCCCTCCTTGACTGCCCTACCTGTCAGCAAATGTAGACATGTATGCGCCTAACAACAGAGGGTCAAAACATATAAAGCAAACCCTGACAACACTGCAAGGAGAAATGGACCAGTCTGCTGTTAGAGTTGGAGATGGCCACAGCCTCTACCAGAAGTGGACGGAACCAGCGAGCAGAAAGTTGTAAGGGTAGGGTGGAACTCAACAACACCATCAATCAACTGGATATAGTTGACATCTGTAGACAACTTCATCCAACAACAGCAGAACACACATTTGTCTCAAGGTCACATGGAACATTCACCAAGATTGACCAACATCCTTAACACCTTAACAAAAGCCTAGAAATCACACAAAGCTTGTTCTTAGACCACGATGAAATTAAACTAGAAATCAGTAACAGAAAGATAGCTGGAAAGTCCCCAAATAGTTGGGGAATAAACAACACATAGGTCAAGGAAAAGTCTCAAGAGAAATTTAAAAATTTAAATGACAATGGAAATACAAGTTATCAGAATTGGTAGGATACAGCAAAAGCAGTATTTAGAGGGACTTTTATAGAAGAAAGCACACGTTAGATAAGAAAGAAGATCTAAAATCAATAATTAAGCTTTCACCTCAGGAACCTAGAAAAAGGAGAGCAAATTAAATCCAAAATAAGTAGAAGAAAACAGGAGAGCAAATTAAATCCAAAGTAAGTAGAAGAAAACAAACAACAAAAAACAGAGCAGAGGGGCTCCTGGCTGGCTCAGTCGGTGGAGCATGTGACTCTTGATCTCAGGGTTGTGAGTTTGAACCCTGTGTTGGGTGTAGAGACTACTTAAAAATAAAATCTTAAAAAAAAAAAAAACACAAAAAACAGAGAAGTTAATTAAATTAGAAATAGAAAAATAAAGAGAAGATTAGTGAAACTCAAAGTTGGTTCTTGGAAAAGATTAATAGAATTGATAAGCCTTTAGGCAGGCCAACTAAGAAAAAGAGAGAGAGATTACACAAGTTACTAATATCAGAAAGATGGTACATCACTACAGATCCCATAGACATTAAAAGGATAATAAAGAAATGTTAATGAAGAACTCTATGCCACAAGTTCGAGAACTTTGATGAAATAAACTAATCCCTTGAGGGATGGGATCTACAAAAAGGCACACAGGAGAGGTAGACGATCTGAATAGGCTTATATCTATTAAAGAAATTAAATCAATAACCTATAAGTTTCCAAAACAGAGAGCACCAGCTCCAGATGACTTCACTGGTAGATTCTAGCAAACATTTAAGGAAGAAACTTTTATCAGTTTTCTACAATCTGTTCCAGAAAATAGAAGCAGAGAGAACACTTTATAACACATTCTATGAGGTCACATTACCCTACTACCAAGACAAAGTCATTACAGGAAAAGAAAACTCAGACCGATATTTCTTACCAACATAGATGCAAAATGATTAACAAAATATGAGCAAATCAAACCCAACTCATAGGCATGCGAGGCTAGATCAACATTCGATAATAAATGTACGGCATCACATCGTCAGGCTGGAGAAGAAAGACCACACGATCATACTTGTAGATGCAGAAAAAATATTTGACAGAATCCAACACCCACTTATGACAACAGCTCTCAGCAAAACAGGAATAGGAGCGATCCTCCCCAACTCGGACAAAAAACCCACAGGGAGCGTGATGCTGAGAGACTAGACGCTTTCCCACTTGTGTTTGAAGGCTCAGTGCAGAGTCACCACCTCCAGGAAGGCTCTGGACACCCTCTCCCTCTCCCTCGAGTGAGGGGCCTCTCATCTGGGGTCCACGGCGACTTGTCATCCGTATGTCCGCTGCTGCTCTAGGCTGTGAGCTCTTTGATGGTGGGCTCGCCGTCCCTGAGCCTGGCGGGGGACTCTGTGCAGCAAATGTGTGCTGAAGGAGGGGTGACGCCACCCCAGAGGAATGAGGTCAGTTCTGCAGGGCAGTCCAGGCAAAGAGTTTTTGGAAGGAGGAGCCAAATCTGGGTGAGGGGCAAAATTTAGACGTTTATTGACCGGTGTCAGAACGCAGCATAAAGGGATTTATACAGCGCGTTGCCTTTTGAGTCTGGCTTCTCTCTTTCAGCACGACGCCTCGGAGACGCATCCACGTTCCTGTTTGCCTCGGAAGTTCATTCTGCTGGATTCCACCGTATGGACACCTGGGGTTATTTTCTCATTAGCTTTGGGTTGTTTCCAGCACTTGCCATGTGCATGTACAGATCACGTGCAGGGTGCGTGTGTTCATTTCTCTTGGGTCAACACCCAGGAACTGTTGGCTGATATGGCAAGTGTATGTTGAACTTCAGGAAAAACCGCCAATCTGTTTTCCAAACTGGCTGCCTCATTTTACGTTCCTGCCAAGGATGGAAGAGACTTCTAGCAGCTTCGCTTCCTTGCCAGCACTTGGTATTTTCAATTTTTTAGAGAAATAATGGTGGAAAATTTCCCCAATTTGATGAAAACTACAAAACCACACATTTAAAAATCTCAATAAACTCCAAGCACATGAAGAAAATCATGTCAAGGTGCACTGCTTAAAACAAATGCTAAAGAGAAAATCCCAGAGGCGGTAGAGGGATCGCAGGTAAAAACGACAGGCGATTTGTCTTCAGAAACAACGCAAGCCAGAAGACAGCGGCGCCACGTTATTAAAATGCGGCAAGACAAATGCTGCCAACCTAGGACTCTATCCTGTCAAAATATTTCTCGAAATTGCAGGCGAAGTAAAGACTTTGTAGACATATGAGACCTAAAGAATTCGTCTCTAGGACACACAACGTGGCCACGAGGCTGTCTGCTCATTTTGCGGCTGCCGCGGCTCCGACCTGGGTCTCAGTGTCCGGCGACCGTGGCTGCCCTCCTGAGGCATGGACGCCAATACACAGAGCCCAATAACCAGAAAGACGACCTTTCTTGGGGGAGCCAGGGACCCCGAGACGGTCCGTTCCCTGACCCGCACCCCGACACTGGAAGGTCCCACGGCACCGAACTTGGTCTCCTCCTGTTGGGCCACCAGGCTTGCTGGCTGCCGGCTCTCAGTTGTGTCCAGTTACATCCCTGTCCATCCTGCTCGTCTTCTGAGTATCCAGCCGTCTGCCCCCCGGAGTCCAGACAGCTGGCGGTTCGAACCTCCTTCCGGGCCCAGCCGCCCCCGAGCCCACCCACACAGTTCAGTGCTTGCCCTCCTGGGCTCAGGTGGGGGCTCCTCCCCACCCACCCCACCCCTCCCCATCCCTCCTAACCCCTCCCCACCAGTCCCCACACCTCCTCACCCCTCCTCACCCCTCCCCACCCACCCCCACCCATATTCACCCCATCCCCACCCCGCCCCACCCCTCCCACCCACACCCACCCCTCCCCACTCCTCCCCATCCCTCCTCACCCCTCCCCACACACCCCCACCCCATATTAACCCCGTCCCCACCCCTCCCCACCCACCCCACCCATATTCACCCCCTCCCCACCCCTTCCTACCCTGCCCCAACCCCTCTCCACCCCTCCCCACGCCTCCCCACCCACCCCCACCCCATATTCACCCCCTCCCCACCCCTCCTCACCCCACTCCACCCCTCCCCAACCTCCTCACCCCTCCCCACCCACCCCCACCCCATAATAACCCCCTCCCCACCCCTCCCCACCCCATAATAACCCCCTCCCCACCCCTCCCCACCCCACCCATATTCACCCCCTCCCCACCCCTTCCTACCCTGCCCCAACCCCTCTCCACCCCTCCCCATGCCTCCCCACCCACCCCCACCCCATATTCACCCCCTCCCCACCCCTCCCCACACTGGCTTCACCCAATTACCACCCGCCCCACCCCCCCCACCCCTCCCCACCCCCCGCACCCCTCCCCACACCGGCTTCACCCCATTACCACCCCGCCCCACCCCTCCCCACCCACCCCCACCCCGCCCCACCCCTCCTCACCCCTCCCCACCCATCTCCACCCCTCCTCACCCTTCCCCACCCCTCCCCACCCCTCCTCACCCCTCCCCACCCCTCCTCATCCCTCCCCACACCTCCCCACCCCTCCCCACCCCCACACCCCTCCCCACCCACCCCCACCCCATATTCACCCCCTCCCCATCCTTTCCTACCCCTCCCCAACCCCTCCCACCCCTCCCATGCCTCCCCACCCACCCCCACCCCATATTCACCCCCTCCCACCCCTCCCCACCCCTCCCCACCCACCCCCACCCCATATTCACCCCCTCCCACCCCTCCCCACCCCTCCCCACCCACCCCCACCCCATATTCACCCCCTCCCACCCCTCCCCACCCCTCCCCACCCTCCTCACCCCTCCCCACCCCTCCCCACCCACCCCCACCCCTCCCCACCCACCCCCACCCCATATTCACCCCCTCCCCAATCCTTCCCTGCCCCTCCCCACCCCTCCCCACCCCTCCCCACCCCTCCCCACCCCTCCCCACCCCTCCTCACCCCTCCCCACCCCTCCTCACCCCTCCCCACCCCTCCCCACCCCTCCCCACCCCTCCTCACCCCTCCCCACCCCTCCTCACCCTTCCTCACCCCTCCTCACCCCTCCCCACCCCTCCTCACCCCACCTCACCCCTCCCCACCCCTCCTCACCCCAGCAGGAGCCCTTTCAGGCTCAGAGGCTGTAGTTTCATCTGAGGCTTTGGTCTTGATTCTTGTTCTCAGTGGGAAACGCACCCAGGTGAGCTTTGGAGCAAGCTGAGGGTGTTTGAATCCTGTCCGTTCCTCCGGGAGTCCTGCCAAGTCGGCCACAGGGTCTGTTTGCTTGTCCCCAGCACACGTGGGGCACACACAGCCTGGAGTGTGAGATGGGGCCACATCCGGCTTGGCTCCCCGGGGGCATCGGCATTTGGACCCTTTCCTCCTGCAGCTCCGGTCACCACCTGACATCAACATCACCCTTCGGAAACAAATGCTGCCTGTCAGGTCAGGCCAAATGCCAAAATGCGCAACGTTCACGGTTTAGAAAGTCTACTAAGACCCCAGCTCTCGGCTCCTCCCAGATCTTCACTTAATTTGCTCATCTCGATCTCTGAGGAGGTGGTGAAATTTGCTCCTCTGCAAGTTCACACCTGTCAGGCCTCAACGCTCAGCAGGTGCAGACTTAGCAGGCGGCCCTGGGACTACGGGGACACCCACCCTACAGCCCGGCCACTGCTGTCTCCGAGAAAACACTTTGAAGAGATTTTAAACACGGTGTGTCCGCCTCGATTATAAATCACATCCTCATTAGTGGTCCACTTCCAGCTTTGTAGACAAATAGTTGTTTCAGTCTCTCAGTCCCCGCGCCGTGATCACAGGTGAATAGGGAGGTTCCAGTTCCCCTCGTCTGTGGGGACGTAAGTCGCCACCTTCAAATACACTATCACTTTCCAAGGTATCCTGTTGGAGTGCGGGGGCTGCAGGGAGGCAGAAGGCACTGAGCGTGTGCTCGCCGGTCAGCAGGGGCTTGTGGGGGCGGGGGCCTCCTCGGATCCCTCAGGGCGCCGTGAGGGACATCGGGGCACTGTGGGGGGCGGTGCCCTCCGACACGGAGGGGAGCCTCTGGCTCTCTGGAAAGCTTGCAGCCAGCTGGGGAGCATCAGGGGCTCCCTCCCTCGGGGACAACCGGATCCTGCTCTGTGTGTGGTCTTTGTGGCCTTCAGAAGCCACCACCCCGTGACAACTGTCCACTCCCAGATGTCCTCCCCCAGGCAGGCCCTGCGGCCCCAGCTGCAGCCAGGGTGCCAGGGCAGCCCCGGACTCCGCGAGGACAGGCTCTCCAAGGTCACTGGTGTTGCGTCGCTTTCTGCCCCTGCGGACGTGTTATTTGCCCAGTGGGTGCTGTGTGGACAGGACAGGGCCTCCCTGCGCGGGCCTCCCCGAGCCCTGAAAATGTCACTGTCACAAACGCGGTCGGGCTGCTTATCGTCAGATGTGTGCTTTGTGGGAAAGGTTGTGAAGTTGCTCAGGTCTGTTTAAAGTCGATTTAAAGAAGCTCCTTAATTGCTATGTGGACATGCAGTGATTTTTGTTAATAAAAATACGTTTTGCTTAAAAGTACGAAAATATATCAAAGATGTTCAGAATCTTGCATTTATGTGAAGCAGCTGATCTAAACACGAACCAGAGAAGAGAAGAGAGTCAGGGTGAGTTCTGTGGGGAGGGACTGGGATTTCCGGGGCTGGGGGGCAGCTCTCTGGCCCGGAGCGGGTGCCTGGGCTGGGCTCTGGGCAGACCCCCCACCGCTGGGGGCCCCCCTGCGTCGCTCACGTGGTGGCTCTGAGCGGGGATCACGTGATCCCTTCCTCACGCGTTGGGCCCTCAGGGGTCGGCCCGGCCTCTCGGGGGCCCACAGACTGCCCCCCCCTCCCCCCCGTAGGCATTCAGGGCCGGCTTCGGGGACAGAAGTGCCGGGGCTCCAAGACCCTCTCCTTCCGGCCCCTTTGCCCAACGCCCCCCAGGCTCCCCGGGGCTTTGTCTCGCACACCCTGTCCCGAGGGCCTGTTCTCCCCGATTGGCTCGGTGCCCCCCAGGCTCAGGCGTCGTGGGAAGAGGCCCAGGGTGGGGTGGGCGGCCGGCTGGGGTCCCCCAGGTCCCTGGGGAGTGTCGCGAGCAGTGGGCGTTTACTGCGGCGTCTGAGAAGCTGGGTGTGGGTTCTTCGAGCCTGCCGCCCCCCCCCCCCCCCCCGCCCTGGGGACGCCCCCACCTCCCCCGGGTCTGCAGGGTCCGCTGAGCCCCTGGCCCGGCAGCGGCTCCTGCACGGCCAGCAGGTGGCAGGAGTGCTCTTCGCCGGCCCTGCTCGGCTGCTTTGCCCAAACCTCCCACCAAGTGATTCTGCGAATCCCAAGTTCGGGGTGGGGAGTGTAAGATGTTTAACAGGAAAAGGCTAAATGATAACTTGGGCAGAATTGAAACGTGGCCTTGGACTTTGAAATGATACCGATTATGGACTAACCGTTTGGGGAAGGACAGGGCAGCAAACCTGGGGGGTCTTGGACTCTGGCCTGAGGGTGCAGGTGGGGGTGTGGGGGCGCCCCCCACTCTTCCTGCCTCTTTTGAGTCTCACGGGCCCCATGGGCTTTTCACACCCACATTGGGGGTGTTCTGTGCTAGGCCCCCAGGGCAAGTGGGGTGCTGCAGACCCAGGGGACACCCCCCAGCCAGCGACAGGGCTTGACCCAGGTTGGGGGGAGCAGGGGGTGGGTCGGCCTGGTCAATCACGGTGTCAGGGAAACTCCTTCTGCGGAGGGTGTGAGGCTGGGAGGGTGAGGACCCCGTCTCTGCAGAGCCTGGAGTGGGGGGCCTGAGGAGGGGTGATGCAGGGCTGGGGGCACTCGCGGCCTCTCTGCCCCGCACCCGTCCCCGGGGGGGAGCTGACCGCACGGGATCCTTCTCATCGTCATTCACCCCAGGAAGCCCGCCCTTGGGGCCCACATCAGGGGAGGGCGTCACTGTTTGGGTGGCTGACTCGTGTCCTTTGTTCCCCCCAGACTGCGGCCTCCGGGGCGAGGCCGCGCGGTGAAGCCCCCTCTGCACCCCCGGCACAAGGCCTGGGACACAGAATGTGTGCAGTGAACACAGCTACGAGCATGGGGGGTCCCCGTGCCTCCCAGGTGCTGTGGACACGCCCACACGGTGGCCCCCCGAGAAGCTCTGTCCGGGGACCGTGGCTGAGGAGCGAGCCCGGGAGTCAGGAGCGATCCAGGAATTCCTGGTGGGGTCACGGGGACCCCGGAGGCTGCAATCAGCCTACCTCGGTCCCCCCACCACCCCGGCCCGGGTTCCCCCCTCCACCTCTCTGGTCCCCCGCTCCGGTCCCCCCGCCACCCCCTCTGGTCCTCTCCCCCCCACACTGGTAACCCTCAGGCTCTCTGGTCCCCCCTCCACCCCCAGCCCCGTCCCTGCTCCGTCCCCATCCCATGCCGCACACCTGCCCCCCAATTTGTCCTGCTTCCTCAGGATACACAGGAAGATGACTCATTGCTGGTGGGGCTGTTTGCTAGAGAGGCTCCCGTTCTGCGCAGCTGCCCCACCTGGGGACCTCCCGCGCCGACCCCGGGCCCCTTCGGCTGTCAGGATTCTGTGCGCCGGGGTCTGGGAGGGGCTCGCTTCCCGGCAGGTTAACGGAGGAATCCGAGCGTGTGAACGAGGGACAGGACGGGGAAGGCGTCTTGGCCGCGCTGTGAGCTCACCGTGACCCTGTGCCCTCAACCCTCTGTGCCGCTCCCGGCAGCAGTCACACACCCCTGCTCACGCGCCCGGAGACCAGGGGAAATTGGCCGAGCTCATCAGGGAGGCCTCCGACAGGAATCCCTCGCCGCCGAGGTGTGACTTTGGGTGTGTCCCGGGCCTGCTGGGAGTTAGGGGCCCCCTGGCTGCGTCCCGGCTCTGCGGGGGGAGCACCCGGCAAAGGGCAGGACCTGACCTCTGACCTCGGAGCCCCCCGGGGGCCACGGCGGTCTCTGGCCCAGCTTTGCACGGGCCCCTCCGGGGTGAGGGCGGGCCCCCTGTCCCCCGCTCTCCACCAGACAGCGCTCCCCTCCGGGGCCTGAGTTGCCCTCCGGGCAGGGCGCGTGTGCCCTCTGCAGGCTCATACCCCGGGCAGCCTCCTGCAGCCCGAGCCTGGTCGTAGTCACTGCGCACAGCAGGTAAGGCGAGCGTGTCCACAAGCGTGTCCACGCACACAAACCCGCCTCCTCTTGCCACCGCCTTCCCCGTTCCCTCGCCCGGGCTCCGTGCCTCAGCCGACCTTGCTTTGTTTGGGCTGTGTCGGGGCTCTCTTCCTCCTGCGACCTGCCCCACCTGTCCAGCTGCTCAGGCCGGACACCCGGGGTCTTCTTGGCCGACCCCCACGCGTCCCCGCCTGCACCGTCCAGACACGGCTCCTGCCTGTCTCCTCCGCCTCCCCCCCACCCCCCCAGGCCGGGGCCACCCCTCTCCCGCACACGCGGCACCTCCCTGCGTCCGTCCCGTCCCTGCAGGCCACCTCCACAGGCCGCCCAAGGGGCCGCGCCAACCCTCCCCTCCGCATGGACCCAACGAGACTTCGCGGCCAGCGCCCTGACCCTGTGGCCCTGACGTCCGAGCCCCCGAGGCCGCCCTTGATCCTGCCCGCCACCTCTCTGTCCCCTTGCTGCTGTCCTTCACGTGGGCCCCACTGGTCTCCTTCGTGTGTTTGCTCCTGCCGGGGCCTCCCGCCCCCAGGACGGTTCCTCAGGCTCTTTGAGGGGCCAGCTGCTTCCCACGCAGGCTGCCTCTCAGAGTTCACCCCGGCTCCGCTCACTGGTCTGCCTGCGCAGGGCCCGTTGTGGTGGCCCCCTTGTCTGTGGCCTCGAAGCTCCCAGGGGGCCGGACCTGGTCTGGTTCCCCCTGCGTGGAGCCGGGAGCCTGCGGGTCTTTAGTAAGTGGCCGTTGCAGTGAAGGCTTTCTCCCTTCGGACCCCAGAGGACCCCTGCCATCCACATAGCAGCCCCGGGCCACTCGTGTCTCCCCACTGCAGCGGGGTGCCCTCAGAGGTGGGGTGGGGCCCACGTGCCCGCTGATGTCAGCTTGGTTGAGGGGAGTCTGGCATGTCTGTGAAATACTACAGTGAGTCCTGGGGGTGGTGAGCCCTGGGGAGGGGGAAGTGAGCCCTGGGGAGGGGGAAGTGAGCCCTGGGGAGGGGGGTGAGCCCTGGGGAGGGGGGAGGAGCCCTGGGGAGGGGGTGGTGAGCCTTGGGGAGGGGGAAGTGAGGCTTGGGGAGAAGGGTGAGCCCTGGGGAGGGGGTGTGAGCCCTGGGGAGGGGATGTGAGCCCTGGGGAGGGGGAAGTGAGCCTTGGGGAGGGGGAAGTGAGCCCTGGGGAGGGGGGGAGTCCTGGGGAAGGGGGTGAGCACAGATCCCGATGCTTCCAGGGGTTCTGGATGCTTCATGTGTTCTCTCTCCCTGCAACCAAAATGCTTCTAGTAGAAAGGAAAAGATGCCAGTCATTTACACCATAGTGTGAATTTATCACTAATAATCTTACATTTTTTTCCTTCTTTTATTTTTCAATATACTTTTTTAATGTTTAAAAGTTTTCATTTTTGAGAATGACAGAGATAGAGCATGAGCAGGGGAGGGGCAGAGAGAGGGAGACACAGAACCCGAAGCAGGCTCCAGGCTCTGAGCTGTCGGCACACAGCCCGAGGGGGCATTTGAACTCGTGAACTGTGAGATCATGATCTGAGCTGAAGTCAGATGCTCCACCGACTGAGCCACCGGGCGCTCCTAATCTTATATTTACTTAAAAAGGCTAATGAAATATTTCAGTTATACAGAAGACTAGAGAAAATAATGTGAAAGAAACTCACATGCCCGCCACGCCTGTGAGCGGGTATGAACGCTTGGTCACATTCGCGTGGCTGGTTTGCCGCTTCTCTGCAGGGAGTCGGGCGTCAGAGGCCGGTCTCTGCCTCCTCGTGGGAACACCTTCTGGAGCGGTGAGTCCCTCCCACGCTGCTCGTGGGGCGACCCTCGATGATACGGTGTTGTTTGTGTGATACACAAATTTGCATAAGTGGGATCACACCGTGTGATTCCTTTCTCGCCTTTTTTTTTTTGCCACCCAGCATGCTATTTTGGTGTTCACTCAGGGTAACGAGCGTGTTATTTTACGGCATGAGAATTACCGCCTCACCCACTGAGGGGAGCTGAAAGCCCCGGTCTCGGCCGTCCTGGCCGATGGAGCCAGGAGGCTCGTCCTCAGGGCTCCGCTCTTCAGGGGCGTGTGGCACGCTTCCAGCGTCTCCAGGAACTCGAACCTGGAGGTGGACGAGGCATTTCCTGGGCGCCCTCTACCCTCTTGCCGTCACGGGGACTCCTCCATTGACCCTCCAGTGTGAAAGGGGTTCTGACTGGTTCGTCCAGACCCACAGATTCCAGGGGCTCTGAGAAAGGGGCAGAGGTATGACGTGCTGACTGCCACTTGATGGGATCGGTCCGTTCCTAGAGGTCAGAGGCCAACGTGGGACAGCATGGGCATCAGCACGGGCATCCCCACCTCTGCCTGGGCCTCTTGGAGCAGCTGGGGTGGGAGCGTGGCCTCAATGAGTGCATACAGTTAGGTTGTTGGAGGTGACCTCAGGGCAGGGGGGAGGTGGAGAGGGTCTGGGCAGAGGTGACCCACAGGGTGGGGGGAGGTGGAGAGGGTCTGGACAGAGGTGACTGCAGGGCAAGGGGGGAGGTGGAGAGGGTCTGGACAGAGGTGACTGCAGGTCAGGGGGGGAGGTGGAGAGGGTCTGGACAGAGGTGACCGCAGGGCAGGGGAGAGGTGGAGAGGGTTTGGGCAGAGATGACCATAGGGCAGGGGAGGAGGTGGTGAGCGTCTGGGCAGAGGTGACCGCAGGTCAGGGGGGAGGTGGAGAGAGTCTGGACAGAAGTGACCGCAGGGCAGGGGAGAGGTGGAGAGGGTCTGGGCAGAGGTGACCATAGGGCAGGGGGGAAGTGGTGAGGTTCTGGACAGAAGTGACCGCAGGGAAGGGGAGAGGTGGAGAGGGTCTGGGCAGAGGTGACCATAGGGCAGGGGGGAGGTGGTGAGGTTCTGGACAGAAGTGACCGCAGGGAAGGGGAGAGGTGGAGAGGGTCTGGGCAGAGGTGACCATAGGGCAGGGGGTAGGTGGTGAGGGTCTGGACAGAGGTGACCGCAGGGCAGGGGGTAGGTGGAGAGGGTCTGGACAGAGGTGACTGCAGGTCAGGGGGGGAGGTGGAGAGGGTCTGGACAGAGGTGACCGCAGGGCAGGGGAGAGGTGGAGAGGGTTTGGGCAGAGATGACCATAGGGCAGGGGAGGAGGTGGTGAGCGTCTGGGCAGAGGTGACCGCAGGGCATGGGGGAGGTGGAGAGAGTCTGGACAGAAGTGACCGCAGGGCAGGGGAGAGGTGGAGAGGGTGTGGGCAGAGGTGACCATAGGGCAGGAGGGAGGTGGTGAGGGTCTGGACAGAAGTGACCGCAGGGCAGGGGAGAGGTGGAGAGGGTCTGGACAGAAGTGACCGCAGGGCAGGGGAGAGATGGAGAGGGTCTGGGCAGAGGTGACCATAGGGCAGGGGGGAGGTGGTGAGGGTCTGGCACGGGGCAGGGGGGATGCAGGGAAGGGTGGACAGGAGAGGCTGGGGACGGGCCCGAGGGCCGAGGAGGCGGTCAGTTGGCGGACGGAGGAGCCCCCAAGGACAGGGAGCTTGGGCAGAGGGTTACGTCAGGGGCTGTCACGGGCTCATTCCCGGGGACAGCAGCGGGCCCCCCGGAGGCCGCCGCATGTACAGCCAGGTGGGTGGTCTGGGCTAGAGAGGGGAATTTTAGGAAATGAGAGAAGAATCCCACCTCTGGGCTGTCAGCGCAAGGGTCGCAGCGTGCCCACCAGCAAACAAGCGAAGTTTGCCAAAGTTATAAAAACAAAGGCCCATTTACAGTCTCCGGAAATCGTCCGAAGGATATGCAGCAAATGAGGAAACATGGAATCAAGAAAACTCACTGAAACTTGTAAAGATCCTCTCCCTTCCTCGCGGCCACGGACCAGCGTGATGAAGTTCTGCTCTGGGCAGATGTGGCCGAGGGGGGCGGCGCTCGCTTTCAGCTCCCAGCCACAGGTCAGGGTGTGTCAGCGGGGGCCGCCCGCCAGCGCCCTCACCCTCCCAACTCCAGTGGAGGGTGTCCCCCCGCCCCCGCGCGTCCTCCTGTCCCTCCGTCATATGGAGGCTGTACCCCCTGTGGTGGGCTGGCCAGCCTGGGCCGTGTGACCACTCTTGCCCCAGCTGCTTCGTAGGACAGAGTCCACGCCGGGAGAACTGATCGTGAAGACCAGAGGCGACCATCCCGCCCGGTGCCCGGAGGAGCGGCTCAGAAACGCAGACCCGGGAGAGGCCGTCAGCAGGAAGAGAGCGCACCAAGATGTCTCCAGAGGAACTGACTTCATTTGAAACAGAGTGAGGAAGTTCAAGCCCAAGTTGCCCTTCTTGGCCCACAGCAACTCGCTAAGCACTGGGCCAACGAGCGCCCTGGCCGGGACCCAAGCAGGAGACACCTCCGAGACCCCCTGGGTCAGAACAGTCCTCCGAGTCCTCAAAACCCAGCCCTGCCTGAGTGTGCTGGGGTTATTCCCGGGCAGTTCCCTCCCAGCACAGTGGAGCAGCCGGCTGCTGATGAGCGGAGCCTGGCAGGCGATGGCACTGGAGACGAGGCGGGCAGCGGGGCGGAGGGGTCAGGGGAGCCCTGCTAATCCTCACAAGGGTGACTGCCCAAGCCCGAGGCTGAGCCTCTGGGTGTGACACCAAAGTGGACGTCCCAAGCAACCCGGCCAAGACCACAAACGGACAGACAACAAAAAATCTGAAAATCCATTAATGTAATCTGCACCATCAGTAGAACAAGGGACAAAAAAACACACGATCGTGTCTGTGGACGCGGAAAGAACAGTTGACGAAATTCAAACCCCTTCACGATAAATGCACTTAACAAACAAAGGGAAGTCCTTCAACCCGACCAAGGGCATCTGTGAAAAATGTGCAGGACGCTGAAAGCTTGGAGACTGACCGCTCTCCCCCTAAGATCAGGAGTGACAGAACGTCCACTGTGCACTGGAGGGTCCCTGGGGGGTTAGGTGAGGAAAGGAAACACAAGGCATCCGCGTTGGAAAGGAAGAGGTAAGACTGTCTCCGTTTGCGGATGACGTGGTCTTGTGTATGTGAAACCCAAGGGATCCCCTCAACCCTGGTGGAGCTAATAAGTAGTTCAGCAAGTTGCCAGTTACAAGATCAGCAAAATAAATCGCTTTTCTGTTTAGTCGCAATGAGCCAATAAAATAAGGACAACAATCCCATCTACAAGAGCATCAAAATGAACAAGTAAGGAATCGGGAATAAGTTTAACCACAGACATGCACACTTGCACTCTGAAAACTATAAAACGTTGTTGAAAGGAATTGAATCTAAATAAGTCTAAAGATAGATCTAAATAATAATCCAAATTATCTAAGTAAATATCCACGCAACCTAAATTGGATCTTAAATAAATGGAAAGACAGTCATGTTTATGGGCCCGGAGATTTAATACTGTTAAATGTGGCAATACTTCCCGCAGTGATCTACAGATCCAACGTGATGGAAATCTAAGCTGACCTCTTTGTGTGCATAGAAAAATGCATCCCAAACTTTGTATGGGCACATAAGGGGCCCTAAATAGCTAAAACAATCTTGAAAAAGAAGAACAAAGTTGGATGACTCACACTTCCTGGTCTCAGAACTTACTATGGAAGTTGCAAAGGTGAAGACAGTCTGGTGCTGACACAGGATGGACGGCTGGTCAGGGGGAGAGAGTAAAGAGACCCAGGACCAAAACCTCACGTTTAAGCTCCACATTCAAAGGAATAAGTTCGGATCCCAACCTCACACCAAATACAAAAATTGAGTCAAAATGAATCGGGGACCCAATTGTAAGAGCCAAAACTATAAAACTTTTGTTTCATCTAAAAATTTTATTTGGAAGTTATCTCTACACCCAAAGTGGGGCTCGAACTCGTGACCCCGAGATCAAGAGTCACATGCTCCCCCTATTGAGCCAGCTGGGTGTCCCCAAACTATAAAACTTTTAGAAGGAAACATAGGTATAAGTCTTTGTGACCTTGGATTAGGTGAATGGTTTCTTAAACATGACATCAAAAGCATAAGCAGCAAAGGAAAAAATAGGTAAGTTAGATTTCATCAAAAGTAAAAACTTTTGTGCATCAAAGGAACTATCAAGAAAAATGAAAAAATAGCCCAGAGAATGAGAAAAAAAATTTGCCAATCATACATCTGATAACAATTTGTATCTAGGATATATAAATTATAGAACGTGCAATTACAACTCAGTAATAAAAAGGTAAATGAATTTAAAAATGAGCGCAGGATCTGAACAGACATTTCTCCATCGAAGATACGTAAATGGCCAAGTGCAGGAAAAGACACTCGACGTCATTAGCCATCAGGGACACGCACATCAAAAGCACAAAGAAGTGAGCGCCTGGGTGGCTCAGTCAGTTAAGCATCAGACTTTGGCTCAGGTCATGATCTTGTGGTCTGTGGGTTCGAGCCCCACATCGGGCTCTGTGCTGACGGTTCAGAGCCTGGAGCCTGCTTCGGATTCTGTGTCTCCGTCTCGCTCTGCCCCTCCCCTGCTCATGCTCTGTTTCTGTCTGTCCCCAAAATAGATAAACATAAAAAAAATTAAAAAAAATAAATAAAATCTTAAAAAAAAAAAGCATAAAGAGGTACCGTTTCATACCCACCAGGATGACTGCCGTCTGAAGGACAGGTGATAAAAAGTGCTGGCCAAGGCTGTGAAGCCATCGGAAGCCTCCCCCTTTGCTGGTCAGAATGGCATGTGGGGAACCCACTTTGGAAAAAAGTCTAGCAGTTCCGCTGGTTAAACGTAGACTGATCGGATGGCATGGTAATTCCACTGCTAGGTATTTACGGAGACAAATGACAACATGTCCTCACACAAAATCTTGCACATTAACGTTCGTAGCGGTGTGATTCACCCTAGCCAAAAAAGCCGAAAAATCAGATGTCTGCCAGGTGTAAGAAACGTGATGTATCCAAACAATAGAATATCATTCAGCCGTAAAAAGGGTTGGAGCACTGACCCACAGGACAGCCTGGTGAACCTTGCAAACGTGAGTGACAGATGTCGGTCACAAAGGGCCATGCGGTGTGTGGCTCAATTGACAGGAAATTGCCAGAACGGACAGATCTGTGGATATGGCGTGAATTTGTGGTTGCCCGGGGCTGGGGGCAGGTGGAGGGTTGGGGTGAGGGCGAAGGGAGCAGGATTTCTTTCTTCTTCTTGGGGTGATAAAAATGTCCACCTCCGATCGGTTGTGGTGACGGGTGCACAGCTCAGTGGATGCACTAGGATCGTGCACTTTAGATGGGCGAGTTGTAGGGACGTGAATTATATCACAATAAAGCAGTTAAATAGCATGACAGACTAAAACCGTTAACCACAGTAAGAGCTCCTGCATCCACCCCACTGGGAGGTGGGGGCAGGAGGGCACGAATCTGAAGACATTCAGCTTTTGGGTCCCAAAGATGAAGGCCATGTCCATGCCACATGGTCTTCCTGGGGCCCGAGCCAACTTATCATTTTTATGGAGTTGCTTTTCCACTTATGGCCATATTTGTAATTAGTTTGGAAACCATTAAATGTCTTATGACTCTTGTTTCTTTTAAGTCAAAATCCTCTGCTAATTACTAACCATAATTTTAAAGACAGAAGGGCACAAGCCGAGACTTGGTGCACGTCTCTCTGACTCGTGCACATGTGTATGGACTTTTCATTAGCCTGGCGATGAGGTTATGCATATGCATGAACTGGATGTTCTCTTTTCTCTTGGCAGGGATGCTGACCTCCTACCCCAGAGCCTAAGACAAAATCAGACCCACACCAGGCCACGCAGGGCTGTTTGGAGAAGGATCCAGGTGTCTGCATTTCCACTGCTGTAGAGGCGTCTGGGCTTTAGGCGATCTACGCCCACTTGCCTCTCAGCCAGGGGACATCTCCTTCGAGGGTGCTATGACTGGAAGGATGGGTTCAGTCCAGCCCATGAACCAGGGAAACTGGTGCCAGATGGGGCCAAGGGATGTCAGGAAGAATTGGCCGAGGTAGGAGGAGGATCCAAGTGTTCTGAATCCCCGACAAGTTCTTCTGCCACCTGCCCTTCCCTGGCCATGGCACAGGCCTGCCTGTGTCCAGTTCTGGCCACATGTTAGGACTAAACTCCTTTGGCCTTGTTCCCTAAAACTAAGAGGGTGGCTGATTCCCTAGGAGACCTTGGTGTGAAATGTTGTCTCTTTGATTCACCCATCCATCCATCATCCATCCATCCATCTGTCCATCCATCCATCCATCCATCCATCTATTCATTTATCCACCCACCCACCAATCCATCCATCCATCTATCCATCATCCTTTCATCAATCCATCCATCCATCCATCCATCCATCCACTCATCCATTCATCCACCCATTTGCCCATCTGTGCATCCATCCATCCATCCACCCAGCCAGCCACCCAACCATTCATCCAACCATCTATCCATCCATCCATCTGACTGACCATCCATCCATCCACCAATTCATCCATCCATCTGTCCATCCATCCATCTGTCCACTCATCCATTCATCCACCCATTTGCCCATCTGTGCATCCATCCATCCATCCACCCAGCCAGCCACCCAACCATTCATCCAACCATCTATCCATCCATCCATCTGACTGACCATCCATCCATCCACCAATTCATCCATCCATCTGTCCATCCATCCATCTGTCCACTCATCCATTCATCCACCCATTTGCCCATCTGTGTATCCATCCATCCATCCATCCATCCATCCAGCCACCCACCAATCCATCCATCTGACCATCCATCCATCCATCCATCCACTCCGCCCCCCCATCCATCCATTCATGCCACATTACTAAGGGCCACCGGGGCAAGAGGGGGATTTGGGCCCCTGTCTGGGTGGTTTTCTCCTGTATGACACTCCCATGGTGGTGTTTTACCCAGTGACTCTTCCGGGACTGAGTGAGGAGAGATGTGACCCGCAGGTGTCTGACCACAGTGATGCCTCTGGGATTGGAGGTGGCCACGGTGGGGGATTCAGGCCTGCCTGGCTCTGACGGAGGGGATGGGGAGGGGTGGACATCTTGACTTGGAGGACAGAAGCCAGGGCTGTGGAGGCCTGTCTAGTGTGTTTGGGGGCGGGAGGGTGGTTACAGGCCCTGGGGTGAGGGTGGGGAGAAGGGAGCTGGGCCCTCTGGCCCTGTCTCCCCCGCGCTGACACCCTGGCCTTGCCCCCCCAGCCCTGCCACCCCCTGCCCTGCCTCCCCCTGTCCCCCACTGGAAACTCATGTTCCCTTGATCTTTAGAATGTGGGGAAACTGAATTTTCCTGTCTTTGGACAACTCAGAGACAGCAGATGAGCTCCAGCCCGCACCTGCTAGGTAGCTGTAGCGGAAGCCTCAATGCTGAGTATCCTCCTGTGAGGTCTGGTCTCCTGGTGAGAAGGTGCTCCTGTCTCAGTAGTCAGGAAAGTGTTGACTGAGCCCTGATCTCCACAGGGATGCTCAAAACGATTCCACTTAGGGGCATACGCTGACGTGTTCTGAGGACAGGACCGCTGACACAGGAGCCGGGTCAGCTGTTCGCTAGGGTGTAAGTGGGGAGATCCTGGGGCTCCCGGGCTCTGATTCAGTCGGCTGAAAGGCAGGATGCAGGGAGCCCCTCCTCTTCTCAGGCGTCAGCGCCTCATCTGTTCCGGCCGCTGACTGCCCCCATTGCCCACTGAGCCTCAGGGCATCTTCTGTCCAGTGGGGAGGACGGTCCACCTGTGTGCCCACAGGCCCAGCGGGCCACCGAGTCATGACCCCCATGATTCGTGTGAGCCCGAGTTCAGACTGTGAGTGTCATCTTTATACTTCCATGCTGAGACCTGCACCTCCGGGAAGCCTTCCCAGGTTAGCGTCCTCTTGGGGCTCTGCTGGCCCCTGTCCTGCGTGTGCGGAGGGAGAGGCAGACACGTATAACAGCAATCCCCGGACGGGAAGCATGCCTGGTTGGGGCTGGCGGGTGAACGGGTGCGACCGGGTGTGGCGGTGCCCAGGCCTGCCAAGGGAGGCTCCTAGGAGGCGGCGTGTGAGGGGACCACTGGGACGGAGGAGGCAGAGGGGCAGGAGCAGGGCACCGGGCGAGGGGTCTGCGAGGAGGGGCTCCGGGTGGGGGAGGCAACAGGTGGGCGACCTGAGGATGGGCAGCCCACCTGCAGGCAGGTCCCCCCGCACCCCCCTGCCAAAGGCGACCCGGACAGGGGGGCTGGGGGCTGAGCTGGTGGCGTGGGGGGAGCGGCGGAGGCGCGGCTTGCCCGGCTGTGGGGGCCCCGGGACCTCCACGCTCTGCGGCCGCGGCCCGGGGCGGGCGGGGTCCTCAGCAGCCTGGGGGTGGGGCGGGGCTGTCCCTGGTGGCTGCGACCTCCTCCTTGCAGGCAGAACACGGACTCTGGGGGCTTTAGACCCCCCTCCAGAATCTCAGGCAAAGGAATTTGTCAACATGCAGCTTCTTTTTACAAAACAAGAGATTTCCTCTGAATGGTATTTGCAGCTGGACGTGAACTCGGGTTTTCGGGTCTGTAAATCCACACTCGTTCGGAAACCGGTTCCCATTCAGCCTCATCCTGTGTTGGGTGAAATAAAGTCAAAATTGCTAACACGTTTCCTTGTATTTCCGTCTGGGAAGGGATATGAATAAGCGGCTGGGCCAGTAGGACACACAGCTGCTCGCTGCTCTCGCAACGGCGGCCGGAACTCAGCCCCCAGGCGGCAGGACCTGCTCAGGACACTAGCGTGACTTTGGGCTGAGGACACTGGCCGGACAGGGCCCCGAGGCCACCCAGCAGGGCGCCGCGAGGTCTGTGTGGTTCTACAGGCAGAAACCCACACTCCTCTGTGATCCGACGTGGCTGCACCTGCCCGCTCGGGGCGCTCACCCCTTCGCGCCAACACTGGTCCGTTTCTGAGCAATTCTGCGTTCCGGAAAACGCTTTCTTCCATTGAACTGAAGCCCAGCACTCTTAGCTTCCTCCTCCCCTTGCCCCCGGGGCCACCGTCCCGTGCTCAAGGACGCCCTGCTTGTTCTTCCGCTCCCCCGGCTGGTGCTCCGTTTGGGCTGGCTCGAGCCTCGTGGGTGCCCAGCCTGGGTGAGAAGGAGCCAGGAGCCCGGGGGGTTGGCTGGGGGTTGGTGGCGGTGGGCAGGGACAGCCCCCGCAGTTCCTACACCCCTTCCGGCCCCTCCGGCCCCTGAGAACCCGGGTCTGTGCAGGAGCCCCGTCGTCTCCACCTCTGTCCTTGCAGAAGAACCCCTTTTTCCTGCGGGCAGCAACCCCCTCTCCCCGAGTGCTTGGCTGACGGACCCGGCGCTGGTCGGGGACTCAGACAGCGCCCCTCCCGCTCTGGGAGCCAGAATGCCGAGCTGGGGCCTCTGTCCGCCCTGCTCTCCCGAGAGGCCCTCAGGGTTGGACACCTCCTTCTCTGGGTCCCTGGCACAGACACTCGGCTCCCTCAGCAAATCACCCGGATTTATTCTGTGCGATGAGGTCACCAGCCGAGGGCGGGCAGGGCTCGAGTCCTACAGGACAGTGAATCTCTCTGCAGTGGGGCTCAGGGGTGGACGGCCAGACCTCAGTTTCCCTGGGGGAAGGAAAACTGCATCCCAGACGGGAGCCAGGCCTGCCGTGGGCGCGGCTCTGCCCTAACCCTCACCTGTCCGTGCCCTCCCCGGACCCGGCCATGGCCGCCCCTCCCTCCACGTCAGCGTCTGTTCATGTTTGTCACAGGTCTGGTCTCCCCTCGTCCCCACGGGACACCTCATCTGACCTTCCTCAGGAATGAGGCCGGGTCTTTCAAACGCAAACATAGCTTCGGACGCACAGAAAATGGGCAGATGCCCACCTGGGCCCCAAGCCGAGCACTTGACGATGGTCGCTGGGGCGGCCGCTCCGGGGTCAGCAGAGCAGAGCAGGGGTGCGAGATGCCAGCGAACCTCACGGGGGCGTCTCCCTTCTGTTTGTCACCTGTGGATAAAGACGAGGATGCCCCCCCCCCCCCCCGCCCCGCTATGGGGGCTCGAGGTCAGCATGAGTTACGCCCAACGTCAAGGACAGCACAGCGTCATTTGGGGGGGATGTGCAAGCTCCTTCCAGAAGCAGAACTTCCTTGTGGGTTGTGGCTTCCTGCCGAGAGCTGTGACCCCCCCCCCCCCTGCCCCCCGTGGAGACGGCAGCACCTTCCTGGAGGCACACCCTTGGCAGGAGCACCACCTCACCCGCCTGCACCCGGCGTGAGGCCGCCCCCCACTCTGTCCTCACCTCGGATGCCGAGGCTCCCCCTTCCCTCCCTCTGCCCCCTCGGGCATAGCACGGCAGGGGGTGGTGTCCTCGCCCCGTCCGTCCATCCGGTCGCCTCCGTTCCAGCCAGATCTGATGTCTCCTGGGGGGTCTCTAGGGTGTGGGGCCCTGAGGAACGTCTCTCAACTCCCCGGGTCTCCCGTCCCAGACCCCGGCAGTTAACTCTGGGGCAGGTGGCAGCTGGGGGCT
This sequence comes from Panthera onca, assembly GCF_046562875.1. NCBI lineage: Eukaryota > Metazoa > Chordata > Mammalia > Carnivora > Felidae > Panthera > Panthera onca. The sequence goes on along the minus strand of NC_138345.1, from coordinate 140,626,160 downwards.
CCCGCTGGCAGAGAGGCCAGGACAGGCTCCAGGGGACCACGTGCACAGACCCAGCCGGAAGGTAGCAGGAGGGTCCTGGGGGTGTGAGGGGAGAGCCCTGTTTCCGTGTCTCGTTCAGGTGGAGGGAGGAGGGGGAGGCAGGTGCAGGTGTGTGTGTGGGGGGTGGAGAAGCCCACTGGGGTCGGAGCTGCTGTGAGGGTCTCTCTCCAGCTCCTGCCCTGGACCCTGGGGACGCTCAGCCCGGACAGGGCTGGGTAACCCTCGTCTGTGCTGTCCTGGCACCTGGGCAGACTGGAACTATCTATATCTTACGGAGGCACAGAGATACACAAGACATACGAAAGGAATCCAAAAATATGTATTTGGTATTTCTGAATATGAATGGAACTAAACTAAACAGACAAGTGTATTTAAAAATGTAAGGGAAAGCTTGGGGCACCTGGGCGGCTCAGTCAGTTAAGCGTCTGATCTCCGCTCAGGTCACGATCTCACAGTTCCTGAGTTCGAGCCCCGCATTGGGCTCTGCACTGACAGCACGGAGACTGCTTGGGATTCTCTCTCTCTCCCTCTCTCTCTGCCCCTCCCCTGCTCATGCTCTGTCTCTGTCTCTCAAAATAAATGAACAAATAAAACAAAACAAAACAAAATAAAATAAAATAAATAAAATGTAACGGGAGGTTCAACAAAGCACCGAAGTCGGCAGCTCATTAAAGGATCCCACACCACGACCACGTGGGAGTTGTTCCTGGGACGCAGGGAGAGATCCACCTCTGACGATCCAACGTCACACAGATTAACAGGATGAAGGAAACGTTAAGCACACAATCGTCTCAACTGATACAGAAAAAGCATTTCCCAAAGTTCAACACACTTTCATGATAAAAACAGTCAACAAACTAAAAACAGAAGGAAACTCTCTCAACGTAACGAAGGCCAGATACGCAAAAACCCACAGCTAACATCGCAGTCAGCGGTGAGGGGCCGAGAACTTTCCCCCAAGACCAGCAGCGTGGCGAGGACAGCCGCGTCCGCTGCTTCCATTCAACATGGTACTGGGGGTTTTAGCCAGAGCAACTGTCAAAGAAGAAGTAAGGTTATCTCTGTTTGCAGATGACATGAACTTTTATGTAGAAAACCCTAAAGATTCCGCAAAAAAACCTGACTCGAATTAATAAATAAAGTTAGCAAAGTCACAGGAGATAAAATTAACACACAAAAATCAGCTGCCTCTCTCTACACCGATAACGAACCATCCAAAAGCAAATCAGCAATTGCACTGACACTCGCATCAGAAAGAGTAAAGACTTGGGAATTAACTTAACCAAGGAGGTGGAGGGCTTGTACGTGAAAGCTACCGACACGGCAGAGGGAGTTAGAGACCCAAATGGACGGAAAGGCACCTGTGCCCATGGATTGGAAGGCTTACTATCGTTAGGGTGTCAGAACTACCCGAAGTGATCTACAGGTTCAAAGAGATCCCTTTGGGAATCCCAGTGACGCTTTCCTTCTGCAGAAACGGAAAATTCCATCCTAAAGAAGCAATCTTGAAAAAAAAAAACAAAGTTGGAGGGCTCACTTTTCCTGATTTCAAAACTTACCATACACACACATGCACACACACACAGAAAACACGCACACACACATGCACACACAGATACACGTGAACACATAGAGAACACACACATGCACACAACACATAGAAAACATGCACACACACGCACACACAGAAAACACGTATGCACGCGTACACACAGGCACACGCACATAGAAAACATGCACACACACGCACACACAGAAAACACGTATGCACGCGTACACACAGGCACACGCACATAGAAAACATGCACACACACGCACACACAGAAAACACGTGTGCACGCGTACACACAGGCACACGCACATAGAAAACATGCACACACACGCACACACAGAAAACACGTGTGCACGCGTACACACAGGCACACGCACATAGAAAACATGCACACACACGCACACACAGAAAACACGTATGCACACGTACACACAGGCACACACACATAGAAAACACACACGCACACACACGTGCACACGCACACACACACAGGTCATCAAACCGCGGTGCTGGCGTGAAGGCAGGGTGTGGACTGATGGACCAGAATCAAAGTCCCAGAAACACACCCGCACGTCTGTGGCCACGTAATCTTTGCCAAGACCGTTCGATGGGGAAAGGACAGTCTCCACCAGACGGTGCCGGGGAAATGGGAGGGTCCGCGTGCAGAGCAGGGAAGCCGGATTCTCACCCGACGCTGCACGTGAAGATGCCCTCACAGTGGACCCAGACCTAAACATCAGAGCTTAAGCCATAAAACGCGGAGGGGAAAACCTGGGGGAAAGCTTCACGACGTTGGGCTGGCGACGATTTCTTGGTTATGACACCAAAAGCACAGGCAATAAAAGTGGAAAATACGTACGCCAGGCTTTGTTGAGACGTAAACAAATAATGTTCTTTGTGCATCAGAAGACATGCGCAACTGTCAACAGAGTGTGCAGGCAACCCACGGAATGTGAGAGGAGATTTGCAAATCGTGTATCTGATGAGGGCTTAACATCCAGAATATATAAAGAACTCCTACAAGTCAAAAACAACCAAACAAGCTGATTTGAAAAGGGGAAAATATTTGAATGGCGATTTCTCCAAAGAAGTCGTAATCCTTACAGGAAAGCAGATCAAAGCCACGAGCGACACGGCTTCACTTCCGCTCCGACGGTCGCCCCAGGATGTAACAAGTGCATCCTGAGGTGAGGGCGTGAGATGCGGGAACCCTCGTGCGCTGCTGGTGGGGTCTCAGTGGAAAACAGCACGCGGTTCCCCAAAACACTAAACACAGAATCACCACGTGACCCAGGGTGTGTGGGTATATGCCCAAAAGACTGAATGCGGGGACCCGGACAGATACTGCCCCACGGATGAGCCTTGAGGACGCTGCTCGGTGGAGGAAGCCGGCACACGAGGACGGATCCCGTGTGGACCCGTTTCACGTGAGGTCCCTGGAGGAGTCGGATCCACAGACAGAAGGCAGAACGGGGGCTCCAGGGGCTGGGGAGGCAGACGGGGGTGAGAGTTCACTGGGTGTCACTATAGGGAAAGGGAAAAGTTCTGGGACGCATGGGGTGATGGCTGCACAACCACGTGAATGGGCTTGGTGCCCCCGAACCGCACACTTAGCGGTTATGGCGGTAAATTCTGCCCTGCGTCTGTTTTACCACGATAAAGAAAACATAACGGAAGGAAAACGTTAGTTGAATTAAAATACTGGAAGAGCCCGGAATGACGAACATCAAGTCAGCACGACAGCAAAACGTGGCCACCTTGGGGAGGTCTCGGTGGAGCGGGCGCTGATGGCGAAAACCCGAGCCACGTGAGCGGCGGTGTTCTTGGTGAGACGCGGGTGGGGAGGGGAGAGGCACGGACTGTCCTCAGACTCAGCGTCAAGGGTAAATATATAGCCGCGTAGAGTTGAAAATAGGGAATTCCAAAGTCCTCCGGACTTTTAACATGTTTTTGTAATTTCGACTCCCTACCTCAGTTTGGAGGGATTTTACAGGAGCCTTGTTGGGGCCCCTGGGGGGCTCAGTCGGTTATGTGTCGACTCTTGGTCTTGGCTCAGGTGGTGATGTCCCCGTCCTGAGATCGAGCCCCGCGTCAGGTTCTGTGCTGACAGTGTGGAGCCTGCTTGGGATTCTCTCTCTCTCTCTCTCTCTCTCTCTCAATCTCTCACAAAACAAATGAATAAAACAATAAAGGAGACTTGGTGAAGGAATAGCTAATTTCAAGGGAAATGTAAACTTCTCGATGGAAGTTAACACACATTTATGTGATGTTACTTTTACGAAACTCGTTGTTCTCTGACTCCAGCGGGAGCTGTTCACCCGGTGTTAGCAGATAGGAACTTCGCATGGCGAGATTCTAAGTGTTCATGCTTTCCTTTTAGTTTGTATTGCCTTGAATTTTTACAACAGGCATGAACTATTTTAAAAATCTAGGTAACCTATTTTTAAAAATATCTATCTGGCTGATACCCAGATCAGAAAATAAACGGCACAAAAGGGAAAAAAAAATGTAGGGTCTAATCTCATTGAAAGCACAGAAGCAAAATCCTAAAAAAATATTAATACTTCAAATCTAGCAGGCTATTATAACATTTAATGCTTGTAAATCAATCGATTATACATCGGTGTAACACACTGAATGAAAACACAGAAACAGAGGTTCATGAATCACTCAGGACAATTTTAAATTCCGTCCCTGATGAGAACCAATTTGCATGATAAGCAGAGAGGAAACATCTTTAATTCGACAAAGGGTGTGGGCACCTCCAGCGAATGTCTGTCCTCGACGCCCCCTGCTGAGGTCAAGAACCTCGAGGCACTCTGGGAAGCGATGGCTTGTGGCTTCCACAGAAGTTTCTAGCACGAAAATGACGCCATCATTCTTGCCAGCACGGGCATTTGGTACTAGAGGGCGTCTGGCTCCGGCCGTGGAGACGCGTGCGGGGGACCCCAGCCCTGGCTTCGTGTCCACGCGGGAGCAGCGTTTTGTAAACCCAATAGTTTGCAATACGAGCAGCATTTTTTTTGCGAAAAGAACCGTATTTTCTGAAAGAAATTATCGAGAAGAGTGCTGTTAGTTTACCCGTCTGCTAACCCCTGTCTTGCCCCAGAGTCTCCTGCAGTCAGACCCTCAGGGTGGGTGTTTTTGATTGAAGCACATGAAGAAACCCTGGCCTCGCTCAGCAGTGCTGGTAGGAAAACACGGCCATCGAAAGAGCCTTTCTAACCACAGAGAACCTTCTCGAGCACTACATCGAGACTTGATAACCGATGGTTTCTTTCTTTCTTTTTTTTTTTCTTTCTTTTCTTTTTTTTTCATGGCAGTTTTTAAGTGTTTATTTTGAGAGAGAAAGACCACAAGCAGGGGAGGGGGAGAGAGAAGGAGACACAGAATCCCAAGCGGGCTCCAGGCTCTGAGCTGTCAGCACAGAGCCCAACATGGGGCTCGAACTCACGAACCGCGAGATCGTGACCCGGGCCGAAGTCGGACGCTCAGCCGACTGAGCCCCCCAGACGCCCCCAGACTGATGGTTTCTTAAAGGTCAGTTGGGACGCAGGGGCTGAAGCCACAGTGCGTTGCAACTGAGCCCCACGGTGTGTGTTTCGCACCCGGACGGGTCCCTCACCGGTGCGTGACCCTGGGGCGTATGGCACGGGTACCGAGGAGACACTGCCCCGCCGAGCCGCGCGGATCTCCCCCATGTTGACGCGGCTCACGAAAGGTGTGGAAGACCCACATTCGTCTGCGCCCACCCGTTTTGTCGCAAAGGGCTTACGGCACCGAGAAGCTGTGAAGCTCACGGCGGCAGAGGCGAGCTTTCCAAACTTCTAGCTTTTGCTCCAAAGCTCAAATTTTATCCTTGACCACGAGTCCATCAGTAGTCCACCTTGACTCGCTTTATCCTGTTTGAGAAAACACCTGCCAGATGCCCGCGGCGGAATCACGAGAGTCTGTGCCTGTCAGTCGCGTATCAGGCGCGACGCTTTTCCGGGGCCGAAGCGGCTGGCGGCTCGGGCGCCCACTGACGTGGGCGGGTCTCGGCCCGTCCCCGGGAGGCGGGAGCAGGAGGAAAGGCTGAGTTTCGGGAGCCGGCTCTGCTCTGGGCTTGGGAGGACCAGGGGCCCCCCGGGGCTCCAGCCTGCCGACCCCAGGTCCGGGGGCTCGTTGGGCTCCGTGGGCATGTGAGTCCGCTCCTTGCCATGAACGCCATACGTGTCTGCCTCGGTCTGCATATCTCTGTCCCCGTGGGGAGCCCGGACTCACACCCGTGGCATCTGGAAGAAGAGGGTGACGCCCTGTAGGTTTTGTCTGTCCCCTTTTTCCAAGGCCGTTTGGTACCAGGGTGCATGTGACGTGCTTCTGCAACAAATCCAGACGCAGCGTGAATCAACAGCTTCTGAACTCCACCTGTTTCCTGCCCCCGCGCCGACGCAATCCGCGTTCAGGAGAGGGGTCCGTGAAGAGCCTGTGGGACTGCCATTCTGTCACCCCGAGGGAATCACCCGTGTCTGGCCGAGGAGGGCCGGAGGCGGGCGGAAATCCGCGGCAGAATGACGGGCCTGACCCACGGGTGTGGTGCAAACTCCCTGGGCGGAGGGAGCGGCTGGCCGAGCCAGACGTCCCTCCCCTCCAGCCTCCGCGGTCGCCTTGGCCTCTCGTCTCTGGCTCGGGGTGAGTCTCAGGATCACTGAGACAACGGGAACTGGTTTTCCCCTTCCTGTTTCCTGCTGGAAGCAGCGCTCTCGGGCCGGGATCTCTGGAAGCGGTCCCCGACGGTGCACATCGCGTTCCCGAGCGTGCGGGTGGCTGGGTCCGAGGCCGGCGCGGGGGGCCGGCGACCCCCAGGGAGGACGTGGGAGTTGTCCCATGGCTGAGGACCGCGAAAAGAGGCTTCTGTCTCTTTCTGAGCTGGAGGCCGGGCCAGGCAGAGTGGCTGCGAGAGTGACTGAGTCAGGGGAGAGGGTGGCTCAGCCAGGCCCCCACAGAGGCCCCTGGACGTGGGCGCCTGGACCCGGGGCCTGAGCCCCGGGCAGCAGCCCCTGGTGCGGAAATGGACGGGCACCCAGCCCAGCGTGGGGAGGGCGGCTTCCCCGGGGGGCTCGCCAGGCAAAGCCTGAGGTTGCCCCAGGTTTCGGCTGGAGCCCGCCTCCTCCGTCCCCGTGGAGCCCCGGGGGACAGCGCGGCCCGGCCGGTGTCTGCGCCCCTGCCCTCCACCCCGTCCGTCCCTCCGGCTGTGCGGGCCCGGCGACCTGGCCGGGCCGCTCCTCCGTGTGCTCCCCTGGTGGCCACAGGCTGGGGAACTCTTGCTGTGTCGCTTTCCACCGGGACACGGCCTCACCCGCGTCGCCCCTGGAGAACGCTGCTCACCCCCCGCTTCCCGGCCGTCGCTCGCCCACGGCTGCCCGGTGACGGCGTGTGCCTCCGTGCACGTGACAGTCTGAGGACTGGCCGCGCAGCCCGGGCCTTTTGCTTCCGGTCCTTCAAAACGTGCACGGTGCGTCCCATTCCGGGGAAACGCACAGCTTTTCTTCCTCGAGCTGTTTGGGGTCCAGCGGATGGGGGTTTCTGTGCCTCACGTGATGTGTGTGGTTGCAGGCACTCTGCTGGGTGGGGTGACGGCAGCGACCTTGTGGCCACCAGGCCAGGATCCTCAAAAACACCGCGAATGGGCGGGCGCACCGCTGTCTGTCTCTGCCACACGGACCGTGTGGGGGCAGCGACAGCCTCCGGCCGGCCTCCCCGGGGCCCCTGGGGGACACTGTCCCCTTCTCTGGCAGCCGTCGCGGGCTGCCCGGGGCACGACCCGGGGTCTGGTCCTGCCCCCTGGCCTCCCGTGGCCCTTGTCCACGAGGGAGGCGTCACTCATGACAGACGGTGTCCGGCCGCACGGAGAAATGCCCGGACCCCTGAGGGATCTCCGGGCCCCCACCCACCATGAGGACGCCGGGCCCTCAGGCTCTAGAACTTTCTGAAGGAGACCCTGTGGAAACGGCGAACCTGGCCGGGACCCGGCCCCGCCTGGCGTGTCCTTCCCTTTCCTTTCTCGGTTTGTGGATGTGAAGCGTGACGCCTCCCTGTCGACTGTGCGTGTGAACATTTATTGCCACAGCTGGACTTTTCTCGCTAGAAAATCCCCTCGGTGCCAGATCTCTAGGGAGGTTAAGCCTAGAACTCGACACACACAGGTCACAGCTCCAGCGAGGGGATCGGGCTGTCGGCGGCGCCCAGGCTTCGGCCGAGGGCCGAGTTCAGGCGGACTTTAGAAATTTAGCTGCACTTGAGGATACCTGTGGGCTCAGCCCTGCCACTGTGGGAACCGCCGTGGAGATCCGCGGGCCCTGCCGCGTCCCTGCAGGCAGCATCCTGCAGAGCACGTTGCCGTGGGTACGGGACGTCGCATCCCTCAGGGAGGGCCTGTCCCCCCCGGCCCCCGCCCCGCAACCACCTGCCGCCAGGCCCAGCCCGTCCCTCCCCCATCCTGCCCTCCACCCCGCAGCCACATCTGCCCTCACCTCCTTATGCCAGTCACATCCGTGTCGCCCACGCGGGATCAGGGGCTTCTCGGGAGGTGGTCCAGGTGGCCGTGGGCACAGGCGGCTCGCTCCGTGCGGCAGCGGGACTCCGCGGGGCGGAGGGCCGCGGTGAGTTGCCCGCTCGCCTGCGGGGGGACGTCTGGGCTGTTTCCAGTTTCCAGCCCCTATGGACCAAGCCGCTGTGAACACTCAGGTGTCTGCTTTCGGGAGACCGTGTTTCCCTTTCTCTGCGATGGACGCTCAGGGGTGGGGTCGCCGGGGGGGACGGAGGTTCTGTTCTACGAGGAAGCGTCAGAGCGGCCGCACCGTGTCACACGCCCACCAGCGTGCTGGGGGGGACGTGGTTTCTGTGTCCTCGCCAAGCGCTTGCCGTGGCCGCTGCTCTCCGTGCTGGCCGTCCTGACCCGGGTGAAGTGACAGCTCAGGGCGGCTTCAGTTCTCATCCCCCAAGACTAGTGACGCCCCCCTGCCGCCTGTGCGTCCTCGGCGAGAGGCCCGGGTCTTGTGCCCTTTCCCTGGCTGCACTGTTTGCTCACTGCTGCGTCTTGAGAACCCTGGCCGGATTCCACACACTCGTCCTCAGCCGGATGGTGTTTTCTCGGCAGATTTTAATCCTGACGGGGTCCAGCTTCCCCATTTCTCCTCCTCTGGGTCACGCTATCGTGGGGTGCACGGCCCGACTGACACGCCTGTTTCCTCTGCACCCAAATCCCGGCCGCGAATCTGAGCAGACACGTCAGGGACGCACATTTCCTGCGAGCTGAAGCGGCACCTGAAACCCCCAGCCCAGAAGCTGCAAGGTCGCGACTGAAAACTGGACTTTGAGCCCGGTTTGTTGTTTAAAAAAGAAACCAACGATTTCCAGTGAGATTTCCGTAGATTTCAAGCACGACGCTTGGTCTCCAGCGCCTCCCGACCAGGGGAGCACGACGGTCGTGACCGCCGTGCCTGGTGGCGCTTCGTGGTGCGATCCCGCCTCCCCGGAGGGCGCCGTGCTGCTTGGCTGCTCTCACTGACCCGATCTGCTCCTGTCCCTTGTCTCAATGGGGAAACTGAGGCCCAGAGGGGTTAAGCTGCTCCCTCGGGCACACACTGATGGACGCCAAGGGCAGAAGCGTTCACCTCCCCACAGCAGAGAGCAAGCTTCTCTGTGAAGCTTCCTTCCCAGCTCAGTTGAATGCTCCCATGGATGGGAGGCTTACCACCACAGTCTCCGCGCTCTGAGTCGCCTTCTCTGTTGGGAAGTTTGGCCATGACGGCACTGAACAAAATGGAAACATTTGCCCTTCCAGTGCAATGTTGAAGCAGAGGGCTGATGCTGTTTAACCTGTATGGAGCAGGTGTCATCACCCCGGAGGGATGTCCCACGTCTCGAGAGCCTGAGGCGTGCGCGTTTCTGGTCCCGGGATCGGACGGGGAGCACACTCCTGGCTGTCCATCCTGGCCATGACCAGCGGGTGCAGAAATGTGCTTTTCCGCATGAAATTCGGGGGTCACGATAACGAAATCTGGAAGCAAAATACACATCCGAAAAGAGGAGAACGTTCCAAGAGCCATTTTTATTTAGCTCGTGGAACATCTGTAAGACAGCACTTTCCACAGAATTAAATGTGTGTGTTGGCAGAATTTCTATTGACACGGGACGTGAATGATCACAGCACAGAGTAGGCGGAAGACTTACGGCCAAAATGACATGCACACGGTCTCAGTTACAAGTGAAAACATAAACGTGTGGATGTGAGACAGACACTGGAGGAAATACATCGGTATGAATGTCTCTGCTGGAGTCCCTTCCACGGCGTTAGGAGCCGTGGGCCGCTCGTGGACACGGACACGGGTGTTTGCCCGTCCGGAGCTGTTTGGTCTCTTGGCCCAGAGCACAGTCGCCGTCTGTCCTGGTGTGTCTTCCTCCATTGCCCGCCAGAGGGAGACCCCATAGGGCTCGCTGGGCCTCTGTCCCCGGCAGGGTGACCATGGTCCTGCCTGGGGGCAGCTGGGGGATGAGCTGAGCCCACCTGGCCCAGGGTCGCTGCTGGCCGTTCTCTGCTCTCTGTGCAAATTTTGCTCACGACATGTTGATTTTATAAAATACCGATATTTTGAAAAGTAGTCACTCATGTTTTATACTCATTCCCTTGCTTCTATGTTTAATCGTCTCCAGCAACTGTAGAGTCACCCACATGTTGCTACTTGTCTTGTCTTATTTCAAAAGACTCCACTTTAGAGGCACCTGGGTGGCTCAGGGTTAAGCGTCAGACTCTTGACTTCAGCTCAGGTCATGATCTCATGGTTCGTGGGATCGAGCCCACGTTGGGCTCTGTGCTGACAGTGTGGAGGCTGCTTGGGATTCTTTCTCTCTCTCTCTCTCTCTCTCTCTGTCTCAAAATAAATAAATAGACATTAAAAAAAAAGAGTCCTTGTGAAAACACTCAACTGTAACTGGCTTTTTGGCGTCTGAACAAAGGGAAGCCAGGCTGTAACTCTTTTTTATACCTGCCAAACGAGGTCACGTTCTGAGGTTCCAGGGGGACACGAAATGTGTTTGGAAACCACTCCGCACACCGCTCCGCCCGCCCGTGGCTGTCGGCAGAGTCACCTGTAAGGCCTGGGACCCCAGAGCTCGGGTCCTGAACGGGTGGGCAGGAGGAGGGGCAGCGGAGGAAGCTGCAAAGTGCACAGCCTGATTTTACTGTCTTCCTAAAGTGGCGTAAAATTTTACGCGCTCTCCATTTACTCCCTTTGTGATGCGAGTGTTTTTTATTGCTACATTGTATTTTGTGATTGGCTGTTTTCCTGCCCGGCCCTCGCCCAAGAGGGTGACCACCAGAAGGGACTTAGGAAAATGTATCCGTTGGGCTGCCCCTTCCGCAAAGATTGGGGTTTTTAAGGCTTTATTTTGTTTTTAATTGTGGTAAAATAGACATAACATAAAATTTACCATCCTACCCTTTCTCAGAGCACAGTTTGGGGGATTAAGCACATTCGCACAGTTGTGTGCCCCCCCCATCCCCCTCCCATCTCACAGAACTGAAGCTCCGTGTGGCCGGGACCCTTCCCGCTTCACTCCTTCCCGCTCTCCCCCTTGGCCCACCAGAGCGCTTAGTTTCTGGCTGCGAACCCCCTCCTCCTGTTCCCACCGCAGCCGCTCGGATCCCTCCGTTGGGACGGCCGCCCCCCTCCCGGTGTGCACCCTTTGCTTCCTGCCTCCTCGGGCCGTGGGGACAGGATCAGGCCCCGGACAAGGGGTGGCCTGGGGTCCGTGCCAGATGCTGCAATTCCCTCGGGGAGAGGAGGGGGCCTGGGACCCTCGCGTCCGGCCCGGGGGTGCTGGCAGCAGGGGCCCCTGAGGCCGGTTCCCTGGGGTTTCACCCCCCCAGGGGGTCCGGAAGCTGGAATCGAGGCTCCGTGAGGTCAGGGGTTAGGGGCGACCCTCCCCGCCGCACACGACGGGCCCCCGCTGCCGTCCTCCCAGGACTTACCCGGCAGCTTCTCCAAGTAGCTTTGTGCTTCACACAAGAAGACCTCCTCCTCCCTCCTGGGAAGCCCCTGACGGAAGGGGTGCTCCCCAGACGCTGTTTCCCACGAAGCGTGCCCTTCTCACACTCGATTTCAAGCCCACAGGTTATAGACGCACAGGAAGTATGTTCACTGACGTTGACCAGAAAAGCCCTCAACTGTGAAGCTGAGGTAATTTTGCGAATTTGCGTAGTGCGTGTCCCTCCCAAAAGGCACCCACGAGAAATACACCTGCAGGAGCGGTTTGCTCAGGGCGAGGCGTGGAAGGGGCGTCTGAGGAAGCGCTGATAGAAGAGCGTCTAGGGCCTGCCGACCGCGTGCGGTTTCAGAAATTACCTGAAGTCTGCATTTCTGATTCCCCGACAGCAAGGAGGAAGTCACTCTGAGGCTACTGGAGTTTTACAGCCAGGGGCTTAGAGGGTATCGCTGTGCGCGCATCTAACACCGACTTAGAGCGCCGTGCGCCTTCCGTGGGGACAGCTGCTGACACAAGGTGCTGGAAGCATGACGGGCCCTTGCTTTTGGCAAGTAGGACATTTGTAAAGACTCAGTCTTTGTCTCCCAGCAGGCTGCCTCCTGCGCTCAAAGTTTACCTGAGATGCTTTTGAATAGCCAGCTTTCCCAAGCGGTGGGGCAGGCTCGACCAGCCACAGGTGTCACTGCAGGTGCCAGTGGCCTCGCAGGCAGGGGGGGGGGGCCGGATCAGGTCCGACACAAGTTCTGGGGAGGAAGAGGCACGCGGGCAGGGAGAGGGGCAGCGATGGCCGTCTTGATCTCGCAGGCAGGTGGCGGGGGTCTGCGGCTCACCGGGGCTATGCGCCGTGGGGCACCGGCTGCACCGAGGACCCCGGGGAAAGCCCTCCCAGAGTCCCTTTCTTCGTGCCATCACTTTGCAGCTGCCCTGAGAGATATGGAGTCCACGCCCCCACTCTGTAACCCGGAATCACCATTGTCGTGGAGGGGCAGGGTGCCAGTCCCCAGGCCAGGCCTCAAGAGGCCTCACGCGCGTCTCATGGAACGGGCTGGGCTAGGCTGCTGCAGGACGAGGGCCAACAGGGGTCCCCGTCAAGGTCATCCTAGACCAGCCACCAGCCAGCTGAGCCCCAGACACGGGCGACAGCCTGGCTGCGGTCAGCCGAGCTGTCTTGTCCCACCTCACAGCTGACCACAGACACACGGGACCAGAACACCCAGCTGACCGACGGACTTGTGGGCAATTATACACGTTTGTTACTTCAAACCACCGAGTTCGGAACGTTTGTTACGCGGCAATAGCTGACGGTTACGACAACCTATCGCGACTGGCCGCACAGATCAAAGTGCAGGTCTGGCTAGCGGCGAAATACTTTAACGGTTTGCCAGGAGGAAGAAAGGGGAGAAGGGGGGTCCGGTTGTGGGCTGCGGAGCTGGGCTCCCTGCTCCCTCTGTGAGGGTGGCTCCCGGGGGCCGCTCTGGCTCCACGGGTGTAGAGTCGCAGGGCTGAGAAGAGAGCAAAAACTTTTCTGGTGCTCGAATGTCAGCAGATCCCGCTCACACAGTGTCAGCAGAGGGGGAGAGAGGAAACCGCAGTTCGGAAATTTAATTACATCTCTGGAAGAAAATGTATGCTTCTCAGAATGATTTTATTTAAAAGGCCTCAAAAAAATAGAACCTATTTTTTTCCTACCTCGCGATTAATTCGAACCAAATGAAAGGAACCAGTGACCCCTTACTGACACCCTCCGGGGAGTTTTCATTTGCGGTATCTGTCAACCTTGAAATCTCGATTTGTGCCACAGGAGCTCGTACAGGTACAGCGCCGGGTTCCAGAGACAGCGTGTCCCATTTCGTTCCATTTAAATAAGTTACGTACCCGATCATCACAGTATTACTTCATCTTCTGATGAAATTGCCGATCTGGTGGGTCCCAGACCCTCGGGCTCGATGGGGAGGGGGATGGCCGTGGTCCCTGGGGCCGGCTGGTGGCCCAGCGCCGATGAAGTCAGGCTGTAAGTGCAACTGTAAATGAGGGCGACTCAGCCCTCGGCCTCGGGCGTTGGACGATCCTCGCCGGTTAAGGCTGCTCAGCCACGTCTCCCTCTGCACAGCAGGCTCACGTTAGCGCTTCCAAAGCGGTGAACACGGCAGCGTGTGACGGCTGGATGAGCAGGAGGGAGGTGGCGTCCCATCCTGGGACACTCGAGTCCCCGAGGCTGCCGACTTGTGTGTGTGTGTGTGCATCGCATGGTGTGTGCGTGTGTGTAAGTATACGTGCACGCATACGTGTGTGGACATGTGTTTGTGAGCGCGTATCGTCGTCCTGGTTTGTCTCTGGGTGTCTGTGTGCGTGTGATCTGTTGCGTGCACACACGTGTGTTGCGTGTCAGTTTATGTGCACGTGTGTACTGCCCGTGTCTACATGTGGCCGAGTCAGCGTGTGCATCTGGGCACCAGCATACCACCCGCTTGGCGTCCTCCAGGGGTCCTGCCCTCCTGACCCTGATCCTGGGGTCTTCCTCTCCCCAGCCCCACCGTCGTCCTGGCTGCGGGGCCCCATCTGTCCCCAAGCCCCGCCCCCCCCCCCCCCCCGCCCCATGGCCTCAGCTTCCCTGGGTGCCGATGCCCCTGGGGACCCGCCTGGGGATGGGGGCTGTGGGGGGTAAGCTTAGGAATCCCCCGGGGCCTACACCAATGGGTTAACAAGGCACAAAGAAATACAAAGTCAATATAATGCTCACACCCGAGTTTGGCACTCCAAAGAATGGCACTCCAAGAATGGGGGGTGCAAAGACACCCCAAGAATAGGGAGGCACAACGGTGCCAGGAATAGGGAGGTGCAAAGGCACCCCGCAATAGGGAGGGGGTGCTGAGCCCCCCAAAACAGAGAGACGCAAAGGCCCGAAATAGAAATGGCACAAGGGTGCCCAATACACAGGAATAACGAGATTAGAGATTCAGGGCGAAAGCACCCCAAATTTAGTACCATAGCAGAAAGCTGCTTTCAGAGGAGAATAGGGCCAGGGCAGGTACATTGGTGAATTGGACTTGGGACCCCTGCGCTGCAGGCAAAGCAGCCCGGAGTGGAGAGGAGATGGTTAACAAAAGAAAAGGTGTCTTGTTACCCCCCCCCTCCCCCCATCCGTCTCATCCCCTGGGCTGGCAAAAATAAACAGGCAGGGCGCCTCCTGTCCGCTGTTAACCATCTACCCATCTGCCCGGTGCCTGGACTTTGCTTTATATTGCCCCAAACCCCAAACACTGTACATCTTCAAAATCCCCCTTTCCCCCTCGCGTCCACAAGTTAATGTTCCTACTTTCTCTGTCTCTTTGCACACGCCCATCGCGCTTGCAAGCCTTCTGATCTGAATACACACGGGGCAAGGAGACTTATTCGGGGCTCTTGTCTTCTCCCCGGACATTAGCCGTCTCCCGTTTGAATCCTGAGTCCGCTCTTTAGACTTAGAGTCCACGACAGGGGGCCACCTCCTTGAGCCTGGGCCCTGGGGCTGGAGCTCAGGCGCGGGAGGAACCGGGGGAAGGAGGCCTGCCCACTGGGAGCTCACTCCTCTCCTCCGCTGTCCTGGGCGAGGCTGCCTGACCAGAGGGAGACACGCAGACCCAGCAGGGGCTCGATGGCCCCCAGGCTCACGGCCGTGGGGGTGGAGGGCACAAAACCACGTCAGGGAGAGAAGGGGTCCGGGACTCGGCCGCGAGAGGCCCCAGAGCTCGGGGTGCAGTCGGTAGGTCAGGGCGGGCGCACGGGCCGGGTCACTCGGGGGACAGGGGGTCACGTGATGCGGCGACCTCACGTCGACATCACCCTCCCGCCTCTTTGCACCCCGGATGCCGAATCTTTCCCTTCGTACACAAATCATTTTATAAAACCTGGAATTTGAGACGGGGTTCTACTGACCCACCAGGGAAAACTGAGCACCGTGGGTCCACCGAGCCTTTTCCTCGAGAAGCCGGGTGGCATCTGTGGGCTGGCTCACCTCTCCTGCCCTGCAGCCGTGGGGGGCCTGGGGGGCACGGGGGGAGCGGTGTGGGGGGCTTGGGAGGCGTGGGGGGCGTGGTGGGTACGGCAGCATGGTGGGGATTTAGGGGGTGAGGGTCGCGTAGGGGGTGCGGTGGGGGGTGCGTGGGAGGGGTGTGGGGGGTGAGGACGGAGTGCGGGTGGGGCCGGGGTGGAGGGCGGGCGGGGGCGGGGGGACAGGACGGCCCAGGGCGGCACAGCTGCCCCGCAACCTGGGTCGCAGAGGCGTGGCCCCACCGGCCAGGCGACCCCGGCATCCTCAGAGCAGCGGGTGCGGCCGCCTGACTCTCCGGGTCCTGGAGGCACAATGGCCTTCCAGAGTCTCTTCGTCAGTTTCTTAAGGGTCTTTGAGAAAAAGGGTTTTGGTTTTCATGTCACATCTGAGAATCTTTGCCAAATTAAGAGCCAGCTTTTGGTTTTATCGATTTCCTCTCTGATTTTTATTTTTTCTTTCCTACGGGATATTTTAATTCAATACGCTGGTCTTTCTGCTACTTCCTGGCGGAAAAGGCTGGGGTCCTGACTGGGGGTTTCTGCTCCCGGGGCGTCAGTTCTTGGCGCCGTGGGCTCCTGGGCAGGTGCGCTGTGGTGACCCTCAGGCTCCGTGCACCGAGCGCTCGCTCTGGCCCACGAATCACCTACGAGCGAGGTACTTACGTTTCCAGAGACGGGAGGATTTTCTAGGTTACCTTCTGCTACCAAGCTCGCTGTGGTCGTGGAACCCACTTGGGATCCCAGTCCTAGTGGGTCGGGATTTGGTGTACGGCCCAGAATGTTCCACCTCGCCAGAGGGCGTGTGGGTCCTGCTCTAGGAAGGTTATCTGGGTTAAGGTGTCTGTCCGTGTGGCACATGCTTCTGTCTTTACTAGGTTTCGTTAACTGCGAGCGTGGTGTCGAAACTGACCGTCACTGTGAATTTATCCGTTTAGGTTTGAAATTGTATCAGGTTTTGCTTCAGGCGCAAACTCTCTCTGGCTGAGCAGTGACCCTCTTCCTGTTCCGCTGTCCCCACTTTGCAGAGGAGGACACTAGATTTGGGGGGTGAGGCTCGCCTGAGGTCGCGAGGGGCTGCAGACAGAGCCCGTTCTAACACAAGGTCTCTGACCCGCGGCTCCTCACGCTGTCGTGGGCAGGAGGGCCCTGCAGGACCCCACGTCCGCCCGGGGCAAGGCCACCCGTGGCAGGGGCGAGGGCGGGGGCCTGGTCGCAGACGGCAAGCAGTCCAGACCCGAGGGTCATCTGCACGCGGCCACACCTGTCCTCGGGTTCCGGCTGTAGTGACATCTCCAAGTGTACGAGGACCACAGAGGAAAGTGTCGGGTGAGCACGCGAACAGCATTTGCAACAGTCCCCGGATGGCTGACCGTCCGGTCCGTGCACGCACCAGCCGTGGCCTGAGGAGGCCGGCACCGGGTCCCTCGCTGCCCTGACTAGACGTCTCGGCGAAGGCCCGACGTGTCCCCTCCGTGCTCTGAGCTTCGGTTTCTTCGTCAGGAAGCGGTGACGGTGACTCCGCTGTGTCTCACGAGACGACCGCGAGCTTGAAGAGAAGCCGTGTGTGTGCAGGGGGTGTGGACACTGCACGGCGAGGTGCGACTTCTCGTCGTGCCGGCTAACCGGGTGGATGCGGAGAAGCCGGCCCGGGAGCCTCCGTGTGCCACGAGCAGAGCCGTCACAGAGGCGTGTCCGGTTTTGGAGGGACCCGGCCAAGGGGCTTTGTGTTGAGAGAGGCCAGCCGCGTGGCCCATCTCCCACTACCTGGTCCCAGCAGCCGGTCGTGGGCTCCGTGTCCCCTGCCGTGTCCCCCCGAGAGCACGCTTGAGTGTGCTCAGATCGGCTCAAGGCGCCGTCTGTGGCCAGCGTGGCTCTCAGGCCGCCCCAGGGCCGCGGCGGAGGGAGCCCGGGCCAGGAGTCCCACCAGCCTTCGGGGAGTTATCCCCATCTTACCCCGAGGGGGCCGTGGCTTAGCCACGTTACCTGACTTCCCAGAAAGCAGTGGCGGTCAGGACGTGACCCGGGTGCGCCTGATTCCAAAGTTCCCGTTCTTCTCGCCGCGAGCCGAGGGTGGGTCCGGGCAGGGGGCTGCCGGAGGGGGGGCCCACGTGGACGTGGTTGAGGGGTGCTGTCGGGGCCACGTTAGGCATCTGTCCCTCTGGGGGTCTCACCCTCCACCCTACGTGGCCCTCAGGGGCTACTGCAGCCTCCCGCGCCCCCCACCCCCACCCCGGGAGCGCCTCCTGACCCAGGCTGGCCTGCAGAGCGGCCGTCCCTCGGGCCACGGGACTCGTCCAGGATGCCTCGTGGGCTCCAAGCAGGACCACGGTCCTTCTCCGAGGGCGGACTGTGGTCGGAGCCCAGGAGGACGCGGACGTGGCCCCAGCAGGGGCTCCTGGCTGGTCTGTGGAGAAGCCTTTCAGGCCATTCAGGAGTGGGGAGAGGGGAGACCGCGGCAGAGCTGGGCGGAGGCTCTGGACAGGTGACTAGGCGTGTCCTTCGGAGCGGGCAGCCAGAGTCGGAGCACCCCCAGGGCAGCCCGGCCGGGTTCTCGGCCCCTCGGCCCCCGGGGCCCGAGCCTTGTCAGCGGACGGAGAGCAGGGCTGAGAGCTGGGCTGGGGGCTCAGAAGCGACAGCCCCTGGCCACCCCGGCCCCGGCTTTGACCGGAGGGAGGGGCCGGGCTTCCTCGGCCTCAGAACCCTCCCTGTCCTCCGTGTGACCGTCGGACGGCCTCGGGGAGCCACCGCGGCACAGCTGGGAAGCCGCCGTGAACCAGGCCGGGCGGCCGGGCCAGCGCGTGGCCAGAGGGCCCTTGTCCCCACAGGGCACCGCTGCAGACACCGAGGGGCACCTGTCTGCGTGGCAGCCAGGTTTCGGGTGGGCCACGCCTCCTTCTTCACGTGGCCCTGTCCTTCCCAGAGGGCCCGGCTGCGCCCAGGTGTGCGAGCCGACGGGGCGGCCAGGTAGGACCCCGCCAGAAGGCTCTGTCAGAACCTTCGCTCGCACCGCCCGCCCCTCCTTGGAGCCTCCTGGGAGCTCCTGCAGAAGCCGGTCTGTCATCTGACTGGGGCAGCGGGCTCCCGGGGGCCTCTGGGGGGGACAGCAAGGAGTGGGGGGCAGCAGGTCTGCGAAGGCGGTTTCTAGGGCCCTGGGTCTGACACGCGAGCGTCGTGCGAGGGTGTGGCCGAGACCCGTTCGGTGTCCTTGTCCCCGACCCCAGCAAACAGCCGCTTGGCTGACAGGTGGGATCTGGGGAGTGTTTTCCTCCCGTCCTCCCCTGGGCCGTGGTGGGTGGTGGTGTCCACGTTGGAAAGAATCGCCGGGGAACCCGGGGGAGTGTCCTACAGCCCAGGTCAGAGCAGCTCATGCTGGCCTTCCCGCCCCGGCCCTGGCATGTGGCCCTCGTGTCGCCCTCTGTGACGGGCGAGGACCCCCTTCCGTAGCTGAGTCGTGCAGCATGTGCTTTGGGAGCGAGTCCCTTCCCGGCAGAGGGCGCAGACGGGGTGCTTGACCCCTTCCGTGGCACCAGCACAGGCCATTCTGTTCACGAAGCCCAGGTCTCTGCCTCCGTGGTCTCCTCGGATGCCCCGGAGACCCGGCAGCGGCAGCCGGGCAGCGTCTCGGAGCCACGGCAGGGGGGAGGCAGGGGGACTGGCGGGGTCTGAGTCTGAAACAGGGGTCAGCATCCTGGGCCTCTGCAGGGCCCGCTAAGTGGGACTTATCCTCAGGAGCGTAACGAGGGCTGACACCTATTTCTGACAAGAGCGTGTGGCAGGCGGCCGGGGGCAGGAAGGCGTCGCCGCTCGGCACAGGCGGAGATGTGTTTGCTGACGGTGAGAGTGTCATTTAAACGGCTGATACCTTTCAGATTGTTGGGCAAAGGGCCACAAGCCGCTCCAGCCTTGGCCAAGTAAACACACACGATCGAAAATTCTGCGCGGCAGACGGAGGCGTGTGAGTGTCTCACGAGGACCCTGCCGCCCTTCCCGGTGACTTAGACTCTGAGGGAATTGGATTTCATGCGACAACGAGGCGTAATCAAATATTGTGACAAGCCTCCGGCCCTTAATTTAGACGTTCCTGACACACTCGCCTCTCGAGAGACTTCGCTCCTGGTCCCAGGGCCCCGGCCCTGGCGTTCGCGGATCCGGGGGGCGGAGGAGAGCCAGGCCCTCCGAGGGAAGGGGCGTCTCGGCGCGGACCGGGGGCCACGGTCCACGGTCCACGGTCCACGGTCCACGGTCCACGGTCGCGGTCACGCAGCGCCGCCTCTGCCCCGGACCCGGCCGGGCCGCGGACTCTCCCTCGTGGCGGAGCCGGTGGCTCTGTTGAGCCGGGAGGCGACTCACCGGGGGCTCGGGGACCCAAGTGCACAGAGCGGCGCCCCCGCCCCTCCTGGGCAAAGCCCCTGTGCCCCTCGCTGCCGAGCTTGGCGGCAGACCTCAGACGGCTTCACGCAGAGCATATTCCGCGCGAGGCGAGAGCCCTGTCGACGACCAGCTTGTTGTTCCCACACCTCGGACCGGCCGCACCTCCTCACGGCCAGCAGACTCTGGGCGGCGGGAGGTGGGCTTTGCGGCCGGGACCCCCGCCCGTCCCCCAGGCCCTCGCTCTCCTGGAGGTCAGCCGTTCAGCAGGCAGAGCCGCCTGTCTTGCGGACGTCCCCACACGGCGGGTTTTGCTGGTGCCCCTTTACCTCACGCCCAGCGCCCAGAGCCCAGCACCCAGCGCCCGATTCCCAGCACCCAACTCTCAGCACCCAGCTCCCAGCGCCTAGCACCCAGCTCCCAGCACCCAGTACCCAGCTCCCAGCACCCAGCACCCAACTCCCAGCACCCAGCTCCCAGTGCCCAACTCCCAGCGCCCAACTCCCAGCACCCAACTCCCAGTGCCCAGCCCCCAATTCCCAGCACCCAGTGCCCAGCTCCCACCACCCTCACTCAGCGCCCAGCTCCCAGCGCCTAGCACCCAAATCTCAGCTCCCAGCACCCAGCACCCAGCTCCCAACGCCCAGCACCCAGTGCCCAGCGCCTGGCACCCAGCACCTAGCGTCCAGCGCCGTGAGGGCATCGGGATGTTCACAGGGGGCTCTGGCTGCAGCTCTCCTGGGCCGGATTCTTCCCTCAGGAGACACCTTTCCTCGTTAGCTCCCCGGTTACGTCAAGACACGTTTGTGCAGGAGAGTCAGGCCCGTCTTCCTTTTGAGTCTTCCCTTTACGTGCGTTTTCAGATAATGGCGGGAAGTCTAACGCTCCAGAGCGGGGCTGTTTGAGCTCACGGATGGAACACACTTTACGTGCCAGCACACCGTACTCTCTCTCCTCTGTGCCCAGCGAGCGTCAGTTTGGTGTGACCCCCGCTGCCTTCGACGGCTTCTCTGCTGTAAAGACCCCGAAGGCACATCGTGTCCGTGTCCTGCGCGAGGCCTGGCATCAGCCGTTTCTCCAAGGGCCTCCCCACGGGGTCCTCACGCGCAGAGCCGGGTGGGGGGGACCAGACTCTCCTGCCGGCCGGGCCCGGGGCAGAGCACGGAGCTGCGGGGAACCGAAGTGTCCGCCTGGGGAATCTGCGTGGGCCTCAGGGAGGACGGAGCGCCGTCAGAGGGGGACCGTTAGCCACACACGCCAGTTCGCGCTGTCTGGGTCCCCAGCGGCCACACTGAAAGCGCTCTTTCAACAGTGTTTTGTTTCGCTGGAGCGTTTGGTAGGGTGGTGTGGCGTCCCTCCTCGGTGAGTCAGCGTGCGGACCCAGCCGGCAGGAGCGCCCGTCCAGGAGGCCCTCGGGAAGCGTCCGTCACTGTTGTGCGATCAGCGTTCGCCACCCTCCCTCGTCAGGGAAAGAGCGCCTCGCAGCGCCCGGCACTCGGGGAGCACACAGGTGCTTGCCGGCAGGCCTCACGGTCATTTGCAATTGCTGCTTTAGCTGGGCCGGGCACACCAGGTCACTACTGAGGCCCGGTCATTTAATGCCGCTTTCTTGGACGGCCGCAGAGCATGCCGCCTGTCCTCTGCCGTCAGCCCTGCCCCGCGCCCTGTCCTTGTCCTCCGCTGCTCCTTTAGATGTTTCCCGGAGACCCTGCGTGTGCCAAAACCGAGGCGCGGTGTCGGCCTGGGAACAGGTGGGACTGGGAACAGTCCCCCCTGGGGACTCTGCAGGGCCGGCACAGAGGAGTGGACGTGGGGGGCGCACAGAGGGGCTGGGCCAGGAGGAGTCAGGACAAGACAGGAGGGGGGGGGGTGTCATGAAGGGCACAGTGTGACTGCATTCTGAAGGACAAGAGGGCCTGTGTGGTCTGGGGCCACAGGGCACAGGCCATGGCGACTCTGGAGGGTAGTTTGGGCCACTTGGCCAAGCACCTTGGAGGGCCTGTAGGGTTTGGGGCAATTATGGTTTTGTTCTTGTGGGCAGTCGCCTCACCCCGTCTGCACTGGGAATGACACTGATGGGGCAGTGGGGCTTGGGGGGCCCAGAGGTGAGAAGACACAGACCGAGGGAAGCCCGTGTGACGGGAGCCATGTCCCTGCACATCAAACCAGCAGGGCTTGCTACCTGATAGCCGCCCTGGGACCGGACAGGTGTGGACTCGGGCTATTTGGCTCAGGTGGCCTTGGCGGGCTCCCCTGAGACTCGGACAACCTGCCTTCCCAGCTCCCTAGTCTCTCTAGCAATTTCCATCAGCCATGCCCACCAGGTTCCACGTCTTCTCCTCTGGGTGTTGGGCTGGTCCCCTGACACCAACACTTGTCCTGGGGTGGGATGGAGGGGTGTTTGCTGTTCCAGGAAACGTCCCTTGTCAACTCTCTCCGGCTCAGTAGCAATGTGGCACACGTGAAACCAACTGCCTCCCGGACTGAGCCCGTGCCGTCCTCCTACGTGTCGCGGGGTCAGGCTTGCTCGTATCTTGTTTCCAAGTTTCCAGTTAAGTAGGAATGACCTGCAGTTTCAATTTAAAATAATATCCGGGTCATATTTAAGTATTAAAGATATGCTTCCTCTGTTAGTGAGTCGGGAAGCTTTTATTCTTTCTTTATTCTCTGGAGGAGTGTGTGAGGTCAACATTATTTCTTCACTAAATATTTAGCAGAATTCATTAGTGAAGCCCCCTGCAAAAAATTTCTTCGAGGAAAAGTTTTAAATTGTGGATATATATATATATATATATGACCACTTACATTTTCTTTTTCTTCTTATGTCAGCTTTAGTGAGTTACCTTGGACATTTTCTTTGTATGTAAATTTTCAAATTCATTGGCATGGCATTTTTAACATAATAGGTTTGGAACCAGGAAAATGGCCCTGGTCTTGGTCTGGGGTGTGCTGGTGATACATCAGTGAGATCTGTCGTCCTAAGTTCCTTACCAGCTGTGTCTATTTGTACAAAAAATTTGTGATCTTTATATTTATTTTTGAGAGACAGAAAGCAAGTGAGGGAGGGGCAGAGAGAGAGAGAGGCAGACACAGAATCGGAAGCAGGCTCCAGGCTCTGAGCTGTCAGCACAGAGCTTGACATGGGATTTGGACCCACGAACTGCCAGATCATGACCTGAGCCGAAGTCGGACGCTTAACCGACTGAGCCACCCAGCTGACTCTCAGGCGGGCTCCTGTTGCTGACCTCCGCCTAGCTCACCCCTGATTGGAGGAACGGCAGTCTCACCATCTGACTTCATCAACAGAGAGGACGTGGCTCTGAGTGAAGGCAGCCTGTCCATCCAACCCAGACAGAGAACCGTGTGGATATGGGGTCTGTCCAGCCCCTTCCTGGCTGCCCTCAGGAGGAGGTGGCAGCAGGAGTGAGCACAGATCAAGGGCAAGGACAGGCAGACCCCCATTCCCGCTGAGATGGTCCATTCTCAGGGGTACAAGGGGTTCTTCTGGGGACAGGCTCCCGTCTTTCAGGGGCGCTGAGCACAATTCAGTGGCAGGTGGTGGGGCAAGTCCTTCTCCCCAAAAGCCCCAGGGAGAAAAGGGAATGCACGTGGTCTGGACTGGGGTCCAAGTGCTGGGGGAGGTGACCTCACTCCTGGAGAAGGCTCGGCCTCTGGGCCTGGGCCCCGGAAGTAAGGTGGGGTGTGGAGGGTGGTGTCGCCCCTGCCGAGGGCTGGCTGGGCAGCTCCCGGGGGAACGCTCGCCTGGTGGCGCCTATCAGGGGAAGGTCTGACACCTCCTCCAGGAGCCCATCCCCTGCCCCCCGCCCTCCTGGACCACAGCAATGATGGATTAGTCCATTCGATGTGGATCAGGGCACCCTTTGGGCCTAGGCCCTGGGGACCCGGCAGTGGACACCCAGATGGGGTCCCTGCCCTCCTTGTGGGGAGATAGTCAGTGAGCAAGATAACAAACTCATGTAACTTCTGCATCCAGTGGCCACTCCGGTTCAGAGGTTTTCCTGCTTTAATAGGATTTAGTCATTTAACAGACCCCAGCCGCAACAGGTGCTGGAGGAAACATTCATCCATTCCCTGGTGTTTATGGGACGCTGGGGACAGACCAGGCAGGGCTCACGCCCTCAGAGCCCTGGGAGCTGATGGGAGCAGGAGGCGATGCTCAAATGATGAAATCTTATGATCTTGTAATGCTTATCAATACAAATTTGTTTTGCTTAAGTTAAAAATATGTATAATAGGGGCACCTGGGAGGCTCAGTCGGTTGGACGTCCGACTTCGGCTCAGGTCATGATCTCACGGTTCGTGAGTTCAAGCCCCACGTTGGGCTCTGTGCTGACAGCTTGGACCCTGGACCCTGTTTCAGATTCTGTGTCTCCTTCTCTCTCTGACCCTCCCCTGTTCATGCTCTGTCTCTTTCTGTCTCAAAAATAAATAAAAGTTAAAAAAATTAAAAAAAATATGTATAATATGTCATCACATTATGAAAGTGAAGTGTGATGTATTTAAAATAATTTGAAAAATACATAAAATTAAAGTCATCTGAAGATCCACCAGCCAAAGATAACTTCTGTTATACTTCTGATATTTTCCTCTAGAAACATTTTTTAATACATAGATTTAATTGTATCCTGAAAGCATTTTGTTATTTTTAATTTAACATTTTGTCATTAGCACGTCCATGGAATTCTACCAGACAGCATTGCACGTATGTGGCCGAGCGGATGGGTATACAGTAATGTACCCATTTCCTTATCACAGACACCGAAGCTGTTCTGCATTTTCATTTCATAAATAATAGTGCAATAAATATCTTTGAGCCCAAGAGTTGTCCCTTCCCACCATATTTCGGATTATTTATTTTAGAAAGTGGGCTAAGGGGCGTATGGATGGATTTCATTTGTATCGTCGAGTGAGGTTCCCGGGGACGGCACCCCTCCTGCTCCGGGCCGGCACGTGGGTGCCCCCACCGGACACCCTGAGCCGCGGCTCTGGGAACCTTCCGGGTGTGGGCGCGGGTGTCGTCTGAGACCCTTGAACCTGGTTTCTTCTTTCTCCGTCTCACTGAGGGTCCTCCTCCTAACCTGTCTCAGCTGAGAGCGAGCTCTCTTCCACAAGCTCCGATATTCTGCGGTTTTCACTCTCTTGGGCCACTGGTCTTTGAGGGCCCCGAGGCCACGGCCATCCACGTGGCCCAGGCCCCTCTTTCCTGAACGTTTTGTCCCTCCCGAATGTCCTCATCGTCAAATTAGCAGGTTGGAATCTGTCGCTCGAAATCAAGGCAGAGGTGTTTTTGGACAGACTGACTGCCAACGTTCTGGAGATAAACGGAAGCAAGTTCCACGGAGAAAAGAAACCAAGGGGGACGAACCCTCAGGAGGTGGCTGTTCCCTGTCAAAGGTGTCACCCTCGTGCTGGCTCATGATGCCGACTGCCTGGGTGCTGCCTCAGTGGGCATCACCCCTCACACATCGCTCATCGCTCACCCCCGACGGTGTGTGGGGATAGAGCCTTTCCCGCGATCACAGGGTGGCCGCTCAGACCCAACAACGCTTATTGATTGACGGGATAAGCATCTGACTTATTGGCCAACGGGGACCCTTCGGAGAGTGAGGCCCTCTTAGTGGTTTTGGGGACACAAAAACAAACCGGGATGGAGTTGCCCAATTATGGAGCACCCACCGTGTCCCGACCCCGCAGCGCCAGGCTCTGGCGGAAGGATTCGCTCTCACCTTCAGCTCCGTGGACGCGCCACAGGTGTGACCAGACGGCACCTCCCCTGAGCTGGGCGGGGGTGGGGGGGGGAGGGCAGGTGGAGGTGCGCGCCTGTCCTACAACGATGTCCTGGATTTGGGCAGGTGGCTCCGGGCCCTTGTGGACGTAGCAGGAGGAAGGACGCTGTGCAGAGGGAGGAGGGCGTGTGACATTCCTCAGGTCAACAGTCCTCAGGTCAACAGTCCTTTCAGGAAAACTAGAAAACTCAGATGTCCTTCCCCCAGGTGGAAGGGATGCGCTCTCCCCGCCAGCGCACCAGCTGCCTGGATGTCCCATCAGGTGCGCCAACCAGGGAACCCCATCGACCTCCAGGTGCGCGGCAGAGACGCGTGCGTGCGTGCGTGCGTGCGCGCACCTGTGTGCCTGCTCGTGTGTTTGCTTGGCTCCGGGTCCGTAGGCGCGTGCAGGTGGCTCCCGGTCTGTTCTTGCTAAGACGTTCCTTCTTCAATGCCTTTTCCCCGCCTTTAAAAACCCTTCCTTTCCTGGGTCGGGGTGGGGGGGGGGGTCCCCTCCACCTCCTGGATGGGGTGCTGCTGGTTGGTGAATGATTTAATAAAATCAGATAGATCTTTAAATGTACTCGGTTGAATTTTTTTTTAACAGTGGTCTGGGTGACTCTGGGCTCCTCTGGGCCAGGATGTCCATGGTCCCTGAGGGCGCCACGGGCATCAGCCCCATGGCCAGGCAGGGGGAAAGGGTGGGATAGGGCATGGCTGTGGTCCCCGGGGACCGGGGATTTCTGACTGCTGACCACAGGACACGGAAGCCGCCTGCTCCGTGGAACTTCGCTCATGACCCCTGATTCCCAGACAGCTTCGCCCACAGGGAGGCCTCCGTGTGACCCCCTGACCTGTGGCCTGTGGTCCCGGAGAGCGTGGGCTTGCTGACTGCAGAGCTGGTGAGTGGCCCCTCCCAGGTCCCAGGATGGCTGAGCACAGATGGAAGACGGCAAGGTGCCGAAGGCCCAGGGCCACAGGGCCTGAGCACAGGGTTTCCAGGCCTGGGACTTGCTGGGCAGGTCCCCTCCAGGCCTCCCCTCCTGGCCTCCCCTCCAGGCCCCCCCTCCTGGCCTCCCCTCCAGGTCCCCCCTCCTGGCCTCCCCTCCAGGCCCCCCCTCCAGGCCTCCCCTCCTGGCCCCCCTCCTGGCCCCCCCTCCTGGCCCCCCCCCGGCCCCCCTCCAGGCCTCCCCTCCTGGCCCCCCCTCCTGGACCCCCACCTGCCCCCCCCTTCCTGGCCTCCCCTCCAGGTCCCCCCCTCCAGGCCCCCCCCCAGGCCCCCCTCCTCTGCACTCCCCGCGCATTAGCATCTCAAAGCCGACCTTCTGGCTTCTCACAGGTGCTCCTTTCCACCCACTTGGGCTAATTCTTTTGTTGTCATTTCCTGCCCAGAAATCAGTTTCTCCTTTAACTGTGTTCTCTAATGAAACATCTTCCGGAAGTCCGCCTCGGATACCGTCCTGTTGCTGCTGAGTTCCTACAGTCCCCCGTGTCTGAGAGAGAACAATGGGGCCCTGCCAGCGGCTCCTGGCCTGGCTGGGGGCTCAGGCGGGAGGACGGTCTGAGGGGGCCTGGAGGCCCCAGGGCCTGGGCGGTGGTGGGATGGAGTCACTGGGAGGCACAGGGGGACCAGAGGGGACGATGGTGACTAAGGGGTCCCGGTAAGATCGTCCTGGCGGCGGCCGGGCCCCAGGCCTGCCCTGAATGACCCCAGGCTGCCAGAATCGTCCCCCACCACGGCCTTGTCCCTTTGCTCAGCGAAGTCCTTTGTGGCACTAGCCCCGGGCAGTGTCCTCCCTGTGTGTCACCAGCTCCAGGAGCACAGGGACCCACCTGTCACCTTCTTGCCGAATTTCCAGGCCCCCCGGGCCGTCCCTCATGCACCCTGTGGCTTCAAAGGTGCCCGCCCGGTCAGCAGGCCACTGACCACGCAGGTCTGATGCTTGGAGACCCAACCCGACCGAGGGTCCGCTCTGGCCGTCCAGCCCAGCCAGGTGGGGCCGGGTCATCCTGGAGGGTGGGGGAGGGCAGGCCCGTGGATGGTCAAGTCCAGACCCCACAGACGGTGGGCGGCCCGGCCCATCCCCGTGGGCACAGGCCAGCCAGTGGAGCCCCACGACCTTGGCCGTCCCCTGCCGCCGTGGGGCTTGGCCAGGGCGCACGGCGCTGAGCTCCGAGCTCCGGCTGCGCAAGGTGGTGACACACCCGCCCTGGGTCGTCTGGAGTCGCGCGGGGGCAGCGGGGGTCCTGGGGGCTCAGGAATGCTGCTGCTGGCATTGCTCCTTCCCCAGGGTCAGGGGCTCTCACCTCCCCGTGTCCACGGTGGGGGGGCCGGGCCGGGAGGCCCAGGGCAGCTCCCCAGCCCCGTGGGCCAGGGAGGGCTTTGCCCCCTGCTGTGCGTCCTTGTCCCCGAGCAGAGGAAGTGGGCAGGGCCCTCTGGGTGGGGGCAGGGCGCAGCTTTATCATCTGGCCGATCCTGTCCACGTCCGCATTCCCCCACTGACCGGCCAGTCAGGAAGAACGTCTATGCGGAAGGACCAACCCGTGGAACTCAAGCCCGCCCTCCTCCCTCGGCCACACCAGTGTGGGGGTGAGCCGTGCTCCGACCAGCCACGTGCTCCCCTTAACGAAGCGGCCCCAGCGCAGCCCATGGGCAGGACCGCCTGGGGGCTCGCTCAGGTGAGGGAGTGGGTTCTGAGCGAGGAGGACTGCGGTCCCTGGTGGACGTGCGCTTTGCTGACTCCTCAGGTGGTGGCACCGCCTGGCCTTCCAGCCTGTGTCCCTCAGGCCCCGGACGGAGCACCCCCGGGGCACCTGCACCCTCTGGGACCCTGTGGGGAGCGGGAAAGCTGCCAGGCCCGGAACAGAGCACCCTCCGGGGCACCTGCACCCTCTGGGACCCTGTGGGGAGCGGGAAAGCTGCCAGGCCCCGAACAGAGCACCCCCCGGGGCACCTGCACCCTCCTGGGACGCTGTGGGGAGCGGAAAAGCTGCCACCCTCTCTGGGCAGGAATATGGAGAATTCATTATGTCCACGATGAAAGGAGATTGATTTTTCCGCAGCTTCCGGAGATGCTTATAATTGAGTTTGCTGGCCCTGTGCTTCTGACAGATGCTCGTTTAGAAAACTTTCCCGGTTTTTAGCTGTGTTTTTTCCTTTTTTTGGTGGGAGGAGGCGGAGGCTTGTTTGAGCCCAATGTTGCAGAGGAGTGGCCGGGACCAAGCCCGGAGGGGGGGTGTGTAGGGGGAGGGTGGGCCTGCTCTCCCTTTTCCCGCAGCTGCCTGCGTCCCCACCCCTCCTGAGTCCTTCCCTTCGGCAGCTAGAGCCACTTGCCCTGCCATCGAGGCAGGTGACCCAGCATCACCGACCCCCAAGGCCTGCTAAGGACAAGAGTCTCCCCAGTGCAAGGAGGAGGCAGGGAGACGGCTGGAGAAGGTGGGGGCTCGCGCTCTGGCTGGGAGAAGACGGTCAACGAGAGAGGCCTCGGAGCTGAGGGTGTCCTGGTGACACCATGTGGTCACCCGCACAGGCCAGGAGCCTTGGGGCAAGGCCAGTCCCATCCGTTCCCAGGTGGGGATGCTGATGAGGGTCCTGGCTCTGCTCTGGCCTTATGGCACCTCCACATGCAGGGACAGGAGCTGGACAGGTGTGGGGTGGTGGGCAGAGGGGCACAGGTGGCCTGGCGGGGGCTTGGGGGTCCCCATCCCAGCTGGGCAGAGGCCTCAGAGGTACCCCTGGGGAGATGCCTGGGGCACTGACCACCAAGCCCACCCTGCCACCCCCTTCCTGGCGTGGGGGAGAACTCCGGGGCAGATATCTCTCCCCCAGGGTGCCAGGGCACAGCGATCCTGGGAGACGTCCAGGCACAGCCTGTCCCCACCTCCACCCTGGTCCTGCCTTCTGTGGCTCATGGGGAAGGACTGGCTGTGGCTCAGGCCCCTGGACTGGGTGGGGGTCCCCACGTTGCAAGTGAGCAAGGGGCTGGCAGAGGTTTTGCCGACGTCCCACAACACATCGATTCAGTGGTGATCTCGGCCTCATCCCTGGACGCACCATCCCACCCCCCGCTGGAGCCCGAGAGCCCCTCCCCTCCCCCCTGTGGGGCAGCAGTCAGGGGACCTGGCCAGTGTCTCAGGGCCAGGAGCCCCGGGCGGGGTAGGGTCGCTGGAACAGGGGCAGAGAGAGGCAGGGGCTGGGAGCAGCGGCCCCCGGGTGGGGTGTGCAGGTCCCCGAGCTCTCGTGACTGGGGACACGCAGCCTCCCTGCCCCACTCAGGTTGGTTCCTAGGTCCTGGCAGCCCCAGGCGTACTCCTGTCTCAACCCACCTGCGCCTGCTGTATGACTGTCTCTCCCTCAGGGCCAGGCTTCGGTGCCAGCTCAGATGCTGCTGGGCCACAAGCCCCTTCCCCTCCCCCCACCTGAGCTCCGCCCCCACCTCCCCCCACTCCCTTCAGCTGCCCCCTCCCCAACCCCATCTGCAAGCACAGAGACTGATGGTTCAAGAAACGCACAGAGGAGATGAAAGGGACGGGAGTCCCCATGATCCAGAATGAAGAAGGAGCCCCAAGCTGGGGGCGGGCAGCTGAAGACTCGGGAGTAAGGCCCACGGGCACCTCAGAGGGGCCAGGGGACAGGCCTGAGGGGAGTCTTGGAGGCCCCTTCCTTATGAAAAGGGGACTAAAAAACCCACTGGCAGGCCGGGGTAGTGGCAAGGCAGTCAGCCAAGTGCCGGACTTGAGGTGGCTCGGGAGTCGGCTAAGAGGGGCCTGGCACGGAACAGGTGCTCGGTAAGTGTCGCTGGAAAGAACGCGGAAGCCCTTACCCGAATCACGCGTGTGTGTGAGGCGGGCTGTATACCCCCTGTCCTGCGGGAAGACTGTTTAAGAAGTAAAAATAGAAATATTATCCAGATTTAGTTCAAGTCCCATGTCCTGGGAGGGAGATGTTTTCACAAATTAGGGCACAAGAGGCTGCCGTGGGGAAAAGTCCCCTGGGGATGGGTTGCCCTGAGGGCGGGCCAGGAGCTGAAGACAGAAATCGGAGCGTGTGCCCCCAAAGCGAGAGATGACAGGACATTCGAAGAGATCCCTTAAAACAGGGATGTTTAACATATTTAAAGAGAAAAAATAATGCAGGAGCCACAAGGCAAACTTAGGACGCTACGCACAGAGGAGGTAGGTTGTGAACAGATGATGGGAAACAGAGGTCGTAGAGGTAGAAACAGTCATTGAACGTGAAAGCGGACAGGCGAATGGTCAACGTGCAGGTGAGAAAATGAGTGAGTCTAAGGGTAGATCTGAGGAAGTCACTTCCTCACAAAGAAGAGACACAGGAAGGGAGGCGGAATAAGAAAGTCTAGCCACATCTACGAAGACCCCAGAACAGGGGCAGGAGGGTGGTGCAAGGCTGTGCTTGGACAGGTAACAGGTAGGGTTTCCAGGACTGAGGAAAGCATCTGCTACTAAGCAAAATGGTTGAGAACAAATACACATCTTGATCTTGTTGAAATGAAATGATGGAACGCGAGAGCAATATAAGCATACGTATGTCTGAATAAAACAGACACCACGGGACCAATACCGTGTGGTTCCACCGACATGGGTCCCTCGATTGGTCAAATTCTTAGCGTGTAGGATCGAGGTTATGGGATGCCTGGAGCTTCCATTTGGTCATGAAGAAGTTTAGGAATTAGTGCTGTTGCACAACATTGTGAATGTAATTAATGTCACTGAATTGTACATTTGAAATGGTAAATTTTATGTTATATATACTCTACGACTAAAAAAAATCTAGGGGCGCCTGGGGGGCTCAGTCAGTTGAATGTCCAACTTCGGCTCAGGTCATGATCTCACGATTTGTGGGTTTGAGCCCCACATTGGGCTCTGTGCTGACAGCGCGGAGCCTGGAGACTGCTTCGGATTCTGTGCCTCTCTCTCTCTCTGACTCTCCCCCACTTGTGCTCTGTTTCTCTCTCAAACATAAATAAACATTAAAAAAAAAAATCTCCACAAGGATTCTAATTTGAAGCCCGGGTGGAAAACTGTCAGGTCATTTGTGACACTGAGTAACTGACTCAAGGTGGCAGCTCCTTCAGGAGAGAGGTGGGTTCATGAGGGGAAAGAATGCTGCCCAGTGAAAGGGCGATCTCATTTTTAAGGGCTCAGGTCATCAGGATGAGCCTCATGGGTTCTAATTCCCACATATATAAATATACCTCTTACTTGCCTGCCTTCCAACTCCTCTCTTGCCCCACACACAGAAATGTCTACAATGATATAATTAATTTTTTAAAATGTCTTGTTTATTTTTGAGAGAAGAGGGCAGAAAGGGAGACACAGAGTCAAAGCAGGCTCCGGGCTCCAAGCTATCAGCACAGAGCCCGATGCGGGGCTTGAACTCATGAACCATAAAATGATGATCTGAGCCAAAGTCGGATGCTTAACCGACTGAGCCACCCAGGTGCCCTGCCAATGATATTATTAAAACACACACACACACACACACACACACACACACACACACACACACACATACACACACACATACACACACACACACAAATACATAAAAATATTACACTTTACCAGAAGCAGAGTATCAAAAGATAATTAGATTAAAAACAACTTCTCATCAACATCCATGGTTGCAGAGGGGGAGGGATATCCTCAAAGTGCTGATGGGAAGAAACTGTCAACCAGGAATTCTATACCCAGCTAAAATACTCAAGAATGAGGGACAAGCAAAGACAGTTTCAGACCCAGACCAGGAGTCTGCTTTCACTGAAAGAGCTTGACAGGTTGTGTTTTAGAATGAAATGCCAGAAATCATCACAATGGAATGAATCGATAACGGTGATAGTAAGTCTCCGTAATTGTGGACGGCAAGCAGAATGGTGGAGGGGTTTATGCACTGCCGGAGTCCAGCTCCAGCAGGTCCAGGGGTTCCCGAAGGATGAACGGCATCGGCAAAAAAGTGAAAATAAAACAAAACTGAAACAAAAATAAAATGGACGCAGACAACTGCAGTGTGTTGATCTGGCCGATTTATTGTAGCAAATGTGGCATTACATTTGCTGGTGATTTCCTTGTAGCATACGTCATCTATGTTTTCTGGCATTGCCCAATTCTAAAATCGTTCCTTTGTGTCATCACCCAATAAGAAATACCATGATTGTTTTCTCATAACGTTCCCTCCTGCCCTTTGCTTATTGATTAATTTCTTTTATTATTTTTATTATGTATCTATGTTTATCTATAATCTATAAAGTATTTGCTTTGCTGTTTTCGTGAAAGGTCATTTATCTCTCAACACCTCAAGTGGAACAGTTACAGGGACATGACCTCTTAGTTGTTTCTCTGAACCATTCACGGTTTTGAGGAACAAAAGTGTTCGCCTGGGTCCGAGGTGCCAGGAAGGGGGCCAAGAGGGCCTTAGAAACCCGCGCCTTATACATTCTCAGAGAGACAATGCACCTAGGAACCAATGAACCATTCTGTACTTTAACCGACAAGGTTCAATCATCATCTGGAATGCCTCCTGGGGGCCAAGTGGGCCCAGGGGTCAGAGTGACCTGTGTCCATAGATACGCTCCTAAGTTACCAGAGAGGGACTTTCAAATCTATATGTCTCTCCTTTGTTGGCCGCCTTTGCTGGCAAATTCATGAGGCCATCCTTCCTGTAAGTAGAGGAGTCTCCATGGGGGATGGCAAGGGCTAAAGGTAAGGCCGCACAATTTCTTGCGGAACCTTATTCTCTTTCCTAATGGTTCTTTTCCCAGGGGGCCTGTCGAGGGCAACTCCCCAACAGACAACACCCCAGGTAGTTTTAAGGCCAAATTACCTAAAAGCGGGAGGACAAGAAGCTTCCCTGTCGGCGGGCCGCCTTGCGGTCACCGATCCGTCCACAGCCCGGGCCCTGCCACTCAGGCTGGGATGGCTCGGCTTCCCACAATGCACGAAGCAGGACTTCTGTATCTGGCAGCGTGGCGGATGAAGCACCTAGTGTGATCCAGCCGGAAGCGGCTATAAACTGCTGGGTGCCATACATTTACAAGATCTTCTCAACGAGTCACCGAACTACCAGGGCAGCAAGGAGTCCTCAGAGGCCAGGGCCCCAGGGAAGTGGACGCTGGGGGAGGGTACACTGGGCACACACTGGGCTCTGGTGGCCAGAGTGCAGGTGCTGGTGAGGGGAGAGAACCCAGCAAGAAATGTGTGTTGGAAGGGTTTATATGGAAATGTGCCTGTGATTTTTTTTAAGTAGGCTTCACGTCCAGCATGGGGCCCAATGTGGGGCTCGAACTCATGAACCTGAGATCAAGAGCTGGACACTTAACTGACTGAGTCACCCAGCTGCCCCTATGTGTGATTTTTTAATACAATTTTTTTTAAAAAAATTATTTTTGAGAGAGAGAGAGAGAGAGAGAGAGAGAGAGAGTCAGTCCCAGGTAGGCTCCACAATCATCATGGAGCCTGATGTGGGACTCGATCCCATGACCCCAGGATTATGACCTGAGCCGATATCAAGGGTCGGATGCTCAAGTGACTGAGCCATCCGGGCACCCCTCCCGTGTGTGAATTAAAAAAAAAAATGTTTATTTTTGAGAGGGGGGAGGGGCAGAGAGAGAGAAGGGGGGGGAGACAGAATCTGAAACAGCCTCTAGGCTCTGAGCTGGCAGCACAGAGCCCAACGTAGGAATTCGGACGCTTAACTGACTGAGCCACCCAGGCGCCCCCGCTGTGTGTGATTTTTAATATAGCTGGCATCGCAAATCAACGGGTAAGGAAGAGGTTGTTCAATAGTTGAAGCTGGAGAAATTGGTTAAAATCTAAAAGGAGAAAGAAAAAGAATTCTTACCTCGCTCCACACATAAAAATCAGTTGTGGGTGGATTAGGGCTTAGTAGTAGTCTAAACATTTATAAAGTTTTCATAAGACAACATAAGAGAACATAGTATGACCATGGACTAAAAAATAATTTAAAAAAATGTTTATTTATTTATTTATTTTGAGAGAGAGAGAGAGAGAGAGGGAGGGAGAGAATCCCAAGCAGACTCTACGCTGTCAGCACAGAGCCCAACGTGGAGCTCGATCCCATGAACTATGAGATCATGACCTGAGCTGAAATCAGAAATTGGACGCTTAACTGACTGAGCCTCCCAGGCGCCCCTTAAGGAATAATTTCTTAAACGACCCCCCAGAAGTACAAACAAAAAGTAAAAAATTGACAAATTCTGCTCCGTTAAGATTCATCAAAGACCGCATAAATAAATGGAACACAGAGGCCAGCCGCTGAGAGAAGATATTCGCAGTGCGTTCAGATACCAAAAGATTAGTGTTCAGAATGTGTAACTAACTTCTGAAAATCAATAAGAAACAGACAAATAAGACAAAAATGAAACCATATTAAGATAAGAATGAGTGAAGGATTCGGACCTGTGAGAGGAACAGGCCTGGCCAAGGGAGAGGCTGCCGGCGTTCCTCCGAGTGCCGAGTAAAACCCTAACTAGACGCATTAGCAACGTGTCACCGTCCTGTGCACGGCCTGACAATGTCGTGTATCGGCGAGGATGTTGGGAAGCTGGTCTGGAGTGGTCGCTCCGCGAGCCCCTGTGTGGGATGAGCCACGTTGGAGATGCGTGCCCCTGAAAGCGGTTCTGGCATCTTCCACCGCGGCCCACACGGAAAAGGAGAGAATGTGCACGTGTTGCACGGTGATGGTCCTCCATGCCTGTCCCTGTGCATCACCTGGACACCTGCGGCACCTGTGGGAACCCTAGAGAAGCTTCCGCACCGGGGGTGGGGCCCATGGGGGCATGTGCAGGAATCTACCTCATGGCATGTTTTGAAATTTTGCAAAAAATGAAAATAACCCAAGACAGCGGGATGCCATACAGTCATGAAAGTGAGTGACCCAGACACGTGCATCAGCGTGAGTGCTCCCCGGGACCTCAGGTTGACAGCGCAAAGCGGAGTGGCCCGGTGTGGCCCAGTGTGCCAACGAGGTCCGCTTACACCGCGCTGGTGGCCAATCCAAGCAGCATATCACCCAGGGGTCCTTGCAGGTGTGCAAAAATGACTTAAAAAGCCAGGGGATGGGAAACACAAAATTCAAGATGGTGTTTCACCCGGGGTGGAAGAGGACTGGGGAGGGCCTTATAGGGTGCTTCAGAAATTCATTTTTTTTTTTTTTAAGGCTGGGTGGTAGGTATTCAAGTGCTCGTTTATAGTTACTCTCTGTATCTCATTTATAATCTAAACAGTCTTTTTATCTATCAAGTAAAAAGGATGATATGAACCTGAGTCTCATAGACCTTGTATCAGTTAGCTGTTGCTGTGTAACGAGTCAGTCCCAGAGCTTAGTGGCTTAAACGGCCATTTATCCGGCCCATGATGCACTGCACCAGAACCTTTAGCTGGACTCAGTGGGGAGGTTCTTCTGATCTCAGTGGGATGTGCTCATGTGTCGCTGGTCAGTGGTCAGTTGGCTGGGGGTTGGGCTAGGCTGGGGGCCCAGGCTGGGAACTCACCATGGTGCTTCCGTCGGCCATGCAGTCATGAGCCAATCCTGGCTTATGGGGCCCACTTCTTTCTGGGGACAGCTGCAAAGAGTTATGACCATTTGTCACTCTCCTGCGTGCCTGGAGCCAGGGGCGGGCAGGAGGTGTCTGGGTCTCCCTGTGTTTGTGGCTCATGGACTTTCTGGAAAGTGAGCCCCGGCCTTTCCTGCTCACTGCTGGGTCCATGTGGGCTGTCAGGCCCCAGGGACATCCTCACGACCAGCTCCCCCCACAGGACTCAGGGGTATCCTCTGGGTCGGCCCGGAGGCCCCCACTGTGCCCTTCTCTGAGCTCCCCAGGGATGGCAGCTGCCTCCATTGGCCTGTTAGGTACTTGCCTTTACAAGATTCCGGACACGGTGCCCTCCACTGAGGCCTGCCTGCTCTGATTCATCGAGCTTCCAGCTGGGTGGGGATGGTGGGGGGGGGGAACCCTTCCCTCTTCAATGTGTCCCCATCCCATTCAGGTGGCCTCAGTAGTGAGGACCCAGATTAACCTTCATGTTTGTCTCCCCCCCGACCCCTGGCTTCCACCGTGCTGCTCTGTCTCTCTCCATGTCTCTCTGTCTCTGTCTCCTTCTCTGTCTCTCTCCCTGAAGTGCCCTCATGCCCGTGGCCCCCAGGGTCTCAGAGAGCTGACTGTCCCTTGCTCCCCCGATCAGCTGCCCATGCGCAGACACCCCAGTTTAAAGCAGAGGAGAAAGCTTTCTGTGGATTCCGGAGAACCCACTGATGTCCTTTTTGAGGGAAGACATATTGGTTGCTGATATCTGCAATAACGAACCCCAGAAAATTACACAAATTACCTCTCGAATGGCAGCTTGACAAATGTCACCTCTAGAGGAGTCCACAGAAATGTCATTTGCCAAACTCATATTAAATATTCTCCCAAGACAGATTTAAAATAACTTTGGGGGTAAAAGTCTAAATTGTACAGACATAAAAGTGACACCATATGCTAGTTGGAATTATATATTTGTGAGCTAATTCTCGTATAAAATTAGAGTTAGCAATTATCTTGTAACCAGTTTGAATCTATACTCAAAAACCTCATTTAAATTTTTCTCACAATGTGCTGTGTAAGGGAAATTGGCCCTTTAAGAGAATAACTCGGGGAAAGTTTTCCTTTTAAAAAAAAAAATTTTTTTTTAAAGTTTTCCTTTTTTTAAACCCTGGGGCTGTTGGGCACTTTGAGACTCCCGAAGTTGTGCGGGGTGGCGGAGAGGAAAAGGGCAGACCCATCGTGGGGACACATGGAGACCCGTCGTGGGGACACGTGGAGACCCCAGACACGGATGAGAGAAGGTGCCATGGCCCTTGTCGACCACAGGCTTGCCGGCCTCCGGACACTTCTGTGGCTTCTGTGGCCTCACGAGGGCAAGGTCACAGGCTTGGTCTGAAGGCCACTGCTCAGAGAAGACCTGTCTGGCCTCCACTGCCTCCTGGGAGCAGATTCAGAAGGCAGGAGGAGAGGGGAGACGTTCAGGATCCTCTCCTCAAAGTGCCAAAACTCGGATCATCACAAAGCAATGCCGGGAGTCCGTGTGTGCCCCCGGCCTCTGTCTTTTCTGGGTCTCCACCCAGACGGTACCAGGGCTGGTGGTCCGCGCGGGGGATGGGGGGGGTCGCAGGGCCGGCGGTCGTGGCTCGTCCCTGCACTGGTGAGAGGGGGCCGCCACGTGGAGGGACCACGGGCTGCCAGCCTTCTCCTGCGGTAGCTGCTCTGGTGCATCCGTGTCGGGGCATCAGAAGGGGGCGCTGTGAGCATCTGCCGCCCGGTTTTGTGTGGACACGTTTTCTGTTTTCTTGGGCAAATGTGAGGAGAGTGATTTCTGGGTTGATGGTAAGAAGCTGTCAGGGCACTTTCCAACTGTGCATCCCACGAGAAACGAAGGAACGTTCTCGCCACCAGTAAGGCCCCGGCCTCCTTTCCTGGTCCCCCTGGGCGGGTTGGCTGGAAATCCTCCCAGAGACGGGCTGCCTCACGTGGCAAAATCTGGCCCCAGACCAGGCTCATCTCCTCACTGCGGGTGTCTTTGCTCACGTGGGACCCCACGCGGGGGATGACAGGTCACGGGTGGGGGCTGGGCTCTCGGGACAGCTTTTGGGGGGCAAGGGAGGCGGCCAGGTGGCAACTTTGCTGAACCGTCGTTGGGCCCTCTGGCTCCCTGGGCCCCCGGCGCCCCTTCCCTGTGTCCCCCCATCATCAGGGAGCCGCTGTCTGACCTGCACCAGCCCCTTCTGCCCGCCAGGCGTCCCAGGGAAGCTGCCGGGGCCTTCTCGGCCTTAGTAGGCCCGGCCGCGGCCCACTTCAGGGGGAAGAGCTCCCGGGTCCCCAGGGAAGGAGCATCCTGGCAAGTGGGACGCAAACCTCCCCACAGGCGGGGGACCCGGAAGCAGGACAGCCGGGTGGGTGACACGCCTCACCATCGCGGGGGCGACTGCCTCTCACAAGCCCGGCCAGGCTGCCATCAGCTGCCACGGTGTGCGTTTGCCAAGCAGAGAGGCGGTCCCAGTGGCGCTGTGCTGCGGTCCGTGGAGGGGACGCAGCTGTGGAGGGGGAGGAGGCCGGGCTCCGGGTCACGGCAGACCAGGCTGTCCTGGGAGGGGACAGAGTGACAAAGTGGCCGGCTGTCCCCTGCACTGACCAGCTGTAGCAGCAGCCCCTTTCCCATGGATGCGAACTCCTGTCCCCTGGAGTTTTCCTTCTGTTTCCGGGGGGAGGGGGGGCAAAATCAAGTAAGAGTCTGATGAATTGAGGCTCGTTGGCCCCGCAGACAAGGTGCAAGCAGGCTAAGCCGGTGGAGAGCGGCTGGGATGACCTGGGCGGGGGGCGAGGGGGCATCTCAGCCGGGGCCTGAAGGAAGCGGGGGACAGGGCACGAGGTCCAGGGAGGACGGGCAGCCAGTTGCCTCGTTGGGGAAGGGCTTGGGTTCAGTCGTGCCTGCTGCAGGCTCTGTGCCCAGGGGCTGCCTCGGAGACGGGGCTTGGACCCCACTCGGCTGGCAGGGCCCGTGGGAAAGGGTGACACTTCAACACTTCTCTGGAGGAGTGAGTGGATGAAGGGGGCAGAGGAGAGACCCTGTGATGTCCCAGGGCTCGGCCTGAGCGGCTGCGTTTCAGAGCCAGCAGGACTACAGGAGGGACGCTCTGCGAGGCCCCGCCCAGCGTGTTCGTGGGATCAGCCACATGCTGCCACCTCTCCGTGAGGGTGCCGTCTGGGGGGCAGCGGGGGTCCGTGGTGGGACCTGGGGGCCGGACGTGCCTTTGGGGGGTGAGTCCCCCCGCTGTCCTGTGTCCTCCACGGTTCTCCAAGGAGGACATGGATGTTGCTGTTAAGATGAAGGTCGTGGGCCAGGTGACGGGCAAGCGGCCACCGCCAGGACTAATTCCAGCCAGACGGGCGGCCAGTGGGGCATCCGGACACCGGGAGAGCTCCTGGGGCCTCGACCCGGGCAGCGAGGTGTTCGGGCTCCCCAGAGGATTCAGGGAGTCTAGTCTCAGGCTCATAAACACCTTCTGCAGGGCTGAGAGCTCCCCAGAGAGCCAGCATAAAGAAGTCAGAGATGATGTTTCCTGTGCCCTGGGGCCCTTGGACGGAAGGTTGGAAGGCTGGCAGCTCCAAACCCCACCTGCTCCTGGCAGGCAGTCACCTCCCCTTCCCCGGGTTTGGGTCCCCTGATGGAGGCGGGCACTCCCTCAGACAGGCCCAGGGGGCTGGGAGAAGCCCTCTCCCTTGGGGGTGGCTGCTGTCCTGTCCTGCGATGTCCGGCACTGCTGTCGAGTTCTGCTTGGGTGTGGGCACCTGCCCGGGGAGAGGGTCGGGAAAGCTCAGTGACGTTGGCTGGGTCTGCCCGCTGCCTCCTGGGTCATCGCATCACCTGTTGTTCGGCCAAAGCCCAGCGCCGCCTCCCTCCTGCAGCACGAGAGGGCTGAAGGAGCTGTGTCACCTTCCGCCAAGCTCTCCGATGGCTCCGGTGAGGGTCCTAGCCTCTCCTGTCCCCCATGCTGCCCCCTCCCTCTGCACACACAATCTGTCACCAGGTCCAGCTAAAGGAAACCCCCGGCTGACCAAGTTACCCCCTCTCTCCACCTTGTTTTGTCTTGTTTCCACCAAGGAAACAAGCAAGAAGAAATTAATAAAGAAAAGGGCAGAACTCAGTGAAATAAGGAGCTTGACAACATCTCTTGGACCAATAATGAAGAAAGAACAAGCTCAAAGCTATTTATGGAAAAGCCAATCAGTAGACTGATGCTGTCAAAGCCACAGAAAAGGAGAGAAAGTGTAAATAAAATACAGAGGGAAATTAAGTGGAATTACTAAAGGGCAACTAGCAATTACAAAATAATAAAAGGGTTAGGAGGAAGGCCTGGTGACAAATTTGAAAATCTAGAGGAAAACACTTCTAGAAAAAGATGTGTAAGTTCAGGCAAGGAGAAATCAAAGAGTCATGGGAGGGTGAGACCTGAAATGGTGGGCAAAGACCTCTCCCTGCAGAAAGCCTCCACCCTCTTATCCAATGTGGCACTGAACGTTCTGATGATACGACAGGGCAAGAGAAAGAGATAAAAGACGTATTTATTGGAAATAAAAATATAAAGCTGTCACTATTTTCAGATGATGGGATTGTCTAGACAGAAAACCCTAAGAAATCTACAGAAACAAAACAGAAACCAAACTAGAACAGAAAAATGAGTTCAGCAAGTGGCAGGATATGACACGAACATACAAAAAGCAGTTCTATTTCTACATACTAGGCACCAACATGAGGAAACCGAAATGAAACGCACAATGCCATTTACAACTGACCCAAAGAAAATGAAATACTTGGGTATAAATCCATCAAACGCATCCAGGATCTACATGCTAAAAATTACAAAATGCTCCTGAAGGAAACAAAGACTGAAATGAATGGAGAGACATACCATGTTCATGGATGGAAAGGCTCCAGAGGGAGATGTCACCTGCTCCCCAAACTGACCTACAGGTTTAATGCTATTCCTCCCTAAATCTCAACAAGGTTTTCTTTGTAGACACAGACAAACTTATTCTAGAATTTGTACGGGAAGATTCAGTACCTACAATAGCTAAAAGTGGGTGTCACGGAATATTGCTCAGCAACAAACAGGCAATCTCCAAGGGTGACGTACTCATGCAATCGTGTGGCCCCACTTCCAAAGCGCTCTTGCAATGACAAAATCACAGATGTAGAACAGATCTGTCATTGATGAGGGGACGAAAAGCGGGGAGGAAGGGAGTTGGATGTATCTGTGTGTTGGCTCTGGGATGTCTGCACTGACCTGCACATGTGATAAAATCACACAGAGTCCCCCCCCCCCCCCCCGCCTCCCGCCCCCACCCCTGTGAATACATGGAGAACTTGGGAGAACGGAATCGGAATCAAGGTAGTGGATTGTATCAGTGTGGATTTCCTGGTTGTGACCTTGCACTGTGGTTATGCAAGATGTTACCACGGGGGAACCCGTGAGGGGTACACGGACTCTCTCGTTATTTCTAACAACTGCGTGTCAATCCACTATTATCTCAACATAAAAAGCTAGAGAAGAAACCAAACCTCCATGGTTTGACTAGCGAGATCCACCGAACGGTCAAGCAACAGTTCGTGCCAGTGTCGATCAGGAGATAGGAAAAGGGCCATACTCTACTCGTTTTATATGGCTAGGGGGTCTAGAGTAAGGTACAAACAGATGAGGCTAATAAAGGAATAAAAACTTATAGGCGCATTTCATTGACGAGCCTAAACACAAAAATCATAAGTAAAATATTGGCTGACCAAATCCAAGAGATAATAGAAAACAGTTTGTCGCGGCCCAAGGAAGCTTCAGCATCGCATAAGGCACACGCGGCTCCCCACAGCAGCCAGGACAGGGCAGGGCGGGGCAGGGCAGGGCGGGGCGGGGCAGGGCAGGGCGGTCTGCAGGCACCCCAGTGACACCAACTCGTAGGTGTTGTGGATTTAATTGTTTTCCACGGGAAAGCACTAGCATACTTCACTTCCCTGCCGGGCAAAGGTCTGGCCTTAGGAACTTTCCAGGGAGCCTGGCGGTCCAGGCCCCACTTTCTGCTCACACGAGCACCTGGGGCTTTATTATCTCGGTCGTGCTGGTATTATCCGTGGCCCGGAGACAAGGTGGCTTCTTGTTTAAAGTGCCGCTGCCTCTCCCCCAAAACCCCTGTCGGAGACTGGGCGGATGGTGGCCGAGTTTGTGCGGGAGCCCACTTGCCGCCCGAGGCTGCGGGGACGCAAAGGGGCTGATCCAGATCAGGGAGAGGCGGTGGCCGAAGACGGCCTTCAAGTTCATCCACGCAGACGTGCGGCCCGTCCCCGGCCTCTCGCCTCGCAGCTGCTCGATTCCGGCGCGGTCGGGGCAGATGGCGCGCAGCTGGGAGGCGAACATCGCCGAGGCGAAGACGAAGCCTTTCAGGGCCACCGGGAGGAGGAAGACCACGGGGGCGGGCGGCGTCGGCGAGCTGAGCGCGTCCCAGTCCCCGCGCGCGTAGCGGTGCAGGGCGGGGCCTCCGAGCCGCCCGGCAGGTGCAGCGAGCCCAGCGCGGTGTTGAGCGCGAGAAGCACGAAGTACTTCTGGTCGTCTTCGCCCACGCAGTTGTCGACCCAGGGGCAGCGGAGGTCCATCTTGCGCATGCGGCGCCCGCGCACCGTGCAGGGGTGCGTGCGCGCGGGCCTGGCACTGCCGCAGAGGGTACAGCGGGGACCGCCCCGCGCTGCGCCCAGCGGCAAGGCGCCCGCGTCGGTGAGCGCGGTCCGCGCGTGCGCCGCCAGCGCCAGCAGATGGAAGAGCGCGTCGTGAGCCAGGAAGTAGGCGGGGTCCCGGGCGGGGAGCGACAGCGCTCGGAGCAGCCCGTCCCCCGCGCCCGGCACCGGCACCCACGTGCCGGCGCGATGCCCGGGATGTCGCACACGAACCACACACGGTGCGTGCGCCCCGGGGCCGACAGCGCGGGGACGCGGGCGGGCATCGTGGGTGCGGGGTCGGGCCGGGCGGGGTCCCTGCGCCTCTGCACGCGCCTCTCTCCGCCCCCTGGCTGCGCCCGACTGGCCTGGGCCCCCCCCCCCGGAGACCCCTCAGTGTTCTAGAATGTGCTGCAGACCGCGGTTTGTGGATGCATAAAGGCGGGGTCCGATGAGCCCCTGCCCTTTGGAGGGAGGCTGGGCACTGGATCTCCCCCCGGGGGGGGGGGGGGGGGACGCGGTGGCCTTGCCTGGGGCTTTGCGGGAAACCTGGAAAACTGGGAGGAACGGAGTGGGGCGGGGGTGGGGACGACAGGTGCTTTCTGCGCAGTAACTCACGAATTCTCCCAACTCGGACGGTAAGAGGTTTCGCTCTCCTACTTTCGGATGGGGAACCCGAGGCACCGGGACATGAAATAAACGGCCTGTATCAGGTCGGGATTCCACGCCTGCTGCTGGGGGCTGGGAGGCGAGGTCTGCGACGACCGTGGCGGGTGGCGGGAGTCTGCTCTCCGCCCTGCTCGTGTCACCTGCTGAGGGCTGCGGCGGGCACCGGCCCAGGGGCGACTCCGCTGAAGTATGCGGGGACGCCGTGCCGACGTTCTGAAACGACAGCTCTCGAGTCCCTGTGAGAAGCGGGCCCTTGATAAAGACAGCGCACAGGGCACAGCCCTTAGGTCCCCGAACACGGGCCGAGGCTGAGCCGCTGTCTGACTGTGAGCTGAAGGGCGCCGTCACTGCCCGTGGAGAGCGGTCGCTGCCAGGCTGCGTCGGCGGGAGCAGAGCGTGGGGGTGGGGGAGGGGACGGCCCGCTGTGTGTGGCTGGCGGGGGGGGGGGGGGGGGGGGGTGGCGGGGAGCAAACGCGTGTGCTGGGCTCCGGGCAGAGACGTCGGCGGACAACCTTGGGGAAGGCGGGGCGGATGGGAAAGGCGGGCCCAGCGCCGTCTCCCGTGGCCGCTCTCGTGGCGGCGTCGGTGGCTTGTGTGCTGCAGGTCCGGGGTGGACTGTGGCCAGGGGGTGGCAGGAGAGGGACCTCTTCTCCGGGAGGAGGGTCGCCGGGAGCACAAGCCGGTGGGCGGAGGGGAGTCTGCACAGCACCTCGCCGCCGGGGAGCACCAGCCGGAGGGCCTGCCTGCCTGGCCAGGTAGGGGCTTATGTGTCTGTTGTTGTTGTTGTTGTTGTTTTTTTTTAGTTTTTTTTAAATGTTTATTTATTTTTGAGACAGAGAGAGACAGAGCATGAACGGGGGAGGGTCAGAGAGAGAGGGAGACACAGAATCCCAAGTAGCTCCAGGTTTTGAGCTGTCAGCACGGAGCCCGACGCGGGACTCGAACCCACGGACCGCAAGATCATGACCTGAGCGAAGTCGGACGCCTAACCGACTGAGCCACCCAGGCGCCCCTGTTTGTTTTCAAATTAATAGATTTAATTATTATT
This sequence comes from Panthera onca, assembly GCF_046562875.1. Lineage (NCBI taxonomy): Eukaryota > Metazoa > Chordata > Mammalia > Carnivora > Felidae > Panthera > Panthera onca. The sequence goes on along the minus strand of NC_138345.1, from coordinate 140,581,372 downwards.
ATTTTTTAATTTTAATTTTATTTTTTTATATTAAATATAATTTACTGTCAAATTGGCTTACGCCCAACACCCAGTACTCATCCCGACAGGTGCCCTCCTCCATGCCCATCACCCACCTTCCCTTCTCTCTACCCCAATAATTTAATTTTTAAAGCAGCTTTCGGTTCGCAGCGCACTTGCGCAGAAGGTGCAGGGATTTCCCATAGGCCCCCAGAGCCCCCTCCGCCGTCAGCGTCCCCACCGGCTGGTGCCTTTGCTGTGACGGATGCCCCCGTGTGGACACGTCGTTCTCACGGCGTTTGTAGCGAGCTGTGGTCTTGCACGCGGGGTGGGTTGGGACAGCTGCGTCAGGGCGCGGGCCGCCGTCACGTACCAGACAAGGTGCTTCCGGTGCCCTGACGTCCCCGCCTGGGGACGGGCCCCTGGCCCCCGCCCCTGGCCACCACTGGTCCTTTCGCTGTCGCGGTCATTCCGCCTTTTGCAGATGTCCTATGGCTGAAAGCATACATATGTAGCCTTCCTTTTCTTTTCCTTTTTAAGTTTATTTACTTATTTTGAGAGAGACAGAGAGAGAGGGGGCTCCCACATGAGCAGGGGAGGAGGAGGAGGAGAGGGAGAGTGGGGGAGGGCAGACGGAGAGGGAGAGAGAGTCCCAAGCGGGCTCCACGCTGTCAGCACGGAGCCCGCCGTGGGGCTCGAACGCTCAAACCGTGAGATCATGACCCGAGCTGAAATCCAGAGCTGGACGCTTAACGACTGAGCCCCCCGGGCGCCCCCAGACGTGGCCTTTTCTGGCCTCTTTCACTCAGTGATGTGCAGCTAAGGTCCCTCCAACCTTGTCGTGGCTCCACGTTCTGTTTTGTGACTAAAAGCCTGACACTAAACGTGAAACTGGGTCCTGAGCAGTCCTGGCGTGGCTGACGCGTGGGTGCAGGGGGACCTGGGCCGGGAGGGGCAGCGATGGTCCTGAGCAGGGGACGCTGAGAATGTCCTGGGGGGGGTAGGGAGCCACGGTGGTGCTCATGAGTTTCGGGGAGAGGGAGCAGAGCACGGGAAGGGGCGTTTGAAGGCCCCTGAGTCTGTTGAGCCCTTGAGACGAAACGGCTGCGCCCCAACCGGCTGGCGGGGAAGCAGCCCAGGCCGACTGGCCGGGGGACCCACGGCGTCACGTGGAGCCCGTGTGTGGGTTGGCGGGTGGGTGGGGTCGCCCGCGGCGGCTGGACCCCCGGGGTGTCCTATCTGGGCCGAACTTCCAGCAACGACCCCGCCGTGGCCAGCTTCTCCCTCCAGGCCCACACCCAGCCGCGTGCAGGTTGCCACCTCCGAGCCGTGACACCGGCCCCCTGGGCGCAAAGCGGGCTCCGGCCTCGGGTGTGTGTGGGGGGAGCACGGGGTGGGCCGGTTTCTTCCGTGCGGGGCTCTTACCCGCCTCCCCGTCAGCCACACCCCAGAGTCCGTGCAGCTTGAGAAAGAAACCTCGATCCAGGGCCGCCGTGGTGTCGGGGACTGTGTTTACTGTGGGCCCGGCCCGGCTGGTCCCGGGACAGCACTCCGTCTCCCGTGTCTGAGGCCTCTGTTTTAGTCACCGTCCCCACCAGCAGGCGTGGCAGCCGCGGCCCGTTAAACGTGCACCTTTCGGCTCTAGCGGCCACATTGCCCGCGAAAGGTCCTCGGTGGTGCCGGTGGCTTTGGGAGGGAGGCTGCAGGTAAACTCCGCGTCACCAGCGGCCCGGGGCAGCGTCGTCGCTGACCCTGTGTGTTCTTGCCGTTGGCCACGCGCGGGCCTCCCCGAACGCCAGGCCCCACGTTACAGACCCCAGCGTGTGCCGAGAGCCATCAGCGAGGTTTTCAGTCCCAAGTTGTGAAGTCAAAACCGACAGTTCATCCAAGTGCCCCTGTCGTGTGGCTCCAAGCGGGATCCTGGGGACCTGGGCTTTGCTCCTGAAGGGAATCCTTTCCCGAGGCGGAGGGCGGCTGGCGTGAGCGTCTGGGCAGAGACGGTTCGGCGTGGGGCCCGGGTCCCCGTGCGGCCGCGCCCCCTGTCCCCGTGGCTGCCCCCCTGTCCGGAGTCCCTCCTCCAGCCAGAGCCTTCCGTGGCCTCCCCATCCCAGGAACGTGCCGTCACCACCAGCGGAGCGTCCTGCCCCAGGCCCTGACGCCCAGGCGTCCCCGGGTCCCCAGCATCCCTGTGGACTTTGCTCTTACAACAGAGTCGCCACGTGGGGCTGCCGTAAACTCGGTTTTTAAATGTTGGTTTCCTGCCGTTTCTCACTCGGTGCCAAGCGCGGCCGGCTGGGGTTCTTGGGGCCGCCGTGTCCTGTGACCCTGCCGAGCTCCCTGCTGCCAGTCTCAGGGGCCCGGGCTGAGGGGCTGGACCCTGAGTTCTCCGTGCGGGCCCCTGGCCGGAGTGGCCCTGGGTGTGCACAGGTCAGTTGGTGAAGGGGGTGTCCCTGCAGAAAGGAAAACAAAGGAAGATTCAGGGGTTCCCAGTCACGAGGGCCCAAGGCAGCCTGGGCTCTGGGTGCAAGGTCGCTCAGGTCCAAGGAGCACCCCAGGCTCGGTCTTCCCTCTGCCCCAGTGTCCCACGTGGGGGTGGGAGCGTCACGCTGCCCGGCGGGGAGCAAGGACGGCCCCTCTGGTAACGTCCGGTCTGTATCCAGGACAGGAGAGGAGCCCTCAGGGTGGGGGCAGGATGAGAGTCCGAGCTCTGGCTGGAGCCCCCTGGTTTGGGCCTTGGCATCCCCCCAGCCCTGCGGTCCCGGCCCGGCCCCCACAGGGACCCCGGCCCAGGTGCAGCTGGGGGTCAGGTGCAGCTGTTCAAGGAGCCCCAATGATCCTGTGGGGGGTTGTCCCATTGGGTGACTGTCCCCGCGTTCACTGAGCAATTGTTAGAGCCTCACAGGTGTGCAATCCTCGACCCCCTCTTCAGGCGGGGACACTGAGGCACGGGGAGATGCAGCTCCCCCAGGGGCACAGTGTTTGGACTTGGGGACCCCCGTCACAAGTCACATCCTGGTGTCAAAGGGCCCAAGAAGGGGGGAGGAGTAGGCCTGTCTCTGGGAGAGGAGAGGACCGGACTTGGGCCTCTGTGCTGACCACCGGCCTGGGGGCAGTGATCTCGGCTACACGTGGCCTGGGGGCACCCCCGTGGGGGGTCTCATCTCACCCACTTGCGGCCCCGAGGCTCCAGGAGTCGCCCTGTGAGCAGGGGCGGCCCTGCCCCCCACCTCCCCGCCCCACCCGGGCACACACTTCTGCCTCTGGGCCCTGGGGTCCCTGCCCTGACCCCTCTGGTCACAGATGCTCCTCCCTCCCCAGGTCCCAGCTCAGCTTTCTCTTTGTCTGCTTCCCAAATCCGCTAGAGTTGTTTTCAGTTTCTCAGTGGATTTTTTGCCCCCAGTTTTCAAGGTTTAACAACACCTGCAAATACTTCTTTTCTGCTTTCCATTGTGTGTTGTGTGTTGTGTGTTGATGAAAGCCGACAAAGTCGCGTTAAACGATGGTGGGTATTGCAGCCCGAGTGTAACGGAGATTTTCACCGTTACCCTTGGGAGCGAATAACTGAGAAATGATATTTATCATTAAAAAGGAATGCTATTTTATTCCTAGAGTATTAAAAAAATATTTCTTCCTCTCTCTGCATCAAGAAGGGTTGATTTTTACCAAGTAAGTTTTATGATCTGTTGGAAATGTCATAATAGCTCCTCAGACCCCAGGCTGCTCCCCCCCACTCCCCCCTGCCTCCCATTTTCCTGTCTGCCTTCATGCAAACCTGCCCCGAATGCGGAGTACAGGTTCTGTGTGCTCAAGGCGTGCAGCCCGCGGAATGTGCCGCTGAGCCCGCGTTGCTGGGGTTTCAGTTACTTGCAGGTGAGATTGGGCCGCGGTGCGTCCTGTTCTGTGTGTCAGGCTTCTGGAATTAGAGTCTTCCTGGCTTCAGACGGATTCAAACCAGTCTCCCTGGTTTCTGTGCTTCAGATTAGTCCCCTTTTGATACTCTCAAGCACTCATCGTTGGAACTGTGGGCTCAAACCCATTTTCCGGGGGGGTCTTGGATCCTCTTTCTAGCCGGTTAGTCTCCCAGAGAGACATGAGTCCTGTTGGAACCCTCAAGTGCACGGGCAGAGCCGTGCCACGGGCCCCGAGTGGACACTTTCCCGAAGATGAACGAGCACCTTTGCTCTTTTGTAAGTAACCATGTTTTGTAACCTGGTGTTTGCCGTTGGTTTTCAGAGTTTTGCCTGCTTTCCCTGGCTTTTCCAGAGAACCGGCTGTTTTCCAAGGCCGTGGAGGGATCCCGCTTGATTTCGGCATCGGGACTGGGCGTCCCCAGAACTGCCCTTCACGTTCCCACTCACGGAACCCCTTGTTGGTACTTCTGGGGAGCTCACTGCTTAGGATTTTGATCTCCTTTGCAGCCAGAGAACTATTCGTGTGCGTGTGAAACTGCGTAGACTTGCACCCTCCGGCTTTAAACCTTGTTTGCTTCTGTCCTGTCTCCTGGTGTTGACTTACCGTCCGCGCGCTTGAGGCTTCTGTCCGGGTTATCGTGGTTTCTGTTCTGGGACCTCATCTGTGACCGGTGTTTGCAGATCTTGCCCGGTTTAGAGGAACGGTGTGGGCTGTGTCCGTGCCTGGTGCTCGCGTCCCCCTGCCGCCCCGTCCGTCGTCCCTGCCGCCCCGTCCGTCGTCCCTGCCGCACTCTTTGAAGGTCACGTTCAGGCGGGGTTCTTCCGCCTAATTGCTCTCTGGTCCAGTTGGGAGATGTTTTTATCAGCCTTTGTCAGCTTTGTGAAGCACGTCTGTGTTTGTGGTGGCCACGCGGGGTCCCTTCCCCGTCTGTGTGACCCCAGCTGCTGTCTTGGGTCCCTTGCCTCCTTCCTTCCACTTCCCTCCACCCTCTGCTGGTCACCCGGTTCACCATCCTGGGGCCTTTGTCCGCAGAATGACTCAGCTGGGCCTTTGCGTTCCCTGAGGTCATTCAGGGGCACCAGGGACCTTCAGAAACGGCTGCCTCGGAGCTTTCCTCCCGAGACCAACCACCCTTATTCTGCTGTAAGACTTGGGAGTAACCGTCTGGGTCAGTGTCGTTACTGCTTCGGGAATGTCGTTTCTGTTTCCGCAGGAAAGTCTGGGATGCGGGGTGGCTTTCCTGCAGGGCTCGGCCCTCGGCTGCTCCCAGGGGGTGGGGGTGGGACTGGCCGGTCCAGGTGGACCCCCAGCCCCCAGAGAACGCTGCCCAGACCCGGCTCGGGCCCTCTTTCCTGCTGAGTCTCGAGAGCACAGAGAGTGCGCGAACACGGGGTCCCCTGGGTCGAGTGCACGACCGAGCAGGGTGGCTGGACGGGGCCTCTCCAGGGCGGAGTCCCGGCCGGAGTACCTGTGCCACCGGCCACTTCCCAGGTCATCGGGGACGCTTGTCCGCAGTGTTCTGGTTGCCCCTCACAAGCCTGCACTTCCTCTGTCCCGCTGCGGACCGATACAGCATTCGGGTCGAGGAAGGGGATGTGGTTCAGCGTCCCCGAGGGGCTCTGGGGGCCTAGACGGGCCGGGCCGGTGACTCCCGGGGCCTGCTGGGGCCTCCTCTGCTCCCCTGCCTCAGCGAACAGGCTCCTGGAGAACGTTCTGTTTCCACTTCTTGTCACTGTCCCGATCGGAGCCCTAAGTCCCCCGGAGAGAACCACGGGTGGCTGTGACGAGGGACGCGGGTCTGCGGCTGGGTGTAGGTTTCCACACCCACACACGCATCGGGCTCTGCTCTGCACTATGTCAAACGTGTATTTACGGGGAAGTGAGTTCTCTAAATCACTTAGAAATAATTTCTTTGAAATGAAAATGCACAGGGATGAGATCTTCTGGGCAGTCCCCAGGCTTCTGGGCATTTAGAAACTACTGGATGTGGGACAGTCCTGTGTCACCCTGTGTCTGTTCCGTGGCCCTGGGCAGGGGACCTCTCCCCACGGTGAGCCGAGCTGGTGGCCGTCGCCCGGAGACGGAGGGCTGCCGGGGTCAGAGGGGCACCCCCGGGCTTCCTAAGGGGTTGAAGTGAAGGGCGGGTCCCGAAGATGGGAATCGGGGCTCGGTGTTTGGGGGTGACGCCGAGGTGGCCAGTGCTGCCCGCACCCAGCCGCCAGCGTCTGCTTCTCCGTTGATGCCCGAGGGTGGTTGTGGGGTGTGGGTCCCCTCTGCCCGGGCTGGGACAGCTGGAGAGTGGGGCCCCTCCCCCGCAGCCCTCAGCCCTCTCGGACCCCTCGTGCCCCTGTGCCCCCCAGGTGAGGCTGCAGGCTGCACCGGCCCTTCCCTCCCTGTCTCACCTCCCTGAGCCCCGCGGTGGGGGGGGGGTTCCGGCCACTTCCCACAGCAGCTGTTGCGTGTGGATCCTCGTCTGGGCTGCTTTTGGGGCGCCGGACAGGTCGGGTCTCCACCCTCCAGAGCCACACGTCTCCAAGTTCTGGGCCTCGTGCCAGTGCTGTTGACTCACGAACTCAGGTCAGATGCCTGGAGGTTTCCACAAAACTCAGACACAGGTGTGGGTGGCGGCAGCAGATGGGCGGTGGGCCGAGACCCCCGGTGAGTGGGCAGCCTCTTCCCGGGGCCGTGAGCGTGAACCCTCTCCGGTATTTAAGATGATCCCCCGGGGCAGTTTCCCAGGAGTGAAATTTGCGGGCAAAGTAGTGCATAATATAAGCAGCCTATTGTCAAAACATTTTCTAGACGGGTTCCCTGAGCTGGCTTCTCCCAGGCACGCAGGAGAGGGGGCTCCTGATCCGTCCGCCCCAAAATAACGTGTCTCCTTTGTTCTTGTGAGCTCAGTTCAGCAGAAACCGCGGCTTCTGCTGTGGCAGTCGACTCTGGGATCGGTGACCATGGACAGCTGCCTGTGTCCCGAGCAGCCGTACTGCCTTTTCGGAACAAGGTTGAAGGAGCAAATAAGGAGCACCGGGTGTTATAGGGAAAATAGCCGTGGGTAGAAATACGATAAAATGCACGCAGTTCACCCTCTGGAGACGTGCTCTGCTGATGGTCAGGTGCTCTGCGCGCTCTTGACAAGGACTCTTTCCAAAGAGGTCCCATCGACAGATTACGGGCAGAAAGACATTAACGCGTGCTTCTGGGGGACACAGCTGTGAACAGAGGAGTCCTTTACTCCCCCCAGGGATCCTAGGGGGTCCCCCCATTTTACAAATGTGGGAACGGGCCAGATTGACATTGGGCGGGCTTCACGCGGTCGAGGAGGACCTTATGGGCGGTGGCCCCGGGAGACTGGGGGTTCTGGTGTAAAGGGGGGGGCCATGTCCACCAGCGCCCTCCCCATGGGTGCTACCGTGGCCACGACATAACCCAGCGCCGCAGGGATTGCCTGGGCGTGTGATGGTCCAGCTTTCCCGTAGGTGTGCAAAGGGCACACTTATCTCACGTTCTTTACACAAAACTGGGACAGTATCTGTAGGTCCGGTATTTATATTAACATCTGGGGGTCCGGTATTTATTTATATTAGTGCAGGGGCTTCCCCACCGGGGGCTGCTGCCCTGTGTGTTATGGGTGCCTCAGGTTATCGGGCACTTTGTTGTGAACGCCTGCTGGGCCCGTCTCTAATTACTGTCGAAGCACAACTTTCCCACAGGGTGGTTTCCCACATTCTCCCTGCCGAGAGTTTTGGCCACTTTGCTCGCTGTCCAGGGGCACAGATGCCAGTTCCTTTCTCCTGAATCTTCGCGGGGTAAACGGCCCTCCTTATGCCTTTGCGTCTCTACCTTGGCGGCTGATGGATGGTGAAGGTATTTGTGGTGTTTCGGTCTGTACTTCTTTAGTTACCAGAGAAGTAGAATTTCCGCCACGCTTCTGGAAACGGCCCAGTTGGTACCATCAGGATCGGCCGTCTTGCTATATATTTAAAAAAAATTATTTTTAAATGTTGATTCATTTTTGAGAGACAGAGAGAGAGTGAGCACGAGTGAGGGAGGGGCTGAGAGAGAGGGAGACACAGACTCCGAAGCGGGCTCCAGGCTCCGAGCTGTCAGCACGGAGCCCGACGTGGGGCTCGAACTCACGAGCCACGAATCATGATCTGAGCCAAAGCCACATGCCTAACCGGCTGAGCCACCCAGGCGCCCCCCATCTTACTATATTTTTTAATTTGTTTGTTTACTTGGGCAACACGGTGAACGGTCTACACCCTTCATCCAACTCCAGGATTCAACAGTAGCGAAAACTCGTGTTTGTCTTCATGTTTCCTGCTTCATATTTCTGCCTTCAGGAAGTTAGTGTTTTCCTGTTACGATGTTTTGCTCATTTCTGACACGGGTGTGCTTACGTCTTCGACGCGTCTGTTAATGGCGCTAAGAGGGCATCTCAGGTGTGTGATACGTCACACAGACGGTGTGCGGGGAGTCGGCACCGGCCGTACAGCTCACACCAGTGGGCGAGGCCGGGGCACAGAGGTCCATTACGCACAGGGCACTGTGCTGACCGAGCGCCCCCAGGTCTGGCGAGGCAGCGGCGGGCTCAGGCGGGACAGTAAACCCGTACGAGCTGGCGGCCGGGGCCAGCCTGCAGGCCCCTCAGAAGCGGACATGAGATGCTCCGCTTCGGAGACCCTGGCAGGCAGGAGGGGGGCACGGGGGCCGTGGGGCCACACTCCTGCGCTTCTCTAATCCATTTGATGAAGAGCCACAAAGCCGTGATTTTGAAAACAGTTTTGAGTTCTTTGAGAAGGGACCCCTGGGTCCTCCAATACCTTTTCTGAGATGGGAAGTTCCTCAGACGTGTGCCCGACCACACCATCGGTCTCTTTTGCTAAATGGGGCAAAACCACCTCGAAAAGAAAAAAAAGCCCCCGTTTGTTTCACCTTCACTACCCCTCCCCCGTTCACTGAGCCCCACGCTGCTGCAGGTAAGTGGGGGCATTTGACCAAAAGGACACTCCTGTGTCTCAGTCGCACCGACTCAGGACCAGAAGGGCGGGAACATGGTCGTAGCAGCCAAGTGTGTACGTGGAGAGGGGAAAGTCGGTCCGGGCCTCCCCATCTCGTGCAAACTCGGTGTAGACAGAGGCAGGTGCCCAGGCCGTGCCCTCTGTGGGATTGGTCTCCGTGGCTCACTGGTAGTGGGTCGGACGCACCGTCACGAAAATGCGGTAGCTTTTTTTTTTAGAGAGAGAGGGAGAGAGAGGGAGAGAGAGAGAGAAGCGGGGCTAACCCAGGGCTCAAGCTAACTCAACACGGGGCTCGAACTCACCAACTGTGAGATCACGACCTGAGCCGAAGGCAGATGTTTAAAGAGCGAGCCGTGCAGGCGCCCGAAACGGTGGTAACTTTCCACACGAGGGTGTGTGTCTTCATCTGTGGTCCTCCTGGCCCATCCGCGTGGGGCCACCGGGGAGCATTTGGCGTCGATCGTGGCGCGGCCCCCCCCGCAGCGGGACGACGACCCTTCCGCGCCCCCTCAAGCTCCCTGTGCATTTGGCCTCTCGCGGGGCCGTATTTTCTCGTCGCTTCGGGTCCAGGGCGCTATGACTCACCTTCCCCTTTCGTGGGTGGGGTCTCTTTGCTCTGACCCAGAGAAGCGGCCATTCAGGCTCCGCGGGGGAAGGGAGAAGTCACGTTTCCAGGAGACGCTCCGATCTGGCTTCTCACGGGGTCCACGTGCCAGGCGGTGGGTGCACACTTCACACCGAGCCAGACGCGGGAGCCGGCGTTGCAGCGGGAACACCTCGCGTGCGGCACACGGATGCCCCCTGACAGTGCGTGCAAGCCTGAGCCCCCCGCCGGAGGCTCTTCGAGTCTCCACTAGAGTGTCTGAAGGGGCCGTAGTGCCGAGGGACCCACGACACCGCGTGCGTGTGTACGGCTGGGCCGTCGGGGCTGCACGAGGAAGAGGCTGGAAAACCAGGCTGAGTAGAAAGTCCTGTCCAGGCCGACAGGCCCCTCACGTGCCCAGACGTGGCCTGGTTTATGAGACGCGGGCCCCCTCCTGCCTCGAGCACCCACTTCTGTCTCTCCTGTGGAATCATTTCCTTCCGTCTGTCTGCCTGTCTGTCCTCCTGCGTGGACGTGGCCCCCGCTCCTGAGTCCCAGGCCCTCCACACAATGACTGGACTCTGGCTCAAAACAGCAGAACTCACCCTCCCACCGTCTGGAGCCCCAAGTCGGAAACCCAGGTGTGGGCAGGGCTGTGACCCTCTGGAGGCTGAGGGGGGCCCTTCCTGCCTCTGTGGGTCTGGGTGCATCTGGGCCTGGGGTCCCATCACCCCAGCCTCTGCCTCGGCCCCCCCGTGGACCCTCCTCTCGTGTGAGGACACTTATCACTGTGGCAGGGCCCCCCACAATCCAGGGTGACCTCATCTCAAGATCCTTAACTGGCTGCATCCTCAAAGACCCCATTTCCAAATTAGGCCACATTCTGAGGTCCAGGTGGGCATGAGCTTTGGGGGGCACCCCATCCAACCCCCCACATTCCTCAACCCCCAACCAGTGGGTTCAGTCTCCATGTTTCTGTGGCCGAACCTCCGGCTTCCCCGGAGGGGCTGTGGGGTCTCCGATCTCGATGTCCACGCAGCTGGGGCTCCGGGCGCGTGCCGTGGGGACTCCTCCGTTTTCATTAAAAGTAGTCGGAAGCCAAAGCGGACGCCCGTTGTCCCCGCAGGTGCAGACTCATGGGCTGTGTGGGGCTGCACTGCCCGGCCCCTCGGCTCTCCGCCGTTTCACATGTCATTTGCCCTGGAGCCTCCAGAGGCCCCTCTGGGGCCTGGGGACTGGGCGTGTGGGGTCCCAGCTCCCGGGGACACGCCTCTGGCGCAGGACTTCCCGTGAGAGCCGCCGGTGTGCACGGCCCTGGGTCTCTGCCGCTGCACTGTCTTCCGTGATTGCTGCGTCCGCTGGGGTGGGCCTGGGGCCACGGTGTCCCTGCCGCTTGCCCACAAGGCCGCCTTCCCGAGGTGTCCCCAGGCCTGGCAGAACCTCGGGGGGTGTGCTTCCTGGGGGCTCTGTCTCAGACACCCCGGAAGTGTCCTCCCTTACGTGACCTCGCCAGGAGCGCGGGCCGCAGCTCGGGGACCCTCCCAGGCATGTTCTGTCCCCAAGCGGTGTTTGACTTGGGGTTCCCCACGGAAGAGCCCCTAGCCCAGCCCAGGGCGCGGCACACGGGGGCCTCACCGTGGCTTGACTGGTTACAAGTCAGGGAATTTGGTGGTGCAGCCCATCTCGTCCCTGGGCCCCTGTCCGCCCTCCCTTCTGGCAACGGGAGCCCCCAGGAACGGGGAGGCCCGACCTGCAGCCGGCTCTGTCTGCCAGCTCAGGAAGCCACATCCACCCTGGTGCCCCCGCGTGTCTCCCCAGTGACACAAACCGACAGGGCCAAGCACACGTGGCTGTGAGGACCCGGCCTTCTCTGTCCCTCTGGCGCCTGGGTGGTGGGTGCCTGGGGCTGGATGCGGAGGGGAGGCGGGGCTCTTGGGTACCGACAAGGACGGGTCCCCTGAGGTGGTTCAGGGCCAGCCAGCCGACCCTTGGCACCGCGGGTGTGGGCCTCTCCTTCCCCCCTGCCCTGGGGGGGTGGCTCACCTCCTGGGTGCGCCCCTCCCCCAACGAAGATTCTAGCAAACCTGACACGGTGCTGGGCCCTCGGGACGTGTCAGCGGAATGGAACTTTCAAGAACGCGTTTACGGCTCTCGGGGCCGGCGTGACGGGGTGTCCCCGCGTGGGCGCCAGGCCGAGTCCCCGCTCATCGCGGTGAGGCCCGGGATGCACATCCATCCGCCTCGTGACTGCTTGGCCGCCGGGTGTCCTTTAGGTTTGAAAACACAAGCCCTTTACCTCACATTCCGTTTCCTACAAAGCCTTTATGTCAGAACGAAGGTGGTGTCCCACCTCCTCCGCCGGCTTCTCGGGAACCACCTGTGCGGGAGGCGGTGCTGACGAGCCAGGCGGGCGCTCAGCGGGCGGTTTCCAGAACCTTCCCAGCCTCCTTCCTCATACCCACAGCGACAGCCTCAGGACCGGGTGTGTGGCTGATGTCGTACGGGGGAGGGGCTCGTTTGTGGACAAAGTGGCCGCCGACCCCCTGCCTTCACCTGCTGTGGTCTCAGTGAGCTCGGAAGGCTTCCGATTTTCCCAAGTGAGAGCCCCGTCTCTCCACGCACGGGCCACAACCATTAGCCGGACGGCAGGCGCGGGGACCCCGTGATAAATCAGCGAGATGTGGTTCCAGACGTCCTGCCAGCATCTGGGTGTGTGCGGGCAGCATGGGTCTCTTCCCACCGAGATTCACGACGCCCTGGTTTCCGTCCGGGTAGTGACGAGGAGCCGCCGGGACCGCGGCTGCCAGCTTGTCCCCGTCCTCCCCCGGCTTCTGCGGAGGGCGCGTAAGGACGCTCGCCCCCAGCACCCGCGACCCCACCGTTGTCCCCCAAACAGGACATTTTGGAGCGATGATGTGCTCTGGGTTTCTGGGAGATGTTAGAACCGCTCTTCCCCGGCCAAGACGGAGAGCTAAATTTTGACATCTGGGTGGTTTTTGAAGTACCTGTGACGACTCACCAAGAACAGAGCAATTTGAAACAGGCTCTGAAAAGCCGCTGGGATTAGGGAGCAGCGCGTGCAGGTTTGGAAGGGACTGGAGGGCACCCCGGTCCGGCTTTAGGTCTTCCCACACTCAGGGGCCAACGGGCTGCAGGTGAGGCGGGTCTCCTCGCCCCTCGTCAGCAGGGACGCATCCACCCAGGCCTGCCGCACGACGCGGTGAGTGCCGTGTGTGTGCCTGGGGCCTGCAGCCCCCCTGGTGTGGGGTGCACGTCGGTGCGGGAGCTGCCCCGGCCGGAGGGCCCTCTGTGCTCGGCTCCTTCCGCCGTGTCTGCGGGGTCTTTGAGAACTGCGCTCGGCCCCGAGTTGGCCTATGAGGGGCTTATCTTATGGTTGACTTACTTTCCTCCTGGTGGTCCTGGCCAGCCCACCCCCGTCACCTGATCCCGGGTGGCCGTCGCGTTCCCTCTTCCAGCCAGGCTTCTCTTCCCGCCCGTGTGACAGGGAGGAGGGCACGTGAGGGGGTGGGGGCCGGGCCGGGTGGGGCGTGTGTGCGTGTGCGAGCCGGGGGCCTGGGCGGCCAGGCCTGCTGGAGCACATGGCCATCCCCGGGGCTCCGACCCTGCTGTCCCCAGTGGGGATCCCTCCCTTCAAGCCGGCCAGCCCCCCCAGAAGCTGGGTCAGAAGGAGTGGGGCCCGGGCTGAGCGCAAGGCGAGGCCCAGGTTGCCCGGTCGCTTGTGGGCTGGTTGGTGGCTTGCCCAAGCTGTCCTCACCGGCTGGCCCTGGAGGGTCGTCAGGGCTGGGCTTCCCCAAGCCCCAGACCGCGTGAGCCCTGGCGGCTCACTGCCAACTCGGCTCTGAACCCAGGGAGTGTCGTGGATTCCCTTTACAGACCATCGAGGTTGGGGAGGGGGCTGCTTAAAATGTGGCGGATGCCTGACCGAAACCCCTTATGGCTTTTTGAAACATTTTCTTTAAATCGTAAAATGTATCAGAGCTATAAAAAACTGCACAAATTAAAAAAGATTCTATTTTTTTAGTGTCAGCTTGTTTTTTAAAAAGTCTTTTAAAAATTTTTTTGAGAGAGAGCGTGTGCACGCGCGCGTGTGCAAGTGGGGGAAGAGCAGAGGGAGCGGGAGGGAGAGGATCTTAAGCAGGCTTCATGCTCGCGCGGAACCCGACGCAGGGCTCCGTCTCACAACGGTGAGATCATGACCTGAACTGAAATCAAGAGTTGGGCCCTTAACCGACTGAGCCATCCAGGTGCCCCTAGTGTCAGCTTGTTTAATTCTTATTTTTTTCTGCTTCATTGACTTATAATTGACAAAATTATAAGATATTTAAAGTACATCATGATGTTTTGATATATGTGTACCTTATGAAGTAATTCTCCCCAACTCTCTGGTTAGTATATCTGTTATTATATCTATGATCCATCCATCCATCCACCCATCCATCCATCCATCTGCCTACTCATCCATCCATCCATCCTTCCACCCATCCTTCTATCCATCCTTCCATCCATCCATCCATCCATCCATCCATCCATCCATCCATCCTTCAATCCACCCATCCAACCATCCAACCATCCATCTATCTGCCTACTCATCCATCCATCCATCCATCCATCCATCCATCCATCCATCCATCTTTCCATCCATCCATCCATCCATCCATCCATCCATCTGCCTACTCATCTGTCCATCCATCCACCCATCCTTCCATCCATCCATCCTTCCATCCATCCATCCATCCATCCATCCATCCATCCATCCATCTTTCCATCCTTCCATTCATCCATCCACCTTTCCATCCATCCATCCATCCATCCATCCATCCATCCATCCATCTTCCTACTCATCCATCCATCCATCCATCCATCCATCCATCTTTCCATCCTTCCATTCATCCATCCACCTTTCCATCCATCCATCCATCCATCCATCCATCCATCCATCTTCCTACTCATCCATCCATCCATCCATCCATCCATCCATCCATCTTTCCATCCTTCCATCCTTCCATTCATCCATCCACCTTTCCATCCATCCATCCATCCATCCATCCATCCATCTGCCTACTCATCCGTCCATCCATCCATCCATCCATCCATCCATCTTTCCATCTTTCCATCCTTCCATTCATCCATCCACCTTTCCATCCATCCATCCATCCATCCATCCATCCATCCATCCATCTGCCTACTCATCTGTCCATCCATCCATCCTTCCATCCATCCTTCCATCCATCCATCCATCCATCTATCCATCCATCCATCCATCCATCCATCCATCCATCTGCCTACTCATCTGTCCATCCATCCATCCTTCCATCCATCCTTCCATCCATCCATCCATCCATCTATCCATCCATCCATCTTTCCATCCTTCCATTCATCCATCTACCTATCCATCCATCCATCCATCCATCCATCCATCCATCCATCTGCCTACTCATCCGTCCATCCATCCATCCATCCTTCCATCCATCGTTCCATCCATCCACCTTTCCATCCATCCATCCACCCATTATCCATCCATTCATCATTCATCCATCTATTTATTTTCTTTGATTTTTGTTGAGAAAGGTTAAGTTCTACTCTAGAAAATTTCAACTGTATAATACAGTATAATCATCCATGGTTCTTACTTTTTTTTAAGCATAAATTTCCCCACAAAGGGAATTTATTGAGGGCGCTAGTTTTTTTCATGCTCAAAAGACCAACTGCAACCAAATGAAGTGAACATAACCTTAAGATTTTATTATCTTCATAAGTAACAAAATATGAAGCTTAGACCTGGATCACTTGGCGCTTTATCTTATCTCCTCCCAGTTCAAAATGCTTGCATCTCTTAATATCCAGCATTCTCTTAGATCTGCAGTTGGGCTCAACACATTCAAGCCTCAGCACAGTCTTCTTTGTGGTTTTAGCCTTTTTCCGGAAAATCGGCTTAGAGTGCCCACCGTAGCCACTCTGCTTCCTGTCATAACGCCGCTTTCCCTGGGCATAAACAGAACCTTTGCCTTTCTTGTGCTGTGTCACTTTGTGGGGTTAGCGTTTGCCACACTTCTTGCAGAAAGTCCAGTGGATTCTAGGAACGTTCACCACGGCTGCGAGAAGGCTGTCGGCACGGAAAGAGCCATGGTTCTTACTTTTAAGCTATTTTTTAAATCCACATTTTCCTTTGACATTTAGGGATTTTTCTTTGGGCTTTTGAAGGGCTTCATTCTATCCTGAGGTCACAAAGGTAGTTTTGTATCTTATTTTTTAAGAACTATAAAGTTTTGTCTTTTGTTTTTAGGTCTGTGGTTCAGGAGGATTGAGTTTTGGGTATGGCAGTGGTTAGCAAACTATAGCCCCAGCGCTAAATGTAGCCCTATTATTGTTAATAAAGTTTTATCAGGACACAGCCATGCCCAGAAGTTTCCACATGGCTGCTTACATACTGGCAGAGCTCAGTGGTGAGACAGAGGCCAGCCATGTGGCTTTGCCAAGGCTGAAATATTTACTCTAGAGTCCTTTGCGGGAAAGCTCTGTTGGCCCCTCGGCGTGGCGGGGGTTGGGTCTTCACGCGGATATCTGGGGCCCCGCATCGCTTACTGAACTGTGCTCCCTGGTGGCTCTCAGCCTCCACCCCTCTCATGTGTCGGTGTCCACGGAAGCTTGTTCTGATTCTGGTCACTCCACTCTTTACTGACCTCTGTTTAACCTGGGGCCACCGCCACCCTATCCGAACCACTGTGTTTTTATGGCTGCAGCTGTCTATTAGGGTTCCTCAAGAACGCTTTAGCCGTTCCTGACCCTTGCCCTTGCATATGAACTGTGGATTCATCTTGTCAAGTTCCACAAATTGCAGATGGTTTGGGGGGTCGACGTCTTTACGATATTGGCTTTTCCGATCTGTCAATCGGGATATTCCTGTAAGCACTCTGTTCTTCTGAAGTGCTTCTCTGTGATGGGTCCTAAATTTCTCTGGATGTCTCAGGGCTTCCTTTGTTAGATGCCCTTCCAGATCTCACCCATGTTAACAGATTCTTGTAAATGGTACCTTGCAAAATGTTCATGTTCATGTTCTAGCTGTTTATGAACGTGGAAATAATTGATTTTGTCCTCTGCGGTCTTGCTACCCTGTCTTACTAATTCCTACAGTGTATCTATAGTTACTACTCTTGTCATCTGTGGGTAGGTACTGTTCTGGCTTCCTTTTCAATCCTTGTCCTTTGTTCTTGCTGTTTTCCTTTTTCTCCTCCAGCCTGTGTGTGAGTTGCAGTGACGGAAACAAGGATCGGATTTTCTCTTCATGTCAGAGACATCTTATTGTCTTGCAGCCGAGTGTGACGTCTTGGGTAATCAAAGTTATCTTGTGTTCTTAATTAACTGACGTTTTAAAAATCTTGCTTTGACGAGTGCTGGGTTTTTATTTATTTGTTTTTAATGGTGGGTTTTTAAGATTCTTTTTCTGTATGTCTTGTTCTCCTTCATCTGTCGTGGGGCTAGTCACATCTGCTCTGTGTGAGACCTCGAATTTCTGGGACAAATCCATTTGACATGAAGTCCTAGTCTATTATTTAATTATTAAATTTTTTTTAATGTTTACTTATTTTTGAGAGAGAGAGAGACAGAGACAGAGAGAGACAAGAGAGGGGCAGAGAGAGACAGAATCTGCAGCAGGCTCCAGGCTCTGAGCTATCAGCACAGAGCCCGATGTGGGGCTCAAACTCACAAACTGTGAGATCATGATCTGAGCCAAAGTTGGATGCTCAACAGACTGAGCCACCCAGGCTCCCCTGGTAAATTTGGTTTGATTATGTTTTGCTTGTGATTTTTGTGCCTATGTTTATGGGTTGGATTGGCCTGAAAATTTTCTTTAAAAAAATTTTTTTTAAACATTTATTTATTTTTGAGAGACAGAGAGAGACAGAGCATGAGCAGGGGAGGGGCAGAGAGAGAGGGAGGCACAGAATCCGAAGCAGGCTCCAGGCTCCGCGCCGTCAGCACAGAGCCCGACGTGGGGCTCGAACCCACGAACTATGAGATCATGACCTGAGCCGAAGTCGGACGTTCAACCGACTGAGCCACCCAGGCGCCCCTGAAATTTTTCTTTTAAAAACTCTCTTCAGTAGGTTTTTGGCAAGAAATTATGCTAGCCTCAAGAGGACCTCTGGAGAGTTTCTTCTGTTTCTCATCTCTGGGAAATTTGTGCAGGGCCGGGTAGGACTTGCTGTGAAGCCACGTGGGCCTGGACGCACCCCTGTAAGAAGGTCTCATTTCTGGTACGGGATGGATTTCTCTAATGACCGTAGGGCTCTCGGGTTCTGTTGCTTCTTGAAGACTTTTCCCCCTAAGAATCTGTCCAAATTTCGGACAAATTCTGGAAGAAATTTCATTTGAATTTTTAAGTTTATCGGCCAGGAGCGCCTGCGTGGCTCAGGCGGTTAAGTCTCCAACTTTGTCTCAGGTCATAATCTCACAGTTCTTGGGTTCCAGCCCCGTGTTGGGCTCTGTGCTGACAGCACAGATCCTGCTTGGGATTCTCTCTCCCTCTCTCTGCCCCTCCCCTGCTTTCTCTCTCTTTCTCTCAAAAATAAATAAATAAGCATTAAAAAATACTTCATATCAAATTTATTGGCCGTAAGTTTCTCGCAGACGTCTGCTCAGTGCCCGCCCGTGAAGTGGCTGTGATCTCCTTATGCTATATCAGTAGCGTCTGTTTCACGTCTTGAATTTCCAGAAGTTTCTCAACTTCGTTCTGTTCCTCTCTGCTGTATAGTTGTTTTCTAGTTTATTAATGTTGGATGTTGTGTCTGTTTTTTCCCTCTAAGTGTTTCAGTTTATTTTGTTGTTCTCACTCCTGGAAACATCAGTTCTGAGGCTGCGTTTAAGGCCACTCTTCCTCGAGGGGCCACGTCAGCTGCGCCGCCCACGTCTGGCCCCACCGCTTATGGAGACGCTTCCAACTTCGGTCCTTTGTCTTCTGCTCTAGAAATTATTTCTCTGTTTGCAGACTCCTGGGGACTCTGATCACTCCTGCCAGGAGTTCAGAGAACACCCCTCCCGGGATGTCAGTGTGCAGAATATGTGGGGGCTGGTTTCATGGCCCGGCTTCCAGGCAGCCGTCATGGACATTTCATGAGCATTGAAAACAGTAGGTAGAGTGTGTGACCCTCCGTGTTCTGTGTGCATATTCGTTAGGTTATGTTTTTGATCACGACGCCGAGTCTCTTAAATCTCCCTGCTGGTGCACCGGGAGGCCAAGCCCCACTCCTCGGGATCAATGACCCCGAGAGAACGGGCAGTCGGGGCGGCGACATTCGCTCCACAGCCGTGAAGGGGGAGACTAACCACAGGCCTCTGAGTTGATTGGAGAACATTCCACACAGGCTTATTGACCACCCGGTGCGATGGGGGGGGGGGGCACCACACGGGGCGGCAGGGAGGAGTGGGGCCGCCGCGGGGTGCCTGACTGGCCACCCCTTCCCAGTCCCACTTGGGCTCTTTCTCGGGGGCCCTGGCTGGCCGGGTTTGGGGTTCGTTGGCCCCAGTTCCGTCCGCTGGTCTGCTTGCCAGACGGGATGCCCCAGGGATTTCGTGTGGGGCTCTGTACCCAGGGTCCCCGTCTGCTGATGACTGGGGATCCCGTTGGCCCTGTGGTCTGGCCGGGCTCACACGGTGGGGGGCTGGCCGGCGCCTCTGCAGCCGGTGGGCCAGCGGGGGAGGGGTGCTCCCATCGAGGAGGGGTCCCTGGGCCCCTGGGGGGCAGTGCCTGCACGGCTGAGCTGGGTGCCAGAGTCACCCGCTCAAGCGTGGAGAGAAGCAGCCCTTCCATCAGAAAAAGGACTCTGACGTCTCAGGGGCAGAACACAACAGGATCCGGAGGGCGATGCTACGTTTTTGGACTTCCCCTTCCAGATGGCTAATTTTACAGGATATTCACCTCCAGTGGGGATGCGGGCAGCCCCCTCCCTGGCTGCGGCGAAAGAACAGCGTGCCCGGTGCTGGCTGTCCTTTCTGGATCGCTGGCGCCTCATCACCCACGCTCACGGACTGGCGCTCGCCGAGTCGTGCTCAATGCATCACGGTTTAATCGGACGTGGCAGCTGTCGGGTGCCGGGCCCGGGGTCAGCGTGCAAGCCAGATGATCTGATCCTTCCAGAATATCTTAGTGCCGTCCGCGGGCCTCGAGCTGAGCCTACGGGGGGCCCTGCCGGGAGGGATGTGGCTGTGCGTGGGGAGGGCAGGGCTGCCCTGGGATGGTTGCAGGGCAGCGGGAGGAGGTGAGGGCCCGTGCTGCGTATTGGGCTAGAGCCAGGCCCTCACGGGGCTCAGGTATGGGGGACAGTGTGATGAGTGTGGACGCTGATGCCACGGAGGGTCTTTGTGGGAAGCCGCTGAGGTGGAGATCCCGCGTGGGGGCGAGGGATCCATCTGGAGCAGGGGTGGAAATCTGTGAGCCGAGTTCCTGCCCAGCTGGGGGTTGGGGGGGGCTCCAGGCATGAAGCCCGGAGCTCTGGGGTCCGGGGTGGAAGGTCGGAGGAGTGGGCCACCGCTGAGCCACGAGTGGACGTGGGGGCGGGGGCACCCAGGTCTGTCCAGAAGAGAGGCGGGGGGGGGGGGGGGGCGGTAACCATCACTTTGTGTCTCTTGTTCAACTCCAGGTGTTTCTGGAACGTTGCCCGGAGACGCCCGCCCGCCAAACGCTGTCGAGGTAGCTCTTTAGCTTCCGCTCACCTGCAGGCCGCAGTGAGAAGGGCTCCCGCCTCCCCTGACCCGCGCCCGCCCGGCTCTCGGGGTGTGAGGCCCTGTGGGAACAGGCCTCGGGCTGACCAGCCGGCTCCCTGACTCGGGTCTCGGGGTCTCCCCTGGAGCTGAGGAGCCCTTGCCCCTTCTGCGCCCTGTCTGCTCCCACCACGAGGCCCCCGACAAGGACGTGGACCACACTTGGTCTGTTGGCTGATTCCAAAAGCTGGACACAGGTAGCGTCTACTCAGGGTGACGGTGCGGGGACTGTTCCTGAGGTCGGGCCATGCAAAGATGGTGACCCACGTGCACCTTTCCCCGGGGACAGTGACCCGTGTGACTGCAAAACAAAGCAAAAACGTGAGAAGAACTCAACACAACAAAAGAAATGAGTCACGACTCCCATGTGAATTAAGTACGACCCATTTAATGTCCTCTGACAGGCCGAATTCTCTCTGGATATTTACGTCCACAGATTAATTCACAGAAACCGAGTCGCTATTGCGTCGACTTGTCTCTAAGAAAGATTTATCGTCCGGAATGTCCTAAAGATCGTCAGCGCGTCTCTCGGTTTCGTCTTCCGAATCGGCTGTGGAGCACCGGGGGCTCTAAACAACAGATGGGTGCCAAAACACATGCACGCTTAATTTTTAATTTTAATTAACGAGCAATAATCAGAATTAATAGCTGAAATGTTCACAGTCTCCAAAGCACAGTCCTGTGTCGTGCCCACGACACAGAGGAAAGAGGGCCATCCTCCCGGGCTCCCGGGCCCTCCGTGGGGACGTGCTGTCCAGAAGCCCCGGGTGGTGCTGCGGCTTTACTGTCCCTCCAGCGGCGGCTTCACCCGCCTACTTGGGTGCCGTCCACCTCTGTCCTCTGTCGTCTGTCCGCCCCCAGGAACCCCCGGGAAGGTGCGGTCGGAGGGCAGGGCCTTGTCTCTTCATGCTTCTTCCCGGCAGCTCTTGGAACAGTGCGGGCATGCAGTAGGTGCCTAATCAGTGCTGGGAGAATGGGTGGATGGGGCGAGGGGTCACCTCCCCACCTGGTCTGTCTTGGTCATGAGATGTTACATATGTGTAATCAAATGCTGGAACTTTCTGGAATGTCCAGGCCATGCTCTCCGAGGACCACCTGTGCCCAAACCTAGGAAACCCTCGTCCTTACACCTGACTGAGGGTCTGGGGGTAAAGGCAGGCATAGTGCGGTGTCGGGTGGGGGTGGCAGGGCCGAGCAGGCTGCCCTGAGGCCAGAGGTGAGGGTCTGCGGGGGGCTCGAGGGGAGGGACCAGCGCATGAGCTGCTTAGCTCCCACCCTGCAGTGGGGCAGGGCCGGGGAGGCAGGGGGCTCGCTCTCGGCGTCCTCGAGGGGGTGCGGGCTCATTTCCCCAGGAGCTCCATGCAGCCCGCTGCCGCCTCCCGCAGGTGCACTCGGCTCAAACAGGCTTCCGGAGCCCCGGGCACGCAGCGCGGGGCCTCTGGAGAGTGAGGACCCCGGCCGGGGTTCCCAAGTGTGAAAACCCACAGACGGAGGCCGAGGAGCTTGGGGAAACTCGTACCCACACCCCCTCAGCGGACCCCTTCCTCTCTTTCACCCTCGAGCTCGGCAGGTGAGGCTGCCACCACGCTTCGGCCATTTCCAGGCTCCACGAACGCACGTGGTCACAGGAGGGGACCCCACCGCTAACAGGGTCTTAATGAGGGCGCCAGATCTCATTTACTGCATTTGCTCCGAAGGATTGTTTTCTGAAACATAAGCCACGAGGTGAACAGGAATTACGGGTCTGTGCTTGAAATAAACGTGTCGTGATGACCGTGGCCCTCATCTGAGCAGATTTCTCTGGGGGCCTTGCTGTGTGACCCCTGCCTACGGATAGGGATTGAGCCGTTGCCCGAAGGTCACTGAGGAAGGAGAGACCCCACATGGCCTCCTCTCGCTGTCCCCAGGCGGCGGCCACTCCCGAGCCTCCCTCTGCCGGGGGGGCCGTGGGCAGGGCCCTGAGAAGGGGCTTATCTGTCGGCTGTGCCTTGTTCCGTGACCCGGATCCCGTCAGTGTGAAAACCACCTTGAGTGGGTAAGAACCTTCTCGGGAAATGTGCCCTGAGAGAAAGGTCTGGTTTCGGCAAAGGGGTGCCCAGCACCCCTGGGTCGGGGCCGGCGGGCCGCAGTGGACCCTGAGACCCCCTGTGGGGCCCACGGCCGCGTCTGCAATGCCCTCCGAGGGCCGGACTTCTCTCTGCCACGTGTCAAAGAACTCACTGCATCGACCTGGGCTGCACTGCTGTCCGAACCGGCGTCTTCCACGCCAACAACTAAGCCACAGCCAGACGCCCGCACTCGGCCCAGGAGACGGCAGGCGGCTGGGTGAGGAAGCCACTCCCCCACCCACTCTGGGCCAGCCTGACTGCTTTCGGAGCTGTTTCTTGGTCGGTTGAGGGGCAGAAGGGAATCGAATCCCCACACTGGGAACCCCCACCGGGCCCGGAGCATCTGCGAACTTTGGGTCCCCCTGCGTGGTGCCGTCCTTTGGGGCCAGTGGGCAGAGCCCGGGGGAGGCCACGGCCAGGGTCGCCGGATGGGCTGGGCCGGCAGGGGCGTCGCCCACAGCTGGGGCCGGGGGTCTGGGGGCAGAGCCTCAGGACAGGCTCACAGCAGCTGGTGGGCGGCCCCCACTCCTGTCGCCAGGTGCACCAGGCCAGCCGCAGGGTCCTGGGTCTGCACGAGGCACGGGCCAAGCTATGTCCCGGCCTGGCTGCCCCACGGTGGGCTCGTGTGACAGCTGCTTGCTGGCGAGCTCCCGAGGGCTCTGCTTGTCCACGGTCTGCCCGGTGACCCCGGGGACCCGCCCCTTGGAGCCCGGGCCCCTCCCGACAAATGTCCTGGGGGGCGCTGGCTGCCCGCCTCGTCCCTCTGGACGGGAGACTGCTCTCCTCTGCTCCTGCTGAAAGCCCACAACGCAGGCAGATCACACCGTCATCCGCGGGACCGGCGACAACCGCTTCCGTTTCTGCACCAGGGTTTGAACTAAGCCTGACGGCCTGATGGCCTCTGTACATCGATCACCTCAGCCTCTCGTGGGGGCGAGGCTGGTCCAGCCCCACTTGGGCCTCGAAGCCGCTGACGCCCCACCTGACGGGCTCCCAGCTGCCTCGGGACAGGTGCGGCCCTGTGCTCGCCTCCCCTGAAGCCCGTGTCTGCCAGGCTGCTGTGCTGGGGCTGGGGGTGATGGCCCCCAGGGAACCCCCAGACCGGTGGACGTGGAAATAGGGTCTTAGCAGACGTAATTAGGGTTAGCAGCTCAGGATGAGATGCCCTGGAGTAGGTGGGCCCTTAGTCCAGAGACTGTGTGACCCTATAAGGGAGGGGGAGATTTGACACCCACGGGGAAGCTGTGTGACAACGGGGCGGCTGGAGTGACGTGAGGACATAGGACAGGGGTCTGTCCACCGGGAAGACGCCCCTGCAGGACTGCGCTGCCGACCCGGATGCAGCAGACGGCGCCCTTCTCAGGGGAAGGGATGTGGTTTTCGGGTGGGGGCTCGTGGGCGGGGCCAGCATCCTGTGGGCCCGTTTCCGGCTTGGCCATCTGCAGAGCCTGGTGACCGCACACGTCCGGGAGTGCAGAGGCTTGAAATCATCAGCAGTGCCAGGAGAGGGGCTGGCGAGGGGCCCGGAGGTGGGGACGGGGAGGCAGATGGCCCCGGGGCCCCGCATCGCTGTGAGGACAGAGTGGGAGGGACTGACGGACAGAAGTCAGGACGGAGCCCTCCTGAGGTGCTCCCCGGCGGAACGTTCAGGAAGGCAGGTCCGATGCCATCGCCCTCCATTCTCAGGGCCGATGGCTGGAGCTCCTGCCCCGGGGCCGGACAGGACGTGTGACTTTGCCGTGGCTCCGTGACGGGGCCGAGCAGAGCCTCAGCACCTCCTGTTCCCCCCCCCCCCCCTCCCGAGGGGCCTGGAGAAGGACTGTGCACCCGTGGAGGAGGCCACGGCCGGCGGGGGACCTCGCTCAGGGTGGCCGGGGGCCTCATGGGGGTTTTCCGGATGTTTCTCTAGCAGCCAAATATGACTCAGAAAGCTTTCTGTGAGCTCATGATGAGACACTGGCCTGTCTACGTCTTAAAATGAAGTCTTCTTATGAGATTTTTCACAGGAACACATGCTTACTTAAAACCTGGAGGGAGCCCAGACCAAGAGGGGGACGGTTAGCAGACGGAACCACCCGGGCGCCCCTATGTGGTTTTTTAAACCTGCGTTACAGACAGATACTTCCTCTCCCAGACCCGTTCTCTTCGCTCGCAGGGCTGTCCATCGTGGTTTGCACTCACAAGTACGTGTGCCACCGAAAGTGACCTGCCATCACCGTGCAGACGCTGCTCTCACGTTTATAAAACGTGCTGTGCCACAACGTGGTCCTGTTTCTTCCAGAACTATTTGTAATTGATTCTCATAGGTGTAGTTCATCCATAGTACGAATCTGCCAACATTACTTTTTTGTCCGTTGAACATTTGATGAGACTTTAATTTTCTCGACTATGAACGGGCTCTCTGGGCGGGGCTCCTGAGCCGTCTCTCTGTGCCACACACGCACACACACATGTGCACGCCTGACGGAAGTGTTACAGTGCAGACTCTGATGCGGCGGGTCCGGGCCGGGGCCCGAGACTCTGCATTTAACAACAGCTGCTAACACCGTGGGTTCGCGACCGCACTCTGCCTGCAAAGCTCTGGGCAACTATCGGGGAGTGCAGTGCCTGGACAGGGGACCAGGCGTGGCTTCACCCAACGGTCCTGGACACGGCCTGGCACCCAGGAGAATCTAGGAGATTTCATAAACATGAACACTTCTTTAAAAAAAAATTTTAATGTTTATTTTTGAGAGAGAAAGAGAGAATGTGAGCAGGAGAGGGGCAGAGAGAAAGGGAGACACAGATTCTCAATCAGGCTCCAGGCTCCGAGCTGTCAGCACAGAGCCTGATGGGGGACTTGAACCCCTGAACCGTGAGATCATGACCTGAGTTGAAGTTGGACACTCAAGCGACTGAACCCCCCCAGGCGCCCCTAGACACGAACATTGTTTATGCCTGTATTTCTGCCTCAGTTGAGATTATTCATGTAGTGAATTACACAGACTTCTAGCCCCTCCAGGGTCATGATGAATACATTTAAAAGTACTAATTTTTAAATACTCATATGTATTTGTATTTATGAATATTTAAACTTACTAATAACTTATTTAGTCCTTTCCAAGCTCTGGACCTCCTCCATTTCTGATGAAACACTCGGCCGTATTTTATATGCTGCTTGTCTCTGGCGTTCTCCAAGATTGTATTTTAATTTGACTTTTGGAACTGCCCGTGACGTGTCTAGGACTGGTTGTGTTTTTGCTTATCCTGCTTCTGGTTTGTGGAACTTCTTGTGTCTCTTGACTTTTCCACCAAATTTTGGAAGTTTTTGGCCATTATGTATATTTGGCAAGCATCTGTATTTTTCCTGTTTCTCTTCTCCCAGGATTCAAATTATGCAGATACCATCACATTGGTCTCTGAGGGCCTGTTCTTTTCTCTTCAATCTTTTTTACTTTCTGTATTTTGGATCAGGCAGTTTCTACTGTTCAAGTTTCTAATCCTTCCTTTGGCCACCTCTTAACAGATATCAAGATTACCTTGGTAAATTTATATTCCAACTGTAACTACCAGTTACTATAGGTACCGGTTCTAGAATCTCTGTTTTTTTAAAGTTTATTTATTGAGAGAGAGAGAGAGAGAGAGAGAGAGAGAGAGACACGGACGGAGGTAGAGAGAGAGAGGGAGAATCCCAAGCGGGCTCCTGTGCTGTCAGCACAGAGCCCCACTCAGGGTTCGAACCTGCGAACCACGAGATCAGGCCCTGAACTGTAATCGAGTCAAACACCCAATGGTCAGGGCCACCCAGGGTCCCCAGAATTTCTATTTTTTATTGTTTCCGTTTGGCTGTGGAGATTTCCTATCTGTTTATTCATTGATATAATTTCTTATACTTCTTTATATGTATAGTTATTTTGAATGCATGTTTATTTTTTGAAGATATTTATGACGGTTGCTTTGATGTCTTTTCTGTTAAATCCAGTACTTGCTTCCAAGTTGGAGTCCATTTATATTGGCTGCCATTTTCCCTGCTGTGGGTCCAACTCCCTTGTTTCTTTACACGTCTGATAGTGGATTAAACGCTGGACGTTGCAGAGGATACGTTTCAGTGGCTCTGGATTTCCTTGTGTTCCTCTGGAGATTATGGCTGTTCCTGTCGTCCGCAGGCAGCTAACTCTTCCGGATCACACTGCAAGGATCCCCTTAACCGTGTCGTGGCTTTTGCCTCTGCTCTGTTTTCGTGGCTTCCCGTGACTGCCTTCTTCAGCCCGGCTCCCCCACCGTCTCCTCAGCGCCTTTATAATTTGGAGGTCGGCCTCGGGTTTGGCCGGATGTGGGACTTGTCTCTGAGCGAGGCCTCCGTGTCTCCAGAGCTCTCCCCTCGCGCTGGCGGTTCTGCCGGGGCTCTGGTACCTCTCGCGCACGGCCTTCGGCTTTCTGCGCCAGACCTCACAGGTGGGAATTGTGCTCAGCTAACGACAGCGGCGGCTCCTGGGTCTGGTCCGTGCAGGCGTGTCTTCCGAGAGTAGATGTCTGTCTGGCCTCTGCCGCGTGTCCGTCGGGCCCTGGAGTCCTTCCCGTGGGCGTGCCGCCCAGCCACCACCCGCACACTGGGCAGTTAACACTCAGAACTTGGATCGCGCTGCTTCTCCCAGTGCCCAGGTTGCCAGCTTTTCGTCTGGCCCAAAATGCTCCCCTCCTGAACCTTCAACCAGTGAGGCCGTGACTTTCCTCTCCCGCTTGTCAGATGGAGCCGTGGGGGGCGAACCCTTGGTCCCGAAAGCGACCTGTCCTGGTTCTAACTCCTTTCGGCTGCAGCCTCTCCAGACTGAGCCTCCTGTGATTTCTGTCCCTGTTGGGGAGCTTTCCAGCGTCTTTAGTTTCTGGTTGCTTCACCCAGTGCTCACGGTGGCCGTCTCTTAAAGGGGTCACGCGCCCACTTTGCCCCTCTGCTGTGGTTTTGCATCTCAGACTTGTTTCTGTTTTCGTGCGAGTCCCTTCTTAATTAATCTTTTTCAAAGTATTCTTAAGTATTTTAACATTATTTTTAGATTCAAATTCATTCTTGGATGGAACGACTTTGGAGTGAAGACACTGAAGTCTACCTCATGCTCCCAGAAGGCTCCTTGTGCAAAGTTAGCGGATTTTCCCTTTGAACCCCGGGGATGCCTTCGGGTCTGA
The DNA here is from genome assembly GCF_046562875.1 of Panthera onca. Taxonomy (NCBI): domain Eukaryota; kingdom Metazoa; phylum Chordata; class Mammalia; order Carnivora; family Felidae; genus Panthera; species Panthera onca. Next base: position 140,553,806 of record NC_138345.1, on the reverse strand, counting down.
GGATCTGGGCTTCTCCAGTGACAGAGGGTCCGGAGCAACTCATCGGGGAAACGATTCTCAAACTGGGTTTTGTTTAATTTATCCTTTTGAGCCAAGAGTACAGAGTGCACGTCCCATCACATTACCTAACACAACTCCAGAGATCCTCATTCTAAGATCGGTTTTATCCTGGAGTGGCATCCACTTAACTCCGAGAGCCCCCGTGCTTTTGGATGAATAAAGGTCACACCGTCCACATCCGGGCGAGAGGGCCACACAGGGAAAGGTTAATGGATGCAAAGGGCTGGATTTATCTCAACAAGCATGTAACGATGCCTGGGAGCGGACATTTCCATTTTTATTGTTTAGCGGGTGGATGTTTGCGATTTTCAGTTCTGACGACTCCAGCTAGGACGTTCGTCTGGGAACCATCGTCTTCCAAGGGTCGAGGCTGCCCTCTGCAAGAAATGTCCTCTTTATTATCTGCAGGAGTACAAAAAGTGTCCCTGAAGGAAGCAAAGATGATACACGAGTAGATTACGGACCCCCTTTCCAATAGCCCCCAGTAAAGCCATGTGCATTTTAATCAGTCCCCGTCTGGTGGAAGGGGGAGGGGATCTCAGGCGGCTCTCCCCGGGATGGGCTGTCGCTGCTGCACCCGGGTAAGAGCCAACGTAAACCCATCCGCTTAATTAAAAGTATCAGGGGAGAAGCCACCGGTTTAGGACCCAGGGCAGCCCCGGGCTGGGGGCGTGCTGCCCCACCCGCTGGCGGCTGGGGAAGGCGGGAGAGGTTTCTCAGGACCAGAAGGGCCATGGCCAAGGGGCTCAGCTCCGACCTTGGGCCAGCCCAATGGCTGGGAGAATTCTGAAGGGAACGTTACCCGTCACTGTGTCTAAGAGACCGGGAAAGGCAGACACAGTGCGTGGTTGATGCGCCCTTGTGCCTGTGTGGGCGCGTGTCGGAGAAGCCGGTGCGCCCGCTGTGGGGGAGGTTGGAAGCTCATGGACACCTGGTGGCTGGTGGGAACCCTCACCTCAGGTGTATTGGGGACCACACTTAGGGGACTCAGTTCCCTTCAGATAACACTCGGGGCAAATCTCATGCCCCCCTGCCACGTTCGGTCAGGGTGGAGTCTGGGGACCACACGAGTCCCAGTGGACACAGCGGTCAGCGAGGGCAGGACCACGGGCAGGCTTCCAGGTCGCATGGCTGAGCCAGCAGTGCCCACGGAGGAAGCGAGGTTCTGGAAGATGCCTCTAAATTGACCAGGGGGTCCCTTGGGGCTGAGCACGTGATGACCCCAGGGGACGGCGGAGGCCAGGGTGGGGGTGGCGGCTCGCTATGCTCCCCTGCTGAGAACGAGGGCAACGAGGGAGCCACCGCGCGGTGCACTCCATCTTCTGGCTGCTGGGGATGCAAGTCAAATCCTTTCCATTTCTCCGCTGTTTCTTTTCCCTTTTTTTTTTTTTTTTTTAAAGAAAACCCAGATTAATTACTAGTTTTATTGGATATTGAATAAATATCAAGCAGATGTTAGCAGCACGGGAAGACAAACCGCCCTTGTATGGAACATAACTTCTGTCTCATTACCACGATGTTTACTGATCGCTTTGCAAACATTCCAAGATGAACCTAAACACTTGGTGTGTCCCTGGAGCTTCTCGGGGGGTCGCGCGGCCGCGGCCTGTGGCGCAGACTGAAGGCCGGCTTCCCTGTGTCTGCAGCGTCCCACGTGGCACGGCCACTGCGACCCCGGCTCTGGGGCTCCCGGGGAGGGGGAGCTGGGCTCGCGGGGCGTGGCCATGCCCGGGGTTCCGCGCGTTCCCGTCCCGAGCCGTGCGCGGTCCCTCTGCTTTCCGTGTGGCTTTTGAGAGGTCCCTCCGCAGGGTCTGCGTTTATTCCCCTAACGTTTGTCCGGCGACTTTCCCTTCTCGCCCCTGTTATAGCCCGGGCTGCTGGGTCCCGGGACGCCTTCTAAAGGAGACCGTCTGCAGCAAAATTCTTTCCTTTCAGGTCTCAACTTTGTATCTTTGGGGCGGGTTCCGCCCTTTGTTCCTCATGCGCCATCCCGGGCAGTCACGTCACCGCTCTTAGTCCTAGGTGTGCCTCGTCTTCTCAGTCTCACCCCTCGGGTTGTTCCTCGCGCACGACTAAGCCTCCCCGCAGGTGCAGGTGGGCTCCCCTCACGGAGGGGGTCCGGAAGGTCTACGGACACAACGGCTGCGGCTTCTCCCCCCCCCCCCCCCCCCCCCCCCCCCGGCTGGTCCCCGAACCTCGCGAGCCTGCTGTCCTGCTTCCGCGTGGCTCTCGGGCGCCGGGCCAGCGTGCACGCGCCTCACAAAGTTCTTTTTGTCCCTCTTCTCCCGGTTCCGGAGGAGCCCGGCTGGCCTCCTGCAAAGCGGTCGGGACTTAACCGCTACAGCTTCTTTTGTGCGTGCGTCCTGACGCCGCTTCTTCCGTGTCTGAGTCCTGACCCAATTTCTTCTGGGTGTGCGTCCTGACGTCGTTTCTTCCGTGCGTGCGTCCTGACGTCGTTTCTTTTGTGCGTGCGTCCTGGCGCCGTTTCCTCTGTGCGTGCGTCCTGACGTCGTTTCTTCTGTGCGTGCGTCCTGACGCCGTTACTTCTGTGGGTCCTGATATCGTTTCTTCTGTGCGTGCGTCCTGACGTCGTTTCTTCTGTGCGTGCATCCTGTCGTCGTTTCTTCTGTGGGTCCTGACGTCGTTTCTTCCGTGCGTGCGTCCTGACGCCGTGTCTTCTGTGGGTCCTGACGCCGCTGCTTCTGTGCGTGCGTCCTCACGTGGTTTGGTAGGTACTGTTTCCCTGGAAAATCGTTGACTTAGACAAAGTTTGGAACGTGTTTACGCGCGGCCCCGCGAGGTGGTCACTCCCAACCTCCTGTTTCTGACGTCTCCCTCCTCGTGGCCCCTTCTGCGGGCCTGCTCTGCCCTCCACTCACCACGAGATTATTGAGTGTCTTGTGCGTCTTACTCATGTTTTCGAAGAATCAGGTCTTGAACAGACTCTTTACTCATGCTGTGATTCTGACTCCTTGGTTTGTATGTTCACCTTTTATGATGTTATCTTTTGCTTTCATCAGATTTATATTTTTCCTTTCAAACCTCTTTGGGTCAAATGCTTATTTTCTTCTCTTTTGTTCCTTCGGCAACACAAGAGCTCAGGCCTCTGGGGTTTCCCGCAAGTCCTGCTTGAGCCCCTTCGGTCTGCACCCTCAGCAGGCGCTGTTCCATCATTACTGGGTTTTTAGTAAGTTCTGCAGTTTGGGTGTGAATTTCACTCCACCTCACGTGTTGTTTAAAACAAAGTTAAAGAACCGTCTGTGCAGAAATGCTTTCGTTTTTCCATTTTCGTATCAATTCCCAGTGTTGCGTAATCTTAACCAGTGGGTGCCGAGCGCCGTCCCTACTTGCCCGGCTTCCTGGGACTCGTGCTGCACACGCAGAGCCTTCGTTTGTTCGTGTTGGGTGGGTGTGCCTCGGGCCCCTGGGGGATCGCGGATCCCATCGGATTCACTGCAGTGGCTGGGCCTGTCGCGGTGACCCCATCCCCACCTGTCTCTGGCTTGCGTCGCCGTGCACTGAGCACAGGAGGGCTGAGCCGTTTGCTTCCGGGAGAGAGAACCGTGACTCACGCTCTCCTCTCACCCCGCGCACGTGGGCGCTACTCGGCGCTGTCCGGAGTCAGAGCACCTGCGCCTCTGTTTCTGTGGCTCCGCGTGGCCCCTTCCCCAGACGGGGGGCGTCGCCTCCCCCACGGCGCGCACAGGCCTCCCGTCGCCCTGGGCTTGCGCGGACGGGCTGTCTCCTCATCTCTAGCTGGTACCGGTTGGGTCTCCACCTGCGAGACCTGCTCAGCCGGCCGCCCTGTGAGCCGCGAACAGGTGTTGCCGGCCGCTGCGTGTGGCACTTTTCACCTTCTCTCTTTTCCTGTTAATTAACGGTCTCTACGTAGTCAGAATCCACAAGATTTCCTTTGCTCGGTTTGCACCCCGCTTGTGTCTTCTGATCCTAGACCCTGAGTTAAACCTCGTTGCCGACAGCAGGCCGTGTCTGGACGGCTGGTGCGTGCCTTCTGGTGGTTTCTGCCGGAGGCCAGGCAAGTTCTCATGCCCGTGGTGCCCGCGTGCAAGTCCTTCCCCACGTCTGGGGCGGTCCGGACAGAAAGTTCTCGCTTGCCCTTCCTTTCCTGGGAGTCTTGAGCGAGTCCTCCGCTGCCCTGTGTCTTCGGACTGGCAGCTGTCCCCTTTTCTTTGCCCTGAAGGGTCCGAGCCTTCCTTCCATTAGTCCTCAGGGTGGCCGTGGCCAGGACCTGTCCCTGCCGTCAACCATTCACATTCATTTCTGTGATTTCTCATTTAGCTTGGTGTCTTTTCTTGTCTAAATTAGACTGTAAAGTTATCGATCTGGTCTTCAATCAAAATAAGTGTATTGAACTATTTAAAAAAAATTTACTTTCCAGTTCAAATGTTGTAAATCTGTGAAATCTGTTGGTCCTGTCTTCTGTGTTCGGGGACGCCTGTCTTTCCATGTGATCTTTGTATTTGCTTTCCTCTATGAAATTCTTTGAGGTTTTTTCTTTTTCTCTCTTAGTCCAGCTTTCTCTTCTGCATCTGCATTGTCTGTGAGATCTTGTATTTCTGCTTTGTGGACTTCCTTCGGAGTTGCAACTACCTCTTTTAAGTTTTTTTTTTTATTATTAAAAGAGTTTTTATAAGAATGTGTTAAATGTTGGTTTATTTTTCACTTGTTTTCCAGCCACGTTTGTATGTGGGTAAATTTCCACGGGTGTCTGGGATGCTTCACTGCTATTTCCCGTAGATTTTCTGATGGCATTTTACCCAGATGCTTCTGTCCCTCCTGTCCCGTGTGTGTTTTGAGTGTGTCTGGTGTCCCTTATCTACACTGACAGGCGGCTCCGGGAGGCGGGGACGGGCGGCTGTGGCTCTGGGTCCCTGTCCCTGCCCCATCCCGTGGCTGCCGGGATGGGACTTCGAAAAGTACCTGCCGGGCAGCCGGGAGCTGCTCCCCTGGAGCAGTGTTGGTTTTGTCTGACTTCTTCCAGCTGACTTGGTGCCTCCTTGGGACTGACTGTCCCTTTCATCCTCAGGGGTGAGACCTTTGTTTTCTTTTTTGTTTTCCTGAAACCTTTCTCTTTTGCTCGTTGTGTTTTTCTTGGTTGTTACTGAGAAGTGTTCTGATTTATGTTCCCTTTAACTGGGAAACTAACTCTTGGGTAAAATCTAACACAAGCAACCTCTTTCTGAGGATCTCCAGCGCTGGTTCAGTCCTGTCCTGTCCCCCAGGGTGGGGGGGAGCCCCGCCAAGGTGTTTACCACCCGTTGGGTGCACCGCCTGTTGGCCGATGGGCTGAACCGCCAGTGGGGAGTCGTCTCCCTTCTTGGGGTCACGTGAGTCCCTGGGGTCAAGCTGGGCGCTTGGGGAGATGGACCGGTGGAGCCCAGACTGGCCCACGGCGATGACAGTCCTACGAGGTAGGCGCTGGCGTATCCCGGGCGCGTGGGCCAGGAAGAGGCGGTGAGCTTCTGGCGAGGCGGTGCCTCGGGCCGAGTCCTGCCGCACCTTCGGTGGCAGGAGAGGCACGGCTTGTCCAGCGGGGGCTGAACAGGTGTATGGTCCCCCCCAGCGGCTGATCCCTGCTCCCCTGGTCTCCTCTCTCTGTCCCTTCCCATCTCCAACTCCTCTTGCTGGCCCGGTTCTTATTTCCAGGTTTCGTACCTGTGCCGTACTGGCTCCCGTGCTCCGTGGCTCCCTGGTGAGTCAGGAGCAGGTCCGTGTGGCTGCACCTGTCAGAGTCCGTGCCTCACCTTCGGGGACAACACGGACAGAAGGCGACTCTCTCCCTGTGACGAGGCCGTGAACGTCGTACAGAAGCCAAACTCGTCCAAGGCCAGGATACACGGCGTAATGTCTTGTGAGCAGGCCAGGCACAAGCTCCCCTGGAGCCGGGAGCTGAGACCCAGCCGTACCTGGGTGGCAGGACGCAGCCTGGGACCCCTCTCCGGTCACTCCCCAGAGACACTGGCCTCACGGTGGCAGCTGGGTGGGGGGCACGGTGCGCAGGGACGCCTGGGGCTCGGCTGTTCTGGAGCCGTTCCCTGTCGGTGCTCATGTCCTCAGGGGAGAAGGCACCTCTAGTGTGGTGACGGTGACGCCTTGGCCCCACGGCTCTGCCCTTCCCAGCCGTCTTAACTCCTTAGCACGTAGGTGCCCGGTTACGGAAAAAGTTAATCCACATAGATTTGGCTAATGAGTCAGGCCATCCCACTGAAATGTAAATTTTCTCCCGGTGGGGAAGGTGATGGCAGGAGCAGGGAGGGAGCCACTGCTTGGAGCTTTCCTCTTCCGGGGACCCCGAGGTCCCAGCTTCCACCTTCCCTGCCCTTCTCAGAGAGTTGGAGGCTCCCAGGGCCGGACACTCTGGATCAGAGTGTCCCCTGCCGTCAGTGAGGGCCCCCATCACTGTTTCCTGGGCAAACTTACAGGTGACACCCCCAAGTCATTGACCCTGGCAGACATGCTTTCCAGCCCGGGTGCCCTGGTGCCCTCATGTCCCCGGGGGACAGTTCCTCGCCCCAAGCCTGTGTGACCCTGTGCGCCGGGTCTGAGTCTCCCCGGCGGCCGGGGAGCCCCTGACGCAATGTGCCCCAGGGGCTCCCCGGCGGCCGGGGAGCCCCTGACGCAATGTGCCCCAGGGGCGGTGATGGCTCTCTCGCAATCTCGTGTGCTGCGTCTCCCGAAACGGACTCGCTTTGTAAACTTCTTGCCTCCTTTGGCCTCAGTCTGGCCGTGATGTGAGTGGAAGGCAATGTTTTCTAATTAGCATATTTAGAGAAATGTATATTTTTACACAGGATATGGTATTTTCTGGAACAGCGAGACAGGCCCTCATTGAAAGTAGCTCACTAAGTGCACGACCGCCATCGGTGTGTCTGTGTCTGACTCTCCAGGCATGTCCACAGAGCCCTGCCCACCGTGGCCCGTGGCCGGTGGCCCGGGAGGGGGCGCTCCTGCTGGTCTCTGGTGCACACCCGCCATCGGTGTGTCTGTGTCCGACCCTCCAGGCACGTCCACAGAGCCCTGCCCACCGTGGCCCGTGGCCGGTGGCCCTGGAGGGGGCGCTGCTGCCGGTCTCTGTGACCACCGCGTTCCCGGCACTGCTTTCCAAGACCGATGGCCCTCTCGGGGGCCCTGTCCACATGTCTGTCCCCTGCCTGCTGGTTTGCTTGTCTTTGCACGTCCTGAGGGGAGTGGATAGTGTCTCACACACGGACACGTTTGAAATGTTTCCAGTTCTCTTGATGCTCTGGAGAGAAACCTGCCAGCAGTGGGCCGGGTCACCGGTGTCTCAGCCTGTCTCTTGGATGCAGTGTAGATGGTGCGGGTCCCATGCAGGGGTCTGGGGTTGGTGCCGGTTGAGGCGGCCCCTGAGGACAGTGGGGGAGGGAGTTTGGTGGAGGGTCGTTGTCCTTCGTGTAAAAAGTCAGGCCTGGCGAGCCAGCGCCTGCCGTCAGCGGCCTTCAGCCTCCAGCATGCGGGATGGGGCTGCCCTGTCTCCGAGGAAGGGGAGCAGCACCGGGAGAAGGGCCCTGAGCTGGGAGGGGGTGGTTCCCGTGGGGGCCCAGCAAGGGGGTCCCTTCTCGTGGTGGCCCATCTGCTCATCCCAGGTCTCAGAGGCCATCACCGACCCTGGGGAGGGCACAGGTGCCAGAGGGGCCTCCCAGGAGGAGCCTGGTCCCTGCTCTGGGACGGGTCAGAGATAGAGGCTGCTGGGCGCCCCAACTCTCTGGTGTGGGAAACGGAGGAGTCTCTCTGAAGACGCGGGGTGGATCCTTCCGTCGGGGCCCCGTGGCCACACGCCTGGTCTCTGTGAGCGTCACCTGCACCTCCCCGGGCCCCGTCCCGCCCTCCTGGAATGGGGTCATCCCTGGGGTCATCCCACGGCCCGTCCCACCCTCCTGGAATGGGATCGTCCCCAGGGCCGTTGAGCCCGTCAACTTCCCTTTGCCCGTTTATCACGGAATCACCGGCCGTAGAGTTTCCTTGGTCGATACGTTTGGACTGAAAATGTCTGGGGTGAATAGATTTAGTACGTAATCAATAGGGCATTTTGGATGAGGGGAGAGTCAACTGCTCCATGAGTGGTCGGGTGTGTTGGACCTGCGGTTAGAAAATAAAAATGAAGGTACCCAACCCCTTTGTAAAAACAGGTATTCAAGAGCTGACGGCAGCAAAAATCTGTAATACTCGTAGCAAAAAGGAAAGATTCTCTCCTGGTGTTGAATTGAGAGGAGCTTCCTCAGTAAGACAAGAACCGGGAGCCCCTACCGGACAGACGAGTGGACGTGACCGTGTGGACGTAAAACAGAGTCCAGAGGAATGGCAGCTCTGTTAAAGAATAACGAGAGGAAACGGAGGGAGCGATTGGATTTGCAGGATACGAAACGAACAGCTGGCAGCTTGGCTCATTTACAGCATGGTGACCGTGAACTGACCGGGACCCCGTGGGGTGGGGTTGGACGGGTCACAGAAGTGGAGACCATCCTTTGAAAAGAGTCTCCGATACGTTGATAGTCACAGAAATGAACATTAAAAATGGGGTTATTTAGCCACAGGTTGTCAAATACGTTGCAAGTTGGGAATGAGGAGTGTCGGGTTGTGGGGGACCCGGCCCGGGGCCCCCGAGCGTGCTGCTACAGGAGAAGACTGCACGCGGCCCAGGCTGGCTGAAAATTCCACGTTTGGCCACGGGTCGGCCACGGTACCGTTAATGCTTTAAAGCTGGATGTGGATGGACAAAACCCGGAAGCATTTTAAGAAAAAAAAAAGCCGCCGAAACCCAGGGCACAATCCATCCATGTTACATCGGATCCCACGTCCGTACTCACTGAGATACGTGGGGGTGCCTGTGACCCACAGCTGCTCCACTGGACTGACGACCAACCAAAGTGGGGACATGTGAGTGTCAGCGTCTCCAGTGGGAATTTCTGTGGCCACTGTGGAGGGCCCCCCGTTCCTGCCCCTCGTGCCTCTGCTGAACCCCAACACTGCAGGGTCCCCCATTCTGCCCCTCGTGCCTCTGCTCAACCCCAACACTGCAGGGTCCCCTGTCGCTTTCTGGCCACTGGGCCCCCAGCTCCGTGAGTTCAGATGTTGTAAAGTTTTCCTCACTCGCTCCGGATTCAGGGGCCCCGCTGAGACCCCCCCCCCCCTTTGGCTGAGTCTTGAGATCCCAGGAAGACGGGGAGGCCCTCAGGTCCTTTGGGATCCAGGAGGAGGAGAAGCAAGGCTGTGCCGGCAGCTTCTCATGACTCCCTCCCGACCGCGGGAGGCTTGGCGGCCAGCAGCATGGTGGGCAGTGACCAGACCCCCCGTGCTGTGCAGCCCTCGGCTCTGGAGGCGGTCGCTGAACCCGACCGGGGAGAGCGAGCAGATGGCCGTTCACGTCAGCCCCGCAGGCCCGCGCGTCGGTCCATCCCAGGGCTCCCTCGCGCTTGGTGTCGCTGTAGTGTGGTCCCCTTCCCCCAGCAGACTGCCGCGTCCGCCGTGGTCCCCGCATCGTCCCGCTGAGGCTCTCGAGCTCTGTTGGATTAAGTTGAATTTAACGCGTGCCGTGTTCCTCTCCAACTTCACTGTGAACTCCTTGAAAACTCGGGTGGGTCTGAACCCCCTCTGTCCCATGCGGCGGAGGCTCGGTTCTCTGTAAATGACTCTGAGGTCTCCCCGTGGCCCCGGTCCTTATCTGGGCAGTGGGCACTCTGGCTTGGGACTCCGGTCTTTACTCTTTTACTTGTGCAAGGTGCTCTTTTCTTCTTGGGTTAATTATTGCTGCAATTCTGGCACGCTGCCACCAGGTGACATCAGAGTTGCACTGTCATGCTGTCTCTGGAACAAGACAAGTATGTCCCTTGCCCCCCCCCCCCCCCCATTTTATTGTCAGCTACACAAAACGTTTGCAAATCATTAATAGTTTCAGGAGAAAGCCCACCGCCTTTGTCTTGTAACAGTTAACTTCTCTGCATCCTTGCCCTTGAGAACACTTTGCAGGGGAAGGCTAGGTGACCCTGCAGCGTGATGCTCCTTCACCCCGTTATCTTTCCTTCTTAGACTAATTCCACTTTCGTATAAATGCCTTACTCGGATTTGTTTTTATAATTCGCCTTCCTGATTTTAGCTTGGAATCAAAACCCTTCCCAGGCTTGTGTGTGATTTCATGATGACTCCAGACCCCCATATGTCACTGCCCTTGGCAGTGTGAGCCCGTCCCCGTTCTCCATCAGGACTCTTTTTATGATTCCCGAACCCAGATGGCTGCTTGGCTGCTCGGCTGTCTGCGTCTGTGAGACAGAGGTCGTCCCCTCCCCTCTGCTCCTTCATTTCTTTTTTTTTTTTTTTTAATGTTTATTTATTTTTGAGAGACAGAGCGCTAGCGGGGAGAGAGACGGAGACAGAATCCGAAGCGGGCTCCAGGCCCGAGCTGTCAGCACAGAGCCCGACGCGAGGCTCAAACCCCCGAACCGTGAGATCGTGACCTGAGCCGAAGTTGGACGCTCAACCGACTGAGCCGCCGGGCGCCCCAGCTCTTTAATTTCTTTATTCAGAGGTTGTATCGCCTGTTCTGTTCGCCCTTCCTTCCTTCCATCTGTCCATCTGCCACCCACCCATCCCTCCGTTATTCACCCTTCCATTTTCCCACCCGTGTATCCATTTGTTCATCTGGTGCCCCGGCCATCACCTGTGCGGGTCCATCACTCCACCTGACCCCCACCAGTCACTCAGTGAGCCCCCCTGTTCTGGGCAGTGGGATGCAGTGAGTTACAACACAGGGCGCGGCCCTCCCTCGTGTAGCTTATAGTCTATGGGGGACGAGCGGTAGTGATGAAGTCGGGCGAGGCAAGGAAACCACGGCGAGCTGTTAGCACCCCATTTCATAGAGGAGGAAACCGAGGCAGAGAGGGCCCAGGCAGCTCTCCACGTCCTGTGCCACAACACGGTAGAGCTGGGCTGTCGGCTTAGCGGCCGGTCTCCAAAGTGGCGCCCGCGGCCCCCCGGGTGTTCGCAGCACCTGCTGCTTCTCAGGACCCTGCTCTGTGTGGGCGCTTTGTGGGTGAGTCCTCCGTGACCTTTAGGGGCCCGGCCCTGTTCCCGTGCTCTGCGCGGACCCACCGGCTGACCCCCCATGACCCTGTGGCTCCTGGCATCCCTGCGTTGCAGGTGAACAGAGAGGCGCGGGGACCTTTCCGGAGCCAGCGGCGAGGCCGGGCGGGGCCGGGATGTGGGCCGCTGCCCGCACCCGCTGCCCGCCCTCCTGCCATCTCCGGTTGGGCATGCGCGGTCAGCTGACTTGGCGGAACGGGCGGCACATTTAAAGCCTGGAGCCACCTGGCCCCGCGGCCGCAGCCGTGACCGCCGCCATCCCTCGCTCTTCACCTGTGTCCACGCGGCCAGCACCGGCCCCGTGGCCTGTGTGCCCGCCCGGGCTGGGACCGGGAAGGTGGGGGAGGGGTGGGGCGGTGGGGGGCCCCGGGGAGACCGCGTCCGGAGGTGAGAGGGGCCCGGGGCACGGCAGGGCCACGTGCACCTGCCGTTCGCTGGGACTCGCGCTCCTGCCACGGCGTGGCCCAGGTGGCAAGGCTGAGCTGCTTCGTGACGGAAGCGCCGCCCGGCCTTCTGGGGGTAGACGTGGCGGGCGGGAGCTGGCGGTGACAAAACCCAGGCGGCGCGGCGAATGCGGCAATGGCGGTGAGCGGCCGTCACGCTCCTGGGTGCGGGTCGACCTCCGTGGGAGTGTCCTTTACAGACCAGTGTGCTTCCGGCCGGACAGAGGGCTGGCTCCCGGCCATATCCAATGCTTCATCGAGGGGGACGTTTATCCCCGTGGGCGGGAGAGTCCCCGGGAGAGGCAACAGCGGGATTTCTGGCAGAAGGCGCGGCGGGAAGGGGTGGTGAGTGTGGGTGGGTGCTGGGGGCAGCCCCCGGGGTGCAGGGCCCGCTGGGTCCTCTGGCCCAGGTGGGGTCCTAAGAAGCACCACGGACGGGACGTATGGAACAGGCTCATTTCCTCACTGGAGGCGGGAGGCTCCAGATCCGGGTGTGGGCCGGGCGGGTTCCTCCGAGGCCTCCGTTTGCCGTGTAGACGGCCGTCCTCTCCCCGGGTCCTCACACGGTCGTCCCCCCAGCGTGTCTACGTCCTGATCTCTTCGCACAGGGATGCCCGTCCCGCTGGACCCCCCTGGATCGGGGCCGCACGCATGGCCTCGTTTTACCTCAACCCCCTCCGTGAAGCCCCACCTCCACGTGCGGTCACGCTGAGGACCGGGGGTGGGGGCTCCGACCCGAATCCAGGGACACAGCCCAGCGCCTCACAGCCCCGGGCGCGGCTGCTCTCCGCTCTCTCGGTGCGAACTGACCCACGCCCCGAGCTCGCTCGCCACGCGTGTCTCTGCTTTGTAAACCGGCCTTCGGCTCACCTCCCGGCAAACTCGTCCGGCGCGCCGCCTGCCCGTCAGGGCCTCGCCTGACCCCAGAGCCGTGGCCGGCGACGTGGGGCTGCCCTCCGTGTCCACCGGTGACCGGCACCGAGGAGGCGGCCGTGGGAGCTGCTGCCTCAGGGGAGGCGGGTCCGGCGGCCCCGGGGGCCCCGTCGTGTTCACCCTTCGTCCATCCCGGGCTCTCGGCTGTGTCTACCTCTCGGCTGTTGGGAACACAGGCTCTCCGACACCTGTCTGCCCGCGTGTTCGGAGTGGTCTGTGTGGACACCGTACGTGCCACAGGTTCACCTCACTGTGTGCCCGGCTCACGGTTTATCTCCCCGCTCTGCCGGGAGACGGCCGGCTGTTCTGGGGTTTTGCGTCTGCAGACCGGGTGCCAGGAGCCCCTCTGCACGAGTTTGCTGTGGGGGGGGGGGCATGCTGGCGGCCATCAGGCCCCGTCACCTGGATGGAGGAGCCCCCGCTGCTCCCCGGGGTGGAGTCCGTTCACGCCACCCCTGCTCGGGGGGCAGAAGCCACGTCCCCACGTGCGCTCGGCCCTGGATGGAATCCGACTTTGCTTTTGCCGGATGGACCCCCAGCAGCTCCACTGTCGCCGTGCCACCGTCCCGGACTCAGTTTCTGAAAAACCCCGTCTTCAGAGCCCGTTTTCGGCGTCGTTTCTGCGGCGTTTCAATGCGCAGGGCCGCTGTGTTCTGCCGCCCCGCACCCTCCGCGCTCACGCGTGTTTTCCATGCAGAAGACTTGCATTTTCGTGCCTACCGTGATGGTGGACTTTACGTGCCCCTTGGCGGGGCCGTGGGGTGTCGGAGGTGACGCCTTCCCTGCCGAGTCGCGTTGGGGCTTGGCTGGAAGCGGGGGTGGGGGGGGACGCGACTTCCCCCTGAGCCGTCGGCCGTGGCTGTGGCCGTGACCTGGCCCTCCGAGGTCCCAGTCTTCCCCACACCCAGGGAAGCCTCAGGGGCCCCCAGCACGGCCCCGCCCTTCCGTCCACTGCCAGGACGCTGTTCCCCACCCCTCGCTGAGGTGGCCCGTGTCGCTGGCGCTTGGAGGCTCGTTTATGTGTTTCCGTCTTGCGTTTGGCGACCTTGCTGAGCTCTCGTTAGGGTTGATGGTTTGCGGTCGACCCACTTGTACGTACAAAACTCCAAGTCCCCGTGCTGAGCGCCAGCCTCCCTGACCACGGGCCCTCCCCGCTGCCCTGAGCGGGTCCCGAACCCCGACCTGCCCTCCGTGCCCTTCCCGGACGCGAGCTGCGGGGTCACCACCTCACACCCGTCAGAAACCGTGGGCCGCCCAGGCCCTGGGATGTCCAGACCTGGCCTTCTAGCCAGACCAGTGCCAGGAGGCCTGTGGGCGGGAGTTTGGGGAGGTCAGGGTCCTGGAGCAGAGCCTGAAGGGCAGAGGTGACCGAGGGTCACTCTGAGATCGGGGCCTCCTGTGTACCTCGTATTTCAGGGCCCGTGTGGATGTGTCTGCGGGTCTGTGGGTCTTGGGGGCGGGTCTGTGGGTCTGTGGGTCTGTGGGGCCGGGTCCACGGGTCCACGGGGGTGGCAGGTGGTGGTCTGATCCTGATCACCCGCCAGCGGGGGCAGACTCTCAGCCTCTGACGATCTAGGTCTGGGGCCGGGCCCGAGACTGCGTGGCTGACAAGTCCCAGGCCCGTGCCTCACACGCCAGGCCGCTGCCCATCTAGCGGCACCCCTCCCCCTCCCTTTGTGTCACCCTAGCCTGGCACCCGTGAGCAGGTGAGGGTGGCATCACCACACCTGGGGAGGTGTCGCCCAGGAGCAGGTGCGTGCCGGGAGCCTGAGGAAGCTCGGAGAAGCGTGCAGGCGGCTGACGGTGGAAGGGTGTGCCGTCCTCAGGCATCTCTGGGCCGAGGGGAGACAGGATGGGGCTGGTCAGGGCCGGGGTGGGGGTCCGGGGCAGAGGGGCAGGGACGGTGCCCTGCAATGCCCAGGGCCTCAGGCAGCTGAGGTGGGAAGAGGAGGAAGTGAGAAATGGAGGGGAGCCGGGAAGGATTCCAACTCTCAGAAGCGCAAGGGCTCGCTGGCCCACGCCCTGCTGTGGCTGCCCCGTCGTCTGGCTCCAGGACCGGGTCTCCCTTAGCCAGGTGGGCCACCGCGGAGCCATCGGCAGAGGTCACTCGAGCCCCGGAAGGCCAGGCTCCCGCAGAGCCGGGGGACCCCAGGGCGCTGTGGGGCCGGAGGGCTGGGTGCACGGCTGCGGAGCCGGCAGGGGAGGCCCGACCTGCTTCTCGACCCTTCTGAAAGCTGGGCTTCGGGCCCGCTGGCCTCAGGGAGGGGCAGGCGGGAGGAGCCCCCGCCGGCATTAGCGACAGCAGGCTGGGAATAGACCCAGATCCTGAAAATCAAATGATCTCAAGCGTCACGGGCAAAAACCCAATTACGGAGCAAATTAACTAAGAGTTACAGATGCAATCGAATAAAGCAGACGAGGCTTGGCGTGGAGACAGGCCTGCGGGCTGCGGCACAGCTTGAGGACACGGCGGGAAGGGCGGACAGCCCAGGGCGTCCACGGCTGGGGCCCAGTGACCCTCAGGCCTGCCCTGCGCCCTTGGCTGGCAGAGGAGCCCGTGCCCATGACACGGGTCGGAGCCTTTCCACACCGGCCTGTGCTGGGGACTGATAGGGAAGGGGAGCTTAGATCATTCCTGGAACCGTGGGCTCCCCCTGCGGAACGTGGCTTCGGAGACTCGAGTGGACGCGCCAGCCCCCAAGCCGGGCGTGAGCCCCTGGGAAGTCGGCGGGGCAGGGAGGGGACAGTGCCCCTCGCCCGCTGGCCTGGGGGGGACCCGCCAGGGGCAGCGAGCGTGCGGACGAGCCCCCTCCGCACTCCTGCCTCTGCCTCCGGCCTCAGCCCCGGGAGGGGGGGCACGACCTGACCAGGTTGGTGCGGGCGGGAGGAGGAAGGGCGTGGAAGGCGGGCTCAGCGACAGCAGCTGGGGATCAGAGGGGGCTGGTGTGTGGCCGGGTCCCCACCGGCAGGCTGGGCCGCGGGCCAGGAGGACATGCTAAGTGACGCTTTCCCCAGGCCCGGGAACGGGCTCCTGTGCCGGCTGCAGGCGGTCTGGGACGAGGGTGCAGCAGACACGGGACAAACCCGGTGTCACCATCATGGCAGGAAGGTCTCCACAGCGGGGAGGGGAGGCGGGCGTCTCTCCATCAGTGCCCGGGCCGCCCTCCTGCATCTGGGACCTGGCGTGAGGTTGGGTGACCCGTCCTGCCGACGGGCCGCGGGCTCCCGGAGCCGAGGCTGTCGTCCTGAGGGCAGCCTCCCTCCCGCAAGGTGGCCGTCTGTGTTTGAGGCACGTTCCCGAGGCTGCTGGGCTTCGACGAGCATCTTCCACGAACTGAGCCCTGAGTTGGGCACAGCAGCCCCCGTCGCAGGGGCGTGGACAGGCGGGTTTGCGGGCGCCCGGCTCCAGCCCTCAGCCGTGGCCGTGGCCTCCTCACCCTCCACACGCTCGCCTCCGGGCAGGCTGCGTGGACCCTGGGACGTGGACCTAGAGTCTCCTGTGTGCCCGCTGCGCCCCGTGCTCTGCTCCATTTAGCTCCGGGGGTGGCCCAACGGAGGCTTGGGCTGGTCCCCGGCACCCCTGGGCCCATGACCCCCGCAGGGTCCCCACGGTGCCAGCCAGGAGCCCTCGGCCGTGGGGAGCCTGCTTCTCCACAGGTGCCTGGTCCCCTGAAACTTGGGGTTGCCCTGGCACCCCCATGCCACCTGGGGCTCAGCAGAGGCATCACCCAGTGAGTGAGCCCGATAGGGATGCCCCCGTGGCACCTGGAGGCCACCTGGCAGACCAGCAGGTCCGGAACCCGATCGTGACAGATGTGAGGGCACCCGCCTGGAGGAAGCGGTCAGGGTGGAGGTCACCTGCGTTGACTCCATGACCGTGACCTCGAGACACAACGGGGTGACCAGGACAAAGCAGCCGCCTGATGGTGACGAGCCAGCCCTGGGTCAGCCACTCCCTGAGCCTCTCAGCCCTCGGCCGCGCGTGGGACAGGAGGAGGCCGTGCCTCCTTTTGTGACACGCTCGTGGCCGGTCTCCGTAAACGTCACCCTGTCGGCATCGTGTGACATGGATGAGGCCACCGCTGGGGGGCCCGTGGCCGACCTTTGGCCGACCCTTCTGGGCTGGTTCCCGCCTCCTCCCTGCTGGGTGCAGGGCCCTGGCACACGGCTGTGTCTGCACGGACGGGTGGGTGCCGCCTGCGGCCTGGACCCCAGACGGCCAGTGGGGGCAGGGCCTGCCGCCGTGGAGCCGCTGCCTCCCCGCTGCACCCCTGCTCTCCCGCCTCTTCCCCGGAAGTGCCACAGGCGCCACCTCCTGGCAGCTTCTCGCCCTGCACCCGCGCACCTGGGCGAGGTCGCCAGGTGAGCCGTGTTGCGCGGGCCATCTCACCGACCTGGGTGACTCCGGGACAGCCCGTGGCATCAGCACCTGCCACTGGGGTCCTGGTCCCAGGCGCTGCAGCTGGGAAGCAGGCGGGGGTCCAGCAGGGCAGGCAGCTGAGAGCACGGGGACCCGCGGTGCTGACGCCCGGGGTGCAGGGGCGCCCGGAGGAGTCCGAACACGTGCGCCTGAGGTTGTTCAGCAGGGGGAGGAGACGCGAGAGGGAGCCTCAGGGAGGGGGCACGGCTCGGGCAAAGCGCAGGGGTCCCGCAGGGTGGGAGAGGGTGTGACCAGGGTGGGGCCGGTCACCTTGTCCCCCTGAGGCTCTACGGCAGAAGCTTAACCTAATTTAATAAGCTTTTGAAATCCTATCAAAGGGATTGATTGCTTATTCTGAAATCCACGGGAAGAGCTGATTGGAGTCCTTGCCGAGCAACTGCCCGCGTCGTGCAGGCTGGCGGCAGCCAGGCAGCTCCCACGGCCACACGGGCAGGTGCGCGGGGCGGGGGCTCCTGGCTCCGTCCGCCCAGGCGAGGATGCCCGACCTGCTCCTCCAGCCTGCCTCCCAACAGTCCCAGGTAGCGGGCGGGCTCACTGGGGGGCAGGGCAGGGCAGGGGTCCCTTGCTGGGGGCGTGAGCACCGCGGGGCCGAGACGGCCGGGACAGCCCTGGGGAGGGCTGGAAAGCCATGGGGGTGGGGCAGGCGCACGTCCATTTAGCTCCATTAAATTACCTGCACATTTTGCAATGGAATGCATTATTTCAGAACCATATATTCCTATTTGAATTAACTTTTAATTTTTCTGAACCTTCAATTATCCCCGGAGCTGGGAGAAGAACTCCGTGGGCCAGCGCCAGCTCTGTGATTCCAGAACAGGTGCAGAAGTGTGCCTGGCGGCTCTCGGGCCACTGAGGCTTGGTGTCCCTCTTCGTGGGGACTTTTGTCCCAAACAGATCCTTGCTGTGCCCGACCTGAGTGTGAGACGTGTGTCTACGACTTTGCAGATTCCAAGAAGTTAGGGTTTTAACACAGAATCGGTAGCAGAGCAGGTTAAGCTACCTCTTGAAGAACTGGGGTTCCGCTCAAGGGCCTAACCTCTAGGCCATCGTGAGCGGCTCTGCAGTTTCATGACCTGTGATTTGGTGGCACAGGGAAGGTCCCTGGAGGTGTGCCACAGGGTCCCGTGCTGTCAGATCCTTGTTTCGGGGGAGGGTGTGCTCGCACAGGCGGCGGGGGGCGGGGTGAGAATGAACCGGGGCCCAGGACACGGACGGCCGTCAGTGTTGAGCTGAATCACTGGGCGATTGAGTGGCCAAGACACTGTGGGGGGGGGGGGGGGGCGGACGCCTGCGGATGTGCAGCAGGGGGCCCCAGGTGACGTCTTGGGGCATCTGGGGCTTCTCCTGGGTTTCCGAGGTGATCTGTAGCGCGTTCCGTAGCCCGGGTGTCTCGGTTTCTTCATGCGTGAGAAACACGGGGACAGACCGTCTCCCAAGGCTGCTTTGAGGCTCAGGTGGGCACAGGCGTGAGACTGTGACACCAAGCCGGGCGTGTGGGGGGTCCGGGGCACTCCGCCTCGCCCCCAGCTGCAGAACCGTACAGATGTCTGGGCAGCTGACGCTGCAAAGCCGGCGAGACGTCGCGTCAGCGCGTTAGAACCGTCTCTGCTGGCGGTAACGTGCGAGGAAAGAAAAGTGAAATTGGCAGGACACCCGCGTAAAACGCTAGAAACGCCGAGGATCTGAGCGGTTCGCGTTTTCACAAGAGGCTTACCAAGAGCGGTTTGGACAGCGCGGGGTGCGCACGGCTCTTCCATCCTTGGAGCGCTGTGTCCCCCAGGGGGCGTCCGCGTCGCGCACCGTATGTTCTGCACCTTCCGAGTCCTGCAGCGTCTCGGGGCGCTTTCCCCGTGAGCCGTCACCTCAGGGGACGTCTCCAGCCTTGTCACAGACACCTTCCTCGCTTCTGAGGGGACGTCTTCAGCTGCACGCGTGGTCTCCCGGGGCGCCGTGTCCGTGCCGCGCAGCCGACGGGCTCCCCGTGACTCTGTGGGTGTTCGGTCCAGATCTCGCCTCCAGGGCCAGCACTCCGGCTCTCGGCACATCCCCGGGCGGCTGCCGAGTTGTGCGTGTATCCGCATTTGCCAACTGTCCCAAGAGTTCATCACCGGGACACGGGCGGGAAGGCGCACCGCACGCGCTCGGCCCTCACGCGGGAACCGGCGGGCAGACTCGCGGGCTCTGACCTCGGTCCTGGGGAGAGGCGACGTGGTCGGTCACGGAGCACGGTGCGCGTCCGCCGCTCACACCGCCCCCCTTGGCTGGGGGTCGGCGACAGACTCTTTGCCTTGTGCAGACGCTGGCAGTCGCGCAGCCCGGAAACGGGGGCTGGACCCGCGTGCTGGGGGCAGTGCCATCTAAACCGCAGGAACACAACTTGGTGCGTATTGGGAACGTGCAAGGAGGGGGCTCCCCGCGTTAGCCGTCACCGTTCTTGGTGTCGGGGGGTCGGCCTGGCCTCTCCCGGAACGCGGCACACGCCCGTCTGGGCGGGTAAGCGTGAACTATGTGACCACAGGAGGGGCCGGAGCAGGGTGGGCGGGTTCTCGCCCGCTTCCTGGGCGTATGTGCACCTGCTGGGGGGGGGGGGGGGGAGGCGGCGTGCGTGTGCGCGGGCAGGGGCATCCCTTCCCGTGTCCCTTCCCCGCGGTCGAAGGGAAGGTGGTAATGAGCTCATCACGGTTCCGTCTGGCGCGGGCGCTGGGGACGCCGCGGCCGTGTAAGCGGGCGCACGATGTGTATCACCTCCCCGCAGCCCGTCTCAGGCAGGGAGGGAGAGCTGTCCCAGCTGCGTCTTGATCCCCGAGTGTGGCCCGAGGGAGGCACGTGCTCGTGGCCTTAATCTGACTTGCATCTAGTGGGTTTCAGTGAAGGCCCCCCCCCCCGCCCCCGCCGCCACCCCATTTGCGGGGAAGCATCGGAAGCAGGAGCTTTTGCAGTCACCCCGGCCGACGTGGGGGCCTGGCTCTGGGGAAGCAGGAGGGCTCTGCAGTGTCCTGGTGCCCAGGCCGGATGACGGGAAAGCCCGCGGTGAGAGGGAGCCCGCGACGAGCCGTGGGCAGCAGACCACACGGCCGGTCCCAGCTCTGAGCCCAGCCAGTGGCTCACTCGGCAGGTGTGGGGGTGCAGGGGGCGAGCCGCGGCCTCAGTGTGGCGGGTGGGAGCGTGCACCCCCGTGTGGCCCTGAGCTGGGAGGCACCCGCACGACCCCGGGAGCCTGGCTGGGATGTCACGTCACTGGGGGATGGGGGCCCAGACTCCATTCCTCCCGGGTCTGTTCTGGGAAATCGAGACCCCAGGGGGGAGGCCGACCCCCAGTGTCCAGGGTGCAGGGCCTGTACATTTCCCTCAGAGGTGACCAGCCCCGTGTGCGTGTTTGAGTGGCCTGCCTTTTCTCTGTCTGGTGGGGGGTCAGAGTGCGAGTGACGGGCCGAGGTCCCGAAAGAGGAGGTGTCACTGGGCCTCAGACTCGCTAAGGGCAGAGAGCTCCTCATTCAGGGGACCCTGTGCTGGGACGGGGGCTGGAGAAGAGACTGGGGCCTGAGACTGGGGTGAGACCCCCCTCTCCACCAACGGCAGAGCTGAGCCCTGGGCCCCTCTCTCTGCGCGGACCTTCGTCTGGAGGGGTGCTGAGGGGCTGGGCTCACGAGCCCCGGCCCCTCTGTCCTGCCAGGACTCGGGCAGACCACAGGGTGGGGGGAGCTGGCCCGGCGTGTCCTTCTCCAGCCCAGGGCCAGGGCTCTATGGCCACGATGGCAGCTGGCCTCCGGGATGCCCAGACCCCGACCCGCAGGGGAGGGGGCCTCCGGGATGCCCAGACCCCGACCCGCAGGGGAGGGACCTGGTGGGGCCAAGGCCACTCAGGGTCAAGTGGGCGTAGAGCCTGAGGGGAGATGCTGAGCCTGAGCCCACGCCCCTGGGAGGGCCTGAGCTTAAAGGCACTGATGAAGCAGGAAACTTGGAAAATGCCAGGTTTTATTTCCAAAGCTGGCGTCCCGGATTCGGGAGTTTTGCAGGAACGAGAAGTAGAAGCTGGGCCCCCCCGAGAGCCTCGGAGCCCCCCCCCCCCCGCTGCCAAGCCTCCCCCAAGGAGCTTCTGTCCCCGAGTCCCTTCCTCACTGGCAGCGTGACCAGCAGGCAGGGGGCTGGCCGGCGTCCCCGCGGGCTGTCCGGGTCCTGAGGACGGGGCTCCGCTCGGGGGCCACCGGCTGGGCCCTGACACGCAGGGAGTGAGACGCACTTTTCTCAGTTGTTTGCCTTTTAAATCATGGGGTGCTTTTCTTGCTTTTTTAAGTGGAAGCGTTTAACTTTCGGTAACGAAATCTAGCATTTTCTACGTTTGGATGTCACTAAAGCTTTTAAGCATAGGGATGATCTGCCTCTATTTTCTGGCAGTGACCTTGTCACGGCCCTGAGGAATTCAGAGCCTTTAAATTGTAAATGTGCATTTCACTCATTTGGGGAAACCAGTCAGTGTTTTCTAACCACATTTTTCAGGGACGGCGCGTTTGCGGGGTGGGGCGGCCGGGCTGCCTGGTGGGGGGGGTCTCAGGCCACCCTTTGTAGGGTTCTGGGTGTCCCCTGCATGTCCCCGTGCTCCGTGGGGTCCCGCAGGGGTGGGTGGTGCAGAGGAGGCTCTGGGGACCCCTTCCCTGGGGCGCTGAGCACACCCACCCCAGAGTCCCCGTCCACCTGCTGGTGGGAAACGGTGGACCCGCTTTGTTCAGCCTCATTACGCGTTTGCACTTGACTGCTGGTTTTGCTTCTTAGAGCTAAGGAACCATGCCCTTGGAGAAAATGGCGTCAGCGCCTCCTCGGTGAGGCGCGTTGTTTGGTGGGCACAGGAAGCGTCTGAAGGTGGCCAGGGACCGACCTTGAACTTGGGCAGGTGCACCTGGTAAACTGCTTCCTGTGCCCTGCCCCCCCCCCCCCCCTTGACCAGGACCCCTGTCCCTAAGCTCCCCTCCCCCCAGACTCGCCTCGCACGGCCGCAGAAACCGAGGTGTGCGGCACCTTCCTGCACAGCCGAGTGCCCATCTCATTTCTCGGAGAATATGGCTCAATTTGAGCAAAGCCGTCAGCGAGGAATTCATACCTTGCCCGTGAACCACCGGCTGGCAGACGTCAATACGGCCGGATTGAGGTGCCGATCAGACGTCAGGTCTATTTCGATGAAAATGTCTAATCAGAAAAACACTGGGGCTTAGGCAAGATGGACCAAACAATTCCAAAACAATTTATCTTAGAAATTAATTCCCAGGAAAAGTTTACCCGGAGGGACTGGAGCTTAGTTTTGTTTTCAATTTATTAAAGCCCCGAAGCCTTGTTTTCTGCCTGTGCGTGGAACCCGCCGCCTCCGAGGCCCCAGGCAGCGCGCCCCCTTCCCTGCACGACCCAGGCATCCGTGTCCCTGCAGGTCCCTTTCTTCCCAGAACCGGTCACCTGCTTCCGAGGCCGAGGGCTCTCCCTCCTGGGCCTCCACCCGCACCCGGGTTCACCCGTCTCTCTCCCGCTTCGAGCCTCAGCCCCCTCCTGGCTCTGCCCACAGCCCCACGGGTCCTCGATGCCTTGAGATGGCATCTGGCTCCCAGCGCCCACCCCCCCCCCCCCCCCCGGCGGCCCCCTTCCCTGTGCCCAGACCCTTGTGTGGCTCTGAGCGTCTCTGTGAGAATAGCAGTACTTGGGCTTGGCCAGACTTTCATCCACCTTCTTCGGCAACTGGAAAACCCCGATAAGCGAGATTTTTTGTTCAACTCAAGACTTTTATTCTCACGGTAATCCAGAATTTATCTTGAAAGGCTAAACAGTGGTGTTAAGCATCTTTTCGTGCTTCCGGCTTTTACACCTCTTCCTCGGAGAAGGGACCGTTCCCCTTGGCGCCCGGCAGCCAGAGGTCCGAGGTCACGGAGCCCCCACGCCATCCTGCGTCCCTCCTGACCGGGACGTGGTCCCCGCAGGTCAGCCCCGCCCTCGTGACGTCGTGTAGCCCTGGTCAGCCCGCCAAGCCCCACTTCCAAATTCTAGCACGCGGGGCGTTAGGGCTTCGACAGGTGAACTTTGGGGGAACGCAGACATGCGGTCCATAACAAAGTCCTTTGCCATCTTTTTAAAAAGTTTATTTATTCTGACAGGGAGAGAGAGAGAATCCCAAGCAGGCTCCTCAAGGTGTCAGCACAGGGCCCCACGCGGGGCTCAGACTCGCAAACTGTGAGATCATGACCTGAGCTGAAGTCCAGAATCAGGTGCTCAACCAACTGAGCCCCCCGGGCGCCTCTCCTTTGCCCATTTTGAACTGGGTTGTTTGTTTTGTTCTTGTTCAGTTGTGGGAGCTCTTTACATATTCAGGACACCACACCCTCACCAGGTAGAAGATACGCAGATACTTTGTCCCGTTCCTCGGGTTGCCTTTTCACTCTTGGCACTTCCTTCAGCACAAACGGCAAGTTTGCGGAAGCCCAGTTCACCTCTTTCTTCTCTTGTCGCTTGTGTTTTTGGTGTCTCATCCGAGAAATCAGTGCAAATCCAACGTCGAGGGGCTTTCTTCACTTCTGTGTTTTCTTTTAAGGCTTTTATAGTTTTAACTCTTACATTTAGGCCTTTGATTCATTTGAGTTAATTAAATAAATTAAAAAAATTTTTTTAACATTTATTCATTTTTTTGAGAGATGGAAGGAGAGCACAAGCAGGGGAGAGGCAGAGAGAGAGGGAGACAGAATCTGAAATAGGCTCCAGGCCCCGAGCTGTCAGCACAGAGCCCAACACGGGGCTCGAACTCACGAGCTGTGAGACTGTGACCTGAGCTGAAGTCGGTTGCTTAACTGACTGAGCCACCCAGGCACCCCTCATTTGAATTACATTTTAATAGGGTGCCATATAAGGGAGATTTCGAGAAAAACAATCACAGAGGGGAAAAATAAAACCCAGTGATTGTAAGTAAAGGCACGGAATCGCAGAGTCTGGGGGGTACAGAGATGTGAGCAGCATTTGTCCAGCATCCTGGGGGCCTGTCAGGCAGGGCTGCTCAGAGCCAAAGGTGCCGACTGGGGGCGCAGGAGATTGTCAGTGGGTATGGGGCTGCTCCCAGGGCTCCCAGGGCTCCATGTCATCTCCACGTGGGACTTGGGCCTGGAACCCTCCCCCCCTCCCCATAAAGCCTTTAACGCAGAGGAGAAACACAGATGGCTCAGCCATCTCTCTGTCTCCCAAAGCAAAGCACCGGGCCACCCGGAGATGTGGCCCTTTCCTCGTGGGCTCTGCCTCCCGGTGCCGGCGGTCGAGGGCTGGGGGACGCCTGGGGCCATTCAACCAAGCTTGGGTCCTCCTGGGGCATGAAGCCCCGTGGACACCAGGCTGGACAACCGAGGCCGGCTGGTGGCTCACCTCCCCTCTCGCTCCGTGTCTCCGGCTTTCAGAAGGCCGACAAGCAGACTCGGCCATGGGCACTGATGCTCCTGAATCACTCGTCGATTTGCTGGTTCCTTCATTCAGAAAGCCAGCAAGCAGGCTGCAGAGCCCAGACGGACCCTGGAGCGACCACCCCCCACCCCAGGGGAGTGGCCAGAGAAAGCCACAATAAGGGCAGATTTGTAAACAGCACTCTCTGAAGGGCGAATCCTCCCCAGGGCCGGGTCCCGGGTCCAAGGCAAGGGCGTCGTCACTGCACATTCTCCTCGCCAGGCCGGTCCCGGCGGGCAAGGTGCGCGCCGAGCTGGCCCTGAAGGAGGAGACCGGCCTCCGGGCAGAGGGGGCTGCGTCGCGGGAGGGCTGGGAGCCGGCGGTGGCGCTCCCGGGGGTGCCGGGCTGCGTGCTGTCGTGATGTGGATCCAGATTCCGGGTCTCCCACCGACGGACCGGGAGGCGCGGGGAGTGTGGTGTGACCCCCACGCCCACGAGTCTGAAGCCGAGGGGACGATACGCGTGTCCCGTCGGGTCGCGAGGACGCGGGGATGGCCGGCAGCGGTCAGCTCGCTCTGTGCCTGGGGAGGCCGTCCCGCACTCGGCAACGAGACGTGAGGAGCAGCCTGAGTGGCGTTCGCGGATCTGGCCGGAAGGCGGCTGCGGCCCAGCACGGGCCCCCTGCCACGGCCCCGCGACCCGGTCCCCACCTGAGGCCGCACGATGCGCACGGCCGGGCAGCCCACCGCTTGCTCACCCAGAGGGTCTGTTTTGGGGTGCTGCGGGATCCGGGCTCCCTTTGCCTCCCGCCCCCCTCGGCACTCCCTTGTGTCCCGCACGCACCACGAGACCGTGCGTCCCGTGAGACCTGCCTCCGGCCCCGTCAGAGGGCCCGGGGGGTAGTGGTCGCTGGGCCGAGCCCCGCCCCTGCGGCCTCACGCGACCCCCCTTCTTGCCACCGTCCCCGTTATCCCTGCTTTGTCCTCCCCCGTGTCAGGGAAACTCAGAGACGCCCGCAGGGGAGGGCGTGGGGGGCAGAGACATCATCCGGTGGGTCCTACTCAAGCTGAGGGTTGAAAAGGAGGTGAGACCCGGTGTTCTCTCCTTGCTCAGCCACACTCACTGTCATCTCCTTTGTTGGTCAGAGACGTGAGGCCAGGCCAGGCCAAGACTGGGGGGGGGGGGGGGGAGTTGGCGAGCAGAGACAGGGGAGACGGGCCAGCAGACGAGAAGGCTGAGTGTGGCTTAATATGACCCACCTGGGGGCATCTCTACGGCCACACTGAGCCTTGTGCGATCTCCCGAAATCCTCTCGGTGATTCTCAGAGGTAGGTCCTCCTGTTCCCATTTGGAAGAGCGGCCTTAGGGCTCAGAGAAGTCGGGTCACCTGCCTAGGCCAGTCCTCTGACAGCAAGTGATGATTTGAGTTGGGACCTCTTGGCTCCAGGCCCTGAGCCTCGAACCCCATGCGTAAGCACCGAGTGCCCCTGGGCCCTATTTGTCATTCGAAACTCACACCCTGCAGAGGACGCATCCCATGGCGAGTACTCACTTTGTGGTGTCTTTGGAATATATGCATGGATAGGTAGGTAGACGGATAGACGAATAAGTGGCTGGATGGCCCGGTAGCGGATGGATGGAAGGAGAGGCAAGTGGACGGACGGATGGCTATTTGGATGGATGGGCGGGTGGATATTTGGACGGATGGGTGGGTGGATAGATGGAGGGGTGAATGGGTGGGTGGAGGGAGGGGGTGGATGGGTGGGTGGAGGGAGGGGTGAATGGATGGGCGGAGGGAGGGGTGAATGGATGGGTGGAGGGAGGGGGTGAATGGATGGGCGGAGGGAGGGGGTGAATGGATGGGCGGAGGGAGGGGGTGAATGGATGGGCGGAGGGAGGGGTGAATGGGTGGGCGGAGGGAAGGGTGAATGGGTGGGCGGAGGGAGGGGTGAATGGGTGGGTGGAGGGAGGGGGTGAATGGGAGGGAGGGGTGAATGGGTGGGCGGAGGGAGGGGGTGAATGGGTGGGCGGAGGGAGGTGAATGGGTGGGCGGAGGGAGGGGTGAATGGGTGGGCGGAGGGAGGGGGTGAATGGGTGGGTAGAGGGAGGGGTGAATGGATGGATGGAGGGAGGGGTGAATGGGTGGGTGGAGGGAGGGGTGAATGGATGGATGGAGGGAGGGGTGAAGGGGTGGGTGGAGGGAGGGGTGAAGGGGTGGGTGGAGGGAGGGGGTGAAGGGGTGGGTGGAGGGAGGGGTGAGGGGGTGGGTGGAGGGAGGGGTGAGGGGGTGGGTGGAGGGAGGGGTGAATGGATGGGTGGAGGGAGGGGTGAATGGATGGGTGGAGGGAGGGGTGGATTGGGAAATGCCCCAACCTTCCCCATCACCTGCAGCGCCAACATCGGACTCATCCCTTGAGACCCTACAGGGCGCTCCTTCCGAGCCGCTCTGTTAACCGCCATCCTTGACGCAATTTTCCTGAAAGGAGACAAAGAGCCATTTACTGGAACCAGGGCTGCCACTGGATTCTGAAAACTGACGGGAGGAAGGAAGAGTGTCCGGTCACTGGTCTAGTCCTTCCTGTTCACAAATCTCAGGAAGTCCTGGGTGTGCCCCAGAGGCCTCGTGTCCAGGCACGTCAGGAATCGGAGGGAAAAGCCCCATCTCCACGAACCCCCCCTCTCAGGCCCCCAGAGCCCCTTGCTCGGGGCCCTGCACTCACTAGAGGCTCAGAGGCGGGCAGGACCAGAGGGAAGAGCGCAGCGGGCAGAAGGAGGCACCGCACAGAGGGAGGGCGGCCCCGCGGCCCGGGCCCTTTGCCCGTCTTTGGGGAGCAGCTGAGCAGGCCCGGTCTTAGAGCTGCAGAAGCCAGAGGCAGGGGCCGATTCCCTGGGGCTTTTGCAAAGCAGCAGCCCGCGTGGGGCCCCAGGGCCTGGGGGGGGCTCCGGTCCCGCGTGGGAGCCCCGGCGGCGGCCTGCGTTCAGTCGGGTTCCGACGACAGCCTCAGGCGTGCCTCCGATGCCCACGCAGCGCCTCTCCCGTGGCCGTTGGATCCAGATTCTGCGGAACCCAGAAATCTCTACTCAGATGAAGGTCTTCTCCTTAAAAAGCAGCCAGTGAATTCCAGACATTCGTGTGAGAATTTCTTGAATTACAGCGGCCCTGCGGCTCCCGGTTCCCTTTGTGGCCGCGCGGGGTCGCGGAGCGCGAGGGGGGCTGTGCCCTCGGCCCCCCGCAGGTGGCGCTGTGCGACCGCTGTTGCGCGCGATGGCCATTCCCAGGGCTCAGCTCTCCCGTCTTACGCAGCAGTTTGCAGAACCCACTGTTGATTTAGGGATTTGGGGAGCCTTACTTAAAATTAAGTAAACACATGAACAAGGGAGTCACTGTCTTTCGAATAGGACTGTCATCTGTGACCAGTTCATCCGTTAATGCCCGGGTTTCACTGTGTTTTTTACCAGATCCTCCTTTGCACGCGTCTCCGCGCCTCGGACGCCGTCCTGCTCCTGCTCCTGCTCCGGGCAGAGGAACAAAGGGGAGCAGCTGAGGTTCTCTCTGGGCTGGTCCCCAGGAGCTGCCGGCGGAATGGGGTCCGCGGGGGCGCGAGGACTGACAGGTGAGGCCCCCGCAGGGCCTGCGTAGCTTGCCTTTCGCACGTGCTGGTAGGGGAGGGACGGGAAAGAATGTTCTGGAAGGCCCGCAGCTGGGCATTTGGTGAAGGTGACGCGCTGGTGGGGTCCGCAAGGCTCTGGGCCTGGACCCTCCCACCTGCCTGCAGCCCAGCGTGGGGAGGAGCTGGGCCGTTGTAACCCCCACCCCCAGTTTTGGCCTGAACACGGGGACACAGATCTCTCGATTTGGGTGGCAAAGCTTCCCTCAGACGCTGCTCTAAAATGTGCAGACGCCTGCTTCTTTTCGGGACAGAAGAGCTTGGACTCTGACAAACGACACATTTCAGTTTATTTATGTTCTAGAATGCCTGATTATAAGGACGTGTGGGGACCAGGAGCGACGTGATTATTTATGCTGCTCTCGTCCCGCGGTCTCCACCAGAAGGGGGGTCTGAGGCAACTGGGGCCCCAGGGCCCTTGTTGGCAGGGCTCTGGGCTGCTTCTAAGCCTTCGGACCGTCCAGACCGAGGCCCAGCAGTCACCTCATTTCAGGTGTTTAGGGAAGGATGCGCCGTCCCCCAGTGGGGTGTCCCCCCAGCCGGTATCATCCCAAAGCTGTTCCCTTATTGGGGGGGGGCCGTGGACCCCTCCGAGCACCAGCCCGGCTCCAGTCAACCCTGGGAGGTCACGGAGCAGCCCAGACCCCCACCCTTTGCAGGACCGTTTCCCTCCTGTGGAGGGGCTGCTGGGGAGGGGGCTGTGTTCCAACTTGCCCCTTCCCCGGGGGTTGGGGGGCTCTGGAGGGAAGCGGGGTTGGGCTAATGGACTCACTCCTGCGTCTCTCCTGGGAAGGGGCTTGTATCTGTGCTGTTTGTCGGGACCCCAGACACGGCCCCAAAATTGCACCGTGAGTGAGTGAGCTTCCCGGGGCCCCGTCTCCACCTTCTCACGCACCTGGAGACACTGCGAATTCGATGCTGGCCCTCTAACAGCAGAGTCCAGAGCCTCCCGCCCATGACCTTGCCTGCTTGCAGTGTCCCCGAACACGAGCCCTTCCGGGGCTTTCTGCAGGGCTGCGGATGTGAGGGTCGATCCTCCTCCTCCACCCCTCCCCTCCCCTCCCCTCCCCTGCCCCTGCCCCGCCCCTGCCCCGCCCCTGCCCCGCCCCACCCCTCCCTTGCCCCTCCCCACCCCTCCCCAGCCCCTCCCCCACCCCTCTCCTCCCCTGCCCTCCCCTCCCCCCTGCCCTCCCCCTGCCCCCTCCCCTCCCCTCCCCTCCCCCGCTGCTCCCCTGCCCTCCCCCTGCCCTCCCCCTCCCCGCCCCTCCCCTCCCCCTCCCCACCCCTCCTCCCCTGCCCCTCCCCTGCCCTCCCCTGCCCTGCCCCTCCCCTCCCCTCCCCCACCCCGCCCTGCCCCGCCCCTCCCCCGCCCCCTCCCCCACCCCCCCTGCCCCTCCCTGCCCCTCCCCCGCCCCTCCCCTGCCCTCCTGAGTGAGGCTACTTCACGATTGCCACTGCTTCCACAACACATATATGAAAACGAGTCTTTGTCAAAGTTCAGGCATCAAACCGAACCTCACCTTCTTGCTACCTATGTGAACAGTTGGCCCGAATCTGCAGATCTTCGTGGTGGCTCCGCTCTGCAAAGCCCCCAAGTGTGAATGTCCCACCGGCTTACTTCCCAGTGACCATGAGTTGAAAGCCACGCACTCGTGGGGTTGGAGGTTTCAGTCGGGTCAGTTCAGCTCTTCAGAGAGACCCTGAGTCGGCCCTGCCTGTCGGTTACCAGGAAGAGGACGTGAGTGGCCCCCGTGTTGCGGGGGGCAGACCCCCGACCCTTTTCTGCTCCGATGAGCCTCTGCCCTCCCCCCTCCACGCCGTGGCTGCCACTCGCCCGCCCCTCTCACAGTTGCGGGGTCACCCGGGCCAGGAGGCTGGGCGTCCTGCGGGTCAGTCGTGGGGCCAGGCGTGGTCTCCACCCGGTCCGGGGGCACAGAGCAGCACGCCGTGCGGCAGGCGGGGGCACCCAGAGATGGGGGCTCAGCCTGGGTCTCCCGCTGGGCTCATCTCGCCGCCTTCAGGGGCTGGTGCCCCACGTCCCGATGCTGATGCCCTCCCTACCTACCCGAGCCTCGGCTCAGGGGAGGGGTCTGCGCTCCTGTGCCGGGACAGATGAGCTCATCGGAGCCCCCTCCTCTGGAGGGTCATCGCCCCTGGCTGGGGTTGGGGGTCCCCAGAGCGGCAGCCCTGGCCGACCTCTCTCGCTGCGTCCTTTCTGGGTGAGAGCTCCAGCCTCCTGCTGGCTCCTGTTACCTGGGCCGCTGGAGGCCCTCACCTGTGACCGCTGCCGCCTGGTAGGGACTCTGGAGAAGCCAGAGCACGGTGAGGGGCTCCAGGCAGGAGCATGTGAGGGGGCGGTCAGGGAGGCCACCTGGGAGGTGATGGGAGCAAAGCTGGGCCGGGCGGGGGGGGAGCTCCCACATCTCAGGGCAGTGGGGATGAGCGCCAGGCAGACAGTGTGCCTGCGGTGTAGACGGCAGGGCCGAGGGAGGGGGAGACCTGACCTGGTGTGTGTGGGGGGGTGGGGGTCGTGGGGCTCTCTTGCCAGGTGCACATTAAGGATGGCTGGGTCTTCCTGGATCCCGTCAGCAGCACGTAATGCCCGTCTCCATCGTGAGGACGTCCCCTGCCCTTAAACCTGCTCGGTGCGGGGATGAGACGACTCTGGCGTTTCGTGGTTGGTGTTGGGGCGGCGCGTCCTTCTCTGTCCCTTTGCCCGTATCCACCTGGGCCTTTGTGTGTGACATGAGTTGCTTGATACAACGTATATTTGGGTCTTGTTTTTTTTTTTTTTTACCTGCTCTGACAGTCTCTGTGTTTTTGCTGGTGTCCTTGTACCACTCACGTTCAAAGTGACTACTGGGGCGCCTGAGTGGCTCTGTGGGTTCAGTGTCCAACTCTCGGCTTCGCCTCAGGTCATGATCTCACAGTTCATGGGATCGAGCCCCGGGTCGGGCTCTGCACTGACAGCACAGAGCCTGCTTGCGATTCTCCCTCTCCCTCTCCCTCTCCCTCTCCCTCTCCCTCTCCCTCTCCCTCTCCCTCTCCCTCTCCCTCCCTCTCTCTGTCTCTGTCTCTGTCTCTGTCTCTGTCTCTGTCTCTCTCAAACAAATACGGTGACCACTGATACAGTTGGATTAGCACCCTGCACATTGGTTCCTATTTGAAGTTCGTCGTCCTTCGCCCTTTGTAACTTCCTTGGTGGTCTGGTCTTTCTCCGCCTTTGCTGTTAACTGAGCGTTTGCATGATTCCATTTTCTCTCCTCTCTCAGCGTGTCTATTATTACCGCTTCCGTTTTGTTTTTTTAACCTTTTAGTGGTTGCCCTGGAGTTTGCGGTGTCCATTCATAACTAGCGCCAATCCCCTTTGATTAGGACCTTCCCGCTGCGGGGACGGTGCAAGTGCCTCACGGGGGGGGCGGTGGGCGCTCCCAGTCCCTCCCCCTGCTCCTCATCCATAAGCTCGAATCACCAAACACGTTGTTACTGCTTCACTTACTGAGACATAACCGACATACAATATACTAGTTTCTTGGCTTTTTGACGCTGGCCATCCTGACAGGTGTGAGGTGAGTCGTGCTTTGGGTTGGCGTTTCCCTGACGAGCAGTGATGTTGAGCATCTTTTCATGTGTCTGCTGGCCGTCGGGATGTCTTCTTTGGAGAGATGTCTGTTCATGTCTTCTGCCTACTTTTACACCAGATTGTGTATTTTTTGGCTTTTGAGTCATAGGAGTTCCTTATATATTTTGGATGTTAGTCCTTATCAGGTATGTTTGCAAATATTTGCTTCCGTTCCATAGGCTGCCTTTCCATTTTGCCGATGGTTTCCTTTGCTGTGCAGAATCTTTTTGGTTTGATGTGGTCCCACTTGTTCGTTTTTACATTGTTGTCTTTACTTTCGAAGTCAGATCCAAAAAATCATCACCAAGGCCGATGTCGGCGAGCTCACTGCCTGTGTTTTCCTCTAGGGTTTACGGTTCTAAGTCTTACTTTCAAGTCTTGAATCCATTTTGGTTTAATTTTTGTGTACGGTGTGAGAAAGTAGTCTGGTTTCCTTCTTTTGCTTGTGGCCGCCCAGCTTTCCCAACACAATTTGTTGAAAAGACTGTCTTTTCCCTGCTGTATATTCTTTCCCCCTTTAGTATAAAGTAATTGACCATACGTGCATGGTTTACTTCTGGGCTTTCTATTCTGTTCCATTGATCTGTGTGTCTGTTTTGTGCTAATCCCACAAATTTTGATTACTATGATCTATAATATAGTTTGAAACAGGGAGCATGGTGCCTCCAACTTTGTTCTTTCCCAAGATTTGTTTGACTATTTGGAGTCTTTTGTGGTTTCATATGAATTTTAGAATTATTTGCTCTATTTCTGTGAAAACTGCCGTTGGAATTTTGATAGGGATCACATGGAATCTGTAGGTTGCTTTGGGTAGTGTGGACATTTTAACACAATGAATTCTTCCAACTCATGAGCGTGGAATATCTTTCCATTTTTTCGTATCTTTTAAAATTTCTTTCATCAGTGTCTTATAGTTTTCAATGCACTGGTGTTTCACCTCCTTGGTTAAATTTATTCCTAGATGTTTAAATCTTTCTGATACAATTGTAAAGGAGATTGCTTTCTTAATTTCTCATTCTGATAGCTCATTGTTAGTGTATAGAAATGCAACAGATTTCTGTCTGCTGATTTTGTATCCTGTGACTTTACTGAATTCGTCTATCAGGTCTTGCCGTTGTTTGGTACAGTCTTTTTTTTTTTGTTTTAAACATTTTCTTAAAAAATTTTTTTTTACTGTTTATTTATTTTTGAGAGAGAGAGAGAGACAGAGTCCAAGCAGAGGAGGCAGAGAGAGACACACGCACACAGAACCCAAATCAGGCTCCAGGCTCTGAGCTGTCAGCACAGACAGCTTGAACTCACACCGTGGGGCTTGAACTCACAAATCGTGAGATCGTCACCTGAGTTGAAGTTGGACGCTTAGCTGACTGAACCACCAAGGAGCCCCTGTTTGGTGGAGACTTTAGAGGTTTCTATATATAGCATCGTGTCATCTACAAATAATGACAGTTTCACTTCCTCCTTTCCAATTTGAATGTCTCTTATTTCTTTTTCTTGTCTGATTGCTATGGTTAGGATTTCCAGTACTATGTTAAATAAAAGTGGTGAGAGTGGACATCCTTGTCCTGTTCCTGGTCTTTGAGGGACTAAAATCTTTCAGCTTTCCCCCACTGAGCGTGCTGCGAGCCGTGGGCTTGTCGTATACGGCCTTTATTATGTTGAGGTACGTTCCCTCTATGCTCACTTTGTTGAGAGTTTTTATCATAAGTGATGTTGAATTTAGTCAAATGCTTTTCCTGCATCTTTTGAAATGATTGTATGATTTTCATTCCTCATTTTGTTAACGTGGTGTCCACATGGGTTGATATGTGAATACTATGATGTTTTTGAACAAACTCTTATCTGTTAGATCAGTGAAGGATAAGGAAAACAAAAGTTTTAATTTGCCCTCATTCATTCATTCATTTTCTGACATGTTTCCTTTCCTTAACTCAAGTCTGAGACATGCAGTTCTTTCTCTTGCATTCCTGTATCTATGCAGGAGCCTGTGTGCGGGTCCTGGGGTCTCCTGTGGAGCCTGCTGAGGGGGGCGCTCAGACAAGGACCTGACCAGAATCGCAGGGGATGCTGTGTACAGGCAGGAGGCCAGGTGCTATGGGGAGAGGAGGGCATGGCTTTGCCCCTTGCCCACGTACCCAGGGGTGGGGGTGAGCAAGCCCCATCCCCTGCTTTGTCACTGCCCAGAGATGCTTGGGTGCTAGGTGGCACTCAGTGGACCAGCAGGAAGACCTCTCCCTCTGTGGGGGCAGCCCCCCGGGCACTGCAGGAGGGGATCCCGGGGCAGGAGCCGATGTCACGGATTCTAGACCCCTTGTGCGGTGGGAGCTAGGGTGTGGTTCCCACTGTCAGGGAGCCAAGATCCCAGGCTGGAGCTTTCTTCTGCCCATGCCAGGGCCCTGGCCAGCTCAGAGCCTGACATGGCGGGGGAGCTCGGTCAGTGTCCGCCTAGCTAGGACGGTAACCATCACCTGTCACCATCGCCTGTCAGGCTGCACGCTCTGGGGGATCGGCTCCTCCTCTGACCTCCGGGCAGAACCAGCCAGACCGCCCCGGGTCACCCGTGACCTGCACATGCCTTGGCTGCTCCTCCCACACCCTGAATCGTGCAGAGGGCTCATCCCGCCTTCCCATGGGTACACGTGGTCACGGTGGGAGATCCTGGGTTTTACCATCTGTTTTCCCCAGAGGTGGCCACCAGGCGTGGCTAATGACACGGGTGCAAGAGCCATGCTGGAGGGAAGAATCAGAGCAGATGGCTCAGAAATGTTCTCCCAAATGGCATTTCCTCTGCAGGGAGCAGGGATGGGCGGGGCGTTAGGAAGGAAGCGGGGGCTGGAGGGTTGGGCGTGAGCCCAGGGCCCAGGACGTGGCCACTGGCTTCCACTTGGAGTCCCCACGTGCCACCAGCAGAGATGGACGCCGGACAAGTTCTGCAGCAGGTGCCGAGGGGGCCTCACGACCCTGTGCCTGGAGGGCCACTGGGCTACCGGAACATTCTGTTTGCAGGAAGCCCCTCCCCTGCATTGCTCAGGTCCATATGCTGGGGGCTGGTCCGCCGTCCCTGGGACATAGCACTGCTTTTGGTTCTGTGTCTGTGTCTGTGTGTCTGTCTCCCTCTCACCTGGGTGAGGGAGACAAGTTCTGGAATGTTCCACCCTGTCTTGCCCACAGGTCAAGAACCATTGTGGGGTGCTGCTAACAAAAGGGATATCCGCCAAGTGGAGGGTGGAGACCGTCCTCAGGGCTGCAGCTCTGGGAACAGGGTGTGGGAGCCGTCCACACCGCAGCCACGAGCAGCCCTCAGAGCCCCCCGTCTGGGCGGGAACAGGCTCGTCGTGTGCGCCCCGGGCTCCACGGAGAACGTGCCTGGGACGTGGACGGCCGCCTTTCGGGGCCTGTTGGCTCTCTCGGGGCGCAGGGTGTTCCTCCCCAGGTCAGCGTCCAGAGACCACCTGGGGCGGAGGGGGTCATTGCTCTGATGGTGGTGGCGACATCCAGCCCCTGCGCCCTCTGTCTGTGGTTCTGGGGCTGGAGACTGGATCCAGGTGCAGGCACTGAGTGGGGGTGGTGACTCCTCCTGGGCAGGGTCCTCGGCCTCCTCGCCTCACCCTCGGCCTCCCTTTGTGGGAGGAGCGAGCGACACGCTGTTGTCCGCTCAGCCCTCCTGCCTGGGGGCTGCGGGTTCAGGGGCATCTGGCAGGCGTCTGGGGTCGGGAGTGGCTGCCCCTCCCACCTGCTGCCTGGCCCGTGGTGGCCCCTGTCCTTCCGCCGCTGGCTGACAGGACCCCCGGCTGCTGTCAGGGAGCCAGACTCGGTCGCAGCACCCAACCCCCGGCTCTGGCCAGAGGCGGCCACCCTCACATCATGGTGGTCACCGCAGCGTCCTCCGGGCCTTCCCGGGACCACGGTCAGCTGGCGGTGCGTCCCCAGCAGGCCGCTGGTCCACCGGGGGGCCTCGCCCTCTCCTGGACCCGCAGGCTCGGTGGGGTGCGGGCCTTTCCGCTCCCAGCACGTGTGTTCTCGCATGGAGAGGCACCAGGCCACTTGCCCTGGTCCCACGTCACCAGGAGGCTGGAGGGACGCAGCTCTTACAAGTGGGGTCTTCTGTGCTGTCTTCACAGGGGCCGCTAGCCCACAGGGTCCCGAGGAGTCTGGGCTGGTAATCTCGTGCAGGCGTGCCCGTCCCCGTACCGCAGCCTGGCCGTGGCCTGCAGGGTTCGAGGGCTGCTCCCCCACCCAGCCCCGGTCAAGGGCTTCAGAGAAGTGTCCTTCTTTCTCCCTTTGGATGCTAGCTGTGGTTGGGCCTGAGCTGGGGTGTTTGCCGGAACAGAATGATGCCCGTCCAGGAGGCTCTGATCGCACCTTCCCCCAGATCACTCCCCGGGTCGCCAGGAGCCATCGACGTCCATGTCCCTGGGGCCCCTGATTTTTCTCCAAATGTGGAGCGGTTCCTGTTCTGCAAACTTCCCACCTGTCAGTGTGGACGGAGATGCATTTACTTATGAACGAAATTAGAGCAGGCGTATTAATAACTCATATGAACTCATTTTTCTAAGAATTTGATGGAAGAATTCGTTGGTATTAAAAATGCTGTGATTTTTAATCGTTATTGCTTGTTATTTTAAAGCAGAATGCATTTTAAATAGCTCAACAAACTGTCTAATTAACCACTTTGTTTACATAAACAACAGGCCTTGAAAATGGGAGGGGCCTCTCCTCCAGAGTTATTGGGAACGGCGGAAGGTTCTGGAAGACGCGTCTATTAAGGAGGTCGCTTCTGCTTGGCAACAAACCGGACCACGAGGCTGGATCAGGTTCGGTGTGAATGTCCACAGTGGGCGGCCACGAGACTGGGTCAGGCTGGGGGTGGGTGTCCACACGGGGCAGCTGGGCCTGCACGCTGACCTCCCATGGATGCTGTCGCTCTGGTCTGGGAGAAATCCCACAGCAGCTCAGTGGACCCCGACCACCACAGCAGCCACGGGTGTGAGCCACTGCCTGCCGGCCGTCTCTTCCGCTCCGCACTGGGGCTTCCTGCCCCTTCAGGGGATTTTGGGGTCCGGGAGGAGGTGAGACGCTGCCCTGTGTAGAGTCTGCCGTCCCTTGTTGGGGGGACGGTGGGATTCCCTGAAAGGCGCTGTCCCATGTCCCCTGTGGTCTGGGGGAGCAGCTCCCCACCGCCCGTCCGGGCCTGAGTGCGTGGGTGGGGGCTCCCCCTCGCCGGCCCCCCTCCCTGGTCTTCGGGCCGAGAACGAGCTGTGGAGACAGGGCCCTGTGTGCCTTGGGCACCGTGTCACCTCAGCGAGGGCCTCAGGGTCCTAACTGCGAGGTCAGTGCTGGGCGGGAGGACGTATGTTAGACCCGCCAGAAGTGGCCCGTGCCTTTCTTCCTCCTTCCTGCTCTCGGATCCTAAACCCGTCCCGGGTTCAACAGTGGTCTCAATCGGAATGGTGGCGTCGCAGGACCTCAGGGTGACAGTGTATGGAGATGGGGTCTTTGTGGGGGGGATGTAGGTGAAATGAGGTCATAGGTGACCCTGATCCCATGTGATGGGTGTCCCTATGAGAAGAGGAGGTCAGGGCACACACACAGAGGGACGACCCCGTGAGGACACAGGAGGGATGGCGTCTACACGGCAAACAGAAGCCTCGGCAGGTACCAGCCCCCCACACACCTGGATCTCGGCCTCTGGCCTCCAGAACCGCGAGAGGAGGGAGGTCTGTCATCGAAAGTGCCGCAGTGCTGTGTCACGGGGGCCCCAGTGAAGGAACACACACCGGTCCCTGCTGTCCCCCAAGCAGCACCCAGCATCCCGCCAGGAGGTCAGTGACCCCACAGCTTTGGTCGGGGGTGGGGGGGGGGTGGGACGGCAGCCTGATGCACAGGCCCGGGTGCTGCACAGAAATAGGGTCGATTCAAACAGGCGCTGGGCCTCCCCTCTTCTGCTCCCTCGCTCGGCTTCCGGTCTCCATCCTCCTCGTGGGCACAGCCTGTTGTGCACAGAAAGAGCCAGAACAGAAAGAGCTTTCCGCTGGGGACGGGTCTGTCAGACTGGATGGGCATGTCAGCTCAGAGTCCCTGATTCCTGGGGTCCCGAGACCTGGAAAGGTCCAGCGGGTGTGGGCATCAGGTTGTGGGCATTGAGGAGAGGCCGGGGGCCTCCTCGGGGCCGGGACCGCGGTGATTCGACTGAGATGCTGAGCGTCAGGGGCTGCAGGGCCTCTCATGTGTCAGGTGGGGCCTTGTGTGTGGCTGTATGTCTATTGCACGTGTCCCTTCTGAGGCCTGTGAGCGCCGGGTGTGGGCATCCCAGTCCCCGGGCCGGGCAAGAAGCCCACGGAGCCGACGTGGGTCCCACGGAAGGACCGCGGGGACACAGTGCATCACCCACAGGAAGCCCAGCAGGGACTCACGGGGCCAGAGACTAGACCTGATTCCTGCTGATTGACTTCGCCTCGAAAGGGAATTTAACAATGAAAAGTTAATTCCTCCTTGAAGCTTTTATAAGGGGAGAGGGCTCACATCCACGGCCTCCCCCGGCCCCGGGGCACAGGGAGGACTGACCATGTGCCCCGAGGGCCAGCTCCTTGGTGGGCCCGGTGGAGCCTGGGGGGCAGGAGGAACCCCGCCCACATGGCCCCATGTACCCTTCCCCAGGTGTTCCCGTGGGACCCGCCGGCCACCCTGCCCAGGGTGCAGTGGGACTTTCTGGCCGTCTGCCCTCTGCCTCCCTCGGGAGATGAGCCCCTCACGGAGTCAGTGACTCCAGGCCGGCTCAGGTGTGGCCAGGGTTGGGGCGGGGGCGTCCAGCTGTGGGGGCGGAGGGTGAGTGGCCCACGTGGTGTATGGGGTCTGGGGTGGAAGGTTCCCGTGGATGCCCCTTCCTCCGAGGCTGGAGGCAGAGCCCAGACCCGGGGTCTCCTCCGGGTGGGGGTGGTCCGGGGGCCGGGAGGCCACAGAGGGTGTGCGGGTCTGATGGCAGTGCCTCACAGGGCAGGTGTCTGATGGAGGAGGGGGGCAGATACGCGTCCGTGTGCCACGCGCAGGGGTGGGGTCAGGGGGACGTGGCCTCCTTGGGCGGAACGTAAGGTGGGCGTGCGGCGCCTTGCAGACCACAGACCAAGGGCTCCAGTGACACTGTGGGCCTTTGGGGGAAGGGAGGGAACAGGGAGCCCTGCGGGGGAGGGGTGTCGCGCTTTAACCATGAAGGTGCTGGCTGCGGCTGCCCCCAAGGTCTCCTGCGTGCCACGGTCAACAGAGGGCTGCCCGTCCCCTGAGCTGCGAGGGTGGGGGGGGGGGGGCACCAAACAAGCAGGTGGCAGGCGGGGGGACGGTGAGTGCAGCGCCTCCCCTGGGGCCACCGAGGGCCCCGCGGGCTGATGGCTCCAGTAAGATTCCTGTAGCAGGAGGGCCCTGGAGGCGCGTCAGGGTTTCCAGGCTTCTCTTCCCTGTTCTTCAGGGCAGCACGTCCCCTCCCCCGACAGAACCCCCGGGGCCTGCCTGGCGGAGCCTGTCTGTGGGTCTTGCTCGTGGGGCCCGTCCGTGGGGCCTCCCGGGGCCCAGGCTATTGACGTTCTCGCCCCAGACGCTCACACAGGGCACCCTTGTGCCGCGTTCCTTAGGGTGTCCGCCCCGTCACCGCCTGGATTTCCTGCAGGCCCAGGGTCCCCTTAGCTGTCTGCACGTGGGCTGGAGTCTGCGCACTCACTCTTGGGGCCATTTCCTCACGCCGTGCGGCCACCGTGTCCTGCTCAGAGACCCCATGTGGCCGCCCCACTCCCCGGCCCGTGCCCGGTGGCTCCTGGGGCCAGCTGTCTCTGCCTCAGAGGGTGTCCTCGAGGGAGGGGCCTGTCAGCACGGCAGACGGGGACCACGAGCGTCCACGTTTGTGGGCAGGCCCCCTTCCTACATCAGTTCTCAAAACGCGGCGTCTGTGTGTGAAACGGGATCGGGGTCCGCAGGAAGGGTTCTGGCGGCACGTTTGGCTCAGGGAGACGTGCGCCTTCTCCTGGGCCTGCGGTCAGGGCTCCAGGGAGCAGGAGATGCACCTCGGGCGCAGCGTGCTGGGCTCTCAGGGTTCCCACCCTGCTTCTTTCTGCTCGGGACCAGCAGCCCCAGCCTCCGCAGCTAACCCGTCCAGATCTGAGCGTGGGACCCTCACGTGGCGCTCTTGGCCAGCACGTTTCCCTTGGACCTCCTGGCGGGCAGCCTGGCGCAGTGGTGTAGCCGTGTCCCCGCAGACGTCACCATGGAGCTTCGTGAGACGGTGGCCACGTGGCTCTGAGTGTTGGGGGGGTGGTGTCGGCAGTGAGGGCAGGTTACGGGCCCCCGAGAGCCTGGTTCCGTTTGTGAACAGGGCGTGGGCACCAAAGGGGACTTGGAAAGCGGTCCTCACGTGTCTCGGCCCATCGGGACGTCCGTAGCAAAGGCACCGTGGACAGGGGCTCACACAGACGAGTTCATTCCCATCTTCTGGAGGCGGGGAACTCCCAAGACCACGGCGCCACAGACCCGCCATCGGGTGAGGCCGCCTCCTCGCCGTGTCCTCCGGAGGTGGAAGGGGACCAATTGTTTTGGGGGCCACGGAGGGGGACAGCACGTCAACATATGCATTGGGGGGGGGGGGGCGGGCGCTCAGAGCACAGCAGTGCCCTTCACCCCCGGCCCCTTCGCTTCCCAGGTGGACTTCCAAGTCCTGGGGCGGCAGCTGAATTCCCACCAGACCCGGGGGGTGGGTCAGCAGGGCCAGAGCAGCGGGAGCTCAGTCCTCGCACGCGCTGAAATCCAGCAGGAGCACACGGGACCCCAACTCGGGGACCCTTCCGCTTTCGAATGTTCCACCGGCCAAGTGCTGGCCAGGAGGTTAGCAGTGTCACCGGGCTGAGGATATTTTTAGTTGATAGACCTCAACTTTGACTTGTCCCTGATTTGAAAACATGCTTTTGTTGTAAAACTGAAAAAAAAAAAAAAAAAGCTTGTTAGAGAGGGGCTGGAAAACACTGAAAGACACTAAGAAGAAAATTAAAAATAAATCATCCATAGCTTGACTGCGCAGAGCTCATTCCTGTTAATTTTTTTGGTGTGTTTCCTACCAAAGTTATATCTTTGTAAGGTTGTCATATCGAGAGCACAGGGGTCACGTCCCACACCCACCCTGTCCTTAAAATAGAATGGTGGGTTCCTAATTAAGAGCTTCTTTCGTTATCACGAGTAATAAGCTGTAGCCAGATCTGCATGTGTGGATTGTGAATTCTCCTCTTTTCTTCTCTTTTTGTATCGAATTATTGATGCCACGAATACAAGTGAATCTCTGATTCTCCTGCTGACTCCCAATTAGAACAAAACAGAGACATTTAACTGCTGTGTGTTGGAAGTCTGGCCTTTGAAGAGCAGGAGGGTGGGGCCCGTGAGCCCCTTGGTGACCCCAGGACCGGGGAGACGCGGGGGCGCCCCGAGGGCGGGTCTGGTTGGTGCCCGGTGGTAGCCTCTGGGAAAAGCTGAGTTAATTGGTTAAGTGGGGGCCGGTTCCCCGGAGCCTCGTGCTTCTGAGACAGCCGGGCGATGGACGAGGCCCAGCCGGCCGGTCAGCTGGAGACCGCTTGCCCGACACCCCCCGTCCATGGGGCCCCGGGAGCCTGCCCAGTGCAAGCTTCGGGGCGCCCGGCAACGTGAATGCCTCTAGACCTGGCACGCTCGGGCGTTGTGGGGATAGCGTGCCCACCCGGGAGGCCCTTCACCGAGGCAGCGCCCCCCCCCGCCCCCCCGTCCCATGTCCCCCTTCCGGCAGAGCAGAGAATCCCTCACCTCTGCAGGATCGCCGCTTCCGCGGCCCCTCCTGGGCACGAGGCCCGGCCGGTGGGCACCACCCTGGAAACCTCAGGGGCCTGTTGGCAAGCAGGGCAGCCGCACGCGGTCCAGCGGTAGCATGACTGAAATGCAAACTGTCCTGTGACCCCACTCCCTCCCCCAGGTCATTGTGGGTGCCCTGCTGCCGCTGATGAGTGGGCCTCCCAGGATAATGCAGTTTTAGTCAACAGCAGGATTGTTAAATATATGAAATTCTTTTTTTAAATAAAAACGTTTATGAGAGAGAGAGAGAGAAGGAATGGGAGTGGGGGAGGGGCAGAGAGAGGGAGACACAGAATCGGAAGGAGGCTCCAGGCTCTGAGCCGTCAGCACAGAGCCCCACGCGGGGCTCGAACCCACAGACCGCGAGATCATGACCTGAGCCAAAGTTGGACGCCACCCGGGTGCCCATAAATATATATGATTCTGAGCCAGTGTTACAAGGTCAAGAAACACTTGCAACGCACCTGCTTAGTCCAGGGGAGGTGAGAGGGCGGGGCCGTGAACAGTGTTCGGAGTGAACACACACGCTCTGGTCCGTGGGGGTCGGGGTAGGACGGGGGGCCCAGGGCCGGGCTGGCGGGCATCTCTCACACAGATAAAATCACATAAGCCACGAAAGAAAAAAAAAAATCAATGAATTGTACTTGGTCCAAATTAAAAACATTCCCTATTTGAAGGTTACCATCGAGGGGCACCCGGGGGGCTCAGTCCGTTAAGCGTCCGACTCTTTGGGCTCAGGTCATGGGCTCACGGCTTCATGAGTCTGAGCCCCACGTCGGGCTCTGTGCTGACCGCATGGAAACTGCTCGGGATTCTCTCTCTCTCTCCGGCCCTCCCCCATTTTCTCTCTCTCTCTCAAAACAAATAAAAAACTCAAGAGAAAGTTACCATCAAGAAAAGGACAAAGCGAGCCACAAAGTAGCGGCAAACGGTCATCCGTACATCTCAGGAAAGACTTTTGTCCAGAATAGGAAGAACGGGTCTAACTCAAACATCGCAATTTTAAAGGCAAGATCGAAACGTGTGAACAGACACTTCACAAGAGACTGTGGTAACTGCTGCTGTGCACAAGAAGACAGGAGACCCACATCCCACAGGGCTCAGCTCGCGCTCCAGTGCTCACGTGCCGCGAGGCCGGGGCCGGGCGCCGTGCGTTTCTCTTCTGAACGGGGAGCGTGCGGCCCGACAGACAACCACTCAGAATGGAGCGTGGGCCGCAGGCTCTCTGCAAACACGCTGAGCGAGAGAAGCAGACACAGAGGGCGTCCTGTCACGTCTGTTTGTCTTAAAATCCCACGACGGTGACAGAGCTGGCCCGTGGCCGGTTGGCGTCACGGGATGGGCTCGGGAGATGCGGGTACGGGGGGGGGGGGGGCACATCGGGCAAAACCCATGAAACGGTACTCTTGAAATGGGTGAATTTTATTTTTTATCAGTACATCTCAACAAAGTGGGATTCAAACGACCTGGAACTCATGAGAAGGGATCGACAAATGCGTGCACACACACGCGCACAGGCTGCGTACATCGCTACACAGGCGCACATGTGCGTGCGTTCACGTGTACGTGTGTTTTAAAGGGATGAATAAGCATATCTTTACACACTACGCGGATTTATGTATTTAAGTGGAAAATTGTACTGAAAATTTAAGTGGATCGTTGACTGATTGAGATCGATCGACGCTGCCAGTGAGAGTGCGGTCGGCCCTCCCTCACATCGTCCAGGCCCCGGCTCGGGTCAGTCACCCGGCAGGTGGGCCCCCCGGGCAGGGAGACCCCAGCTTCCGTGCTCCGACACAGGAGGCGAGGTCGGTGCGCTCTCACTCCCTTTCCCGGTCTCGGCGCCTTGCACGTTGTCACGTGCTGTCATAGTGAGCACGCGTACACCGGGTCCAGGGATGTGGGTCCTGGCTTCGTGTCTACACCCCTGGAAGAAACCGCTGCTCGTGTGAAGGGTGTTTGT
Source organism: Panthera onca (assembly GCF_046562875.1). Lineage (NCBI taxonomy): Eukaryota > Metazoa > Chordata > Mammalia > Carnivora > Felidae > Panthera > Panthera onca. Next base: position 140,510,317 of record NC_138345.1, on the reverse strand, counting down.
CTGAAATGACAAGACGGGCGTCCAGTGGCTCGGAATTTGCTCTTTGCCACGTGCCTTGCGTGCACTCTGCTCTGTCCCTCTCGGCTCCCGGCCTGAGCACATTTGTAAAACAAACCATTATCTCCCCGGGAAGAGGGCAAACCATCTGTCTGCCCAGCTTCCAGAAGCATCTCCTGAAAACCTCACGTGGGTCTGACGGTGCCAGCTACACACGGTTTACTTTGCTCGGGAGACGTGGAAAAGCTGAAGTCTTTCTGACAGACTCTGACCTTAGTGAGAGCAGGAAGAGTGGGATTTCCCCCGGGGTTGAGCCTGCGGGTGGCTGTTGTCATTTGGGGAAACACTCGCTCACCTTCCTGAGCGCCGGGGGACCAGGGACCCCGTGCGAGAGAGGTCTCGGCCCCTTGGGTCTCAGGTGCATGGGGTCAGCTCGTTGGTCTCACTCCCTGGGTCTCAGCTCCTCTGGCTGTGCTGTGTGAGCATCAGCGCAGGTGACTCGAGAATCTACAGGGACTGGGACAGACTGAGTAGTGACTGGTCTATGTGTTCAGTAGCCCTTCCAAGGTGCTCTCCTCACAAAGTTACAGGGACGCGGAAATGCTGTGACACTGAGTTGTTAGGCTTAATATGTAAAGAGTTTTTTCTTTTTTTTTTTTTTAATGTTTCTGTGAAGGACTTTATTTTTTATTTATTCATTTTCTTAATTTTATTTTTTACTTTTTAAAATTTACATCCAAATTAGCATATAGTGAAACAATGATTTCAGGAGTAGATTCCTTAGTGCCCCTTACCCATTTAGCCCATCCCCCCCCCCCACAACCCCTCCAGTAACCCTCTGTTTGTTCTCCATATTTATGAGTCTCTTATGCTTTGTCCCCCTCCCTGTATATTACTTTTGTTTCCCTTCCCTTATGTTCATCTGTTTTGTCTCTTAAAGTCCTCATAGGAGTGAAGTCCTATGATTTTTGTCTTTCTCTGACTAATTTCACTTAGCATAATACCCTCCAGTTCTATCCACGTAGTTGCAAATGGCAAGATTTCATTCTTTTTGATTGCTGAGTAATACTCCATTGTGTGTGTATATATATATATATATACCACATCTTCTATATCCATTCATCCATTGATGGACATGTGGGCTCTTTCCATACTTTGGCTGTTGTTGATAGGCCCGCTATAAACATGGGGGTGCATGTGTCCCTTCGAAACAGCACCCCTGTATCCTGTGGATAAATGCCTAGTGGTGCAATTGCTGGGTCATAGCATAGTTCTATTTTTAGTTTTTGAGGAACCTCCCTGCTGTTTCCCAGAGTGGCTGCACCAGCTTGCATTCCCACCAACAATGCAAAAGAGATCCTCTCTGTCCGCATCCTCGCCAACATCTGCTGTTGCCTGAGTTGTTCATGTTAGCCATTCTGACGGGTGTGAGGTGGTATCTCATTGTGGTTTTGATTTGTATTTCCCTGATGATGAGTGACGTGGAGCATTTTTTCATGTGTCGGTTGGCCATCTGGATGTCTTCTTTGGAAAAGTGTCTATTTATGTCTTCTGCCCATTTCTTCACTGGATTATTTCATTTTTGGGTGTTGAGTTTGATAAGTTCTTTTTCGATTTTGGATACTAACTCTTTATCTGATATGTCATTTGCAAATATCTTCTCCCATTCTGTCGGTTGCCTTTTAGTTTTGCTGATTGTTTCCTTCGCTGTACAGAAGATTTTATCTTGATGAGGTCCCAGTAGTTCATTTTTGCTTTTATTTCCCTTGCCTCTGGAGATGTGTTGAGTAAGAAGTTGCTGCGGCTGAGGTCAAAGAGGTTCTTGCCTGCTTTCTCCTCAAGGATTTTGATGGCTTCCTGTCTTACATTTAGGTCTTTCATCCATTTTGAGTTTGTTTTTGTGTCTGGTGAAAGAAAGTGGTCCAGGTTCATTCTTCTGCCTGTCACTGTCCAGTTTTCCCAGCACCACGTGCTGAAGAGACTGTCTTTATTCCATTGGATAGTCTTTCCTGCTTTGTCAAAGATTAGTTGGCCATACATTTGTGGGTCCATTTCTGGGTTCTCTATTCTGTTCCATTGATCCGAATGTCTGTTCTTGTGTCAGTATCATATTGTCTTGATGATTATAGCTTTGTAGTATAGCTTGAAGTCTGGGATTGTGATGCCTCCTGCTTTGGTTTTCTTTTTGAAGATCGCTTTGGCTATTCCAGGTCTTTTCTGGTTCCATATAAATTTCAGGATTATTTGTTCTAGCCCTATGAAGAATGCTGGTGTTACTTTGATAGGGATTGCGTTGAATATGCAGATTGCTTTGGGTAGTATCGACACTTTAACAATACTTGTTCTTCCTATCCAGAACCATGGAATCTTTTTCCATTTTTTTGTGTCTTCTTCAATTTCTTTCATAAGCTTTCTATAGTTTTCAGCGCATAGATTTTTCACCGTTTGGTTAGATTTATTCCTAGGTATTTTATGGTTTTTGGTGCAACTGTAAATGGGATTGATTCCTTGATTTCTCTTTCTGTCGCTTCATTGTTGGTGTATAGGAATGCAACTGATTTCTGTGCATTGATTTTATATCCTGTGACTTTGCTGAATTCATGAATCAATTCTAGCAGTTTTTTGGTGGAATCTTTTGGGTTTTCCGTATAGAGTATCATGTCATCTGCGAAGAGTGAGTTTGATCTCCTCCTGGCCAATTTGGATGGCTTTTATTTCTTTGTGTTGTCTGATTGCAGAGGCTAAGACTTCCACTACTGTGTTGAATAACAGTGGCGAGAGTGGACATCCCCATCTTGTTCCTGATCTTAGGGGGAAAGCTCTCAGTTTTTCCCCATTGAGGAGAATATTAGCATTGGGTCGTTCCTACATGGCTTTTATGATCTCGAGGTAAGCTCCTTCTATCCCTACTTTCTTGAGGGTTTTTATCAAGAAAGGATGCTGTATTTTGTCAAATGCTTTCTCTGCATCTATTGAAAGGATCATATGGTACTTGTCCTTTCTTTTATTGATGTGATGAATCACGTTAATTGTTTTGCTGATATTGAACCAGCCCTGCATCCCAGGTATAAACCCCACTTGGTCGTGATGAATAATTTTTTTAATGTATTGTTGGAGCCGGTTGGCTAATATCTTGTTGAGGATTTTTACATCCATGTTCCTCAGGGAAATCGGTCTATATTCTCCTTTTTAGTGGGGTCTCTGTCTGGTTTTGGAATCAAGGTCATGCTGGCTTCATAGAAAGAGTTTGGAAGTTTTCCTTCCATTTTTATTTTTGGGAACAGCTTCAAGAGAATAGGTGTTAACTCTTCTTTAAATGTTTGGTAGAATTCCCCTGCAAAGCCATCGGGCCCTGGACTCTTGTTTTTTGGCAGATTTTTGATTACTAATTCGATTCCTTACTAGTTCAAATTTTCTATTTCTTCTTGTTTCAGTTTTGGTAGTGTATATGTTTTTAGGAATTTGTCCATTTCTTCCAGATTACCCATTTTATTGGCATATAATTGCTCATAATATTCTTTTACTATTGTTTTTATTTCTGCTGTGTTGGTTGTGATCTCTCCTCTTTCATTCTTGATTTTATTTATTTGGGTCCTTTCCTTTTTCTTTTTGACCAAACTGGCTAGTGGTTTATTAATTTTGTTAATTCTTCAAAGAACCAGCTTCTGGTTTCATTGATCTGTTCTACTGGCTTTTTTTGGTTTCGATAGAATTTCTGCTCTAATCTTTATTATTTCCTGTCTTCTACTGGTTTTGGGTTTTATTTGCTGTTCTTTTTCCAGCTCCTTAAGGCATAAGGTTAGGTTGTGTATCTGAGATCTTTCTTCCTTCTTTAGGAAGGCCTGGATTGCTATATACTTTCCTCTTACGACCACCTTTGCTGCGTCCCAGAGGTTTTGGGTTGTGGTGTTATCATTTTCATTGACTTCCATATACTTTTTAATTTCCTCTTTAAGTGCTTGGTTAGCCCATTCATTCCTTAGTAGGATGTTATTCATTCTCCAAGTATTTGTTACATTTCCAAATTTTTTCTTGTGGTTGATTTCAAGTTTCATAGCATTGTGGTCTGAATATATGCACGGTATGATCTCGATCTTTTTGTACTTACTTAGGGCTGATTTGTGTCCCAGTATGTGGTCTATTCTGGAGAACGTTCCATGTGCCCTGGAGAAGAATGTATATTCTGCTGCCTTAGGATGAAATGTTCTGAATATATCTGTTAAGTCCATCTGGTCCAGTGTGTCATTCAAAGCCATTGTTTCCTTGTTGATTTTTTGATTAGATGATCTGTCCATTGCTGTGAGCGGGGTGTTGAAGTCTCCTACAATTATGGTATTACTATTGATGAGTTTCTTTATGTTTCTTTATGTTTGTGATTAATTGATTTATATATTTGGGTGCCCCCACATTTGGCCCAAAAATGTTTACAATTGTTAGGTCTTCTTGGTCTATAGACCCCTTGATTATGATACAATGCCCTTCTGCATCTCTTGATACAGTCTTTATTTTAAAGTCTAGGTTGTCTGATATAAGTATGGCTACTCCAGATTTCTTTTGTTGACCATTAGCATGATAGATGGTTCTCCATCCCCTTATTTTCAATCTGAACGTGTCTTTAGGTCTAAAGTGGGTCTCCTGTAAACAGCATATAGATGGATCTTGTTTTCTTATCTGTTCTGGTACCGTATGTCTTTTGATTGGGGCATTGAGTCCATTGACATTTAGAGTGAGGACTGAAAGATATGAGTTTATTGACATTATGTTTCTTGTAGAGTTGGAGTTTCTGGTGGTGTCCTCTGGGCCTTTCTAATCTTTGTTGCTTTTGGTATGTATGCATGTAGGTAGGTAGGTATTGATTTATTTATTTATTTATTTATTTTAATTTTTCATCTTTTCTCCCCTCAGAGAGTCCCCCTTAAAATTTCTTGCAGGGCTGGTTTAGTGGTCACAAACTCCTTTCATTTTTGTTTGTCTGGGAAACTTTTTCTCTCTCCTTCTATTTTGAATGACAGCCTTGCTGGATAAAGAATTCTTGGCTGCATATTTTTCTGATCCAGCACACTGAATATATCCTGCCACTCCTTTCTGGCCTGCCAAGTTTCTGTGGCTAGGTGTGCTGCAAACCTGATCTGTCTTCCCTTGTAGGTCAGGGACTTTTATTCCCTTGCTGCTTTCATGATTGTCTCCTTGCCTGAGTATTTTGTGAATTTGACTGTGATATGCCTTGTTGATGGTTGGTTTTTGTTGAATCTAATGGGGGTCCTCTATGCTTCCTGGATTTTGATGTCTGTGTCTTCCCCCAGGTTTTGGGAAGTTTTCCACTGTGATTTGCTCACCTAACCCTTCCACCCCTATTTCTCTCTCTTCCTCTTCTGGGACCCCTATGGTTCTGATGTTCCTTTTTAATGAGTCACCGATTTCTCTAATTCTTAAGTCGTGCTCTTTTGCCTTAATCTCCCTCTTTTTCTCTGCTTCGTTATTCTCTGTAAGTTTGTCCTCTGTATCACTGATTCTCTGTTCTGCCTCGTCCATCCTTGCTGGCGCTGCGCCCATCTGTGATTGCAGCTCAGTTAGAGCATTTTAAATTTCATTCTGGCTATTTTTTACTTCTTTTATCTCTGCAGAAAGGGATTCTAATCTATTTTCGACTCCAGCTAGTATTCTTATTATCGTGATTCTAAATTCTGGTTCAGACATCTTGCTTGTATCTGTGTTGGTTAAATCCCTGGCTGTCGTTTCTTCGTGCTCTTTCTTTTGGGGTGAATTCCTTTGTTTTGTCATTTTGAAGGGACAAAAGGAAATAATGAGGTAGAAAAATTGAAATTAAAAAATATTAAAGTTAAAAATTAAATATCACACACACACACACACACACACACACACACACACAAATTGAATAGATGATGCTAGATCCTAGGTGTGTTTTGATCTGGGTGTTGAAAGTGGTTTGACAGATTAGAGAAAAAAAGGTGGGGGGAAGGAAATCGTTTGAGAATTTGAAAAAAATGAATACACTGAAGTAGACTAAAATGAAATGATGGGGGTAAAATAGAATTTGAAAAAACATACACAAATGTAAAGAATATAGTAGGAAAAATTAAAGAAAAGTATTTTTAATAGAAATTAAAAATAAATGAATTTTTTCATTTTCTGTATTTAAGAAAAAGGAAAAAAAATGAAAAAGAAAAAAGAGAAAAATAAATTGTTTGAGAATTTGACAAAGTGAATACACTGTAGTAGACTACAATAAAATGATGCAAGTAGAATAGAATTTGAAAAAAATTCACATACCAGCAAAAAATATAGTAATAAAAATTAAAAATATTTTTAATAGAAATTGAAAGTAAAAATGAAGTTTTTCTCTTTCTGTATTCAAGAAAAAGAAAAGAAACGAAAAAGAGAAGAAAAGAAAAAGAGAAAAATAAATTGTTTGAAAATTTGACAAAGTGAATACACTGTAGTAGACTAAAATAAAATGATGGAAGTAGAATAGAATTTGAAAAAAATTCACATACCAGCAAAAAATATAGTAATAAAAATTAAAAATATTTTTAATAGAAATTGAAAGTAAAAATGAAGTTTTTCTCTTTCTGCATTCAAGAAAAAGAAAAGAAACGAAAAAGAGAAGAAAAGAAAAAGAGAAAAATAAATTGTTTGAAAATTTGAAAAGGTGAGTACACTGAAGTAGACCAAAATAAAATGATGGAAGTAAAGTAGAATTTGAAAAAATTTACAGAAAAGTAAAAAATATAGTAATAAAAATTAAAGATATTTTTAATAAAAATTGAAAATAAAAATGAATTTTTTCTTTGTGTATTCAAGAAAAAGAAACGAATTGTAAAAGAGAAAAAGGAAAAAGAAAAGAAAATCGAACAGATGAACCTGCCAACAGAGTGAAGTAGGACTGAAATTGTTTCATTTTCCCCTAGAAGTCAGTGTATGTAGCGCTTTATATTCCATAAACTAAGCCGGCGGTGAGGTTTGTGTTCTGGAAGAGCGAAGATGGCCCAGTTGGGCGGGGCTCGGTGTAACAGCTCCGCTCTCCCCTAGATGGCGCTGCCGGCCTCCTGGGGTGGATTGTTCCGGGGCTCGTAGGTACGTCCGCGCATGCGCGGGAGCGGTGACCCATGGCGCCACCCAGCCGCCCGGTCTGTTCTCCCGGATCAGCGGTCGCGCACGGGTCCTCCGTCTTCAGCTCTCGTCCGCTTCCCGCTTTTTCACTGTCCGTGACCAGGCCCCAGGCAGCACCTCTCTCCCGAGTTTTGTCTCAGACGCGGCTGTTCTTCCTGGCCCCTTCCTTCCGAAGGACTGCGGCCTTGCCCCGCTCCGCCCCTCTGCGGGAGGGTCTCACCCAGCAATGGCCGAGTGAGCAATGGCCGAATGTCGGCTGCACCCGGGAACGCTTGCTGGACCCTGCTGCTGCCGGTGCCCCGAGACTGCGGCCAGGTGCCAGCCCGCCCCAGAAAAAGTTCGCGAGCCGGTGTAGCAGCAGCGTTTCAGGGATTATGGGAAATCACAACACACATCTGGCACCAGGCTTCGCCCTCAACGACCTTGTTCCGGCACCAGCGAATGTGGCCGCCTTCCGGGGTCTGCCGGGACCAGGCGGCTTCAACAGTCTCCACCAAATGTCCTTCCGGCAGTGGAACCGCTTTTCCCGTGTGGCCCGAGAACCTCCCAGACGCTACTCTGTTCCTGGGGATTCGCCCTTCCCACCGGAGCACCGCCAGGTAGGGAGCTGCGGAGTTGCAGCCCTTGCGCTCCCTTCGTTTACAGTCTTAATGGAGTTTAAACCCCCTCCTTTCTCCTTTCTCCCTTTTTGGTTTAGTCCCCGCGGCTGTTTCCAGTTTTCCACTTTCTCTCCAGCTGCTTTTGGGGAGGGGTGATTTTCCCGTATTCTTCCCCCTCCCCAGTCTCCGTCCTCTCTCCTCCCTCAAAAGCGGTTCCCTACCTTTTGCGGCTTCTCGCTCCCCGAGTTCAGCTCTCCGCGCCGCGTCCCTGCTGAATTCTGTGGTTCAGGTTGTGCAGACTGTTGTGTTAATCCTCCGATCAGGTTTCTAGGTGTGTAGGACGGTTTAGTGTTGGTCTGGCTGGATTTCATGGACGCGAGACGCACAAAAAGCTTCCATGCAGTTCTGCCATCTTGGCTCCGTAAAGAGTTTTTTCAAACACGAAAGGGTGCACTCGAGAATATGGGGTGCACTTTGGAATATGGGGAGCACTCGGGAGTATTGGGAGCACTCTGGAGTATGGAGCGCATTTAGGAGTGTGGGGACCACTCAGAAAAAGTGGTGCCCTTGGGAGTGTGGGGGTGGGGATCACTAGGGAGAATGGAGCACATTTGGGAGTATGGGGAGCACTCGGGAGTGTGGGAGCACTCGGGGGTATGGGGAGCACTCGGGGGTGTGGAGCATGTCTCTACTTGCCGGTTTGGTGACAAAGTCCATAGGTGGTGCAACGTCACTAGTGGAGGGAAGGGCAAAAGGGGTTTAACCTGCTTGACGCGGTAGGTGCACGCCAGGGAAGCCAGAAGCTTCCTGCTGAGCCAGCACGGTAGGAAACGAACCGCTCAAGTGGAGGGCGGGCAGTGAATTGTCCCCAGACCCGGAGCCGCCTCAGGAGGAGTCCCCTGGAGCGGCCGAGGGAGACGTGGACTCTGGAACTCGCAATCCCCGCCTGCGTCTTGTGCGTCGTCTCTGCCAGGAAGCCCTCCCTCCTGCTCCTCCGAGGCTACGGCCCAGGAGGACATGGCGGCCGGTGCCCGGCCCTCTCTCCCCCTCCGTCTGCCTGGAATTAACCCTGCCCCCCACCCAGCTGAACTGGCTACTGATCCTGCCCGGCAGAAAGGGCGGCTTGGTGGTCAGCCTCGGCCGGGTGTCGGGAGCAGAAATGCCGTGTCTGGGCCCTGCCGTGGACCCCTTATTTCTCTGCTTCTGCCTTAGTGACAGATGCCGGGTGAGTCCTGTGTGCAGTTACATGGTCCCACTTCTGGTCCTGCACCTGGGACCCTACCTCTGGTCTCGTGTCCCCTCTGCGAGCCTGGTGCTTGTCTGGGCCGTGCCGCAGCAGCAAAGAAGCCGTTAGCAGCTGCTGGATCGACTGGGGATGTGACGGTCACCGGACACGTCAGGGCTGACGAGGGGAGTGTGAGCCATGTACCAGGCAGGTGGTGGAGTCAGGGGTGGCTCCCTGGAGGAGGAGGGATCACCCTGTGCCTCGAGGGTTCAGGAGGAGAAGGCTGGACGAAGGTGTGCACAGAGCGTGGAGGCGGGTGGCCGAGGGGCCTGGGGAGGCCACCAGCACTGAAGGGCTTGCCGGGGACACTGGTGCTTCAGGTCCCGAGCCGGGGCCTGGGCTTGGGTGGGACAGAGCGATGGGGATGGGCTGGGACCGTGTCGAATCTTCATTCATTGACACATTGCTGAGGTGTCTGAGGAATGCCTGTGACCAGGGGCCCTTAAAGTTCATAGGACGGGACGGGGAGCAGTGGGGGTCTGGGGAACCTCGTCTCTTCGTGGAGCCTGGGGCTGAGCTCCAGTGCCGTCAGACGTGCAAATGCCACCAGCAAGGTCTCCGTGGCACGTGGCCTCCCCCACGGCTCCTGGCTCTCCCAGAGGCCACGGCCAGTGTTCCGCCGGGGCCATGGTCACACTTCTCAACACAGCACGAGGGCCCACGTTCCCATCTGGGAACAATGACGAATCTCCCGTAACGAATACTGTCAGGAAGTCCCTTTGCTCTCTAAATGGAGGGTGCACAAAATCGTGGTCACTTGCAGAAAGTTTTAAAATCACATGATTCTCAGTTGTTGGCAATGAGTGTGCCGTGGGGCCCCGGCCGGCCCGAGTCCGTGGACGTCCCCGGGCCGTATGGATGTTGTGGACTAAGTGGTCCTTAGCCGCGATGCAGAAGATTCCATTCCTGTGGGCCAGGCTGGGAGTCCGTCTTCCCTCTCGCCCCAGCCCCACGCCTGGCCCGTGGCCGGCGTGTCCCCTGTGCTTCCTTCCAGAGACCCCAGGTGCCCGTGGGGCCTGCACAGCCCGGGCTCCTGGCCTCCCGGCGGACAGCCCCACACCTGCAGGGCCTGCACATGCCGCCCAAGGGGCAGGGAGGCAGGCGGCCTCTGCCTCCAGGGACTGAGCCTCACAGACGGGCAGCACCACCAGCGCGTTCAGATTTGTCGGCGTAAGAAAGAAGAAAAGGTGGGCAGTCGCCAAGGGCGAAGTGGGGGCTGCAGCCCGGGGCCCCTTGCCGAGGGGCGTCCCGGAGGCCAGCTCCTCAGGGGGCAGAGGGCTGATGGGAGGAGGTATTCTTCTGCCTGTGACCACAACTGCCCAGAAGGGACTCCGGCTGGCACGGGTGAGGGCGGCCCCAGGCAGGACTCGGAGACGCTCTGAGCCTTGGTTTGGGGAGGGGGTGAGCATGCCCCCCCGCCATGGTGGCTGTGCCCATGGACGCGACCTGCCCGGGAGGGGCCCGGAGTGACAGCCCCAGGCGGGGTGGGGCCCTTTCTGGCTGCGTGGTCTCGGCGACTGGGTGTGAATGAGTTGCTGGTCTTGTGGCCGGTGGACCCCAGGAACCTCCAGGTTCACGGAAAGGGCGGGGGGAGAAACAAACCCATGGGGGCCTGCCGTGTTCCTCGTGGACGGGACTTTACAGAACCCGAGAGCAAGCACTTTGGCTGCATCGCGATTCCGTGCCGTCGTAGCCGCACCACAGGCCGACACCGCGTGGCAAGGCGCAGGCGAGCTCCCGCGCGGCCTTACTTGCAAAGGCGCAGCGGCAGCGGGGGCCCCGGACGCACTTTGCCGACTGTGCCTGGGTTGCAGGCGGGCTGAGGTCCCCCCAGGTCCTCCGGGCAGGCAGGGCCTTCCAGCCCCAGAGAGCAGCCAGCGAGGAGGCCCCCCGCTCCCCACCCCCACCGAGGACCGAGCCGTTGGACGTGCAGCTGCATCCGTCCGGGCCAGCCGTGCCGCGTAACGAGCAGTCCCGATCCCGGGGCGGCTCCGGCAGGTGTCCAGTAGGTGGCTTTGATCTCTGTGCCCCCGGCCAACACGCAGGAGGGCAGGGGAGTGTCACGTCAGCAGGTCACAGCCCCGGCTGAGGGACACCCGTCCCTCTGCTCCTGTCTGTGAGCCGAGGCCGTTCGCATGGACACACGAGCCCAGGAGGAGAGCGGGAGGGGGCAGTGCGGCGTCCCCACGGGAGCCCCACCACGTGGTGACGGTGACACGGGCTCACGCTCGAGCTCCAGGACCCGCCCGAGAGACCCAGGCCTCCCTGGGAACCTCGTACGAGGAAACCAGCTCCGTTCGGTTCAACCTGTGAGCGTCTGTGGGGCACCCGGTGCCCACCGGTCGGTATGCAGACGACTGGCCCCGGCCGGCCCCCGGGAGTGGACAGGTGGTCACAGGGCACATCCGTTCCAACACCTGCCCCTTGGGTGGCTGTTTCCGTGGAAGCCCCCTCGGCAAGTGAATCCGCCACCAATGGAAGGGACGAGGCCACGCGCCCGCGGGGGCCTGCACAGCACCTGGAACAAGGTGTCGAGGCCAAGCGTGCATGTGACCGTTCTTAGAACGCACTGGTGGTGAGCCCGGAGCACGGTGGGGTCGTGCTGAGTCCCCCAACACGTGCACTTAATTATGCCGAGAACGGTTCCCGTGTGAGGTACTTACTTACCTCTTGTTGTCGCACACGCCAGGGTCATCAGGAATCTGTCCCTCAGGACCCCAGAGAGACCAGCGGGGACCGCATCTGCGGTCAGGTTCCGGTACTGCCACGTCGTCAATGAAAGCACCGCCGGGAGCGACGGCGGGGCGGCGGCTTCCGGCTGAGGCCGGGGCCGGTTCTGGGGGTCGGGGCTGCGTGCCCTCGCTGTGCCTGGTTTTGGGTTTCCCGCGTGTGTTCTCCTGGGGGCTCAGCTGCTGGCGGCCCCCCTCTTCCCACCGGTGACCTGGGGACCCTGCGCAGCACGGTGAGGACTCGGAGGTCACGTGAGCAGCAGGTCTGCCCCTGGTCTCCCCGGGGTCGTGGGGCCACCCTGACAACTGGGTGACTTCCTGTGCGTTTGCACCCACGCTCCTCCAGCGCCCCGGGCACCACACAGCTGGACCGTCTGCACGGGCGCGGGCGCCTTGGACAAAGTGGCTGTGGTCTGGCGAGTGCCCCGCCTCTCCCTGCCTCTCCGTTCCTGTTCGTAATTGTCCATGTGTCTACTGTCTGTTTTCTGTCCCGGGCGCGCCGGAAAGAGGAGGCACTGGGGATTTGGCCAGAAGGTGAGGGGGCGGGAGCAGGGCGTTCGGGAGGTGCAGTTGTTTGAACCGACGGTCCGTGCACCTCGGGTCCTGACTGCTGTTCTGCGTCTGGGAGGAACTCGGCCCCCGTCCCAGCCCTGGGGTCTGCGGGGGCTCAGGACTCTCTTCTGTCGCGTGAGGTCTGGGGCCGGAGTCAGAGGAATTCAGAGTGGGGCCTCGCGAGCGGCTGTGACCCACGGCTCCCCCCTGCTTGGGGCACGACGTGGGGGGTGTGGAGAGGCCCCCTCGGTGGCTGAGACTCCTGGGCCGCGTTGGGGGCACCGGGGCTCACCCGGCTCCTTCCCTGAGCGGAGCCAGACTTTCACTGGCAGCTCCCGTCGCCGAGGCGTTGGAACCAAGACCGGCGTGGGGAGCGCTTGGCACTGGGGCTGGTCCCCGGTGCCCGCGTGCTCAAAAATGCCACCGCACTGGGATGCGGGGCGCAAGGCCCGTTCCCGGCATCGGAGGCGGGGCGTGGGCCGCTCGGTGAGTGGCTCCCGCGGCACAGCGGTGCTGAAGGACCGGGTCCCGAGGTGTTCCCATGATGTGTGGCTGGCCCCGCTCCCCCCCACCCTTGTCACTGGGTGTGCGCGGGGGCCGCGGTCGGGGCAGGAAGGTGGAGGGTGTTCCCGCCCGGTCCGGCTCACCTCGGGCTCCTGACCCTCCTCTGGCCTCCGCGCTGGGCACCCCCCTCCTCTGTTCTCTGTGAGCCAAGCCCGCAGCCCCTCGGCCCTCCTTCAAGGATACGGGATTGTCACCTTGTCCAGCGGAGGACGTAGGTCCCCGAGGACAGAGCTGGCGGCCGACGCACCTGCTCACCACAGGCACCACACGCACAGGCTCTTCTGATGGCGGCCGCTCGGTGGTGGGGAGAGGGGTGCTCGGCGTCTCTGACTCGTGTTTCTGTGGCCACCGGAGAGCCTTTTCACGCCACTGGCTGTTTGGATTCCCTTTCCTGTCTTATTCTGGCTCGAAGAGCTGGACTGTTTTTCCCGTTGGCGTCAGCCCTCTGCTGGGGACGGCGGGCCTCCTCTGTCCCGTGTTCTCACATCTCCCCTGGGTCTTGGTTGGCTTGTGACGTGGTGCTGCCCTTCCTATATCATTAAAGATCTCTTTCAATATATCCGTTTTCGCAATGGCGTTCTGTTTCCTTATTTAAGAAGCAGGTGTAAGTATTCTCTTAAGTTTGGGGGCGAGGCCCTTGGTTTATTGGTTGTTTCAGATTTTACTCCGCTCAGTTTGTTTTTGTGTAGGGTGTGAGCTTTGCCCGCCCTGCTTGTGGGCTCAGGAAGGGGACCTGCTGCACACGTCACGGGCCGCGGCCCCCCTCACTCCTCAGGGCCACGCCCCCGGCCCCGGGTCTGCACCGCCTTAGGGCTTGTCTTCGTGCCCGTTTGAGATGCCCGTGGGGCATCGATGGAATGTCGGCACCCCAGACACGCCAGTATCTGGGGCCAGGCCCCCCCCCCCCCCCCCGTTCCCTTTGGAAATCAAAGTGTGTTTACACGTCGCAAATTTCGACAGGCCTGCCGCCCTTGTGCCCGCTGGAGTCCAGTTCACTTGACCCTTCCGGAAGAAACTCCCCCCAGAACGGAAGCACCCGGTCACACAAGCGTCCGCCGGGCGTCTTGCCACGGACGCCCCGTCCACTGGGCCACGAAGCGGCACCTGTGGCCAGTTACCAGGTCTCAAACACAGTCGCTCCTGTGACTCGCATTTGCTGAAACGTGTTTTCAGCCCTAGCGGGGGTGTCCGGCTGCGAGGTCCTTGTATCAGTCGGGTTCTCTGGAGAACAGAGCCAGCGGGCTTATGGCGACGAGTCGGCTCTGCAACGCTGGAGGCTGAGAAGTGCCAGGGGCCCCGGGGGTCAGCACAGGGGGTTCCAGCCTGAGCTCCAGGCAGGGCGAGATCGATGTCCCAGCTGGAAGACGGGCCGCGAGCCCGGGTCCCTCACTTCTCTGAGTTGTGTTCAGGACTCCACGGGCTGGGCACCTGCTCTCCTTAGCACACCATCCAGCGTTCCTCCATCCGGAGCCCCAGACACGCCAGGACGGTGATTTCATATCCTGCGACTTTGCTGAATTCGGGGGTCTGTTCTTGGTAGTTTTTTGCTGGACTCTTTTGGGTCTTCCATATAGAGTATCGTGTCGTCTGCAAAGACTGAAAGTCTGACCTCCTCCTGGCCGATTTGGATGCCTTTTATTTCTTTGTGTTGTCTGATTGCCGAGGCTAAGACTTCCAATACTCTGTTGAATAACGGTGGCGAGAGTGGACGTCCCCGTCGTGTTCCTGACCTGAGGGGGAAAGCTCTCGGTTTTTCCCCATTGAGGAGAATATTAGCATTGGGTCGTTCCTACATGGCTTTTATGATCTCGAGGTAAGCTCCTTCTATCCCTGCTTTCTTGAGGGTTTTTATCAAGAAAGGATGCTGTATTTTGTCGAATGCTTTCTCTGCATCTATTGAGAGGATCGCGTGGTTCGTATCCTTTATTTTATTGATGTGGCGAATGACCCAAGACAGAGCACTAACCACCCTGATACACCAAGTCCGCCCTCCAGGTCCACGCGTCCCCTCCCGCTCCCTGGACGGTCACCGCTGTTGTGGGGCGGCTCGTTCACACGCCCACCCTTGGGGTCTCGCGCACGCACGGAGCTCAAAGGATGGTCCCGTGGACCTGCAGCCCCAACAGCCCTAGCTACTCAGCGCCCCCATCGGTGACTCTTGACCTACAGGGAAGAGCCTTGGACCCAGGACGCGGCCCAGGGTGGCGTCCCAATCCGCACACGTTACTTGGCAAATCTGTAGACTTTGCAACCACCCGCACGGTGGCACTGGTGAAGTATGACTGTGGTCGGAGACACGGGTCCTGTGGACGTTATCTCGTTCTCATCAATGGATGAGGAGGATTCCAACCTACAGACTCTTTCTCCTCTGTGTCCGTTACAGCACACGAGCCCCTGTATTTAATCCTACCGTTGGCAACGGATGGGACGTGCCGGAGGGTAGGCTGCGCCTGGCGGTCACCGCTCCACACGGCCGTCATTCACTCAGAATCAGGACGCCACACCGCTTACGACAGGGCGGGGGGCTGTTCCTCCGCCATCAGCCAAGCGGGCGCCACGATGGTCAAAGCCCAGCTGTGCCCCGGACGGGCTCGGAATGGGATAGAGAGGGAAGAAGGCTGCGTTCTCAGACGCTTCCTTCCGAAGACCCGGTCTCCTCCGGGACTGCGCGGGGGACTCCAGGGGTCCCCACAAAGGCCTCGCTGGTTTTCTGGTCCTGCTGGAGCTTCTTTTCACACCTGCCTCTGTCAAGCCCTGCTATTCATCGGAGACGTGGCGGTGCCACGGGACGTCACGCTGCCGCTCGGTGTGTGGCCCACCGGTTAGTCATTGGCTGCACACGAGACCGAGAATCTCGTCCGTGCAGAAGCGACCTCACCGGGAGGCGGGACTTTCAGGGGGAGCCCCCACTCCCACCCCGCACACCAGATCCACCTCCTTCCGCGTGGCTGCCTCCAGGCTGTGTGGCTGACAGGTGTGTCGTGGGCAGGACGGGCCAGCGATTTCGCAGGTGCCGACCCTGCCAGGCCGGCCAGGCTCTCAGACGCCCACACACAGATGACCCCGAGCCCCACGGGGTTCTCCACGGATCGCAGATCAAAAGCGGAATTATCATCACTGTTTTACTTCAGGTAGAGATTTAAGAGCCTTCCGTGCGGTTTGTTGGGCCTTTAGGCTCTCGTTTTCTATGAGAACGTCCTGCCTTTCCCGACCACACGGAATAGAAAAGAACTTCACACGAGGAAAAGCCTTCTGACAATAAAATATATCCGGGAATTGATCCACAGTGCAGTGAGGTGGCCTCGAGGTGACCCAGCGAGCACACGTACCCACGATGTGTGTCACGTTTGATGAAACAGAAACGCACTGACAAGGTGCGTCCCTGTGGGAACACGCCAGCCTCTCCCCTCCCTCCCTGGAGGCTGTGCCAACCTCACATTCACGGGCAACGCATCTGTGTTGGTTTCTTTTTTCCGGGTCCCCGTGGCATCTACCAAACGCTCCACGTCTCACTGCCTCCTGTGGACCAGTGGCTCCTGCGAGCGCCTTGTTCACCTGGGTGATGATGGATGTGGGACTGGTTTCGGACACTGCCCTGCGTGGAAACGCTGGGTGTCCTGATGGCGAACGGACCACGGATGGAGGAGGACAGCCTTGTTCAGGTCCCCGTGACTGCGCTCGCAGGAGGGGCTGGGTGCCGGCGGGCGTGAGTACCCACCCGGCCACGCTGTCCCGGACAGCGGATGCCCTCTCACTGTTCACGCTCCAGGGCGGCTGCCGTGACCAGTTCGCGGCCGTGGCAACCTTGGCACCTGGAAGTCCTCGCAGCTGGAGAGTGGAGACCTGGCAGGGTTTCCTCGTGCCCACACGTCCCTGTCGAAGGGCCGAGGAGAGTCTGGCTTCTGGATGCTGCTGTCTGCAGCTCGGAGGAGAATTCCTGACCCACTTTGCTCCAGAAGGAGAACGGCGTATTTCACATTCATGTTCTCCTTGGTTGACGCTAACTCCTTGACCTTGTCGTTACAGGTCAAGATTTCTCATAATAATGATGTGGGAAACCACATAATAGACTAAACTCCTAAGCCTTAAATAAATGCAGAAAGAGCCTTAACTCTCGAGGACTCATGAAACAAATCGCAAGTCACGAGTGTCTATTGGATGTGGGTACAGACTAAAGATCGACTCCCGTCCCCGCCCGGAACCATCGAACTCTGATAACACTTCCAACACCCAGGCTGCCTCTGCGGGGGCTCTCATTCCAGAAGCATCCACGTCCTCAGTTCTGTGTTCATCCCTCCCTTGCTGCTGTTTGCTTGTGAGACAGACGGTGGACAGACGGCAGAAGCACGGTGGCCGACGGACGGATGGATAATAAATGGGGGATGGGCAGACAGGTAGACGGCAGGTAGGTGTAGGACAGGTGCATGCACTGCTCAGCCGTGCCCGGTTTCAATCACAGTGTTTAGGTTCTTCTGTGACCTGCTCTTCCGTGGCCCGCTGTTCTGCGGTCTCCTCTTCACTCAGCGGTGGCTCTGGGACCCCCACCTCGAGGGTGTGACCACAGCGGCCGGTGCGGAGCGTGGATGACAAGGGCCATTGAGCCTGGAAGGCGTAACCGGTTCCAGGTTCTCCAGTTGCCCCTGGGTCATTTTATTCCAATTGGTTTACGGTAGTTTTAAATAAAAAAACAAAAAAAACCAAAAGCCCTGCAGTTTTCTGCCCAAAGATGACGGGTCGATACTCGTCACCCTCCGCCTCCTCCTCTGCGTGTGATTTCTGACAAAGGGCTGCGTGCTGCTGTCACTTTTGTTCCTACGTTCGGACTCTCTCACGGGGTCAGGGTGGCCGTGAGCAAGTGCCCGGCTGTCCATTCTGCGAAGGGCCCCGCCTCCGCCATCTGACTGCATGTGGGGCTCGTCTGGTGGCTGAGAGAATGGAGTCCTCCCATCAGGCCCGAGGACGATGTGGACAGAAGGGAACCTCCTGGAGCCTGTGGTGGGCGTTAGGCCAGGAGTTTCTCTGTCACAAGGAGATCAAGGCCGTGGCCCTGTGGTGTGGACAGGCAGTCACGAGGCAAGAGGGGTTTTCTGGATCCACTGTGTCGGGAACCCGAGTGCCTGGTACCTCAGATGAGGTCAACGGAGCCACAGAGGGAGGGGAGGAAGCTGTCGAGCCGTGTCCAGCCTTGTAGACGCCCAGCACCGGGCAGCGCGTGGGGTCTGGTTCCTAGTCGGGGACTCAGGCCCCGCAGGGCCGCACGCTGCCGTGGAGCTCGGGCCGTGGTGCCTCGCGGCAGGATTTCTGCACACGGAGCCCTGATGGCAGGACCCGGGGCATCTCCATGCTGCGAATCTGCCCCGGCGGCGTCTGCTGGGCAGTGAGGGCCGTGACCAGGGCTGTCCGGGCCTGTCCCTGCTGGCCGCTGTGGGTGCAGTGAGGATAGACCTGGAGCCTGAGCTCCACGGTGCGAGTGCGGGTGGGGACCCGGCTGGCCCTGCTCCTCTAGCCTCAAGCCATCCGGTGACAGCATGACCAGACAGGGGGGACTTCCAGAATGATCTCTGGCTGCAGGACAGGGAAGGCGTGGCCAGTGCCCGAGTGGGGTTCCTTACTCATGATGTGGGGACTGCCGTCGGAAGCCATTGTGCGCTTCTGGGGGCCGCCCCCACACACGGCCCCTCGAGGGGTGGGGGTCATGGCCGGGGTGGGCAGCGACCTCCCATTTCTAGAAAAGGCCCGGGCTGTGCTGGAGGTGGTCACGGGGCCCTGGACGCCCTCACGAGGGCGGGTGATCCTATCCCCGGTCCAAAAGTTCCCAGAAGAAGCGTGGGCCGTGTCGGGGCAGTGCCAGCCCACAGCTCGAGAACCGTGAGGGACAGGGAGGGCGGGGGCGGGCCGGGACCTCTCCCGTCCAGCCCAGACGTGCTCCGCTACCGGGAGCCTGGAGCCATGCGAGGGGACGTGGTGGGGCGTCACTGCAGAGGATCTCGGCTGAGCTGTGTCCCCGGCCTTCGTGGGGTGAGCGCTGACCAAGCCAGTGTGACGGGTGTCCTCACCAGGGGACAGAAGGGGACGTGGTATGAAGGTGGAGGCAGAGCTGGGGTGACGCGTCCCAAGCCCAGGGTTGAGGTGAACCCCAGGAGAGCGGCTGCGGCTGGCTGTCCCCGCGGCCTCGCCTGGGTCCCCGACCTTGACCCCCGCCGCGGGAGAAGAGGTTCCCTTTGGGTCAGATTGCTCCCTGCCGCCGGCCCCGTCCTTTCTCTCGTCCCTCCCCGCTCCCTTTCGGGAAGAGCGCTGGCCGCCGTCAGCACCGCCCCCTCCAGACTGGCCTGGCGCCTGGCCGCGCGTCCCTGCAAAGCCCGGGTGGCCTCCGTGTTCACGCGTCAGACCCTCACACACCGCCCGGACCCCCAGGGCCAAAGCCAAGTGAGTGCGTGGCATGGACCGACGAGCCCACGGCTGGGAGGCTGTGCCCCTGCCCTCCTCGCCCCTGCCCTTGCCCCTCTCGCCTCTGCCCACCGTACCCTGCCTGCTTCGTCCCTGCCGCCCCTGCCTGCCCTTCCCCTCCCCTCCTGCCTGCCTCACACCCCTTCCCGTCCCTGGTCACCCCTCCCCTGCCCGCCCCTGCCCACCTCACACCTGCCCTGCCCCTCTCGCCTCTGCCCACCTTACCATGCTGGCCGCACCCCTGCCCGCCCCTCACCCCTTCCCGCCCCTGCCCCATGCCCCTGCTGCCCTGCCCGCCTGCCCCACCCCTGCCTCTGCCCATCACGCCCCTCCCCCCACCACACGCCTGCTGTGCCTTCCTGGCCTCCAGATGTGGGAAGGGGGCTTCTGGAAGGGGAAGGGATGGTCCCACTTGCGAAGACATCCTCCCACGTGTCACCACCTCCAGGCTGGTGGGAAGAGTTAATTCAGAAAACACATGAACTGACCTATTTTCTTTTTTTTTTTTTTAATTTTTTTTTAACGTTTATTTATTTCTGAGACAGAGAGAGACAGAGCATGAATGGGGGAGGGTCACAGAGAGAGGGAGACACAGAATCTGAAACAGGCTCCAGGCTCTGAGCTGTCAGCACAGAGCCCGACACGGGGCTCAAACTCACGGACCGCGAGATCATGACCTGAGCCGAAGTCGGCTGCCTAACCGACCGAGCCACCCAGGTGCCCCAACGAACTGACCTATTTTCAAAAAACATCATGCGTTGCTTTCGAGGAAGGCTTGTCACCAAAAGAGGCCAGAGTCAAGTCTGACGCAGAGTCTGAGGTTCTGGCACAGGTGTTGGGGTTTCTTCTCTGAAGTTCCTGGATAGGGTGGATGTCATGAGGGTTTAAGGGATAGTGTATCATCTTTCTCGGGGTCCCACACATGGCTCCTGTCTGGAAAATTCCAGAAGCCCCAGATCACTCTTGTCGCCTACACATCCAGGGCATCGGGCCTGTTCCCCTCAGAACGGGGTCTCTGGGGAGAGGAATGGGGTCTGTGTGGCACCCATTAGGAGCTGGCCGGGACAGGGCTGTGCAGCCTCTTTGGTGGACGAGGACACCCCGTGTCCTGTAAGGGGCTCCCCGGAGGTCAGCATGGGGCTCCCGACCCACCCGTCCCACTGTCACCCTCCGAGGGAATTGTGATCTCCACCCTCGGGTAGTGCATCCGGGACGTGGAAGGAAGAGGAGACTGCCGCCTGGATGGGGGGCTGTGGGTGCTGGGCCTGGCGGGACAGGGCCCCCAAGGCAGCTGACAGGTGGAGGCCAGAGCAGTGGGTCTGGGGGAGGGTGGGGCGCCTGGGGTCCCTGGTGGGTGGGGAGGCCACTGCAGACCCAGGGGTCCCAGATGGTGGGAGGCCAGGCACCAGATGGGCTGGGTCACGTCACAGGAGACTCTGTCAGAAACACGGTCAGCACCCCCCCCCACCCCCCCCGGCCGACAGCGACAGAGGACGCTCCTCAGGTTCCTGTGGCTCCAGGGTTCCCCGTGCCTACCCCGCCTGGGGCCCCTGGTGCGCTCACGGCACTGCGTGGTGCGGTCTTGTCTGTTAGGGACACGGGGACGGCCGTGTGGGGACACGGGGACAGGGAGCGTCTGCACCAAAGGAGGGGCCTCAGCAGAAACGATCCCCTGCTGACATCTTGGTCTCATCCCGGAAATGAATCCTGAAAGAAAGACTCAGTGACACATACTTTCCACAGGCCCGGCCTCAACTCCATGAGGCGAGAGTGACCGTGGAGGCAGAATGCCATTAATGACGCTTCCTTCCAACAGCACAGGGCGGAAACCCGCCTGCCGGCTCAGACAGCATGCGTGTCCCCTCGTGCAGAGCAGAGTCTGGACTTAGGCAGCTCCAGCCTGTCATCACGAGCCTGGGCGTTCGTCCCTGTGCCTCCCGCCTCCGCTCCGTGCTGGCTCCCCTCGTGGACTCAGGGTGGCTGCGGTAGCTCCTGGGCTCACGTCCTGATGAAAGCACTCGAAGGCAGAAAGATCAGCTGGTCTGGTTCCTCTCAGGACCCTTTAGGTGGGTAAGGATCAGCGCCCAGGCCGCTCAGGGGGCCGCCCCTCACTTCTCACGGTGAGGCCCGCTCACCCCTGGCGAGGACTGGGGCCCGTGGTCAACTGGGACCCTGTGGGGAGCAGGGCTGGGTCGGCCTGGTCCTCGGCAGGGTCTCACTTCATTCTCATGGAGGGAGACCCCGTTTCAGGGGTAAAATTCCTTCCCCCAGGACAATTAAACAGCAGCTCCCCCAAAGGCAACCGAGGCAAAAGTGGACAGACAGGGCTTCTTCAAAGTACAATCTGCACAACAAAGGCAGCCATTGACAAGATAAAAAGGCAGCCTAAGGAATGGCAGAAAATATTTGCAAATTATGTATCTAGTAAGGAGTTAATATCCAAAATATATAAAGAACTCATGCAACTCAAAAGCCAGAGGATAAACGATGTAATTGAAAAATGGGCAGAGAACGTGAACAGACACTTCTCCAAAGGAGACACACAGATGCCAACAGACGCGTGAGAAGACGCCCAGCGTGACTCAGCATCGGGGAGACGCGAGTCAAAACCACGACGAGACGCCGCCTCACCCCTGTCGGAATGGCTAAAATCACCAACACAGGCGACAACACATGTTGGCGAGGATGCGGAGAAAGGGGACCCTCTTGTACTGTCCGTGGGGATGCGGACCGGCGCAGCCGCTCTGGAAAGCAGTGAGGAGGGTCCTCAAAGCTAGAATCCTCCTGGGATCTAGAAACGCCAGCCCTGGGTGTTTACCTGACGAACGTGAGATCACCAACCGTAGCCCTTGTGTTCACGGCAGCGTTACCTTCAGTAACTTCAGCTGTGGAAGCAGCCCGTGTGTCCATCGACCGGTGGGTCCTCGAAGATGTGGAGTATGTATGCCACATCTCCATCTATCTGTCCTCTATCCGTCTGTCGTCTATCATCTGTCTGTCTCTATCATTAATCTGTCTCTCTATCATCTGTCTGTCTGTGTCTATCATCATCATCATCATCTACCTGTCTATCATCTATCATCTATGTCTGTCTATATCTATCATCTGTCAGTATCTATCTATCTATCTATCTACCTGTCATCATCATCGTCATCTACCTGTCTATTTGTCTATCATCTGTCTGCCTGTCTATTATCTGTCTGTCTGTATCTATCATCATCATCATCATCTACCTATCATCTGTCTGTCTATCATCTATGTCTGTCTATATCTGTCTATCATCTATCAGTATCTATCTATCTATCTATCTATCTATCATCATCATCGTCATCTACCTGTCTGTTTATTTGTCTATCATCTGTCTGCCTGTCTATCATCTGTCTGTCTATATTTATCTATCTCTATCTTTTATCTATCATCTATCTGTCTATATCTATCATTTATCTATTGTCTATCTGTCTGTATCTATCATCTATCTGTCTGTCTACATGTATGTATGTACATATGTGTCTATCTATCTATCATGGAATATTATTCAGTCATAAAAAAGAATGAAATCTTGCCATTTGTGATGATGTGGACGCCTGCTGAGGACATTGTGCTCAGTGAAATAAGTCAGACAGGGACCGATAAACACTGTATGATCTCACTTACATGTGGAACCTAAAAACAAAACCCCCAAAGCCAAGCTCACAGATGCAGAAGACAGATTGGTGGTCCCCAGAGGGGAGGGCTTGGGGCGGTGAGGCGGGTGCCGGGGTCAGAGGTACACCTGGCTGGAAGTAACTAGGTCGTGTGCAGCATACAACACGGGACCATAGCCAATAACGTGCGTGCTGCACACCATGTGACCACGCGTGCTGTTGCGTGTTTGGAAGCTGCTAAGAGAGTAGGTCTTACGAGTCCCCATCACAAGAAGAAAACCCTGTAACTGTGGTGACGGGTGCTAACGAGATTCACTAACAAGATTTCGGGGTGTCTGCAAATATCGAATCGTTGCGTTGTGCGCCTGAAACTGACAAACAATGTAGACTGTCAATTACATCTAAATAGTAATTTTATAAGGCAGCAGTTTAACAATTAAAAACTGAGATGTGTCCCAAAATCCCCAATCTTTTCATGCTGTCAAACTCGTCTCTCATCTCCTGGTTTATCTGCATGAGAGATGTGTCGTTTGGGTTTTTGCCGCACGGTCCCCTGCTGCTCTCTGCGTGGAGGTGATGCCACCCGGCTCGCCTTAGTTTCCTCACCTGTGAAGAGTGACGGGCTCCGGGTGGTCCACGGGTGGCCGTGTGGGTCCCGGGGTCTGCGCCGGCCGTGGGAGGAGCCGGCCGTCTGCATCCCGTGCCTGTGAGGTCAGGAGGGAGCAGGTGCTGGGATCCGCGGGGAGCGTGTTTTCGCCTCCCGCGGGAGTCTTGCCTCGATGTGCCTGCAGAACCAGAGGAACTAATTTATTTGAATACAGTTGTGTAATAAAGTATTTAAATGACTGTGGCATTCTTCATATTTTATTTTTTCCTCTTGGAGGCTATGACAAATAACTCGGATTTCATGAAATATATATTTTAAATGTCTTTATGCACCAAAAGGGCAATCCCCCGGCATGTTAATTAGGCTGGAGAGATGAGATTTGGTGCACAAAAGCGTATTTATAATGTGCCTTATTAATCATCGGCTGTTTCCAAGAAAATAATTATGTTGGGCAAATGATAATATTTTGCTCTCATAACTGTGTCTCCACATTTATTCAAAACTCTCGGTGCTTACATTCGGCACCCGATTAATTATTCTTCTTACAATAACTGGTTGCTTTCACTTTTCTGTCGGACAGTGTTTTGCTAATACAGCTCCTCGGGGGACTCGGTGCGGGCGGGCCTCGGCACGTCAGCAAGAAGGGCCCCCGAGCGTCCTCGTCTTCGCTTAGGTCAGGCCGGGCGGCGGGCAGTGTTGGTGAGAAGGGCCCACCCGTGGTCAGTGACGGGTGTCCACGCGGCCACGTGGGGTCTCGGGGGCCCTCCGGCCTCCTCTGAGGACAGGGGACATCACGGCCCGGCTCTGGGACGCGAGGGACGTCCCGCCTGTGTGCAGCGTGCACCCCGAGGGTGACGCCCTCCCTCCCGGGATGCCCGCTCATGAACAGTCCTGGCCACGGGCAGCGCCGGGCAGCGGGTGCAGGACAGGCTCACCTGATTCGCTTCGTTCCGCAAGGCTGCCCCGCGATCGCCCCGAGGTCAGACCAGAGACTCGCCAGCTGGTCCCCCAGCCGGTGAAGGTCAGCACCGGGGCCGGAATTGGGGTCTATGTCCCCCAAGAAAGCAACTACTGTGCCATTTAGTCCCTGTCTCCTCTCGCGGACGGGTGCCGGGGGGTGCTCTGGGGAACCCGCTTTGGGCGGTGCTGCACTGGCATCCCTACGTTGTAAACGCCTTCGGGGAGCAGTGCCGTCATTCACGTCACTCGACTGTATCCCGAGAAGGCTGCCACGCGGTTCGGACTTGGAGGCGTTCATCACTGTTCTCGTTGGTGGATACAGGTGATGCCCCCGAGTCTGAAGCGGACGGTCCTCTGGGCTCCTGCCGCTGACCTTCTGCTGAGTCCACCCGCTGGGTCACCCTCATTCTGGTCGCTGTCCCTGGCTCGCTCCCGGCCGGGGCCGGGCGGGTCTGCTCTCGCCCCCGTGGACTCCACACGCCCGTCTGTGGGTTCCCCGTGCGGTTCCCGGCGCACAGACCGCGCAGGTGCCGGGGCTCCCGCTCCGTCTCCGGGGCCACGGCAAGGACCGTCTCTTCCCACGCGCCACGCTTCCGTGCATATCACTCACAGCACGCTCGCCGTCCCCGCGAGGCCGCCGCCTCCTGCAGCCCAAGGTGGTTACGCTCCCGGCGTGGATAACGCCACTGCAAGTGCTCCCTGCCGGCCGCACTCACGGCTTGGACGCCCGCCAGCTGCGCCACTCTGCAACATTTTAATAACTACATCCAGAACGTGTTCTAGGGTTCCTGGTCCTCAGATGTGGAAACCGAGGCAGAGAGGACACGGAGAAGGCCGAGTGGCCCAGGCACGAGCTGCCTCCCGACCGGCGTGGGGCCGGGCCGCGTTGTCTGTTGGTGTTTCTCTCTGAACCAGAGCGTTTACTCCTTCCAGGTTTGTTCTGATGGGAGAAGCACGGGACTTCGGTTTCCTGCCCTACTGGGTGCTGCCCGCTACCCCTCCCCCTCTCGTCCCCACCTGCCATGTCGTCCTCCAGGGCCACCTGCTTCCTTGTGTCGCTCGCAACTTTGAAACGGCTCTGGGACGTCGCCATTTGATATCTTCACTGACAACTTGCTTGTGTGGAAGAAGGTGCCGGATCCACGCTTGCTCGAGATTTGTCCACTGCCAATGCTCCGCGGTGCTGGAGAACGCGAGACTCGAGGGTGCTGGGAAGAGCTCAGCAGACAAACGGCCGAGGCGGGTTTTCAGCAGAACGGGCACCCTGCAGGGGTGAGGGGCCAAAGCTGGCCCGGCTGAAAATCCGCCTGGAAAGGGGGACACCTGCCCCTCGTCTACGGCGTCTGCTTCCCTAGGTCTGCGCCTCTCGGGGGGGGGGGGGGGGGGGGGGGCCGCCGGAAGCTGCCCGGGACCTGCAGACGGGAGGTCGGAGCAGGGCTGGAGGAAGACGGGCCCCTGCAAGCCTGATTGCAACATGCGTGGGGGAGATGCCCAGAAGGAACAGAAACAGGGCCAATGCTCCGGGGCTGCACTCCCTCCAGAAACAAGAATAGTAGGGCTGTTGGGAAACGACGCAGATGTCTGTCTGTCCGTAGGTAGAGATGAAAAAGAACTGATTAAAAACACTGAAAATAGGGGCACCTGAGTGGCCCAGTCGGTTGAGCGTCCGACTTCGGCTCAGGCCGTGATCTCACGGTCCGTGAGTTCGAGCCCCGCGTCGGGCTCTGTGCCAACAGCTCGGGGCCTGGAGCCTGTCTTCGGATTCTGTGCCCGCCCCCTCTCTCTCTGCCCCTCCCCCGCTCCTACTCTGTCTCCCTCTCTCTCTCAAATAGATAAAGAAACATTAAAAAAAATTTAAAAAAAGCGCTGAAAATAAACCCGTCGTTGCACAAACAAGTCACTGGGTGGTGAGACGCACCTCCCGGTGTCCCCAGTAAAAGGAAGGACTTGCCAGTGTAAGAGTCTGGAGGATTTCACCCCAAAACGGGGCTGAGGGTTGACAGACGTAGCAGAAAAACTTAATTGTAGTCGACAGAGAGAAAAGCCTGAAGTTTTGATGCTAATGTTTATATCAAACGTATAAAATATTGCTAAACTGCATCCTTGAAATAACAGTGTTTCCTCTAATTTACTAACAACTTACTAATACAGTTTTCAGACCCAGGAAAATTTCATAAAGAAGGTGGCCACATGCTGAGGCACCGAGTGGGGGTGGATACGGAGGAGGGAGCCCGTGGACGAGGGGCCCGGCCTCTGGAGGCGGCAATGGAGCCCATGTGACGGGATAAAGGCCAGGGTCAGGAGGCAGGAGCAGGAACGGGGACCGCAGGTTGAGTCAGGTGACGGCGGCCCCAGATGCTAAGCTTTGGGACTTAAATCCTATTTGCTGGGTGACAGAGCCACTGAGCATTCTTCCGTCCGCACGGGTGGGGGTGGGTGTAGGAGGGTCGCACCCCTCCCCCCGCCTTTGTTGGATGTAGCCGACGCATAACATCACGTAGGTTGAGATGCCCCACGTGATGTGATTCCCACATACGTGAAGTGATGACCCCAACGGGGGCAGCTGTAGCCTCCGTCCCCTCGTGTAATTATCACGTTTTGTTGTGGTGGGAACATCTCAGCAGCTTTCGAGGACACGGTGTTGTGAGCCACACTCAGCACGCTGTGCCTCAGGTCCCCAGGCTTGTCCTCTTACAGCTGGACCTCATCTCAGACACGGTGGCCCCAGACGAGTAAGTGAATTAAGATTGCAGAATAAAGGCCAGTGTACCCAAACCACATGTATTTCTATGTATCAGCAACACATAATTGGAAATAAAAGTTTTAGCAATATGCTACTAATTACGACAGCATGAAAGAGAGTTGGCTGCAGATATATCGAACAAAATACATGCAGAAGCTTAAGATGAAAACTACCAAATACGGATGAAAAAACGGGTGAAAGGAATAGGCCAAGAGGCACAGTGTGCTGTTGAGGTGGGACCCCCAACCTCGCCGGGCTGTCGTCTCTGGACACTCCCCTCTGTACTCATGCAGTCACAATCCAGATCCTGTTAGTATAGAAACCAACAGGTTGATTCTCAAAGAGGGAAAGACAAGAGACCCAAGGCCGCCAAAACAGTTTTGAGGAAGAAAAATAATGCAGGGAGAATTAAGTCATTTGTTTTCAGGGTTTACGTGAAAACCACAACAATAAATGCGGTGGTGTCGGTGGGTCAGCTGACTTGAGCAGATCCTATTTATAGACCCAAACGCATATGGCCAATTGATTATTCATGAAGGTGCAATGGCAGTTCAATGGAAAAAGGCTAATTTTTTTGGCAAGTGATGCTGATAATATTCAACGTCCACATGCAGAACAATGAACCGTGACCCATGCTTGCACTGTGTGCGAACACCAGCCCAGTGGCTCATACCCTAAATGTAAATTTTTTCAATGTTTATTTATTTTTGAGAGACAGACGGAGCACGAGCAGGGGAGGGGCAGAGGGAGAGGGAGACACAGAATCCAAAGCAGGCCCAGCACAGGGCCCAACAGGGAGCTCGAACTCGCAAACTGTGAGATCTGACCTGAGCCAAAGCCAGAGGCTTAACCGACTGAGCCACCCAGGCACCCCCCCCACCCACCCTGCCCCATATCCTAAATGTAAAACCTTAAATTATAAAACTGATTAAAACAGAGCGGATGATTTTTGTGACCTAGGGGTAGGCAAGTATTTCTTAGATATGACACCAAAAGTATGATCCGTGAAAGAGAAAAAGTGATACGTCGAACTTCGTCAAGATTAAGAGCTGCTTCTCTTGAGAAGCCACCCCTGGAAAATCGTGTGGAGCTCACGTGTCTGAGGAAGAGCTCGCATTCACAGCTTATCAATGATGTTCCAAACTCGGCATTAAGAAAACAAAAGATTTGAGCAGAAACTTCACCCGAGAAGATACATGATGGTAAATAAGCACCAGAAAAGACACTCCATTAGGGAAATGCAGATTTCTTAATAGCTACCATTGCACACTACGGGGATGGTTGAAAAGAAAACACTGACGATACCAAGTCTGAGTGAAGAATTTGGCCAAATGAATGATTGAACATGGATAAAATGTGGGCGCCTGAAAGGACAAGGAATGGGAAGAAGGAACGAAACCATCGTTACCAGCAGACAGTAGGACTTTGTACAGAAAACCTAAAACCATCTCTAATAAGGGAATTTAGTAAGTTTGTTAGATGCAAGGTCAATAGCGAAGAATTAATTATATTTTTCTATGTCAGCAACAGAACTGGGAAAACGAAATTCTAGAAGTGATACTACTTGCAATCATGCCCTAAAACCTCAAGTGAATAATAGGAAATATGTGCAAGATCCTTACAATAAACACCACAAAATATTATCGCAAGAGGCTGAAAGATTGAGCACTGTAAGTCTGTCTGTCAGTCTACAGACAGACCGATCTTAGATTCAAAACAATTCCACTTAAAATTCCACTGCAATATTTTTGTGGCAATTAGTAATTGATTATAATTTTTTTTTTTTACATTTTATGTATTTTTGATAGAGACAGAGCACAAGTGGGGGAGGGGCAGAGAGAGACAGAGACACAGAATCCGCAGCAGGCTCCAGGCTCTGAGCTGTCAGCACAGAGCCCGACGCGGGGCTCGAACTCACAGACCGCGAGATCATGACCTGAGCCAAAGTCGGACGGACGCTTAACCGACTGAGCCACCCAGGCGCCCCATGTAATTGATTATAGAAGTTATCTGAAATGCAAATGACTAAGAATATGGAGAGTTTTGAAGATTAAGAACAAAGTTGGAGGTTATGAGATATCAACCCTTATTATAAAGTTGTAGCCATCAAAAGAGGGATAACGAGTATTGAACACAGTGAAGTGCCCAGAAGTAGATGAACACATGCGGACACTTGATTTATGAATACAAGGAAGGGGCACCAGATGACTCTGGAGAAAAGGCAGGCATTCTGGGTAAATGACACCGGATGAAATGAATGTCCTGATCCATATTTGTCCCAGTGGAAAACATTTGTATTTTGACTCTATTTTACAGCATATACAGAAATCACTTTGTGAATGGTAAACCAATATAGATTTTAGGATATAAAATAGGCAAATAGCTTCATAAATCTGGGGCAAGCCAAGATTTCTTAAACACAAAAAACTCTAAACATAAAGTAAACAGTGGATGAATTGGTCTTCAATAAGGTTCAAGGAAAGACACCTTTGAGAAGGCGACGGACAAGGTCACAAAGTAGGAGATGATGTGTGTAATGTGTAAAAGTAACATAGGACTAGTTTCCAGAAGAGTCAAAGAACTTTTTCAAATTAATAAGAAAAAAACAAGTCTACCTAATAGTAAACTAGTGCAAAGGCATGGGCAGGGATCTCAAACAAGCTGGTATACCTGTAAAGTGGTAAACAACATAGAGGAGGCACTCAGTCCCATATGTCATCCGGGTCCACAACTAAAATCACATGCGATATGTACATCCCTGCCAGAAGCTCAAAATTTTAAAAGGAATGACAGTAGGAAACGTTGGTGAGCATTAGGAGCAACTGGAACTCTTACACCTGCTGGCGGGAGGGTTAATGGGTACAATAACCTGGACAGCAGGTGTAGACACACCTGCGTGTGGTCTAGTGGTTCCAGCCCACGCATACACCCAACAGAAGAGCACCAAGCTCATCTGTTGTCACCCACATTATTTGTCATAGACACAAACTGGATGTAGCCCCATGCCCATCAATGGTACAATGGATACGTCAGTTTTTACATATTCATGCAGCAAATTAGTTTTTAATACTAAATCTCAATTAATTTGGGTCTTACGAGTGTAGACACAAAATCTACATACTGCATGATTCCACTTACATGAGGTGTGAAACAGGGAAAGCTACTTTTCAGGGTAAAATCCTAATATTGGTGAGCTCTGGGGAGAGAGGGTCCTGTGATTTGAAAGAGGGATGGCAGGGATCTCTATAATACTGCTGCCCCCCCAGTGATGGCCCAAAGGTGTTCCCACTTCAGGGCATGCATGTGACTCTCCAGGTAAAATTAAACCCTCCCCAAAGGCAGTTCTCGAAGAATATACTTAGGAAGGAGAAAATCAGCATTGGGAGAAAAGTCTTGGATGCAAGAAGAGGACGTTAACAAAGTAAACTGCAAACAAACTCGTCATATATCACAATAAAATAACGTCTGATCCACAGAACTTGAAAAAGGGATAGACCTAAATACTGAACAAAAATAAAATTATGTCAGTAAGATGGTGATCTGAATCACACCCTTCCTAGATCCGGCTTTGTTCGGGAATATGACGAGGATGTAAAATAAAATTCCACTGGGTGTGCATGTTGACGTTTATAGAATCACTCGTCAAAAAGTAGAAAGAAAGTATGTGAGTTCAAATCAAAGCATGGAAAAGAACGCGATGGGGAAAAATATTCGTTCAATCGAAATAAGGCAAGAAATAAGAAGAAAGCGCTGAACACAAAAGAGCCAGAAGTGCGAAAGCAAGCATGAGACAGAAGAGAGGGTCTCCCATTTCACTGTGACGGCAGAGGAGAGAGACCCCTACTCCGTCAATGTTCCTGATGTACTGGATTGTTTACAAGGGGAAAGAAATCCAGCTGGATCCCTGCCTCACACCATACACCAAGTAAACTCCAGGAGGTTCAGAAATTAACTGTGATACCCAGAATGATAAAAATTAAAATTAAAAAAAAAAACATTGAACCTATAAGAGTATCTTTATGTCTTTGAGGTGGTGATGAACTTTTCAAATAAAACACAAACAACACAAGTAACCAATAAGGGAAAACACTGATAAAACCAACTCCTTCAGTTGTGAGAAACGTGCTTCATCAAAAACCAGCTCCAGGAACATAGCATTCTACTCAAAACCTAGTGAGGGTATCTGCCACATGTGTCCCCAGCAGAAGCTTAGCGTTTGGGTTGCATATTACCGCGGAAGGAAGCACCCGGATCTTGGTGGCTTAAAAGGGCCATTATTATCGTCCCCGTGGTTCTGTGAGTTTGCTGGGTTCAACTGGCCGGTTCTCACTCTGGTTTCCAATGTGCTTACAGTGGGACGGGGGCTGGCCTGGAGCCATCTGTTGGGGGTTCAGGGCTCCGTGAGCAAAAGTGAGGGCTGTCCGACCTCCGGCTGCCACCATGGTCCATTGGTCACAGAGGCGACAGGCAGCTCTGGTTTGAGGGGGTGCACGGACTCCGTCTCTCGACACAGCGGTGGCCTGATGGTCATGGGGGGGGGGAGGAAGTCATGTTGGCTATGTTCAGAGAGAAATCACCACATTCTCCAAAATATATTAAGATCTAAAAGTTTGTAGGAAAAGGACAGCTATCCTGGTGGCCCAAAGGACAATCTGGCAAAAAAAAAACCTGTGTCAGTTTCTGAGTTTAGAAAGGGGCTGCTTTTCGTGGGTGGAGAACAAGGTAAGAAGGCCCCCACTCCCGCGTTACCGGAGGTGAGGAGGCAGACCACCAAGGGTGATTTTTTGTCTTACCCCTGGCAGCCTGGCCGGGGCTGGGTCACCAGGAACCGATGTGGTACAGCCACGCTGGGAAACCCGTGGGACCGTCTGGTAAGACTGAGGGCCCACCTGGAGAGACTTGCCCGTCTGCACCGCGAGCGAGGGTGCTCCCGGCAGCAGAACGCGGGCTGGAAAATGGCAACGGACCGGCGGTGTGGTCACAGGACGCAGTGGGTGCAGACTGGCCTCTCGGGCACACGTGGCCTGGAGGGCAGAGGGGAGCACAGGCCCGTCAATCAATTTAGATGGACTTCATAGACCTTCCAATCCAAAAGCCAACGATTTAGGGCTGCAGACACATGGTGAGCAGCATCTGGGTTTGGGGTGGGAGTCTGTGTGAGTGTCAGGCTTCACTCCTCAGGCAGGATCCGGGGACCCGGGGGCAGTGGGAGCCCCAGATGGCCCGGGGGCGACTGTTCTGCCAGTGGTGGAGACAAGGCTTGCAGCTGGTGTGCGTGGGCGTGGCGGGGGTGGTGTTGCCACCAGATGTGGTGTGAGAAGCCCCTGGGCGCCCTCGGGGACCTCCTGCACCTGCTCCCTGGGGAGGAAGTGGGGGACCGGCCGCGTGCACCGCCCCTCCCCCCCCCCCCCCCCCAGTTGGTTTGAACTAGGACGTGACCAGTTGACCTGGGATGGGAAGTTGGTGTATCTGGGAAGGTCACATCCTCTCTCCCTTCATGATGTGCCAACTTTGCGATGTGCCAGCTGGAGCCGTGAGCACGCGGAGGTCAGCCGAGGGAATGGGGCAAATGTGTCTCGGGGCCGAGGGAGGCAGGTGCCGTCCGCCCCGTCCAGCTGCGCACCCGCGGGACGCTGGTGGGGCGCCTCTGCGTGGGGTTGGGGGTCCGTGCCCGCGGGGACCGCCCTTTGTCTGGCGTCGGTGAGCTTGTCTAGTGCACCTCCTGCTGCTGTGGACGCTGGGATGATCTTGGCGGACTCTCGAGGGCTTTGTCGTCGCAAGCGGCCCCGGTTGTGGTCACGGCGGGCGGTGTTCGCAGGATCTGTGGCCGAGGAGGATGTGGGGGGCGCTCACTTCCTGTTGTCCCCCGGGCAGCCCGGTCCAGCCGGCGTGCTCCGGGCCACACGGCCTCAGGGACCCTGGGGGGGACACCTGTCCCCGGCGTCCTCCGGGACCACCCACCGATCACCTTGCCGGACTCCGCGGTTCCCGTGAAAACAGCTTCTAAATATGGACGCCCTGGCACTAATTATAGCACAGATTGCGTGGGGAATTTGGCGGCCTGCACCGTGGCAATCCAGATTAAGCAATTAACCTTGATGTCACTGTAATTATCAAGATACTTTAGCAAAATGAACTAATTTCCCCACAGGATGTTGAACCGAAAGCAACTTTCACTCTCTTTAAGATGCCAAAATAGGAAATGTTAATGGAAAATTACCTTTGGATGTTTAATAAATCTCCGGGGTCTGTGGCTCCCTGTCAATCCCGGGCCGCGGCGCGATCTGGCGCCTGCCGGCTGGAGCCCGCGTGCGCACGGAGCGTCCTGGCCGAGTGCCCCGCGCTTGGGATGTGTGCGACGCAGGTGGCCACCCTGTGTCCCCGTCAAGGTCACTCCGCCTTGTTTCCTGGTCCAGGAGCCGCAGAAGAGGGGCCTCGCGGGGCATCGCCGCTCCCGGGGTCCGTGGCTGCACGTGGCTCTGCCGCCCACCCACAACCTGAGCCCCGTCCACGGTCCCGGGGCTCCCGCGCCCCTCGAGGCACAGACGCTCCGAGGGGACCCGGAGGGGTAGCCCCAGACCCCGCGGTGGGCGTGCAACTCCAGCCACGTCTCCTGTGCCGACGGCAGCTGAGAACAAGGCGGGCTCTGTCTGTGAAAATAACGCTCGCTCTGGCCGTTGGTCTCCTCGCGTCTGCTTGAACCGGTTAACGACTTCAAATGGTGTATTTTAAAATCGTCATTATCTTTGTCATTACGAGATGAGCTGCGAAGATATGATGGCGAATTTTACACTTAGTGAGAGTGAGATTCCAAGGGCCTGCGACACTCAGCTGTGATTTCCTCAGGCTCACTTCGCTTCGAGGGACGAATCTGGGCTGCAGGCAGGTGGGCCGGCGGGGAGGAGCGAGTCGGGTGGAGGAAAGGCAGCACGTGAGTGGGAAGCGGTGGCTTCTGTTCTGCTGGGTCGCCTGGAACCCCACCTGGAAACGGGCGGGGCTGCAGCCGCAGGTGGGAGGGCTGGACCAGCCAGACCTCTTGGATTTAGTGCTCTTGGCGCCTTCCTTTCCAAAGTTGTTTTTAATGTCGGCGTCTCCTCCTTACTGGAGTTTCACGAAGGTGGCTGGGATCGGACACCCGTCGGCCGCCCGCCCCCCGAGCCCCCGCACGAGTCAGGTGGACGGCCGGCCGGGCTGTGTCCCCTGCCCTGCTCGGCTCAGCTCCACTCAGGCCTCCGCAGGGACACGGGCTCTTCCTGCCGCTGCCACAGGAGCGTCCCCTCCCGTCCTGCCCCAGGCCGGGCGCTGCCCCCGCGGGACCTGCGGAGTCAGGCTGACGCCGGGAGCGCAGGGGTGCGTGAGGACCGGCCCCTCGGCCTCCCGGTGTCCGGGGCCACCTCTGCTCCGGTCGCCACGTCTCCTCCTTGAACGCTGACCCTCCCGCCTCCGTTATGAAGAACCTGGGATGGCGTGAGCCACTCAGACAGTCTGCGCCCGCCCCCGTCTCGGGCCCGTGTGCTAATCCACCTGCAGGGTCCGGTTTGCCTGGTGAGTCACCCGCAGGGCGTGAGCTCAGGAGGGGCGCCTCCTAGGCTGGCGGTCAGCTGCCCCACGTGCGTGTCATTCCCGGGCTACAGCTGGAGGAGGGTCAAGGCTCCGCGTGGACGGGCTCGCCCAGACCTCCAGCTGGAGAACGGCCGAGGAGCTCCGTGTTGGGGCGTCTTGAGAGGCGGACCCCGTGCCCTGTGCCCAGGACGAGCCATCTCGGGACGACCCGTGCCGGTCGAGGGAGGGCCTGGCCTCAGCGCGTTCCTGCCTCTGGACTCGCCGGTCACCCCGCCCCTGGGCACTGTCTCAGCATGTTCTGACCCCTGGTGGCCCTCGTCCCGGCTGACGGCCCCTCACAGGCCCCGGGGACACCGAGCTCTGGCTGAGGGGATGGGGTTGGGGCGCACTGCCAGGTCTGTGGGGCGTTGGCTCTCGATGGGGGCTCCTGTGAAAGCCACTTGGCCTCCTGCCACCTTCCCTGGACTCACCTGGGATGAGTGTGGAGGCAGGACCCAGGTGGGTGTGCCAGTTTCTGCTGCCGCATCACCACTCCACGCACACTTGGTGCCCCCCCACCCCCCGCAGTCCTTCTCCCCGGGTCTGCGCACCAGCGGGAGGGGCACGGCCGAACTGGGTCTGTCGGGGCCACACCAGGATGCAACGGCAGGAGACCCTGGGGGGCCCGACCACTCAGGCGGAAGGTCCTGCCGAGCGGCTGGCCCCTCGTGAACGGGCAGGGCACCAGCTGCCCCCCCCCTCCCCCCCGAGGAGCCAACAGCCAAGCCGAGGAGAGGGCTGGCCGCCGGTCCCCCAGGGCCTGGGTCCCGGGACCGCAGTGGCCCGAATGGGCCCCGGAAGAGCTGTACGTGAGACCCACCTGGCCGACACCTGGATTCAACCTGGGGACACATGAGCAGAGAGCCCAGGGTCACCGGGAGGTAGTGACAGTGGCTGCTGTGTGCCTCTAACTGGTTACTGGTCATAGAAAGTAGCCAAGACGGGTTTCTTCCACCGCCTGTGAGTGACCACAGCAGCCAGGACGAGCGGGGACAGGGACAGGCACTGCAGAACTTCACACACTGGGGAGGTCCCAGGAGGACGCAGCCATGGTGAGCCTGGTGCAGGCATGGGGGTCCCCGGGGGTCCCCAGTCTCGCCCAGGCTGTGTGTGCACGCCCACTCGGGTGGCAGCCCCCAGCTCCCCGGGGTCTGTGCTGGGCCTGTCCCAACACCAGGCTCCCCGCCCCCCCCCCCCCCCCCCCCCCCGTCATCCCTGCGTTCTCTGTGCTTGGCACACACAGCGCGGCCTCGCGGGGGGTGGGGCCGCTCCTTACGTACACGAAGGGAGGCGTCCACACTTGTGTGCCCAGCCTCCACACGGCCGAAGGGCAGGGCCGCAGGGCCCCGGTGGGGGTGGGGGGGGGGCTCCGGGGCCCAGGAGCGGCCGAGGCGGAGGCCACCCCGTCTGGACCCTTGCTGCACAGGGGGCCAAAGACCTGAGCCCTCCCCGGTCCCGCATCCCTAAACGGCTGGTGCCCGCCACCCGTGTCCGGGCCGCTCCCCTGCGGCGCTCAGGTGGGACAGATGGCAGGTGGCACGGGGGGGCCCGGGGACGTGGACGGGGAAGGTGGGCAGAGAGATGACTGATGGGAGCCGGGTCCCCGTAGACCCACGTGAGCGCGGACGCAGCCGCTGGTTCCCGGATGTGGACCCGCCGCGTGTCTCAGTCCCACCGCTTCTCCGGACGGAACACGAGACAGAGCAGACTCCGTGTCTCTTCGGGAGAAAACAGGGCTCCTGTGTGCGTCCGGCCCGTTCCGCCTCCCTCGGTGACCCGACGGCCCGGACTCAGAGACACTGCCGCTGTGCAGTGATCGTGAGAATTGGGTGGAAGGGTGTGTGCGCACACGTGAGTGCACCGAACCACGCCAGGGCCGTCCCGTCTGCAGAGAAGTGACGTGAGGCCCCCGCAGCTCTGCACCAAGAAGATACCGCCCGGACGGCTCTGGGAAGGTCAGGGATGCCCGGTGGTGAGTTCCTTGAGAAGAGCCGTGTTTCTTGAGAGTCTGTGCTGGTCTGCCCCTCCACTCAGCAGGCCTGGCTGTGTAGCCCACAGGGCATCATGTTACCTGCCGTCTGTGGATGTGGTGAAGGGCCTGTGCTGGGTGCTGGGTGCTGGGTTCCGGGTGCTGGGTGCTGGGTTCCGGGTGTCGGGTCCTGGGTGCTGGGTGCTGGGTGCTGGGTGCTGGGTGTCAGGTCCTGGGTGCTGGATGCTCGGTTCCGGGTGCTGGGTGCTGGGTGCTGGGTTCCGGGTGCTGGGTGCTGGGTTCCGGGTGTCGGGTCCTGGGTGCTGGGTGCTGGGTGCTGGGTGCTGGGTGTCAGGTCCTGGGTGCTGGATGCTCGGTTCCGGGTGCTGGGTGCTGGGTGCTGGGTTCCGGGTGCCAGGTCCTGGGCTCTGGGTGCTCGGTTCCGGGTGCTGGGTGCTGGGTTCTGGGTGTCGGGTGCTGGGTGCTGGGTTCCGGGTGTCGGGTCCTGGGTGCTGGGTGCTGGGTGCTGGGTGTCAGGTCCTGGGTGCTGGATGCTCGGTTCCGGGTGCTGGGTGCTGGGTGCTGGGTCCTGGGTGCTGGGTGCCAGGTGCCGGGTGCTAGGTGCTGGGTCCTGAGTAGGCACTGTGATGCGGGCCAGGAGTCTGCTGGCCTGAGAAGGCTGAGTGCCCTGGGACCACTCTGCACTGCCAAGGACTGGGTGATGGGAAGAAGGGTCCTTACGGGTGCTGCTGCCCCTCCCAGAGAGCCCCCCAGGGTGATGTGGACCAGGCCGTAGCCTGATGTGCAGCAAGGTGGGCCAGGCGCTTGGGGAACGTACGTAGCAGGACCGAGAGACCGATGTGATCATGAGCCTCTGGTCCCATGAGAAGCGGGGCCTCTGTGCCGTGCTGCTCAGCCCTTTGGGGCCACAGGCTGCGTCCATGCTCGGGGTAAAGCCCCAGCGAGGGCCGGTAGTGGCCATGGGAGCCTCTGGTTCACAGACAGCACTGGGACCAAGCTGGGGACCAAGCGTCGGGACCAAGTGCCGGGACCAAGCACTGGGACCAAGCTGGGGACCAAGTGCTGGGACCAAGCTCTGGGAAGCGGAGTCTGTATAGCACTGGAGACTCCCCCCAGGTCCCTGGCCTCGTGTAGGCCCCTCTCTGCACGGGGTCCTGAGTCTCAGCAGATGCACCAGGGGGACTACACGGGCTCCACCTTCCTTGTTGGCCGGGGCATCCTGCCCACGGCCCGCCCCACCCCGCTCCGCCCACGGCCCCGCCCCAGGCCCCGCCCATGGCTCTGCCCCCAGGCCCCGCCAGAGCCCGGAGGAGGGTCAGTTTCTAGTGCTTACGCGCATTCCTGCCCACGCGGAGCCCGGTGGCCCTGGTGTCCTCTGCATCTGCACCAAACTGGAAGTCCTGGTGTCCCCTCTGAGCCCAGCGTCCCCTCCAAGCCAGTGTCCCTGACGTCCCGCCCCCTCACGTTCTACTTTATTAGCCCCACATGCCTCCTTTCTGACCTCAGAAGCCTTTTTGTTTTATTGAAATTTTAAATAATTTTTTAGTGTTTAAATGAAAGGGGAATGTAGTTCATAGGATTTAAGGAAGAAACACATTTATCAGCTCACACTGGCCATGTACACCTTGAAGGGCCTTGGGAGGCTCTTGGAGACCGGAGGTCCCAGGAGAGAGACATCCCAGCCTGTGAGCCCGGTGATTATCCGCTGGCCCGGGTCCCCACCCCCGGGGACTTTGCTCTGGAGGACACGGCCCGCCCCTCCTTCACCCTGCTACCTCCCGGGGGCGGCTGCACCCGCCCGTCCAAGACCAGGTGGCATCTCTGTTCTGATTCTGGAATCTGCCCTGCAGCTCTGGGTCTTTAGTACCTGAGGGGGGGCGGGGTGTACACAGTGGGTGCCTGATAAGTGTCTGCTGGAGTAGACTGAGGGGAGACCCGTGGGGAACGATCTTCAGTACCTGGGGGGGGTGTACACAGTGGGTGCCTAATAAGTGTCTGCTGGAGTAGACTGAGGGGAGACCTGTGGGGAACGATCTTCAGTACCTGGGGGGGGGTGTACACAGTGGGTGCCTACTAAGTGTCTGCTGGAGTAGACTGAGGGGAGAGCCATGGGGAACGGTCTTCAGTACCTGGGGGGGGTGTACACAGTGGGTGCCTAATAAGTGTCTGCTGGAGTAGACTGAGGGGAGAACCGTGGGGAACGATCTTCAGTACCTGGGGGGGGGGTGTACACAGTGGGTGCCTACTAAGTGTCTGCTGGAGTAGACTGAGGGGAGAGCCATGGGGAATGAGACCCTGCCTGCTTGACCTTCCTCTTCTTCCCACCCCGAACCTCTCCCATCCAGGAACCCCCAGCCCCCTGAGAAGCTTGGAGCAGACTCTGGGAGGGGTCCGCCCGTCACCCACAGCCTGCACTCTGGGACTGTCAGTCGGGCCTCTGGGCCCCCGGCCTCCGGCTTGGCCTTGGCTGACCTGGGGAGCCTCTGGCGACGGTGGGCCCCAGACGCAAGGCTGACCACAGGGGACACAGGGCAACGGAGCGGTGGCTGCGGCTCCCCCCCCCCCACCCCCAGCGTCCCCCAGGGAGGCCCCCCGGCCTCACTGTGCTCCCTGTGCCATGGCCCCGATGTGTCTGCTGACTGCATCCCCGTGAGGGCCAGAGGACGTGAGGGGTGCAGGGGGACAGGGCTCCCCAGAACCCCCACGTGCCCCTGGCCAGGCACGTGCCCTGCGGGTGACAAGGCCCTTCTCAGAGCCAGCACCCAAACACGCCAGGCTCCGGGCTGTGTCCGATGGCGGTGTGGGCGCTTCGGCGTGTCCTGTCCCCCGGTCCTCTTTCGGAGGCCGTGGAGGTGAGACCACAGCTCTGAGGACCCGCCAGCGTCTCCCGGAAACACCCATCCAGGGGGGGGTCTGCAAACAGGGAAGGGCCCGGGGACCAGCCTGGAGGCGCACCGGGGCTCATCTCTGCCAGGCTGGTCCTGGGCATCCAGGCTGAGGAGGAAGACCTCCCTCGGGCTCCGTCAGGGGGCGACCAGGAGAGAGGGCCCGCGGTGCGGGGCCTGTCTGGAGCCCGCCAACCCGGAGCTAAGCAGAGCGGGGTCGTGGGGGGTGAGCCTGGTCCGGAGTGGGGTGCAGGCTCCCCAGAAGCGGCACAGCGACGCAGCGTGCTGTCTTCTTGCCGGCAGAAGGCCAGCCGATGGGGGTGGGGGGGGGCTGCCCAGGGGGTCTGCCCGCCCACGTGTGTCCACATCTTGCTTCCTCCATGTTGACGGCTGGCCCCGCAGTCACTGCCCACACGCCTCACCTGCAGCTGGCCCCCTGGCCCCACGAGGACGCCGGGAGACGGGGCCTGGGGCGCGTGGTGTCCAGCCGGCCTCCCGCGGGCCATGTGCTCGTGGCCCTGTGTTGACATGCAGCCTGGCGCTGAGAGTCGCGATCCGTGGAGCTTTGGAAGGAAGGGAGTGCGGAGCGTGACCCGTGCCGGGGTCACGGGCAAAGGGGAGGCTGTGGTTGAGGAAGGTGGGGCTGTGGTCTCCGGCAGCGGGGTGGCACGTCGAGGGGAGCTTACGCAGCAGTGGGTGTGGGACCACTGCCACCTGGCGGCATTCCACGGCCCGACTGTGGCCTCTGTCACGTGTTCCCTTGAGGTCTTTAAGTTTTCATGCAGGGATGTCTCGTTTCGTCAACCAAATTCCAAAATCCCTCAGGCCGGGACTTAACATTCCCCTCTGTCTCTGGCACAGCCTGGCGCGCACACTGCTCTCAGGGGGCTCCGTAAGTCTGCGGGGTTGAGTCGAAGGCACGCCAGATGGAGGGGCCCTCACAAGGCTACAGGGACCCCCCCCCCCCCCCCGGGGGCGGGGGGCCTCACATAGCAGCTGCTTTGGAGCCAAGGGAGGGTGTGCGTAGACGGGGGTTCATCGGCCCTGTGTGCCGGACTGAACCCTTCCAGAAAACGGCCAGGTCCCAGAGTCCCCACTTGTCCCTGTTTTTGGCTTGGGACGATGAGGTCGGGAGCTGGGCTTTAAGACGCCTGCACTGTGAACTTTTTGCTGTGGGAGCTCCTGGCTGCTATGGGCTGAGTCATGAGGCGAAGGGTGGTTAGATAGTCCCTGGCGCTTACCTCGGCCAGTGTTTGGTGAATGAATGAGTGGGCGGTCTGCGTAATGGTGTGTGCTTTAACTGAGAGAAAGACCGGCAGAAGGCAGACTTGCTTTTGTTCAAATTTTAGCTTCCAAGGACCCCCAGGTTGGAGGGACTTATCCTGGCAAAATCTTTATGTCTCAGCCTACTGAATACAGGTTCCTCATTCTCACCGTCATCACCACGTCTACGTGCGGGTTGGAAGGTGTCATGTGAGAAGGAACCTAGCGAGATCTCCAAGATGAGCCACTGTTACTATAAATGCCATAGATGGTGATGCACACGATGGTGGTGAGACAGTGATGATGACGACGGGGTGATCGTGATAATGATGGTGACGATGCTGGTTGATGATGGGGATGATGATGACGGTGCTGATGGGCGTGATGATATAATGCTGGCAATAGTACCTGGAGTGTACATCTTGGGCAGCAAGACACAGACGATCTCCTTGAGGAGACCGGACACCTGTAGGAGCCACGGAAGGGAGACACAAGCACATCTCACGACGAATACAGTAATGGACTCCTCATTCCACACTGAGACCCAACAGACGTCAAATTCCACCTGTGATCAAACCAAAGTCATTTTCAGCTCTTACACATGGGGAGAAGGCATTTAGTTCCCTGCGCTGGGCCCGGGTCACGCCTTTGAACACTCACTTCCGCGTCACGGACGCATCGTTCCCCAGACGTCTGGCTCTCCTGAGCACGGGAGCACCGCCGATGGCACCACTGGATGCCGACAGCAGGCGGGGTAAGCGCCTGACGCTGGGTCGGGGCTCCTTGTCCTGGCCCAGCGGTGACCTGGCTCCACTGCCTGTATCCTGGTTTTTATGGAAGAGCTTCTGCAGCTTAAAAGCATGAGCATTTGCATGGGAACTGGCTTTATGGGCTTCGTAAACATTTATTTAAAGAGAAGTAAAAGTAGCAACAGAAAATAATTGCCTCCTGACTGTGAAATGCCCTCCCCAGCAGCCTCTGAGAGCATAATTATGCTCACACAAATTTTGTAGCTCCTGTCAAGTACATCTATGAGAAACACTATTTTTAAAGACTTTATAATGCGGCAATAGCATTTCTGCTCTGGCTGAAATATCACAGATCGAGGTGTCACCCAGGAGCTAATCATGCTATAGCCCTTCAATTCACATCTCCCGACTTAAGTTGTAAATGGAGAATTAACATCAAGGTAGGCATCTTCAGCAACTGCAAATTGTTCTGTCCCCGAACTTGGTGTTATCTAAATTAAGAAATTTCAAAGTACGTCAAATGTTACTTTCATCCTGACACGAGAGTTTCCCTTGCAGACCCCTGGCCTTGCTGGTGTCTCCTGGGTCCCCTGCTGATGTCACCGGGTGCTGACCTTACTCCCGCTGGCTCTGCTTCAACCAAGCTGACCTTCTTACAGGAAAAAAAAAAAATAGAAAATTTACACTGTAACACGTTTTTATTTAAATTCCAGCTCAGTTGACCTATGGCGTAGTGTTAGTTCCACATATAGTGACCCAACCCTTCATACAACGCCCGGCGGTCATCACGAGCG
Source organism: Panthera onca (assembly GCF_046562875.1). Lineage (NCBI taxonomy): Eukaryota > Metazoa > Chordata > Mammalia > Carnivora > Felidae > Panthera > Panthera onca. The sequence continues at coordinate 140,467,776 of NC_138345.1, read as the reverse complement.
CCCTCCGTAATCCCCGTCGCCTGTTTTCCCCATCCCCCCACCCAACTCTCCTCTGTTAACCACCAGTTTCCTCTCTATAGTGAAGAGTCTGTTTCTCGGTTGGCCTCCCTCTCTCTCTTCCCCTTGGCTCACTTGTTTTCTTTCTTAAATTCCACACATGAGTGAGATCGTACGGTGTTCGTCTTTCTCTGACTGACTGATTTCGCTCGGTATTATCCTCTCTAGCTCCAGCCATGGAATCGCAAATGGCGAGAGTTCACGCCCTTTTATGAATGAGCAATATTCTGTCGTGTAGGCACCACCAGGAGGTGGATCCGTTCGCCCATCAGTAGACACTCGGACTGTTCCCGTAATCTGGCTCTTGTACGTGATGCTGCTGTAAACGTTGGGATGCAGGTATCCTTTTAATTAGTATTTTTGTGTTCTTCGAGTAAATACCAAGTGGTGTAATTGCTGGGTCATAGGGTAGTTCTATTTTGAACTTCTTGAGGAAACTCCACACTGTTTCCCAGAGCGGCTGCACCAGTTTGCATTCCCACCAAGAGTGCCAGAGGGTTCCCCTCTCTCCACATCTTTGCCAACACCTGCTGTTTCTTGCGTTGTTGACGTAGCCGTTCTGACAGGTGGGAGGTGGCATCTCATTGTGCTTTTGATTTGTATTCCCCTGATGCTGAGTGATGCTGAGCGTCTTTTCATGTGTCTGTGTGTCTCCTTTGGAGAAACGTCTGTGCATGCTCTCTGCCCATTTTTCAGTTGGATTATTTGGTTTTTTTGGGTGTTGAGTTCTATAAGTTCTTTGTAGATTTTGGATACTAACCCTTTATCTGACATGTCATTTGCAAATATCTTCTCCTGTTCCTCCAGTTGCCTTTTGTTTTGCTGATTGTTTCCTTCGCCGTGCAGAAGCTTTTTATTTTGGTGTGGTCCCAATAGCTTATTTTTGCTTCTATTTCCTTCGCCTCAGGAGACATGTCTAGAAAGAAGTTATCACGTCTGATGTCGAAGAAATTACCGCCTGTGCTCTCCTCTGAGATTTTTATGGTTTCCGGTCTCACATTTGGATCTTTCCTCCATTTTGAGTTTATTTTTGTGTCTGGCGTAAGAAAGTGGTCCAGGTTCATTCTTCTGCATGTTTCTTTCCAGTTCTTCCAACATCATTTGTTGAAGAGACTATCTTTTTCCCATTGGATTTTCTTTCCTGCTTTGTCAAAGATAAGTTAACCGCATAGTTGTAGGTCCGCCTCTGGGTTTTCTATTCTGTTCCATTGATCTGAGTATCTGTTTTTGTGCCAGTACCATACTGTCTTGATGATTACAGCTTTGTAATATAACTGAAAGTCTGGAATTGTGATGCCCCCAGCTTTTCTTTTCTTTTTTTAAAGTTTATTTATTTATTTTGAGACAGAGAGATAGAGAGCAAGAGAGAGCACGGAGAAGGACAGAGAGAGAGAGAGAGAGAGAGAGAGAGAGAGAATCCCAAGCAGGCTCCACGCTGTCAGAACAAGCCGGACACGGGGTTCGAACCCACGAACCGTGAGACCTTGACCTGAGCTGAAACCAAGAGTCAGATGCTTAACTGACTGAGCCACCCAGGCGCCCCTCTGGCTTTGCCTTTCTTTTTCAGGGTTACTTGGGCTATTCAGGGTCTTTTGTGATTCCATACAAGTTTTAGGATTTTTTTATTCTAGCTCTGTAAGATTGCTGGTGGTATTTTGAAAGGGATTGTAGTAAATGTGTCGATTGCTTTGGGTATTTGTTCTTCCAACCTATGAGTATGGAACGTCTTTCCGTTTCTTTGTGTCCTCTCCAAGATCTCTCATAAGTCTTTTATAGTTTTCAGAGTAGAGATCTTTCACCTGTTTGGTTAGGTTTCATCCTAGGTATTGTATGGTTTTTGGTGCAGTTGTAACTGGGATCAATTCCTTGATTTCTCCTGATTAATTATTGGTGTATAGAAATGCAACAGATTTCTATATGTTGATTTTGTATCCTGCGACTTTGCTGATTTGTGCATCAGTCCTAGCAATTTTTGGGTGGAGTTTTTTGAGTTTTCTTTCTTTTAAAACATATTTTGTAATTTAATGTAATTTAACTTAATTTTTTAGTCATCTCTACCCCCAGTATGGGGCTAGAACTCACAACCTTGAGATCAAGAGTCACACACTCTACCGACTGAGCCAGCCAGGTGCCCCTTGGGTTTTCTATACATGGTATCATGTCATCTGCAAATAGTGAAAGTTTGACTTCTTCCTGGCCGGTTTGGATGCCTTTTATTTCGTTTTGTTGTCTGACTGCCGAGGCTAGGACTTTCAGTACTATGTGGTGAGAGTGTACATCCCTGTCTCTTTCATGACCGTAGAGGAAAAGCTTTCAGTTTTTCACCATTATGGAAAATAATGGATGTCAGCTGTGAGTTTTTCATATGTGGCCTTTATTATATTGAGGTAAGTTCCCCCTAAACCTGCTTTGTTGAGGGTTTTTATTAAGAACGGGCGTTGTACTTTGTCAAATGTTTTTTCCGCATCTATTAAAATGATCATATGGTTCTTATTCTTTCTTTTATTGATGTGGTATATCACGCTGGTTGATTTGGGGAGATTGAACCAGCCCTGCAGCCCAGGAATAAATCCCACTCGATCGTGGACTGTTAATGTACTGTTGGATTTGCTTTGCCGGTATCTTGTTGAGAATTTTTGCATCCGTGTTCATCAGGGAAATTGGACTATAATTCTCTCTTTCGGTGAAGTCTTTTTCTGATTTTGGAATCAAGGTAATGCTGGCTTCATAGGATAAATTTGGAAGTTTTCCTTCCTTTTCTATTTTTTGGAAACTTTTGAGAGGAATGGGCTTTAACTCTTCTTCATGTGTTTGGTAGAATTGGCCCGTGAGGCCATCTGCCCCTGGACCTTTGTTCGTTGGGAGAGTCTTGGTTACTGATTCCATTTCTTTGCTGGCTATCTGTCTGTTCAAGTTTTCTGTATCTTCCTGTGTGAGTTTTGGTAGTTTATATGTTTCTAGGGACTTATCCATTTATGCCAGGTCGTCCAATTTGTTGGCATAAAGGTTTTCATATCACTCTCATAATTGCTTGTATATCTGTGGTGTTGCTTGTGAACTCTCCTCTCTTTCATTTGTCATTTGATTTATTTGGGTCCTTTATCTTTTCTCTTTGGTAAGTCTGGCTAGAGGTTTATCAATTTTGTTAAGTTTTTCAAAGAACCAGCTCCTGGTTTCATTCGTCTGTTCTAAAAAATAGAACATTCAAATAGTCCTATATCAATGAAAGAGATTGAACTTGTAAAAATCCAAGAAATAAAAAATTGTACCCACAGGGGTGCCTGAGTGGCTCAGTCGGTTGTGTCTGACTCTTGATTTCGGCTCAGGTCACGATCTCGTGGTTTGTGAGATAGAGTCCTGCATCGGGTTCTGTGCTGATGGTGCGGAGCCTGCTTGGGGTTCTCTCTCCCTCTCTCTCTGCCCCTCCCCTGCTTATTCTCTCTCTCTCTCTCTCTCTCTCTCTCTCTCTCTCAAAATAAAGAAATTAACATTAAAAAAGGTACCCACTATGAAAAATCTAATCCTAGATGTTTTTGCTGGAGAGTTCTATCAAATGTTTAAGGAACGAATAATGTCAAATGTGTATAAACCCTTCAAGAAAATGAAGGGACTGTGTCCAACTCATTCAGAGGCCAGTGTGAACAGAAAAAAAATGCAAGAAGCATTAACGAGGCAGCACAGCAGAGCCCAGAATCTCCTGTGAGCACAGGTGCAGAAATGCTTCCTACAGTAGACCAGACGCCTGCGACACGCGGTGTTAGGCTGTGACCACCGGGGTGTGTCCAGGAGGGGAGCTTCCTTGAACATTCAGAAGCAACCGGTGTCCGTCCCCATGTAACGACACGAAGCAGAAAAAGCCCAATGACCTCGGCAGATGTGGAAAGAGGAGGGAATTTTCTAAACCCAATAAGGGGCATCTGTGAGAAACCTGCAGCCCATATCTCAGTGAATGTGAAAACTGACCTCGTTCCCTCTAAGCTGGGGATAAAGCTGGGATTTCTGCTTTTACCACTTCTGTTCAACATTCTGCCGGAATCCGAGCCAGTGCACAAGGCAGAAAAAGGACTTAAAACGTGTGAACTTGGCCAAGGATTTGGGTCGGAGGCAGCCTGGGAGGCAGGTGCCGCGGTGCATGGTGGGGCTGAGCCTCCCGCGGGTGGAGGGGCTGTGCTGGGCGCTTGTCCAGGTTGACGGCCACACGTGGGCCCTGGGGCTCCTGATGGGTCCGGCTGCTCTGCTCACCCGAAAGAGACCCCGCAGCAAAACCCAGAAGGCATTCGTGATGAGGTCAGGGTGCCGACCCCGAAGAACGCCCGAGGGGTCAGGCTGGGGCCGCCAGCTCTGCCGGGGGGGGCTGCTGACCTGGGCAACGTTGTGCTGTTGCCGAGCATGGGCTGGGGGCTGGGGCGGTGTCAGCATTGGATGCCCATTGCGGTGGCCACGGATGAGCCCGTGTCTGCTTCCTGGACCACCACCACAAAGTGGCACAGACGGGGTGGCCCGAACCACAGAAACCCATCCTCTTGTGACCTGGAGGCTGGACGTTCGGGAGCACCATGTCTGCAGGTTGGGGCGACCCCCGTCCTGCCCTCACCCGCCCTGCGTGTTCTCCCCGGGCACCCGTCCAAGCTCTCCCTTTCTATACGACACCACTCGTGTGACCCCATCTTAGTCATTCTGCCTGCAACGGCCCTGTTTTTCAGTCCAGTCACGTCCTGTGGTCCTGCGTTCAGGGCTTTGACACACGGATCTCAGGGACACAATTCAGCCCACAAGGGGGCTGGGGGGGGGCCGCCCTTCTGCAGTCCAGTGGCCGACACTGAGGCCACTGTCCCCGCTCCCTGGGCTCGCCAGGCACTGGCTGTCCGCAGACCCTGCCCCAGCAGGACCTTGGCCCCAGGCCCGTCCACCTGAATGGGCCCCGGCTGTCTGCTGGGAGAGCCGGTGGGGGGGGGTGGGGGGGGGTGGGGGGGGCAGGGCCAGGTGTCTGCACAAAACTGTGCCCTCGGGTCGCGGGGAGCTGGCTGCCAGCAGGAAGCACCCGCTTCGGCCTCCCCTCTGGTCCACGAACTGCACGGACCGTAACTATTAATGGTGGGAGCTTTTCCCCTTGACACGGTGAAAATCCAAAAGGAACTTATAATATGCATCTAAAATGAAAGGTACCTTTGAAACTTAATAATTTCCTATTTTTCTTATTTCAGAGAGAAATGAACTGGTTTGTGAGAGGCGGGAATGACCAGTTTTGTTTTTATCTTAGGAAAGCCACGTCTGTCTGCTTTTCTGTTTCATGATGTCTCCCTGGGGTTTTCTTGTCCTCACGCTGCTGGGGCAGTGCTCCGGGAGAGGCCTCCCTACCAGGCCTGAGCCCCTCGCGTGCGTCCCTGGCGCTGGGCAGTGTGGTGCTGCGGCCTCCGTGTCCTGGGACAACCCCGCACCCCCCTTGGGAGAATTCTCCTCGGACCCCCATCTCTGCAGTGCCAGGGCCGCGGGGGGGAGCTCCCACCTCCCGGAACTTTACAGAGGGCAGGGGACACGGCTGTGCTCAGGCTCAGGGAAGGCCAGCCCAGGGCCGATGGGCCCTCCAAAAACGGTGTCAGGGTCCCCACGCCTGGCGCTGGATGCTCGGGTCATGTCGGTGTCAAAGGGGGGAAAATTCATGGAGCTCAGAGACTAGTGGGGGGGGTGGTGTGGGCAGCAAACCAAATACTCAAATCACTCCGTCACTTAGGAGGGGACACGCGCTTGAACCCAGAGCGAAGGAGGGGCCAGAGGCAAGGGGAAGGGGATGTGCCAGAGCTGATTTGGGGGTCAGAGAAGCTGGGATTTGAACCCAAGTGTGATCGATTGGCAGCTGCTGTTGAAGAAACCCCCAGCTTCCGGGGCTGACGTCGTGCTCTGTCTCGGGGCGGGGGCTGGGAGCCTGGCGTGGCGGAGGCCTCTGCCCAGGGTCTCACGTGGTGCAAGCACGGTGTCGGCTGGCCGTGGCCTCATCTCAGGCGTGGCCGGTTCCTTCTGGCTGTTGGCCTGAGGCCACCCGTGGGTCCTAGAGGCCACTTCTCCTGACGTGAGGGTCCCCCAGCATGACCCCTCTGTCCTAAGCCCAGACGAGGGGAGCATGTGTGTGAGGGATGGGGCCTCCAGTTCCGGGTAGGATGAGGACGTTACTGTGTGGGTCACCACGTGACCATGACGCTCTGTGCTCTGTCGTCGAGGAGGTCGCAGGCCCGCCCACACCTACGGTGAGCGACACAAGCCCGTGCACGTGGGCGGGCCGGGATGTGGGGTCCCCGGGGCGTCCACGGTGCAGCGGCCGCTCCACAGTTCCCAGCAGCAGAGGCACGTCGTCTGGAACGTGGAGCGGACCCCGCGGTCAGCATCGCTCCCAGACTGTCCCGTCCTGGGCCTTTCCATGTCTTCCACGGTAGAGGCCACTGAAATGCCAGCAGGGAGCACCCGTGTCTGTCTGTCCAAGGACAGGAGCCTGGCCCTCGTGGGGACTGTGGGAGGGTCCAGTGGAGAGACCAGCAGGGCACACGTGGCAGAGGCCATGCGGCCCGGGGTCGCCGACCCTGGAGACGGTTGCCAGGGCATCCGGACGCGGCGCCACCAGCCGTCCGGGAGACGGCCTGGGGAGCCAAGGGGCGCACAGGGAGCGCCGTGGACGCGTGATCCTCTCCTCCAGGCACGTCCTCCCGTGGTGGTTTCCGTAACAGCTTTATCGAGGTACATTCGGTTCACACACCGCACTGTTCGCCCACGTAAAGCGTGTGAGTCGGTGGTTTTCAGTTTGTTCACAGAGATGTGCAGACAGCACACTGTCGATTTTATTTATTTATTATTTATTTATTTATTTAAAAAAATTTTTTTTAACGTTTTATTTATTTTTGAGACAGGGAGAGACAGAGCATGAGCGGGGCAGGGGCGGAGAGAGAGGGAGACACAGAATCCGAAACAGGCTCCGGGCTCTGAGCTGTCGGCACAGAGCCCGACGCGGGGCTCGAACTCAGGGACCGCGAGATCGTGACCTGAGCCGAAGCCGGACGCCTAACCGACTGAGCCACCCAGGCGCCCCCGCACTGTCGATTTTAGAGCGTGGTCGTCACCCTGAAAGAAACCGCGTGCGCTTGGGCTGTTCACCCCGGCTCCTCCGAGGCGGGGGCCCCTGTCTCGGCTCCAGAGACACGAATCCACGTACTTTTCCCGTGAACGGACCAACACACACCGAGGCCCGTAGAGTCCGGCCTCTCCCACAGAGCGCCACGTTGTCACGGCTCATCCACGTTGTAGCACGAGCCAGTGTTTTGTTCCTTCTCGCGGCCGAGTGACGTCCCGCCGCGTGGGCGGACACGTTCTGTTTATCGTCTGTCCGCTGATGGACACGTGTGTGTTTCCACCTTCGAGCTCTTGTGGGAGGTGCTGCCGTGACCATAGGTGTGCAGGTGCCGACACGGACACGGACACGGACACGGACACGGACTCGGACACGGACACGGACACGGACTCGGACACGGACTCGGACACGGACACGGACACGGACTCGGACACGGACTCGGACACGGACACGGACTCGGACACGGACACGGACATGGACACGGACTCGTTTCGTTCTCTTCGGTGTCGTTTCTTTGTTGCTCTGCAGCTGATGTGATGCTTGTGTGTGAAACTTGCCACAACGCACCGCAAAGTTCACGGCCCCCAGAATTGTCACATAAATGTTGCACATTGCATTCTTTAAATCCGCTTTCTTGCCTGTGTGAAGGTCGCCTTCTGTAGTGACCGCGTTTCAGATCCGTAGCTGCGTCTGTCTTGCCGCTAGGCCTCCACGTGCACAGACGAGAGCCCCAAGTACACGGACTTCCACTCCGCAGATGGCACCTACCCCGTCGTACGAATGTGATTTGGGAGACAATTAGGCCTGTGTCAATCACGGATAATACTGGAAGGCAGGCTGGTGCCCGGGGGCCTCCTTCGAGCCAGAGACGGCAGGGGCTGTCAGATTAAATTAAAATTTACAACTCTTGAAGCTAAGTGGGGATTTTCGTAGGAAAACGAGAACTTTTCTCTCTCGGCTATGTGCGGCATTAATTTGGGAGAGCGCAACGGCCGTGAGATCCTGACTGTCCCCGCAGACCTTGCCTTCTGCCTTGGGCACATCGCCTAAGCCTGAGGCCTGGTTTTGACCACGAGTGATTGAACAGAGGCTCGTGGAGGGTACGACGCCTACCCTCCCACTGAATGTCCACCGAGCCTCTTCCCACGGGACGTGGCCGTGTCGGGGGGAGCCAAACCCCTCCCCCTGCCGCCACAGCGTGGGGCCCGATTTCCTCTCACCGGGGCTGGCAGAGGTGGGCACGTGCCCCACTCTGACCAACGGCGCACGAGGGACACTGACCGCAGGGAGGACACAGACCCCAGGGATTCTGGACGATCTCCCTTCCCGGAGACCGTTTGAGAATAGGCGGCCCCTCCTCAATCTCTGGGTGCTGCTGCACCTGGATGTGATGGCCGGAGCAATGGCAGCCATAATCCCCCTCCAGGCTGAGGTGGGGCCTGAGCTCCCGGCTCACCTGGACGGTGCAGGGCACGGGGGAGGGGTGGATGCGGACGGGCAGGTGGCTACACCCACCCCCCCAGACCCTGGAGGGCAGCACACCTGTCCGAAGCAGTCGCAGATGCCGTGGAGACTCTGGGCAGCTCTCGCTCTCCCTCCCATACCTGCTGCTCTGCCAGGTGACCTGCAGGGAGAGGGCTCCCTGGCCGAGCCTGCTGGGGGAAAACGCAGGGCTGCCCCCCACCAGCTGCCTCTCCTCCGCGTCTGCCCCCTGCCTGCCTCGCCGGCCCCTCCCCGGGCACCCCCTAAAAGGCCTCCGTGAGCCCGTGACCTGGACAACCTTGAGCGGCTCAGGACAGGCGTGTGCATAATCCCATTGCCCAGGCGGGAAAGGAGACCCACAGAGAGGACGTTACATCCCCAGGGCCCCCTCCACGGTGAGACACGCGCCCTTCGTGCTGAGCAGACCCAGTGCCGTGCCTGTGCGCGGGCGCCCAGACCTCGCAGGTCAGGACCCGCAGGGGGAAGGGGAAGGAATGTTGGCTCCCTTTGCGTCTGACTCGCTGCAAACCCAGAGGTCTCCCCCTCGTGTCTGGTTTGGGCAGGGCTTTCCGCAGGCTTCATTTAGCGATCGCGTATTTTACCACCAGGACGGGAAAAAACTGACAGCAGGTTGGAAAGGAAAGTGAACAGCAAACGCTCCCGTTCCGCGGCCGTGAGCAGCCAGACAGAGAAGGGGCGTTCGGGGAGCTGCAGAGAGGAGCCCTCGCGGCGGCTGCGGGATCTGGAGGACCGACTCGCCCCCACCCCACCCCCCCCCCCCCCCCCCCCCAGGCGCCCTGTCTGTGCTCCTTCAACACCAGTCGGGAGCGGGATCCACGCCAAGCACGGCTCTCCTCTGGGAACGCGAGGGTGGAAACTGCCAGCCAGGGTGCGAAGAGGCGTCCAGGCTCCTGGGGGTTTCGGGGTGCAGCCCAGTTCTCGTCCGTTTCCGAGCGTCACCTCAGGCGGCCTGACCGCCCTCGCACGCGTGCGCCGGGATTGGGTTCCTCTGCGGACCCCGGAGGCAGGTTCCGGCTGTCCTCAGCGGGACTCCTCCTCCCCAGAGGGGGCTTGAAGAGGTAATTAAAGTGACAGAGGTCGGGGGGCGGGCCCTAACCGATAGGACCCGTGTCCTCTTAGGAAGAGACCCTGGGGTTCCCACACACAGGTGAGGACAGGTGAGGACACGGGAGGGACGGCATCCACACGCCAAGGAGGAGGCCTCAGGAGGGACCAGCCCGCCCGCTCCTGGATCCCGCATGTCCAGCCTCCGGGACCCGGAGACGGTACCTCCCGCTGGTTGGAGCCGTGGTCTGTGGTCCACGGTCCGAAGCCAAGCACAGGCTGCGGAAGCTGCTGACGGGGAGGGAGAGGAGGGCCACGAGTCTCCACCAACTAGGTCCACCCTCCAACACCTGAGCTGGGGCCGGTGAGCTGTGCGGGGCCGGGACCAGTGACCGGCTTCGGTGGGCGCCGAGGGCCAGCCTGGGGCTCGGGGGCAGTCAGTCCTGGGGGGCGGGCACCTCGCCCCCGGGCTGCCTGGTGTGATGTGCTGAGCCCCACGAGGCCGTGCTGGGGGGAGGGCACCGTCCTCCCGGCTCGTCCGGGCCTCCCTGCATCACCGCCGGGTCCCTGGGCACCGGGGACCCAGCGTCAGGCCCCGCCTGCCGGTGGCCTTCCGTGACCTCCACTCCTGCCTTCCGATCCCTGCTGGCAGTGAGCCGGTCACCCGCATCGGCCCCTTGAACTCATTGGCTTCATTGTCAGTTTGCGAGGTGATTGGCCCGTCAAAAAGCCGTGTCGATCAGACTTGCGTCTCTCCTGGAGCGCAATTCCAGCTGTGACCTAGGGCTTTCTCTCCGTCCCCGAGGTCTGTTTCGCGCTCCCTCCGCTGGACAATGTCTACCATGGCGGCCAGTCTATGGGCACGTCTGTCCAATTTTAATATCCGGGTAGGAACCCACGGCATCTCTGTCCGCCGTCGTGTCTGGGAAGCTCTGGGTCGGCCGTAAGCCGTGGACGGCAGGGGGCTCTCCCGGCCGTGGCCGTGGCCGTGGGTCCCCAGGTGGGTCCCTGACCTCCATTTGCTTTTACAATGCGCTCTTACCAGAAGCTTTATCGCCATGGAATTAGATAGGTTTTCGTCGTATTCACCCTTGTGGAGGCTCTGTGGCCGTGGTCTGTGGGTGGACGTCGTGGCCAGCTGTGTCAAGGTCTGACCGCTGTCTCAGGCGTGCTTCTGTCCTTCCCGTGATGGGCGAGAGGCGCCCACATAGTCACGCCTGATGACGTTTAATTATAAAATGACACTGATTTATGGCCTGTCACTAGAGATAAACATTTCTGACTAAGTAATTTTTAAATTAGAACCGTTAAAAATGCTTATTAAATAAAATTCTAAACTGAACAAAAAATATGGGCAGGGGAGGCAGGAGTCACCGTCCAGGGAAAACTATCCTTGAAGATTTAGAGAATTTCCCGTGTTTTGTCTGTGAGGGGATTTGGAAACTGTCTTAAGTTACGGCCGTGCCTTAGACCTTCCCGTCCCGCTTCCCTTGGGGTCCAGGGGATCTGCGGAGTCGGCTCGAACGTCTTATTTCCGAGATGCTGCGGGGACTCGGCCCTAAAGCAGCACTGGAGGCCCCCCCCCCCCCCGCCGTGTCCCTGCCCCCATCACCCTGCTTCACAGGGGGCGCCTGAACATGTGCGGCCGGGCTCCGTGGCCAGTGGGGCGCCACGTGTGGCCAGAGGCCGGTCTCTGGTGCGCGGCTTCTCGGTCATGAGGGTCACGCTTGCCGCTGTCACCGGGGCCACGGCGCACGGCGTCCTCAGCCATCTGCCTCTGGCTGCGTCGACCTTCTCGGCTGAGAAAATCTGTTTTTACTGCGTAACTAGGGGATCAGCCACAGGTTTCTAGGCTGTTTTCCTTCCCTCTGGTTTCTGTGGTTTGTTTGCGAGCGGAGACGATCGTGTGAAAATTAACGTGCATTGCCCTTGCTCTACCTGTCCTGACCTGCCGTTTCGGGGTTCCTCGAGTTCTTCGCTTCCCCCGAGTGTGATGGGAGACTCCCCGGACACCCCAGCAGGAGCCCCTCGCCTCCCGTAACGACCCTGAGCCCCCAGGGCCGGCAGACGTTCACCCCCACCTCCTGCCTGCTGGCCTCCCTGGGGGGTCCCCACCTGGGGGCTGCCAGGCCGTGTCCCCCGCCCCCACCAGCCCCTGTCCTTGAACGGGCAAGCCTCCACTCAGGGTTAGCAGGGCAAGGCAGTGGCGAGCAGGTGGGGTCCCGAGGCCGTGCTGCGACCCTTCTGGGGATGGGCCAGCTGTGCCCGACCTCAGTTCAGGGAGCAGGGCGTCCGCATGTGGGTGAATTAAGATACTGCCGGAGATCTGGGCACAGCAGAATGCGGTCTCATAATGTCCCCGATATCGAGAAAAGCGTGTGGGTATGGTCCGTGTCGCAGTGAGCGAGCAGGTGGCCGTGGCCGATGCCGGCAGCCCCGGTGCCGCTGGGAGGAAGTGGGGACCCAGGGGCACCTGCCACAGGTGGGTGAACGTCTGCCCCCCAGACGGCCCGAGGCCAGCCCTGCTGCTGCTGTGATCTGCTCTGAGCCCACACGATACCCCTTGGGCTGACCTGGGCCTGGTCGGACTCTGCCGGTGGCAACCGGCCCTCGTGACGGATAAACGTGGAGAGGCAGGACACAGAAGACACCGAACCCAAAGAGCTGGCTTGTTGCAACAGCGACCGTGGGCTGCGGGCGCACGTGTGCGTGTGGCCGGGAGGAGCCCGTGGCGTCGGCGGGTGCACGTTCAGCACCGCTGATGCGGGGTTGAGACCCGTCGCCGCTGGCCTGGCGTTGGGCGCAGGCGGGTTCTGGCACGTTTGTTCCCTCGGAGTCGAGCCCCATCCTGGAGCAGCGCCCGGCTCTGACCTCGAGCGCTCTGCCCGCGGCGGTAACAGGACGGCAGGCTATTCACAGGGCGTTAATACAGAACGCCTTTTTTAGAGCAAAGGAGAGTCGTGTCCACGGGGGAGCGGAGGCCACGTAAGAGCCAGAGCGACCTCCACGGGGAGTTCTCCGGATTATCCGCGCGGGGCGGGCGGCTCACCCCTTATCCGCGGACCGTTCTCAGCTCCCTGCTGACTCACGTTTTCCTAACGAGTTCCTACCGGCTCCTCGGGGAAGTTACCGGAAAGCAGCGTTGTCTTCCGTGGGCAGTTTGTCTAGTGTAGCGGGGGGCTGGGCCTCCTCCCGACCCTGGGTGCCCCTCGACTCTGTGGCTCTGGACACACGCGCCCCCAGCAAGGACGGTGGGGCCACGTGCCCCAGACACGGTCCAGCCCGTGGCACGAGGACGTCACCGGAGGGGCCCGTGCCCTCAGAGAGACCGGTCACTGCCGGCCATGGTGCCACAGCCTTCGCCCACCGTCCTCTTTAATGTGGAGTCGAGACGCGGGGAGTCTGGATGCTCGTGTCCAGATGCAGAGCAAGTCTGTTCCCGGCACGTCCAGGCCTGTGTGACGTGAGCCCTGGGGGTCGGCCGCTGGGACTCCTGGACCCACCAGAGGCGTCTGGAAAACGTGTCCTCGGATGCGTGTCGTGGCCTCCTTCCCTGTGGGCACCTCGTGTCACTGAAGGGTTTGGGCATAAAAGTCAGGTAAAAAAAATCTTCACGCGATGCTGGCATTTCCTGTCTCCCTGGGCTGCCCAGTTAGGAAGCAGGTCAGCATGTGCCTTGCGGGGGACATCGTGCAGGGGACACTCACAGGGGGCAGAGGGCGCCACACAGGGGACAGGGGACACCACACAGGGGACACCCCACAAGGGACACCCCACAGGGGACAGAGGACACCCCACAGGGGACAGGGGACACCCCACAAGGGACACCCCACAGGGGACAGAGGACACCCCACAGGGGACAGGGGACACCACACAGGGGACACTCCACAAGGGACACCCCACAAGGGACACCCCACAGGGGACAGAGGACACCCCACAGGGGACAGGGGACACCACACAGGGGACACCCCACAAGGGACACCCCACAAGGGACACCCCACAGGGGACAGAGGACACCCCACAGAGGACACCCCACAGGGGACAGAGGACACCCCATAAGGGACACCCCACAGGGACAGAGGGAACACCATGCAGGGGACACCCCACAGGGGACAGAGGACACCCCACAGGGGACAGGGGACACCACACAGGGGACACCCCACAGAGGACACCCCACAGGGGACAGAGGACACCCCATAAGGGGCACCCCACAGGGACAGAGGGAACACCATGCAGGGGACACCCCACAGGGGACAACTGTCGAGGACACCGCTCAGAGGACACTGTGGTCTGGCTGTGGGCACAGCGGGGGTGCCTGCCAGGCTTGACCTCTCGCCCCAGGTGCCAACACGACCGGACACGCGCCACGGGGCTGTGAGAGACCGAAGTGCCACCTGTGTTCCCAGCACAGCAGGACGGGGGTGCTGTGGCCGAGCTGAGGGCCCCTTCTCGGTGCCCCCACGTCAGGGCCGGCAGGGAGAGCTGCAGCGAGGGTGGGCTGGGGCGCGGGGGAGGGCGGCCTTCTCAGCACAGCGCTGAGCACTTTGCGTGCCAGCAAAGTGGCCCATCAGCGCGCGGTGCACGGTGTGGCCGCAGGTGCGGCCCAGGTGGGGGGGCCTCGCTGTGCGGGTGGACGGGCTCCGGCTTTGTGGGGCCGTCCTGCTCCAGCCCCGGGGAGGCCCCTCCTTCGGGCCGAGGTGGGACGGTCTCCTCCAGGCCAGCGTCTCACTGACTTTTCCTGTAAGTTCGCCGCACAGAACCCACAGCCACAGAACGTTCCCGAATGGTCTGGGCCTACACGACGAGGTCCAGCAGTCACCTTGCCGACCTGCAGATGTGCACGTGTCTGTGCGTGTGCACGTGTGCGCGTCTGTGCGTGTGCACGTGTGCGCGTCTGTGTGCACACACGCGAGTGTCCAAGTCTCCTGGGGCCACAGACCCCAGAGCAGGTGAATCATTGCAAACGCCCCCATCTTTAAACTTAGACACGCACGCGCCCCGAGTCGTTTCGTTCCTGACTCTGGTCCTACTGCGCGCGGCCTGGAGAAACGGTGAGGGATTGTCGCCGTGCGTCCCGCCGGTCGCTGCCATGTGCGTTCTAACCCCCAGGTCAGGAGAGAAGGAAAAACGCGTCTGTGGAAAGAAGGAAAGAAACGTAAATCTGAAACCTGATCAGTCCTCCGAGAGGTGCATCCATGTCCTGACTTTCTGGCATTTACACGTTATTCGGCTCATCAGGACGAGAGGGCTGACATTTTGAGAGCTGCGCGGGGTCTTCGGCATCGGGGCGGAGGGAGGGCCGTTCGGGAGGTTATGTAGGTGCTTCCCCGTGACAGGAAAGCGGGAAACAGAAACCAGGGAAATGGGCAGAATTGACGACCTGCTCTCAGCAGGTGTCGCCCGCGTGTGAGTCTGATGCCGGGTCCGCCGTGAACGCCGCGGTGGCCGGCTGGCTTACACTCTTCCCCAAAACGGGGACGGCCGCCTCGCACGCAAGGGCAGTGGGGGCTCTGGGAAGGCGTCTTTGACACCAGCAGCTCTGCGGGCTGGTGCGTGGGGGACCGCGTGCCCATCACAGTTAACACACGTGGTCGCCCCTCTGTGTGACTGTGTCCTAACCTCCGCTTCTCGTGGAGATCCAGTCCCACTGGATCAGGGCCATCCCAAGGACCTCGTTTTGCCTTAATCAGCTCTTCGAGGGCCCCATGTCCAAGCGGCCCCATTCTGGGGGGCTGGGGGACAGGACGCATCTGGCTCTCGGGGCCGCAGCTCAGTCCCAACGGCAGTCCGGTCGCGAACCCACGGCTTTCCCAGGGCCCAGACCTGTGCCATTGCCGTGGCAGCACCCACATGTGGTTTCTGGACACTTTTTGGCTTTACCGGGGCACACTTAGCGCACAGAAGGTTGCACATGTTCACCACGATCAAGGTAACAGACGTAATCTATCCGCCCCAAAAGATTTCTGCACCCCTCTTTATGTTTCCGTTTTTGTGGTGAAAACCTTAGTTTGAGGTCTGCCCTCCTGGGTTTTAAGCGCACAGCAGGTATTCGCAGGGGGAGGGGAGGGGGGAGGGCGTTCTCTGAGGCCCGTGGCCTCTGCTCCGTCTGTTCCTGAAGCAGGTGAGGGCCTCCGAGTCCGGGGTAGCGTGAGGCTCACTGACATCATCAGCAGCACAAGCAGTGAGGACGCCCTTCTTCCGCGAGAGCCGGGAGCAAAGCGGCGTCGGGGACGAGAGGAAGGGGCGTGCAAGGCGGGGGCTCCCGTCAGAGGCTGCCATGTGTGAGTGTGTGAGTGTGTGTGCGTGCGTGCACAGGTGTGAGGGTGCCCGAGTGTGTCCGTGTGTGCAGAGCCTCTGTGTCCAGGGAGCCCCTGGGTTTTGTGTTTTTGGGCCAGAAATGATGTCAGAAGAAACGAGTGAAGAGACTCTGAGCCCACCTTCCTTCCTTTGTCTCTTGCGAATGTTCCCCCACCCACGCAGGCTGAGCAGCGCCTCCTGTTCCCAAGCCGCCTGCCCGGCCGGTGCTGCCTGGAGGTTTCCTTAAACCAACGTCGGCACCCGCTCGGGCTGCCCGGCCCGCTCTGCAGGGTGGGCTGGGGGGCCAGCGGAAGGGCCTCCTCCCTGCGGTCCGGGCCTCTCACCCTGTCCGCCCCGCTCCATAAAAGCACGGAATGGACCTCGGGGTTTCCCTTTGCCTTTTCTCCGTGGAGAGGGAGGGCTTTCTGTTCTGTCCCGTGCGGCTTCCACAGATTCCGTTCTGTCCTACCAGGCTGACAGTTAGGGTGGCCTGTGTTGTTGTTGAGCCACAGGGAAAGAGACAGAGAAATAGAAACTTCTAGAGTCCTTTGCCCCCAGGAAGGGCCAGGAGACCAAGGCCGCCCTCAGACCACTCGTCCCGGGGTCAGGGCCCAGAGCCGAGCCCGGTGACCTGAGCCTCAGGGAAGTCGCGGTCAGTTCCCCTGCCTGGATCCAGGCCTCCTACCCAGACTTTATTCCAGTCTTGAGGCAAGTAAGAAAATGTGTAAACTTACGTGTCAACGTGGCCACGGTGCC
The DNA here is from genome assembly GCF_046562875.1 of Panthera onca. Taxonomy (NCBI): domain Eukaryota; kingdom Metazoa; phylum Chordata; class Mammalia; order Carnivora; family Felidae; genus Panthera; species Panthera onca. The sequence continues at coordinate 140,451,005 of NC_138345.1, read as the reverse complement.
CAGCTGTTTGGTCAGACACCAGCCTGGACGTTGCTGTGAAGGTGTTTGGTGGATGTGATAACATTTAAAATCAATTAGCTTTGTGTACACAGGTTAGCCTCCATACTGTGGGTGGGCCTCGTCCAATCAGTCGAAGGCTTAAAGGCAGGGACAAAGAAGGAATTGTCTGTCCTCAGGACTGCAACAAAGAAACCAGCCTGAATTTCTGGGCTGCCCGCCTGCCCCGTACATCCCACGTGATAGTGTGTGTCCTACACTTTCAAACATGAATGTGCCCGTCCCACAATCGCATGAGCTGATCGCTTAAAATCGATCCCTCCCCCACCCTGGGTATGTGTGCGTGTAACACACTTAGGGCCCACGCCCTCCCTGGGTGCCTAAGGGGACACACGTTACGGGGGGTCAGGGAGGTGAGCTGGCTCCCCGTTAGTGTCTGAGTGACAATTCAGAGGGCAAGACTTCCGGATGGTGGAGTAGTGGCCTCAGAAAATCCACTGCTAACAGCACTGAGAACACTGGAAAAAAAAAAAGAAAAAAAAAGAAAAAAAGGAAGGAAGGAAGGAAAGAAAAAGCAAAAAAACAATCAACTTTCAGAACACTGGAAATTAACCAAAGGCGTGCAAATGTTTGGAAAACGTCTATTGAACAAAGATGAAAGCCGGTAGGAATAGAGTAACACGGACACCAGCACCGAGCACTGCTGGGCGAGCCTCGAGGGTTTCAGCTTGTGCTGCGTCTGCCCCGCCTCCTCCACCTCCCGGAAACCAGCCTCTCTGTGCTCACGGCTCCTGCGGAAGCCGGCGGCCCAGCGGCCAGGGGAGGGGAGCCTGGGTCTGCGCCCCACAAGCCCGTCCCCAGAGAGCTGTCACACTTCGGCCCCATCTGGTGGCTCCAGCCCTAGGCCCTACGGACAAAGGGGGGGGGGCTCCTCCCACAGCTGAGCCCCCAGGTACGGCCCAGCCCGGCCACGGACGGACTGCGGCCCGAGGGGGGCCCAGCTGCGCCCAGACTCCTGCCCCACAGAAACCGTGACATAATAAAGCGAGATGTTTCCAGGCACTAGGTTTGCAGGTATTTGCTGCACAAAAATAGATAATAAATATGCACCGTGTGGCCTGATTTCCCTTCTTTTTCCCCCAGAGAGTCACTGTCCTGAAGGCAATATTTAACAATTTCCATCTCCCCTTTGGGGACTTGCCAGAATTTTAAAAAATATTTTGCATTCTGGAACGTTTATGTGCATTTAACAAATTTCATAGTGTGCGTGTGTTTTCCACTCGGTAGGAAGGTCCGGGGTTTATCCACACGGACTCCCATTTAACTACGTGATTAATTCTCCCCGCGACACTGAGGTCGCTCCTGCGCCTCAGACCCCCGGCTGAAGGACTCTCTGGGAGTTAATAACTGTGCCGGGTTATTTTGGAGTTTCCCTTACAAACAGTGAGGAGATAGAGATTCCTGGATGACCCTCTTCAGACATAGACACGGGGATTTCTTTACGACGTTGGCCTTGAAATAAGTCGCTGAGTCGTAGGGAAACACGCCTCCAGCCCTAGAGTACAGGACTCACCGATGTCACACCCAAAGCAGGGCTGGAGCCGGGGTGGTGGGGGGGGGGGACAGGGGGACAGGTGGGGGGCGGGCGGCCAGGACCTGAGTCAGCAGCACCTCACGCCGGGACCTCTAGCCCGAGTCCGATTGGCGTTGAATTTCAGCCTCCTTCTGCACGCCTGGCGTCCTGCTCTCCGAGAACCTTCCCTTCCTGCCAGCTGTGCTTTCGTATCGGTTGTAGGGTTTCTTGTTACGTCAGCGTTACTGTGCCTTTCGTGTGGATACAAATGAAAACTGTCTTCCTCTGAGGTTTGTCTCACTTCATGCAAATTGTCTTCGTTCACACCGGGAATGTAAGTGTCGTGCGTTCACACTACTGGTCTTTGTCCCGTGCTTTACGCTCCGTGTCACCTGGCTAACGCCCTCCCAACCCGAGTCATAGTATCTTTCCGAAACGTCTCCCCACACGCTTCTCGCTTTGGCTTTTCCCGCTGAGGCCGAGTTCCCGGACGGTCTTTGTGGTTATGGGAGGTGGGTCATCTGACGGTCCCTTGTCACCCTCCCCGCCTCTGCCTCCCACTTGCCTTCGGGAAGGGCTAAGGCCCCCCCAGCAGGCGGCACACGGGGGCACTGCTCCCAGCACCTGCCCCCGCTGTGCATCAGGTGAGGACACGGGGTGAGGAGCCCCCGGTGGAGGGGTGCGTGCGGGCGTGGGCGGGAGGGGTGAACACCCCAGATCTTCCTGGCTCTGTCTCTTCCCGAGCCCGCGGTGTGGGAGACGGGAATAAAGGGGGTCAGGGCCGACCCAGTGTGGGCATGTGTTGGGAAGCTGGGAGCCACGGGGCCCGTCCGGGGACCTCCTCCCTGGCAGGCGCCCCCCACAGGGGCTTCCAAGGTCCCCCTCACTCTCCAGCGAGTGTCCTTGGCCCACGGGCTCCGCGTAGGAGGCAGCAAAGTCGTCCTCCGTCCTGCTGTCCCGGGAGTATTCGCTTCTGGGATGTCCATGTTTAAATAAAACTTTTATATATCTCAATAATGATATCAATAGATCTTAATCTGGGTAATTAAAATTCAACGAGACATTCCGGGGAGGTAACAAACGCCCACAAACCATTTTAACGACCGCAAGCTGTTCCCTCGCAGGGAAGCGGCCTCACCGGGCGGGGAGCACAGGGCTGCGGGCAGAAGGCCGCTGGGGCTCTTGGGAGGCTTGTACCTGGCAGCAAGTTTTTATCCTGAATTTTATTAGCCCCAGAGGAATCCTTTTGTGAGAGGACAATCCACACACGGGGGAGGAAACGGCCCGGGGTCAGGGGCTGGCCTTGCTCGCGCACCGTCCGTGTGGCCGTGGACGAGAGGGTGACCCTGTGTGAGCGCCTGCAGCCCCGGGGACGCCCGCCCACCCCTCCCAGGGCTCTCGGGCGTTGTTCATTCCAACACGGTTTCCCGGGTGCCGCTCTGCGAAGGTCGTTGGAGAGGGGGCGGAGGGCAGGACGCGTGGCCTTCCCGCCCCATTTGGCAGTTTGCCACCGTCCATTTCCAGTGAGCTGAGCTCCACACGGCGGCCGGAGGGGGCCTTGTGACCTTCACCCGCACGCGGTCACCGCCAGCCCCTCCTGAGTGTGCTCGGCTGGGCTCGGGGAAGCGGGGTGGGGGGGTTGTGGTGGCTGGGGGCCAGGGCCGCGATGACCACGGGCAGGGCCACGAGCCAGTTCAGGGCTGCTCCGTGGGATCGCAGGCGAGGCCCCTCAGGGTCGTCCTGTGGCCGTGCAGGGGCGGGGGTGGGTGGGTGGGGGCCAGGACGGAGCTGGTTCTGGGCGGGCACGCCTTCCTCCAAGTCTGCAGATCGGTGTGGGCTGGGAGGGCAGTCCCAATGCAGTGGTGTCCCCACAGCTGGGCCCAGGGCACGGGGTGCATGGGGGTCCCGCCTGGGCCAGCGCCTGGGCCCCGGGAATCACGGACAGGATTCAGGGCCCTGGACGGAGGCAGTGCGTGGGCTCCCCCCGGGCTGGGGTCTGGTGGGGGGTGGTCAGCCTGTGCTCGGTGACCGACAGGAAGCCGGGACGCGTACCTCCAGTCCTGGACCGTCCCTCCAGGCTGGTGGAGGCTCGAATCTGGACGGGTGTTTGTCAAGTCTGTGTCCACGGCGCGTCAGCCCAGCCACGAACAGGCCCTTGCCACGTGGCCACAGGTGAGCCCGTTCAGCAAGTGAAGTCCCACGCCTTCCAGGTTACGCCCCCCGTGACCCTGGGGCTGGGGCCGCCCGCACCTGTCACTCCCCAGAAAACACAACCCAGGGGTAGTTTTGCTTTATTTACATTAAAATCAACAGATGTTAGCAAGTTAATGTCATTTATTGTATCAGATGTGATGACAATACAATTAGTATTTTTTAAACTGTAATTGTAAAATTGACCTTATTAAAATTCCACTTCCTCCATAATTAAAAAAAAACTAATTACTTCCAGTAATTGGACCAGAAATGACATTTTGAGTTCATTAATATTCAGCAAATTGTTTTTGAAGACGTTCTCGCACCGTGCACTGTCAGTCTCCCGCATTTCTGTTTGTTTCTTATTGAAAACTGGTCTGGAAATAACACTTTGCATTTTAACAAGATGTACGTCCACCAGCTGCCTTTATAAATAAAGTTTTTAATTGCTAATTAATTGGCGGGGGGACTCTGTCTCCGCAACGCTTTCCAGGCTTGAACGTGGCGGTGGGCCCGACGCCCGGGCCGGACGGTGGTCCTCAGGCCTCGAGGCCACCGCCCGCCGTCTGCGGGCGGCTGGTGCACAGGGACCCGGTCACGCTCTGCTGTGCCTGAACGCCAGAGTCTAATTACTGGGCTGCTGCGGAGGTGAGGGCAAATCCGAATGACGGAGTGTGAACTCGGTGTGTAATTAACTGAGCTCAGTGGAGAAGAGTTAGGAAGAACGAAAGTCGGACCGTGCAGGGCCGCCACGGGGACGGGTTCCTGGCTGCGCGGGAGGGCGGCCGGGCTGGGCGCAGGGGCGTCCTCTGTCTCGGGTGGGACAGACAAGGGCTTCCGTGATCCTGTTGTCTGTCCCCTGCAGGGATGCTCTCTTGACACATGAGCTGTGGCTTATTGTCTGCTGAGGTAGGTCCGACCCCCGGCTCCTTGGAGGTCCCCACGGCCTGCGTGCAGAGAGGCCCCAGGCTGCCCGCTGGACCAGGGCGGTGCCCCCAGAGAGGGTGGTCCTCCATGCACGAGTGTGGAGAGCTGGTCATGCCCCACCCCGGTAACCTCTGGCCGCGGCCTGCGTGACCCCAGGGTGGGTGGACATTTGGGAGAGGTCTCCCCGTGGCCCTCCCTGTCCAGGGTGAGCTCCCACCAGCAGCACCCCATGCAGCCCGGGGCTGAAGCAGTGGGATGGGGGGTCGCGGTGCCTGCTGGAGTCAGCCATCCCGCACGTGTGGCATCATCAGGCTGTCTGTCCTTGGTGCCCCAGCGTGTCCCCCGTGTGTGGCGTCCCCCCCCTTCCCGTCCTGCTGCCCACGCTCCAGTCTCTGTGCAGTCCTCACAGGGTTTCAGCAGTGCTGAGGGAGGGGTGTGGGCACCGGGGCAGAAGCCACCTGCTCCTGTGACACAGGGACGTTCCGTGTCCAGCCCCACAGAGCCTCTGCAGCCCGTCCTGCCTCGATGGGCCCAGGAGCCCCACACAGACTCACAGGTGAGGGCCAGTCACCATTGTGAGTGTCACTCAGGGGGTCCCGAGGGCCCTGGGCTCACGGATTCAGTGTCTGTCGGGGGTCGTGACGCAGGGGCTTTACCTGGGGTTGGACTGGCTGAACACAGAGGGGCTGCTGGCCCTGAATTTGCTGAGATCCCAGGGCCACGCGGAAAGCTGCCTGAGGACGTGGGCGGGAGAGAGACGGCCACAAGGCCACTGTCCCTGAGCAGAGCCCTGTGGCCCGGCTCACGGCTGGTCTGAGATGCGTCCCCCTCGGAGGGCAAGTCCCCAAGGAGTGGAGGGAAGCAGATTGGCTGGGGGGGTGTCCCTGGAGCCATGGCCGTGCCTGCCGTCACCTCGGGGGCAGGACGCTGGGGACCCGATTCCCGGGTGGGTGTGGACTCAGGTGCTGGGGTCCTGCTACTTTCCGCGTTGGGATTTCCTGGAGGAGGTGGGCGTTCTCCTTCCTGCACATCTCAGGACCCCTCTGAGGCTCCCCCACAGAGCCGGCCCCTCAGACGTGGGCCGGTTCCCGCTGCCTCCTGTGCTGCCTCTCTGTCTCTGTGTCCCTCTTTCTTGTTCTCTCTCTATGTCCACCTTTGTGATCATGGTCGGATGTTTTCCCTCAGAGGTCGGGTCAAACCTGCACAACCAGAACAAAGGGCAGGTGGGAAACCAGAGGGACCTTCTGCTCCCGACGGCCTCCGGGCAATAAAGCGGGGCCTCGGGCCTCTGTCCCCCGCTGGCCTCGCCCGGCGCCCCGTCCCCTCCTGGGCAGCCTCGAGAGCTCTCGATGGGAGCAGGACGCGCACACAGGGCATTTTCTAGCCGAGGGAGGTGTGGGGCCCTGCCGGGGCCCCGTGCTCTCCCACGGGAGCCCACTGACCTGTGAGCCACGGGCCCAGGGGCCTGAGCAGACCTGCTACCCACCACCCACGGGCTGAGGCCCTCCTGGTGCCACTTTCTTGAAACCGACTTTCTTTTAAAACTATGGATGCTTTTATTTAAAAGAGAAAAGCTTTATATCCACTGTGACCAGAGACAGTGTCCCTTTTGCCTCAAGGAGGAAATAACCAGAAGGGCCAACGTGGTGGAGGCCGGGTTGGCCCTGAGACCCCGGGGGCCGCCTCCCTGAAAAGGGTTTCCCCCCCTCCCCGTGTCCTGGGGCGGCCGTGACAGATGACCACAGGCCGGGCTGCTTAAACATCAGAAATTCATCCTCTCAGTCCTGGAGCCGGAGTCTGAAGTCGAGGCGGGGGCAGGGCCGTGCTCGCTCTGGAGGCTCCAGGGAGGGTCCTCCTGGCCTCGTCCAGCTCCTGGGGCTCCCGGCGTCCCCAGCGTCTGCCCCCGTCTGCACCTGTGTGTGCCCGCATTTCCTCATTTCAGAAGGACCCTAGTCGTACTCCCTGAGCGTCCAGCCTAGTGACGTCGCTTCACTCCATCACTCCTGCAAAGACCCTATTTCCCCAATGCAGCCACACTCGCCTCGGCCTCTGGCGTATCTCTCTGAGGGACACGATTCCACCCATAACAGGGATGTGAGCGGAACCCCACAATCCGACTGAGAGCTTCTCCCTGAACGAATCAGAACCTTGAAAACCACAAAGTTCCCCCCCACAGGCCTGCAGGAGGTGACGTGGCCCCTCGGGGAGTGTGGACGGAGGCCTGGCAGGACACTGGGGGCCTGGGGACCGAGGGAACGAGAGCCCTCGGGGGGTCTGTGCCCGTGAACAGATGGACCCGGGCAGACGGGCTGCAGTTTTGCAACGCGGGTGCACACGCATGCCTGTGCTGAATACGTGTGTGTGAGTGTGGCGATGCTCTCGGTCCACAGACTGGGGCATGTGTTTGCACACCAGCAGGCAGTGTGGAGGAGGAACGCGCCGGACGTCTGAGCCTGTGTCCCCGTGGACACAACAGAAGACTCCCTCCTGACCGAAGCCGGAGGCAGCGTCCCCGAGGGGCCGGAAGGGCGCCTGGGTCGGCACCGGGGCTCTGAGATGGCGTCTCTGATGCCAAAAGGTGGCGCGGGCCCTGTGGACAGGTGTGTTGGTGACCACGTGCCCTTCACACGTGGCACACGTGGACGTCAGCACCTGCCTTTTTAACGCAAATCCGAAACAAGTAGGTATTTTACCCCGAGGCCCTGAGGAGATAACACAATGTAGCTGGACTCACTCTCTCTCTCTCTCTCTCTCTCTCTCTCTCTCTCTCTCTCCAGTGCGGTAAAAGCTTGCAGTTAAAGGCAGATCAAGGAAGGCTTGAATATGAATTTTTGCACAGATGCCAATGACGGAGAATTTCCATCTGAATCTTTGGCGAATCCCGTCCGGACGAGCTTCCCTCCTGGCTCCCTACCTCCCCCGCCACCCATCTCCCCCTAGATGACGCCCCTCCGTCCACACCCCCTCCCCAGAGTCTCAGAGTCCAGGACAGGACCGAATGTCACCCAGCAGGACCTCGGGGCCGGGAGGGGTGCGGAGGCCAGGCTCTCAGGAAAGTGTCTCGATTTTACAAGTGCCTCTTCTCCCTTCTCGGCGGCCCCAGGACGGGGAGGATCACTGCCGGCATCCGCGTGGGTTTCGGGAGATGTGCTGGTCAGTCCTTTGCTCGGCAAGTAGGGGCATCGCTGACGAGAAAAGGGGGTAACCGCGTAGAGCAGACCCCTTGGAACTCGTTTTCGGGAATTTCGAGCACTTACCAAACATATCGAGTGCCCAGAGCAAGGTGCTGACACCCACGCGACCTCGTCTCGTTTAAGACGCGGCGTCACCTCTAGGGCCCCCCTGGACACGCCCACTGCCTCCCGCCCCGTCAGCCGCGCCAAGGGTGCCTGCGCCGTGTGCATTTGCCCCCGTGCTCTTCTGAATCTCTGTCCTCACTCTGCTCCTACAGTTAGAACAATGTGGGACATACTTTGGCATGGTTTTGAATTTTATAAAACAGCCTCGTTTTATAGGAGGTGGATTCATTTCCGAAGCTTGCTGACGTTTTTAGTATTATTTCGCTCCTGCCAGTCACTGACATTGATTCCTGCCCCTGAAACGCATTCGTATTCGTTGATGTTCCGTTGCACGAACGTGTGAACATATCTTATTTATTGACTTAATGATCGAAGGACATGTGGGTCACTCCCAGTTTTCTGGTTTTCTGCGGTTGCGGACAGGACGCCTGGAGCTTTGTCTGTGTTCTCCTGACGCACACAGCACGCCACGTGTCAGAGGTTCAGCCTGGCCACGGAATTGCCTGAACATAAATCTTGCTCAAATTCACTTTATCTGACAAGGACGGTTATTTTCCAAACTGATCACTCCAACCTTCTCCCACCAGTGGTGTATTAATACTTCCAGTATTAATATAAATCTGAGATTTACCACTGTCTGTCCTGCTGTTGATAGACGTCTACATTGGACCGACAATTACGTATTATAAATTACGTAGCTGTGACCATGTACAGGCAAGTCTTCTTCATGGACATTTATTTCCACTGCTTAGCAGCAGAATTGCTCGGTCAGAATTGGACACTTGCATTTGTAAGAAATCTTTGTTTGCTATTTTTTCCTTCCTTCTTTGCTTTATTCTGCCTTGACACTTTTTTCTCCTTCAGTTTTTCTCGGACAGTTTGGACAACGCACACGCTTTCTGTTATCTCAGTGATTCGTCTATAAATGTCACTCCTCCACTTAATTCATCAAATTATAAAATTAGTCTCCTCAACTTTCTCCATGCACGACGGGGACCCCTGGACGTTCTGATCGCCTCTCTGACTCCTGTGCCCTAACTGTTATATACATATTTCTGGTAACGCCTCAGGCGTTACTATATTTTGCACGGCTAACTGTTCATCTCCTATTTGCCAACTTGTCTACGCCTCCCTCCTCTCTCCAGTGGAGCTCTTCCTTCTGGCAACGCTGTCTTCCGTGCGAACTGCACACTTCCTTTCTGTTAGTGACGGTCTGTGGATGCAGCCGATCCCCGGGTTTGGGTTTTGAAAAGTGTGTTTCGCTCTTCTTGTTGAAAGATGCTACTTGTGGGTGTAGACCCCGGAGTTATTTCACCTGTGCGATGTGGGCTCCAGTCGGCCGTCTCCCCGAGTCCTGGCCACACTGGCAGGTCAGCTCTTAGGCCGAATGCGGTTCCTGCAAAATGCCTCCTGTGTCTGTGCACGTCTGCACTGTCCCTGTGCTGTCCCAGTGCACAGGTCCTCTTCAAATTTATTGATTGGAATCAATTGGCCTGGAGTCGGAGGTATCTTTAATCTTCTGTTCTTTTAAAATTTGTCAGCCAGTATCGTTTTAAAACATTGTCTCTGTCCTGTTGTCTGTCTTTTGTTCTCTTTCAGGGGCTCCAGTTAAATCGAGTTACGTGGCTTCCCTCTGCCTTCAAACCTCCGACCTCCCCAAGAGCTGGCCTCTCCGTCTCTCTCGATGCATCTGGTTTAATTTACTTTTCTAGAACTTGTAGCTACTGATCCCTCCTTCTCTTCAGCTTTGTCTGTCAGGTATTAAATGTATCACTTACTGCCTGCAGCCCACTGACAGGTCCTTGAAACTGGCAAAGTGACCTCCCTCTAGGAGCTCAGCTGCCTCGATGATGACACTTGGCTGGGGGCGAAAGGGAATCTTAGCTTAACGGTGTCCTGAGCTCCCAGGATCCTGTGAGTCTCCTTAAACACATAAAAATTCATTTGCAAACTTCCTTTATCTTTAACCCCCAAGTGCATGCTGGCAATTGCACGGCAAGCTTATGCCCCCCTGGGATGCATCTGAAGGATCTCACGACTGAGGTTTGACTGCATAGAAATACGTGGTCTTTTTCTCACACAGCTCAGCCCTGAGGGTCCTGGCAACCTTGCTTCCAGAATTCCTTAGAGACTTACTCCATCCCTGCCCCCCTCCCAACCTGAGGGTGGATGATCAGTTACCTGTCGCGACCCCAGCGCAGCTCCTCCTGCCCACGGGTCCTGTCCCCGTGCTTTACTAAAATCACCTTTTTCACCAAAGACGTCTTGAGAATTCTTTCTTGGCCGTCGGCTCCACCAACGCCCAGCACCCCAAAACTTCATGGTGCGGTTTGTTAATCCAGATCAGAGTGGATCTTTGTGCGGGACACTTAGAAGACGCTGTCCTCCTCGAGCACCGTCTCCCACGCGGACCTTTCCCCGCGTGGGCCCGTGGCGGGGATCCGCGCGGAGATTCAGTCCTGGGGGGGGGGGGGTCTCTGTGCGCTTCCTACCTTGGTAAGATTCTGGGCTCTGCCTTCTCTCCCGCAGACGGCCAGGGAAATGGACGTTGGAGTTCCCTGCCTGTGACCCGGAGGTGAGAACCAGCTCAGGGGAACCTGCTGTTCTCTTCGTCCACGGATGCGCTTCATACGTCGTGGAAGTATTTTATGTGGAATTTTTTTTGCCTTCAAGAGGCGATCCAGATATCTGTGCTGCCAGATAAAATTCTAGCGCAGAGTCTAAAACCGTGGTCACAACTGGTAGGTCATGGAGTCAGATTCGAGGCTGTGAGCAGCATTTGTAAGTAGGACCGACTGAAACGGAAGGGGACAGATGGAACAGAAAATGTCAGGGTGGGACGTTGGCCGTCCTCTGGTCGGGTTTCACACTCATGCGCGTACCCGGGTGCGCCTGTGCGGGTCCCTGGGTGCCTCGCGGAGCGGGCCCTTGCTTCCGGTAATCCCGTTATCACTCCAGGTTATTACTGTGCCTCCAACCCCTGGGGCTCTTGCTCCAATGCAGATTCTGATTCGGCAGGTCTGAGCCGGGGGCCTGGGCCTCTGCATTTCCAGCCCGCTGGGGTCCGGAGCACCGGGCCCTCTGTGGGGTGGGGTCTCAGGACGCCTGGGGTCATCTGGACACCCTCCCCCAGGTCCGGGCGTGCCAGGGACGTCCGCCACCGCATGCCCTCCTACCTTGCGGCCCACGCACCCGGGACCTTCCCGGGCAGGCTCCCGAAACGGCGGGTGGTCATTATCTTCACGCCCCGGGTTTCTGCCACGGAAGGATTTTCGCTCCCTGCAAGACATGCCTACCGATTTCCAGAAGTCAATCGCCGAAGGCTAATAAAGACGCCCAATAAATTCGGAATACACCTTCAGATGAGAACACCATATGCAAATGACAACGTAACCCCATTATTAACTGTTATTCCTGAAACGCTAGCACCAGGCAGAGCTATTTAAATGGCAGGTCGGTGTAATTGCGGCTGTGTTTCTGGCCGCAGCTAAGACTGTAGTCGAAGGGCAATAAAATATAATAGGCTGTTCCGCCCGCCTTTGTTTTCCAATGTAAACTACTTGCTTTCTATTTACATATCAATGCAAACTTCCTTTTGCTAAATCATGCAAATGAAATAGCAGAGTTCAGCACAGCCCCGCAATAGAGCACTGGGGATCACTTGGTGAGCTGTTTCTCTTTTATTTATCCCAGGTCCCCAAACATTTGGGCTGGCCGGGCCAGTAATGCAATTACTCTGAATCTCTGGCTCAGAAGCGCTCGTGTTCACTGTGCCCATTCGGTGTGGACTCAGAGACGAGAGGGGCCGGAGGCATCTCCAGCCCCGCTGGGTCCCTGGTGCCCTGAGCAAGCCAGGGCTTGACCCTGAGGGACCCGGGAACGTCAAAGCAGCCTGGCCTGGCCGTTCTCTCTCCACTTCAGAAATTGCAGGGTCTTGACTGCTCCCCTACGGTCGGCGGCCAAGCCGCAGCCGGGCTTTCGCCAGGGTGAGCGGCACAGGCCGCTGGGGCCCTGCTCAGAGAGGCCGGGTTGGCAGGTCCCGCCCGAAGAGTGGGTGAGCTCCTCGCCGTGTGCCTGTGGACGCGACGTCGTAGCCGTCCAGCCGGCTGCTCCCCGGGCCGCTGATGTGCCCCGGGCCCTGCGTGTTTTCTGTCTGGGGGTCCCCGGATAAAGGCCACACTCCTTAGAGCAATGCCTAGTATTTCCTCGTGTTTGGGTGCAGGAGCGGAGGCCGGCAGCCTGGCTGTGCTGGTGCAGCTGGGGGGTGGGGGGTGGGGGTGTCTGCTGGTGACCCCGGGGCACAGCCACAGGGGCCTGGCAGAGTCAGTCCTCCAGGAACGTGTGGATAGCATTTGATTAATCACATCACTCCTGACCGCCCCCCCCCCCCCCCCCCCCGCCCCCGCCTTTTTTAAAATCAAGGGAAACCAGGGAACAGGGCGGATCCGGGCAGTCCCTTGACCTGGCATTCGAAACAGTCACCTTCTGGCCGCCCCGCTGGTCAGCCAGCTGGAGGTTCCCCGGAGGGGGCCCTCTCTGCGGGGCTTGGTGAGCCCCAGAGCGGGCCGTGGGCAGCTTGCGCCGTGCGGAGCCCCGGCCACAACATTTAGGGCGGGTTTCTCAGTCTCAGTACGATGGCCCTTTGGGTGGGATGGTCCTCAGGGTGGAGACTGCCTTGCGCGTTGGAGGGCGCTGGGCAGCAAGCCGGGCCTCTGCCCGCACATCCCAGGGTCGTCTCCCAGGCTCGACAGTCGGAAACGTGTGCGGACATTGCCCCACGCCCGGGGACACAGCCCCCTCCAGAGAAGACCACTGACTGAGCACCACACTTCAGGGGATGCTTGTTGGGCTGAACGCTACTCCTGTCCCAGTGTCCCCGCGGCTGCCGGAGAGCCGTGGGCGTGCCAGACCTGCCCGGCGGAGTCTGCGGCGAAGTACCGAGGAGCCCTTTTAACCTTGATTTGGTGAATGGAAAGGAAAGACTTTAAATCACTCAGGGTGCACTTGTGTTCAAGATCAGACAGCTTGAACAACAGGGCGCAGGCAGTAAAGACGTTTCAAGGCCCCACAGGGGAAGCCTGGAGCTCGGCAGGGGGCTGGCTTTTCTCCTTTCTGCTCTGTTGCCGATGGCTCTGCCAGCCTTAACATAAAATAGCCACTTGTTTACCAGCACAGCGAGTTTATTCGGGAACACGTGGGAACTGCAATGCGGGGCCAGCAAACGTGTGACCACAGGCAAGTCAGAGGAGACCCAGGAGAGGTCAGCTCTTATTAGGTTTTAGGAGGAAACTGGAGAGGGTTGTTTTAGACAGAAATTCCTGGGAGAAGAATGAGGGTTTGAGGTGTGGCGGCTTCTCGCCGGCTGCAAGTGCGTTGCTGGGACAGGAGGACCTTCCTTTTCTCAAAAGCAGGAGATGGAATTTCTATGTGAAATCTGTTCTCTCTTGTCAAGATAATCCTTGTCCCCCTTCTTGCTGCTGGTTGAGCACCTGCAGGGTTTGGTGTGTGCCCCCTTCAGGGCTTCCCAACTCCACTTTCTGTGAGGCTTCCTTCAGTCATTCACAGCTTCATGGTGGCAAGGTGGCTGCCACAGCACCAGGCATCACCGCCACAATCGAGGATGGAAGAGGCGGCAGAGCTCCCTCCATGTCTTTCATCAGAGAAGCAGGAAGGCAAACCTCTCTTGAAGCTCCCTGCGGAGCCCCCCAAGGTCCTAGCTCCCTGCGGACCACCCCCCCCCTCCGGCCCCCCAAGGTCCCAGGTCCCCGCGGACCGCCCTGAGGTCTTGGTGGCCAGATCTGGTCACACCAGCACCCTTTGCTGCAAGGCTGCCTGGGAGGTGGGAGGTGACGTGGGGAAGGAATGTGTCGTCGTTTTATCGGAAGCAGCACCCGTTTTTATTAATGGCGACGCGTTCTCGCTCTCTCTCCTGCACTGTGAGGATATTTTCCTTCTTCCTCTGCTTGTGGTAACAGGACTCGGACTCTGATTGCAATGAATAAGGTGCTTATGTTTTGTTTTGTTTTGATTTTTATCTGTTTAATTTCAGAAGGTGCCGGTGGGGAAAGGAGGCCGTGTCTGGTCCAGGTTCCCAGGCCAGGGCACGTCTGTGACTGGCGAGGCTTAGCGTGTTCTCCTCCCCGACTGGACGTGTCCCCGGGGGTCCCAGCCAGGACTCGGGGATGCTGAGTGGGGCCAGGCGGGGTGAGGGAGGCTCTCCAGGCTTCCCTCGGCCCTCCGGCTGGTACCAGATGGCCCAGGGGCTCCCGGGTGCCGACCCGCGGCCCAGTTGTGACTGGCTAATCCCGGAGCCCGGCATAACGTCGGAAACAAAGCCCCCGTAAAACATAGCGGTGGTTCTGCCGCGTTCGCGGTCTCCACTTCTCTGGGAGCACGCGGTCTCTTTAGTTTTTCCTACTTTTCCATCATGGAAAGTTTCAAATCAAATTGTCCATCCACATCGCCCACTACTGGTCAGACCTCGCGTGGCCCCGCGTCCCTCCCTGTGCACTTTTTTCCTTCTATCTTGGAATATTTTGGGGTAAATTTCAGACATTATTTACATTTCTTTTTTTTTTAATTTTTTTTAATGTTTATTTATTTTTGAGACAGAGAGACACAGAGCATGAACGGGGGAGGGTCAGAGAGAGGGAGACACAGAATCCGAAACAGGCTCCAGGCTGCGAGCTGTTGCACAGAGCCCGATGCGGGGCCCGAACTCACGCGAGATCATGACCTGAGCCGAAGTCGGATGCTCAACCGACCGAGCCACCCGGGCACCCCTAAAATGCGCCGACTTTTATTTTATTTATTTATTTATTTTTTAACGTTTATTTATTTTGAGACAGAGAGAGACAGAGCATGAACGGGGGAGGGGCAGAGAGAGAGAGGGAGACACAGAATCGGAAGCAGGCTCCAGGCTCTGAGCTGTCAGCACAGAGCCCGACGCGGGGCTCGAACTCACGGACCGTGAGATCACGACCTGAGCCGAGGTCGGCCGCTCAACCGACTGAGCCACCCAGGCGCCCCCAGACATTATTTACGTCTCGAGTAAACATTTCTACATGGGTCCCTCAAAGATGAGGCTGATGTTTTTGAAGTGTGGCTTTGGTGTTCTTGCCCCCAGACTGGACATGATTTCTCAGTTGGGCTGGAGCGAGTCCACTGCCTTCCGGTTCCTCAGTTTACCCTTGGAGTCGGGGTCTGAGCGCAGCCCGCCGCCCTGCGTCCTGGGGCTTCCCGCAGCCCCTGTTCACCACCGCGTCGGGCGGATGCGAGGACCGGTGAGATCACGTCTGCGCTCCCACGCGGCTGCTCGGGGCGCTGGCGGTGCTCCCGCCGGGAACGTGTGATGTGGGGCGGTCCGTTCTGGGGAGCACACGGGGCGCTGCTGAGGATTCCCCACAAGCGCCTCCCATCACTGACCTCACGGGCGATGTTCCAACATGCGTTCGTTATTTGTGTTTTCTACCTGGAGCGCAGGTGGAGGTCCAGAGGACGTCGTGCTGTCTCGGGGCCTGGCTGCCCTCAAGCACCGTTGTCACAGGAAGGCGGGACAAACGCTCGGATCCTTACTTTCATGGGCCACATCCCGCCTAGTCAGCCGGTGTCTTAGCGCTTTCCAGCCACGACGGGGGAGATTCTGGTGTTGGTATCGTCGTGCTAAACACACACGGACTCACTGATGTGTTTCAGGGCGTTGCAGGTATTACCTTTATCGGTAATAATTGACGCTTGCGACCTTCGACCTGGTATTTTCAGCCGTTGGTCACTTCTTTGTTTTCCGGCGTAAGGAGACCTTAGGCTCACCTCTGCCAGCATCTGCCATTTCTTGGAGGAATGGTGATTTCTGCCAGTGGGACGTGGGGGTTAAATACCCTGCTCTTTGCCACTGGACTGGTCGATGATTCAAAGCCGGTTCAGAAGACAGAGCTGGACCGTTTTTAAGGATAAAAATCCATCAAGAACTCTCGTGGCAATTATTTTCCAAATTTAGGGCTACCTTGTCTGGAAAAATCTTATCAATAGACATTAGTACCTCCTTCCATTCGGGCCCCAAATCCCACTTTCCAAAGATGCTGACAGGATTTCGCCTGAGCACCTCGTGCAGCCTTAGACTAGAGCCGCCAAAAACGGCAGGTTCACCGGACGTGGTTTACGGCTCGGTTTCTGCAGTAAGTTTGTCATTCTGGGGTATCTCACGTGGGGTGTGCAGTGAAGTTCATTTTATATTGCTTTCTGTCTTTTCTGCTTTAAAAGATTTCTTCTGTATTTTTCCATTTAAATTTTATAAGTATTTTTATTCATTTTTGAGAGAGAGAGAGAGAGACAGAGCGTGAACAGGGGAGGGGCAGAGAGAGAGGGAGACACAGACTCGGAAGCAGGCTCCGGGCTCTGAGCCGTCAGCATGGTCATTTTGAACCCTGTCTACAAGTCCAACCTCGAGGTCGTCTGTGGGTTTGCTTCTATCACTCGTGTTTTCTGCCTGGTTATCCCTCGTGTGTCCTCCTCATTTCGTGTCTAGGAATGTCTTTGTTTCGTGGTTTTGTGATCTGTCGCGGGACAGTCCTGATTTTCAAGTGCGTAAGGAGCACCCGGCCAGAGAGACCACACTCTGAGTCGGGAAACAAGGCTCAGCGATTCGAAAGGATGAGAGGTGAACGAAGTGTGTTCAGCGGATCCACTCCCGGGCTGGGGAATATGGCGTCACGTCGTGTCGAGGGGCCACTACGCGGCGTCTAGAATAGGAAGGACGGGTGCTAGGAAGTGCTGACAAGGGCGTGGAGAAGCTGGGGCGCTCGCACATGGCTGGCGGGACGTTCTAGAAAACGGTTGGGTAGTTTCTTCTACGGTTAGACGTGCACTTGCCCTGCGGCCCGCCAACTCCTCGTCTCAAGCGTTTACTCAAGTGGACTGAAGACCGTGTTCCCGTTGGATCCGCACGTAGGTGTTAATGGAAGATCTGTCTGCAATCGCTCGGCACCGGAAGCGGTTCCCACAGAGGGTAGCTGCGCGGCCAGCCTCACGCTGTTGGACGGGCGGGTGGTTGAGCAGACTCTGGGGCGTCCACGGAGCGGACAGCACTGAGCGACGAGAGGGAGGGTACACACCTCGGCTTGTGCGAATCGCAAGCCACCGTTTCGAGTGACAGAGGCGATGGCGAGTGGTCACATGCGGCGTGTGACCCCATCGTGTGCTGCTCGCAGTGGGACAGAGCTATCGTGATAGGGAGCCCGTCACCGGCTTCCAGGCATCAGCGGTGGGGGAGGAGTGGCTCCGGGGACAGACGGGGCGGTTTTGCGATGACAGAGCTGTTCTGCCTCCCGATTGTGATGGACTCCGCTCCAGCCCGCCATGAGCTCTTGTCTAGACAAACAGAACGGTTTCCTTACCACCTACCCGGATTCCCGCCGGCACCTGTCAGATCCGGTCTCCCCGCCGATAGAGTGAACTCTTTCAAAATAAAATCTGACCACCGTGTGCCTGGATTCACTCTTCTCTCCCGTCCACCAGCCCCGTCTGCTCTGTTCCCCTTGACATTCTCTGGGGCCTCGTCCCTCAGACGCTTCCGCCCCCGGGGCGGGGCCTTTGTATATGCTCCCCCCGTCTCTCTTTCTTCTCAGATTCTGTGAATCCATCAGATATCAGAGCCTCCGTCTCGGCCGACGGCTCAGCCCCGCCGTTGTCCTTTCTCATCGCACGTGTCCCGTCCGGCCCAGTCCGTGTGCATTTTACACTTACTTTGGCCGGATCGCTGCTTGGCGTCCACAGGTGGTGAGCCCTCGAGGTCTGGGCCGCGGCCGCCTTGAGCCCTGGCCGGTGCTGGGCTGGGGCAGAACATGTGCTCGGTGAAAATCTGCGAGCGACTGCATGGACGTGGGAAGAAACGGGATGCACCAGACGCACGTGTGCCCCCAGGGCCGGGTCTTTCTGGCCACAAAATGAGGTTGTTGCCTTTACTCTGAACCGTTTCTAATCATAATCAGACCAAAGAGAGCACTTTGAGATGCCAAGTGTGGAAAATGGACGGTTAAGCTGCACAGAGTACCTGTCTGTGCTGCCCATCTGGCCCCACTTGGCCGGGTGCCCAGGAGGCCGCTGTGGACTCTGCCTGTGGCGCCGTGTGTGACCTGGGAAGCCACCCCACCCCCACTCCACCTACCAATCCCTTCGCCCCTGCTGGGCTGGCCTTGCTGGTGACTTTGAGGAGTGATATGAAATACGTGAAGACAGGACCGAGAGCAAAGCACTGAGGGGTGTCCTCTGTGTCACGACCAGCCGTCTCGTCCCGCGACACCCCGAGATGCAGGGCACCTCCTCCTTTCCAGCAAGGCAGCCACGGGCTCACATCCTGCTTCCTGGCTTTTTGCCTCCTTATCTTTTGAAACATTACTGCGTACGGGTGCCTGCTGTTCTCCTCGATGGGTTTCCTCAACTAATCCCCATGGGCAGGGGCCCTGTTGCACCCGTTTCATAGGGAGGGGACTGAGGGGGGGCAGACCCAGGTCCTCGTGAGATGGGAACTCATGTTGGGTGCACCCAAGATTATGCGATGAAAACCAGGACCCCAGACGAGTCTCCAGTCCTCTCCGATAACAACTTAGATTTCGGGGTGGGGTGGGGTTCCTCTCGGAGCGCTTATCTCCCATACACTGCCGAGGTCCTTCCTCCCCCCTTCCTGCCAGCTCTGTGCTCCCCTTTGCTGCCGATTCTGACACGTTCCCTAGGAATCGGCTGGATGTCCCTTCCTCGGAGAACCTTGTTATTGCCCCCGATCTGGTTAGCGCTCCTCGATTCCGGCCCTTGAAGCAGGCTACGCCCTTCTTTCTTAGCATTTATTACGGGAAATAAGCAGCTACAGGATTCGTGCTGGCCCAGAGCGGCAGAAAGCTCCAGAAGGGAGGTTTTTCTGCCATGGTCCCTTTACTCGGCAGAGCCGTGCTTTCTTGCAGAGAAGATGGGCACTGGGGACGTGGGGGCACATATGCACGGCCTCCCTCGAGGACCCGAAACTTGGGGGGAGCCACGCGGGGAGCCCTTTTTATGTTACGCATGATAGACATTAATGCCGTGAAACACAAAGGAGCAAGGGACACGTGCCTCTGTGGAGCGGTCAGGGAAGGCTCTGCAGGGAGCTGGCCTCGGTGTGCATTGAAGGTGAAGGGAGCTCGCTTCAGGGCAGCACGGCAGAGGCCCCCGTGTGCCTCGTTTGCTGTGGACAGTCTGGAGAGATTGACGTGTGTGGCTCAGGACCGTGTCCTCAGAGGTGCCTCATGCAGAGGGGGAACCGGTGCATTTTTATTGCACAAGCAGAGTGATGGTCATTTGGAGTCTCTGGCTGCCTTTCTGGCTCTGCTTATCCTCTGTTCGAAGCAGGGGCTCAGAAGCCAGACTGGTGTGAGTCTTGACCGTCTGAGCAGTCAGGCTGCGTGATCTAAACCAAGTGACGTAAAGTAACCTGGTCTTTCATGCGTCACTTCCCCCATCAGCGCTTGAAGAAGAATAAACGATGCCTGTGTCATAGGCGCTGCGATGATGAATAGTAGGTCGTTTCTGGTGTTCACGTCACTGTCGCCATCACAACCTCCTCCTCCTCCTCCTCCTCGTCATTGTCACCACCACCATCGTCATCGTCATCAGAATCACTGGCACATTTTTCTAGCTCATCACCAAATTTATGAGCATATCACGTACTCGTGTGCCATGTGATACTCGCCTGTGTCCACAGGCTTCTGTACACGGTAATCACACATTTCAGCTTTTCTAAATTGAGTTGAATTTTGCCAAATGTGGCCATTTGTGACCTGGAAATCATGAGGCTGTTGAATCGACAAGGACAGTGGATTCAACATTTGGATATTGGCTCCGATACTCTATTCTGTGGTTTTGGTGGAATTAGTGACGTCTTCAACCCTTGAAATATCAATGGCCTAAACGAACCGGCAGTGACCCAGGCTAGTGTGGGGGTGTCCCAGAGGAGTCAGGAAAGGGAGGAGGTGTGGACAGCTCAGGGGTTCGGTGAGACTTGACAACCGGCTGATATTTGGGGAGGAGTGAGTCAGGAGGGTGTTGGAGGGTGGGCACCTGTCGAGGCTGGAGTGGGGCTGTCCACGTAGCAGACCCTTCGAAAGCACCAGCGGTGGAGCCAGATGAGCCAGACGGGAGCCCGGCACCTGCTGTGTGACTTCGGACGTTCTCGGAACTTCTCTGAGACTCCGTTTCCTCACGTGGAAAATGGAACAGTAGGGGCCACTGAGCAATAGGTTTGTTGTGAGCGCTGAAAGGGGATGAGGGACACAGTGGGGGTTCATCTGCGTCATGATGCCTGGGCTCCGTTGCAGTAAGAAGCGACCCCGAATCTCAGCGGGTCGACGCGTCAAACCCTCTTTCTCCCTCATGCAAGTTCTGCAGAGGCCCACTGGCTCTGGGCGACTGTCTCTGTGTCTTGGGCCAGCGTGCCCAAGAGAAGCCTTGATCCCCAGCACCCTCAGGTCAATCCGGGCCTCTCAGGTTGCGGCCCTGCGGGGAGCAGAGCCTGGCGCAGTTCTCCTCAGCAGGCAAGTGCTCGGGGGCGGGGCGGCACCCGTCACCTCTGCCCGGGACCCCCCGGGGCCAGAAGTAGTCGTGTGGCCCCGCCTGTCTGCAAGGGGGAGAGGAGGGGCACAGTCCTCCTTGAGTCCTGGGAGGCAGACGTGTCAGGTGGGAGCGTTTCCGCTTTTGCCGTGGCAGCGGGATTTGTGGAAGGCTTGAAGATCCGCTGCTCATGTGTGTTAGGCCACACCCGCCTCTTTCCGCCTGGCGCGGGCTCTGTCGCAGTAGCCCGTTCCACACCGCCGGGCCACTGTGTCTCGCTTCACAAGCACGAGGAAGAGGGGGGGTGCGGGGGGTCACGGTGTCGGAGGCCAGGTGGGGGCCCAGCGAGAGGCTCTTGGGTAGCCAGGCCCGCAAAGTCTCCGGGCCACTGTCTGCATCTCGCATTGTGCTGGGTCACACCCGATTTCGAGATTTAAAAAACCTTGATGAGAAGCGAATGGCGGTTTTTAAAAGGAGCACAAGTGCCTTTCGGCCTCTGGAGGCAGAGGCGCCGGGCCCCTCCCAACACGGACCGCGACTGGGCCACCAGACTCTCCTGATGCGGACCACGGCTGGGCCTCCAGACCCCCCTCCCCCCCACGCAGACGGTGACTGGTTTCCAGAAAACCGGCAGGATGGCTCTACCCCCGTAATTTAGACCAAAGAATTACATGATCGGCTTGGTAATGTAAAAATATGTTTTAACGTGTAAGTGATTGTGGTTTAGTTGGAACTAGGAGGGCTTCTTGGTTTATTTTTCCTTTGGAGGAAGGCGTAGGTGAGAAGCAATTCTTGGTCAGATTGAAACTTTGCACTGGGATGTGCCACATGGGTTCCCTAGGGGCGAGAAGGCACTTGTAAGACACGTGCAGATGAGACCTTTGAAACTGACAGGGAGACAGCGCCCCTGGAGGTGGAGGGGGCCACTGAGCCACAGGCTTCCCAGGACAGGGCCTCTGGGGTGAGGGGGCGAGAGCCCGGAGACGGACCTAGGTGGTAGCTGATGATTCCGAGGACGGGGCGAGTGGGGCCCCAGGAGCCACAGACCTCAAGGAGCCTGGGGTTTCCCTGGAGCTTGAAGGAGGAAGAGTTTGGGGGTGTCCACGTGGCACAGAGTTTGGGGGTGTCCACGTGGCACAGGGTTTGGGGGTATCCACGTGGCACAAGGTTTGGGGGTGTCCACGTGGCACGGGATTTGGGGGTGTCCATGTGGCACAGGGTTTTTGGGTGTCCATGTGGCACAGGGTTTGGGGGTGTCCACATGGCACAAGGTTTGGGGGTGCCCAAGTGGCACAGGGGGGTGCAGTTCACTCGCTGTCTTCTGTGCCTTGACTTCCCCTCTGCACCCCAGTCCCCTCTGTCTACCCCCAGGACCTCGTCAAGCCTTCCACGAGAACGGGGCTCTGTTTGTTCACTACTCTGTGCCTCTTGTCATTTTAAGGCAAAGCACGTCCTTTGGTGTCCCAGATGGGAAGCTGGCAGGTTTCCGGAACGTGCTGCTCTTTGCTTTGGGGTCCAGAACGACAGGCCGAGGGGCGTCTCGCCGGGGACGGCCTGTCCTGCACACTGTCCCCGCCAGTCCGCTCTCCGCCCGCCCTGCCCGTGTCCGAAGCGTGGAAACGCGTCACTCACTAACCTGGCCGCCTCGTCTGGGTGACGGTGACGTCGGGTGCCGCGCAGAGGTGATTTGTCGGGCTCCGCGGGTGGAGGAGACGACTGGAACAAGGGCACAAGAAAGTCTATTGTGAATTAATAGCGACAGATCCAGGCAGATGGGGAAAGTGAAAAGCTAATCAAAGTGCTGATCAAAGAGGTGGAAAATGAAGATTGAGGATATGAAGCTCTCGCGGGCGTCCCGGTGGTTGCCGTCTGCAGCTCCCCAGTTGCCTTTTGCACAATTTCGGTGGTGCCTTCTCAGTCGCTGAGACCCTTCCCGGGGCCTGTACCGCGTGGCTGGAATGTGCTATCAGCGGGGAGGCGGGCTGATGAACGCAGACTCCCCACCGTCCCCTGTAAACGCTGCGTCTCGGAGGACGGAGGGCGTCCTGAGCCACAGACGGGCGCTGGGGAAGGTGTCTGTGTCTCCCTCCGAAACCATGCCCGGCACGCGGATGAAAGGAATCTTGGCGTTCGTGGCGTCGCGTAATAGAAACAGAGATAGGTCGGCCTGAGTTCCTGCCCTATTGGTGACTCTCCCTGGGTTACTGCAGATGTCACCAGGATTTACGTGAAAAATGACCCATGTGCTGCTCTGTGCAGTGTGACGCCCCCGGGAGGCTACGCGAGAATCAGCCACCCACGCCCGTACCGCACGCCGTCCGGCCACCGCGGGCAGGCACGGAGGCCTTGAGGGCTGAGGGAGGAGCTGCCTGGAGGTCATCGGGCGTCCACTGGGAGACCCTGTCCCCCGGGGCCGTGGCCGTGGCAGTGGCAGTGCACGGAGGCTTTACTGTGTGTCACCACCTCCAGTGGATGCTGTGGGCGTCGAGGGGGTGCAGCCTGGGTGCTGCTCGCCATCTGCTCCCGGGCGCACAGGACGGTCCCAGGCAGGAATGACGTGGCGCAAATGTCCACAGCTCTGGGCCGGGGGTCTTATCCTGGGACGGCTGTCCACAGTGGCCGAGGGTCCGTCGCCAGATGTGCGGAGGGTGCGAGTTTGGTTTGGATGCCCCAAGGCTGGCCTTTCCTGTGCGCTCCAGGCACCTGCTCGACCCACTGGGTGCTCCCACCCTGCTCCCTTTCCAGAGGCGGGTCCAGTGCAGGCCACCCCAACTCTGGCTGAGCCCGCATGCTCCCTCGGTCCCTGCCCCGGTGACCTGCTCACCATGCCTGGGGTCCTGGGTTTTGCTGCTCTGCTTCTGGAGGACAGGTCCCGTCACTGTCCCCGCCACCCCACCCCCCCGGGGGTCCTGGGGAGCTGCTTCAGCCGGCCTCGGGTGTCCAGGCCACGGCTTGGAGCCAGTCCGCATGGCCAGCTCCAGGGAGCCACGCCAGTGGGCCCCAGGAACGCTGATGTCGGGCCCTGCCGGTTGGCCAGGCGGCAGCCAGGCCCGAGAAGGCTCGGCCTCCACTCACCCCGCGTCTCTTGGCGCCCACACGTAAAATAAGGCGCAATGGGTGAGCTGCTGAGTTTCACACCACGGGCGTTCTCCGCATTCAGGGAAGGGAGAGTGCTGTGCGTGGGAGTCTCCTGCCACAGCGTGTCCTGAGCCGGGCCCACCTTGATGAGGACTGGCAGGGCAGGGGAGCGGGTGAGGCCCGGGGAGGCCGTCCGCATGCGCCCCGGGTGCGCTGCCACAGAACACAGGCAGGCTGGCCGCGTGTGGCACTCACAGGTCACACGCGGCCCCAAACCTCTCCGTTCTGCTGTTTAGGCTTCTCGACGCTTCTCACTGCTCACTCGTCGGACCATCCTCTAAGGGGTCTGTGCTGACAAGCTCCCGCTGTGGCTGAAGCTGTCAGTGTCTTCCCGTGGCTCTTTCCACTTTTCTCCACGGTTTTCGAAGTTACCTTAATATTTGCCTTTACTCTCAACATGACTGTATCTCCTTGGTAAGTGCTCATTGCTCCTTGTAGAAAATCAGAACTGTTCTTTTTTTGTTGCTTTCAATGCTATTTGCCCAAGATATGCCTCTATTTCTCCCTCTTTCTCTAACCGTATTAAATACACACACACACACACACACACACACACACACACATTATCCTCATTGTCCTTTTTTAGTTTTGTTAAAAAATAAAAAAAAAATTAATGTTTATTTTTGAGAGAGAGAGACAGAGACAGAGACAGAGGCAGAGCAGGAGCAGGGGAGGAGCAGAGAGAGAGGGAGACACAGAATCCGAAGCAGGCTCCAGGCTCTGAGCTGTCAGCCCAGAGCCTGACGCGGGGCTCGAACCCACAAGCTGCGAGGTCATGATCTGAGCTGAAGTCAGATGCTTAACTGGCTGTGCCACCCAGGCGCCCCCTCATTGTACTTTTTTAAGGCTTGTAAACACCACACGGCTTGAATTGTTTTAACATGATGTGCTTGAGAGCCTGCACCTTTTAAAAGGTATATGTAACTCATTTATATTTATTGGGTTACTCATATAATTGGACTAATCTTTCAACTTACTTTGTTCTTTGTGTATATCGACCCCTCTCTTTGCTTCTGTTTTGTCCCTCCTTTCTTGCCATTAGTCTTATTGACGTGATTTTCTTGAGAGGCTCCCATTTCGGTGACTGAGGACAGACGCGGCCCCCTCTTTGGATTCTAGTTCTACCACTTACCAGCTAAGTGTTCTTGGACAAGCACCTCACCTCCAGGCGTCTCTGATTTTCTCTCTGTAAAATGGGATAATAATAGCCCTTTCTCACAGTGTTTGGGTGAAGAGTAAGTGAATTAATGTCTGTGAAGTGTCTGTGGAGAACTATATAATCATTAGCCCATGTATTCAGTTTGTCTCCCTCAATTTGGTACATTTTATGTGTGTGTGCGTCTATATGAATAAAGAATATTTATCACTCTTGCATTTTAGCATATTTTTTATGATGAAGTCTGAGGTTATTCAGTGTGTCTGTCCTCTTCCCAAATGTGACGAGGGTGTCAGCACCTCTTAACTTCCTTCCAGGCCCGCCCCTCACAGCCCCCATGCTCTGGAAGGTGCTGCTCTGGAGTGGCTGGCTTTGACCTGTGGGGCGTGTAGGTCTTCTGTCTCTGGGATCTGTCTCACAGATGGTCCAGCAAGATTTGTGGAAGATTCCTATCTCTTAGCTTGTAGAATATTACCCCTCCACATCACCTCTGTCCTCCTGCCCATCCTGGTGGGTGAGTGCTGGACAGACGGGCATTTAGACTGAACTGTCAGCGGGCACCCTTTCTCCCTGGGCCCCCATCACCACCAAGGTGGCAGGCTGGCCCGGGGCCGCTGGTTCACACCCTGAACGAGGGGATGCAAGGTGCTGCTGCCGGGCTGGGCCTCCTGGGGGGCAGCCAGGGGCTGTGGCAGCACAGAATGCTTGTCATTTACTGAGCTCGCAAAACCCAAATCCCAAAGACAAGTGGCTTCCCCTGATGCCGCTGAGTGAGGACGAGTGAGGACAGGGAAGGGGCCCCGGTGCAGCAGAAATAACGTCTGGCTCTTTACCTAAAATCACTTCTGAGTTCTGCAACCACCTTTGCAAAAAAGGGGAAAAAAATTAAATAGGTCCCAGGAGTGGGTTTTTAACTTTAATTTTTTTAAGAATATAATTTTATATTAGGCTCGTTATTTTACTTGACTTGATTATTGTTTTCATCCAGAAACCCAGCTCCCAGCTAAGATAAATTTCAACTAAACACTGGAATAGAATCCAATTTAGATGTTCCACTAATTCAGTAAACCTAATTAACTCGGTTCTGCCGTTTGGGTCCGTTTGCCGGGATGTGATGTTTCTGTTTGGTAAGCAGATAAGGAGATAAATGGGTCACTGTATTTATGACTGCTCATTATTCCTTTAATATCCACACCGGAGAGTGCGCGTTCTGATCACAATTAAAATGCTTTTATACCATTTTAACAGTAATTGAGCGAACCCGGCAATTTGTACTTTGATTCTCTCAGTTAAGTAATTGACGATCACAAGCCATCATTGGTTAATAACACGTTCAATCACTCGCGTTCTGCTGTGTATTTAAAAATAGCTCAGGAGTGCACTGCTATTCTGCGTGGACAGGGGGGCACCTGTGCAGTAACGGTGGCTTCTGGGGGCCACTGCCCGGAGTTCCAGGGAGTGAAGTCTGGCACGGTCTCCAGGCGGCTGCCGGCGTCACCGGGGATAATGCAGCCCCAGGAGTCGCGGCCGTTCCCAATACCTCCTGATACGAGCCCACAGGATAAGCAGGATGCGGGCAGAGCCACCCGCAGGTCTGTGGCCAGCCTGCAGCCCGACTGTGGGGCCCAGCTCAGAGATCGTGGGTGTGCAGACACTTCTACCAGGAGCTCACCTTCCAGCAAAGGGCGCGCCCCGGGGAGAGCCCGGCCAGGGGGTGTCTGTCCAACTGGCTTCTGGCGTCCTGAGACTGAACAGCAGCTGCCCCGGAGGGGTCCGCCTGGGGTGCAGGGTGGAGGCGCTCTCCTCATTGCCATGGGTGGGAGGTCCCCAAAATGCACCTGAACAGGTAGGATTCCCAGAGGCACGGGGAGCAGACGGCACCTTCACAAGTCATGTTCCCAGGGTCCAGCTAGGGCCTAGAGAGCCAGCCTGTCCTGGGCAAGGGCACTGGGGGTCCTGCAGGAGGCAGCAGTGGCCACAGGGGGACCCTGTGCCGGGCCCCAGCTGCCCAGCACAGCCTGAGGGACCTGAGGCCAGAGTGCAAATCCAGATTTGGGTGGAGACATCTTGGTGGAAGGCAGAGGGCAGGGGAGGTATGGAGCCCGTCTACCCACACCCGGCTCTGCCCACTCGGGACCCCGAGCCCCTTCACTGAGCTGCTGATCACGGAGCCTGGGGTGCGCTGGGCCGTGTTCTGGATGTAATCGTGACCCTGCAGTCGGTGGAGGGAGGCAGGTGCCCCGCGAGGAAGGATCTGATTCTAGCCCTGCAGGAGCGCGATCACGGAAATGCCCTGGCCTCTCTCGTGTCCCCTGCTCAAATCCCAAAACAGCTGGCTTGTGGGGAGTTGCTGGCCGCAGCCCCCGTCTCCCCCAGGGCTCGGTGGCACTTTGGGTCGGGTGAGGCTCCATAAGCAGGTCCGGGCATGATGCCTGAGAAAGGGCTCTCGGCTGGGGAACCAGGGGAACCAGGGGAACCAGGGGAACCAGGGGAAGAATGTTTGGGGTTAGAGCTTGGCTCGATGCTGGGGCCTGGTGACCTGGAGACCCCTTTAGCTGCGGGCTCTGCCACCCCAGGCCTGTCTCCTGTTCCCTTCTCTCCTCCTGCCGGGCCCTGTGTGGTGACGGTGATGCTGTTGTGTGCTAATGAGGCCTTACTGGTGTCGTTCACAGAGACTCTGCAGCTTTTGGGTGCAGGGGCTCCGTGTGCTCGTCTGTCAGGGACGGAGGGGGAAGGAGAGACAGGCAATGAACGGAGCCCAAGAAACAGCCACCGGGAGGCCGGCGGGGAGCTGGCCGGAGGTTAGCGCCGCTGAGGGTGGGCGGGCTGGCACGGAGCTGCCCCGGGGAGGGGCCACTTCCTGCCCACGAGAGCCTCATAGACTCTGTCGGCCCCCAGGAGACCAGGCCTGGCCTTGGACAGTTAGGAGGGGTTCCCAGTAGTCCTAAAGATCACGTCTGGCTGACGCCGGTCAGAACCCCACACAGCAGGAGAACGAAGTGCCTACGTCCCAGACGGCAGACGGCAGCTGGGTCTGCCCGACCAAGTCACCCCGGGTGTGTAACGAGCGGTCCCCGCACCTGCCGTTATGTCCTGCGGTCCTGGCTGGCCTGGCCGGGCTGTGTGCCCTGCAGGCTGGGGGCTGGGCCTCCGTCCTCCACCGAGGGAGCCCCAGCAGGCAAGCCCGGTGCCGCCCCTGTGCACCTGCCACACGGTGCCCAGAACAGCCTGCGGTAGCCCACGGGGCCGGCTGTCCCTGAGACTCTGCGGGAGCCCAGTGAGTCGAGGACAGTCCAGCGCAGGGGCGAGTCCAGCACAGGGGCGAGGTTCTGCTTCTTGCTGGGAGCTGCCCCTAGGTCACCGGGCATTGGGAAGCGTGGGTGGGGGGAGGAAGCCCCAGCCCTGCTCTGCGGGGTCTGGGATTCCCTCCTGTGACCGCCTCATGGCCGTGAGGCCCGGGGAAGACCTCAGCACCCCCCCTGCCCCGCATCAGCTTCCCTGAATGTAGGCGGATAGGAACACAGCCTCGTGCAGATTAGCCAAGGTGACAATGTGGGATTCTTGGCTTCTCGCCTGGCACTCGGGAATAATGAATAATCCCTCTTTTTATTGGCATTGGTCTGAAAAGCTCACACTGTCAATTATCAAGAAGGAGTTTGGCAAATTGTGTTAAACATTGAGTATCCTTGGTTTGTATAAAGTCAATGCACTTTTTTTTTGGTAAAGATTTAACTCGGAAAAATACAAATAAATAGGCAGAAACAGCCACCGGGCTTGTGGTAAGTCGGGAGATGCTCTTTCAACGGTGGCGTCAGCGTCGGTCGGGGTGGCCGGACAGGTGGCACCGGCTGCCCCGAGGGCAGAACTCTGTGCGGGCGGCTGGCGGGGGCCTCCCTCCCGGGCTCCTGAGGTCGGGGCCACATGTCCGTCCCCCAGTCTCCGCCGCTCCCCTTCAGGAACGTGGCTTCCGGACACGTGTCTCTTCCCAGCTGGGGCACCTCCCTCTCACTGGGAAGCCGCCACGGCCAGGATGCAACGCTCGGCACGTGGTCGATGGAGGGTTTTCTCCTGTCCTCAGCGCTGTGGGAGGAGAGAGTGCCCCCCCTGCCCGACCAGGCCCAGTCCCCGGATGCTCCTCGGGCTCCGTCAGCCATGGAGACGCCCCGAGAGCTCTGTTTGCAGACCCACCAGCGAGGCCCAGTGCCCCCAGGACCCCATCCTTCGCGGCAGGATGGGTTTTCAGGGTGCCGTGAGTCCTGACCTGCCCTCACTCAGCGACATCTTCCGGCCGAAGTGTCCTTGCCCGGCTCTGCTTTGCAGGAAGCAGCCCTGACCCTCCGATGGACCCCCTTCCAGGCCACGGCCGGTGTAGCCAACAGTGGACAAAAGTCATTCAAAGAAGGACCAGAGGCTCCAAGAAAGGTCGGGGCAGAGATGGTCAAAGGTAAAGTTATAATTTTGTTTAAAATTTTTAAATGTTTATTTTTGAAAGAGAGGGGGAAAGTGCGAGTGGGAGAGGGGCAGAGAGAGAGGGGGACACAGAATCGGAAGCAGGCTCCAGGGTTTGAACTGTCAGCACAGAGCCTGACGTGGGGCTCGAACCCACGAACCACAAGATCATGACCTGAGTGGAAGTCGGATGCTCAACCAACTGAGCCACCCAGGCGCCCCAGAAACTCCTTCCTAATGTATTTAAAACCATGCATTTCAGGGAAATAGAAAAGTCCACAATGAGCCCAACCACAGTAAGAGTGAGAGAAAAAACCCCGCTCCAGAGCGTGTCCAGGCCCCTGTGCCTTGTACGCAATGGTTTCGAGCCTTCACGCCACGGACGTTCCCACGTTACCCAGGTTTTTACAGACAAGGGAACGATGCACAATGTGCGTTTAGTCTTTCAGACGCCGCGCGGCTCGTGCGGGGCCTCAAGGTGGGTGGTGCTCGCGGTGGGAGTCAGGCCTCGCTGAGGGCGACGTGGGCGGAGCCCCGTGGTGAGCGGGCCTGGGGCGCGACCCGCCCGGGGTGTGGGTCGCGGCAGGACGTGGGCCCCGGACTCGCGGGGGGAGGGCCACGCGGCTTTACTCTCCATGTGTCTTTCACGCGTGGCTTTCTGTTACTCTGTTTTCTTCACGTGGCACAGGTCGCTCTTGAAATTCGTGAGCCGTCATCGTAGTTTTCAGGAGCACCACCGCTAGCGGCTGGGAGGAGGTGGGAGTAGAATTGGAGCAGTCGAGTTGGGGGCGTCGTGGGGGTGGGGTCACAGGCCTCTTTGGGGGGGACAGCTAAACAGCCCGGATCAGCCCCAAGAAGGTGACAGAAGGGAACCCGGGGGGCAGAGGGTGTGCAGGGTCCCGTACCTGCAGGGCGGGCGGGTGGGGGTGTGGGCGGGGGCCTGGGTCTCCGGTGACAGTCGAGCGGGGGCAGCCCTTTCCTGCTGCAGCCCCTCGTCTTCCCCCGGAACCGCTGGTGACACAGGTGGGTGAGGGTGGGCTCATTCCAGATGAATCCATGCAAACTGTGAGCTCGGGCCCCTAGAGAACCAGTCTTTGTTAAAATCCACCCAAATTCTGGGCCCTGAGGGTGGGTGTCCGCCCCCCACCCCTGCTCTGTGGATATCATGCTGTTCCTGTTACCCGGTGAGGCCCCACGTGGGAGCTTCCGATCGTACCTCTTCTCCTGAAGCCACATGGTGAGGCCAGCCCCCCTCCTGTCCCCGCCCCAGAAAGCCCTCCTTCCACCTGGCTCTCCGGAGTTCTGCCACAGGTCTGCCCGCTCCAGGAATGTCTCTGCGTTTCCAGAACCCGGCTGTTCATGGGCCTGGCCGGAGCATGTTGGTGTGGACAGGGGCCCCTGTAGCACCATGGGGACATCCGGACAGACCAGCACAGCCCCGGGACCCTGGATAGTCACCCCCAGCAGTGTTTTCCTGGAGAAGAGCTCATTCTGCCCTCCGAGGGTTTTGGTCTTAGACCATCGCTTGCTGGATGATCAAACCACACGCCCATTTCTGCCTCAAGGACGAGCTCCCGTCTTTTCTGGAGGGCGGTGATGCGGCTCCAGCTGGGGGCTCGGGCTCAGCGTCGTCTTTATCGTAAACCTTCCTTGTCAGGCCTAAAATAAAGTGCCATCATTCATTTGAATAAATATTGGATAAGTATAAAGTTCACTAACTTTGTGTGTGAGACAAAACCCTCAAGCCTCAATCTCATGTCCTTAAATGTCTCAATCTTGCCTGAATTTGGGCCTGTCATCTTTCATGAGCTGCTAACACTGTGTCTTTGCTTCATTGTTTAATGAAGTTGTAAATGTCAAGACCGATTCAGTATCTGGAGTGAAGTTTCTTTCTGCTTTATCGGACATCCCATTAAGACTTTATAGTTCATTTAATTTTCTGCGTGTGGACCAGAACAAAAGCATTTCTTCTGATTTCTTTCATAAATGGAAGTATAGAAGGTGTTTTTCTGGTAAGTTCTTTGGTGTTGGGGGGGGTGGAAGTCGTGTGGCCCCGTGCAGGGCACACCGAGTGTGTGGTGGGCCCGTCAGCTATTGTGTGAGGTCGCTGCGTAACAGGTAGTCACCTCTCCTCCGAGAAGCATCAGTGTCGTGACTGCTGGCTTCTGCGGGACAGTCTCCGTCCTGGGCGGGGCCCGGTGACCAGTCTGGGGTTGGATGGAGGCTGGTGACTTGTGCTGGCTGTAGCGGGGTGACTGGGGTGCCGAGCATCACTTCCTCCAGCCCAGGCACGTCTGCACGCTGCCCAGGGGTCGGCGGGGCAGGTGTCGAGGACGTGCGTGTGCGTGCGTGTGCGTGTGTGTGTGTGTGTGTGTGTGTGTAGGGGAGGAAGGTGTAGTGACCATCTGTGAACTGCAAGGGTGTGGGGCGGGGGGGGGGGGCTCCCCGAGTTGAAAGAAAAAAAGAAAGATGATAAACAGAAACTTGACACAACATCAAAAAAAGAGGAGAGGAGGGGGCACCTGGGTGGCTCAGTCGGTTAAGCATCTGACTCTTGGTCGTGATCTCGAGGTTTGTGTGTTCGAGCCCCGTGTCCGGTTCTGTGCTGACAGTGCAGAGCCTGCTTGGGATTCTCTCTCTCTCTGCGCCCCCACCCCCCCCCCCAAATAAAAAAAATAAACTTTAAAAAAAGAGGAGGTAAAAAGAGTAGGAAAAAGTAGAGTTGAAAGTGAATAAAATAAGTAACAGGGAAGAAATAAAATTAAGAATATTAATGCAACTTAACGCGAATAGAATAAGTTCTCCTTTAAGTGGCAAGAATGACAGACTGATTTAGAAAACAAAATTCAGCTCTATGGTTTATAAGAAACACTTAAGATTAAGTGGCATAGAGGTTGAATATAAATGAGTGACAATTTTAGCTTCACACAAAAAGGAATTTAACTGTAAAGGCATTTGAAAGGAAAGTAGGTCATTATAACAACACATCGCCTAATTTATGAGACATTAAATTGAATTGGCGTGAATTGCTAAGCAAAAAACAGCATAACAACTAAATAAATAGAGAAAAATCTAGAAAAGCCAGAATAACATGAAAAAAAGAAGTATAATGGGATATCTTAATGCATCTTTTTGGAATTATACTGTTCTAGTGGAAATAAAAAAGACTATAGAGAACATGAATAATAAACAATATAATTTATTTTCTTCAAATAGAAAAATCACTTTTGTCATATTGATTGAATATATAAAATATTAGATTGTACTTGACCACCAAGACAACCTTAAAACATTTAAAAAGTAGGGATATTCTAGGTTGTTTACTTTGACTTACAAACATGATCAGGAACCAGGAAATCTATCATAATACAATATACAACAAATTCCAAAGGGCAAAAAAAGATATTTTCTAAAATGTATAAATTATTTTTATTTACTTAGTTATTTTAAAATATTTTTTAAGTTTATTTATTTATTTTGAGAAAGAAAGAAAGATAGTGCAAGTGGGGTAGGGGGCCAGAGAGAGAGAGAGAGAGAGAGAGAGAATGAGAATCCCAAGCAGACTCCACACCATCAAGGCAAAGTCAAATGCGGGGCTCAAACTCATTAACTGTGAGATCATGACCTGAGCTTAAGTCGGATACTTATGTGACCGAGCCACCCAGGCGCCCCTATAAATTATTTTTTTTAAGTTTATTTATTTATTTTGAGAGAGAGAGGGTGTGAGCGGGGGAGGGGGGTAGAGAGAGAGAGAATCCCAAGCAGGCTCCACACTGTCAAGGCAAAGTTGAATGTGTTAATGTTGAACTTATTAACTGTGAGATCATGACCTGAACTTAAGCAGGGGGAGGGTGGGGAGAGAGAGAGAGAGAGAGAGACAGAGAGAGAGAGACAGAGAGAGAGAGAGAGAATCCCAACCCAAGCAGGTTCCACCCTGACAGCGTAGAGCCTGACATGGGGCTTAAACCCACAAACTGTGAGATCATGACCTGAGCCTAAGTCAAGAGTCAGATGCCCAACTGACTGAACCACTCAGGCGCCCCACATAAATTATTTTTAATATAAACCGTGGCAAACAGAATTCTAAGAGAACCTGGTGCATAGGTCCTGTGAAATTCCTCCCCCTTGGAAGTGGGTAGAACTTGTGAATACAATCAGATATCATTCCCGTGATTATGTCGTGTTGTTGGACAAATCAGAGATTATCCTGGCGGGCCTGACCTAATCAGGCGAGCTCTTTTTCTTAGGCAGAGAAGGAATCAGAGAGACATGTTACTGTCCTTGAAGAGGCAGCACCCACACCGTGACCGCCTGGGGAGCCCTGTGGAAGACGTGTGGGTGGCCTCTACCAGCTGAGACCTGTCCCTGGCCAAGAGCTAGCAAGAAAATGGGGGCCTTAGTGACACAACAAGGGAATGAATTCCGCCAGCAGTCTGAGGATCTGGAAGCAGATCCCTCCCTAGTCAAGCCCCATATGGATGCAGCCCGTGAACAGATTCGGCGTATGGCACCCAGAGCGGAGGACCCAGTATATCTGTCAGCTCAGGCTGCTGTAACAAATACCACAGTCTGGTGGCTTTAACAGCAGACATTTACCCTCTCTAAGTTCCTGAGGCTGAAAGTCCAAGATGCGGGTACATCAGGGTGGTTTCTGGTGAGGTGTTCTTTCTGGCTTGCAGACGGCCACCCCCTCCCTGTGTCCTCACACGCCCTTTCCTCCGAGTGGAGAGAGAGTGGGAGAATCTGGTGTCTCCCTCTTCTTACAGGGACAGCAGTCCCACTGGAGCAGGGCCCAGCCGTGTGACCCCATTTAACCTCGGTCAGCTCTGTGAAGGCCCCACCTCCAAACTCACTTGGAGTTTAGAGCTTTAACATGGTTCTGTCCATAACCCAAGCTGAGCCAGGCCCAGCAGTCTCCTGACCTGTAAATCTTTGAGATAAAAAATCCATGCTATTTTAAGCCACTACATCTATGGTAATTTGTCATGCTGCGATAGAAAACTAACAAAAATCCAAGGCAAAAGTTTGTGTAGAATGACACGTGAGAAATCACAAAGACTCTGAGAACACTGAGGTGTTTCCTTGAACGTGAGGGCCCCTGTCACTCTCAGGCAGCAGCTTTGGAGGCTCAGCGAACGTAGTAAGACAAATACTCGGTACTCAGCCATTAGTGTAAATATTGGTGA
This sequence comes from Panthera onca, assembly GCF_046562875.1. Classification (NCBI taxonomy): domain Eukaryota; kingdom Metazoa; phylum Chordata; class Mammalia; order Carnivora; family Felidae; genus Panthera; species Panthera onca. The sequence goes on along the minus strand of NC_138345.1, from coordinate 140,416,514 downwards.
GGCAAAGAAAAGACAGCTTTTTACCTAACAATCTAATTGTATAGTTAAGAAACCAGAAAGATTGTTCTACAAAAGAAAAAGAAAAAAATAACCCGACTAGAGTTAATGGAAGAGTTTTGTAAATGTTGCTAGATATAAGATAAATTTCCAAGGTCAATAGATACTCTTTTTTTTTAAGTTTATTTATTTTGAGAGAGAGTGAGAATGTGAGCAGGGGAGGGGCAGAGAGAGAGGGAGGGAGGGAGAGAATCCCAAGCAGGCCCACACTGGCGGCACAGAGCCCGAGGTGGGGCTCGAACTCACGAACCGTGAGATCACGACCTGAGCCGAAGTCAAGAGTTGGACGCTCAACCGACTGAGCCCCCCAGGTGCCCCTGGTATTCTTTATGTTAGGAATAAGCAGTAGGAAGTAAACCAAGGATGACGTCTAGTTAAAACAGGTGTGGGTTTGGTATGACACACGTCTTTGGGAGCAAATGGGAAACTGTCTTTGTCGGTTTGGGCTTCTGTAAGGAAACGCCATAGCCCGGGGGCTCATGCAGCGGAAATGTATTTTCTCCTGGTTCTGGAGGCTGGAGGTCCCAGCCGGGGGCCAGTGGGGTCAGCTTCTGGTGAGGCCCGGTGACCCCTGCTCTTCTCACAAGGAGCCTGACGCCACCAGGAGGGCCCCGTCTTATTCCTCACCTGCACTGATCACCCCCAAACACCCCACCTCCAACCGCCGGGCACCAAGGGTTTCAGCGTATGGATTTCCAGGGCCACACTCAGCCCACGGGGGACGTGGCCCCTTGTTCTTGGTCAGAAAGTCTTAATCGGAACCGAAAAGTCGATTCTCCCCAAGCGAATACATAAATTCAGTGCAGGATTAAAGTCCCAGTGGATTTATTGTTAACGTCGGACAGAACGATCTTCAAGCCCACATGTTGGAATAAATGCCCCGGGACAGCCAAGAAAACTGTGAAGAAAATTAGTGGGAAAACACTAAGTTATGCAGACGCTGGGATAGGAAGGAGTCGGCAGGAGTCGAGGAATGGATCCTGGCACACGTGAGGCGATACGTGTGACCAGGGCTCACAACTCTGGTTGGCGTGTGACGCGGGAACATATCCAGCGAACGTGTGACCTCAGATCCGTGCGGCGTGAGCACGGGTGAGAAGGGTCCTGAAACCACGCGTCCCGTTCCTCTGACCACAAGAACTCCGACATTCGTCTGAGCCGGAGGTCGGGGTAGTGACGCGGCTTCGTTTCACCCCCACGGATTCTTCTAGAAAACGCCCGATGTGCGGCATCTCAGACAACCGGCCGGAGAGCTGTGCTCCTGCTCAGTCACTGAGGGAGAGGCTCCGTTAAGCCACCGACAGCGGTGCGTTTTGTAATTTTCCAGCTCGACAGAAGGGGAAACATTTATAGAACCTTCTGTTATCGTTAAGCGTTTAAAGAACTGTTAACGGCAAGTGCATTTGCATTTAAAACTCGCTCCCATCCATCCCCCGGAGAGGTGGGGCGGGAGACGGCCCAGGACGCAGGGGGGCCGTCGGGAGACGCGGAGGGGGGGGGGCCTGTGTCCTCCGCTCGCACTGCGCCCCTCGGACAGGACGGGAAGCGGAAGGGGATGGGCGTGGCCTGCAGGTGCGCCAACGTCAGCGTTTCCAAGGAGGCGCTGGCGACAGCGAGCCCGTTGGCCTGAGCTCCGCGCTTAGACACCGTCCGCCTGGGCCCCGCTGACCGCTGGGCACCTGCTGTGGGAGGCTCCCGGCCTCGCCCCCACACCCGGCCTCCCTCCCCTTCCCTCCCCAGGCTCCCGGTCTCTCAGCCCCTCTCGGGACGCCGTCTGTCCCCACCGCGCCCGCGTCTGTCCTTACACTGAGGACCGCTCCGCGGCTGCCTGGCCCCCAGACCCTCTCCTCGCCTCACCCAGCTCGCTCTCCCCTGGCCTCTCTCGACAGACGTCCACCGGCAGTTCGAGGCCCTCAAACCACCTCCAAGTGTCTCCCCCCACCCTGCGCTCACACCCCAGGCACTGAGCTTGGAGCTCCCCGCGTGGCCTGCCTCACACCTGCAGGGTCTGCGTGGGGGAGGTCGGTGAGGCCCACCCACCACCCCCTTCTGGGAGGGTCTCCCCCGCCGCCCCGTCCCCCCACTGGCCCCCTGCTGCCGACCCCGGGCTGAGCCCCCGGCAAGGCCCCGGGCACTGGGTCTGCGGCCAGGACACCTTCCGCGTGGCCGCCGGCAGGACTCCGGCCGTTCCTAGCTGAGCAGAGAGGCCTCGGGCGGCTCAGGGGCCCAGGTGGCGTCAGGGGATGCGGAGGGAGAGACAGGATGAGAGAGGAAACCCGTCCGTGCTGCCTGCTCCCTGCTGACGTCTTGGGTTCTGGCCTCTCAGTTCCGAGCCTGCGCTCCGTGGGAGCCCGATTCCCACGTGCAGTGGCCCTTCCCGTCCCCGCGCTCCCAGCCTCTGCCGGCCGCCCTTCCGTGGCCGCGTGGCCTGTGGTTCCGTCCTCCCCTCTCCGCCGGGCCTCCCCGGAGCAGGAGATGGAGACGTGGGCCTGGCACCAAGGGGGGTTGGGCTCCGGGCAGCGGGAGGCGGGCACACCAGCCCCCTGGGCACCTGCTCCGCGACCACCTCCTCGCCTCCTGCTTGGGGGACGAGCCCAGAAGCGACCCTGCGGGTGCCGGGGCCTGGGGGAGGCTGGGGGCCGGGTCTCCAGGACGCGCATCCGGTCACGTGAGCGCCCACAGCCTCCAGGGCATTGACCACTCCCGCCCCGAACTTTATCTCCAGGAAGCCCTGGTGTGCACAAACGCGCCGTGTTTCACGCGCAGCCGGCCCTCGTGAAACACCTGCTCGTTGGGTGGCGGGGCCGGTCCCGCTGGGAGGGGACGGTGCCGGCCCCGGGGCCCAGGGGAGGGGCCCTTTCTCACCGGGCATAAACCTTCCAGCCTCCTTGAGCTCCCGGGGCCCAGACCCTCCCGGCACCTAACGTCACGTGGACGTGGGTGTGGAACGGTGGCCTCCCGCACGCCCTGCCGGGTCCTGCAGATGGGGGTGACGGGTGCCTGTGGCCCCCAGCCCGGGAGTTCCCACGCGGGGGCCCGCGGGAGATGGCCTCGTCTGGCCCGAGTTCCCACGGTTGCCCCAGGGCCCCTGACGTCCCTGCCTCTGGCCAGCTCCCTCTCCACCCGCCTGCCTTTTCCTCAGACGTGGCGCATTTGCATCCACGACGCAAGGTATGCGTTGAGCTTCGTTCAGGGTCTGAGCTGCCCAGTGGGGTCCTGCCCGGCAGGCCAGGTGCGGGGACTGTCCGGGGGCGCGGTGCGGCCACACGGGCTCCCCTGATGCTCCGTGCACCGGGCACCGCTGGAGATGCCCCTCCCGCCCTCCCGAGGCGCCCTGCACGGGGAAAGCAGGGGGAGAGTCAGACGTGTTCCCGGAGCGAGCCGGCGAGGTCCCTCCTCCCCTCGGTGGGGAGCCGTGCGTCATTAGTGGGTCCTGCGCTTACGGAGCAGACCTGGCTGCCTAATAAGATTTGGGTCTGGTTTTCCTTCCGATCATCGATTTTTTTCTGCACAAATTCTCTGAATGGCATGTAGATAAATTCTGGAAATTATTAGTGTGCCCCTTGAGACAAGATTTCATCGTCCTACCTATTTCACTAATTTATTAGTTGCAGTTACAACTCAAAATGGCACGAAGTCCAGCATAATCAAAAACTACGTTTCAATTATTCATTGAGACTTTAATTAAGAAGCCCCACTAAATTAATAAAAGCCTCAGAAAAAATGTAATGAGAAAGACAGGGAAAACCTCGACCAACCTTTCCCCGTCTCGGGGATTAAGTTTCCTTCTGCAAACCGCTGTGGGGCCTCGTGTCCTGTGACGGTGCTGTGGCCGTGGACGCTCACGTGGGCGCTGTGCCCCGGGGCGTCGCCCGCCTGCCTCCGAGGTGCCACATCCGCACGCAGGAGCCCCTGGGAGGGGGTCGGCCAGGCTCCAGGAGCGGGCTTCGCACCCAGGAGCCGCCTGTGGAGTCCGGTGGCAGAGGTGCTGACTTGGTGCCCACCTGGGCCGTGCCTCCTCCGGCCCCGGGCTACCTCCCGCCTTTTCGATGCTCGGCCCCAAGGCGGGTGAGGAAATGCAGGGCAGAGTAAGAAGGGGAGGTGGGGGGCGGGGACAGGTGGCTGCGCGCTCCGCCCTGGGTCCCGTCTTCTGACTCGTCCCGGATCCTGCCGGACCCCGGAGTCCGCGGGCCCAGAGCTCCGGTGGGAGACACCCCGTGATGAATTTTTCGCGCCCCAGCCCGCGCGGTCTGGCTGTTGGTCACTCCTTTGTCACAGCCGCGTGTGAGCAGCCGAGCTCGCTGGGCGAGATGGTGGTTTGGGGTAACAGGTGGACGCCCTGCCCCCAGCAGTCCTCATAGTGTGGGGGGTGGGGCGCAGGTGAGCCCGTCGGGGTGACGGGGTGGGAGCTGCACGGGAACGGCCAAGGCAGAGACAGCATGCTTTCACGCCACGGAGGCCCGCTCGGCCCAGGACGCCAGAGTGGGGTCAGCGTCCAGCCAGGGTTGAGCACAGAGAGGTTCTGGGAGCTGATGTGCGGGACGGGGTGTGGGGGGGGGGGACCGTGCCGGGAGCCCCTCGGGGGGACAGGGGCTCACCTGCACAGCGGGGGGATTCCTTCCCGAGGTGTCACCCACCCAGCGGGAGCGAGTGTGCACACGGGTCGCCGCGGGTCTGCGGGTGTCTGAGGACTGTTTCCTGGTTATGATAGAAACCGGCCGGGATGGTCGTGACCAGCTGAGCACAGGCTTAGCTGCAGGACACGGGACGTGGACGAGGCCCTTGGACAGAGCTGGCAGCACGAACATCCCAAGCCGTGCTCGGCGGCTGTCCCCGAGTGAGGCCGAGGGCAGCTGGGTCAGGTGGCAGCTCAGGGAACCTTCCAGCAGGAGGTGGGGTGCCCACTGTTGCCCTGAGTGGAGACCTGTGGCCTGGGCGCAGGGGCCCTCGAGCAGGTGGGAGGAGGGGCCCCACCTAGGGCCCTGGGCGGCCTCGCCGGGCCAACTCCGGGGCTGGCGGGGGGCCGTGGGTCTGGGAACGGCCCTTGCGACGGCCTGTGCTGCGCAGGAGGGAGGGTTCGAGGGGCCCTGAGATGAGTCAGCTTTCTCAGCAAGGGTCCCGCTGGAACCCACTCGGCGCCCACCTCGGCCTTGGGTTCCACGGGAAGCAAGGGAAGGGAGACAGGGCTCCCGGGGGCTATGAGGCAGCTGTGGGGGCTCGTGTGAATATGGCTGACACTTCCCACAGGATTTACAGGACGTTCTGGGCATGTGACAGGCACTGTGATAAATGGGGCATATACCCACAGTCACTCCTTGTGCTGGAGACGCTTCACGTGTCCTACAGCAGAGAAAACAGGCACAGTCACTGACCCGCCCGCTGATCCGTCCCCACCACTTATGACCTCAGGCCTGGGCACAGGCCGCAGCCTGTGCGGGGCAACCTCTCCCCCCGCGCGGCACCAGACCCGGGGAAGGCACACATGTGTGTCCCCGGTTTCCGGACCCCAGGACGACAACCGGGCAGGAGGCAGCAGAGGAGAGCCAACCCCCCCACAGGAAGCTCCCAGGGTGTCACTTCTAGGCTTTATCAAGAGATCTTGAAAAATTAAAGAACAAAGAATTTATGGGATGAATTCATTGCACTTCTGCGCTTGTCAGAATATTACAAGATGCGGTTGGCAATTAATAATGCATCTTTATAACATCATTTATTTCATTGTCCTTAACTTAGGGATTCTAGCTCTGAAGCCAATGTTCTATGTTTGACTCTTTATTAATAAAATACAGACAAGGAATGGGAGAATACAAGCGGCGTTTACCATCTGAAAGCAGTAGAAAAGGGTTCACCCCACGTGTCCCAGTATCTGTGCAGAAAGATAAAAACCGTGCGAGTCCTCTTGGGGGGGGGTGAGCTCTTCACCAAAGGGTGTTAGGAAACAAATCGTGGGGGTTTTGTTTTCCTGAGCAGCTGTGCTCACTTTACACGTCTGGGACTGGTCCTCTTTGCCCCGGGAGGATGAATGGGTGATGTTCACTGAGTCCGGGCTGAGACGGGATGTACACGGACCTTTCCTCTCCTCCCTGTCTGTTCCAGACGTGCACGCAAGTGTGCATGCACACACAAGTACACGTGTACATGTGCACACGCAGAGCCCACACCCACATGCACGCACACAGATGCACACACATAGCCCACACCCACATGCACACACATGCACATGTGCACGTAAGTGCACACACATAGCCTATACCCACATGCACACACAGATGCACACACATAGCCCACACCCACATGCACACACACGTGCACATGCATAGCCCACCCCCACATGTGTACATATGTGCACATGCATAGCCTACACCCACATGCACGCACACAGATGCACACACATAGCCCACACCCATATGCACACACACATGCACACGTGTGTACACACATAGCCCACACCCACATGTACATAAGCACACACGCATAGCCTGCACACACAGATGCACACACATAGCCCACACCCACATGCACACACAGGCACACAAGTGCACACGCATAGCCTACACCCATATGCACACACACATATGCACATAAGTGCACATGCAATGCCTGCACACACAGATGCACACACAGCCACACCCACATGTACGCGTGTGTACACACATAGCCCGCACACACGTGCACATAAGTACACACACATAGCCTGCACACACACAGATGCACACACATAGCCCACAGCCATGTGCACACCCATGTGCACACTCATGTGCACACCCCCACACCTGATGATCCCCTCTTCTCCGGGAACAATCCCAGAACCCCAAGTTGGAGCATCTATCCCGTCCTTGAATCTCCCCTAAGAAATTCTCGGTGGAGGTTTTTCTTCTGCCTCTTGGGCCTCTAGTGAGAACAGCCTCTACTTCCGGAAGCAGCACATTAGCATCACCCGGGTGGGATCATCCTCCACAAACACGGATGTAAACACGGAGGAGAGGTCACCCGGACAGCGAGCTGAAATCTCTCTGCCACTTCTGGACGCCGGTGGATTTGCGGCCAGCGCCTGGACGCCTTCTCCCCCTGGACGAGAAAACGGTTTCTTCTTCTTGAACGTCTTCAAACATGTGACACTTCCAGGGGTTCTCTTAATCTCTTTCTGCTCTCCCGCCGACACGGCCCTTAAGAGCCGCGGGTCCCAGCTGCTCTGACCTCCTCTCACAACCTCGCAAACACCACCAAGTTGCTGCTGGGCGCCAAGGAAGCTCCAGCAAGCGAGCCGCTGAGCGTCCCTGCCCCGCGGGTGCCTCGCCTTCCAGGCTCCCCCACGCCACCCGCCTGCCGCGGCGGGCCCTGGACGGCTGTGTCGGGTCCCGGGAGGAGGGGTCACCTTCCCAGCCTTTCCCACATTTGTCATACAGCTCACGCTCGTGCGGCGCCATGTCCGAATCTTCACCGCCAACGTCTCAGGTTACGTGTCTGGTGCTCGTGAAGACCCGTGGTTGACACGAAGGAATTAGCGCACAAGGATGCCGTCTCCAAGCTCTGGTGTATTCTCCAGCTTGGATCCGAGAAGCACGACGAGAGCTGAGAGCGAGACCCCGTCCGGCCCCGGGCGGTCATCTCGTAAGGCGCAAACGGTGTGCGAGGCATGAACGCATTGCGTTCATTCATTCCCAGCAGAAATGTTACTTTTGCTGTACACATCTTCCCTCCTGTTATTTTTCAAACACCGAATAGCGTACTTTTAATGACTGATAACGTTCTCTGACTCCCAGCTCTTTATCTCTGCTCAGCCTCGCTGTACATCCATTACTTCATTATCTTAGTCAATAAAATATTTTAATGTTTTGTAATAAAAGATTTCAGAGACTAGAAACAATTGTATTTTAAATGCCAGTGTATACACTGCCCCTGTTTGGAAAAGCCAATAGGGGCGCCTGGGTGGCTCAGTCAGCCAAGCCTCCGACTTCGGCTTGGGTCATGATCTTGTGGTTTGTGGGTTCGAGCCCCATGTCGGGCTCTGTGCTGACAGCTCGGAGCCCGGAGCCTGCTTCGGATCCTGTGTCTCCCTCTCTCTCTGCCCCTCCCCTGCTCATGCTCTGTCTCTCTATCTCTCTCTCAAAAGTAAATAAACATTAAAAACCCCGATATTTCTTCAAGGACTTTTCTCAAATATTTTAAAGCATATTCTAGACACCATGTCGTTTCTACCATAAATAGCTCGTTATGGATCTTTACTGAAAAGCATACACACACACACACATAAACAGCATCTGTCTGTCATCCGTCCATCCAGCCATCCATCCATCCATTCACCTATTAAAAAGAGACAATGCTATGATCACGCCTAATGTGGTCAGAGTAATCCTTTGATGTTCCATAATTGCCAGTGCGTATTCAAATGTTTATTTGAGAGAGAGTGAGCAGGAGAGGGGCAGAGAGAGAGAGAATCCCAAGCGGGCTCTTGCTGTCAGGGAAAAGTCCAATGTGGGGCTGGAACCCATGAACCGTGAGATCATGACCTGAGCCGAAATCAAGAGTCGGATGCTTAGCCGATTGAACCCCCCAGGCGCCCCCCCCCCCCAATCCATAGTCACATTTCCCTGTTGTCTCCAGGGGTCCTTTCACCGTTGGTTTACCCTTTCCGTTTGGTGGCTCTCCATTTGAAGGCATTTGCTTTCCAGATGGTCATCTTCCTTGCACTGATTTGTTGGAGAAACTGTGTCTGTCGATTAGTCTGTGTCGTGTCAACTTCTGGATGGACCCGAGGCTTGATCTGATTCTGGCTCAATGTTTCCGTGTGCCCTTTCCACAAGCGTAAGTCTTGCGTCATGTGAGGAGGAACTTGTGTCCCCAGACCTTAAGACTGGGGGGCTCGTGCTGATGCCCCAGCTCTAGTCACTTGCGGAACGTGAAAGCGGCCATTCATGATTGTTGAATTGCATCAGTTATGTCACCAGGGGCTACAAAACGGTGATTTTCTAATTTGACCCTACTTTCGAGTAGCGGTTGGGATCTTTCCATAAAGAACAATTTTGTTGGGGCGCCTGGGTGGCTCGGTCGGTTAAGCGTCCGGCTTCGGCTCAGGTCACGATCTCACGGTCCGTGGGTTCGAGCCCCGCGTCAGGCTCTGTGCTGACAGCTCAGAGCCTGGAGTCTGTTTCAGATTCTGTGTCTCCCTCTCTCTGACCCTCCCCTATTCATGCTCTGTCTCTCTCTGTCTCAAAAATAAATAAACATTAAAAAAAAAAAAGAACAATTTTGTTTCATCAATTTTAGGCTAAGTATGGGGAAGATAAATGTTTAAACCCTTTCCAGGGTGAACAGTCTCTCCAGCAGCCGCCCAGTGTGACCGATAAGCAGCGTTATGACCGTGAGCATTTTGTCCTGTTTGACGAGTTTTGATCAATTCTGGCCGATACTCTCACTGCTCCATACCAAGCTGGCGAGAACTTTACCCCAATGGGCACCTTTAGGTGGGGGCTGAAAGTTTTCATCAAATTTAGAAAAAAGCCCTATTTCTTCAAATATTCTTCTGTATCTCTTTTTGGGACCCCAGTCACGAGGACTAGAGACAGATGGATGTCGTCCCGCACGGAACGGAGGCTTTCTTACTTCTTCCTCTATTTCTGTCTCCTTGACACCCTCCCTAGGGTGGTTGCTGCCGCTGTATTTTCAAGTTCTGCTCATAATCCCGTCCGGTGTATTAGCCACCGTGATGCTGTTTGTTGTTGTTTTTAACAATGGCTGGGTTTGTTTCTTCTTTATAGTTTCTATTTCTTTGCTCACTATGACATATGTTTGATTAAATCCTTAAACACATTTATAATTGCTGTGTCAAAGTCCTCGTCTCCAAATTACAACAGCTCCATCATTTCCGTGTAGTTTTCTGTCGACTGATTCTTCTCGTAGGCGACATTTTCCTCTACCTTTATTTGCTTCCGATCGGACGCCTGGTGTTGGGATGTTTTTGTCAACGACTGTCTGAGTTTTTCCACAATTATTTATAGGACGTTTATTCTGTGTTCCAGTCACCGGGGACGCGATGGTGAGTAAGTCAGGAGCATCGCCTTGTTCACAATGCTTATTATATCGAAGGTGGGGATGACAGGCCAAAGTTGCACTTTGTCTGCCAGGCTCCATGAAGTCCTGGGGAAAAATAAACACCAGAAAGCCTCAAAGAAAACCTCGATCCACAAGGCAGACATTTTGCAGACCAGGTTCTCACCACGATGAGCCAAGTTCAGTACCTCTAGAAGAAAATGGTGTGTGTGTGTGTGTGTGTGTGTGTGTGTGTGTGTGTGTACCACGTGGAAGTTACCCCCCCCCGCCCCGTGCTTCATTTTCTTCTTGATCAAAAAAAAAACCTCATAATTTCAAATTATAATCTATCTTAGAAAACTGCAGGAGGCAGAAAGACGCCCCAAACCAACTTGTGAGCCTCTGGTCCATGGGAACAGGAGGAGTGAGCCCGAGGCTGGGCAGGGCTGCCGCAGGTACCCGACCAGGGCTTTGGGACCGAGCTGCTCCAGCGGCCAGCTCAGCTCTGCCCTCTGCCCTGAGGACCAGGCCTGGTGGCACTGCCAGAGCCGAGGACCGCAGGTCACCGTCCCAGAGCACAGACGGGAGCCATCCCCCCAGCAAAGCCCAAAGCCGTCCCGTGTCCTCGCCGGGGGTGGCGTCCCGTGCTCATGCTGGGGGTAGGGTGCCTTCGAAGCCAGGAAGGACATGCCAGGGGCCTCACGGGGGCTGGCATCACTGAGGTTTGGGGATCACATGAGGGAAATGCTCAGGCATTGTGGGCGAACCTGTGGTCCGAGGAAAATCCCGAGATGGCAACACTTCAGTGTTTACAGGTGGAAAACAAAATTAGGTGAATTAAGAGTTCACTCGAGAAGATACAAATTGAGTAATAAAGTAAAAGGAAAGAAAGCAGCACAGCCAGGCCAATCGAGCGAGAGCAGAAAACCGTAGATAGAAGAGATGCATTGAGTAGGTTTTGTGAGTAAATCAAATAACTATTTCTTTTAAAACATGAATAAAATAGATAAGCGACGAGCAAATCTAATCAGGAAAAATTAGAGTGAGACCATGCGCGTTTTGTAGATGTTAAAAGGGGCTGTAACTGCACCGAATGTGTGTTCGATAGGGGTTTGCGGGATTAATGAAAACAGTGTATAATGTCGAATCCTCGGCAGAACTCCCGAAGCTCGATGAAATGGTTGATCACCTAGGAAGACACAGATCGCCGGTAGTGACTCGAAGAGAAATGTCTACACCACTTTGGTAAGAGAGCTTGCGGAAGATAAGCCCACAGAAATCAATAGTTTCTTCTACTAGAAATAAATACTAAGAGATGGAAATGAGGGAAACATTTTCGTTCACAACGTTGGCAAAAACAATGAAATGCCTGGGGCTCATGCCGGTGATGAAGTACAAGGTCTCTGTGGCGGGAGAGGCTGTCATGACAGCCCGTGAAGTCACGGAGGGCAGCCTGTCCTTTTGGGGGACGCTGAGAACCCCAACACACCCACCTGTCCTATGTTAGCAGAAGTGTTTAATGTGGTTCCAGTGAGATGAGCAGTAGTCTTTGTTTTTTAAATGTTTATTTATTTTTGAGAGACACACACAGAATGTGTGGGGGGCGGGAGAGGCAGAGAAAGGGGGAGACACAGAGTCCACAGCAGGTTCGAGGCTCTGAGCTGTCAACACAGAGCCCGATGCGGGCTTTGAACTCACAAACCGTGAGATCATGACCTGAGACTGAAGTCGGACACTCAACCGACTGAGCCACCCAGGCGCCCCTAGATGACCAGTAATTTTAAAGTTCACGCGGAAGAATAAATTCCGAGAATAGTCAGGAAAACTCTGAAAAACACAGTGACCAGAATATTCCTGATGCGGATAAGGTACTCCCAAGGCTTCTCCAGTGGCCCCAGCAGGGTCCCCCTGGGCGGGAGGACCAGGTCTGAGGGTGCCTGCGGGATTTGGGGCCTCTGTGGAGCCCGGCCGTCGCCTCACCTGCACGAAGGTGAAGCCAGTCGCACGTGGCAGCAACGGCGTGAAGGGAAGTCCCGGTGCACCGATGGCTCATGTGACAGTCATGATGGTGAAGCCAGCCTCCGGGGGTGGGGGTGGGGCTCTGCGTGAAGGCTGCACATGAGGGACTGATGCTTAATGAGGAACTTAGAAGCCATGAAAGAAATATTTTTCTAAAGTGTATTTATTGAGAGAGAGAGAGAGAGAGAGAGAATCCCAAGCAGACTCTGAGCTGTCAGCACAGAGCCTGGTGAGGGGCTCGAACCCATGAACCATGAGACCATGACCTGAGCTGAAATCAAGAGTCAGACACTTAACCGACTGAGCCCCGCAGGTGCCCCAAAACATGTTTTCGTTCAAATAGCAATGAAAATCTTTGGACAGTGTGAATGAGGCCAGTGTGACAGTAAGAGATGCCGATGACGGGTGTGGTGTGGCTGTTTGGAGCGTCCGGGTCGCACGCGGTGTGATTGGAACTCTGCCGCAGGACGAAACCAGCACACGTCTGAAAACGGCGTTCAAGCGCACGGTTATTTAGAGAGATGCAAAGGAGAGAAACGAGATGTTTTCTGCCCTCAGCTGGAAGAAAATGAAAGGAAAAATAACACGTCTGTGGGCGGGGAAAATGTTTCCCTTTTACGTTATTCATGTGGACTCATCACAGCATTTTGGAAGCCAGCCGCAAACCCCGTGTGTGGACTTTGACACCGACGCGCTGACAGCCACAGTCCGTCCTCCGTGTGCATTTCGGAGGGTGGGGGCTCCACGGAAGTGTGTGCACCGAGGGGCAGCGAGCGCGTGCTGGGGAATCTGGCTCGGAAATAAAACACAGTAGAAAATTAATCTTGGTGTATATGGTGGTTTCCTCAAGTGGGATGTGTGTGGGTGTGCGTGCGTGTGTATGTGTGTGTGTGAGGGGGTGTGCACATGTGCGTGTATGTGTGTATGTGCATGCGTGTGCCCGCGTGTGTATGTGTGTGTGCTTGAGGGTGTGTGCTCGTGTGTGTGTGTGTGTGTGTGCATGCAGGTGTGTGGGCGTGTGTGTGTATGTGTGTGCGTGTGCACATGTGTGTATGTGTGTGGGTGTGTGCTCATGTGTGTATGTGTGTGCGCACATGTGTGTGTGCGTGCAGGTGTGCACGCATGTGTGTCTATATGTGTGCACATGTGTGCGTATGCATGTGCATGTGTGTGGTGTGCGGTGTGTGGGCATGTGCGTGTATGTGTGTGCATGTGTGTAGGTGTCGCGGGCGTGTGTGTGTATGTGTGTGCGTGTGCATGTGTGTGCACATGTGTGTATGTGTGTGGGTGTGTGCTCGTGTGTGTGTGCATGCGGGTGTGCATGCACGTGTGTCTATATGCGCGCACATGTGCACGTATGCATGTGCATGTGTGTGGTGTGCGGTGTGTGGGCATGTGCGTGTATGTGTGTGCATGTGTGTAGGTGTCGCGGGCGTGTGTGTGTGTGTGCGTGTGCATGTGTGTGTGCACATGTGTGTATGTGTGTGGGTGTGTGCTCGTGTGTGTGTGTGCGCACGTGTGTGTGTGCATGCGGGTGTGCATGCACGTGTGTCTATATGCGCGCACATGTGCACGTATGCATGTGCATGTGTGTGGTGTGCGGTGTGTGGGCATGTGCGTGTATGTGTGTGCATGTGTGTAGGTGTCGCGGGCGTGTGTGTGTGTGTGTGCGTGTGCATGTGTGTGTGCACATGTGTGTATGTGTGTGGGTGTGTGCTCGTGTGTGTGTGTGCGCACGTGTGTGTGTGCATGCGGGTGTGCATGCACGTGTGTCTATATGCGCGCACATGTGCACGTATGCATGTGCATGTGTGTGGTGTGCGGTGTGTGGGCATGTGCGTGTATGTGTGTGCATGTGTGTAGGTGTCGCGGGCGTGTGTGTGTATGTGTGTGCGTGTGCATGTGTGTGTGCACATGTGTGTATGTGTGTGGGTGTGTGCTCGTGTGTGTGTGTGCATGCGGGTGTGCATGCACGTGTGTCTATATGCGCGCACATGTGCACGTATGCATGTGCATGTGTGTGGTGTGCGGTGTGTGGGCATGTGCGTGTATGTGTGTGCATGTGTGTAGGTGTCGCGGGCGTGTGTGTGTATGTGTGTGCGTGTGCATGTGTGTGTGCACATGTGTGTATGTGTGTGGGTGTGTGCTCGTGTGTGTGTGTGCATGCGGGTGTGCATGCACGTGTGTCTATATGCGCGCACATGTGCACGTATGCATGTGCATGTGTGTGGTGTGCGGTGTGTGGGCATGTGCGTGTATGTGTGTGCATGTGTGTAGGTGTCGCGGGCGTGTGTGCCCGCGTGTGCATGTGTGTGTGTGCGTGTGTGCCTGCCACCCAGGGGCTGCCCTCCGCGGCGCCCCATCCTCCCCCACCCCTGCAGATGGTGGGCTGGTGTCTGAACTCGTCCCCACTTCCTCTCCAGTTCCAGAAAGTCTCCGTCCCGCCCTGGGTCAGAGCCCCTCCGGCGCCCTGGGCTCCTATAACCCGGGTGGGTCCACGGGGACTGCAGCTTCCCTCCGGTTCCGCTGAGTACCTCTGGCCCTGCCCTGCGCCACCGCCGCCCCGTCCAGCGCTCAGTCCGTCTCAGGGGCTTGGTGGACTCGGGGTCTGTCTCTCCAGAACCCCGGGTGGCTCTGCTGGTCCGGGTGCCCCCCGCCCCGGGTTTCAGACCTGCCTCCGACCCCCTGCCCCGTCCGTTCCCCACGTCTACCTGCGCCCCGCCCCTCCCTGCCGGTCACCCCAAGGCTCCTGTCGCCCCCCGGGATGGAGTCCAACCTTCTTGCGTGGCCTCGGTGGCCTGACCGCACCCGTGTGCGCTTCCCAGAGCCCCCCCCCGCCCCAGCCTCGCTGGCTCTGCGCCTCCCACTCGCTCTTTCTGCCAGCCTCTCTCCAGTCCTGACCCTCGGTCACACTTGTGGTTTCTACTTACCCTGATTCCCGCTCGGAGCTGTGCTCGGAGTGGGGCCCGAGTCAGATAACCCTAGGCATCAGCAAACGTACGTTAAATCAGTTGAACCGCGCTCAAGACTGTTGGTACCAAGGTTTGCTGCTGGATGGGTCCCCTCAGGCCGGTCCTCTGGGACCGCGAACCTCGACGATTTGGAAATTCTTACCAAAACCCTCAAAAGTCAGGGTGCCTGGGTGGCTCAGTCGGTTAAGCATCGACTCTTGATTTCAGCTCAGGTGGTGATCTCACGATTCGTGGGATAGAGCCTCACGTGGGGCTCTGTGCTGACAGCGTGGAGCCTGCTTGGGATTCTCTGTCTCCCTCTCTCCCTCTCTGCCCCTCTCCCGCCCAGCTCTCTCTCTCTCTCTCTCTCAAAATAAATAATCAATAAAAATTTTTTTAAAAACCCTGAGAAATCAATGGGTTTGGATCTAAAACTTGTATTTGCTTGCATGTACTTTTTACCAATAAAGTAGGTAAAGGTTTTGAACAAAGATGAGCATTGCATCTTTATTTGTAACAGAAAACAATGAAAGCACATAAATGTGCAGCAGGAAATTGGTCAGTGTCACCTGGGATGTTGGGATACAGGACACAGGATACAGGAGGGGTGCTGGTGTGTGATGCGGGGCTGAGCGCAGGGGCGTTACGACCCAGTGACGGGGGGTGGGGGGGGGATCGGGCCTGCACTGAGCACACCCTCCCTCAGCTGAACGCAAACCCTCCCTGCTTTGTCAGGCTGGGCCTGGGGCCCTGAAAACCGCATTTCTCTTGTGCATTTCTGTGCGTGTGGGGGCCCAGGGGCTCTGCAAGGTAGGAGGGAAGGGAGAAGGGCTCTTTCACTGCGGAAGCAGCCGATGGTACAAGATTCAGCTTCTTCCAGCCCCTTCTTTTTTTTTTTTTTACATTTATTTATTTTTAAGAAACAGAGTGAGACAAAGCGTGAGTGGGGGAGGGGCAGAGAGAGAAGGAGACACAGAATCCAAAGCAGGCTCCAGGCTCTGAGCAAGCGGTCAGCACAGAGCCTGATGCGGGGCTCAAACCCACGAACTGCGAGACTGTGACCTGAGCCGAAGTCGGACGCTCAACCGACTGAGCCACCCAGGCGCCCCATCTTCCAGCCCCTTCCAAACCAGCCTCACCGCTGCCTCGAGGGCCCCGCCCCCAGGATCTGAGCCTGACGGCGGCTGAAGGGGCGTCCTCCCCCCTTCTCTGCCCCTGGGAGTGATGGTGTTCCCACCCCCTCTCTGCCTTCTCTGGAACTGGTTTGGGCAGTCCCCCAAATCCCACCCCGGCTCCTGTCCTGGGGTCCAGAGAGGGCGTCCCTGGTTCTCCCGTTAGGTTGGACACGCTGGATTGGGACCCTTCTCCCTGTTCCCCGTTTGTCCCCACCCCAGTTTGGACTCAGTAGGGCAGACGTACCCTAGACCTTGACTTCCCACATCTTAGGTGCTGGCCTTCCCCCGGGACCCCGACCGCAGACGGTGACACTGTGGGATGACAGCCGTGGTTCCTCATGGGACGTGTGGGGATGGGTGACCAGGATGGAGGTCCGCCCGCCCCGTCCTACCGTCCGAGCTCCAGGGCAGGACCCTGGGGGTGGATGAACACTCCGTCCCGTGTCTCACAGAGACCCTGGCGAGAAAGAAAGTAGCCATCGAAAGAAGCGAGATCACATGCGTGTGGGACCAAGGGTGTCCCTGGCATTGAGTCCCGGGTCTCGGTCCTTCGGAAGGCAGGTCTCCTCTTGGCAGGTTTCGGGGTTCCCGCCGACTGCTTCCTTCTTGCGGTTACGACAACGAGACGTATCCCCACTGCCACGTTACTGAGTAAAAATCGGGGTTTCTTCCTCTGCTGCAAGTTTTTATCCTATGGCGGGATACTACTTATCACGCTGTTTCTGTAGGAAGATACCTTTCAAGCAGCAACGCCAGCCTACAAATAAAGTTTAGGACACGATTCATTTGCTTCACAGGTGAAATGACACAGATTTTCGGGAAGTTACCAGTAGAAACAACATTTAAACACGATGAAAACGCCGTCGGGGCAGAGTTTGCCACAGGGGGGGTTTGGGTCGCACGCATCCTTATGAAGCTTTGCAATTTGAAAAATATCCCCATCTTTCCCCGGTTTCTGTCTGAGGATACGTTGCCATGTGTCCGAGTCGATGCAATGGGACACAACCCGTCAGCTTGGGAAGCAGTCGCGTCCACGACCCTGTGGCACGACGCAGGAGACATGACGTTATTCACAGACTCATCTAAAGATAGAATTGGAAGTAATTTATCTCGTGTCGACGCGTGAATCGCGTTTATTTAGAAAAGCGTCCACATGCACACAAATGACGTCAGAGGAAGTTTTCCTTCTAGGTTTCGAAACCCAGAGTCTTTGTCGCTTTAAACACCCGTGAGCCGCTTTCCACGCCAATATTCCGAGACTCTTGTTTGTTCTCGGTGCTGCCTCCCTGCCAGTCGGCCGGGCCCACCCTCCTCCTCTTCGCCCCCACGACCTGCACGTCCCACGAGAAAGCACGGCCGCTCCAGCACGAGGAGAAATTACACTTTGACCTGCAAACGGAGACAGCGGAGAAATCGGGCTTCAGAGGCTGGGGTCTTGCAGGAAAGAGCTGGGCTGTGCTGGTGCCTCTTTCTTCGGGGTCCCCACCGGCCCCCTGCCCACCACACATAGAAACCCAGGCGCCTGTGGGGAGGTTCTTCATTCCCTCCCTGGGCAGAGACGCTAGCGTATTTAAATTTGAGGTTTAAATTTGCACAAACCGTTAAGGAAATGCAACCCAAGGCGACCCATCCCCGGTGAGGCTCTCAACGCGCTCTGGAGCCCTCAGGACGCGTCAGGTGCGAAGCGAAATCCAGAGCTGTTGGCGAGCTGGGCTCCTTGGGGCCGGTTGGGG
Organism: Panthera onca; assembly: GCF_046562875.1. Classification (NCBI taxonomy): domain Eukaryota; kingdom Metazoa; phylum Chordata; class Mammalia; order Carnivora; family Felidae; genus Panthera; species Panthera onca. The sequence continues at coordinate 140,398,550 of NC_138345.1, read as the reverse complement.
ATTCCCTGACTGTGCGGCCATGCGTCCGGCAGGGGGGTGGCCCTGGGCTTTCTGTCCCCCAGGTGAACACTGCCTTCCCAGGAGGCATCGGGGAAGGGCCCTGCGTGTGCAGAGGGCCGGGAAGCTCAGACGGGCAGTGCCCTGGGCCAGCCCGTGTTACTGTCCCCGGGAAGGCGAGGTGACACTTCTCAGACTGAGACACTGGGTGTGGGGTCAGCGATGGGGACTCTGTCTGACCCCCACGGAGCACTCTGTGTGCACTTCTGTCTGAGCCTCACGGAGGCGGGACGCGGGCTCGGGCGGGGGCAGTGCCAGGCTCCAGGCCTAAACGTACCGGAGTCGCCTGGCCAAGGCCTGGGAGCGTCTTGCGGGTGAGACCGCGCCTCCTGCTGTCCCGGGCGCCCATGCCCCGGCTGTTAGCGTTCGCCTCTCGTCTCCAGAGTGCAAACGTGCATGTCCCCGGCACACTGTAGCGTCCGTGCAAGTGGACCACGAAGTAGCCGCACGTAGCTTGGGGCCGCGGCCCCTCTGACCTCGGGCTCGGGCTCCCTGCGGAGCCACGGGAGAGGTTGGCCTGCAACTGCCCCGAGTTGCACACGTCCTCATCCAGGGTCCGGAGCTCCCGGGGTCCTTGCAGCAGCAGCAGCGAGACCCCTGCATCCATTTGCCTGGGAAGGAGTGTGAATGAAGTAGAGAATCCAGTGCTCACAAAGCCTAGGAAGGTTCCGGAAGAGGAAGCTGTCAGCCCTTCTAGAATGACTTGTGGGACGATCCAGAAGGGGCCACCAGTGCTTCGGTCAGGAAGACAGGGAGCCGGAAGCCTCCTCCAGGTTGCCGTGCCAGGAACGAATGTTCTGAGCCGTGGTTCAAGGTCCAGGAGGCTCTGACGCAGGGAGAACACTGAGCTTTAGGCCACAAAGCCTGGGTGCCCCGCGTCCTGCCTCTGGGCTCCCGTGAAGCAGGAACTCGGCATGAGAACCATCGCTGGGGCCCCACGCGGTCAGCCAGCAGAACCAAAGCCCTGTTGCCACCCTCGAACCCACCCCAGAGCTTGTGATCTTGGAGGAGTCTGTCAGTTCTGGCTGCAGAGTCTGGGGAGGGGGGTTCCTGGCTCCTCGGAGCCTGCGGTGGACGAGGGCCCCCGGACCACCCGTGGCTGCAGGGTCTTACTCCGTGCACTTGGGCAGTGGCCCCTACATCGCCTCCTGAAGACACACATCCTTATGAGCTTTCTTTATTTAAGCCGGAGGAAAACCATCAGCCTTCCTCTCTCCATCTACAGGGCAGCTAAGAAAGGAGAGACAGTTTAGGTGATCAAAGAGCTTCACGGACTAATTGGAATTCAGCTAACATGTGGTACCAGGGCGGGAGCAGACACACAGGCCGGTGTAACGATAAAGGTGGGCGGGAAGCAGTTCACGTGTCACGTGGGAAAGCCCGTGGCGACAGGAAAGGCCAGCGGAGAAAAGATACTTGAAGAATTGGTTTAGCTCCGGTAGAGACGGAGGAGACGGAAGGAAGGAGGGACCAAGGGGGCATCTGGGGCGGGGGTGGGACCTGGATGGTCCGTGGAGTCTCGGCAAGTCTGGGGGCTGCGTCACTCACTAAACACTGTCCTGGAAATTGTTGTGTGTGCCATTCTGTGAGGACTCAGACCGGACCCCCGGGTCACGTAACTGAACGTGAAGCACAGAATATTTCTCTTGAGGAAGAAGTTCTTACTTTCTTTTTTTAATGCTTATTTATTTATTTTGACAGAGAGAGAGAGAGAGAGAGAGAGAGAGAGAGAGGAGGGAGCAAGCATGTGATCAGGGGAGGAGCAGAGAGAGACGGAGAGAGAGAATCCCAAGCAGGATCCACACTGTCAGCTCAGAGCCTGACGTGGGGCTCGATCCCACGAACCATGAGATTGTGACCGGAGCTGACACAAAGAGTCGGTCACTTAACAGACTGAGCCCCCCAGGAGCCCCTCTTCAAGAAGAAGTTTCTAACGGCCCAGGTGGCTGGTCGCAGCTGCTCATGAGGTAATGAGCCCACCGTGGTCAGAGGGGTTCCAAAAGACTAGCTAAACCAACAGCCCAATTTTTATAAGTGGGGAAAGGATCTGAACGATGCTGCTGAAAGTCAGTTCCATGATGTCAAATAAGCATATGGAAGATGCCCAAGGCCATCGGTCGTTAGGAAAATGCTCTGCAGGACCACGAGGGGACAGTGCTGCACACCCCTGCGACTGGGGGGGACGCCGACCAGCCAGGCGCTGGCCGGTGCGGAGGGACGGGCACTCTCACTCTGGAGGAGGGAGAGCAAAGTGGTCCCTCCACTCTGGAGGACAGCTGGGAAGCCTGTTCCGAAGTTAACCATTCGGTTACCATGTAAACAGTAACCCAGCTCTTAGGTACTTACCCACGTGAATTGGAGGTTTGTGTCCATGCAAAACCCACACACAGATGCTCATAGCACCCTGTTCTGAGTGCCCAGACCCGGATGCACCAGATGTCCTTCTGCAGGAGAATGGACAACCAGGCTGTGGCCCGTCCACACGGCGGACCCCTCTCACCAGTGCAGGGACGAGCCACGACCGCACGGCAGCAGGGTGGATCTTAAACACGTCTTTGTGTAGTGACAGGCGGACCCACAAGGCTCCATGTCGTGTGGTCCCATTTATATGGAGTTCCGGAAAAGGCAAAACTATAGGAACAGAAAACCCATCGGTCGTCTGGCATAAGGGCGGGATTGGCTTCAGGGGGACAGGGAAGATAACTTCCTGGGTGATGGAGGTGCTCTGTATGAGTCTCGGGTGGGGGATACGAGAGTCCGTGGGTTTGTCAGCACCCGCAAAACTCTGTGAGCTTTGCTTTGAGACACGTGCGCTAATCAGTGAGCGGGTGGGGGCCCGAGGACGAACTGAAACTAACTATATTAAACGTGTGACATAAACATGCTGTAGGGGTGGGGAGAAGAGGAGAGGGTGAAGGTAACTTTGGGGAGGGTGTTTTGATCGCACGGCAGAAAGGTAAAGACGCGAGCGTACTCTATACTATTTTACCGTATATTGAACAAATGAGGAAATAAATTGTCAGTAATGAGTGTGGGACTTGTCGCTGTCTGAGAAGCAGTTATAGTTAAGCAAGAGAGAAGACTAGAGTGCACTCTGGAGCTGTAGCCTATGCAGACACCAGAAACACACACACACCTGTAAAATCGAGCCCTGTCCTCAGCCATGGCTGGAAGCAGTGACACCCCAGTAGCAGTGAGCACACCCACTGCCCTGATCTTGGCTTCTAAGTACCGCAGGCTGGTTAGAGGGAAATGGCTGATTCCAGGGCAGGGAAACACAAGGTGAGCTTGGGGGGGGGGGTGGGTCTTGGAGGGCCACAAATCCAGCAGCGCTACACAGGTGGGAGCTTGTCCAGAGATGCAGAAGAGGAGGAAACTTCCCCCCCACCCCAAAGCTACCCTAGTAACCCGCCTCCCTCGGCCTGCCTCACACACCTTCACACCGCAGCTGCTGACGGGAGGCTCCCACATCGCTAACTGAATCACATCACTTCCCCGCAGGACCACACGGCCTTTTGGGACTCTTTCTAAGTCCCTATGTGTCTCTGCTCTGCGCGCCCCGGCCCTGCCGTGCCCCGGGCCTCTGCTTCTCTCCCCTGCCCTCTCCACGCTGCCAAGTGGTTGCACGTAGTGTTCGTTTCCAACAAACGGGAAGGAGGGAAAAGAGCCGTGGTGGCAGTGGAGGGATCAGGCAGACACCCCCTCAACCGTGGGTCAAGGCTGCTGTCACCGTCATGATGTCTTAGGCATGTGCCCCAACGTGGTGAGATACCAGGTCACCACACCTGTGTGCTCTCCCCCCAAGACGAGTACACCAGCGTAATCAGGGGAAAATGTCAGGAAAATACACGTGGAGCGACATTCTACCAAACCCGGGACCAGAACTCCCCAAAGTGTCCAGGTCAGGATCAAACGAAAGACAGACGTGCTCAAGACCGGAGGAGACTAAGGAGTCGTGATGCCCGAGCGAACGTGCCGTCCCGGAACAGAGAAGGACATTGAGGGAAAACTGGTGAGTCTTTCATTCAGCTCACAGGCTCGTATCAGCACAGTGCGCAGTGCGTGGCTCACGGACCGCCGTCCGTGTCAGTGTGTTAGTGTCAGTACATACACCACGAGAAAACGAGGCCGATTTTCACAGACACCAAGGTCAGAGGTGTCGGTATCGTGGGAAGCTGGGCGTAGGCATGTGAGATCTCTCCTTACCACCTTTTCAACTCTTCCGTAAATCGAAAACCATTTCCAAGTACAAGACAAAAAAAGTAATAAATCCAAAGCTTTGTTTCAGTGTCGTGCATCTGGGGCCGAAATAGCCAAACTGAAAAGCCACACGGACAAGTCCAGGCAGTGACGTGCGGAGGACGTTCTATGGGGGTCGTTGAACCAGCTCCTTGCGGGCCCGCGTTGCCGGACGTGCAGGTCCCCGTGGGACCGGACGCAGATCCTCCCCTCTCTGACCTGTGCACCTTCTCTGACCACTGACCTCTGGTAGGACCACCTGGGTGGGACCTTACCTAGACGCGAAGGGCGCGCGGGAGCCGGATGGAAACCTGCCATCGGTGAATCCATGTGCGGGCTGGAAAACCCTCCGGACATGGGTATCCAGATCTGGGGTTCCCTCTGCGTGTTGGCCGCCTTTCCCTGTGGTAGGTCTGGCCGTGATTCCGGCACAGACAGATGCTTTGGGGCCTCTGGAGGAGGCTCCAGATGCTCCTGGACCAGCTCCCAGAAGATGCTGTGGCCACAGAGACTCAGGCTACCTCATCCTTTGGGAGGTTGTTCATCCCGTGTCTTCACTTTGTTGAAGAAAATAACTTCATGGAATGAAATCTGTCCTGGGCCGACGCCTCTCCATGTGTCAGGAGGCACAGCTGTGTCCCCGAGGCCCCGAGCGAGGCCGAGAGAAACGGGGAAGTGTGAGAATGTGGGACGGGCGCCCGCCGGCCGTGCGCCTGTGAGAGCCGTGGTCCTCTGTTGTGGTTCCCTCTGCCGGGGGGTCTCTGAAGACCAGACGAGATCTGCTTCATCTACAGGAAGCGCTGAGCCAGCCTGATGTCGAGGGGCGGCCCCCACGACCTTCGGGTCCCCTGCTTCGTGATGTGAGCCCAGCGTCTTCCCAGAGCTGACAGGCCCAAGCTTTGCTGGTTGTGTATACAAAACAGTGCGGGATTCTGCGCCATAATCCCTAAACCTATAATGCTGATGTTCTGATGTAAGAGGAATATTCTCTCCCTTGAGATAAAACGCCATCAAATGCCATCTGTGCCTCCTGTAATGTGAGCCATAAATTCTGGTTGTATTTATCAGGATTTGTTTTTCAAGATGGCTAATTTTAGTCTTGAATTCAACCGCACGCTAATTTCCTTGTTTCTTTCTTGCTGAGAAATCTGATAGAACAGCTCCTCATAGAAAGGGTTTGGCAAGTTCCCAAAGCCCCGCAGCCTCATTTACTTAGAGAGACGTTGTTTTTCCTCTCTCTCTCTCCCCCCCTACCCCTTCTTGCTTTCGCAATGTGGTTAGAATTCAGAGCAGCTGGGGAGAAAGCAGGGCCGTGTTTGCCGAGGCTCCGAGGCCGCGGGGCAGGTGGGGGGTGTGGGCCGTGGGTCCCCTGTGCGGGAGCCGCTGGAGGGGCCCCTCCGGGAGGCGACGGGCAGGGAAACAGATTCTCCAAGCCCAGCCAGTCCCCTGGGCTCCGCATCACACCGTGGAAAACATTTGGAAAGTTTCCTTCATTTTTCCGAAATAGCTGAAGAGATGCATGGGGTTGGCTGAAAGTCTAAATCTAATTACTCTAGATGATACGGAACAGCCCGTCGATAGGGAAGAAATTGTGTGATGAAAGCTTTTCACAGAAAGGCACTTAGCCATGAAACCTACACACACCAGTAAATTTTATTCAGAGCGACCACAATACGCGCCTGCCATTCTAACCCCACAGATTACGAGCTCTCGGGGCCGCACCGTGTGTCGGGTGGAAAATTTCGGAGGCCTGCAAAGGAACCTTCCTCCCAGCCTCTCCTAAGATGCGGTCCGTCCGCACTGGGGTCGATGTGGGGAAGACGGGCCCTCGGGCATCTTAGGGGACCCTCTGAGCCCGGAACACAGGCTGTGGGGCTCAGGATTCTCTCAGATGCTGGATTATGCTGACATGTGTTTGTCGGGAGGAAAACTCCACTTCCCCGTTAAGCTGAACGCAGCTGCTTGGTCGCAGCCGGCCAGCTCTGTAAGAAAGACTCTCGCTGGCACCATTGTACGGTCAAGGCTCGGGAGGTGGACAGCCTGCCAGGGTCACCGGAGCTCAGAGCCCACACCTGTGCCTCAAGCCCCGGGGTCCTGCTCCCCTGGCCCCCGGCCTAACGGCACCAGGCACGCACAGGGTTTCAGCCCTCGCTTATCAAACGTATCAGTGGATGTGCTTGCACTTCCTTCTCACGTCTTAGAGGAAAGGCGTCGTGTGCCAGATCGAACAAGTGGCGGAAAGCCTTTCTGGCTTAGTAAACACACAAACCAAATATGCAAATTGGCAGCGGCACGGTGTCCATCTGTCCCTCCGGAACTGATGCCGACGGGCTCTGGTGAGGCTGGGGGACCGGAGGGAGGGGTAGCTTGCCGCGTCCCAACGCCACCGGGAGGCCGAAGGTCAGACACGAGAAGCAGCGTCCCTCCCCGGACGCGGGGCCCCAGGACCGCAACAGGTGCGGCTTCGTGTTCCCAAAGCCCCTCGAGGCCGGGTGGCTTCGGGATGTGGGGAGGGTGGAACCGGAGTGACGAAGGGCCGTTGGGTCCACGGCACCTGAGCCCGGGTCGCCGCACCCAGACGAGGCGAAACCGTAACCTGTGCAAACGACCCACGAAAAGTGCCGGGCTGGACACGGTGGCCGCTCTCCAGGCCGAGTGGCGAGGGCTAGTGCGGGGACGGCCGTCCGTCCGCTCCCAGGGGGGAGCTGGGGCTCAGCGTTGTCCTCCAGGGCAATCTCAGCACAGAGGGGGACACAACACCGGCCCTCGGGGTCTCCGTCCGGCTCTGAGCTCCCCCCCCCCCCCCCCCCCCCCGCCCTCCAGCGTCCTGAGTCCACAGCTGCAGGATCTCCCGTGTCCTGTGCTGGAAACGCCCTGTGTCACAGGGACGCGGCACAGGCCCTTGCCCGTGGCGGGGGGGCGTCGGCCCTTCGCTCGGGGCCGTGGCCGGGATCGCACAGCTGCAGGCCGTGTCCCGCACTTGTGTGGCACCGTCCACCCGCGGTGGGGCCGGGAGGGGGCGCCGTGTCCCCGCAGCCCCCGCGCAGAGGGTCCCCGCCCTGGGGAGGGGCACGCGCTACATGCACACACACGCTGGCACACACAGGGGCCTTCACTGTGACATGTGCGACAACGTCCGTCCATCGTGGGCCTTTTCCTTTACATCTGGACGCGGTCTCTGGCGCGAAGCCACGTGTCTCCCCACGCGCAGCGTGTGGGCAACACAGCCCTCCCTCCTCCAGTCTCTCTCGTGGCCCCTCGCGGTCTTCGATCCATCTGGAGTCATGACTTCGCACACAAAATGGCACAAGGGTCCTGAGGTGCCCTCGGGGACCCGCAGGGACAGGACCTCTGTCCTGGGGGATGTTAGCGCCTTATCCTCCATCCAGTGCGGTGAAACCAAACGTGCCCCCACCCGTCTATCCTTCCCTCCCTTCCTCACTCCTGCAGCCCGTCCGTCCGTCCGTCCGTCCGTCCGTCCGTCCACAGCTTGGTCTTAGGCTCTGAAGGTGTGGGTTCTGGGCTGAGCTGTCTGGGCTTTGACTCAGGCTCCGTGAAATACCGGCCTTGTGTCCGTCCACCCCCGGGTGCCCAGTTCCTTGTGGTTTTGATTCTGAGTGAACTCGCGGTAAGGAAGCTGCTTTCCCACGGAGAGCAGAGTCTGGTCCACACGCTCAGAGACGCCCCCACTGTGGTGCCAGGCCCGTCTTAGCGCCAAGGTGGTCGTGGGAGGCACGGGGAGGCTGTCACCGGGAGGGAGGGGCAGCCTGACAGCGGAGTGGCCGGGGAGCAGCCTGTGACCCGCGAGGGGAGGCTGGGGGTGGACGTGGGTGCTCCAGGGGAGGCGGGCGGCGGGGACGTGGTCCTGCGGCGGGGTGGGGGGGGGGGGTGGGCAGCTGCCTCTGCTCGGTGGTCCTGCTTTCCGGCCTCTCTTCCGGCCTGCGTGTCTGAGCATCCACGGGGCCGCCTCACTCACGTCCCGGGGTCATGCGGGTCTAGGTTCCGGTCCGGGGTCCTGTTCTGAGGGGGCGACCGCACCCTCTGGACCTCGGTGTTCTCGCCCGGCCTCGTTCCTCGCGTGTCAGACTACTGCTCGTTCCTGCTCCCAGGTCCTGCTGAAGACGTCACGGAACGATGCCCTCCTTCAGTGAGGATTCGTCAAGCTCGGGAAGTGCCTCAGGCCCCGTCTCCGTGTCAGGGGGACAGCGGTGGCCCAGACGAGTCCCCATGTGGATGGAGGCAGGCTCTGGAGACACAGCGGTGCAGGCTCGGGGGCTGGTAAGTACCATCGAGAGGAAGGCGGGCAGCGGGGAGCCGGGGAGTGATGGCCACTCGGACCTGGAGGTGTTTGCAAGGACCTCGAACGCGGCGAGGACGTGAGCCGGGGGACAGCTGAGGCCGGCGCAGGGCCGTGAACGCCGGGGACGCTTGGACGCCAACTGTGCATACTCGGTCTCTGTCAACCGCGGCTAGAGCTGACAGGAAAAGACATGCTAGCCAGCAGCTCACATACTTCCCTTCCAGAATCTTCTGAAACACAAGGCTTTGAAATTCAATAGTGATGCAATTCGCGAAACTCTCAGTTTTGTTCTGAAAATGCCGTCCTATTCTCTCCTTAACCGCAGTCTTATCACAGGTTCACATCCTGGTGGGTCAGGGGTTTCCTCCGGCGCGTTAAAGACCTCTTTCCACGTCGTCCGGCCTCCGGGGCTGCTGGGGGGAGCCCGTGTGGACCCCGTCCCGCCTCTGCGGCTGTGGCCGATTGGGCTGAGCGGGTGGCTTGTGGTTTCACCAGGAGGAGTGCGGTGTGGACTTCCGTGACTTATCCTCCCCGGGGCCCTCGTGCTCCTCGCATGTGGCTCTGGTGGCTCCCGTCCTCTGCTCCGGGCGACCTGCTGTTCCCTCTGTGTCTTCCATTCGGACGCCCACCCCTCCCTGGGGCCCCGGCACTCGTCTGTCGGTCTGTCCGTCTCCACCCGTCCCTCAACCTCCCTGGCTTTGCCTGCCTTCCGGTCTGGTTGGCTCTGCTTCTCTGGGAAACTTTTGGGTGACGCTCTTTCGATTTGCTTCCGTCGTATTGAACAGACTCTTAAATTTCAGTACTTATGTTTTGAACGCCTCCTAGAAGTTCTGGTTCATTCTTCTACAGACGCTCTTCCGGTTCCGACGGCCCCTCGTCCCCCTCGTGTGTTCAGCTCTCTCTCCTCCTCTGAACTTATTAAATGTGCTTATTTAAATTCCGAATTGGACTTCCAATGTCCTCAGGCTTTGCTGGCCCGGTTTTGCATTTCTGTGTCTCCCCTGACTCACTCTTCAGGTGGCTTTTCCTTTTATGAGTTTTGTGATTTTTAATTATAATCTCGTCCTCCCTTGAATAATGTGCGAAGTACAACCCTCCAGGCACCCCCACGCTTGCCTCTGCTAATTGCTTAGTGCCAATTCAGCCCTCTTTAAACTCAGTATTTGGCTTTCCTCCCTCCCCTTCCTTTTTCTTCGTGGGGACAGCACAAGAAAGTGAATTTCAAACGCAAACCGGCCTAAGTGTGTGTTTGCAACAGGCATCGTTGTGAGGTGAGGGCGCTCTGGGGCCAGAGGTGAGGGCATCTTGTGAAACAATTATTTGCAAAATTTTAAAAGACAATTTTTTTAAATTTTTTTTTTTTTTCAACGTTTTTTATTTATTTTTGGGACAGAGAGAGACAGAGCATGAACGGGGGAGGGGCAGAGAGAGAGGGAGACACAGAATCAGAAACAGGCTCCAGGCTCCGAGCCATCAGCCCAGAGCCTGACGCGGGGCTCGAACTCACAGACCGCGAGATCGTGACCTGGCTGAAGTCGGACGCTTAACCGACTGCGCCACCCAGGCGCCCCAAAAGACAATTTTTTAAAGAGCAGTGTTAGTTTACAGCCAGGCCGGGGGGAAGGAGCAGAGGGTTCCCGTTTCCAGGGAACCCCCCCCCTCCCCCGGGTCCCCGCCTCCACCAGCCCCACCAGACGGACGCTTGTCACAGTCGAGGGACCTGCGGTGACCCCTCACCACCCAGAGCCCGGGTTTACACTGGGTTCACTCTTGCACGTTCCCGGGTGGAGACTTTATCTTGGTTTATTCTGTTTCACTCAGAGCCTTGGCTGAGAACAGCAACCATTTCCTGTGGAAACTCGCCTTTTTCCAGTTCATGCCCCTGGTCTCGTTTTGTTTTGTTTTGCCGCCGTTTGGGCGTCCCGGCTTTTCCGGGGTCTCATCCTGAATCCGACCGGGAGGGCCCAGACCCCGTCCCCCGCCCCAGCACACGGCGGGGCCCACGGGACGCGGAGCCGAGCACGGCTTCCCGCCGGTCCTGCCTTCCCGTGGCACTGATGGCGGGTCCCGGGCTATCCCCGTCACTGTCCCCGGACCCTGACCGTTACTTGACCCCCTTGCTGGTGGAACCCTGACTTTACAAGGGGTGTTAACACTGGATCTAGCATTTCAGCTTTTCTGAACCAGAAGCGTTTCTCATTTTATGTAGCTGTGTCAACATTGCTTTCTATTTCTCGTGTGCGTGTGTGAACGTGCATACGTGTGTGGTGTGTGCACACGCGTGTGTGACACATACACAGAACACGGATGAGATTCCCTGTGGTGGTGGGAGGCCTTTCTTGGTACAGAACTTCCAAGATTCGTACCCTCTCTTGTCCTGTTTTTGCCGAATCCGCCCGCGGCACAGGATTTCCGGAGAGAAGCACCTGACAGGTAGCCCCCACCCCCCACCCCGTGCCCTCGGTCTTGCCGGTGGCTCCCGGCCCATCCTTTGCTCCACGGCGGGAAATTCTGGGCAGGACGAGGGCGCCAGTCCGGGGGCGCCTGGACGGCTCTGCTCATTTCGGATCTGGAGGCATCCGCGTGAGGCTCTGAACAGGCATTGTAATCCTGCAGTCCTGCCCGTAACAAGGAGCCTTTCTTCTCGATTCTATTTTTAGACGTGATACGCTCCCACACTCCACTTGTTTGCTAAATGAACTCATTTTTAATCAAAAATCGCTACCATTAATTATCAGCTGTGCAATCAATATTCGCTTCAATTCAGCAGATAAAACTCCCTCTCCCACCTGACTCACACACGCCCCAAAAGGAAATTTATTTTCATCAGGGTTCTATGCATCATTAAGAGGTAGTTTGTCTTATTACGGCCTGTTATTAATGTTCAGAATCCATTTAATTTCACTTTTAACTGACTGTAGCAATGAGATAATTGATTTCATCGGGAGGTGGAGGGGCCGCGACGGGGGATGGGAAGGTGCAGGAAGCAGGTCCTCAGTCCCAGGAGAGCTGGACGCCGGGTCCCCTCCCACGGGGGCCCTCGATGGAGCCTTCCCGCCTCCCGCCCCCACCTCCAGCCCCCCCGCCCCCCGCCTGCCACCTCTGCCTCCCCCTCCCACCATCTCTGGCCACACCTCCTCCCGACTGGAGGGGCGTGGGGGGGCAGCTCCGGAGTCTGAGTCCGAAGGGAAGGAAAGGGAGAACCGAAGCGGGAGCCACGCTCAGCCCTGCTCCAGGCAGCCGGGAGGGAGCACACAAGGGAGAGGGACAGAGGTGGTGGCCGTGACTCTTCAGCGTGGGGCCCTTCGGCGTGGGGAGCACCCGCATCAGGAGCACCACCCCATGTACAACGGCGTCACTGCACCCCCCCCCCCCCCCCCCCCCGCCGGCTGCGGGAGCTTCGTGAGGAGCATTGCCTCCCTGTCCGCACCGCCTGGGGGGGCAGGACTGTGTGCGTCCAGAGAAGGCCATGCCCACAGCCGGTGGTGGCCTCGAAGGTCTAGATGCAGACCAGGGCGTTCGGGAGCCACTGAGAGTCATCGTGAAATGCAGAGTGTCTGACGTAAGGGTAGTGGGGTTCCCAGGCTGGACCACAGAGCTAGGCTCCTACCGCAGCCGGAACACTGTTCTGGGCACGTGATAGGGGAAAACCATATTTCTGGGATTCTCCTAAAGGAAGTAAATGGGAAACAGTCTTCACAAGATATCCGGTTGGGAAAGTCACTGCAAACACAGCGCCCACGGCCAGAGGAAAGTATCTGCCACCCAGGTAAGCACCTACCGATGACTTCCGTGTAGGGAAACAGCAGTGAGAGGCCAGCAAACAGATAAATACTCGGGGGTCACCTGACAGAGGATGAATATACTGTGCGTGGGAAGCGTTTCCACAAATCGAAACAAATGATGACAGAAGTTTCACGACGGCCCAAGGAAACGAGGTGGCAGTTTAGGAAGGGGCCACACAAATGGGCAGTGGCCAGCCGGGGACGACCCCCCCCAGCAGCACGACCGCGCACGGGCAGGGCCACCGGGCCCAGTGTGGCGGCTTCACTCCAGACGAGGGGGCTCTGCCTGCAGAGAAGGAGAAAGCGAGAGGGACGCCCGGCTGCCGGCTCCCTGAGCGGGAGAGCAAAGGGACCTTGTTCTCATGAGCCACGGGACACAACGTTTTGTCTCCTCCAGCAGAGCCGATCTGGGGCAGGGAAAGAGGAGCAGGTAGGGCCGGGGAAGGGAGGCGGGCTTCACGGCAGGGGCCTTTTGGGGAGCTGACCGGGGGTCCCACTGAGTGCAGCTAGCGGATTTTCACCAAGCGAACATCCGGCAGCCAGACAACGAGCTGGGGGCATCTCCGGCCCCGCCCAGACGTGGCCCGTGGCATTGCCATGCCTGCCCTCGCACCCGTCCGTGGAATCTTCCAGTTTGTACCCTCGGTCTGGCGGCTTCTGCGTCACATTCGTGAGGTCTGTGAGCGCGGTTGGCGGTGATTCCTTGTGGATTTTGGCCACAGGTCATGGTTCACGGAAGTATTCTCTTCTCTTCTCCGCCGGCCTCTGCTGACTCTCTGACAGCCGTGTTCTAAGGGACACAAGTTTTCCATTTGAATGTTTGCCAATCTCTACCTTTTCTTTGTGGTGTGAGTGCTTTTGGGAGCCAGTTTAGAAACCTTCGTCCAATTAAAGGTCAAAGGTTTTCTATGTTTTCCTCTATAATCTTTTTGTTTTGTTTTCTCTTTCACAACATTCAGATGTACAATCCGCGTGGAAATACTCATTTTCCAGGATGATATAGGGCAGGAGTAAAGATTCACTTTCTTTCCCCCGATTTGATGGAAACACAACTTAGCAAGAAGATCACTCCACAAGGTCCCCTCTGTCCTCAGTGGCCACGTATGGGTGGTTGGTTCTGGGCTCTTCATCCATTACTGAGGCGCTTTTCGATGCTAACGCGGATGCCAAACAGCCTTAATTGCTATGGCTTTCTAATAGGTTGCCTTCCATTTCTGTTTGCTAAGGGCTTTTAACATGAGTAGATACTGGATTTTATCGAATAACTTTCTGCATCTTCCATTATGATTGTGTGAATTTTCTCCTTTGCTGTCAGTGGGGTGAATCACATCAATTTCTTCTTTTAACGTTAAACTACCTTTGCATTTCTGGAATTAAATCTGCTTGTTCGTGATGTATCCCACATTTTGCAAATTGCCGAACTCAATTTACTAATGTTTTGTTTGGGACTTTAACTTCCATGCCCACGAGTTGTTCTGTGGTCCTTGAGCATCATGAATTCTTGCCAGGTTTCGGCGTCAGGGCCGTGCTGGCCTCCTGACTCTGGGATGTGCTGCCTCTGTTCGTACTTCTGGAAGATGTGCCTGTTGCTACTAGCCACGTTTACGTGATTAGACGAATGTGCCAATAGAGCTATCTGGGCCTGAAGGTATTTTTTTGAGAGGTTTTTCACTGCAGATTAAACTTATTTGCTAGACATTAAGGCTTTCAGATCTTCTGTTTCTTCCCATGTCAGCTTTGGTAAATTGTGCTTTTTCTTGGGGGTGGTGGGGGGATCTGTTTCATCGAAGTGGTCAAACTGGCTGGCATAGTTTCCTTTTATGACTTATTTTATGTCCCCAGGATCTGCAGAGGTATCCATGGTAACGTGTGCCGTTTACTTGTACATTTTTATCGACCATTTTAATAGTACTTTTCAAAAAGCTAACGTTTGCCTCGGTTGATTTTCCTGTTGGGAGACTGATTTCTATTTCCTTCTCGTTGCCTTCCCTGAGTCTAATTTGCTGTACATTTTCCAATTTTGGGGGATACAGAGCTAGACTGTTGACTTTTAGCTTTTACCCTTCAGTAACATAAGGGCTTCAGGACCTACACTTCCTTCGAACTATTATTTCAGCTGCAAATAAGTTGCATTGGTTAACAACAAGACAGTAGGCCCGAAGGAGTGGCTTATGCTGAGTGCCACGTCACCAACATAAGGTGACACGACACCAACATAAGGTTTGGCTCCCCCCGAAACGGAATCTTAGGCTGGTCGGTCGGGAACTGCCTGGTCAGGACTGCTCAGGACTGGTGAGGCTCCGCCTGCCGGACCCCTGCCCACCCCCGTGGAAAGCGAGCTGGGGAGAACCGGCCCCCTGTTTTTCCGGGGATAACTCCCTCGTGCCGTGCCTGCTGCCTTCAGGCTGCGGGAGTCCTTCCCGTCGGACAGCTCCTCGGAGCCCCTCTGTCCGCTGCCTGGGATGTTGCCTGGTTCGGATCATGGACTCCAGCCAGTAAGACCTTTATAATGTGCTCAGCTGAGGATTTAAACACATTTCATCATCACGAAGCTGCTTATTTAAAATGGTTTCTAATTTCTTTGTGACCTCACAGAGCAATGGATTATTTCGTAGTATTCTGTGTAACTCCCAAACAGGTAAACATCTTCTACAAGTCTTTACCTCATTGATTTCCAGGTTACTTCTGTTGTGGTCAGAAAACACTTAGAACATGTGAATATTTGACGTTCACCGAGACTTCTTTACGGCCCAACATGTGGCTGATTCTGTAAAGGGCCAGATAGCAGCATTTTAAGCATCAGAGGCCGCATGGGCCTCTGCTATGTAACTCTGCTATTATTTTGTGCAAAAGCAACCACAGAAAATATGTAAACCGATGTGTGTGGCTCTGTTTCAATAAAACTTTATTTATAAAGATTTTTTTAATGGATATTTATTTTTGAGAGACAGAGACAGAGCACAAGCAGGGGAGGGGCAGAGAGAGAGGGAGACACAGAATCCGAAGCAGGCTCCGGGCTCCGAGGTGTCAGCAGAGAGCCCGATGTGGGGCTCGAACCCACAAACCGTGAGATCATGACCTGAGCTGAAGTCGGATGCTTAACCGACTGAGCCCCCCCAGGCGTCCCTCTGTCTTAGCATTTTAAAAGTCCACAGAAAAATAAGCAAACACATGAACTATCGAGAACAAAATCCACAGATGTGCCGTGAAAGATACAGGGTGCTGGGGTGCAGGGCCCAGGAGGTGCCCACGGCGGGTGGCAGCGGAGGGAGCAGGAGCCGAGTGGAGGGAAGCAGACCTCCGCTTGTGTCTGTTCCCACGGCATCACCTGGTTGGTCCCGGGACTGACCCTGGATGGAGCCGTCCAGCAGGATGGGCAGCTGGACCGGGAGGCCCGTCCACACCAGAGGCCGAGAGCCAGGATGAGCGTGCACGTGGAGAAAACGTCACAAATGCTGTCGTTTGCAGTGAAGAAAGACACAGATCAGTGCAAACAGGCAACGTCTTCAGGGACAAATTATGCCCCGAAAGACAGAAGCCACGCTTAATGGGGTGGAACACAAAATAGAATAAACGATGGAGGGGGTCCCCAGGGAGCAGGAGGAGGCAGAGGGGCCCTCTGGGGGTGGGGGGGAGATGGCCCTTGGGGATGTGGTAGGGTGGGGGGGGTGACCCGGGAGGGGAGAGGGAGAGGGGCCCGCGGGGAGCAGGGTGCGGTGGCCCAGGCCTCGGGCAGCGTGGGCCGGAGGGACGGGAGCGTCCGGGGGCCCAGGCTGCTGGAGCCGCCCCAGGCGAGCCGAGGGCCAGAGCGGCCGGCTCCCAGCTGCGCCTTCCCAGCCTTTAGGGAGAGTTCAGGGCAGTGCCGCTCAGAACGTCCGAGTCTCCGGAAGAAGACAAAGCCCCCGATTTACCTCACAAACCCAGACGGATTACGCTCTCAAAACCCGAGGCGTGCAAAAACCTCGACGCGAAACGCACGACCAGATGCACCGACAGCCGGGTCCCGCTCCGGACGACCGTCTGCAGATCGATGTAGCGACGGAGCGAGACACTAACACCTCACAATTAAACCAAGCTTCGCCAGCAAAGCGCACGCTGTTCCAAACCCGAAAATCTATTAGCACGATCCGTGTAAATCCGATAAACTGAAGGAAAACCTTATTATGAACGGATTCCGAGTATCATCTCCTGACATTAGCGACTTTTCCCAGCAGAAACTGTAGACGGAACGGAGGAAGGGGACAGCCTCGCGCACCGACTCCACTCGTGAAATACTGAAGCGTCTCCACGACCTTCAGAACGCGGCGATCTTCTCTCCGCTCCAGCCCCGGCCCCCCGGGGGCTCCCGCCCCGACGCACATGAAGAAGCAGGCCCGACACACACAGTGTCACACTGTCACCTCCGGCCGAGGGACGTCTGCGCACCTGGAACCCTCGCATGCTCCGCAGGGGCGCGGCCCCGGTCGGGAATGGTGAGCGGCGTGGCCGCAGACGTGGCCTCCTCCCATCCCGCAGGCGGGGCCGGAGCTGAGGGCGAAGGTCAGTCACATGCTCACACGCTCGTGCACACGTGCTCTCACGTATGTGCACTCACACGCTCACACATACAGGCTTACACACTTACAGTGCTTACACACATATAGGCTCACACACTCAGACGTGCTCTCACACGCTCACATACACACGCTCACGCTCTTACACACGCACGCACACAAGGCTTACACACTCACAGCGCTCACACATACATGCTCACTCTCACACACATGCGCACACTCTTGCACACGCGTGCACGCAGACTCACACGCGCTCACACTCTTGCACACACGCTCACACTATCACAAGGCTTACACACTCACAGTGCTCTCACACACGCTCACGCTCTTGCACACGCGCTCACACAAGGCGTACACACAGCGCTCACACATACACGCTCACTCTTGCACACACGCTCACACTCTTGCACACGCGTGCACACAGACTCACATGCGCTCACACTTTCGCACACGCGCTCACACTCACACACAGGATTACACACTCACACACACGCTCATGCTCTTGCACACACACTCACAAGGCTTACACACAGCGCTCTCACATATGCGCTCACTCTTGCACACGCACTCACACAAGGCTTACACACTCACAGTGCTCACACACAAGGTTCCCACGCTCACACGTGTTCTGACACGCTCACACAATCCTCTCACACTCATGAACACATCCTCACACATGCTCACATACTCAACATACACAATACGTGCTTGCACACGCTGACACACACAAACACACACACACACACACACACTGGCCACCACGGCCAGGGGACACTGTGCCCAGAGCTTCCGGAGGGATCCGCCCACCACACCCGGATCTCCGGGTCGGGTCTCCGGGTCTCGAGAGACTACAGTTGGGTTGTTTCGAGCCTCTAGGGTGGGCGCTTTGTCACGGCCGCCCCAAGCTGGTCCCCTGGTCGGGTGCCCTCCGGATGCCACAAGGGCCGTGAGGGGGGTAAGGATGGCCCCGGGGGACGTGAGTCACCGCGGGCTCGGGTAGGCAGCGGCGGGCCCTCACCGGCAAGGCGACCTCGCTCGTCCACACCTGTCTGCTTGTGCTCCGTGGAAGAAAACACCATTGCCGCAGCCCTCGGGCCTGGACGCCGTCGTGGAGGACATCGCAGTGGGGGCCGTGGCGGGGGGTGCTGTGTTGGGGGCGCTGGCACCGTGGGGGGGGCGCGCCGCGGGGAGTCGCGGTGGGCGCTGCTCCCCCAGACACAACCTGTCTGGCCGCGAAAGCTCCTGCACCCGCGTGAGTCACTCAGAGGCTTTCAAGCGGCAGGCGACGATGGTGGCGATGACTTCCTGGTGGGGACGAGCCGCGCAGGGTGGCAGAGCCCGCGAGCCCCGTCAGCCTCTGGTCTCTGCTTAAAGTATGAATGTCTCCCTCTTGGTCCCTGCCTCTCTGGGAATTGCTTTGTTCAGTCTTTATCCAGAGAGACACGGATTACACCTAATTAGGCGTCATCCCTGCCCAGGATTTAATTGCAGTCTCTGAATATTTTGCCTTTTTCGAGCGGTGTGCGAGCCTTTAATTACAGCCTACTGACGCTGGCCTTTCTGTCAACAATAAATCACCTCCGGCCGTGGTGCTGGCTCGGCCTTCCCTCGGGGATCGATTTCTGGAAGCCACACCCCCCCCCCCCCAACCCGGCCTTGCCTTGGAGGTCACATCCCTAATTCACTGAATAATTAGATCTCCATGACAATCAAAGAGGCCGTCTCACCAGCCACGGTGACGGTGACGGGGTGGTTTACGATACCCACACACCTTGACCACTTTTTATGGATGTCTCTTTATATTTTAATGAAAGAAAGGCAATTAGCTATAAACTGATTACTAAGAACATAATCAGGGTCATTTCTTTGCAACAAATCAATCAACAAAATGCTAATTACAGACGGTCTTTTAGGCCCAGATTAATCTATTAGTAATTAAAGCCAAGTGCAAATCCAACCTTGATCTAATTGTCGCCCAAAGGCACAGACGTCTTTTTGTTGACCGATAAGATGCTGTTATTTCACTTAATGTAGGAGGAAAGCCTGTCAGTCGTCTGGGACAGTCACAGATGTGGTGACATTTTTAGGGAGGTCTTTGGAGGAAAACGGAAGCGGACTGATGCTTTGAAAGATGGGATCTTTTTTTCCGATGCATTTATAATTTAATTTGCATTTTTATTGTGTGTATAAAAGGCGCTTTGCTCTGAATGCCCAGGCCAGGGCTGGTCTCCTCCCCACGGAGAGCAGGTGTGGGCACTGACCCCGCGGCTGGACGTACCCAGTCAGCCCCTGGGAGAGCAGCCCCCTGGAGCGCCGGCCGGGAGGGCCAGGGTCTCCAGGGAGGGGGCGCCGCGGGCTCACGGGGGTCTTCTTACAAAGCCTTCGTGCTGTCTTGATTTATGACTTCAGAGCTAATGTGCATTGAGTTCACTTTCCGAGTCACAGAAGGAAAGTCCTCGGAGGCCGATAGGAGCGGCCCGAGAGCCAGGGCCGGGGCCCCTGGACGCGGGCACCAGGGCGAGGCGGAAATGATCGGGGTCCTGACAGCCCGGTCATTCATGACCTGCCACCGACGGTCCCGCCGCCGACAGGACTTGCCTGGCGGGATCCGTGTGGGGAGAATCGCCCGCAGGATTGTGGGCGCTCCTCACGGGTGGGGCGCGTCCTGACCTCTCCGCCGTCGGTCTGGGCCCCTGGGCGTCAGCGGACGGGAGCTCGCGGGGCAGGTCCTTGCAGACACGCCCAAGGGCACTGGCCTTCACCCCACGTGCGTCTCTTGGTTTTTCTCTGCGGGGTTGCTGGTGCTGCTGGCGGTGTGTTGGCTGCTCTGTGTTCGGGAACCGCGCTCGTGTCTCCTGGGATCGAGGGCCACGGAGGGGCCGTGAAGGGTGGAATAGACACGTGTGTGCACAGCGGCTTCTCCCAGGAGACGGACCAGCGCTGACGTGTGGGGCACTGGGTGTGCTGAGTGCGGATGACCTCGGGGCGTGCCGTGGGCTTTGTGGCCGGTGACAGAGCTCAGCCTCCCTGGCGGGACCGTGGCCGGTGTGGAGTGTCCACGAGGAGTGGTTAGCTCATCCCGGCTGAAGGCCGGAGTTGCCCCTGGGTCCGAGCTGATGGCGGGGACAGACCGGGAGGCAGGGAGGGCGGCACTGGGGGTTTGTTCCCTGGGTTCCTAGGGGACTCTGGTGGCAGGGGTGCCAGCCTCCAGGTCCAGGGCTGTTTTGCCTCTGGTCATTCCTGTCCCCGTGGCTCCGTTCCTGTGTCCTCGCCTGCCCGTGTGGACGTCACAGGGGTCAGCAGCGACCCACAGGGCCTTCCACGGCCAGAATAGCACAGTGGACGCGCCTGGTTCCAGGGCCACCCACGCCGGGGGCCCGGAGGAAGCACCTGGGGTCAGGTCAGCGGAGAGGCCGAGCTCACGGTGAAGCCCACGCCCTGGAGAGCCGGCCCGCCTCTGCCCGCGTCCTCCCCGCGCTACACGGGGCCCCGATCTCACCCAGCAGTGGGCGTGCGCCAGGCTGTGGAGCCGTCCCCGGCGTGGCCCCGGGTCCCCGGGGGTCTAGGGCGACCCGCGGACAAGCATTTCTAAGTGATGTCCGTGCCACGTGCCCCGTCAGGGGATTTGTCCTGACAAGGCAGCTTTGGCGGCTTGCTGGGGAGCGAGCGAGGGCAGGGGGTGCAGGCCACACGGCCACTGTCAGGGCCCTTCCCGGTCCCCCCCTTCCCCACGGCCTCGGGGACCCGGGAGGGGATGGGGTGCAGCTGGGCCTCCACACGCATACATCCCAAGTGACACACCCCACCTGTTGCTCACACCCCCCAGCACGACCACACAGGCGCACTAGCCGGGGAGGCCTTGGTTTGGGGCGGGGACGGGTGCTCTGCCCGTGTGGGGGTGTCGCTGGCGCCTTTGCGTGCGATCTGCTGCCGTCTCACGGGCAGGCGCGGCGTTTAAGCAGAGCCACACAGGCTCTTTGGGACCCAGCGCGTCCCTGCCAGGGCGGCCAGAGCCGGGGTCGGGCAGCAGGGGAGGGACAGCCTTTCCCTGGGACGCCGTCGGTCTCCAGGCCCCGGATGCGGTAACTCCAGAAACACGCCCCGGGGGGAACGTGGGACCCCTTCAGTGCGGGACAAACCCCGTTGTAGGGGGGGCATCGGACACGCGCAGCTCGCGAAGCTTGACCCTCCCTATAAGCCCGTGAGGAGTAACTGGGCGTCCCAGGACCAGAAAGGGGGGGCGCAGAGAGGCGGTGCCCCAGTTTCCTTGACTGAAAGGGGGAAACTGAGGCCCAGAAAGGGGACATGCTTCTCCGAGCTTCCTGGTCAGTGAACGCCAAGGCCGGTCCTTGCTGTGCGCCTGCCCTGCCCACCCGGCTCAGTGTCCATGGTGGGGGGGGGTGCTGGTGGGGTGAGGACGTGGGCCCTGCGTGGCCCCGTCCGGGTGGGGGCTTCATGTCCGCTGTCCTGTGCGCGGACGGTCTGCAGCTGCGGGCGGTTTCGGGCTGGGCAGGGGGGTGGACGCTGCTATCCTTGTATCAGAGCTAAAGGCCCTTGAGGTGTGAGGATTGAAAAAATCCTGGGAAGAAGTGGAAAGAGTAATTAATCAGACAATTAGCATTTCAAAGGCAAGGGGTTCTGAACAGAGCGGCCTGAGTAATGGGGAGCGGCAGGCCCGGGCGCCCCAGGACTCCGGCCGCCACACTCACTTAGGAAAGCAGCTCACAGCACAGGGACGCTGGAGTCCGGGGGTTCAGAGCCCCCTCCCCCCGCCTCCGGGCATCCGGGTTCCTCCAACCCCCCGTGTGGCGGCCAGCCGGCCCGGTGGACATTCGGGCTGCAGCTCCCACCAGCCCAGCGCTGACCGGCTCTGGGCATCGTGGCCCCATCCGAGATCCAGGGGGCGTTCTGACCGGCTCTCGATAGCGCGGTACCGTGGGGTTGTGCTTCCTTGTCCAGGAGACCAGGAGCCGCACTGCACAAACGGTGCACTTGGTGATGCGAGGCCAGCAGGGGTCATTCCCGGACCTGCAGGGTGTCCCCTCAGATTCCTCTGTCCCCAAATCGGCCAGCTGCTTGGAGGAAAGCCAGGGAGAATGTACAGGACTCGGCCGTGACCAGATTTCAACAGGCCAAGCAGTGAGTCGTCGTCAGCTTGTTACTTTATGTGTGAGATGATTCACACGCGGGCGGTTGTCATCTGTAATAAACAAGATGAAAGTTTTTGCTTAACAGCTGCTCAGAGAGAGCCCTCGGTCTAGAAACTGAGGAAGGAACATCTTTCATGTCACATAATTAGTTTCTTTTTCCACCTTTGATAAACACCCGCATTTAAAATGTGTTCTGCAGAGCCGCTCCGTCTGGTGCCCGAGGGGGAGGGGAAGGGCCAGCCCGGCCCTGCCGTCCAGCCTCCTCCAGGCGCGAGGCCCGCGTGCTTGACCTTCACCGGAGACCCAGCCCTGTGGATGCCAGAGACCAAGGCCCCAGCCCCGGCCCAGGGCGGGGGTGGGCGGGGGTGGGGGGGCGTCTTCTGCTCTCCGGGCCCTGCCGCAGCTCAGACCCCTGTGTAGACAGGGCTGATTTCATGGAGGATGGCACGTGCCTCCCGCCTTCGTCCTCTGTCTGACCGCTGGCTCTCCCGAACAGTCCCAGGGCAGCGTCCCTCTCCTGTCCCCTAAGGGCCTCCTGCCCTCCCCGGCGGGCAGTTCTCCACAGCGTTTTGTGGGCTCGCCTCCCCCCGCCGACCATGTTGAGAGGGAACTCCGGCCCCTGTCAAGTTCTCGTAAATGCCCAAGGGGGCCGGCAGCCTCCACCACGCAACGCAGTGAGGAAGGGTCTCCCCGAGCTGTGTGCCAGCAGGGGGCCCCCGCCATGACCACCGCCGGCCAGGGGCAGGTGGCCGAGGCCGCACGCGCGAGGAACCCAGCCTGTGGTCTGAGGACGTGTCCCGGATGCAGGGCCACTGGGGTCTGAGTGGAGGGTCCTGAGAAACGGGTCTGGGGTCCCCGGTGGTGGGCTGGGCGGGGGCTCCGCTGAGTGAGCAGCTGGGAGGGTGGGAGGGAGACGATGGTGTCGGGGCCTCTTTCAGCCCGTGACCCCGGAAGGAAGGACGGAGCCCAGGGCGAGCCCGGCCCCGGAGCGGCACACACAAATCCTGACCCCGCCCCACAGAGCTGCCGACAAGACACGGCGCACGGCCCCACAGCACAGGTGCACAGCGTCCCCGGGCAGGAGACCCCTAGACACGCGCAGAAACGGGAAGACGTCGCCTACCGCTGGAAAAGGGAGCCAATGGAGACCGAATCCCGGCACGGCGCAGATGTTAGAATCATCAGACAAAACTCCCATCGCGGTTATTATAAATACGCCAGAGAAATTGAAAGGAAGCGTGGTGGGACACGGAAAGAGAGGCGTGGTCTGGAAGAGCCTCAGCAGAGCAGAGCAAACTATAAAAAGCAACCAAACGGCTACCATAGACCCCAAATCTACAAACGCTGAACCAACAGTCCGCCAGCGGACGGGCTCAGCGGCAGGTTGGGGTCACCAGGTGGAAAAGCCCGTGAACTTACAATGCACAGAAATGATCCCAGCTGAGGAACGGCGAGGAGGAAGGCCTGAAGAAACGCGCAGGGCCCGGCGGGACGCTGAAAGTGAGGAAATGTGAAAATCTGGGAGGTGCACGTAAACTGGGATTGGAGCCGCGAGCGCTTGTACTGGAAAACGCGGAAAGATTTCGGGATCTGGGTTTTCAGAATCAGCAGATACGTGAAGACCAGAGTGTGCATAAGTAATAAAAAGGGGCCGCAAGCTGGTGACAGGTGACACAACACGAGTAAACAGGAAAAATCTGTGTGAGCATTAATAAAATTCATACATGCCTCACAGGGCAAAACGCGACTCAGGACGAAATATGGGTTCTGGAGAGCTCTGAATCTACTAGAGAAGACAATAGAAAACCTTCCCCAAGTAAACCCCGCACCTGCAGGAATCCCAGAAGAAAAATGTCGGGCAGAAATAGCTCTGCCTCTCCCCCACCGGTCCAGCAAATGGAGAGGAGGGTAACCCTTGCTTTAGCTCTCAGCACAGCCCTGCCCCGTCCCCCGAGAAAGGGGACCGCAGAGTTCCGTCTTCATGAACACCGACGGAAGCGTCCTCCACAAACCACGCGGAACCGGGATGTGGCAGCGAACAAAGGTATAGAGCACCTCACGGCCAAGGATGCTTCGTCAGGAACGCAAGGTCGGCTCCGTGTTCAGAAATGAACCAAAGGCGTTTTCCTCATAACAGAAAAAGAGGAAAAAACATAAACTCTTACTAATTGATGTAGAAAAATCATTTGGCAGCCCTTAACATGTAATTCGTGATTTAAAAAAAAAACCTCAGAAACATAGGATGGAATGAAATTTTAGCCTGAAAATCACTTGTACCCTCCAGGTAGTACCTCCCAGGAGGTAACACCTTCCAGAACGTAGCACCATCCAGTTATCGTGGTAACAAGGTCAGCAGGCAAAAAACGTCGCGTTAGTGGATATAAGCAATAAACAATCGGAAAGTAAATTAAAAAAATCCATTTCTGGCAGCAGGAGAAGATACCCGGGAACACGTTGGTGCAGGCTGTCCGAGATGCCTCTCCGAAAATGACAGTGTTTTGCCGAGTGAAGTTAAGTCAGATCTCCAGAAAACGCGGAAGCTGTATTTACGGGTCGGGAGACAAGTGTTTGTGACAGAACTGTTCCCTCCAAATTAGTTCATCCCAATGGCCCTTGTATGAAAAAGCAGAAACTGGTGAACTGGCTCTAAAAAACAGACCGTCCTTCCAAGGACCCGGAGTAGGGAAACCATGCTGAAAAAGGAAACCTCTGTCATTCCGTTCTTGTGGATGTTTCACTGTATTTTGTACGGAAATTCGTAAAATTTTGCCTTCTTCGCCTCAGGCTACAGTTATGTGGAGCTGCTGACGTGGCAGGTGCGGGGCTGCCGTGGGCCATCGGGGCGGGACACTGTGGCAGGGGGACAGCAAGGACACCAGGAGCCTCAGTGGCAGCACAGGGGCCCCTTCCGGGGGCTGGTGGGTCTGACTCAGGGTTCAGGACGCTCCCTCCTGCAAATCGCGTCTTAAGTAAGAGGCTCCGAGACTCACCGCAGAGGGAGAAGGGGGCTGGGGGCCTCGCGGGGTGTCCTCAGGGTTAGAGTGGGCGGCATGTGACGTCATTGCGCCCAGTGGCCAAACTTGGGACGGCGGGCAAATGTCGTCTTCCGGTGTCCCAGGGGGACGGGAGGGTGGTGACCCCAGTGTCCCTTCGTCCTCAGGCCTAATTCCTGCTCCCAGGTCTGTTTGCCTTTTCAGAGCGTCACTTGTCCCAGCCACGAGCTTTCTACGATGGCACTCGGGACGACGCTTCCGTGTGTGGGGGACTGTTCCTGGGCTTCCTGCTCTGACCTCCTCAACTCAGGGTCACATTACGCTGCCTTGATTTCTGCGCGAAATGATGTCCCTGTCACCATCATCCTGCACGGTGTCCCCGTCACCCTTTCCTGTACAATGTCCCCATCACCCCTTCCTGCACAATGTCCCCATCACCCCCACCCTGTACAATGTCCCCGTCACCCCTTCCTGCACAATGTCCCTGTCACCCCCACCCTGCATGGTGTCCCCATCACCCCTTCCTGTACAATGTCCCCGTCACCCCCACCCTGTATAATGTCCCTGTCACCCCCACCCTGCACGGTGTCCCCGTCACCCCCACCCTGTACAATGTCCCCATCACCCCCACCCTGTACAATGTCCCCATCACCCCTTCCTGTACAATGTCCCCGTCACCCCCACCCTGTATAATGTCCCTGTCACCCCCACTCTGCCCGGTGTCCCCATCACCCCCACCCTATACAATGTCCCCATCACCCCCACCCTGTACAATGTCCCTATCACCCCTTCCTGCACAATGTCCCCGTCACCCCCACCCTGTGCAATGTCCCCATCACCCCCACCCTGTACAATGTCCCCGTCACCCCCACCCTGTATAATGTCCCTGTCACCCCCACTCTGCACGGTGTCCCCATCACCCCACCCTGTGCAATGTCCCTGTCACCCCCACCCTGCATGGTGTCCCCATCACTCCCACCCTGTATAATGTCCCTGTCACCCCCACTCTGCACGGTGTCCCCATCACCCCCACCCTGCACGGTGTCCCCGTCATCCCTTCCTGTACAATGTCCCTGTCACCCCCACCTGCACGGTGTCCCCGTCACCCCCACCCTGTACAATGTCCCCGTCACCCCCACCCTGCACGGTGTCCCCGTCACCCCTTCCTGTACAATGTCCCCGTCACCCCCACCTGCACGGTGTCCCCGTCACCCCCACCCTGTACAATGTCCCCGTCACCCCCACCCTGCACGGTGTCCCCGTCACCCCTTCCTGTACAATGTCCCCGTCACCCCCACCTGCACGGTGTCCCCGTCACCCCCACCCTGTACAATGTCCCCGTCACCCCCACCCTGCACGGTGTCCCCGTCACCCCTTCCTGTACAATGTCCCCGTCACCCCCACCTGCATGGTGTCCCCGTCACCCCCACCCTGTACAATGTCCCCGTCACCCCCACCTGCATGGTGTCCCCGTCACCCCCACCCTGTACAATGTCCCCGTCACCCCCACCTGCACGGTGTCCCCGTCACCCCCACCCTGTACAATGTCCCCGTCACCCCCACCCTGCACGGTGTCCCCGTCACCCCCTTCCTGTACAATGTCCCCGTCACCCCCACCCTGCACGGTGTCCCCATCACCCCTTCCTGTACAATGTCCCCGTCACCCCCACCCTGCACGGTGTCCCCGTCACCCCACCCTGTACAATGTCCCCGTCACCCCCACCTGCACGGTGTCCCCGTCACCCCCACCCTGTACAATGTCCCCGTCACCCCCACCTGCACGGTGTCCCCGTCACCCCCACCCTGTACAATGTCCCCGTCACCCCCACCCTGCACGGTGTCCCCGTCACCCCCTTCCTGTACAATGTCCCCGTCACCCCCACCCTGCACAGTGTCCCCGTCACCCCTTCCTGTACAATGTCCCCGTCACCCCCACCCTGCACGGTGTCCCCGTCACCCCACCCTGTACAATGTCCCCGTCACCCCCACCTGCACGGTGTCCCCGTCACCCCCACCCTGTACAATGTCCCCGTCACCCCCACCTGCACGGTGTCCCCGTCACCCCCACCCTGTACAATGTCCCCGTCACCCCCACCTGCACGGTGTCCCCGTCACCCCCACCCTGTACAATGTCCCCGTCACCCCCACCCTGCACGGTGTCCCCGTCACCCCTTCCTGTACAATGTCCCCGTCACCCCCACCCTGTACAATGTCCCTGTCACCCCCACCCTGCACGGTGTCCCCATCACCCCACCCTGTACAATGTCCCCGTCACCCCCACCCTGCACGGTGTCCCCGTCACCCCTTCCTGTACAATGTCCCCGTCACCCCCACCCTGCACGGTGTCCCCGTCACCCCTTCCTGTACAATGTCCCCGTCACCCCCACCCTGCACGGTGTCCCCGTCACCCCTTCCTGTACAATGTCCCCGTCACCCCCACCCTGCACGGTGTCCCCGTCACCCCTTCCTGTACAATGTCCCCGTCACCCCCACCTGCACGGTGTCCCCGTCACCCTCATCGTGTGCTGGGCAGTTGGACCACGGCTGTTTCTGGACGCTATGAAAGTATGACCCGGCTCCAGGAACAGGCTTTTCTTGGTCACGTGCAGATGGGGACGCTGCCAGCTCTCTGGCCTCCCCCAGAATTCAGCCCCGTGTTGCCTGTGGGCCCAGCTCACTGTCAGTGTCCCGAGCTCACGAGTTGCCGCTGGGACGCGCCTTCCCTCGGGCCCGGAGGAGGGATCTGGGGGCCCCGCTGGTGGGGCAGCAGCTGGAACTGAGATCGACCCTCGCCTCCCTTCACACTTGCCCCGGAGGTGAGCGCGGGAGTGGGGGGCCCAGGCCGCAGACAGGAGGGTGGGGCCGGAGCGACGGCTGGAGGGTGGGGTGGCGTCTCTGCAGTGCCGGGGACCCTGATGGGGGGGGCTGGTTGTGGATGGACCCAGGCGACTCTCGTCTCGCCGTGGGACCATCGAAACGTTCGCCAGAGGACGGGCCTTGGCCGGACAGTACGGCTCTTGAGCCCAGACCCGCTGGTGCCCGTGCAGCCGGGAGAAGGGAAGGTGCGTCTCACAGGAGGTGGCTGTGTGGGGCCTGGGGGGGCCGTGCGGGGTCCAAGGAGGTGGCTGTGTGGGGCCTGGGGGGCTGTGCAGGGTCCAAGGAGGTGGCTGTGTGGGTCCAGTGGGGGGCGTGCGGGGTCCAGGGCGAGGGCAGCGGGAGCCTGGGGGGGCCATGCGGGGTCCAAGGAGGTGGCTGTGTGGGTCCAGTGGGGGGCGTGCGGGGTCCAGGGCAAGGGCAGCGGGGGCCTGGGGGGGCCGTGCGGGGTCCAAGGAGGTGGCTGTGTGGAGCCTGGAGGGCCATGCGGGGTCCAAGGAGGTGGCTGTGTGGGGCCTGGAGGGCCATGCGGGGTCCAAGGAGGTGGCTGTGTGGGGCCTGGGGGGGCCGTGCGGGGTCCAAGAAGGTGGCTGTGTGGGGCCTGGGGGGCTGTGCGGGGTCCAAGGAGGTGGCTGTGTGGGTCCAGTGGGGGGCGTGCAGGGTCCAGGGCGAGGGCAGCGGGAGCCTGGGGGGGCCATGCGGGGTCCAAGGAGGTGGCTGTGTGGGTCCAGTGGGGGGCGTGCGGGGTCCAGGGCGAGGGCAGCGGGGGCCTGGGGGGGCCGTGCGGGGTCCAAGGAGGTGGCTGTGTGGGTCCAGTGGGGGGCGTGCGGGGTCCAGGGCGAGGGCAGCGGGAGCCTGGGGGGGCCATGCGGGGTCCAAGGAGGTGGCTGTGTGGGTCCAGTGGGGGGCGTGCGGGGTCCAGGGCGAGGGCAGCGGGGGCCTGGGGGGGCCGTGCGGGGTCCAAGGAGGTGGCTGTGTAGAGCCTGGAGGGCCATGCGGGGTCCAAGGAGGTGGCTGTGTGGGGCCTGGGGGGGGCGTGCGGGGTCCAAGGAGGTGGCTGTGGGTCCAGTGGGGGGCCGTGCGGGGTCCAGGGCAAGGGCAGTGGGGGCCTGGGGGGGCCGGGCGGGGTCCAAGGAGGTGGCTGTATGGGGCCTGGGGGGCCGTGCGGGGTCCAAGGAGGTGGCTGTGTGGGGCCTGGGGGGCCATGCGGGGTCCAAGGAGGTGGCTGTGTAGGGCCTGGGGGGGCCGTGCGGGGTCCAAGGAGGTGGCTGTGTGGGGCCTGGGGGGGCCGTGCGGGGTCCAAGGAGGTGGCTGTGTGGGGCCTGGGGGGGCCGTGCGGGGTCCAGGCAGGTGGCTGTGTGGGGCCTGGGGGGCCGTGCAGGGTCCAAGGAGGTGGCTGTGTGGGGCCTGGGGGGCCGTGCGGGGTCCAAGGAGGTGGCTGTGTGGGGCCTGGGGGGTCGTGCGGGGTCCAAGGAGGTGGCTGTGTGGGGCCTGGGGGGGCCGTGCGGGGTCCAGGCAGGTGGCTGTGTGGGGCCTGGGGGGCCGTGCGGGGTCCAAGGAGGTGGCTGTGTGGGGCCTGGGGGGGCCGTGCGGGGTCCAGGCAGGTGGCTGTGTGGGGCCTGGGGGGGCCGTGCGGGGTCCAAGGAGGTGGCTGTGTGGGGCCTGGGGGGGCCGTGCGGGGTCCAAGGAGGTGGCTGTGTGGGTCCAGTGGGGGGCCGTGTAGGGTCCAGGGCGAGGGCAGTGGGGGTGGGGGGGCCGTGCGGTGTCCAAGGGGGCGTTCGTGCGAGGGGTGGGGTCTGTGCACGCTCCAGCTCTGCACACCTGAGTCACACAGCGTGGGGTGGCATGTGTCCCTCAGTGACGCTGGCCACACGAGCTGGCCCGACGCCCCTGGAAGGGACGGTTCTGACTGCAGGTGCCGCCGGCCTGGGCCCTCCCTGCACACACATCTCCTTGCACACCGCACACCATGGACACCACACCCACAGCCCCACACACACTCCACACACACACGCTCCGTCACTCCGTTCCAGAAGTTTCCAGCTTGGGCGCGTCTGCTCCCCCAGGAGCCTTGGTGCGGCTCCCAGGAAGCCCGGGTGTGCGACACATACTCCTGGTCTCAGGCGCGAGCGTCGAGGGCACACGGTGACTGCGGGGACACGGCTGCTGCTCCCGGCGGGCTGGCGCCCTTGCCCCTCACCTGGGCTCCGATGCCCCCGCCTGGTGGGTTCACGGGTCCGAGTCGGGGCTGAGGATGGGATGCGCGGGGATCCCAGAAACTGTATTTTCTTCCCTCCCTTTTCACAGAGGGAATTAAAGGTTAGGCTGATTTTACTTTTTCCGAGAAGAAGGGTAGAGAGAAGGGCCTCGTTCTCTTTCTGTGGGGAAATCTGTCCCCGGGACGGAGAGACGTGTGGCGTCTCAGGAGCTTTTCCTCGGATAAGAAGGTGGGAAATCTTACTTCCAGAGTCTCAGAGGGGCTCTTCCCGGGTTTCCGACGGCTCCAGCTTTTCCTGGAGACTTGAAAACAAACTGTGCAAAGCAGCAAAGACAAAAGATGAAATAAACATTTCTAAATAGGTTTTGTATAATCGAGGTATTATTACCTCAGAAGCCAAATTCTATATTTATCTTGCTGATACGGTTAAGCAAAGATTAATACAGGTAGTTTCCCTAATGTCAGCAAGTCTGTGGGGAGGAGGTATTTTTATACACAATGGAAGGCAATTCTAAAGACCCATTTAACAAAAGGAATCAAAATCTAACAAGAATGGTCTCAGTGACACAGGGTTAGACTTGGTCCTTGCACATAAGTGATGTGACTCCCCCCCCCCCCAACTACTCTGGTCTTTCATATCGTGGGACGTCATCACCAGCAGGAGGTTACAAAGAGAACAAGGAGAGATGGGGCGACTGTCCCTGACGATCCTTAGCTGTTTCTAGACCTGAACCAGCCTTATTTACAAGCAAGACCCTGGTGACACCCAGGCTGTGGGTTCCGCTCCTGCTTTGATGTTTTGACGGACATATGCCTAGAAAGGTTGTAATTACGGGGTAATGTAAACGTGGGCTCTGCCTTTTGGGGAGCAAAGTTGCAGGTGCGTTTCCTTCCTTCTCTGCCCTACACTCTGTCCCGTGAAGGAGCGTCATGTGTGGGCGGGCAGGGCTGAGTGAGGGGGGCGCAGGCTGAGGTCCAGAGCAGTGGGTGTCCCTAGAGGGCAGGGGCGGGCAGTGGCGGGCGTGCTCACAGAGTCCACAGTGTGGATTCTTCCGGAAGGCTTGAGGGGCAGCTCGTAAACGGCTCTATCCTCCCAGCTCCGACTTTCTGCTCTGTGCAGAAGCCGCGAAGCTGAGCTCAGCAGTGGAGAAGCATTGCAAGAACGGTGTTCTGGAACCCGTGGAGGTGTGGAGGGCGCGGGGCCACGGGAGCCCCACAGGGAAGGTGCGCGCGCCTCAGCCACGGCCACGGTGCCAGCCCTTCTGGGACGGCCCCCTGCTGCCCGTGTCAGGTCTGGACGAGGTCGGCCGGGAGAGGAAACGGCGGCCCCAGCGTCCCCAGCGTCCCTGCGACGGTTCAAAGATGATTTCGACCCTCCTGACCTTCCCTCACCCTTTTGATGAACCGGGACTGCGTCCCCCCCCCCCCGCCCCCCCTGCCCTCCCCCTGCACCAGCCCTACCTCTACCTGGCACCCTCCCTCTCCGAAAACTACCCCCCTACCCAGCACCCTCCCTCCCTCCTCCCTCCCTGCACGCTCCCTCCCTCCCCCATGCTGCACACTCCAGGCTCCCCTTGACTCTGGGATTTTAATTCTTGCGAATAAACTTCCTCTCTGTTCGATGCACGCGAGGCAGTACATGTGGGGTAAACGTAAGTCACAAAACATTATGATCAAAAATTATCTACGTTTTTAGGTCAATAAATTACCTACATAAACAAGGACATTATCTCCACTCCCCTTCGGTTCAGGTATGCGTCTTTCCCGCTGACGTTTTGTGTGTCCTCCGATTGGCGTCTCCGCATCCCTGACCACCCATAAGTCGTCACTTTTTGCAGTTTTTATCGTGTCTTTTGATGTACAGATGTTCACATTTTAATGCAGTTAAGTTAATCGGTGTCTCATGTTCCAGTCGGTGTTTTGTGTTGGTTTATTTGCTTTAAGCAGCGGATCTCTGCCCGGGAAGATTTCCTGTCATGTTCTCAGAATTTGGGATCCCCTTTCACAGGCGCTCACCAGCGGACAGGACACTTTGTCCTTGGCGCCCCCTGGGGTCAGGTCCCCTTCGCTGCCTGTGTCCGGTCGGCACCTTCGTTGGGTTACGGAAGATTTACTCTACCGCCGTTTTTCTAAGGGCTTTTTGCAAACCATGAATAGTGGGTTTTGTAAAGTACCCTTTTGCATACATTGAGACAATTATAAGGTTATTATTTCCCCTTAATAAGTAAACTTGCCGTGTGACAATTGTGTATTTTTCCCAAGTAAAACCACTCTTGCACATCTTGGCTTTAAAAAAAGCTTATTTTTTGTATTGATTACTGGATAATTCTACTAATACTTTGCTTGGGGGTTCTAACATCTACGTTCTGTTTTGTAACAGACTTACATTCAGCCCAACTGAAGGACTGGGGGGATAATTATTCCTTTTCTAGTCTTTGCAACAGTGTTTATCAATGCAGGACGGCCTGTCCCCGGAGGGCTGACGGCATTTACTCCGCAAACCGCCGGGATCTGGTGTTCCTGAGTCGCAGCACATTTATTCACTGTGCATAGAACTGTGAGAATTTCTATTTTTTCTCAGGTTTTGAGGTTTTTGAGAATTGTATTGAAGTTTTCAAGTGCCCCCTGCAACCTTGTCGCTCTTTCCCCCTCCCGGTGTTTGCTACGGTGAGCTGGTCTCCCGGTCGGCTGATTGAGATGCTTGATCATCTCTAACCTGCTCTCCTGCCCTGTGGCCTCGCCGTTGACCGGTGTCTCCACTGCGCTGTCCTGCCCCCTGTGTGTTCTTCCTCCAGAGCCCCGCCAAGCACTTCTCCTACATTC
Source organism: Panthera onca (assembly GCF_046562875.1). Classification (NCBI taxonomy): domain Eukaryota; kingdom Metazoa; phylum Chordata; class Mammalia; order Carnivora; family Felidae; genus Panthera; species Panthera onca. Next base: position 140,365,558 of record NC_138345.1, on the reverse strand, counting down.
CGTTTCTCTCATCGTCTGGCTTTGTGTTGCCTGCGTTTTGGGTGTTCTGCCCCCTAGGTCTGCGTCCTGAGCCCTTCCTCAGGGCGCCCCTTTCCAGGATCTCACGCGGGCTGATCCGAGGTACATCCACGGCGGAGCGTCTCTCAGTTCCCCTGTGCTGCGAAATTTAACCCTTCGTTAGCAACGTGTTTCACGTGTGGGTAAAAAATCACGTCTGATGAAATCGTCCGTCCTGCTCGCTCTTGGCATCACGCCCGCGTGCGCTCCCACAGACACCCCTCCCTGGACGCGATGTGCGATGTGACGCCCCCCTCGTGATTCCTGCCCACTCTCGGGCACGCAGGTGTTTCTTCGTGTGGAGGGGAGTTGTGGACGGGCCACGAAGGTCACGCGGGGAACGACCCTGGAGAGAGGACTGTGCTGGTCTCATGACCACCTGGGCCGCTCCCGCCCTCCTGTGGGGACACCGCTGTGTCAGGAGGGCTCTGCTGACACAGAGCAGAGGGCTCTGCTGACACAGGAGGGCGCTGCTCCGCGGCCGGGCCTGGGCCGCGTCCCTGACGTCCCTCCGGTGGCCGCCCACTGCCCGCCATTATGGCCACCTCTCTGCGTGGCCCGCTCCCTGCTCCCTCCCTCCTGGTCCTTGGGGGGACACATCGTTTCCGGGGAGCCTACCTGTGACTCTCCTGTGACCAGAGTCTCAGTGGTGAGTCTTTTCTTGCACCCCGAGACCAGGCTTGTTCGCAGGCCCGAGTCCCCTTCTGTGGCAGTCCGCCCCGAAACCTGTGCACCCTCGCAGGCGACTCGTTGGTGAGACCCTCAGATGTGCAGGCAGGCGCGGGGATGCGCACGACGTCCTGGGGGGCTTCGCGGCAGGGTCCTCAGGGTGGCCGCGGGGGACTAGTTGTGACCCGCGTGGCTGCCGACTGCTGCCAGAGTCGATTTCTCGTGATGGGACGTATTCTGTGTCACAAATGAGCTTATGTCTTTGGACGTCATGCCAAACGGTCTCAGCCGCGCATCTGAGTCAGCTGAGTTCTGCTCAGTAGACTTAAGCTTTCGTTGGAATCACAAGTACTTCTGAGGTCATTGATCTTGAGATGAATTTTTGCTGACCGTTCTTTTGGCAAAATGGTTGTAATGCAGCGATCAGGCTTTTTAGTGAAAACAGGGTGATGTGAGATGTTAATGGGTCTGTCCCCTCTTGGGATCTGATAACTCACATCAATATTATTTCCAGCGTCCCCGTCCTCGGCGTGTGTCCAGTGATGTGCGGGCTGAGCTGTGTTTTCCAAAAGCCACGTCGACGTCCCGACCCCGGTACCTGTGCACGTGAGCCGGGGAGGGAGGGTCTCTGCCGATGCGATTGCGTCGGGGTCACACTGGATCGAGGGGCCTGAACCAATGGCTGGTGTCCTTGTAAGAAGAGGGGATGTGAGCAGACACAGGGACACACAGGACAGGAGGGGACAGAAGGCAGGTGGGCCCCAGGCAGAGGCCAGGGTGCCGTGTCTACGGGGCCACGGGGCACCGGGAGCCGAGGGGACGGCAGGGCCTCAGAGGGCGGAGTCGTCTACACCTGGGTCTGGGACTCCCGGTCTCCGGACAGAGGGACCGTGAGCTTCTGCTGCTGACGCCTCACGTGAAGCATTGTTCCTACGGCTCGGGGGACCCGTCCTCACCGCGGCGCTCTCTCCTTGCCTCTGTGCACCCGCGAGGGGAGGCGCCATGGCAGGAGGCTCATCGGTCCAGCTCGTCCCTGAGACGTCGGCGGCCGGAACAACTTCCCTCTGGACCCACACACTCGTCACAGCTGCCTGTGCTTCTGTGACCTGTTTGTTCAGAGAGGTCTTGGCTTCACGTGAAGTTCTGCCACGTGCTTCGGCAGATTGGGGTTTTCCCCCAGAAAATCCCTCTTCGGGCGCCCGGGTGGCTCAGTCGGTTGAGCGTCTGACTTCAGCTCGGGTCATGATCTTGTGGTTCGTGGGTTCGAGCCCCGCGTTGGACTCTGTGCTGACAGCTTGGAGCCTGGAGCCCCCTTTGGGTTCTGTGTCTCCCTCTCTGTCCCTCCCCTACGCATGCTCTGTCTCTCTGTGTCTCAAAAATAAACATTAAAAACAAAAACAAAAGAAAATCCCTCTTTGCGTGAGTTCTGGCGCTTCATCTTTGCCCTGCTGGCGAGACTCGGAGGGCGCTGCCCACGTGGCCCTCAGGCCACCGGCGACGACAGTGCATCCACACCCGCCCACCACGCGCGCTTGTCCGGCCTCCGTGGGGACAAGCAGACGCTCCGTGTCTTTGCTGTGAACAGACGGGAGGAGCGGCTCCCTTACCAGCCACGGGGCCCCACACGTGACTTCCCCGCGTCCACGTCCCCACATCTTCCGCACGAGATGGACACAGTCGTGTTAAAATCTCCAGCCGGTTTGTGCAGCATCGAGTAAGGCAAAGTCCACGACGTGAGACCGCTTTGGCCTGTGGCAGCCATCCACGGATGGCGATTCGTATGGACGTGTGTGTCCCATACGAACGCATCTGGGTCTCATTTTTACTCTCATAAATCCAGTATGGGCACTAAGATCATGACCATAACAACCAAAAAGACCCACCTTCTGGGCATTGACCCGAGTAGGTTTGGAGAGAGTCTGTCTGAACCAGGACGGTGGCCGTCTTCCCAGCAGGCTTCACGCTCAGTGCCCCCAGGTGCCCGTTTCTGGGGTCACTGCAGGGCTGGCGGGAGGGCCGATGTGCCGGGACCCCAGGGCTGTGAGGCAGGGCGTGAGGGAACGGGGCTGGGCCTGGGGCAGGCGGCGGGGGTCTTCGGGCAGCTAAGGCCTCTCGGGGGGAGAGAACGGGGGCTTCCTCATGGTGACGGGGCTCCTCGTGTGGACTCGGCCTCGGCTGGTGCCCAGCAACCCCGAGAAATATTCTAGAAGTGTCTCCAGGATGAGGTTTGTCGGGGTCCCGGCACGGCGCGGTGGCCCTGCCTCCAGCCAGCTTCGGAGAGGTGCACGCGTCCACGTGGAGGGACGTGGCTCCAGTTCTGGGCTCCCGGACCCTGAGTCCAGCCGGAACTGGACGCGGCGAGAGGGGGTAACGGTGTGTTCCTGGAAACGGGCCTGTTCTTTCCGGCTCCTCCGATCCCCTCGCCCGCCTGCTGCACATACACCCCAAACAGAAACAGCAGCGACGGGATGCGAACTCTCGTTAGCGTTTCTGGGGATTTGACGGTCTAAACACAGCCCCAGTCGCGCTTGCCCCCCCCCCCCCACCCCTGCTGTGTGTGCAGAGCCGGAGGCCGACCCGGCTTGGGGGTGGATGTCAGGCTCGGGTGAGCTGTCTCCCCGACCGCTTAGGTGGGTGAGGCTGCAGCTCGGGGAGCGTCGCCGTGGGACAGGCTGAAGGTGGTCCCCACACAGAGCCGGCGACGTTCCTGGCGCAAAGAGGCACTGGTGGGAAGTCCACGGGCTGAGCAGACTCCGGGAGGCGCCAGGCAGCGTCTGGACCCCCGGACCTTCCTGCCCTGCAGTAAGCAGCCTGCTCTTAGCCTCAACGCCGCTCTCACTGGCCGCAGGCATCGCGTTTTCAAAGTTGCAAGATCCTTCCCCACGGAATCTTTTAGGCCACCTGGCATGGCATCCTGAGATGACATCATTCTTGCCGTCTGTTCGTGCAGGGACGCGGATCGGTGTCCGGCTGTACCCGGGACACCACAAGGCCCCGAGCTCCACGTCTGGCTGCAATGGGGCCACACGGGGGGCTCCTCCTTTGAAGAAGAGCTTGGCGGAGGTGGGCGTCTGGCCTCGATGAAGAAGGACGTGCGGGCATCCGCTCGCGGCGGGGGGGTCGGGCGCCAGCTTCCGCTCTGGCGACGGGGAAGGGACCGGGTCCCTCTGACCGGGCTGGACGGCAAGTGCTGGGTGCCGGCCATGCACATCCCGGGGGCTCTGTGGCCCCGTGCAGCCGCGTCCTCCCTCAGTGACCGGGTTTAAGAGCCTCCTGCCAGCGTGGCAATGCAGGTGAGCGGCTGCACTTGCCAGAGAGTTCTGAGCGCAACACTTCGGGCCGCTGCTGCAGTTTCACGGACCATTAACAATTTGCTAATATTGTTTTAGCTTGCAAATTAGCGCGGCTCCACGGTTCGGGAAGGTTCCGTGGCTGTCATCAATCAGATGAACCTCTTCATGCATGAGACGAAAAACGATTTCTAGTCTTTGAGGCTCACACGGCAATTACGGAAACCGAAAGTTGGGGGGAGGGCGCGTCCCCCTGCAGGGCTGTTAGCGATTGTATTAACTTGATTTCTTGACCCCGAAGGACGAAGCCACAAGGATGTCAACTAGGGGACTTGACAGTTTCAGTGACGAGGAGACTGGCAATCGGGAGCGGCCGGGAGAGCCTGGGGCATGAGGAGAGGACGGCGGGGAGGCCGCGACACCAGGCGGTGCCCCGGGGGCTCCTCTGAGGCTGCAGACAGACTTGGAAACCACCTTGGACCCCAGCCTCCCAACGGCGGGCACCGGCAAGATGCTTCTGAGTGGTCTCGTGCCATTTTAGTTTGGCTCACGGTCCAGAAAGGGCGCTGGGCCGCTGGCGGCCGGGGTTTGAACGCTGGGTCCGACAGCCAGAGACACCAGTACCCTTGTTTCCAGTGTTACTGGTCCCGTAGGAAGATGCAGCGTCTTCAGGCGACAGGTCGAGCCGTGGCCGCTGCCCATCCTGGCCCGGGTGGGCGCCCTGGGCCTCGGGGTCCTGAACCTGGGTCAGGGACGGGCGGTCTCTCCGGCACCTTCAGGGATTGTGGGTAGTCCCTCACTTGGCGCTCCCGCTCACGCGAGGAACAGGCCCCACCGTCGTTACTCCTCACGAGGGCCGGACTGTGTCCCCCGAATTCTTATGTTGGGGCCCTGACCCCCCAGACGTCGGGACGGGACCGTGCTGGAGACAGTCTCTGCAGAGGCGATGAGGGAGAACGGGGTCACGTGGGGCGGCCCCCTGCGACTGGCGTCCCTGCGGGAAGAGGGACCGGGACACAGACACCCAGGGACGACCGTGCGAGGACACGGGGACGGACGGTGTCTGCACGGAGGGAGGGAGGCGTCGGGAGACCCGGCGCTGCCCTCGGATTTCAGGACCGCGAGGCGACGAAAATCCGTTGCTGCAGCCGCCCGTCTGTGGAACTGTTGTGGCGGCCCCGACTCAGAGACGGGGGCACAGGAGCCCCAGGGGTGAGCAGCCGCCAAGCTTCCGCGTGCCCGAGGGGCGGAGCTCGGGTCCCAGCCCGGGCGGCGAGGCCAGAACCTCCGCCCCGGGGACAGGCTCACTGGGCTCCGACCTCAGACGTGCGGGCGCCGTTTGCAGAGTGTCTGGCTTCCCCCGCCCCGTTCCCGCCTGTGGTCCCGCCGAGAGCGGCCGGCGATGGGCACCGCGGGGGACGGGGACGCGTGAGGGTCTGGGCCCTGCTCCTGCCCCCCGCCAGCCCCCGAGGGCTCTGCCGGCTCACCTCACCTTTGAATCATTCCCCCTTGTCCTCGCTTACTTCTTCTGGGGCCGAATTTCCTTCCTGGTCATTTGCTGTTTTTCCTCCCCCCTTCCCCCTTCCCCTGTATTTTCTTCCTCTCTCTCTGTCACTCTTTTTTTTTTTTTTTAAATTTTTTTTTAACATTTATTCATTTCCGAAAGAGAGACAGAGTGTGAGCAGGGGAGGGGCAGAGAGAGGGAGACACAGGATCCGAAGCACCTCCAGGCTCCGAGCTGTCAGCACAGAGCCCGACTCGGGGCTCGAACCCACGAACTGTGAGATCATGACCTGAGTGGAAGTCAGACGCTCAACCAGCTGAACCCCCCAGGTGCCCTAAGTGCCTTTAAAATAAAAAAGACCCTCCCTCCAAAATGCATAAAATATATTATTTTACTCTGGATCTTTTTTATAACCAGGTCATTAATTCCCCGAATGTAACCTGTATTCAGGGGGATCGTCCCCACCCCCACGGCGTAGCCGCCATCACTTAACGAACAACCCGTCGTTCGGACGGGACTTAAAATGACGCCCTTGTAATTTTGACAAAGCCAGACCTATCGACTTTGGTGATTTATTTGACAAACTGTACACGGCTGCCCTCTGGCCGGTCAAGAGATGGACGCTTCCTGGGTACCTGTCCTGTGCCAGCTCCACTGCACGTACTGGGCCCACACAAGGCGCCCCCCGCCTGCCTCCTCTCAGGCCAGCCGGGGAGGCAGCTGGGCCGTGGTCAGGACGAGCCTCTGGCGGTAGGGCCAAGACTGACTCGGGCCCTGGGGTCCGTGCTGGCCACGCCTAGGTCCTGGTCTTTTCCGGTTTATATTTATACTAACGTGTCTGAAGTGTGTGTGTATATTGCATATAAAATCTTCTTTGGTAATTATATGATTCTTATATATTTTTATAGAATATATATTATATAAAGTGCATGTCACATATATGTATGTTATATAAAGTACATATTATTTATCATATATAATATAAACACAGTAACATTTTACATATAATATAGAGAATATAGAACATATTTTATTTTATATAATACTGTGTATACTATAATATATAATATTTTATTTTATTTTTATTTATTTATTTAAAAAAATTTTTTTTAACATTTATTTATTATTGAGAGTCAGAGAGACAGAGCAGGAGCAGGGGAGGGGCAGAGAGAGGAGGAGACACAGGATCTGAAGCAGCTCCAGGCTCCGAGCTGTCAGCACAGAGCCCGACGCGGGGCTCGAACTCACAAACGGTGAGATCATGATCAGAGCCGAAGTCGGGCACTCAACTGACTGAGCCGCCCAGGCGCCCCTAATATATAGTATTTTATATGACACAATAGGCTCTATTATATTATAGCTTATATTACATATAGCATATATGTATTATAATTATATAATATATACTAAATGTATTATATAAAATAAATTGTAATATATTCTATATCCTTGCAAGTATCTAAACAATATTTTTAAATATGTGTGTGCGTCTCGTGTGTGCATACGTTTTATGTGTGTATACACATTTCATGCACATTTTACGTGTGTATGCATTGCAAAGGGGTGAGACTGCCGTCTGATGATGGGGGTAGTCAAGAGCACAACCCGGGGAGGGCCGTGTGGCCGGCAGAGGCCGCGAGCACGTGCCGGGCTTTACCGACTGCCACGGTCCCAGGAGGCTGAGCTGGGACTGGGAGAGGTTGCGGGCACCGGAAGGGACAAGGGACACATCGGGTGGGCGGGGGGGGGGGGGCCGGAGAGGAAGTGGCTGGGTCCAGACGCGCACCTGCAGCCCAGCCAGAGGGAGGAGGGCGTCTGCGGGGCCAGGCGGGACGTTAGCTGGGAAGCGGACGCCCCCCTCAAGTTTGCGCTCAGGTTGCAGTGGTGGCGATGGTTAGAGGTGGCGAAGCCCAGGGGTAACTGACAGAGCCTGGAACCCAGCAGCAGCTGAGATCCACGCAGGGACGCCCGAGGACAAAGGAGGCACCTGCGTTCGTGCCTTCAGATCGGGCTCTATGGATACGACCGCCTCAAAAAATCCCTGAAGGCAGAAACTGTAATCAGCATGATGGACATGTTAATTGTACCTTTATTGAAAAATTAAAAATGTAAAATGTGTGATCCCGATAAAAATACTCTGGTAAAACCATAAGGAAGGTGAATATGTTGGGGATGTCTTCTCTCTCTCCACGTCTTGAAATTTGGTGAAACATTTAAGTTGGTTCAACAGAATTTAGAAACTTCTGACTCTGTGGAGGCTCACAGGGATGGCCTGATTTTGATAAAAGTATTTGTATGGAAACATCCGTCCCGGAAAGACGGCGTTTCCAGGGCTGCGTTGGGGAGGGTACGCACTCGCGGGATCTTTCCCAAGGACGCGTCTGGGGCAGCGAAAACATCCAGGTAGTTACGGGCAAGAATGAGTATAAATCATTGACAGAGGAGTTTGTGGTTCACAACTATGGTAGCTGGACTGATGGCGTAACCAACGGGGGACGGCGGGAGGCTCGTCCTTAGTGCGGTTACTGGATGGGGTGGCAGGGGTGCATGGGCGCCGAGTTTAGAGGCGAGTTTTACTTTGTTGTTTTAAGCTTTTTATTTTGAAATAACTTCAGACTCAGAAAATGCACAAGGGAAACTTAAGTCTATAAATTCCTAAAAAAGAAACTGAGGAAAATATGGAATCATCAACGTCTTTAATAAGAACAAGGAGGGAGAGTAAAGAAAGAAATTACAGAGGGGCGAGGTAGGGGGCAGAGAGTGACAATGTCCCCCTGAAATCCTAGCTCCAAGTAGCCCCACTATTTGTCGATGCTGTAAAGACAATAATGAAAAAACCAGCATCGAAACAGCAACGAGAGACTGTTCACGGGAGATACACTTTCAATCAGGACACGGGAAATTTGGGAATTTATAAAAGAGGAAGGAAAAAGTCTGTACCATGTAAGCGAAGGAAAACTGGACGGCTCCACAAACATGAAGGTGAACTTTGAGGTCAAATACATATTAGAGATAAAAGGGGCAGTTCACTGGGGCGCCTGGGGGCTCAGTCAGTTAAGCAACTGACTTCGGCTCAGGTCATGATCTCACAGTTCGTGGGTTCGAGCCCCGGGTTGGGCTCTGTGCTGACAGCTTGGAGCCTGGAGCCTGCTTGGGATTCTGCGTCTCCTTCTCTCTCTCTTCCTGCCCTACTCGTGCTCTGTCTCTCTCTCTCTAAATAAATAAATAAACATTAAAAATTTTTACAAAAAGGAGCAGTTCATTACCATAAAAGGGGCAGTTCAACAGGAAGTCAGACGACTACTCATTCCTAAGGATTCGCAAGCTTCTAATTTGTAAAGAAAGAAGCCAAATCTGTCACCTGCAGGGATGCTCCCAGGCCCCCTGGGAGACTGTTGGGAGGAGTCAGAGTGCAGTCAGTCCCCCCCCTGGCGACCCACGGCCGCGGCCCACCTGCGCGCACCTGTGCCGTGCCCGGAGCGCGATACGCAGGCTCTAGGGGACCGCTCACGTCCCCTGCTGGAACCAGTCCCCTCAAAGGGCCAAGGACAGAAACCAGTACGCGGTCCCCTCGGTCGGGTCGACCGGGAAGGTTTGTGACCCCAGCTCTAACCCTTCCCCTGGCCACGTGTGCCCCTCTTCCGAGGTCAGGAGAACGTGCGTGATGGGTCAGCCAGGGCGTGCCCTGGGGTCCGCGTCTCTGGTCCCTGCGATGCACAGTTTCCCCGTGAGCGGCCCTGAGGCGGCCGCTCTGGTCTCCGCGTGCTCGGCTTCCAGAAGAACTGGCTTAGGGAAGGTCTTGTTTTCTGCGCAGTGAGCTGTGCGTTGGGGACGGTGGCTTCCGTCTCCGAATTATATAGCTTGGGATTCAGCTCGAAACCTCGCTGTGTCCCTGGACAGGTCAGCCGGTCTCCGTGCTGGAATTCTGTGCTCAGTGAGGGGGAGGTGGTCGCCCCCAAAGGGCCTGTGAAGAGGGAGGCGCGTGAGGTCCCCCAAAGAGCACCTGGCGTAGAATAACCACAGACACAGGTAAAGGCTGCTGTTTTTATTATGATTTACCAGGCGTCGTGGCCAGAGCGGGCGTGGGGCCGGACCGTGTATTCAGAACGCTGAGCACAGGGTCTGAGGCAGAGGAGGGGCTCCTATGTCGCCTATAAATCACGTCATGAGTTATTCAATGGAATGAATCTTCTTCCTTTTCATTAAAGATCTGCTGGGTTCTGTGCCTCACACCTGGACCCAACACGGGGTCCTGGATGCCGATGCCAGGATCCGTTGGCTGCAGAGCCCACGAAGACACGGGCCCCGGAGACCCTGGCCCGTGAGTGGGGACCTCCCCGCAAAGGTCCGGAACCCCTGGGCAGGGTTGGCGGCCGGCAGCTTGGGAACCACACGTGCCCTGCCCGGGCGACTCAGTCACAGGGGGTCACTTTCTGGTATTTACAGTCAAGCTATGTCCCCACCCAGCAAGCAAAGCCCAGTGATTTTCCTTAAATTACCTTTGGATAACATATAATTAGTGCATTCCCATTGTAGGGCATTTGGAAAATCCATACTCATAGAAAATGCAAATTGCCATCACACGGTTCTGTCCCCCGGGGGCAGATCATTGCTAACTGTTGGGTTAATCATTTCCGTATTTTTTCCTTCACAAAGTTTATGTCACCGAGGGCGTGAAACATGAAATGTGTTTTTATCTGGTCCTTACTCTTCAAATTCATAAGGAAAACATTGAATGCTGTTCTTTAACTGGACACATTTCCCACCCCTACATCGAGATGGCAGGTGGACAGAGCCCACGTCCAGCTCCTGGCCAGACGCCCACAGCAGCGGAGTCACCCCCGTATGTCAGTGCCGGCCGCCTGCCCCGGGGTGCGCTGGCCGCACGGTGGCCCCGCCACGCCTGTGCCTGCCGTCTTCGCGCCCCGATCTGTGCCGCGGTGGGTTCGGGGGGCTCCCGGAACGGCGGGATGCGGGGCGGTTCGCCGGCTTGGGGCCCGGGTCTGGGGGTGTCCCGCCTGCTCTCCGCACACTGGGGGGGCGCTGACACGTGCTCGTTACCCCAGCAGGAGCACACGTGCGAGCCGGCCTGGGAGGAGGGACCCGGGAGCAGGGCTGACCCGTGACGCCAGCCCGGGTCGGCAGAACAGCCCATGTGACCCACAGACGAGAGAAAGAGTAGCGCGTGTTCTTTGCGCCACCGTCCTGGGACGGTTTGTCGTGTAGAAACACCACTGACTCAGCCACTTCCCAGGTAGGCGGCCACGGGGGTCACGGAATCCCTGTTTGCTCACCTGCAGGACGGAGACGGTCATGGCACCCAGTTCACGGCGCTGCTGTGGAGTGTAGACAACGCAGCCGGCAGAAACGATCCGGTGCTGCCTGAACGTTGGCCGCTCCATGTTCGTCCTCAGAGCTTTCCTTCCGTCCGTGGTCCCCGTCACTGTTAAGTCCCCACCGTTTCCCGCTGAGATGCAGCAGGATGCATTACACTCGCCTAAAACTCCGGCTCTGGGCAAATCCCAGCATCCGTGGTGGTGCCTCACGCCCTGAGTGCCTCCGAAGGAAGTGGGGGGGGTGCTGGGGCCGGCATCTCGGGCAGGAGCTGATGGCCAAGCTCAAGCGTGGACCCAGGCATGGCCACGCCTCGCACGCCCTCCTGGCGGGCCGGCTCGGCCCCGCTCCACACACAGCCCCTTCCTCCCCCGCCCCTCCCTCCTAGCGACGGCCTTGCTTTGCGCGTCGCCGGCAGGCGCGTAGGGGCTGTTCTCACGCCTCCCGCCACCAAACCCCGACACCCGGCACCGCCCCCACCGTTTCCTGCTGCGACGCAGGAGAGTCCCTCACCCGACCCAGGTTCCGAAACCTCGGTCCAAACCCTTACGAGTCTTCGAGGATTTCACCCCCATTGACATTCCCACTTCAGCGCGTGCCTCTCTTCCATTGGCTCAGAAACACGTTCTAGGAAGGTCTACGCTCAAACCAGCCAGCCAAGGAATGAAGCACACGTGTGTCTTCTAAGCCAGTTCATCCCCGGGCGGAATCGTCTGCATTCTCTGCTGCTGCTTGGAGGGACAGGTGACAGGTGACGGTCAGGACGGCCCGGGGCCCCGGCCGGCGGATCTTTCTGAAACTGGCGTTTCTTTGTTCTCAAGGTTGTGCACGCAGAGTTTACAAGCCAAATAGCCACGCAGCTTCCTCCCGGCCACGCCTGGCCCCTTCCCGATTCCGCCTCCTGGCACGTCCTCACCCCCTAAGCTGTTGCCCCACATTGCCGGGAGGTTCCTGGGTTGTCACTGACACCGGACGCCCAACTAGGTCAGCTCTGCCATCCTGGTGGCTTAGAAACACAGGGTCTGTTTCTGCTCCGGGTCAAGTTCAGGCAGAGGGCTCCCGGCCGGCGGCCAGCGGCCAGCGGTGGGACTTCCCTGGCGAGGCAGGGGGCCCCCGCTCCTCCCTCCCAGAGCTCTGCCCCTGCACCCAGGGCCTCGGGGACCAGCTGCAGACGGGCAGACGGGCAGACGGGGATGGACTGTGGAGGACCCTGCACGGAGCCCTTCACGGCCAGGCCCGGAGACACACATTTCCACTCTGACAGGTGGGGTCACAGGACAGCCGCGGGGGGACAGGACACGTGCGGGGCGGGAACCCTGGCAGATGTCTCACCCCGTGCGGGTGCACGGCTCATTCGCTCCTGGTCGCCAGCCTCTCACTCGTATGTCCAGTGGCCCTTGCCGGCGGCCCCGCCCATTCAGGAAGAATATTTACTGTAAATTGTGAACATCTCATGAACTCTGGATGGGGGGGGCGGGGGCCCTGGATGGATGCACCGAGTTCCAAGGGAAGGTATGTCTCCCACCAGCCCCTGGACACAGTGGCAAATGCAAAACAGAAGCTTGGAACCCTGTCACCTTAGAATGCAGGGGTGATCGTTATGTATATTTATTTTGAGAGAGAGAGAGAGAAAGGGAGAGAGAGAGAGCACAGGGGAGGGGCAGAGATGGAGAGAGAGAACCTTTTTTTAAAAGTTTATTTTATTTATTTATTTATTTATTTATTTATTTATTTATTTTTAAAAAATTTTTTATTTTAACGTTTATTTATTTTTGAGACAGAGAGAGACAGAGCATGAGCAGGGGAGGGGCAGAGAGAGAGGGAGACACAGAATCTGAAACAGGCTCCCGGCTCTGAGCTGTCAGCACAGAGCCTGACGCGGGGCTCGAACTCACGGACCGCGAGATCATGACCTGAGCCGAAGTCGGACGCTCAACCGACTGAGCCGCCCAGGCGCCCCTATTTTATTTATTTTTGGGAAAGAGAGTGTGAGTGTGTGAGCGGGGGAGGGACAAAGAGAGAGGGAGAGAGAGAATCCCAAGCAGGCTCCACACTGAGCACGAAGCCTGATGTGGGGCTCGGTCCCATGAACCCTGAGATCACGACCTGAGCTGAAACCAAGAGTCGGACGCTTGACCGACTGACCCCCGGGCGCCCTGACATCTCGTGTGTCTCTTTATGCCTTCCACTGGCGGACGGCAAACACCCGAGGAGGCTGCTCTCGTGAACCTGCACGAGGAGAAGTCTTTGTGCCCTAGACCCCGGGACGCCTCCGGCCCCCGGGAGACCCCATCACCGCGCAGAGCCCCCTGGAGCCCGTGTCTGGAGCCCCCTGGAGCCCGTCCAAGAACACTGGTGGCCCCAGACTCGGGAAGAAGGAGCAGAGACTACACGCCAAGTGTCCCTGATGTCCCGTGCTCGCCACAGACACAGGACACCAGCCACGCCTCTGGAGCCCGTGGGCAACGGTGACCGTTCTCCGAATTCATGGGCCCGGCTTCCTCCGAAGAAACCCAAAGGCAGTTTTCACTGTAATTTTGACAAATCCACTTTCATTTCCAGCCATCTCCTTGAGAACGAGTCGTGACAAAGGGGACAGAATGTTCTAGGTCCCAAGAAGACCTGGGTGTGGGTCCCATGTTTGTGGCTGCAGGGTGGAGCCTCGGCGGGCCTCAGTCTCCCCTCACGGGTGACCCCTGGGAGGTCCTCTGGTGGCCGCTCTCAAGGAGTCCGGGCGTGGTGTGCCGATGACGGTGACGGGGGCAGTGTGGCGCGAGCCTGGCCACCTGTGCGAACGGCCACCCCTCTCGGGGCCGCCGTCGCTGAGCCACCCTGCAGTGAGGGTCTCCCGCTTCCCGTTATTCATACCCCTTTGTATCTGAGCAACATAATACAACCGTCCATCAGGAAGTAATCACCCATTCGTGTTTCTTTCCATTAAAAGCGGCATTTCTCATCTGCCTGACACTGCGAGTTACGGGCCATTTCAAACTCCACTCACCGCTGCAAACTCATCTCGGGGCGTCCCCGGAGCAAGACGGAGCGGGAGCGCGAGACCACGGCCCCCCGCCGCACAGGGTCACACTTACTCATTCTGACTCTCCGTAAAATGAATAAACGTGGCTCCCCGGGAGCTCTGGGCGCTCGGAGGACGATCTAATTTACTCGGGAGGCGCCGTTCCCCCGTGGTGGTCCCCGCGTAACACTCGTGACTGATACCGTCTGTCGCATTTATGGGGCCAACGAGAAAAAAAATGGTAAAAATAGGAGTCATATTGTAGATTTCCAGGTTGTGAATATTTTACAGTTGGACTCGTCAGAACTTTAGCTCCGAGGCTGCCGACCTGGCTGTACCAAGTGCTAACCCGTCTTGATTCATGACAAGAAGGAACGCGATGGTTTCTGGAGTCGGGCACCAGGAATCCACTTTAACGACGATTTCCTTCTCTCTGCATTATTTACAGGAGGCTCCGGGCCAGCCTGGAGCTCCGCGAAACTCCACTGTGGGCAAAGTTTGAGAAAATGCATCACGGTGGCAAAACCTGCTTTCATAAAATCGTGTTCACTCAGTATTTAGGGCACAGAGCACAGCTGGCTGGTGGACACACAGGCCGACCTGCCCTTTCCTGCACGCAGCTGTGCCCCCAGCTCCCGCCCCAGCCCGGCCCCCGCAGACCCCGGCCCGCCCCGTGTTGGTCCCCAGCTCCAGAGGCACGCCGTCCCCTTGCAGGAGCCCCTGCAGCGTCTGTGATCCCGAGTCCCCCGGAACTGGACGGGCGCCTACGACATTCAGGAATAGGGTGAGGCTTTAGGGCACAGGGCGCGTGAGGAGGGATCTGACGGGGAGCGGGCTGTGTGGGGACGGCCCGACTAAACAGCGCCCGGAGGTTCACCAAGTCCCTGTGTCCAGGCGCTGCCCATCGCAAGGCTACGAACATTTGTGGAGCCAGACTGGCACCAACATCGGGCGTCCCAGGCTGGGCCGGGACCCCTGGGCCTTCTGACCCCGTCCCCGTGTGCTCCTGAACGCCTCGCCGCGGGACCCCGCGGGGCCCGCCTGACGGGTGCAGGGGGCTCCAGGGGGACTGAGGCCTGAGCCTGGGCCGCTTCGCGGGTAACTGCTGCATTTTGGTACTTAGGCTCTGGGGGGGGGCCCAGGTCCACACCTGAGGAGGCACCTGATCGCAGCCCCCACCCCCACTGGCCTTGCGGGGGGCGGGGTCAATGGTGGGCGACCCTGATTCGGTCAGAATCATGTCAGTGGTGGGGTAGGGGCGGTGATGAGCCTTCCCTGTAATACCTTCTGTCCCCTCCCCTCCCTTCCCCCCCTCCCCTCTCTTCCCTTCCACTCCCCTCTCCTCCACTCCCCTCCCTTCCAGTCCTCTCCCTTCTCTCCTCTTTCTGTGAGACTTCTGTCTCCTCTCCTTCCCTCCCCTCCCCTCCCTTCCCTCCCCTCCCCTTTCTGTGAGACTTCTGTCTCCTCCCCTCCCTTCCCTTCCCCTCCCTTCTCCTCCACTCCCCTCCCCTCCCTTCCCCCCCACTCCCCTCCCCTCCCTTCCCCCCCTCCCTTCTCCCCCTCCCTTCCCCCCCCCTTCCCGTCCTCTCCCTTCTCTCCCCTTTCTGTGAGACTTCTGTCTCCTCCCCTCCCTGCCCTCCCCTTCCTCCCCCTCCCCCACAGCGCTACGCGTCCCTGCATCAGAGCGTGGCCGTGTTTCTGCTTCTTTCATATTTTCCACAATTCTGATGTATCTGGAGCAGGGCAGAGGGTCCGTCCACGTGCGTCACGCTCCCTAAGAACGTCTGCTTCCCTCACTCCCAGGGACAGCCGTGTCCCTTTCCCGGGTGTGGACCCAGTTTGCCTCAGCGATGACCAGGCTATCTCGCCTCCCTGTGTATTGCACGTTATGTGACAATCCGATGATGGGTTAGTAGCAGCCTGGGAAGGAGGGTGCCAGACGCCTCTGCTTCGATATCGAACATTCGGGGGAGCTCCTCCCGTGTTTCCTCCGCCGTGAACGCTTCCATAAATCCGCCAAGGTCCGCCTGCCTGCTCCACTCAAAGAATTACAAAAATGCACTCTCGGATCTGAAGGGGAGCTCGGCCGATCCCTGCGCAGCACATTCCTGAAGCTGCACGAGACAAGAGGCACCGACGGCGGCTGGTCGGACACGGGGACCCACGGCGGGCAGAGCGGCCACGGGCACCTGCTCACGCACTTGAGGACCCAGCACTGTCGAAGCGGCCACTCGGTGGCCGAGGTGTGGTTCACGGTCACCTCCTGCAGCTACGGGACGTCCGCTCACCGCGAGAGGACTCACTCGGGCTGCCCGCGGAGCGAGGGGCGGGACCGGCGGCCGTCGCCGTGGGCGTATTGGTGGTGGTCTCGGTGGTTAGGGGCTAAGGCTCGCGGCCTCCGGACGGAGAACCCAGCAGAGGAGTGGACGCTGCGCAGTCACGAGGGAACAGACCCGGGCAGCAGGCGCCGCTCACCGTCAGAGAAACGCAGACGCCACAGCGTGGTCTGCCCCACCCGCGCTGGGATGTCACGTGGCAGGCCACAGGTCCCCTGGGTCCCTGCCCCCGCACTGGCTGCTGCGTGGTCGCCGCCCCGGCCACGCGGGGACGCGGGTGCACACGTTCGCCTGCACGCCGCCGACCGTGCTCGACGCGTGGGCGTGGTTCGTGGCCCGTCACCTGTGCTTCACCACAGTCGGTGGAGAGAATGTGGCGGACATTCTGTGGCCGGAACACCGAATATGAAGTCGCGACAAGATCTGTGGATAGATGCAATCGCCGAAGTTTCGTGACCTTGTGACAATTCCTTCTTTCACAGACCGGCAGGTTGCAGCCCGTCCCCCGTGTCCCCGAGGGGCTGCTCTCAGGACCTGCTCAGTGAGGCTCATAGGAATGGACGCCTGTGTGTGTCCTGTGGCTTCTGACTCCTGCCCGTGTGGCTGGGACGACGGCCTGTCAGCGGGGGCTGCTGCGGTTCTCGTAGCAAGCGGGTGGCGTGGCCGTGTCCCTGCTGAGGCCAGCGGGGACATCCCTATCCTCATGGCTCCCATCCCGATGGCCCCCGTCCCCACGGTCCCTGTCCCCACAGCCCCGTCCCCAAGGCCCCCATCCCCACAGCCCCCGTCCCCACAGCCCTGTCCCCATGGCCCTTGTCCTCACGCCCCTGTCCCCACAGCCCCCGTCCCCACAGCCCTGTCCCCATGGCCCTTGTCCTCACGCCCCTGTCCCCACAGCTCCCGTCCCCACGGCCCCCGTCCTCACAGCCCCGTCCCCACGGCCCCCATCCCCACAGCTCCCTCCTCACAGCCTGCATCCCCGGGGCCCCATCCCCATGGCCCCCATCCCCACGGCCTCCATCCCCAGGGCCCCGTCTCCACGGCCCCGTCCCCAGGCCCCGTCCCCAAGGCCCCCGCCCCCACGGCCCCCGTCCTCACAGCCCCGTCCCCAAGGCCCCCATCCCCATGGCCCCCATCCCCACAGCCCCATCTCCACGGCCCCCATCCCCACGGCCTCCATCCCCAGGGCCCCGTCTCCACGGCCCCGTCCCCAGGCCCCGTCCCCAAGGCCCCCGTCCCCACGGCCCCATCCCCACGGCCCTGGTCCCCAGGGCTGGAACACCCCATGAAGTCCAGTCTCTCTCCTCGTGCGGTGTTAACAGAACTCTACTCAGACCAATTCACTCTGTTTTCTTTTCTCATTTGCTTGAAAGAGGAAAATGAGTCCGGGGCCCCAAGGCCTCCCCGGCTCCAGCTGCCTCACCCAGGGTGAGGTGGCCGAAGTCAGGCCTGCAGGTCGAGAGGGTGCGAGGCCGCCTGGCGGGAGGGCTGCGACCACACCCTGTGCCTCGCCCCAAACCCCGACTTAGGTCCCCGCTTGGACCTGACACCGTGTCACTGCCAGCGACGAGCCTCCGCGGCTTTCCGCCTTCATTCCTTCCAACAAAAAAATACCGCCTTTTTCTCGTTTCTCTCTTTCGCCTCCTTTCTGACAGATTCCCGAACTTTGCTGTGCGTCTGGTGTGGGAAGTGTCTTACCCTCCATCCTTCCTGCTGGTCATCCTTAATTTTCCTTTAAATACGCCCTCGAGGACTGACGGCTCAGGAGCCGCCAGCTGCCCTCCCCTCGCTGGGATTGCGGGTAAAATCTAGCCTTTCACACGCGATCCTTCTAAGCCTCTCTTACCGGCATTTGGCTTTTGTTTCAAGAATGATTTACGACAGTTGTGTTGGTTTTGAATCCCCTGTTGAACCCGCGTGGGATCCGTTTGGAGACCGGAGGCTCCCGGGAAGGGGGGCGTGGCGCTGTGCACCTGCTCGAGGCGGGGGCCTGGGGTGGGGGGGGCTCAGGCTGCAGCTGTGCCTTCGGGGCCTGGCCCAGCCTCCTTCCCCGCCCTCCCGCATCCCTGCTCCTGAGCTGCCAATGAGTCCACTTGTCTCTTTTTCCTGAAACCATCCACCTCATCACGTCAGACGCCTGAAGACTCACTTCGTTTGGCCTTATTTTCTCCTCTTTTTGAAAAGCATCCTCAAGCGTCCCTGAGTGGGGAGCATGGTCACCTGGGTGCCTCCATATCAATGCGGCCGATGCCAGGGCCCCTTCCCGGGCGCTCCTGTCTTCTCGCGGGGGCCGGGAGCCCTGGGTGGGCACCAGCATCCAAACCCTTGCCCCCACCTTCCTCCTGCACAACTGTGGGCGTTGTGCCCCCGACACACGGGCTGCATGTGAGCTGAGCCTCCCGCCGGCCGCTGGGGGGCTGCTGTGGGGAAGCCGCGATGCCGGACCACATTTGGCCTGCCTGGGCCTCCTCTCCAAACCCAGGCCCTCAGCTTTCCCGTCTGGGCCACAGCCCTCTTTTAAGGGTCCCTCCCCTGCAGGGAGCCTCCCGGCTCTGGGCCCCCGCAGCCCCCCAGCGCTCTGGCGGAAGGTCATCACCCCTCCTAACCTCCTGGGGCCCCGTCTTCTTGGGACGGCTCCTGGTTGGCGCCCAGTGACTTCCTTTAGTTTGGGTCCAGCTGCTGCCTGTCAAGGAGTTCTGAAGCAGGTGACAGGTGTATTCGTTCCCCAGGGTGTTGGTGACAAACTGCCACAGGCCAGGTGGCTGGAGGCGGTGAAGATTTATCTCGCACAGCCTGGAGGCCAGAGAGCAGACATCCAGGCGGGGCAGGGCCATGCTCCCTGCCGAGGCCTCAGGACGGGCTCTTCTGGCCTCTTCCGGCCTCGGGCGCTCCTGGGCCGATGCCGCGTCCCTCTCGGCCTCCCTCATCACGTGGCCTCTCCCTGCCAGTCCCCGTCTCTCTCCTCTCGTGGAAGGACTCCAGTCATTGCATTTAGGGCTCATCCTGGTCCAGGATGATCTGATGTCGGGTCCCGTAACGTACGTAATCACATCTGTTAAACCTTGGCGGGGCTTGGACACGTCCTTCTGGGGACCCAAGAGCACCCACCGCATCTTTCTTCCCAGAACCGTGTTCCACACACGCGTGTCCGCCTGGAGCCTCAGTGTCCAGAGTCGCGATCGGAGTGTGGGTGGGGTACCGGCAGGGGTCCGCAAGAATAGATATGACAGTTGCACTGTGGGAATGTTGCCTCCTGCAGCCTGGCCCGCCGGGATAGGAGCTGTGTCTCCCGAGTCCACATCAGCGTGGAAAACCGCCCCCTGTCCCGACCTCCCTGGTGACCCTGGGACCCAGAGTCTGAGCAGATGCGGCCCTGTTCACGTCCTGGCAGGTGAGCGTGACCGTGGCCCCGGGGCTGCTTCCTGCGGGTGACTGGCGAGCCCGTGTCACTGCCGTTGGCCGCGGTGCTGACACCCTCCAAGCCCCTGTGACAGGCACGGTGACATTTCCGTAGCCCCAACTCTGAGAACCAGCACGGGAGGAACGGTCCTAGCACCAGCCACTTGACTAAGAAGCACGTGGTTGTGGCCCCACGGCTGTGGTGACCCTGCTTAATCAGTTTTTTTTAATGAGAGAGCGAGTGGGGAAGGGGCAGAGAGAGAGGGAGACACAGAACCCGAAGCAGCTCCAGGCTCCGAGCCGTCAGCACAGAGCCCGACGCGGGGCTCGAACCCACCAACTGTGAGATCATGACCCGAGCCGAGGTCGGATGCTCCACCGGCTGAGCCACCCAGGGGCCCCCCACTCGTTCCCTGTGATGACTGTTCACGATCCCCAGGTTCTGAGAGTACGAGGTGTGTCCGTGACTCAGAGCAAGAAGCTGTACGTCCATCAGCAAGCGTGTCGTTGACTAGGGTTTGTGGAGGGAGGTCTGGGCACAGCGGGTGGTGAGGGTCATGAAGGACATGCCCGGCGCGGGGCGGGGAGGGCAGGGGAGAGAGGCAGAGACCCCGAGCACAGGCAGGGCCGGGGTGTGCAGAGCGTAGACACATAGGGACTTGGAAGGAATCCCTGAAGGCCATGCGGTCCTGCCGGGAAGTGACGTGAGTCAGTGTCAAGCCTCCGGCCAGCAGCTGCGGTGTGGACAGGGTGTCTGAGGCAGGCAGAGGGGGCGGGTTATCGGGGTAGCTTTGGGGGTGGTGGGAGTTTGCGACGAATGAAGACAGATGAGGCAGAGATAAGTGACCGGCCAGGCATGTCCAGGAATCACGGAAACACGAGCGGGTACAGGCCCAGGAGGACAGAGGGGTGCGGACCCTGGCGAAGTGCCCTCGTTAGGGTTTCCTGGAGCTGGTGGCCAGCCAAGCGGTTCACTAAGGATTTCAGTCTATGCATCGTGTCTAAATAAAGAGGTCAAGAAACCCTCTATCAATAAGACAGAAGAAATAGATAAAATAGACAAACCCACAGAGAAACCAATCTTTTGCTAAATTGGCACAAATAACAGCAAATCCAAATTGTTTCAAACCTAACAAAGGAAATGATTGCCCCTAATCACAATCCTCAACATACACACGTAAACACACACACTTTAGCTCAGTGGCCTCACGGGTGAAGTATTATAACTATTTAATAGAAACTTAAAAAAATTTTTTTATTTATTTTTGAGAGAGAGACAGAGCGTGAGCAGGGGAGGGGCAGAAAGAGAGAAAGGGAGACAGAATCTGAAGCAGGTTCCAGGCTCTGAGCTGCCAGCACAGAGCCCCACACGGGGCTCGAACTCATGGACTGCAAGGTCATGACTTGAGCTGAAGTCAGATGCTCAACCGACTGAGCCACCCAGGCACCCCAAGTATCCTAACTATTTAAGAGCTTAAGTCTGTCCTAACCAAACTGTTCCAGAGATTATAAAAGGAAAGAACTTTTCTCAACTCGTTTAGGGAGGGGGCCAGCATAACCTTGACATCTAAGCCAGGAGGATTAAAAGGGAAATTTACAGAGCGGCCTCTCTTACAAACATAGACAAAGAAATCCTAAGCAAAATACTAGCCAACTAAACCTGAACACATATAATGTGATAAGTGATCGTAGCCAAGGCTGGCTTATTCCAAGAACGTGATATGGATTAACACTAGAATATTAGCTAATATCCTGCTTCTGGTTCAGATATACAAAGTCACAAGTGAGCATTACGCAGTAATAATGAAAGCACTCCAGAAACTTGAAAATATATATGTCAGAGGGAAGAACATTGGAGTCGAGGACTAAAGCAACACAAATGATCTAAAGTCCAGAAAGTGAGGGATCAGCGCTGGCCCTGCTCCTGGTGGGGCTGTGGGGGCAGAAGGAGTCCCACACGTGCCTGCAGGAGAAACGGCCTGGCTCTTACAGACTCTCGTCAACAGCCGTCAGGCACCAGATGGTCCCTGGATGATGTGCAGCGGCGGGGGCTTCTCTAAGTACAAGTCAGATGCTGTCAAAAGTGCGACGCAGGGCAGGAGAGCTGAGGGGGCCCCCAGATCCTGAGCGTGGTTGGGGAGGGGTGGGGTCACCAAGAGGACCCCCAGATGCTGGGCATGGTTGGGGAGAGTTGGGGTTGCTGAGACAAATCCCAGATGCACTCCAGGCCTCCAAATTTAACCGGCAGAGAAAGGGGGAGGGGAGAGCTGGTAAGAATCCCTTTAAGGAGTTGCAGTGGGTCAAGGTGTCAGGAACACGAGGGCGGTGCCCACACAGCAGGTGCCAGGGCTGGGTTAGGACTAGAGGAGAGCTCTAACTGGGGCTGGGGTCCCCAACAACCCAAACACAGGCCACTAAACCCACGTTAGGAAAAGATCATCCACAGAGGCACAATTCTCGTTAATGCTCACAGTCTAGACTCTGACAAGGGACTTTTGTGATACATCCTCTCAAAAAACTTGAAACCAATGATTAACTGATGCCAAGCCCAGAACCAGCTCAGCTACGGGTCAGACTTTCCTCCCAGTGTAGCCGCCTGGCATCGGGACAGTGCCTGTCCTGGATGTGACTATTAATGACTGTAGTCCGGGCCGTCCTATGGGTACATGTCCAGCACGGTATTGAGAAATCATGTGCACACAACACACACGGAAATGTGGCCCGTTTTCAAGAGAGGAAACAGAGAATAACAGAAGAGCCATGCAAGACTGCAATGTTGAGTCATCAGAAGGGATTCTGAAGTAATTAAGTTAAAAATGACCAAGACTTAGTGGAAAGATATATGCTAAGAATGACAAAAATGAAAAACGTATAATACAGAGAACAAAATCATCGAATTAGAAGGCAGATCAATACAATATATTTAAATTAAGAGAAATGCAAAACAAGTTTAAAAGGAAAAAAACCCCATACATTGGAGACAATATTAAATGGCATAAAAATACAACCGCAGACTCAGAAGGAAAAGAGAAAAAAAGTGGCGAAAAATATTTGCAAAGATAATTTTCGAGATCTTTGCAGAGTCAGCGAAATGCATCGGCCTGCAGAATCAAGAAACTCAACCCCGAGCCCATCCCCAGGTGGGGATGTAGGTCCGTCCCAGCGAAGACGCTGTCACTCACAGACAAGAGCGGAATCACCGACAACCAGAGACAGGTTTACGACGGAAAGAAGAAAAATGGCTTCTCGTCAGAAACAAAGAAGGTCAGAAGTCAGTTAAATGACATCTTTAAGGTCCTATAATAATAAAAATTGTTAATTTGTAATTTTGTAACAAATGGAAATGTCCCATAAAGATCGAGGAGAAATAGAGACATGTACAGTCAGCTGTGGAGAGAGTCTGTCCCCTCCCGGCCTAACCAGCCAAACACGCTGGGTGAAGGTCTTGGGGTTGGAGAGAAATGACACGACACCTGTGGGTCCGGAGCTGAAATGGGACAGGTCTGACCTCTCTTTCTCACACACATTTGTATATATTTGGTATGAATATATAAGTTCATACATCTTAAGAAAATGATTATTTAAGGCAGAAATAATCGCCATGTGCTCTGAAGCATGTCGGGCTCCACGACGCAGCCACGAGCCACCGGCCGGGAGGTGGTTGAGGGGAACAGGCTGCCGTCAGGCTCTTCCCCGGTTTGTGAGACAGGACAGCATCCTGGAAGCACAGCTACTGAGAGACGGAGCCAGTCTCTGTGTGAATGTCCGAGCACAACACAAGAGTAGTTAAAGAGGGGGCGCTGGGGTGGCTCAGTTGGTTAACTGTGCAACTCTGGGGCTCAGGTCATGATCTCAGAGTTCGTGGGTTCGAGTCTTGTGTCCGGCTCTGTGCTGACTGTGGAGCCTGCTTGGGATTCTGTCTCCATCTCTCTCTGCCCTCCCCCTCCCGCCTCTTAAAAAAAAAATAGCTGAAGGAATAACAGAATACTAAAAATAAACGTTGATGCAGAATAAAGTGGAACAAAAATGGAAGTGAATCAGTGTTTGACAAACTTCAGAACATGAGACTTGACCTCTCTCCTGGCAGGATCTGAATCCAGTCTACACTGGCCAGGCACTCAAAGTGAAAGTTAACTGCTGTGAGGTGAGGTGGGTGCAGAACAAAACAAACACAACAAAGTCAAAGACCCACTAATGCTTCCCCCTAGAGACAGACTTCACTGTAAGAGACAGGACAGATGGATGGACAGACGGGAGGCGGAGGGAAGGGGACCCACACCAAAACCGCTGTACTGCTACCAAACAGCAGAGTTTAGGAGAATGAGTTTTACTGGGCACAAAGACGGGTGATTTTATAATGGAAAAGTGATAAATTCACTGAAGAGACATAATACTATGAGGTAAGTACTGGCCTAGCAACAGAGATTCAAAATGCAAGAAGAAGATCGTCAGAAACGAAGACAGAAATGTGCAGATACACAACAGTGACCAGCATGAATATCACCCGTCTTTCAATTACTTGACCGAATGGGGAAAAATATCTCTGTAGAATATTAAAATAATTACCAACCAACGTGACTTACTTGACCTTGATAGAACCCTCTCTCCAGCCACTGCACGATGTATGTTCTTCGCAAACACACATGCAACGTTCTTTAACATGGACCCTATCTGGGCTGCAGAAATGGGCACCGACAGACACGAAGGAATTAAATACAAAAAGAATGCACAGAATATATGCTCTAATAATGGTTTTAGATTGGAGATGAAAAATGATGAGATACTTAAATCATACACAAATATTTGGAAATTAAATCTCCAACTGCTGAACACAGCACAACTGGAAAAAGAAACCATAGAGGAAATGAGATCATATTTTGCATGGAATCATAATGAAAACCTAACATATCAAAGTAAGTGGTATGCAGCTTCCAGAATTTACAGGGAGTTTATGGCTTATATTTTATAAAATGGTATAAAAAATAAACTATGATCCCACCTTGCAAAAACACAGTAAAAGAAAAGCAAACTTAATCTAAACTTGGAGGAAGAACTGATCGGGAACTAAGATCGGAAATAAACACACCAGAAGTAAACAGAAAAAAATCAACAAAAACAAAGGGTGACTCTTTGAAAAAAAAATAATAGTAATAAACTTGTAACAACACTGATCAAGTGCATCAAAGGGAAGGAAGTATAAATCGCCAGCTTCAGGAAGCACAGACGTTACATGCTTTGGAGGTTTGGTGAGGGGAAGTTATCAATTCCTTATGAACGGAACCTCAACAACTTTGATGAAACAAAAAATTCCTTGAAAAATACGAAGTAGCAAACTGCACGCAAGAAGAAATAGAAAACCTGAATAAACCTATGTCTATCGTGCACGTTGTATTCATAATCAGAAATATTCCCAAGAAGGACACTGCATATTCTGATGGCTTCATCAGAGAATTCTACCCAACATTTATTATCAATGCCAATATTACACAAGCCCTTTCATAAGTAGCGTATGAGGGACCCAAGTGCTGGCAAAGGAGCCATCAAGGGTTGAAACTGGAGACCCAACATCGCTTGTACACAGAGATACAGAAATACCTAACGAGACATGACTATTCAAATCCAGCAACAGATGAGAAGATTAAAACCGTGACCGAGTGGGTTTTATCCCAAGAACACAAGATCGGTTTAACATTAAAAAATCAAACACTAAAAAAAATTTAAAAGGGGTGCCTGAGGGGCTCAGTCGTTAAACACCGACTTCGGCTCAGGTCATGATCTCGCAGTCTGTGAGTTCGAGCCCCGCGTCGGGCTCCGTGCTGACAGCTCGGAGCCTGGAGCCCGCTTTGGATTCCGTGTCTCCCTCTCTGTCTGCCCCTCCCCTGCTCATGCTGTGTCTGTGTCTTTCTCTCTCTCAAAAATAACTAAACATAAAAAAAAAATCAATGTGCTACCTCATGCAGAGAATAGGAGGAAGAAACAGATGTGATCGTCTTCACAGATGCGGTAGAAACATTTGATGGGGTTCAGCAGCCTACGCAGTGAAATCTCTCTGCAGAGTAAGAGTGTGTCAGTGGATCTCCAGGTCTGATAAAGGGTATTTAGCAAAGGCCTGAAACTGACGTCTTAATTAACTGTAAAACGCTGAACGTGATCCAACAGTTCCACTTGCGCGTTCACGCCCCAAAGAGTTGGAAGCCGAGTCTTGGAGGGATATTTGCACGCTCGTGTTCATAGCAGCTCAAGCATGGAAGCAACCCATGTGTCCACCAGTGGGCGGATGGATGAACTGACGTGCCCCATCCGGACAACGGGACAGAACTCAGCCCTCACACGCAAGGCAAGTCTGACACCTGCTAGAACATGGGCGTGATGGGACCTGAGCCAGTCACACACACACACACACACACACACACACACACACACACACCAGATTCACGGAGACATAGAGTAGATGTTGGCCCTGGGGGCAGGGGAGGGGGCTGGGGAGTCAGTGTTCAACAGGACAGGGTTTCATTTGGGAAGATGGAAACGTCCTGGAGACGGATGGTGGTGATGTTTGTACCTTAGGAACGTACACAGAA
The DNA here is from genome assembly GCF_046562875.1 of Panthera onca. Taxonomy (NCBI): domain Eukaryota; kingdom Metazoa; phylum Chordata; class Mammalia; order Carnivora; family Felidae; genus Panthera; species Panthera onca. The sequence goes on along the minus strand of NC_138345.1, from coordinate 140,339,372 downwards.
CCACTGACTTGTACGCTTAAAAATAGTTAAGGTGGTAAATTTTGTTATGTGTGTGGAAAAAAAAATCCAGGAATAAATTTAGGCTATCTACTTGTTCTATTCCTGCTCAAAAATTATACTGGAGGCTCTTATGAGTAAGTTAAGATGAAAAACAAAGAAAATAAAAAGACAGAGAATTGGAAAAAACAAAGTCTACATCTTACAGCTATTGGCAAAATGACTGTGTGCACAGAAAGTCCGCTAGACAGAGTGAGTCCTCTCCGCGGGGCTCCCGGATACGACTCTATCGTACGGGTAGCAATTCCACTCCAAGCGATTTGCCTGCAGAGACGTGAGTAAGGTTGATTATGGTGCATTATGCACAATGGCCCCAAACTGAAAATGGCCAAACAGCCAGCCAACAGGAGAGCAGATGAACAGCTTGAACAGCCGTACCACGGAATATTCCTCAGCGATAAAGGCCGGGCGCTCGCGTCTGGGATACAGCCGCACCGACGCATCTCTAGACACATCTGGCGGAGGAGCTGAGGTGAGAGTGTGCGCCCGGCGTGTTCCCGTCTTACCAAACTCGGGTGGGGCACAACTGCTGTATGGTGGCAGAACCAGTTACCCGGGGTGGTGACGCATGGAAAGGGACGGGAGGGAACTTTCTGGAAGGATGGGAGTGTTTTATATCTTGTTTTGGGTGCTGGGTACACCAGATGTATACCCTTGCTAAAACTGACCGAGCTGAACATTTAAGGCTTTTGTGTTTTTGTATGGCAGCGGTGTCTTTTATTTAAAATTTTTAGATGTTTGTTTATTTTTGAGAGAGACAGAGCGTGAGTGGGGGAGGGGCAGAGAGAGAGGGAGACACAGAATCCGCAGCAGCCCCTTGTGCCTTAACTTAAAAAAAGGAACAAAAATAACTTAATGTGTTTTACCACATTGATAGAAAAAGCTAAAAAAATAGTCACTTTAATCGATGCCGCATACAGCATTTGGAAAACTTCACTGTTCGTTCACGATAAAAACTCTCAGCAAAGTGAAAGGAGAACAGAGCCTCCTTAGTCTGAGACAGAAACACAGGAAATGACGAAGCTGGAAACCTTTCTACCGGAAACTGGGGTTGAGAAAAGGAGGCTTCGCACGGCCTAAGATTTGTAGACGGTGCTGCAAGGCCGGGGGTGAAAACTGAAGTGTGGGGATAGGAGCGGAAGAAATGAGACTTGTTTGAACACAACACAACTGATGACGTAAAGCTTTGAAAAGGCCACGGAATAGTCATTAGAATTAATAAGTTACATTTACCGTGGTTATTGGAACAAGGAAAATATCAGGTTTGTTTTTACAGAAAAGCCAGCAATTAGAAACGGAGTCTAAAGAACGTTATATATAAACAGTGTCAGAAATATTAAACACACAGGGATACGTCGAATGAGGGGTGTGCGTGACCTCTGAAGAGAAAATGTTGCGGGAGAAACCAGTCCAGCATCCACGGAGGGCGCGCGTGGCCGCGGTGTGGCTTCTGTTCCGCCTCCGCCGGAGGGGGGCTCTCGGGCGAAGGGACGGAGGTCACGGGGCTTGAGGTGACGAGGGTCCTGGAGGTCTCGTGTTCGGGGGCGGCAGAGCCACGCTTCACGCCCTGCGTGGGAGGAGAGGTCAGGGGTCAAGGACACGACCGATGCGAGCGTGTGGAGCTCGGTTCACCTGCTACAATGGGGTGAACGCTGACTCGAGGTCTCGCACGGGGCCTGGGGGCCTGTCGCCCCTTCCCACAGCAGGACACCCAGCAGAGGGCGTGGCGGCGTGGGAAGACCGTCACTGTGGGTTTGGAGGTGTTGAGCGTGAGGCGTTGGTCACCCCGCTGAGCGGAGAGGAGGCGAGGGCGGCTGGTCCTCCCTTCGCCCGCCTCGTACCGGTTTGCAGGGGGAGCCGGCGCCCTGCCGTCCTCACTGACCCGCAGCCTCGCGGGTTCCGGTCTCCAGTCTCCGGGGCCCTCGGGGATGAGCCCGCCCTCCTCCCAGGCCTGTTTTGCCGCCACCCCGCGCTCTGGGGACGCGGCCCCCGGGGCTCCATCGGGGACGCGGGCATCCGGAGCAGGCACCGTGGGGGCACACGTGCCGACGAGCACCATCTCTGTGCCCCGGGCTCCCGGAACGACTCGTAAGCGGGTTGTTGTCACACGTGCTCAATTATTTAGGGGACGGTTTAGCTGGACTTGTTCAAAGGACGTGCGATCTGTTACGTGGCCACCACCGGCTGCGATGTTCCCTCCGTCCCCCGAGTGCTTTCGGCTGCTGACAAAATGAGGTGAAATAACTCTCTGTTCCCTGTTGATAATGTTGTGGGGACGCAGAATCGACGCTTTTAAATATTTCGGCTGTACCCCCCGGCGGCGGGCAGACTCGCGACCTGGCCGTCAACCCTAAGACAAGTGGGCTGGGGGCTCCCCCGCTGGGGCCCGGATCCTCTGAGCCAGTGCGGGAGGGGCGGGGGCTCGGCCCGCTGCCCGGGGTCCTGTCTGTAATGCAGGGAGGGCACCTCCGTGGGGCGTGGAGGTCAGCCGCGTGCGGCGCAGTCTGGCCACCGCAGGCGCGTGTCCTCTGCACTCCGGTCGGGAGCTGGGAGCCCACCCCACCCGCTGCACCGCCACCGACCAGGCAAGAGACAGAAGGTGGCTACGTGTCGAGCGTGGTTTTTCCAGAGGCTCCGTCCGCCCCGGATTACGCCCGAGCCGGTTCGACATCCCCCGACCGAAGGCCTCGGCCGCCGCTGCGTCTCCTCCGTCACCGTCAATTCCGTCCTCGTGTCCCGTGACCCGGGTGCTTCTGCCCAATCTGGACGAGCAGCAGCCACCACCGGCTCCTGTCCCGTCAGGGGCACCATGGTGTCCGTCTCCCTCTGGCTCTTCCCGTGCCTCACGCCCCTTCTCGTTGTGCCTCGGAACCCTCGTGTCACCTCTTGCGCTCTGCCCACCGCTGCGCCACCCGTCCTGCCCCCGCTCTGCCGGGAAGAGGCCGAGGGGAGGGAGCCGGCCTGCCGCTCTGGAGCCCCGAGTCCTGTGACAGGAAGGCGGGAGAGCGCGTGGTTCTGGAAGGGGGTGGGCGTGCAGGGTCGCGGCCCCCGCACTGGGGCGGGTGAGTCAGAGGGGGCGACCAGCCCGGACACATCTCCACAGTCTGATGGCAGCTCCCACACGCGCACGTGGACGTCACACGTGTAGCTCACGCCCGCCGTGTCCGGCTTGTGCCCACGACTGATGGTGCTCCCGCCAGGCCGTGGGCGACACTCACCGGCCACACCTTCACTTCGGACGTCACTGTCACCTGCTCAGCTGTTGGAGAAAGCCACGCGATCACGCAGCGCCAACGACAGGCCACGTTGATCGCCGTGGTCCCCCCCGCCCCGCGACGGCTGACCCTCCCCACCACCCGCAGCGCCCCCCACACACACCGGCCCTCCAGCAGGAGGGTCTCTCGACCTTGGCAGTGCCCGCTGCCCTCACCCCTACCGTCCTGGCTGCACACCCATCCCCTCACCTGGTCGCGTAGCCCCTTCGCTGCGGGTCCCTGCACGCTCCCCAGCAACGTAAACGTGCCCGAGCTTCTCTCATCGGGGGGAAAACTAGGCTGGTGGACACACAGGTGACGACGAGGCGTCTTTGCCCCAGGGGAGCCCTCCGTGTGCTCCCCCTGCCAGATGGGCCGTGCCGGGCTGTGCTCACCCCTCTCGTGGCCCAGAGTCCCAGGCCTGCCTGTCCCCTCTCCCACCGCCCGCGGTCACTCGTCTTGCCCACCTGGCCTGCACGATGCTAGCCTGGTGGCTACTGGTACTGCTTTGTCCTCTGTGCGGATGCTGGCGCCGATCGCCACCCCTCCTCTTTGAAAGCAGCGGGGACCAGGGGAGGGGTCCCACGCTCTGCGCTCTGACCCACGTAAACTTTACCTGGCACGTATGGATTTAAAGTAATTCACGGTGTGCGCATTTTGTAGGTACGATTCCTGTGCACTACTTGTGTGTGGAATGTGAGACAGATTCAGGGGGTGAAGGCTTGAGCGGATCCCAGACGGAGAAAAGAAGCCCAGATAATCCCACCGCTCAGGAGAGAAAAGGCTTCCCGTTGTAACTGTGAACGAGCATTTGCACTCATGTTTCTAGTATAAATGGCTAAGAAAAGCTACGAGTGTAGTTTTAAATCTTCAACAGCGATGAATTGGTAAGAGTGATAAGTGTGATTTCATAACAATAATAGGAAATCTCATTTTTATATTAGCCAGATCAAGAAAATGGGATAGAATACGTTTAAGGCATTAAGTTATGATGAAACATTTTGCTTACAGGGGGGACTGGGTTACTCGCTGGTTAAATTAGTGCATCTGGGACGCCTGGGTGGCTTAGGCGGTTGAGCATCTGACTCTTGATCGCAGCTCAGGTCCTGATCTCCCAGTTCGTGAGTTTGAGCCCCACATCAGGCTCTGCGCTGACAGTGAGGAACCTGCCTGGGATTCTCTCTCTCTCCCTGCTCCTCCCCCTCTCTCTGTCTCTCAAAATAAGTAAATAAACATTTAAAAAATTAGTCAGTGGGGGCGCCTGGGTGGTTCAGCCCGGTGAGCGTCTGACTTCGGCTCAGGTCACCATCTCCCAGTCTGTGAGTTCGAGCCCCACATTGGGCTCTGTGCTTTCAGCTCAGAGCCTGGAGTCTGCTTCGGATTCTGTGTCTCCCTCTCTCTCTGCCCCTACCCCGCTCGTGCTCTGTCTCTGTCTCTCAAAAATAAATAAACATTAAAAAATAAAAAAAAAATTAGTGTACTTAGTGTACTTATAACAAGACCTGGTAAAGTCTGGGCCTGTGCAGGTGTTAGCTGCCATTGCTATTATGAGACTAGTAATATTTATTCTTTACATTGTTACTTGCTAAGTGGATCAAAACGAATCCAATGAATTAGAATGAACTACACTTAGGAAAACTAAATCAGTAGAAGCAGAAAAGCAAATGAAATGCCAGATGGAAAGCATACTGAAACTGTATTCGGATGATTTCTGGATGTCGTTGGCCTCCTAGGACCCCGGGACCTCTCCTCACCTGTCGTGCCCGCTCGTCACTGAGGTTCCGGCAAGAAAGGCAGAGGCGAGGAAGCCTGAGCTGCACAGGTGTGGTGGGATCACTTAGGGTTTCTGTGCTTCGGAGAAAACGGTCTCACTGAAGGGCAGGATGGAAACACAGAGGTCACGTCTCACCCGGGAGGCATTCCACAGGTGGGTGACATCAGGCTGGAGCTGTCCCAGCCCCGACCTGACCCGGGTCCCGATTAGTGGACGTGACAATCCCCCACCCTACGGAGGAAAGAGCATTCCCTCTGCAGAATCATGCACTCTGTGTGTGACACATACTATACACGTAACACCCAGGATACTCTTTTTTCTCGGGAGACAAATGGGGAAAAGGCCATTGTGACCAACAGGTGAGAGAGAGAAGCGCCCGAAACGCCAGGGATGACCAGGTGCTGAGGTCAGCCAATGAGGCGTGGACGACAGTATTTATAAATATGCTGAAGAAAATACAGGGAGATTGTAGTAACATGGAAAAAATACGCATAATTTCAGCATAGAGTTAGACTTTAATAAAATCCTCAAACGTTGCCTGAGTTGTTCATATTAGCCACTCTGGCATGAGGTGGTATCTCATTGTGGTTTTGATTTTCAGTTCTCTGACGATGAGCGATGTTGAGCTTTTCATGTGTCGGTCGGCCATCTGGATATCTTCTTTGGAGAAGTGTCTATTCATGTCTTTTGCCCATTTCTTCACTGGATTATTTGTTTTTTGGGTGTTGAGTTTGGTAAGTTCTTTATAGATTTTTGGATACTAACCCTTAATCTGATATGTCGTTTGCACACATCTTCTCCCATTCCAGTGGTTGCCTTTTAGTTTTGCTGATTGTTTCCTTCTCTGTGCAGAAGCTTTTTATCTTGATGAGGTCCCAGTAGTTCATTTTTGCTTTGGTTTCCTTTGCCTCTGGAGACGCATTGAGTAAGAAGTTGCTGGGGCTGAGGTCAGAGAGGTTTTTGCTTGCTTTCTCCTCGAGGATTTTGATGGCTTCCTGTCTTGTATTTAGGGCTTTCATCCATTTTGAGTTTATTTTTGTGTCTGGTGTAAGAAAGCGGTCCAGGTTCATTCTTCTGCATGTCCCTGTCCAGTGACATGGCCCCTGCTTGTTTGGGACAAGAACCCTGGTGGTTGAGGCCTGCAAAAACCCAGCTCCACTGTGACTGGATGATGGGAAAGCATTTCCTGGGGGCTGGTGTGGGGCGGGGAGGGGTAACCTGCCTGTTTTCCTCCCAACCCGGAGGCAGGCAGGTGCAGGCTGCTGTGCTCAGTGGCATCATGTCCACGGTAGGTACCACGACAAAGGTGCCAGAAGAGAGCACGTGAACACCTGTTCCCTCCACGGTGTCCCCTCTTCCCCCAAAGGGAGGGTGTGGTCCCTTTTGGGGGTTTTCGGGCAGACTTTGCAGAGCCAGAAGGAGCCTGTGGGGTCCAAGCTGCTCCCAAGGTCATGACAGGCGTCCAGATGAGCTCTTGGGGCTGGGTGCCTGGTGCACCAGCCCATCCCGAAACACCTGCCGTCTGCAGTCCCCGTGGTTCCTCCCAGCACCCCTTTCCACCCTCAGGAGCGCCCCGTACAGGATGAGCCAGTGGCCTTCCGCCTGGGCCCCTCGCGGCTGAAGGTCCTGACACCTTGGAGTTTCCCAAGGTTCTTGTGGGGTTTCGGACGTGGCCAGAGAAACCCAACCAAGACGCCTTCTTGCTCTAAAGTCCTGGCGGGGCTGGTGGACGCTCCCGCAGCAGGTGCCTCCCGGGGGCGGCAAGGGATGCCGAGGACAAGCGGGACCTTGGAACGGGCGCCTCTGGCTGAAGGTCCGCTGGAGCTCGTGCTGGGTTGACGTGGGATTGCGTGGTCTCGACCCCACGCAAGATGACACGGGGCCTCCGCTCCCTCCGCGGTGACCCGCAGACCCTAGAGGCCTGGCGGGGGCCGGCCTTGCTGCGGCAGCAGGGAGGGCGGGGCTAGGAGGGCTCTCAGCGAACCGACAACGAGTAGGTCTGCAAATCTTTCTTCAGCACGGTGAGAACGCTCCGTCACGCGTGCGCAGTGGGTGAGGACGCGCCCCCACACGCGTGCGCAGTGGGTGAGACCGTGCCCTACACGCGTGCGCAGTGGGTGAGACCGTGCCCTGCACGCGCATGCTCGGTGTGGTGAGAACCAACAACTTGTGTGCGGGTGAGTCCGCTTTTCTCTGAAAACTACCGAAACGGTCAGTATTTTTCCCGGGGACCTTGTCAAACGAAAGTGAATAAGTAAATTAGAAAAGAGCACAGGCTCGGCCGACCCTCATTTATTAACCAAGAAACAGCCTCTGTCTCCAGGAGCAGAGCCTCGTGGGCTGAGATCAGAGCAGGGAGCTCAGGTCGCCCGCTGCTTCCTGGAAACAATATGCTTTGAAACAAGGCATCTGCCTTTCCAGCTACAATGGGAAGGCTTGCATTATTAAAACCTGCTTAATAATTTAGTCTGAAATAAATTTGCAACACAGAGGAAAGTGCCCCGTGCACCAGCGCAGTAATGAAATGCTGCTGAATTTGAGTTTGGGGGTGTGTGTGTGTGTGTGTGTGGACGTCCACGCAACCTGATGCCTTGGTGGTCACTGAGCAGGGACTGGAGATGAATGCCAAAGCCAGTGGCCCGGACACGTCTCCTGGACCCCACGGAGTAGAGACTGTATGAGCTGTGTCCCTGCATGTCCTCCAGGCTGTCTGCAGGGATTTCCTCCACCCAGCACCCACTACGCAGGCTGTCACAGGGCATTGGCTTAGTGCCCTGCCTGGACAGGGCCTGCCCTGGGATTCTGTCTCCCTGCGCACCACCCAGTTCTGAGACCTGGGGGGTCCTCCGTACCCCCTACCCGCATAGCAGCCCAGAGCTGGTGATGGCAGCCCTTTCTGGGAGAGGATCCTGGGCCCAGATCGGAGAAGGGAGCCCAGGTCGCCCAGAGTTTTCTAGAAACATCCCTGTTGGGGTTTTGTGCAGCCCGGATCACAGCCGCCCCCACTGGTCCGAGTGACCTGTCTGTCCTCCACGGGCTGCTCCTGTTGTTTCCCAGAAGCCTCTCTTTTCAGACAGTGGTGCCTATGCAGTGCACTCAGGCTTCCTGTGACTCTGCCCTTGGCCCCCAGCCCTGGACACCCTGCCAACCACGCACACGGCTCTGTTCTGCCTCCCTCAAGAGACTCCCAGATCTGAATGGCTGGCCTAGACTCCCCGTTCCTGAATGTCACCTGAACGGAAGCGCAGGGCGTTCAGCGTCCTGTCCTCCACTTTTCTCAGATGTCCTGCCAGGAAAGGAAGGCTGATTTCCCCGCGGTCTTGAGCCCTGGTGTGTGCGTGTAGGTCCAGGGCTGGGAGACAGGCCTGCCACTGCAGGCTTGCTGGCCTGGCCGTGACCATGATAGGCTCCTGAGCCTGGAAGCTGAACTGTGACCCTGTGCTGCGTCAGTTTCTCATCGGTCCTCTGCTTCAGGGAGCCTGCCAGGAGAGGTGGGGTATGGGTCCAGGTGAGGGTCTAGGTGAGGGCCCAGGAGTGGGTCCAGGTGTGAGTCAGCGTGGGTCCAGGCGTGGGTCTGGGTGTGAGCCCAGGTGTGGGTCCAGGTGTGGGGGGAGGCGCTGAGCTCCCTGTGTATCTGGGCGGCCAGCACGGCTCGGCAGGGACCGTGCTCTTCGAATGATGCAGGTGGCGATTCTGTCGTTCCCCCCAAGTCCGGCCCAGGGGAAGGGGTGATTTGTTTTTTCCAGCTCTAAGCAGCAACTTCCAAGTGGTGACTCTGGGACAGGTTTTCTTCCATTTTAAGGCTCAGCCAGTCCCCAGTGTCTTTGAGATCCTCTGCTGGGTCCCTTCCATCTGCGAGGATGCCCCGCAAACAGCAGGGATTGGGGCTCCCTCCCGAGCAGCTTGGGGCCCAGCCACTGTGGGTGAGGACTGGAGTCATAGGTTAATGAGGAAAATCTGGAGCCCACGGAAGCGGACTTGGGAATGGTGGCAAACCTCCTGACGGCAGTTCCACAGAGTGGCCCGGTGGGAACCTGAGCAGAGACCCGCAGGGCCCCCCGCAGACAGCCCAGGGCAGACAGCTGCTGTGTCTCACATGGTGAGGGCTGACGCGCCCCAGGAGGTACCTGTTGGGGTTACAAGGCGTGTCTGCCAGGGGCACACGGGAGGGGAGAGTTGCTTTTCTGTGGGGACCCAGGGAGGAGGTGGCCCGTCTCCCTCCCAGTAATATGGCCAGAGGGCTCCTGGAGGCAGGGCTGAGTGGTGGGGAGCTCCCCTCGGAGGGACGTGAGGTCCTTCCTGGGGCGTCTGGCAGCCAGAGTCCCGCTGGGATAGTTGGAGCTGACCCTGCTGTCCCGCGATCGTCATTGTGACTGCACAAAGCCAGTGGCTCCCGGTACAGGGTAGTGGTGGCAGGGACGACCCGCCGGGCCGCTGGAAGCTGGTGCGTTAGCTCGCCGGGACCTCCACCAGCAACTCGGGGCGGGGCTGCAGGGGGGAGGCGAGGCTCTCAGAGGTGTTTGCTCAGCATCGGGTGGTGAGGTTGGAACCAGGGAGCCTCAGGTCCTGGGGGCTGTGCGGGAGGGGGCCTTGGTCCCAACAGCCAGCGTGAGACACGCAGCAGGTGTGTGACCACAGGTGCACAGCTGTCGGAGGGCCCGACCGGGCTGCAGACGAGAGACGGTCGGCCTCCGAGCCTCCCAGCTCCACCTGGACAAGTAAACGGGGAATTCTGGAGGGTCGGGGGGGCCATCCTGGTGTCCGAACAATCAGAGAACCTGCCCGGGACGGAACGGTGTGTCTGCAAGGATGGGGCGAGTCCTCCGAGGAGGGTGTGGTCCTGTAGCCTGTCCGGGGCAGAGGGCACACTGGATGGGGAGAGGGAAGCGGCGGGCACAGTCAGTGCCCGGATCCACTGGGTGTCTGGGGAGATACAGAGGCCTTGTACCCACGTGTGCATGCGCAGGGCTTGAGGTTCTTCAGTGGCAGAGGGGAGCCAAGGAGGGATTTCCACCGGGGAGAATCATGGCCAGACGGGTATCCCGGGGCGGATTGAGTATCTTGTGAACATCAGGTCAGAGCAGAGCCAGAGAGCAGGACTGCAGGGGGAGACAGCGGCAACCACGAGCTCGTGCGGGAAGTGGGGTGACCAGGGCAGGGGAGTCTGCAGGCTGGACGTGAGGATGGGGGGAAGAGGGGGCGGGGGCTGGGGGTTCTGTCTCGGACAACGGGACGGATGGAGATCGTGTCGGTGACCTGGGGGGTGCAGGGAAGGGGGGGCTTCGTACGTGACGTGTGTCAGACGCTTGGCGGGAAGAAGATGAGACGATCTCGAGCGAAGGGCGGAGCCCCGGTGGGCTCTGTGGACACCACCAGCAGGAGGACTTCCTGGTTTCCAGCCGCCGTGTGACGCGCACGTAAGTGTTACAAACACAGGCTGTGCCACGTCTTGTTCATCCGTTCACCGGTTAATGGCCGGCTGGCCGTTCCCGTCTTTCGGCCGCTGTGCATAATGCTGCTGTGAACACGGCCGTGAAGTTGTTTGAGCACAAGGGACCGTTATTCAGCCGTAAATAAGAACGACGCTCGGGACACCTGCCACCACACGGCAAACCTGGAAAAACGCTCGGGGCGTGAAGACAGTCACAAGGGCACGCGCGCGTGCGATTCTGTTCCTGTGAAATGTCCGGAACGGGCAAACTCGAGGCGACAGGAGCCGATTCGTGGTCACCAGGGGCTGGGGGCGGGCAGCGGGGGTGACCCCACTGTGCCCGGGCTTCCCCTTCGGGGAGACGGAATGTTGAGGAACTAGACGGCGGTGACGTTGGCCCCAAACGGCGGACGTACCAAGTGTCGCTGATGGTGTGTGTGTTTCACACAACGAGAGCAATCGTGCTGCGGGTCCTGGTTCCTGTGTGTGTGTGTCGGGGGGGGGGGGGGTGGGGCGCTCACGCTGCAGTTGGTTCTGGTGAGTTTGGGTTTTAGGAACGTGCTTCTGGGCACATCACAGACGTGACGGGGGCGCGGGTCCCACCCCCACTCTTTACAGAGGCCAGTGTCTGTCTGGGAGCAGGACAGGTCACGTTCAGTTACCCCTGACTCCAGGAAGCCCCCCTCCCGGCGCGGGCAGGCCGGTATCCAGAGTGACGTGTTGAAACGGGAGCCAGGGGCGCGGGGGGCCGGCCCGCACGCGAGCATCAGGACGCTCAGACTCGCCAGGGGGATGTGACGTTTCCGGGGGCGAAGATCTACCCGTGAGTGTCCTGTGTGTGGACGGACAGCATGGAACGCCGGGGCTCGCGGACACAGAGCCAAAGCGCGTTATTCAGCCCATTAACTGCCAACCCCGCACGAGGCGGGAAGGGTGGCTGGGTTTTGGGATGCTCAGAGGCGGCTGCCAGCAGAGCGGGCTGTCCGGCCCGGCTGAGGGAGTCACTGCTGGCGCCTCGGCTGGGGGCCCGCGAGGTCCCTCCCCTGGCCCTGCTCTCACTTGTGCCCCCGCGTCGAGGTCGCTGCTTCCAGAACCATCCTCCTCTGACAGCCCGCTCCCCTCCTCCCTTCAGTAGACGGGCCCCTCCCACACCCTCGCTGCAGCCTGTTCCTCCTCCTGTCCCTGGATATTTCCAGAACAACGACGTAGGTGCTGCTCACCCCCAGTGTGGTCCTGGCAGTGTTGGGCTCTGGGGACACGGGGACACGCACGGGTCACTCACAAGGCAATCCCGCTTGTACCCGGCATCTGCCCTCTGTCCCTGGCATCACTCTGCCCGCTGATTCCGCAAACCCTTGCTCTCCTCACAGACCTTGACCCGAAGGGCCCTGTCCTCATGCCGCCACGCACCCTGCCGTGGCCTCCACGAGCCCTGCCGTGGCCTCCACGAGCCCTGCCGTGGCCCCCGAGTGCACATCCTGGACCATGGTCGATCTTGAGCAACTTCAGTTGAGATTTGCGCGGTGAGTTTGGTCTTTTCATCCATAATCGCAAGGCCCACGTCTGCAGTCACTCACCTCAAATACAACAGACCCGGCATCTTCCCACGGTAGAGGCGTGAACCTCAGCCGACCTTCTAGAAGTTTCCGGCTGATCTCCCACGGACACCAACATGCTCCGAACGTGACCTTGGGGTTTTCTCCCTGAGCAAGGCCATGCCCAGCACCGTCCCCCACCTTTGTCCTGCCCACCGGGAGGCCTCGGGCGGGTGTTCCCCAGTTGTCACCTCTTCTTGGTGTGGATCTCACCCTTTCTTCTGGGAGGAGAAGGAGGAGGAGAGAGAGGAAGATGCGTCCTGTGCTAGTGACGTGTCAGGTGACACCGGGGCACTTCACCGGCAGGGTGTCCCCCTTGACAGATGGGGCCCCGAGGCTGACGCCCCAGCCCCACCTTCAGCCCCCTGGCACGGATCCACATTTGGCCTCGCGTGGGGTCTGGTGAGCTCAGCGCCTGGTAATCGGCAATCGGTTACCCACCGTGTTCGTTTGCTAAGCTGCTGTAAAACTACCACAGACGCAGTGGTGAAGGGAGCAAGAAGCAAGACGCATTATCTCCGGGGGTCAGAGGTCCAAGCTGGGTCCCTCTGGGCTCAGGTCTCGGTGTGGGGGGGTGGGGGGGCGTCTGTCCAGAGGCTCCTGTCTGCAGCTTCTCGGCCCTTCCTCCCCTCCTCCGCCCTCGGAGCCGGCCGCCTCCACCCTGGCCCTGCCGGGTGGTCCTCCTCACGAAAGGACCTCATTGGCCTTTGCCCTGTAACCTCGCACTTTCAGAGGCTCTGGTGGGAGGGGCACATCCTGGGCTCTTCTACCGACTAGTTCAGCCCAGCTCCGACAGGTGGGCGAGTTACGAAAAACAACTTTTTTGACGATGTCGTTAGAAATTGTTCCAGTGACGTAGACCCGTGGAGTCCAGGCGGGCAAGTGGAGGGTAATTCACGTTACAGACAGACACGGGACGGGCACAGTCGTGACTTTGCAATATGAAGATGTATTCAATAATTTTGTTTTGTAAATTTAATCATTTCATAAAACACCAAAATCCCCTTCGGCCACTGTCCACAGCACCCTCGTTCCCTTCGCCCACAGAGAACCTAACCATGAGGGTCTGTGCCGCTGCCCCCACCGCCCCCCCCCCCCCCGACTCCGCTCACGGAGCTGCTTGTTACACCCGCGAGTCCCTGAGCTTCAGACAGAGACCGTAGATTCGAGCACAACCCGTGTCTGATGTCCCCCACGGGCACCCAGCCCCCGTCCTGCTTCCTGTCCTGCCCGTGGAAGGCCGGCCGTCTTCCCAGCCACCCGAGGACCACGTCCTGCTCTTAACCCCCACGCATAAGCCGTGCCGCCCCCCACCTGCACACTGGCGATGCCCTGCGGGGACCTGAGTGCCAGAGCCTGGCTCTGCACAGGGTCCAGCACCTGTACATCCCTCTCTTAACTCCCTGACACGTGTTCGTCAGTACTTACGGAGCACAGGGTGGTCGGGGCACTGGGGTGTGCAGAGGGAGCAGACCCTGTGTTCGCAGGGATGTCAGGGGGCCTCCCAGAGAAGGTGACGTTTGTGTCTTCAAATGTTTGTGTCAGGAGGTGGGCGTCAGCATCCCAGGCAGAGGCTTGGTCTGGGCAAAGGCCCTGGGGCGGGACTTGCCTGGTGAGAACAGAAGGGAGAGAATGAGAGACACAAGGTCAGATCTCGCAAGACCCTGCAGGTGAGAGACATTCCCTCGCCTGGGGGCGGGGGTGGGGGGCGGAGGAGGAGGGGTCTGGGTTTCTCGTGACAGGCCCTCTCCCCTGTGTCGTGGAGCCGGGAAGCCCAGACCTTGGAGACGGCCCTGGGGTGAAGGCGCTGGAAACAGTCAGTGCCTGGATTCTGGGTGTTCCTGGAGGCTGAGCCTGGTTTCCCGGTGGACTGGATGTGGGGGAGAGCGGGGGTCCCACGAGACACTGGGACTCTTGGCCCCACCTCTCACTGAAATGGGATTTCTCTCCTGCTCGTCTCTGTCCTGGGGGCGGCGCTGAGGCTCGCACCCAGCTGACTGTAAGAAGCTGTGGCACGTGGCCAGGCTCTGACCTTCCCCGGGCCCCTGGGAACCGGAGTCCGGTGGTTTGGGTCCCTTTTCTGCGCATGGCCTCCCTTTCCTGGTGTCGGGGAAGCGCCAGCAGTGGGATTTGGTGGGGACACCGCAGGCTGTCCCCTCGTGGGGCGGGGACGGTGAGCCCGCATCAGAACTCGGGTGGTGGATCGCCGACGACACTCCCGGGCGCGTCGAGTTCGCGGCGCGGTGCCCTGCTGTCCGCCGTCAGGCATCTGGGGCCGAGGCCCAGCCCTGAGCGGTGCGGCCTGGCAGGGAGGGGGGCTGGTCAGCACCGAGCTTCCCTCGGACCCCGCGGACCCCACTGCTCGTAGGTTTCACGCACAATTAAACTCTGTTAAGACGTCGCTGCCTTTATGGACACTTTAATTATTCGCTCCTCGTGTTGGAAAGGCACAGACATTTGATCGCTGTGTGCGCGGGTCACAGACGTGAGCAGGAGGTGTGTGCGGCTGGGCAGGACCCCTCTTGTTTGTTTCGTCTGACGATTAAAGACCAATTAAGTAAGACGGCTCCTCGAGGAGCCTCTTGCCCGCAGCTCCCCTCATCGAGCGAGGAAACAAAGCCGAGCAAACTCCTTCCACGGGATCCGGGCGTGGCTGAGCTCTGCCCCGGGTGCACGAGCAGACGTGTCCAGCCCGCCAGTCCCACCAGCGTCCCCTGGGGCCGCGTGATCTGGGCTAAGCCCGCAATCAGTGCCTGGCCTTCTGTGCGCCGTTCCTTTCCGTGAGGCTTCCCTCAAGCCTTCTGCGGTGGAAACCCACGCACGCGTTCGCGGAAATGACCCGTACTCACCGTAAAAACACCGCATCACAGAAATGGGCATAGAGAAAAGTTAAACTCTCGGCCGTCCTCTGGGGAGAAAACCGCGGAAGACCACGGGGCGCGTGCACTCTTCCAGATGCATTGAGTGTGCAAACACACACACACATGCGGGTGACCTGCGTGTGCTTAGTGGCGTAAAGAAGGCGACCACGCTCAGCAGACTGAGCCCCCAGGCGCCCATCTTGGCTTTATTTCGACTGCTGTTACCTGCCAGGAATTCTACCGACTTATGTCCTGTTTTCCACCTGTCGTTTCCTTCCCTTTCTTCTTTTGTTTCCTTCGCTCACGTGTCCCATCTGACCGTGTTAGCGGGGGTGCAGGTGCGGAGGACCATCTCCCGTTGAGTTTCTACCTTATCGGTTTTCGGGTTGTTCCTCTACAAAGACAGTTGGTCCAGCAGATTCCTGCTCCTTCCCCGGTTGTTGTGAATATACGTTCTCTTTTTCTTTGCTTTGCTTAGTTTACGTTTTAGGTTTCGAGACAAACGTAACACCTGGATGTATCAGGCCACCCTTACTCCCCGTGTGGCTGGTGACTTCCCTGGATTTGTTGATTTTATTTGGGAATTTGAGAGTTTGACCATTTGTGTTTTCTGTTCTCCTCACACGTAAGCGGGTTTCTACGTTGAAGCCCTCCCCCTGCTGCCTTCTGGGGTCGCATCGGGGCTTTGTGGCGCCAGCCTGGCCACTCCCTGCAGCCCGTGGGCCCTTCCGTCTGGAGCTCGGGGAGGCCCCGCGCCGCGGCCCTCGTGACCTTGTCCCCCAGCCACAGCCTCCACCCACTGACCACACGCACTGTTGCAGGCTTCAGAGATCACACTTTCCTGAGACAACTCACACGTTCACTGGCTTCTTTTTCGGTGAGTTTTCCTGGTCTCAGCCTCTCCTCGTATGTTCTTACGGGTCCGGCCGTCCTTGTGTTAAGTCCGTCCGTCCTTGCTTCCGTCGGTTACCGTTTCGGTGTCCTGGTGTGGCACTCGTGGACAGTGTGCGTTCCTCGTGGGCCCCAGCTGCCCTTGGCGTTTCGGGGCAAGGTCAGAGGGCACCTTCTGGATCAGTCCCTGGAGTCTGGACATCGGCGGGGACACGACCCGCGAGGCAGCGACTACTCCCGACGCTCTCGGTTTCTGCCCTCGTGTCTCCCCCGCAGACTCCTGATGGGCCCCTTCCTCAAGGAGGGGACACGGGACAGGGGACGGGCAGCCAAGGCCCCCTGCTGCTGCCCTGCTGGGACGACAGAGCCCTGGCTGGATTCGTGGTGGATGAAACCCCATGGCTGGCTCTGAAGTCCTTCTTGGACCAGGAGCACACACACCCCCTCCAAGTCAGCACGAAAATGCAGCTGCAGTGAAAGAACAGATGGAAAATACAAACAGGGGAAGCAAACAGAAAAGGGGGTCAACCTCACGGAGGGTGGCAGGGGCACCTGGAGGCTCGGGTCCTTGAGTGTCTGACTCTTGATCTCACAGTTCATGGGGTCGAGCCCCGTGTTGGGCTCTGTGCTGACAGCACGGAGCCTGCTTGGGATTCTCTCTCTTTCGCTGCCCCTCCCCCGCTCTCTCTTTCTCTCAAAAATAAACAAATAAACCTAAGAAAAGGGTCAACATCAGGATTAATAAACAATCCTAACAAGAGTCATCAGATCTCTGTGGAATTGGAAATCCTGGAATATCAGAAAATCCAGGGTTGACGAGGGACCAGCCTCTTAATTTGCAGAAAGCCTCTACGCATGAGAGGCCCCGCAAGGGACCCAGAGGCCAATCTGGCTTTATTTTAAAAAAATTATTTTTTTTAACGTTTTATTTATTTTTGAGACAGGGAGAGACAGAGCATGAACAGGGGAGGGTCAGAGAGAGGGAGACACAGAATCTGAAACAGGCTCCAGGCTCTGAGCGGTCAGCACAGAGCCCGACGCGGGGCTCGAACTCACAGACCTCGAGATCATGACCCGAGCCGAAGTCGGATGCTTAACCGATTGAGCCACCTGGGCACCCCTCAATCCGGCTTTAGAAGCCCTGCCTCCCCTCCTCTCTCACCCCTGCCCGGCTCTGAGCCTGTAGACGCTGCCTTAGCTGGTGTGCTTCCCCAGCCTGGGAGGACCCTGCTCCCCCTGCTGGGTGCACCTCCTGTCGGGGGCTGCTCCCATCACGCTGTGCTGGGCTCTTCATCAAGAACGTGCCCTGGCGTCAGTGCCTGGCCGCCGATCTGTTCCTCTCTTTGACAATTTTGGCAATTAGCATTTCCTCCCCCAATGGCCCATTTCAACCAGATGGTCCGTATTTTGGTCTATAAATGGAGATACCTCCCTCCCGTGCCCGTGGATTCCGCCCGTCTTCTCTCCGCCCGGCACCCTGCTCGACGCTGGGACCGACCGTCTTCCCAGAGAAGATTCCGGGACGCCGCCATCGCTGCTCCCGAGCTGTGACTTCTGCTTTCCTCTGAGTATTCCTTGGTGTCTTCCTCATTTCCTAGATTCGATGCTCCTTGTGTATCCTTGTGGTTATTTAAAATTATTTTTAATGTTTATTTATTTTTGAGAGAGACAACACAAGTGGGGGAGAGGCAGAGAGAGAGGGAGGCACAGAATCCAAAGCAGGCTCCAGGCTCCGAGCTGTCAGCACAGAGCCTGAAGCGGGGCTCGAACCCACAAACCGCGAGATCGTGACCTGAGCCAAAGTCGGGTGCCCAACCGACTGAGCCACCCAGGCGGCCCTCCTTGTGGTTATTTTTAAACAGAACTAGTTATGGAAGCAGCGAAATCTGGCCTGCCTGGAGCTTCCCCCCCAAAGCCCTCGGGGGAATTATTTTCTTAGCAAATCACGGCTGCAGATTCGATCCCCGCCCCAACCCAGGGCTCAGAGGAAGAGATATATTTTCTTCTCGCCCAGGTTTTTGTCGTTTTCACTTTCAGTTTGTTCATAATGTCCTCTATAGTTATTTTGACATTATCAGGGAACATTTTCCGTGTAATTTCTGATTTTGCAAGTTACTGAACTGTGTCTTGTATACGTGACACGATATATTATCTATTTTTCAAAGTATTTCTAGTGCAATTAAAGCAAATGAATTACTTTTTAATTACATTGTTCTGAACATTTACAATCTCATTTCTGCTTGTTACATCAAACCCAGAAATATATGGGCTACTGTCTCCCATAATCTTGTGTTTGTGTGTGTGTCTCCGTCTTCTTGCATTTATTGGCCTATTAATATTGGAAGTTAAAAATGTTGGTGTTTTGTTTCAGGCATGGCCCTTGTAAGTAGCGAACAGGTACACTTTGTTTTGTTACAGTTGGAGCAGATTTTCTTTCTAATGCGTATTAGGTCATTTACATTTTGAAAGACTGTTTTCACTTGTGAGACACAGCATGTGCTTGGATAGGTACAAAAGGTAACAAGATTGTATCTACACTTTGAAACATTAATCATAAAATTAATACCTGTGCAGGGTATCACCCAGCTTGGAAGCATCTGATCGCTTGAAAACCTGTCTCCCACCACACCGCCAGCTCGGCCCCGGAGTTAATGCGTTCTTGAACCTCTTGCTAACCATTGTCTGGGTTTTCTCCACGGTCCTGCTCCCATCAATCCATCCCTAAACATACTTCCTGACCTTGTCTTCCTTGGGTTTTAAATGGAAGAATTTTGTTTATCATTCTTTGACTTGATCTGTGTGCCCAGCATTATTTTTTTTGAGATCCATTCATGTTGAATAGAATGAAGCGTTTTCACTGTCACATAGCATCTCATCGGTAGGCTTGCTACACTCTGATATTCCGCTGTTGTTGATGGACATTTCGGCTGTTCCAGATTTTGTGCCCACGAAATTAGTGCCCAGCCAGGATGGAATCACAGAGACCAGGTTTACTCTCCGGTCTGAAATCACAGACAAGAGCAAGGAACAGACCTGACATATGGGACAACAGTTTTCCAGACGCTGGGAACCAAAGAGGGGCAATCATCACCGAAGGAAGAGACCTGAGGTGGGTCCCAGACAGCTCAGGCGAAGGCCTGGGGAGGGGTTGGGACAGGGGTCCGGTGGAACCTGGCTGCCCCGAGTGGAGCAAAGGGCCGAGGGTCTGGAGAGACCAACGCACGTGGCTTCCCAGGACACGGCCCCCAGAGAGGTGAGGCGTGCAGAGATATGCAGGGACTTATCAAACTACGAACGTTGGGACAGCCTCCTGACCAGGTGCTAGAAGGTTCTGCTGAGCACGTCGTAAAGCGAAACCCAAAGGATTGAACTTATCCAAGTAGTTCACCTGCACCTCAGACCAATGCTCAGAAATATTTATAGGAACACAAAAATACCTAGCATCCAACACGATAAAACTCATCGTGCCTGGTTTCCAAACAAGGTGCCCAAGCATGTGAAAAAAAATTGAAAAAAAGCACATACAATGAGATGAAAAATCAATCAATAACCAAAACAATTTTTTAAATGTTTATTCGTTTTTGGTTTTTGTTTTTTGAGAGAGACAGAGCGCAAGAGAGGGAGGGGCAGAGAGAGAGAGGGAGACAGAATCTGAAGCAGGCTTCAGGCTCTGAGTTGTCAGCACAGAGCCCAGTAGGGGGCTTGAACCCATGAACCGTGAGATTGTGACTTGAGCCAAAGTCAGATGCTCAACGAACTGAGCCACTGAGGCGCCCCCAAAGCAATGTTTAAAAGGACAAAACTGGAGGGATAGAACTACCTGGTTTCAAGACTTTTATGAACCTCCAGTAACGAAGCTCCATGATGCTGCCTTCAGTATATGCAAATAGGTCAGTGGGACAGAATGGCGTCTCGACATAAAGGTAGAGACGTGGATCCAAGGAGCAGGTGTAGACCTGTACAGAAATAAATAACTGGTGTTAGCCAAAGGTGCAAAGAGAATCCAGTAGATTAAAAACGGTTTTGTCCACGAATGGTGCGTAACCATTGACTACACATCACTGTGCAAAAAAGTGAACTTCCACTCACAGCACGCATCGCATGGGAACATCCACCCAGAATGGGTCACAGACTTCTTAAAGGGGAAATCTGAAACTATAAAACATAGAGATCAACACGGGAGAAGATATTCGTACTTGGGTTGGGCACATATTTCCTAGATGTGAAGCCCAAGCGTGATTGACATAAGAAAGATTCATACAAAAACACTGACTTCTACTGTTGAAATATACCATTAACAGCATGAAAATGTACACGACAGACTGAGAGACGATATTTGCAAATTACCCGCCTCACAGAGAACTCGATTCAGACTATACAAAGAACCCTCAAAAACCGATAAGGAAAGAAGAATGAACCACAAAAAATAGGCAACGAGTGTCCCGGGAATGTCTGTAGACGGCCACTCAGCACAGGGAAGGCGCGCCAGGTCATTAGTCGTTAGGGAAATGTGAAGTAAACCCAGAAAACGCACGTTAGAATTGCTAACACTGAAAGCAGAAGGTGACGGGACCAGTAAGTGAGTCCATCCATTGGATGGAACCCCAGTCGGACGCAGGAAACAACGTGGATGAACCTGAGAGCAATTCCGCCCAGTGGAAGAAGCCAGCCCTGAACAAGTGCTTCCCACGTGGTCCCGTTGACGGGAAACTCGAGGAAACGCAGCCTGATTTCCAGTGCGGGGAGAGGGTCAGCGATCAGCGTGTGCCAGCGCTGGGAGGGGAGCCGCGGCGGGGCGCGTGTAAGGGAGCACCAGGGGGCACTGGGTGTTGGGTGGCAACCAATTTGACAGTAAATTTCATACTAAAACAAAGTAAAATAAAATAAAATCTTAAAAAAATTAAAAAAATGAAGATAATAAAAACAGTAACGAAAAAAGGAGCCCCAGGAAGCGTGTGGGGAGTTTGGATAGGACTCTACCCTCCTCCAGCAGGTGATTTCACAGGAGAGCACAACCTCCCCTTTTGAGTTATGTGCACGTTACGTCGTTTCAGCGACACCTGCAGAAAGCTGGTACAGAATCACGGCTCTCAGGACTCTTGGCTGCACCCCCTCCCCTTCCCCACATCGTCCTCCTGGGAGTGGAGGAGTCGCCTTTTTGCACAATTAAGTTTAATTTCACGTGGCTGCTCTTACAAATTTCCATAAACTTGGTGGTTTAAAACAGCACGAAATTACTCCCCTGCGATCCTGGAGGGCAGAGCAGGTGGGTGGGGCCCTCACGGGTCTCCGCCTTTGGGAGCAAATCCCTGATGCTCTCCAAGCAGCTGTCCGCACAAACGGGCTTTCGGGGACAAGTCCGAGGTGAAGAGGGATGAACACAGAGAACGGTTTCGGAGCCTCAGGCGCGTGTGGCACACGTGTGCACACGTGTGTGAAAGCACAAAGAATTAACGAATCTGAAAGAATTTGCAAGATTATAGGGAACACTTATTTCCCTCCTATTTCTTGGTAAATTTCTCAGCCCTCCTCACCCCCAGGAAGCACATGTAAAACCCCTTACCCCTCTCTGCCCCAGGGGAGGGGACGTGCACAGGGACACGAATGAGCAGGCATTACTGGGGAGTCTCTGGGCGTCATTACTGTCGGGCCATTACTGGTCCCCGAGCAAGAGCTGGGCCCTGCCTGTGGATGGCCAAGACGGACGGCCGTCGCTCTCCCTTCCCCGTGGAAAGCACCGCTGTGGAAGGGCCTAGAGCCTGCCTTCAGCACATGGGCTGGACCCTGAGGTGGGCCAGACGCCCACACGGCTGGGTTGAGGGACCCAGGCTCCGCAGGGGCGGGTGGGTCTGAGCCTGGCGGTAGGAGGAAGCCACACCGTGGCCCCTGCAGGGGGTCCATCCTTGGATCCCGCGGCCTGTGGGCTTATGGGTTGTGTGGGTGGGCTTCCGTGTGGGGGCGGGCCCTGCCCCACGCCCGGTGCTGACAGTGAGCGCGTGGGCGTTGGGCAGGCGGTGGGGGGGGGGGGGTCCTCCGCAGAGAAAAGGTGGGATCACGGGAGGTCTCTCCTCCCTCTGTTCTCTCTTCTTCCAAGTTCTTCATCGTGAGCGCGCACGTTGTCATCAGAGAAAGGGCCACAGCACACCGCACCTCCGGATCCATTCAAGGTGGGTGGACACGGGCGGTGTCCCGAATCCGGCGGTCGTAGAGGCTGCTGGTGTGAACGCGGCCGCACGTATCCCTTTGAGGCAGCGTTTCTGTTTCCTCTGGGTGACTACACAGTAGCGGAGTCATTGGATCTTTGCAGCTGTGGTTTATGTATAAAATATATATGGACTGTCACTCAGCCATGAAAAAAGAATGGAATCTCATCATTTTCAACAACACGGATGGACCCAGAGAGCACCGATGCTGAGAAGGTCAGTCGTCAGAGGAGGACACATACTGCATGACTTCACCCATGTGTGGAGTTTAAGAAAGGAAACAAACGAAGAGGCAAAGAAAAAGCAGGCTTGACCACAGGGGACGGACAGGTGGCTGCCGGGGGGCGGGTGGGCGGGGGCGGGGACAGGTCACGGGATGAAGAGGGCACTTGTCGGGATGCGAGCTGGTGACGTGCTGGGTCACCGTATCGTACTCCTGGAACTAACACGACACCGTGTGTCAGTTCCACTTCCAGAAAGTCAGAAAAAAAGCAAAAGAGAAAAAACGCAACAATTCCTTAACAATCCACACAATCTCTGCAGTTTAAACCACTATTACACAAGTCAACTTGAAAACTAATGGATTTGGGGCGCCTCGCTGGCTCAGTCGGTTAAGCATCCAACTTCGGCTCGGGTCATGATCTCGCAGTTCGTGGGTTTGAGCCCCACGTCGGGCTCTGTGCTGACGGCTCGGATCCTGGAGCCTGCTTCGGATTCTGTTCCTCCCTCTCCGCCCCTCCCCTGCTCGCTCTCAAAAATAAAATAAATATTAAAAAATTTTAAAAATGTATTCCTAGCCACGTTTTATAACTGGGAAATTTGGTGACAAACCATCTAATGTATGTGTGTGTGTGCGTGCGTGTGCCACGTGTGTAAGGAAGTGTGCGTGCGTGTGCCTGTGCACGTGCACGTGTGTGTGTGCATGAAGTTGTGTGATGCAGAGACAGTCCAGGAAATGCTACCCACATGCAGCAAAGGTTGTCAGATTATTTATTTTTCCCAGTAGTTAATGTCCAGCGTAATAAATACACGGTTCCTCTTAGGCCAAATAACATGACAGTCACGTAAGAGGCCAAATGGTAGAAACTATTAATTAGTGACGGGAAGGAGTTTTAAAGGTAACGGAAAGAGTGAGGGTATTGGTGGCACAGAGGACACGTGGCCTGAGTCGCTGATTTATATCAACGCTGTGGGGTTTTCAATTTCCTGTGTGTTTTCATTATCCCCGAAATGGTGGCGAGTGACTGCTTCTCCGTCATCAGGACCCGGACGGAAAAATGGTTTGTCACCAGGCCCCTCCCCCTGGCAGGTGCGCTGTCCTGGGTCACTCAGAAATGCGCCCGGCGGCCGAGCGGCCACCTGGCCTGGACTCCAGGGACGGTGGGCGGCACAATCACAGAGCCTTTCCTCCCGTGGAGGCTTCAATTTAGACACTACACGTTGTCTCCGACTTTCCGTTGTGGTGGCTGGTACTGGGGAGATGAACAGGGTTATGGGGATTCAGTACGTCACCCCCACAGGGGGAGCATCGCCCCCCCCAGCCGTGTGCACACCAAGTGCGGCTCGCATCTCGAGTGGGTCCAGTTCCCTCCCACGAACCTGGGCTTGCTGGATCCACAGAGCACAGCAGTGGCATCGGGACCTCTGAGGCCAGAGCGTGGAAACCGTCCCTGTGTGCGCGGTCCCTCGAGTGCTCGCTCTCAGATCGTCCCACCTCAAAAGCTGGCTGCCAGAGCCCCACGCAGAGGTCCCAGGCCATCCTGCTAGCTGACGGCCCAGCTCAGCAACCTGGGAACGCGCCATCTTGGACGTCCAGCCCAGTGGACACTTGAGAGGACTCCCATCCCAGCTGCCAACATGCACACGTACGTGCAGACACGCACATGCGCACACACCGTGGCTGGGTCTCCAAGCAGGACTCCGGCAAGAACCATCCAGCTGAGCCCTGTCGACCTGCCACATCAATGGAAACAGTAATGCATGGTTGTTGTAAGCCACCAAGTGTCAGGGTGGAAGTTTTTTCCCAGCCAGAGATAACTGGATGGCATCCGACCTGGTCTTGGGTGTCACAGAGGGCTGCTTGGCATCTCTGGCGACATTTCAAAGGCGAGGAGGATTAGGGAGGTGGAGGAGAGGTCTTCCAGGCAGAGGAGCCACCCGTGCAAAGGTCCTGAGGCAGGGAGAAGGTCAGCCTGTGCTTGGAGGGACTGGCAACAGGCCGGAGGCAGTCGGACGCAAGGGAGTGAGGTCACAGTGTAGCGGGATTCTCGCGCAGAGAGCCGTGACATCCAGGCTTTTCTTTCCAGGAAGCAGCTTGATTCCTGCCGGCACCGCTCAGTTGGGTTCGTACCCAAAGAACTGAGCCCAAACTCCACGTGGCGTAGTTTTTCGTGTGTTTTTTACTTCTTTGTCTCCCATATTTTACTTCTTTGCCTCCCAAGCAGTCTGACTGGCCTCCTGTCACGAGGTCGTGAGGGATGCTGTCACATACGCGGGTAGCCAGGTTGCCTGGAGGCTTTTTCTCCTCCCTTGGGGGGGGGGGCCCTCCCACTGCAGAGCAAGGGTGAGGCTGGACGGCCGGGCACCACGGTGTGTGCGCAACCAAGATTGTCCAAAAGCCTCCTCGCAAAGGCGGTAATATGCTCGTTTTTGTGTTTGTTGTTTTAGGATGTTCTGTCCCCCCGTTCCGTGAAGAACAGAGCTGGGTGGAAAGTCGTGGACAGAGTGTGGAGGGTAGCCTGTGGGGACCCGCGGCCTTTCCCACGGCCGTGTGGGCTCCCGCCGGCGGCTGCCCCTCGGGAAGCCCCGGGCAGCTGTGAGCCAGAGCGGCGTGTGGCTTTCCTGAGTGCGCAGGAGCACCTGAGACGCAGGTGTGTGCGTGTGTGCGTGTGCACACGTGGGTGTGCATGTGTGCGTGCGTGTGTGCACACGAGTGCGTGCGGGTGCACGTGCCTGCCCTGGGCTCCTCTGTAAGCCAATAAAGCAGGTCCTGGTAGGAAAGAGAAGCCGCATTCCGAGTATCGGCAGATAGTTTCTCATGATTTCACATGAGAAGGTTGTGCAACTTCAGAAAATAAGCCCTTAAGGCCAGACGTGTGTGTGTGTGTGTGTGACACTGGGGGTGCCGGCTGGCGGCCAGCTCCCAGCATCTCGGGGGACAGGGTGAAGTTGCCGGAGGAAGACGACTGTTTTGCCCTTGGCGGGTACAGGGGGCCCGGTTACAAATCCAACGCAAAATGTCAGATACGATCTCAAGATAAATCTGCTGGGTGTCGACCGAGGGAAAAACCCCCCAGTTTGTAACCGTTGGAATCACCTGGCTTACAGGGCTTTCCTGGGACCAGACGCTGATCCAGAAAGGGCTGGAATTACTTGGCGGTGTTGTTTCCATTCCTTCTACGCTGCCGGAAGTCTCCAGTTGATTATAAATGACCGCGTGTCATTTCTGAAGTGACACCTCATTTCCCAGACAGAAGCAGAGGCCGCCGCCCTTAGTCCCCGCCTCGCGGCTGTCCTGGCGTCGAGAAAAGACTGTCGACACCGGGCTGGCGCTCCAGGCAGGTGGTCGGGAGCCGCGACCCGCTGGGCGCCGTGGGGGCGGAGGCCGTGGGACTCTGCTCGGCAAAACGCTCCCACGCCGTGCGTCCTGTGCCCCAGAGTCAGAGTTGGTGACGACACTTGCCAGAGGACGGGACACTTTCTTATGAATGTGTGGAAGGTGCAGTGGGTTTAATACCGCGCGTCCCGAGCCTCTGGCTGGGGGGTTTTTAGAAGATGCCTCACGCGCAAATATATGCAGGGGGCCCGTGCCGCGGTGAAGTTTCACGGTTGCGCATACAGTAGAGGATAATAAAAGTCGTAAAGTTGGCCCTGAGCGGAGGTTGGAAAGGGAAGAATGAAGCGCTTCCTGCCGTGGGGGGCGGCGCGCCCGTCCTGGGGTTTTCACGCGCGAGCCAAGGGGGGCCGGGAGCCGTGCTGGGCCAGTCCCGCGGAGAGGAAGCTTCTCTGAGCCTGCCGTGCCCCCGAGCAGCCCCAGCCAGCAGCGGCTGCCGATTTACCCCAGAAACACGCGTGGGTCAGACCCCTAAAACCGCACTCGGCAAGGGCCCCGGAAGGAACCGAGGGATCGCCGGCAGGGACGCTGGTGTCTTTCCTGGGCAGATTGGCTTCACGTTGAGTCACCCACACGACAGTTGACGCTGAGCCCTGCGCGTGAAGTACACGGCTCCCGGGCCAGGGGCGTCATTTCTGCCCGACCGCAGACACGCTCACACACGACACACGCCTACCTTTGGCACTGCGGGCAATAACGAATAGCTCGTTAGACGGGTTACAGAATTTATCTTTAAAAAAGAGCTAAAGAGAAGAGAATTTGAGGCCCGGGGTCCTTAGGCTGGGCAGACGGGGGGTGGTGGTGCCACAAAGGCCCTGGAGAGAGGCGGCGGCAGAGACAGACCAGCCCCGGCCCCGGGGCTGCGGGTGGGCCAGGGTGTTCACGGGAGGGTCTGGCAGAGCTGCAGGACAGAAGGAAAAGCTGGAGAAAGAGCACGTGTGACGCGGGGCCAGGAAGAAGCCGGGCTGATTCTCCTGTGGCTCCAAAGCCACCTTCTCAGGAGATAAGAGCAGGGCAGTTATTAGAGAAGGAGGAAGACGAACAAGGAGAAAATGCAAGGGAGAAGGAGGAGGGGGAGGAGCGGGAGGAGGAAAAAGGTAATTCTGATAAGCAGTGGAGAGCCACCGGAAGTTTCTGCGTGGGGACGTTTGCTTCATAAAAGATGGGGCCAAAGAGACCAAATACAACCTCTACGTCAGACGCCATCGGAAGTGGACAGAGCATGAGCCAATGAATTTTCTGGCACCGCTCGTGAGATGAACACAGACAGTGATGACTGACGGGTGGGGCACAACCAGGGGGGACGATGGGGTTTCCACGTAGAGCCCAGTGGAGGCCCTGACCTGAGGAGATGGACCTGAGAGTCGGGGAGACCAAGGCAGATAGAGTCCTAGGACGGAGTGTGCTGGGGCCCCCCAGGAGAAGGAAGGGCGGGCGTTGACCTGCAGGGCCGTCCACCCCCCCCCCGCCCCGACAGTAGCCGTGTGAGTCCCAGTCAGCACCTGCAGCTCAGCCAGGTGCCCAAAGCCAGGAAAGGGACTACCTGGCCTGGAGCCCACAGATGACCGCGAACTGTGCCTGTCCCACCTGCCAGACCACAAAGCAGCCGACCAACCCCAGCCTCACGGGCCGTGGGCACAGCGTTCACAAGGGCCTGCCCTCGTGGTGGGAAGAGCCCACACGTCGAACGGTGCTTTGTTCTGCTCAACAAATCCTAAAAGCAAGACCCAAAAGGACAGAGCTGTTTCCAAGAAACTTAACTGCGCTCCAGAACAAAGCTTGGTGGTATTTTTAGGAAGCCAAAAATATCCATTACCCAACAAGGAAAACTCTACAATGTCTGGTAGCCAGTAAAAGATAAATGGGCATATGCAGGGAAATATGATTCATAAGGAGAAAAATAAACTAATTGGAAATTATTCCCCAAAGACACAGATGTTAGAATTAGAAGAAAAGGACATAAAAGGTCATTTTGTGATGAGAGAGGGGGTTAAAGCATCAAGAGAATGTAACACTCTCTTTTTTTAAAAATTTTTAAATATTTATTCATTTTTGAGAGAGAGAGAGAGAGAGAGACAAAGACAGAGTGCAAGCTGGGGAGGGGCAGAGAGAGACGGAGACACAGAATCCGAAGCAGGCTCCAGGCTCCGAGCTGTCAGCACAGAGCCCGACGCGGGGCCCGAAGCCATGAACCGTGAGATCATGACCTGAGCCGAAGTCAGACACTCAACCGACTGAGGCCCCCAGGCCCCCTGAGAACGTAACACTCTTAAACCTTTATGCACCCAACAATAAAACTGAGCCTCAAAACTCATAAATCAAAGATTGATAGAACAGCAAGAGGTCGATAAATATAGAAAAACCCACCATTATAATCAGAGATTTAAATATGCCTCTTTCAGTAATTCATGGAACAGTAGACAGAAAGTCAGTAAAGATACAGAAAATTTGAACAACGTTATCAAGTAACTTGACCTAATTGACATGTGTAGACCATTCTACCAACTAATAGCAAAACACACATTATTTTCCAGTCCACATTAAATATTTGCCAAGAAGACCATATTCTGAGATATAAAACAAATCTCAGTAGGGAGTAGATGGCTCCGTTGGTTAAGTGTCTGACTTTGGCTCAGATCATGATCTTGGGTTTGTGAGTTTGAGCCCTGCGTTGGGCTTCATGCTGACAATGCAGAGCCTGCTTGGGATCCTCTCTCTCTCCCTCTCTCTGCCCCTCCCCCACTTGTGCATGGGCGTGCTCTCTCTCTGACTCTCTCTCAAAAAATAAATAAACTTTCAAAAAATAAAACAGATCTCAAAAAAATTTAAAAAGATTCAAGTCACGGAAAGCATGTGTACTTACCACAGCGGAATTAGATGAGAAATTAATGACAGATACACCATTTCTAAATAACTCATGGATCAAAGAATAAGTCAAAAGGGAATTTAAGAAATATTTGGGAATGAATAAAAGTGAAAAAAAATCAAAATGTGTGGGATGTCACCAAAGGAGACTTAGGAGATTTATGGCCCTAAAAGCTATATTTGAGAAAAGAAAGATCTCAAATCAATGACCTCTCTTTCTACCTAAAGAAATTAGAAAACAGTAAACAGAAGAAAGAAAATAATAGAGTAGAAATAAATGAAATAGAAGAAAACAGGGAAATAATTGAGAAAATAACAGAAGCTAACAGCTGGTTCGTGGTGAAGGGCGATAAAATCGATAAGCCTCTCGCCATGCTGCTTATAATAAAAAGAAAGAAGGCGTATATCACCACTGCTGGGAACAAGAGGGACACCACAAATGCGGAAAGGTCACGAGGCTGTATTATCAACAACTTTATGCCAATAAGTTAAACAACCTTGATAGAATTGACAGACGTACAACAGACGGAAAATCGCTCCAGAAGTCCTAGATTCCTGAGTGTCCCGACAGCTGTTTTACATGTTGAATTGAAGTGAAAAATTTTTACGTCAAAGGAAAGCTTGGGCTCAAATGACTTCCATGGCGAATTCTTCCAAACATTCAAGGAAGAAATAAATACGGACTCCACACACATTCTTCCAAAACATGTTCCCCAATTAATTCCGTGAGGCCACTGTTGCCCTGATACAAAAACAAAGGCACTACTGTAAAAGAAGTCAATGTCCCTCATGAGCGAAGAGACAAAAATTCTAAACACAAATTTTGCCAACTGATTCCAACTGTATATAAAAAGGATGTTATATCCTGACTGGTGGAATTTAGGCCAGGATTGCAAGCACTTTCTTTTTCCACATCAGTCAGTATAATTCACCCTATTACTAAACTTCAACAACAACAACAACAACTATATGATCATCTCAATAAAAACAAAAAACGCACTTGGCAAAATTCAACACACATTTCCTGATAAAATGCTAAGTGGGGCAGCTACGGAAATGAACATTCTCAGCCTGAGCAACCTACTTACTATGAAAACCCACACAGTTCAGGGAGCCTGGGTGGCTCAGTTGGTTGAATGTCCGATGCTTGATTTCAGCTCGGGTCATGATCCCAGGGTCATGGTATTGAGCCCCGTGTTAGGCTCTGTGCTGAGTGCAGAAATGTTTAATATTCTCTCTCTCTCCCTCTGCCCCTCTACCCTGCTTGTCCAGCCATGCTCTCTCTCTCTAAACTAATAAGAAAAGAAAATCCACAGCTAGGATCATATTAAATAATGGAAGCAGATGCTTCACCCCCCAAGATCAGGAGGGACAGAGGGTGTCTGATCTCAGCACTTTTGTTCACTTTTGGACTAGAGACTTTGGACAGTGTAATAAGGCAAGAATAAGAAGTATAAAAGGAGTATAACACATCCGTTTTGTGAAGGAAGAAGCAAGCTGTTTGTATTCACAGACAACGTGGTAATCTATGTAGCAAATCCAGTAGAATCTTCCAAAGACCTACTAGAAGCAATGGGTGAACTTAGTAGTGAATTAAAAAACTTTTTTTAATGTTTATTTATTTTTGAGAGAGAGACTGACAGAGCATGAGTGGGGGAGGGGCAGAGAGAGAGGGGGACACAGAATCGGAAGCAGGCTCCAGGCTCGGAGCTGTCAGCACAGAGCCCGACGTGGGGCTTGAACTCACGAACTGTGGGATCATGACTCAAGCCGAAGTCAGATGCTCAACCGACTGAGCCACCCAGGCGCCCTTGATAAGTGAATTTTAAAAGACTGCAGGACACAAGATCAAAATACATTCATCAGTGGGGAGGGTGCAGAGACATTTCTGATGGGAAAGAAGAAAGTTGTAACCACTTAGGAAAACCGCCATTACTTTGCAGTGAGCTGTCCCGCGTGATCCAGCCCTAGGGGTCTCCCTAGAAGAAAGGGCGCCGTGTGTCCCCACAAAGACTTGAATATGAACATTCACAACAGCTTGCTTTGTAATGGCCAAACACTGAAAACAACCCAAATGTCCATCAATGAGGGAGTGGATAAAGGACCTTTGGTGTGTGCATACACTTTCCGGCAAACGCACGAGGTATTGACACGCGCAATGACACGCGTGAATCTCAAGATATTGGTGCAGGGTGAAAGCATGCGGACAGGAGAACACGTGTAGGTATTTTATAAATTCCAATAAATGCCAACTAGCGTCAGGAACAGAGCAGCTGGGAGGGAGACGAGACACGGAGAGGGGTGGGAGGAAAGCAGAAAGGACTGGTAGGAAGAAACAGGAAAATCCACAAGAAACGTTGGGGGGATTCACGCACTCATTCTCCTGCTTGTGGTGCTGGTTCCACAGACTTGCACGTGTGACAAAACTTAGCAAGTGCACACCTGACGTGCAGGATGTGACACGTCGATTTCCCCTCGAGAAAGCTGGCTTGAAGATATGACAAAAACAGGGGTAGCATGTTTAATTTAAAAATTCTGTGGTGGGGCGCCTGGGTGGCTCAGTTGGTTAAGTGGCCGACTTTGGCTCAGGTCATGATCTCGCAGTTCGTGAGTTCGAGCCCCACGTCGGGCTCTGTGCTGACAGTTCAGAGCCTGGAGCCTGTTTCAGATTCTGTGTCTCCTCTCTGACCCTCCCCCGTTCATGCTCTGTCTCTCTCTGTCTCAAAAATAAATAAACGTTAAAAAATTCTGCGGTCGCAGTCTGGCTCTGGGCTCTCTTAAGGTTAAAAACCATCAAGCTTTGAACGGTTACCTTCTGTTATTAGGTGCAGATTTTTAAATTTTGCAAGAACGGATTGTCCAGGTGACTAGACCACAGGATTAATTCCATCACGGCGAAGACAACCAGACTTTCTCATCCAGCCAGGCCGCTTCTGGGAGCCAGACCACGGGGTGTCCCAACAAGCCGGACACGCGGTCACCCTCCTCACGGCCCACATTCCTGCCCCCGTCAGTCTCCGCAGGGCATCCCAGTTGTCCCTCTTTACCTGCATCCTGACCACCACCCCCACCCCCACCCCGCACCTGACTGGACCCGCACTCCCCTCCCAGACTCCAGAGCCTTCTGGGACTGGGATGGGCACAGGGTCCCCTCACATCCTCCCCCACGGCCCCAGAAGGCAGCCTCGTGGTGCTCCTGGCAGGTTACAGGTCCTCAATAAATATTTGATGACTAAACCATGGACAAGTGGTGACCTTCCCGGATGTAGAGTTGAGTGTGTGCAAACACTGTCTTCCTTGTGAGCTAATTTCCGTAGCGTGGACCTCTAGGACGCAGAAACCGCGTCTCCACCTTCGCGTCCCCAGAGCTGGCACGCCGTCGTGTGTGGGGGACGTGGACGCCAAGCCCAGAATCCCGAGAAAGTGCCGGAGTCTGGGCTTGGCACTGAATGTAGACACAGCGGCCTCCCCCACATGCGCTCATCCAGCGTTTTCCTCCCGAGGGCCTGGCTCCTTGAATTAACTTGTCGACGTCCGCGTCGTCTGGGCTTTCCCCCGCAGCGTGTACAGTCATTCAAAGAACGTTTCGCTGTGTTGCGAATGGGAGCAAAGGTCTTTTTAAACAGAAGGTTATTTTACTTGGGTATTTACTGGAGATTCCCAGCTTAAAATTAAACAGCTGGGGATTCTCCACGGAGCCTGTGGGGTTTCCATGGCAACGTGGCCTTAGAAAGGCAGCGAGGGACAAGCCGCTCCGGATCCCTCGGGCTCTGGCACTCGGTGGCCCCAGCAGGCTGGCTGGCGGGCAGGGAGAGGGGGCCGAGAGCCCAGACATTGGCGTTTTCTTTGGGCCTGGACAAGTCGGGCCCCTGCCCCAGAGCCCTGTTTCCCGAGTGAGTTAAGAGCCGTCTGTCCACCAGCCCTGGTCAGAGCCACGCGTGCGTGTAGACGCGATGCTGGCCTTCAGGGGGCAACGGCGCCTTCCTCTGGGAATAATCCCGCCCTCACAGTGGCATAGATGGCCGTCGGTGGGGACCTTTTGTACACCGGGCACTGGTCCGCTCTGTTCCCAACAACACCCGGGACTGGATATTACGATCCCGCGTGCAGATCCGTGACCTGGGGCTGGGGTGGGCGCTCCTGTGAATGCCTCAGTTTTCTCCCGCATAGTTAGAGGGCAGAATAATCATGCCACTTGAATTAAAAACCCACCTATTATTTCATAAGTTAAATAAAGAAATCCTCAGAGGATTTGGAGGTGCTGAGGACCATCCAGGGAACAGCGGGACTGGGATCCACGTACCCACGGCCGTGGCAGGTGCGGGATCCCCTGGGAGGTCCTGGGCAGGGACATGGGGACATCAGGAGGCCCCCGTGTGATGACAGGGGACAGCCTGGAGGGATCGCGCACCTGGGAGGAAGGAAGGGGCTCCCTGTCGTCCGGCTGGAGACCTACTAATGAGTGGACCTCAAAGTGCCCACGGGGCTCGTGAAGCCCAGCCGGGAGG
Source organism: Panthera onca (assembly GCF_046562875.1). Classification (NCBI taxonomy): domain Eukaryota; kingdom Metazoa; phylum Chordata; class Mammalia; order Carnivora; family Felidae; genus Panthera; species Panthera onca. Next base: position 140,306,320 of record NC_138345.1, on the reverse strand, counting down.
CGACACCGCTGGGCCGCGTGGGTCGGCGCGGGCGGTGCCGAGTCCCCTTGAGCGGTTTCCCTTTGGCGAGTGTGCCCTCTCCCCGCAGAGCCGGACCCCAAAACGGGACCAGGAGTGACACGGTGCTGATACGAATAGAGGCCGTGGAGCACAGGCTCGTTTCCTCGGTTCTGCGATTAATCTCAAAGTTCGGAAGGTTCGACTACGGTTCTCATCGAGCTGGAAGAGCTGTCCCTGTTCCGGTCTCCGCTCTGGCTGGACAGCAGTGCTACAGGTTCCCTGAGACGCAGGTGGTCCTCACGCAGACGCCCGTCATCCCCACCCAGCGCTGGGTCCTGCACGGTGACGCGCTCGCTTGAAATCGGCCCGCACAGGGTGGGGGCGCCTCGCCCCCCTCGTGAACGCCCCGCTTGTGGGGACAGGGTGGGCGCAGGGAGGGTCCACGGAGTGGGGGGACGTAACACTGGCCCCGATGTTTGGTGCCCCGCAGACCTGGGTGCGCGTGTCGCGACCCCGCGGCCTGTGCGTCCGCGCCCACGGTCAGCATCAGCCTGTGTTCCATCCCTTGTCTGGTCTGACAACGATGTTGTTTTTGGGTGCAGTTATGACCCACGTTTCATTAAATGGAAGGTAAAATGTGCTCGTTTCGTAATCTTTAGTTTTATTCTTAAAGGTAAGATGTAACCCGCGGGCCCATAAGCCACAGCCCTTGGGCCAGGCCCGCCCACAGCCCGTTTGGGGACAGAAACCTCTCCCGGGACGTGACTGTGCACGCTCAGCTGTGTGTGTTCCACACGTGTTTCCGTGTTCGGTGCGGACGTACAGGCCACAGGGGCCCCGTGGACGGTCCCCGTCCCCGAGGGCGGTGGCCTGTCCCCAAGGGTGGGCAGGAGAGTGCTTCACGCCCACAGAACACGGGGACGAGGAGGATCTCACTCCCGTGACGGCGTTATGTTACCTACACACCATCTTGCTCGCTCTCTCCCTGGCTGGTTTGGGAAGAAGTGGCCACGTCGGGAGAGGGCCCGTGGACAGGCCACGTGGCTGGACACGGGAGGGTGCGGGGGCGGCCTGGGGAACTGCAGCCGTGCCCGGACGCCAGCCCCTCGAAGCCGTGAGGTCCCCTGTGTGTGCTGTTCCGAACCTCTAACTCTGTGCTGACTTGTTTTCTAGCAGCGGGAAGGAAGGCGCCCCCCAGCAGCGAGCCGTGTCTGGCCCGCAGACACGGCCGGACACAGCGGTCAGAATCTGCGTCCCCACAGGGAAAAGCCTGCCAGAGGCCTGGGCCCGTGCACGTCCCTTTCAGACCTGCTCGCTTCGCTCCCGGGCCTGGGGGCCCCGACGTCCGCCCTGGGTCCGGTTCTGGGGAGGCCCGGGGGCCCCCGCCGGCATTCGGAGACCATGGGTCTGGACGTGGTGCAGGGAGGGTGCCGATTTCAGCTCCCACACTTCCTTGGGGTTGACCGACTGGCCGGCTGATTACATTGTTGTGTCACTATATTGCCAGCCGGGTCCGCAGGCCGCGTGCACGAGAGCCGTGGCCGCCCCGCCGCACGTCGCCGCCCGCTCATATTGGAGCCGAGCGGAGTAATTAGGCCCGGCCGGTGGGGGCCCGCGTCCGACGGCTGTTAGGTGACCAGTGAAATGTGAAGGGCGGCCTCAGAGCTGGCGACTCTGATCAGAACTGATAACTCTCATTCCCGCAACGAGGGGAAATAGCTTCGCTTTATGTCTCTGGCCGCCTGCCAGTAGCCGTGCTGCCCGGGACGCATATTTCATTCGCGGAACTGCCCAAGTGTGGCCCCGCGAGGCTCCGCGTCTGCCCGGCCCCTCGGGGCACCGTCACGGCCGAGCCCCGGCCGGCCGCTCTCCGGGCGCGTCTCTTGTCACACGCGCTTTGTAAGTGAGGCCGAACGGCTTATTTTCTTTTGTCTGATATGTCTTATTTCCCCCCCCGAATGTTCCGTCTCAGTCGAAATCGAGGATGTAAATCTGCAGGTGCCCCGGCTGCTTGCTTCCCGTGTCACTTTCCCCGGAAGCCCCGACTCCTGGCCGCGTCCACCAGCACCCCTAAGGCGGGACAGAGCCACTGCCCCCCGCTGGCAGCCCGGGTCTCGCAGGGGGACGTGAACCTGACCCCGTGCCCGAGGCGTCGGCGCTGCCGTCTGCCTTGGCCTGACCCGACGTCAGCGGACTCCTCCCCAACCCGGGCTGGGCCGGGCCGGCGCCCGAGTCCGAGCAGGACAGAAACGGGGGACCGTCTGTGACCAGGGTGCGTGCGAGGCCCGCTGACCGCCTCCCCGCCCGGCTCCCATGCTGCCTCCCTCACGAGTGTCTGTCTCTCCCTGTTTCTGTTTCGGAGACGCTTGCAGATTCTGGCCGGGGCGTTCCCCCCTTCGCCGCTGCCTTTGTGCACAAATTCTCTCGTCATCGACCCAATCTGGCGGGAGCAGGCGGCGTCTGAGGGGACGCTGGAGTTTGGGTCAGGTGTCAGTGGAGCAGGGTGGTCCCAGAGACGGGTGCGGGCGGCCCGCTGGCCCCGGGCTTTGCCGGCCTTCCCCTCGAGCTCCGTGGGGCACCAGTGAGCCCGCGGCCATCGATGGGGACTCAGCTGTTTGTTTCCCTAATGGGCGGTCGGGACGCCTCCGTCAACCCCGCTCGGTCCACGGGTTCTGACTGGAAACACAGAGGCCGACGGGCCCGTTTGGGAAGAACTCGCATCCGCATCCCGGTGACGGAGACCAACGGTGGCCAGTTGTGTCCGTGACTGACTTACCGACTCCTGCTTCCCATCGAACAGTCACGTGCACGCGGGTGATAGCAGGCATTCTGGGAGAGGCTCGGAACAGAACAGCAGTTTGAAGCCTCGGGTCGCTCTCGAGAGGCAGCGCGGATCCCCGACGACACGGCCACGCCCCTACCTCCAGGTGACCTGGAACAGCCCGAGGCCTGACCTGCTCAGTCCCCGACCCAGCGGGGCCCCGTGGCCAAGGACACGCCTGGGGCTCTCTCTTCTCCTCCCGGAGACGATGCAGGGTCCGAGCTTTCCCATAAGCAGAGCCCTGCCCCTGCGGGTGTCCTCGCCGTCAGCTGTCGACACGGTGCCCCCCAGCCGCAGGGGTGACCATCCTGCTTGTCACAGCCCGTCCTCTGCTGTCCTCGGGTGACAGCACGTGTCCTTCCCAGGCTGTGTGGCGGGAACAACGCCTGGGGCCTTCCTCCCGAACCAGCAACCTCAGTGGCATCGTGGGGATGACACGGGACACGTCCCAGTAGGGGCCTCCCCGCAAAGTCCTCGGCAGCTGGCAAAGCCGTCAGGTCACGAAAACCAAGGAAAACCTGAGAAACGCAAGCAAAATCCTGAGGGGATGCAGTCGCGAGGACACGCTAATGCCCACATGTCCTGGGGGCGGGGGGGGACATCAGGCCCCCCGGGCCCACGTGTCCCTGGGCGGAGGGACATCAGGCCAAGCCGGGAGGCCCAGGCGGAGTGGACCTGGAGACACAGGCAGGACGGAGGCTCCCGTCGTGAGGAACGCGGGCCTTGGCGAGCGGCCTGGCGGAGGGCACCCTGCTCTGTCTCGGCATCGTCTCTGCAGACCTAAGACGGTCCTAAAAGTTGTGGAAAGGTTCCTGAAAACAAGCATAAAATGCATGATACAAAGGTGCTGCCTCTGGGAGAGCAGGGGACCAGCTGTGGGCGGACCGGGGGCACCGGCAGAGGGGGGCCCGGAACAGCAGAACCTGTCCCCTCAGCCGGGACCCGAGTCCTAAATCCCAGTGTGGCAGGGCCACTCCCCTGCGGCTCCCGGGGACGGTCCTCCCTGCCCTTTCCAGCTCCGGTGGCCCGGGAGCCCCTGGAGCTCCTCGGGCTCACGTGGCTCCTCCCCGTGTCTGTCCACACCCTGTCTTCTTTGCCCGACTCAGGAGCCCTTTGGCCTCCAGCCCTGCCTCATCCTAACCCCGTTCCTCTGCACAGACCCCGCTTCCAGGGTTTGCAGGTGCGGGGTCAGGACGTGGGGGGTCACAGTTCACCCCCCCTACCCCGACCACGTGTCAGGTATTGGCAGGCCTGGGCCCCGGGCCACACGGCCAGTAAGTCGAGGACAGAATGGGCTTCCTAGAAGCTCATGGGTTTCTATGAGCCACATTTGGGGTGGGATCCAAACACCTGTCCAGTAGGACAGAGCCGGCTCCTGACCGGATGCACCCGTCAGTCTGTTCCCATCCGGGCTGGGCCCTCAGCCTTGCCAGCTTCCCTGGGCGGCACCCGGCATCCCCACAGCTCCGGCCTGGTGCTTGTAGGCGGACGGGCGCTCAGAGGCCCTGGGCGGGTCCTGACACCCACGCGGGCACCGACCCCCACGCGCGCCCGTCCAGAAGCCTGTGGGATGGGCTTCGACCTACTCCTTCTCTGGGCAAGTCCGTCCGTGATCAGGGCGCGTGCGCACATCAGGGACACCCCACGTGTCCCGCGAAGCCGCCGCAGGCAGGCCGAACTTGGGGACATTTGGGCAGGGCATTACTTTTCAAATAAAAACGAAATGAAATTTCAGATCATTCCCCTTGCTGTTGTATCACATCACGATAACGCTCCGAAGGACGGGCTTTTATACCCACCCTGTGTTGTACCCGGGGACACTGCCGGGCACGGGAACCGCGAGTGCCCTCCAGGTCGTGGGAAAGCGGCGGGGCCCCTTCTAGGCCGCCCTCCCGCCTTCATGTCCACACGGACTCATCCTCTGTCTTCCGCTGAGTGTGGGGAGCACCTGGGGCCTCTCCGCGTCCCTTGCGAGCTTCCCCCAAAGACAGAACCCTGGAGCCTCCTCCCTACCTGGTGGGGACACCTGTCCTGCGGGACAAGGGCTCCACCCTGCGACCCCATTTAACGTGACGCACCCCCGAAAGGCCCCGTCACCAAACACAGTCACATCGGGGGACAGGGCTCCAAGAGAGGCTTCTGGGGGGGGCACGATTCAGTCCATAAAGACGATCTGGGCTGCGCTGCGTTTGAGTCTGTCCACGCCGTACGGTCCTTGCTTCCTGCCTCTTCCAAGGACAGGCCGCGTGATTACGGCCGGATGGACCTGATGAAGGATGTTGCCTTCCAGTGGGAGGTCTGAACGCTGCGCTCCAGGACCGTGCTACAAGGCCGTCCTGCTTAGGGATACGTGCTATTAATTCAGCAATTAATTTTCTCTTTGCACTAAATTCTTGTCCCTATAGCCTTAATAGGACTGATTATTCATCAATATTAAAGTGGCAAATTCATTATATTCTAATGATCTGACATCAAATATTAAATCTCATTATACGATTGGCCGGGGATTTATGGCCGCCATTAGCTGGCTCAGGTGAGCAGCCCGTCTCCCGCAGGGACAGCTGGAAAGTCCACGGTGTGCACCCCCGTCTCCGGGGTAAACTGGCCGCGGCAGCGTCCGGGGGAAACTGCGTGGTCTTTGGGACGGAGGGAAGGAGGCCTGGGGACAAACGCTCGACTCTGTCGCTTTCTCCAGGCACCGGGGCAATCCTACGCTCCGGGAGGGTGATCGTCCGTGACGTCGGGAGGGCCCAGGGGGGCTTCTAGAAGCTTCCAGAGCACAGTTTTCTCCCTGACTCACGCGCCTTTCTGCCCGGGAGGACCTCTCGCCTCCCACCTGCCTTCAGGTCTGTGCACTACGGTCAGCCTCCCTGGTCCATGCCATGGCAGGGCCCCTGTGTGATGTCTGTGTCTCTCACAGCCTGGGGGCCCCTGGGGCACGAGGACGGTCCCCACTGCGTCCTGCCCCTGCCGGGCTGGCGCCTGGATGAGAAGCAGGTGCTCCGGGCACGGGACCCCGGGCCTCTGCGCACTCCCGGGGCAGCTCCCCCGAGGCACCATGCAGAGCGGTCCCAGCAGGCACATCGGCCCGGGGGCCACGTGAGAACCCCCGTAACCTGGCGAAGCTTTCTCTAGGCTCCCACCCTGCAGTCCTGCTGTAAGACGTGCGGACTGGCAGCACCCCAGCCTTGTGGATGTTCACCTGCGTGGTATACAACTGCCTTGTAGAGAGGGGGGCGCAGCGAGCCCAAGGCCCCGGGTCCCCTCGGAAAGCCAGAGGAACGAGTCCCGCCTCTACCCTCGCCTCCCCTGTGGGGGAGCCGATGGCTGATCAACGCGAGAGGTGTCCAGGTGTGACTGGCAATGTGCCGCCCGGGGTGGCGCTCACCGTGCCCTCCTCCCGTCAGAGCACCGCGCAGGCGTATCTGCTCAGGGCCATGGAGTCGCCGGTGACCGTGCGCAGCCCTCGCCCGGACGAGCGGCGGCCGCGGGGGAGGGAAGGGATGGGCGCCTGAACCAGCTGCCCTGCGGTGGAGGGGCCGCTGCTCATGTACAGTCCCCAGACCTGCACACTGCCACGGAGGGTGCCCGGCTTGGACACCCCTCACCTGGACGCTGATGGACCCCCCCCACCCGCCGTGGGCGTCATCACCCTTCGCCTGGACCACCCCGTGGGCATCATCACCTGGACCCCCCGTGGGTGTCATCACCCCTCGCCTGGACCCCCCCGCCATGGGTGTCATCACCCCTCGCCTGGACCCCCCCGCCGTGGGCGTCATCACCCCTCGCCTGGACCCCCGGTGTATGTCATCACCCCTCGCCTGGACCCCCTGCCGTGGGCGTCATCACCCCTCGCCTGGACCCCCGGTGTATGTCATCACCCCTCGCCTGGACCCCCCTGCCGTGGGCGTCATCACCCCTCGCCTGGACCCCACCCCCATGGGATTCATCACCCCTCACCTGGACCCCACACACTCATACTATGTCCTTTCTTGGCATTTGGGGACTTCCCACTAAGGTGTCACCTCAGCTGAATTTCCTGCTCTGCCCCTTCACCTGCTCTCTGATGGCACGAGGGACCCCAACTGTCTCCCGAGACCTTGCTGTTGCCCTGACAGACCCCCTCCCCCCCTTGTTCTCCACCTGGGAAGGCCCTGCTGTTTCCCATGCCCTCTCCAGAGATGCTACGGAGACAGAAAACTACAAGTGTTGGTGAGGATGTGGAGAAAATGGGTAGAACCTCAGCCTATTGGACAAATGGCTCTTCTCCTTCCAGAGTCGGGGGGAGGTGAGAAAGCACAGCCAGCAGGTGCTGTGGGGGCACAGCAAATCTGCCCTGGGGGGGTCGGGCAGGGGTGCGTAATGAGGACAGTTCTTAGAGCTGGAAGGACGGACCAGCCTGGGTGATGACAGGGGATCAGCCTCTCCTTCTGCTACAGCGGACAGGTGAGGGGGTGCGGGCAGATGAGAGGGTACAGGCAGGTGAGGGGGTGCAGGCAGGTGAGGGGTGTGGGCAGGTGAGGGGGTGCAGGCAGGCGAGGGGATGCGGGCAGGTCAGGAGGTGCGGGCAGGTTAGAGGGTGAGGGCAGGTGACCGGGGTGGCCTGGCTGGGACCGGTTCGTAGAGGAGAGGCCAGGAACACAGCTTCCAAGCTCCCCTCCAAACACCTGTGTGCCCCCTGACCTCCTGCGGGGGGTCCCCCCAGGGTCACGGTGGAGACGGGTGCGATCGCCCGTGTTCCCCAAGTGCAGCACAGGGCCGGCCGTCCTCACGGCCGCCCAGCCTCTAGTCGGTGCCCCACCGTGGCCCCCGATGCCATGTCCGTTTTCCCGTCAGACTCGGCCCGGTGGCCTCCCCCACCACCCCGTGCGCCCTGGTGCCACAGACGTGCTGCTCATCCCTTGGCTTACAGGACGATCCCGATGTGCCTGAGATGTGCCCGCCGCCGAGCCGAGCTCTCGGAAGGGGTGGACGAGGCCCGGGCCCTGCTGGCTGTTCCTGGCGTGCCCTGTGTCACCCAGCGGGTTTGGGGACGCTACCGGATCTCTGTCGTCACGGTTACGTGTCCTGGGAACAAAACCACTAAAACTGAGTCATGCCTCCCGTGTGCACATAGGGAAGTGTGGCGCTCTTCGGTGCACTTGGCGTCTTTCTGGTTTTCAAGTAGGACCTGAGAACAGCCGTGGCGATGACAGCTGTCTCCGAGCAGCTCACCTGGGCAGCTCCCGCCTGTGACTTAGCGGGACGCGCACGTGCACAGAGGCGCCGATTCTTCCGGCTCCTGAAGACCGTCCGTCATCCCCGCGCACCTCTCCGACGAGCACCAGGTGGGCAAGTCACAGGTCGAAATGCCGCCTCCCGGTCAACACGGCCCAGAGTCCAGGAGCGGGAACAGCCAGCTTCCAGGGCGACGGGCCCTGTTTCAGATGAGGTGCGGAGGCCCACGGTTTCCCAGAGCAGATGGAAAGCTGGTAATAACTCAGGCTCCGCTGTGGGAAGGACAGCTTCTTGGAACAGGGCCACCCCTGGCCCCCAGCAAGCACCCTGGGAGTGTGGAAATCTGGTTTGTCATGGGATTATCGGCATAAAACAGCAATAAGGCTGTGCGCCCTGTGCTGGCTGTGCTTCTGGAAGCCACTCGGGCTATTAACGGCAGTCGCTCCAGAACAGAGGCAGGGGCACAGGGGCGCAGGGGGCCCGGGGGAAGGCTGGGCATACAGCCCAGTAGAGCACCTCTGTAATTAGTCCCGCCCACGGTCCACTTTGGACGATGAGTTTGGAAAGGCAGGGTTCGGTCATCATGACAAGAAGAGCATCCAGGAACACAGAGATGGAAGGAAGGAGGGCTCTGTGCAGAAATCGATCCACTTCTGGGCCTCCGTGGGTGCTGGAGGCAATTGGCTTTATTTCGGGGGGGACCCCTCGCCGCCGCTGAGCCTGCCGGCCGCCGCCTTGTGGGGGGAGCAGCTTGAACAAAGGAGGGTGCAGCCCTGCCTCGTCCCACAGAGAGTGTGATGGGAACCCCTCCAGCCAGGGCCCGGAGGGTGACTTACAGGGGGAGAACATCCAGGAAAACACCTCTTGGTCGGACACGTCCAGGCCCCGGACTGGGTCGGGGAGCAACGTTTGTGGACGTCCAGTGGGATGGGAAGGAGCTGCCTGCGCACGGGGGCCCGTGTGTCACCTGCACCCCACATCCTCTCCATCTGGGGCGGGCGGGCCGTCCCCACATTGAGGAGGCAAATTCGGCTTGTGGGGGGCTCTCTGGGCCCCACGCCTGCCTGCCCAGGGGACTGTCACAGCCTCAAATCCAACTTCCTCCAAGGCTCTCCCTGGGACTGTCTTCCCACGGCCAGATGGGGCTCTGGAAATGCCACCTCCCCCCAGGGTCTCCCCTTCCTCGGCTCTGAGGTGTCACATCCTTGAGCGGGGTGGGCTCCGTCGGGGGGTAGGCTCCCCGAAGGGGCTGTAGGTTCCGGGGTACAAGCCGCTATGCAGACCACCCCCGGCACGAGCATTTTCACAGCACCATCGAAAAGAAAAGGATCTGTCTTCTCTAGGAAAGCCTGAATATTGCCAGCTGGACACAGAAAAGGTCACTGGGCAGAGAAAAGTCCCTGGAATGTTCGCAGCAAAACTAAGTGTTTGTGGAGGGGGTGAACGGAATGCATTCCACCCGTGTGCGTGTGCGTGTGCGTGTGTGAAGTGTTTCCAGTCAGGTCCGCATCTTACTTTCAGAGGTTAGCATTTCAGCAACTGGTTACAAATATGGTTGTTTCAAATGGCAGGGGACAAACCATGTCAAGCGTCATATGCTATCAAAGTATTACTTTCAAAAGAACTGAGTTTTTATAATTTTTGACAGTCATTTTCTACTTTTTAATCTCCTAAGCCCATGAAGTATTAAGTAAGAGATTTTCGTCTCATAGTTAAGAGTTGTTTCCGTAGCCCTGGGGCGCAATCAGCCCCTAACACGGACACGATCTTTGGAGAATTATTGAATAGCGTATTGTGATGTTTATCTTATATTCAGAAGATGTCATTTTGTATTTCAGTTATTCTATTTCAACTCCAGAATTTCTATTTGATTCTTTTCATTAGTTTCTCTCTCTCTCATTATTGATATTCTCTATTTGATGAGAGAATTCTCATGCTTTTATTCAATTTTCTTAGACAAGTTTTCCATTAGTGCTTTGAGCATATTTATAATAAGTGATTTAAAATCTTCATTGAGTAAATCCAATGTCTGGGCTTCCTCAGGGGCAGTTTCTATTAACTGTTTTCTCCCCTCGGTGTATGGGCCATAATTCCCTATTTCTTCGTGTGTCTCATAATTTTTTGTTAAAGTCCAGATATTTTAAATAATAGAATGTAGCAAGTCTGGCACTCAGATTCTTGCCCCTCCCACCCCAGCACAGAGTTTCAGTGACTTTCCTGGGTTCGTTCTCTACGTTCCGTATTCTCTATTGTGCGTGGCCACTAAAGTCTTTGCCTGGTCAGTTTAGAGATCAGCTGGTGATTACACAGAGATTTCCCAGTGATCTTGAACCCACGTCTCCCAGGCTGGGCCGAGGGGCCCCGCGAGTCTGTTGGGGTACACCTTCGATGCTTAGGCAGACCGCTGATAACTCTGCTTACTTTTTTCTTCCCTCTGTGGAGAACATCAAGGTCAGCCCAAGGTGAGAAATTAGGTCTTCTCAAGTCTTCCCGGCATCAGCATGGCCCTGAACATGCCTATGGTCGCCTAGATTTCCGGGAGTATGTTGGCACTTTTCAGACCCCCCCCCCTACAGACATCTCCTTCCCCTGTTTTGGCCAGTCTCCTCCCCTGGCTTAGCCCCACCTGGTATCGCCGTGTCAGGCGGCTGTGATGTAAAGCAAATGCTGCTGATTGTTTTTAACAAATATGCCAGACAGAGGACCGTTTGTGTAGATTTGTCTCTGAGTCAGGTCAAGTATGGACAAGGCTTCAGAGTGTAACTTTTCAGGGGACTGGCAGACAGATCAAATAGTGACACTTCTCTGGGGAGGAGATTTTTGGAGTCTTTAACCCATTTTGCCCCTAGGGGCTGCTAGGTCGCTGGTTTCCGTGGCCATCATAGTTGTGAGGCTACTGGTTTATAATACTACCAAGAAGTTGGAGAGAGGAGGGTAGGAGTGAGTTAGAAGGTCACAATGCTCATTGTTTACTCAGGGTTCAGCCAATTATTTGAGTTCTCATAGTAACGTGGATGTTATTCTCTCTCTCTCTCTCTCTCTTTTTTTAATGTCAAATTAGTTGTCAAATGGGGCTCCATACAGCACTGTTTTTCTCAATGTCAGCAGCAAAGCCAGAATGGCAATCGAGGTCACCTCTGGGAATCACCGATCAACAGTGGTCTTCCTAGGAGTAGCAGATAGACTGTCTACTTGTGTGTTGCTTAAGTTACTAACAAGTGGACGTTGACGTCTCGCGTGCAGAAGGATCAGGTTGGCCCCACGGTGGAAAGTCACGATGCTCCGGGAATGTGTGTCTAAATCAGTTCTCGGGTCCAGATCCAGCTGACGGAAGGAGGGGCTTTCCCTTTGAGGAAGGAGCCAGAACGCCCACCGCAAGCATACGTGGTAAGTGCTTTCATAAGACTTCTCCAGAAGGTCTGGGAGATGCTTGCCGGGTCCTTCTGCAACAAAGAGAAACACTCACTGTCTTCCAGTGTCCCTGCCAGTAACAGAGCCTGGGTTCCTACAAATCTGAGCGGACGGGGAATGCCGCCGTGCTCCTCCAGCTGCAGGGCGGCCCAGGGAGCCCGCGGGTGGATGGAGTCTGGTGCGACGCCGGCTTCGTGGGGCTCAGTGGATCCACGGCCACACCTCTTGATCTGTCCTGAGGGAGCAACTGGGAAACGGCTGTGACTCCGTGACTTGCAGAGCGAAGGCTGGTCCGACAGGAGGGAGCGAGCAGAAGGCTTGCAGCCGCCCCCTCTTGTACCGGGATACCTCGTGGGAGTCCCCATGCGACTGCCGACAGAGACGCGCCTGTTCCTGGGAAGACCAGAGAGCCCACGGCCACCGTCAGAATTCCCCGTTCAGTCACTCTGCCCAGTGTGAACGCTGGCGGATCATGGCCGGATCATCAACTCAACTAAACGATAGTCCTCACGGCAGAGGTTCCCAACAGCTGTTTATTGAAGCAGAACAACACCTTCTCTCACACTCGGTGTATATGTTTACAACCACTCACGGCGTCTTCTCCGGGGACTCGCTGCTTGCCTACACGAGCCATCTACTTGGTACGCGGTATAGATGTGCCTCGTTCTTTTCCCCCCAATCTTCATCGGTAGGGAGGATCAGAGCAGTCGGTCTTTATGTGACAAGCATTTATCTTGTATTGTTCAGGGTTACGTTAACTCGACTGCTCTCTGTCAAAATAGATCCGGAAGGTACATAGATCATCTGGGTTTCCTGCCGAACAGAGCCCCGATCCCTTCTGTTGATAACATGATGCCAAGTGGCCCTGAGGGTAGGAATGGCCAAGCTTCCTTGAACCCTACTTGTCATAATGCATTATTATTATTGATACACTGATTGACATTAATCATAAATACAATTTTGCATTGATGTTCATAAATAATGTTGGTAGTTTTCACGATGCTGCTATGTCTTTATTCAGTTTCATGTTTAGCGTTATACTAATCACATAAAATTCAAAGGAGAGTTATTCTTACAAAATACTTTCCGTGTCCTGGAATATTTTGAATAACATGGATTAACCTGTTTTTTACTGTAGTAGGTTAGATGAAAATCAGTTTGAATTTCAGTTTAAATGCATGCACTCCTCACAATTTTTTCCAATGGTAGATCTTCGATGAGTTTTCCAGTATTTTTTTTACCGTAATTGGCCTATTCAAGTTTTCCACTTCTTCTGGTATACATTTAGTTATTCTTATATTTCTAAGGAATTGTCTCTTCTACATTTATAAATGCTTCCATAGAGTTAGATACATTATTACCTTATAATTATCTTAACTTTCCCTTTATAAGTGACGATTCTCGTGTTCCTCACCCCCTGCCTCTGTCTCTCTCTCCCCCATAATTAGCTTGTGAAGGTTTAACTCCAAAGAATCAGATTTGAATTAAGCAATTAAGTCATGCTTTCTCCTTATTTGGTTTATTATGTCAATATTTTCGCTTTCATGTTTGTTCAATTCATTCCTCCTAATTTATGGGTTCGTTTTGTTATTTTCCTAATGTTTTCAGCAGAGCACTGAATTCCTTTATCTGTATTTTTCTTCAAAAGTAACGAAGCTGTTTTAAGACAACGCATTTTCTTTTAATAGAGCTTTTCCTGCGTCCAACCGACTTTGGCATGAAATGTTCTACTTTTCAAAGCTCCCCAGGTACTTTTTCATTTCTTTTTATGATTAATTCTCTGATCCAAGGATTATCTATAAGTAAATTTCTTATTTTCAAGCACTTAAGATATTTTTGGTGTTCTGTTCATTATCATGACTAATTTTACATTTTGACGATCAGATTATAGGACCAGCAAATTTTCCACTTCCATTTTAATTGTTTCAAAAGGTTTTATTTCAGGCTGAGCACACAACCAATTTTTGTAAATAGTTTCTACAAGTGGAGTCGCTGTGTCTTTGTGAAGGATGCTAACGTGCGAACGGCCGCGTGCCAGTGTGACGGCTGTTACGATGGCATAAATCTATTTGATCAAGTTTAGTGGTTATTCACTGAGATTTCTCTACGTCTCTATTTACTGGTGTTTCATCATATCCTAGGTCTGCACGATAACAAAACAGGTGCAGGGAAGTCTCACTGCAATATCGATTTCGTCGAGTCCTCTCGAATTTCTAGTAGCTCTTGCTGTAAGAATCAGTCACATTTATCATGTGCTGAGTGATTTCTGGAGTAAGTCTTGTGGTCCCTGTAGGAGCCACCGGTGTCGGGATGAAAACAGAGGACTTCGTGCCTGGCGGACCGTCCCCGGCCACCCCTCGCCGCGGGCCACCCCGTCGATGCACAGGGCGTGTAAATCCAGCCCTCTTTATGTCACTTAGGGCCTCTTTTTTTAAGAAGCAGTTTTAACGGCTTTATTGAAATATAATTGGTATACGAAACCGTGCGCGTTTAATGTACACGATGTGATGAGTTTGGACACGTGCACAGGCCCGTGACCCATCACCGCGGAGGTAGCGGACTCAAGCCACCCTGCCCAAAGATTCCTTGTAGCTTCCCGCTTTTCTGCGGGAAGAACATTCATCCTGAGATTTCCCATCTCAGCAAGTCCCAAGGGCACAGTACTGTGTCGTTAACGCGGGACGCTGTCTCGGGCTCGTTCATGACTGAAGCCTCATGCCCACTGCACAGCTCGCCCACTGCCCGCTGCTAGGACCTTGGATCTGGCCTCTGCTTCCGTGGGCTTGGCTGCTCAGACTGCCTCCTATCACGGACATCATGTGGTATTTTCCTCCTGTGACCGCTTCCTTGTTTGGTGTAATGCCATTCAGGACCTGGATCCTGTCCCCCCGTGTGAATATTCCACATTTCCTTTCTTCGTCTGTTGATGGACATTGTCAGCTGCCTCCACGTCCTGGCTTTTGTGCATAGTGTACAGTAACGTGGGGCAGCAGATACGACCTTGAGATCTATTTCGATACAGACCCAGAAGTGGGATTGCTTCCGGGAGAGAAGGGTGGTTTTATTGGTAAGTTTGTGATGCGTCGCTGGTCACTTAGTATCTCAGCCTTAAATTCCGTGTCACCTCTGTGAACCACCTTCTGTTCAGCGAGTGTCTCGTCCATTCCTCATTTACCCGAGTTTTAATCAGCAAACACTCACCGCTGGTTTTGCTGGAGCCGACGTGCCTCCGGGTGTCCCAGCCTCGTGTTTTTCCTTTCTTTCTGACACTTTCTTGTGGCTTCGGTTTGCTCCCCCTCCTCTCGTGTTCCACACAGGCTGGTTTGCTGTTCGCCACGCTGCGAACAGAGTCTCTACGGGGGACCCTCCACTCTCACTAGCGTAACGGCCGACGCATTCGACTCCGGAGCTGGCGATATACGTTGTCGGGACGCATTTCACTTACATGAATCTGCAGGTTTGATCAAGTTATTGTTTGCCCTTTTCTCCCCCAATGGTTCCTTTTTTATTTGAAAGCTTCTCTGCAATTATTCCCTTAGAATCGACATCCTCTATCGGGGATTTTTTTCCGTGATTGGAAAACACGACGCCGCTCCCTCCCTGTGGTCTTCTGTCCCCTCGGCCGCACTTGTCTCTCCCTGCACGACTCCCTCCCACTCACGAGACCTTTCTGACAGTTTTTCCGTCTCCTCCCCTCCTCCTCCTCCACCTCCTAGGTCGTGCTGAGATCGGGTAAAATCTTTTCATTTCTGGACCACTATTAGAATTTCCGTTTTAGTCTGCGATTGTGTTTCTTTCTATGTAGCCTACAGATATGCTCATGTGTAAGGAACCATGTAGGAAGAAGGATCCTCACTGCAGTGTGCTTAGCAGAACTTAATTACTGGAAATGACCCAAACGTCCACCAATAGGACGCTGATTATATAAATTGTGGTGCCTTTGTGCCGTTGAGCTCTGTGCAGCTATTAACATTGCTAGAAAGCTTCCGTATCTTCTATAGAAATATCTCTAGGTGGAATTCTAAGGGAAAACAGCAGAGTGCGGCTGGATGTCTCTAAAATGTTGCTATTTTGTTTCATTTCTGGAGAGGGCTCAGGGTTTTAGGTCAGTGTGTGATCAGGCCACTGCTTCCTGAAAGACTGCAGAATGAGCATTGCTTTGGGCACCTGTGCACAGAAGCAGGTGCAGCAGCTCCTAGGCTCTCAGACCCACTCACTTGTCGTTCGCTGGGACCCGTGAGCGTCTTCCCGCGAGGGAGTGAGTGGTTGGTGCCTGTGGGGACTGGCGAGGCTGCACACCGTCTTCTGTGCTGATGTGATGTCCCCTGGGCAGGTTTGGGGTCCCGGGAAAGGCCCCTCTTTCCAGGGCTCCAGGGGTCCGGAGATGACCGGCGTTGCCTCCGACCCCTGGGTGGATGAGAGCTTGCTCGGCGCCTTGCCTGTGTTTCGTTCTTTCCACCCTCACTGCCTGGGAATTCGACGGGGGAAGCCGGCCACCACCAGCTGCGACCTGTCCCTCTGAGCCGCAGCCCCGCCCCGGGGCTCACGGAGGTGGTCTATTCAGCCCACTCACCTGTCCCTTCGTCCTCTCCCACTCGGCTCGGATGGGTCACAGTCCCCCTCCCGGCTTCCCCACAGAGTCTCCTTCTCGCCTCGCGCTGTGTCCTCACCTTTAAACACGAGTTGTATGTTCCTTTGTTTAATTTTGAAGGTCGTCTTCGAGGCTAGACGGTCTCAGGCTTCACCTCACGGGTCTCCAGGACGCTGCAGTCCTTTCCTGTCCCGAGGCAGGTGCCTCCCGTCCTGGGTTCCCAGGTCCCCGGGATGTGCGATCGCGGGGCAGGTCAGGGCAGCAGTGACGTCGGGCGGTGGGGACAGTGGAGCAGGGACAGTCAGCCCGTGGCGCGGGGCCTCCCACCTGCTCCCCATCTCCCCGCGGTTTGTGGGGGCCAGATGTCAAGACACACGGGGGTCTGGTGCGGAGGGAGCTCTGGGCAACGACCCTGGAGGATCCCACATCTCAGGGGTCTCGGTGGAACTTACCAGGGCCAGCCCGCCTGTGGGGACCCCAGACCCGAGCTCTGCCTGGATCGGAGCCGCTCCAGGGCCATCTGAAGATGACAGACAGCTGGGGCCGCGCGCTTTGCGGCCCTGGGGCTGGGGTGTGGTGAGCCCTTCCCGCACGCTCGTCTCTTGCCCACGCGGGGGCAAGGACCCTGGGCCGAGAGGCAGCCACGTGGTCCTGGCCTGTCCAGATGGCCCGGGTTTATGGTCGGAGCTTATGGTGGGTGGGCGGCAGGGCGGGGGGGGGGGGGTGGCTAACAGGCTGTTGCTGCCGGCCTGCCATGGCTCTTCCCTGAACTAGGCCAGGGGGGCCTCAAAACGGCCCCCCGACTCCCCCGCATCGCCGTAGCCCTGCCAGGACGCATTTTACTGCTGACCCGGAGCACAGCCCGGGTCCCTGAGCCAAGCTTATCTTTTATTGTTGCGATTAAACATTTATTAAATCCTCCGCACCCTGCCAGAGCCGGGAGGTGGGAACGGGGTGAGCGAGGGCCAACGCTTCGGCAGAGGACAGCGTGAATCTCCGCACGGCGGCCCTGGGGGGCGGGCGCGGGACCAGAACCCGGAGCTAGGCATGTGGATAGAAGCGTGGGGACAGGGCGGGGGCAGCAAACGGTGGCCGGAAGGTGTGGCCTTGGGGCTCAGGGGAGAGCAGCGTCCCCGGGACCTTGGGGCCGTGACTCGGGCTGGAGCAGGGCCAGGGGCAGGTGCCTGGGCGGTGAGGCCGGGGGGTGGGGGGGCGGGGAGCCAGCCTGTCTCTGCAGCGTGGACCGCGGTGGCTGGCGTCCGCCCTGCACCAGCCCCGGAGGCCGTAGGGGCAGCCCTGGCTCACAGCACGGGGTCAGGCAGGGCCGATCTTCCGGGGCAGGTCAGACCCCTCAGGGGCAACGTCATTGGAGAAACTCTCCTGCAGCGGTAGCAGCAGCCCGGGCCCCAGCATCCTGACTTCCTGCCCCAGGAGGGTGACCTGAGCTCTGACCTTGGCCTGCCTAACCCAGCAGGTGCTTCCACCTGTCCCGTGACAGAAGCAAATTCGAGTCCCCTCCCGGGGGCAGATTCCGCCGTTCCTCGATGGGGTGGGGCCTCCTGCACCCAAACCGGAATCCTTCCGGCCACCGCCCGTCCCCGGAGCAGGACTGTCCCCACCTGGAGACACTCTCTCCCCGGATGATGCCCCCAACACTCTCACCAGCTCCCTTCCCGTCCAGAGACGGCCACGATTGCCCGTGTGGCCCAGGAGAGGCAGAGCCCCACCTGAGTCACGTTTGCCACGGATGCACATGTCGGGGGCCCGAGGGAGTCCTACGGGAGCCGGGGTCACAGAGCCGGTCACCACGCATCAGCTCCTGCTGGACGAAGCGGGGACATGTCTGGCCTCAGACAGACGGCAGTGACTTTCACGGCCGGTAGGACAGCTGTCCGCGGACCCTCAGTGCGGTTCAGCCAACACCCACGCCCCCCCATCACGGACGCCGTCGGGGCGATCGGTGGGTCCTCATCCACGCCGTGGACGCCTCGTCCATGCTGTCGCAGGCCCGGCCATCCAGGGCGCCCGGAGTCATCGAGGGGTCTGACCCCCGGAAGCAACCTGATGAGGGCCTGTGCTGTCCCCAGTCCCCGCAGGAAGTTCACTTCGAATTTGTCCCAAACGTTTACTTTCTCGCCTGGGTGACAGCGGCTTCTCTGGGGGCCCCGGACAGGTGTCCCTGGCGAGTTTGCGCAGGAGACGCCCGGGCGTGCAAGAGCTCGTTCAGGTGCTCGGGGCCCTGGGCACGCCACGGCAGGTGACCCCAAACTCCTGCTTCTCTTCCCGCCCTGCGGGCGAGCCTCCTGTCCTCGCCGGGGAATCACAAACTCCGCTTCCCGCAAATCCCGCGGGACCAAAGCCCTCCGCGAATCCTCCGGGGTTCCCTAGAGGCTTTTCGGGGGGAGAGACTCTCTAGGGGGGACACATGTTAGGTTGATTTTTTTTTTTAAATAAGCTTTTTATTTTGGAATAATTTTCAATTTAGAAAGCCCTGCTGGCCGAGACCCCCGCCCCAGCGTCTCTCGCCACCACAGAGCATTTGTCAAGACGAAGGGATGGCCTTGGCTGTGACCGCGAACGGTCCCCAGACCCCACGTGTGGCTCGGCCGCTCTCCCGTAATGCCCCTCAGAGACCTCCTTCCAGCCACGGAGACTGCTGTAGGTGGTTTTGGTCTGATACTCACGTGGCCAAGTGATCAGCTCTGTGGCACCAGCCGCACCTCCGTCTGCCACGGCCGGCCCTGCCCTGGCCCCCGGCTCCTGGGCCAGTCCCTCCACTTTCTGTCCCTTTTCCTGAGCCTTGTCCCTGATTCCTCTGTGCTTGGGGCCCCCGGTCCCCGCAGCTGACATCTCTCCCTGGACGAGGCCACTGTCATCCTTCAGTCTCGGCAGGGTGGGGGCCACCTCCTCCGGGAAGCCCTCCCTAAACTCACCTGTCTGGTCTCGATGCCCCTCAAGGGTGCTCCTCAGCGGACACACCGAGGTCGTCCTGCAATGCTGGCAGCAGGACCCTCGGGACACACGATGGACACGTGGGCACGTGGCGGAGCAACCAGCCTCGTGGCTCCTGCAGGTCTGCTGGGTCGGACAGTGTCCGTCACCCAGGGTCCACCCCGAGGCGGGACTCGCTGTGGTGGCAGAGACGGCGGTGGCCACCAGGGGGCACTGTTGGCCAGTTCTCACGGAGCGCTTGGGCGGACTTGGCCAGACCCCAGTTCGTTCTGCCTGATTCATTTGCTGGGTGCTGCTGGAGGGCGCTGGCCCAGGGGCTCCGTGGGGGGGACGGAGGGACCAAGGGGACTAGGAGCCGGGGCCTCGGAGAACTGCCTCTGGGGGTGCTGGGCGGCTGGGAGGCCGGGAGCGGCTTCACATCCCTCTTGCCCCCTGCCCCTCTGTCCCCGCTGCCCCTCCCGGCAGCCGGGGACCCTGAGTGCTGTGGACGCTGCTGTCCGAGGGGCCGGCAGAGACTGGGGGGGGGGGATCTGGGGGTGCGTTTGGGCTTCACTTGCTCCCAGCAAAGCTCAGAGGGTGAGCTGGGGCCCAACACGTCCCGTGGACCTCACTGCCGGGGCACCCGCCTGTGGTGCGTGATGAAAGAACGTCCCAGCCACCCCCAGCCTGGGCCACTGCGCCCCTGGACCCTGCCGTGTGGGCTGGGGCCCCTTCTGTGCCGGCGCTCTGAGCAGGTGCGGGGTGGGCACCGAGGGTCTTGGGGTCCGCAGGCTGTACCCCGTGCTGCTACCCCAATGCCCCCCGGGCTATGTGGTTCCCGGCGGGTCCCTCCTGTCCTGCCTTCTCTTGCGTATGGTGGCTGGGACCATGTCCCTCGGGTGAGGCCCGCTCCCCACTGTCCAGGCAGTGACGAGCTGGGGCTCCCCCAGCCCCACTCGCCTGCACTCCGGGTACCCGCTGCCCAGCCCCTCACCCACATCACTCCTGCAGGCTCCACGGCGCCCTCACCAGCCCTGTCCTGACCCCCCGACCTGGGGCACACGTTCCCTTCATCTGCCCGCGGCCAAGTGGGACCCCGGGCACCTACCTTACCTGCAGGGCCCTGAGAGCCTGCTACAAACGCCAGGTGTTAGGACTCCCCCCCCCCACCCCCCCCCCCCCGCTGGCCTGGACGCAGGGACACGTGTAGACTCTGCATGAGGGGACGTCGCCTGTCACCCGCTGACATGACTGCGTGTTCTTGGCACCACGGTCCCGGCGCCCCCTCACCACGGACGGCATCCAGACCGACACCGGTCACTGAGCATCCACCGGGCCCTCCCTTCTGTTCCAGCCCGTTCCCCGGCCCGTGGCTCTGAAAGGGCCCGGCTCTCTGCCCGCGGAGCACGGCTCGGCACCCCTGCAGGCTCCCGCTTCATTCCTACGACCGGGCCCCCCACCCCCGCCCCCAGCTCCACACCGGCTGCCCTCTCCGTCAGGGCCTCACTCCTGCACGTCCAGTGGTCTGTGTTTTCTATCAGACACTGACTCACACGCGCGTTTATTCCTCCTCAGTGTTTGTGAACAGAGGGTCTGTGCTACCCTCGCCACGCGGCCAGCGCACACGGGCCAGCTGCTGGGGGAGCACGCTTTTGCACACGTGTGCACGTCCTGGCAGGGGCCCCGGGGCCTCCAGGAGGCTTGGAGGGATCGTGGAGCGCCCCCCCACGGTGTGCAAGGCTGAGGGCTCCCCCGGGCCTCTCCCTCCCACCGCCCCTTCCGTCAGTCCTGACTCGAAAGTCACGGTCAGAACCCTTGGGACTTCTCCCCTTCCTGCTGCGCCCGAGGGCCCCGTCCCTTCTCACGCCGTCCCGGGTTCTCGTGGGAGTCCGTGCGTGTGTGTGCCTGCTTGTGGGTCCTCTGTGCCAACGTGTTTGTGTTCGTGTGCGTTGTATCCGCGTGTATAAATGCACACGCGTGCTTATGGGTCCATGTGCCCGGTTTCCATGCGCTGTGCCTGTGTCTGTGTGCACACGTACGTGTGCTTGTTCCTGAACATTCTCTCACGCTGGTGGGCATGCGTGTGCACACTTACGCACACGTGTCTGTGTGTGTGGATGTCTGTGCACTCACGTGTTCCCGTGCATCTTGCAGCACGTGTGTGCGTGTGTGCATTCCCCCCTCCCAGGGGTTACAGCCTCTGGAAACCCACGCCGGTCCCCTCCCCCTGACCGCGTCTTCCCCTCTCTGCCTGGGCTCCCAGGTCTGAGCTCACAGGGGCGGATCCACGGAGCGGGGCGACCACCCCGTTCCCCAAAGCGCCTCCGCGGGCAGCAGAGCTGAGGTCAGAGTCCTTCCCTCGCCCCGTCGCCTGGCCTGCCTCAGTGGTCCCCCCACGGTGCCGAGCTGCGGCCACGCCGCGCCCGCTCACAGCCCTTCCCCCGACCCCCATCCCCCGTCCCCGATCCCTCATTGCTTCTCTCTCTCTCCCGTGAGTTGCAGCACTCGCTCCGCCTGCCGGACCCCACACTCACTTCTCTCCCAGACCCGGTGGTCGTTACGTCCTGGCTCGGACCCTCTGGAGTCTTTCCCGATGTCTGCGGGAGGCAGGGGCTCCCCTCCCGGAGGCCCCTGCGCCTCTCGGGACGCCCCACGCCCAGCATCCCATGGTGGGCAGCTGTCCGCGGGGCGGCCACCTGCAGCCCCGTGGCCCAGCTCGGCCGTGGTCTAGAGAGAGAAGATGATGACCAATCTGTAGAAAGTCGGTCTTCATTCACTGCATTTCCTTCCTGAAACAGACCTTTCCGGTGGGAAGGAACTTCTAAGTCCAGCCTATTCCGTGTTGCACACCAGGCTCCCTGCGTGGGCACTGGGATGCGGCTCTCACGTGAGCCAGTCTGGGCCGCTCTATCTGTTGGGGCGAAGTGCCCTGGGCTTCACGATTCTTAAACGCGCGCGGGCCTTCTGTGGGCTCATCCGTGCCGTCCTGTTTTCATCTCAGAGCAGCAACCACGGGAGCAAGACGGTCCGCCTTGTGCAGGGGACAGAGCAGGAGCCAGAGAGGGCGGCTGTCCGCCGGGAGAGAGGAAGGGGGTGTGTCCTCCGCAGGGGAGGCCACGGGGCCGTCTTCTGACCCTGAAGGGGGTCCGAGCTCTCAGTGCTGGTGGCAGGCAGTGCCCGGGGACCCGGGCTCTGAACCTCCCTCTGTCCGGCCCCCACCACCTGCACCCTGTGGTCTGGCCTCCCTTGATCACGAGGGGCGCTGCTGGGGGCCCTTTAGGACCACCAGCCTCCTCGATACAGGCTTTCCTCAGACCGGGGTGGAGGCCGCCCTCTGGGGTTCAAACGTGGCTCAGGCATGTCCACCCGGAACCTTCCTTTCCCCGTGCACACGGACCTCACCTGCCTTCTCAGGAGAGAGGGACGGGCAGGGGTGAGGAACCGAAATGAACCCGGGTGTTTGCAGGGGCGGGAGGAGGCCACCCCGGGCAAGTCCCTGCCTCCTCGGCTTCTCCCCAGGAAGCAGGTAACTGGGCTTCCTGGGACGGGGGGAGGTTAGGGGAGCTCATGAGAAGAGGGCCGGGTGTGGTCGCCCCTGCACAGGCACTTTGCTGCCCGAGTGTCCTCTCTGACACCAGTTGCTTTGGCCATTTGTTTTCCGGCAAGGGGCACCTTCCTCGTCCCCCCACCCCCCGCCCAAGGAGCCCAGCTCTGCATGAAGCCTGGGCCGACTCTGCTACGCAATGTCAGGTCGGGGGACCAGGGGGTCTGCGGGCAGCGTCTGGAGCCTGGGGGGCTGGAGGCTGCGGCTGGGGGCTGGGGTGCCGTCCTGGGGGGGACCTTGGGGGGGTGCCTCAGGCCCCCTCCCGCCCCAACCAGAGCTGCCCCGTTTATCTCTCTTGTCCCCAGGATGGCCACCGAGGGGCTTGGAGGGGAGGGTCCCACGGGACACAGAAATCAGGGATCAGGAAAGAAGGAACTGGGGCCCGAGACACGGCCGGGGGAGACGTGGCTGTCGTGGGGGCTGAGAAGGGCCTGCCTCCCGGGGCCGCGGGTGTGAGGGGCTCGGACACGGACAGCGGCCGTCCTCACAAAGCCACCGTCACGCTTGCAGCGTCCGCCGTGATCCTGTCCAGCGAAAGGAAGGATCCTCGTGGATGCAGGGGTGACCTCTTCTTCCCGTCTCGGGCTTGTGACTCGAGGCAGGGGCACAGGGGCGCGTGTCCCGGGAGGAGGAGGCTGGAGGCTCTCACGCCGAGCCAACCTGAGCGCGGCCGGCACAGACAGAGGGCAGCTCAGGGGCTGTGGCCGTCTGCAGGCCAGGGTCGCCTCCTGCACGGGAGCCTCTCTCCGGGGTCAGCGCGGACTTACTCTCATTGGCGTGACTCCAGGCTCGGGCTAATGAGCCACCGGGCGGGAGGCGGTGTGGCCCTCGGGCGGCAGATGTGAGTGGATGGGTCCCTGTCAGGCCAGGACAGCCTGGCTTGAGACCGGGGGTGGGGAGGGGGTGGGGGCAGAGGCTGCCACAGCCTACCCTAGACCTTCCAGAACACCCTCCCCTCTGCTCACGGCCCTCCCCTGCCCACACGCATCCCTCGTTTACGGAGGCTCCTGAATCAAGGAAAGGGCAGGTATGATCACAGGACCCTTGGCCCGGGAGAGCCCGGGGCCCTGGGCTGCACCTGCCTCCAGTGCAGCCTTTGGGACCTCCCGTCCCCCACCCCTGCCCGGCCGCACAGGTGCTCACCCCCAGGCCAGCTGCTGGCGGAAGTCAGGAGAGGGGCGACTGTGAGGGGGGGGTCTGATGTCAGCCTCATGCTGGCCCTCGGAGCCATAGGGACAGTGTTTCTTCCTCGGGAGTGTTGGTGGAGGGGGGGCCGTCTCCCTCCCCCCCCAAAGCCCCACATCCACGTGTAATTCGGGGCTCAGGCTTCATGTAATTTGTCCATCCAGCCCGGGAGGCCCGCCCTGCCCCACCTGGGACTTCTCTGGTCACACTGACTGGTCACACGGTGGCACCCGGTACGCCCAGGGACCCCCACGTAGCTGACGTCCCCACGTCACAGCACCCCCGGCCCTGGGTCTGCCCGGGACAAGGCCCACTGACAATTGTCCCCCTTCAATTAATTTGTCTTGAAAGAAGCATCTGATTCCCTCATTGCCTGGCGTCAGGAACATTCCGGAAAGGTACGCCTGCTGGGGGATCCTGCTGCACCCCTCCCATGACTCGGCCTGTGGAGGGGCTGCGAAACCCTTCTGGAGGGTTGGCCCAAAGAGGAAGCGGGGTCTTCTGCCCCCACCTGCCAGTGGCTCCCGTGTCAGGGACGGGGGTGGGGGCAGAGCTGGATGGACCACCCCCCGTCTCTCTGATGGGCGCTCGGAGCTTGGCCCGCCACCCCGAAGGCGCCAGGTCACGTGGGCGCCTGCCTCTGCCTCCTGTCTGGAAGCAGCCTTGTCCTCCCCGTGCCGGGAAGTCCCCCAAAGCGCGGGGCCAGCCCCTCTCCTCCTGGGGACTCGGCTCGGGGGCGGCCCCTGGGAGAGGTCTGGGTCTGCCTCAGACCCTCCGGCCCCGACTCCAGGCACACGCGGAGCAGGGGGGTGGCCGGAACTCAGCACCAACCGGCCTCCACGGAAGGCGAGTTCTTCTGGTCAGTGACTCACACACAGCGAGAGGAAAGGAGAGGAGTAGGGAACTCCTTCCCCAGGGAAGTGCTTACGAGGGGGTTACCCTGGGGGGCACGCTGTTTTGGGGAACTTTGGGCAGCTGACAGCAGCCGTTTGACCAGAGAACTCTTTTGACTTGAAGGAAAGTGGTCAGTGCGAGCGCGAGTGACAGGCTCCCCAGCGTCGTCCCCTCCGTGCGTCCTGCCGGGAGCCACCCCGCCTCACCCCCAGGCCAGCTGAGGACACGGGACCCCTGGCAGGCTTTCGGGCCTTGCTGTCTTTTTAATTTTTAAAATAATCCTTTAACTTGACAACCGAACTTACTGTTCTGCAATTTTACAATAGCAAAGTTGCAATTTTCGGTGGCTTTTAGATTTACAGAAAAGTTAACGATTTTAGATTTACAGAAAAGTTAACGAAGAGTCTAGTGCTCCAGGAACTGTTTAATTTGTTACAATTAAGGGACAAGTTTGATACGTTGTCATGAACCGCGGCCAGGATGACTCGTGCGCCCGTGGTCGTTAGCACCTGTCCTCTTTCCGTCCGGGACCCCTTCCGGGACCACACACGGGCTCGGGGTCAGGTGACCGTGGGCTCCTCCGGCTGGGACAGCTTCTCAGACTTTCGTAGTTTGTGACGACCTTGACCGCGTTGAGGATTCCCTTTGCAGAGGGTCCTTTGGAGGGGATCTGGGTCTCTTTCTGTCGGGACTGTGCCCGGGTGCTGGGTTCTCGGTACCACGACCGTGGAGGCGGGACCTTCCCTCACCTGCGGTCGAGAGCACGCCCTCCACGTGACGGCTCACTGCGGGCACTCACCTTGCACACCTGGCCGGGGCGGACGTCAGGTGTCTGCTCCATGAAGATCCTCTGCCTGCTCTCCCTGCCCCCGTGGGAAGAGTCACGTCGGGGACCCCACACTCGAGGGGCGGGGCATTCTGCCCCACCCGCGGAAAGCCCGTGTCTCCACTCTGTTTATCTACTTCCTCAGTCACTCACTCGTGTTACGGGGACTCACGGATGTTGTCTGTGCGTAGGGCTATGATCCAACACCAGGTGTGCATCTCCTTGCTTCCAATGTTCCGGCTCCAGCCCTCGGAGCTCCTGTGCCCTTTGACGTGGCTTCCCCATTTTTTTTTAAGTTTGTTTATTTTGAGAGATAAAGAGAGTGAGCAGGGGAGGGGCAGAGGGAGAGGGAGAGAGAGAATCCCAAGCAGGGTCTGCACCGTCAGCTCAGAGCCCAGCACGGGGCTCGAACCCACGAACCGTGAGATCGTGACCTGAGCTGAAATCGAGAGTCGGACGCTTAACCGCCTGAGCCCCCAGGCGCCTCTAGCCTCCTTCAGTTTTTTACGTGCACTTTTTCACCTGTGATGACGGAGCCCCGTAGCTGTCCCCACGAGTCGCACGGCCGTCTGGGTCCTAGGCGCGTCTGCGTCCTGTGCTACATCACTCGAGAACCGTGAGCCGCGGAATGCTCCGTCCGTCTCATAAGGACATAAAACCCAACGAGGATCTGCCCCAAGTATCTGGAAGTTTTGTTTGAAAGATTCAGGGACTTTCTGGAGCTAAATGAGGACAGCATGACCAGACCGTGTGGAATTGGACGAGGGTCCTGCACACCGTAGGGCAGTCGGGGGGGGGGGGGGGAGGCGGGGCGCGTGAGCTGAGGTCGTTCTGTGGCTCATCCGGGGACACAATTTTCAGGTCGCGATGGTGGCATCTTGGTCTGACGGCTCTCAGCGTCCACCTGGCTTCCTTTTCTGACAACGTTGGTTTTTCTGAATGGTTTGGCCCAGGTAAGGAGCTGGGACATTGAAGTCCCCGAAGCCATCAGGTCCCTGCACAAAGCATCAGGACCCTCCCCCTACGCCTGTCCCCCCCCCCCCCCCCCAGGAAAGTGTGCACACGAGCAGTGACCAGAGCAGCCGCAGGCCCTTTACGCCCGGTGCTGCCTGGGATTCGGGAGTGATGAAAGCTGACGTTTCTGCCAGTCCAGCAGGGGCTCCTGGAGGCCGCAAAGGGAAATGGTGTGGACCCTCCTCCCTCCCACCAGCCTCCCGGGCAGACCCTTCTGCTCCGAGGGGCACTTTTGGCCCCTCATGCCCCCCCCCGCCCGGGTCTGCAGCCCCCACCCCTCCGCACACCCCCTCTCCCCCTGAGGTAGCTGTCGTGTTGGGCGTACGTCCTCCCTCCCTCCCTCAGTTATTCCAAAGCCTGTTTCCTCTTATTTCCCAAAGGCCCCCTTGAAATCAACTTTCTCCACTCTCCAAATCGGCAGAGACCGAGAGATGTGTGTTTTTCTTCCTCGATTGAGATTGGGTTGCTGCTTCTGCAGATGCGACTCCTGGACACCTGGTCCCCGGCGTCTCGGGGTGGGGGGTGGGGGGGTGGGGGTGGGCTGCAGAGGCCAGAGGTCACACTGACCTGGGGGGGCAGCATGAGGGAGGGGCTGCAGCCAGTCATTCCCATAGTGTACCTGTCAACCCGGGGTGGGGGGAGGGGGGACGGGGCTGGGAGGGAAGGATCCAAATTTAAATGAGGTGACGGACAGAATCCCAAACAAGGTCACACTGAGACTCTGTTTCCTGATGGGAGTTTTCCGGAATCGTATGCAGCGTCCCAGAGTTACAGGGCGAGAGTTCACCCCGCCACAGCGCTGGGAGAGGCAGCTACGGTGCCAGACGAATTGACAGGGAGGAAGGGAGCGGCCGACACGCCCGGTGTGAGCTCAGCATCGTTCGCAATTAAAGAACACACCGCAGGCCGCCCGACTGTCCACCTGTAGGAACGCAGGAAATAAATTAAGTGCTGAGGCTCTGAGCCGTGATGAAGAATGAGTTCAGGAATAATCCCCAAGATACATTGTTAAGGGAAAAAAAAAGTAGGAATCTTCAGCAAAGTGGTGGCCACCAACCGTGAAACGGCATTTGTGACACGTGGCTGCTGGCTCACGGTTCACAGCCATCTCAGAGACTTTAGTGATGTGAACGCAAGTTCATTATCTTACACTTGTAGGGAGGGGCTCTCCGGGCCAACACCAAGGTGCGGGCGGGGCTGGGCCCTCCCCCGAGGCTCTGGACGTGGGTCCTTCCCTTGGCTCGTCCGGCATCGAGGCTCCCGGTCCCTCCATCGTCAGAGCCAGAAGGGGCTTTCTCCAGCCCTCTTCCCTCCTTTTTGTTTCTTTTGAAGTTTACTTATTTGAGAAAGAGAGAGATAGAGAGAGCACATGTGATTGGGGGAGGGGCAGAGACAGGGGAGAGAGAGTCCCAAGCAGTCTCCACGCTGTCGGCACAGAGCCCGGTGGGGGGCTGGATCCCCCGAACCGTGAGACCATGACCTGAGCCGAAATCAAGAGTCAGACGCTTAACTGATTGAGCCATCCAGGCGCCCCATCATCCCTCCTTTTGAACACAGACTTTATTTTTTCAGAGGAATTTTAGGTTCACAAGAAAATTGAGTGGCAGTCCAGAGATTTCCCATATGCCCCCACCCAGAGCCTCCGTCACCATCAACATCCCCTGCCTTGAGGGCGTAGCTGTTGTAACCAATGGCCCCACAGCCACACATCACAGCCGCCCAGAGTCCGCAGTCCCACACGAGGGTTCACGCTGGATGTTGTAGGTCCCATGGGTTTGGACGAACAAACAGTGACACCGCTGTCACGTCACACAGAGAAGTCTCGCTGCCCTGAGCATCCTCTGCGCTCCCCGTTCACCCTTCCCTTCTCCAAACCCCTGTCGACCACTGGTTCTTTCACTGTCTCCACGGTCGTGTCTTTTCCGGAACGTGACGTGGAGCAGGAATCAGACGGCGTATGGCCTTTCCGTGGGCGTCTTTCGCTCACTGATGCGCATTTAAGGCTCATCCTTGTCTGTTCATGGCTCCATAGCTCATTCCCTCTCAGCTCATTTCCATCGTCTGGATGGAGCACAGTCTATCCATCACCTGCTGAAGGGCGTCTTGGTTGATTTCAGGTTTTGGCAATTACGAGTAAAGCTGCCATAACCATCCGTGTGCAAGCTTTGGTGTGGATGCTCAGGAGCACACGTGCTCAGTTGTGCAATTCGAGTGATTAGTGTCGTGAGGAAACCCCCGCAGGGGCTGCACCGTCCCGCGGGCTCCTGGGGGTCCACGTCCACTGTGGCATCGGGCGTTAGTCTTCTGGACTTTGGCCGTTCTGATGGGTGTGTAGCAGGTATCTCACTGCTGTTTTAATTTGCATTTCCACACATTTGGTGTTTGCAGCTCCGTGGTGCTTACACACGTTCAGAGTTTTCTAGAGGCAGGCGAGCCCCTGTGATTCGATAGAGAGCAGGGAGTCGTCAGTTGTGATTTTGGTCCCCACTTCATTTTTCTATAAACGCACGTGCTTCTTTGTGGCAGGGAGGGCGTTCTGCCTGACACCCCGGTGGTGGGCTCTCGGGGCCTCACTTTCCGCACTCACGCTGACCAGGGAGAGCACACGCCTCTTCACGTGTGCCGTTTCTATGATCCGGAGCCCGGTGTGAGCCGGAGACCCTGGCCCTCCCGAGGCATGGGCTCCCGGGACGGACTTGGAGCCTCTCACCCTTTGGGTGAGGACGACGGCAGGTAAAGACCAGTGCGACAACTGGAAGCAAATGGAGAACAGAAGACAGCCAAACCCTAAGTGAAGAAAATCACCCCTAACTTCTGGCCCTTTCTTCGCGATTTGCACCGACTTTCACCTCCGCTACTTGACCGAGTCCGGCGGCAGCCTGAGGGGGACAACCGGGACGGGATTCATCACACCCGGCCTAGCAGGGCTCCCCAGAGCAGGACCAGGAGGGTATTCATGCACAAAAGAGATTTGTTTCAAAGAATCTCAGGTCGTTGTGAGGAATGGCGAATCCCAAACCTACAGGGCAGGCTGCATCTATCCCCCTGTGTTATTCAGCCTGGGCTTCTACAAAGTACTGTAGACCGGATGGTGTATAAACAACAAAAATTTCCTTCTCACGGTTCTGGAGGGTGGGTGTGCAAGATCACGTGCCAGCGTGGCCGGGTTCGTGTCTTCTTCTAGAAGAGAGTTCCTCGTGCTGCAAACAAGGCTTTATCTCTGGCCTGTGTCTTTAGTGCAATGCACGGGGCAGAGGAGGAAGACCCCTGGGAGCCACAGCTAGTGGGGACCTCCTGCAGATGGGGGGGGGGGGGGACCATCCCCAAGGCTCGCCCAAGCCGGGGACTCAGGTTGTCCATGAATGTTTGCTCCTGGTCTCCCTGTGAGATGGGCCTCACCTTGACAGGGCAGGGATACTAAAAGTCAAGCTGAGTGAGGTCCGTGAAAACGGTGGAGAATGGACCTCCCAAACTTCCCCATAAAGCAATGAGAAAAACAGGAAACCTGATCAGAATCAACTTTTTCAGAACCTGGCAATTAACCAAATATTGGCAGCCATCTGGAGAACTTTATTTCATAAAAACAGCTGACTCTCGGTCAGGATAGTAAGCTTTAAGGCATTTTATCTTGCCTGTTCTCCTACGCCTTTCTGCGTCTCCACAGTAGCCTTAAAAACACAACAGGCTCCGGTTACAGCAAAACCCAGAGGTCCAGCACTCACCGGAAGGGGCAGAACAGGGTTGGGCAGAAGTGGGATGTAATGATTTGATCTGCCTGGAGGGCGCCCCGTGCAAGACTGTCTTTCACCCGACTCGGAGTTTGCACGATGCAAAAAGCCTTTTTTCCCTGGAAGTGTTTGTCAAAAACAGTTACAGAGAGTTGTTTAACTTTGCAGCTGTGGGAGTTGGTAGATAAGACTTGAGGCAAGCAGTAGGGTACCTGAAAAGTATAAAAGGAAAATCTGGGGGATGAGACGTCCACCAGAGTTTCGAAAACCTGCGAGGTATCCCTGGGAAGCTAGAAGGTACGTGCGTGTGTGGGGCTGTGTGTATGTCCTGGGCGGTGTGCACGCTCAGGAAAGACTGAGGAGGCCCTTGGCTTCATTTCTGACTGGTCTTGGGGCTTTGTACATGCAGGAAGTGAAGGCTGTACACGCAGGAAGTGAAGGCTGTACACGCAGGAAGTGAAGGCTGTACACGCAGGAAGTGAAGGCTGTACACGCAGGATGTGAAGGCTGTACACGCAGGAAGTGAAGGCTGTACACGCAGGATGTGAAGGCTGTACACGCAGGAAGTGAAGGCTGTACACGCAGGAAGTGAAGGCTGTACACGCAGGAAGTGAAGGCTAAGGCAGAGCGGTCAACCCTCTGGCTGAGTGTTGAAGACATGCCCAACATTCATATAGAGCCCTTTGGCAAAGACTGGAAGACTTATAGATTCTTAGCATTTAAGAAGTATCTGTCCAATCATTAGCTGATCGTGAAGCTAGCCAAGCATAGACTTTAGTGGCTAAGCATGACAAGGAATACAGACATCACAGAAGTCGTTAAGAAAAGTCACTAAATAAACAGTGACGACAACAATAATACGAAAAACAGCGATGACCAAAAAACTCTGGGGAGGAGGAAGAATCGGATTTCCAGAGTTGCCACACTCTAGTATTTAAAATGTTCAGTTTTCAACAGAAATGATGAGGCATGCAAGTGACAAGCATGCCCATGCACAGGGAGAAAAACAATCAACAGAAATAATCCCTGAGGAAACCCAGACAGAGGCAGAGACTTTAAATCAGCTACTTTAAAGAACAAAGGTAATCATGTGTATAAACTGAAGGGAAATGTGAGAGGTTTGTCTCACCAAATGGACAATACCAATACGGGTATAGAGACTATGAAAAGAGCCAAATACAAATTCTGGAGGTGAAAAGTGCATGCGGTGAAACATTCACTAAGGGGCACGATGGCATATTTGAGCAGGCAGAGGAAATGGCAAACTTCAAGGTAGGTCGATTGAAAGCATCCAGTCTGAGGAAAGGAAAGGAAAAAATGAAGGAAGACAAATAAAGACTCGGAGATGTGTGGCACACCACAGAGAAGTAATGGGAGTCCCGGAAGGAGAGGGAGGGATAGAGGGTCAGAAAGAATATGCGGGTAAGTAATGGCTGAAAGTGTCTCGAATTTGATGAAAAATGATCACTAGAACCAAAAAGTTCAGAAAACCCCAATGCAGATAAACTCTAAGAGATCCACACCAAGAAAAGCATCGTCAACCTGTCAAAAGTTGCAAAGAGAGAGTGTTGGAAACAGCAAGAGAGAAGGGACCTTAGTGATCAGGGTCAGAGACCCTCAGTGGATGACATGCTGGCTTTGCATCGGAAGTCGTGGAGGCCAGAAGGCCATTGGAGGACATCTTCCGAGTGCTCAAAGAACAAAACTGTCGACTAAGAATTGTATAGAAGAACTATCCTTCAAACATAAGGGACAATATGGGGCGCCTGGGTGGCTCTGCCAGTTAAGCGTCCGACTTCGGCTCAGGTCATGATCTCACGGTTCGTGGGTTCCAGCCCCACGTCGGGCTCTGTGCTGACAGCATGGAGTCTGGAGCCTGCTTCGGATTCTGTGTCTCCCTCTCTCTCTGCCCCTCCCCTGTTCGTTCTCTGTCTCTCTGTCTCTCTCTCAAAAATGAATAAACATTAACAAACTTATAAAAAAAAACAAAAATAATTGAGAAATTAGGACATTCCAAGATGAATAAAAAGCAGAACAAAACTGAGGGAGCTCATTGCTACCAGACCATCCCCAGAGGAACATTCCTAAAATAAATACTGAAGGGAGTTCTTCACGCTGGAGTAAAAGGTCACTAGACAGTGACTCAAATCCATGTGAAGAAAGAAAGAATAACAGTAAAGGAGATATGTAGACAAATATAGAAGACAGTATAAATGTAATTGTTTTGTTTGTAGCTCTTTTTCTTTTAGCTGGTTCAAAAGACAACTCCGTGCAGCAATATCATAGATGTCCTGCGATGTAATGTGTGTGACTAAACAGGCACCACAAAGGTGTGGGGAGGGAAAGTGGCTTATAGGAGCCAAGACCTCTTTAAAAAAATTTTTTTAAACATTTATTTATTTCTGAGAGAGAGAGAGACAGAGTGCGAGCGGGGGAGGGGCAGAGAGAGAGGGAGACACAGACTCTGAAGAGGCTCCAGGCTCCGAGCTGTCAGCCCAGAGCCCGACGCGGGGCTTGAGCTCACGAACCTCGAGATCGTGACCCGAGCCGAGGTTAGACGCTCAACCGGCAGAGCCACCCAGGCGCCCCAGGAGCAAAGACCTCTTAATACCACTGAAATTAAACTGGTGTCATTCTGAACCACATTCATACAAGTCAAGATATTAACAGTAATCCTCAGGGCAACCACTAAGAAAATAACTCAGAACAACATAGACAGAGATGACAGGGAAATTAAAATGATATGCTAGAAATACTTAACACAAAAGAAAGCAGTATATAAAGAACAAAAATTACATTAGACACACAGAAGCAAACAGTAACATGACACCTCTATGTTTACAGGAGACACTCTTTCTATGCAGAGAAACAAGCAGATCGAAAGCAGGAGAGAATAAATGACACCACGCGCCAAGAACCAAGACAGCTGGACTGGCGATATTAACATCATAGTACACTTTAAAGGAAAGTTTGTTTCTAGACATAAAAAAGGACGCTTTCTAAGTCTGAAAGAGTAAACCCATTGGAAAGATGTAACAGCTTCTGACATATATGCACCTAAAAAGAGCCCAAAATTCGTGAAGCAAAAATTGAAGGAAGAAATAGGCAATTCACCTGTAGCAGCTGCAGACACCCATGCCCCTTGTCAATAAAGGACAGAACAACTAAGCAGAGGGTCACCAAGGAAATGGCAGACTTGAGCACCTGTATAAAACAAGAAGATCTAGTAGACACCACAGAGCACCACACAGCTGCAGAGCACACACCAACTCTCACAAGAGCACAGGAGACATTCTCTGGGGCAGCCCGCATGCCGGGCCACAAACAAGTCTCAGCATGAGGGTAAGGCTGGCGTCACACAAAGTGTGTTCTCTGACCAGCACAGAATAAAACTAGAAATGAACAAGGCGGGGAAAATGAGGAAATTCACAAATACATGGAAACTGAATGACATATTCCTAAATAATCAATTGTTCAAGGACAGAATCCCAAATAAAATCAGAAACTATTTCAAGGGGCGCCTGGGTGGCGCAGTCGGTTAAGCGTCTGAGTTCAGCCAGGTCACGATCTCGCGGTCCGTGAGTTCGAGCCCCGTGTCAGGCTCTGGGCTGATGGCTTGGAGCCTGGAGCCTGTTTCCGATTCTGTGTCTCCCTCTCTCTCTGCCCCTCCCCCGTTCATGCTCTGTCTCTCTCTGTCCCAAAAATAAATAAAAAACGTTGAAAAAAAATTAAAAAAAAAAAAAAAGAAAAAAAGAAACTATTTCAAGATGAATGAAAGCAAAAGCTGCACATACTGAAGCCTGGGGACACACGCTTGTCCATGTGTTCAAAGCAGCTGACAGCTGACAGCCACAGTGGCATTTCAAGGGAAATGTTCAGCTGCAAGTGTCTTCCTGGAAACGGAGAAGGACCCCCAATCAATGAGCCAAACTTTCACTTTGATATTATGTTGTAGGGCACCTGGGTGGCTCAGGTGGTTAAGCATCTGACTCTTGGTTTCGGCTCAGGTCATGATCTCATGGTTCGTGGGATTGAGCCCCACATTGGGCTTTGTACTGACAGTGCGGAGCCTGCTTGGGATTCTCTCCCCCCACTCTCTGCCCCTCCCTCCCTCACTCTCTCTGTCTCTCTCAAAATAAATAAATAAACTAAAAAAATTTTTTTGAAAGATTAGGTTGTAGCCAAGATAAGCAGAAAGAAGGAAATCATATTGGAAAGGAAAACCATGAAATAAGGAATAAAAAGCAATGAAGAAAATCAATGAAACTAAATCTGCCCAGTTGATCTACAGCCGGCAATAGATCAATGCAATTCTTGCCAAGCCTTTGCTGCCCACTTTGAGGAAACAGGCCTGCTGATTCCAGAAATTCCTATAAAAAGATCAAGTGATCAGAGGAACCCAGTCAATCCTCACAAAGAACAAAGTTGAAAGACTCAAACGTCCCCATTAAAAAAAATTTTTTTTCCTAATGTTTACATATTTTTGAAAGACAGAGAGAGACAGAACACAAGCAGGGGAAGGGCAGAGAGAGAGGGAGACACAGAATCCAAAGCAGGCTCCTGGCTCTGAGCTGTCAGCCCAGAACCCGACACGGGGCTTGAACCCACGAACTGCGAGATCATGACCTGAGCCAAAGTTGGACATTTAACAGACTGAGCCACCAGGTGCCCCAACAAATGTTCCCATTTTTTAAATGTATTACAAAACTGTAGTAGTGTAGACTAAAAACCACTGAACTACAAACTTTATGAAAAGAGTGAATTTTATGGTGTGTGAATTATATTTTGCAAAAAAACCCCAACTCAAGTTGGTTGGCATTTTTGACATGTGAACATTTAAGCATCATGCTTGCACACGGGAACGCAGTGAGTCATTCCAACGGCTTTGGCAAGCAAGCGTCTGGGTTTGGGCACATCCCGTCTACACCTGGGAGAAGCCTCACTGTCCCAGCTTCCAGACACAGCTGGGCTGGTGCACGGTTTTGAATTTAAAATGAAAGTCAGGGGCAATGATTACAGCAGTTATTTCTGCCTGGTAGTCGAGGGCAAACCCGGATGCCGTGTTCCTCCTGTGCACCAGCTTTGCTGTCTCGCAGTGTCACATTCAGACGGTGTCGGGAGGTCCCCTCCAGGCAATTCCGTGACCCCACGGGGTGTCCTACAGCTGAACTCCGTTCTGACACCGTCTGCCCGGAGTCAGCGTCCCATCCCCCAGGGAGCGGCTCAGTCCCACGAGACTGCCCCCCTCTTCAGACGCCATTCCCAACTGGCAGGTTCCGGGTTGCCCACGACTTCTGTCCGACTCGGCTCCAGATGGCATTCCCGTGAGCCCCTTCTGGGGTTCGGTAACCTGCTCGAGCAGCTCACAGAACTCAGGGGAACGCTGGCGCCGTTCGTCCGTCGATCGCGTAGGGAAGGGTTCGACGAAGGATACAGACGAACAGCAGACGGAGAGGTGCAGGGTGTGTGCGGGGAGGGTCCCGCGCACAGGAGCTTCTGTCCTTGTGGACTTGGGGCGCGTCACCCTCCCGGCACACGGACGTGCTCACCAACCGACAAGTTCCCTGGAGCCCACACTTCGGGGATTTTTATGGAGGTTTTATCACATCGGCGTGATCAGTTATTAACTGGATCCCCCAGCCCGTCCCCCTCTCTGGAGAATGGGGAGCAGGGGTGAAAATCCCAGCTTCTAATCATGGCGTGGTCTTTCTGGTGACCAGTGCCCACCCGGGAGCCCACCCAGAGTCGCCTCATTAGAACAGAAGACACTCGGGGCGCCTGGGTGGCTCAGTCGGTTGAGCGTCCGACTTTGACTCAGGTCATGATCTCACGGTCCTGAGTTCGAGCCCCGCGTAGGGCTCTGTGCTGACAGCTCACAGCCTGGAGCCTGCTTCGAATTCTGTGTCTCCCTCTCTCTCTGCTCCTCCCCCAGTCATGCTCTCTCTCTCTCTCTCTCCTTCAAAAATAAATTTTAAAAAAATTAAAAAAAAAAAAAAAAACAGAAGACACTCTGGGGCGCCTGGGTAGCTGGGTCGGTTAGGCGTCCGACTTCGGCCTAGGTCATGATCTCGTGATTCGAGAGTTCAGGCCCCGCGTCGGGCTCGGTGCCGACAGCTCGGAGCCTGGAGCCTGCTTTGGATCCTGTGTCTCCCTCTCTCTCTCTGCCCCTCCCCCACTCATGCTCTCTCTCTGTCTCTCAAAAATAAATAAATGTTAAATTTTTTTTTTTTAAAAGAACAGAAGACCCTCCAGGGCCCCGGGAGGGTGTCAGGAGCTCTGTGCCGGGAATTGGGGGCAGAGACCAACATGTATGTTTTCTATTACTTCACCGTAGGTGTGTTTTCTTTTTCAAACTCCTAATGAAGGCTGCAGACACACAGCTAATAAATCTCGTGTTCAGAAGCTCGGAAGCAGCAATTAAGCGCTGGCCACTCTATTTCCACATGCTCCCTAGAGAGGACACGCAGGGCCCCCGGCAGCTTGTGTACATAATAGGCCCCCCCCGACAGGAACTGGGTCCCTGGCAGCCGACGGCGAACGCGGCCCGTCACGCTGGCTGGTGAGCAGTGATGGATTGTTGCTGAACATGCATCCTGCCGGGAGGCGGGCGACCGTTGGGCCCCCACCCCCGCTCCTGCACGGCCTTGGCCCGGGGACCGCTCGTTAACGAACAATTATGCCTCCTCGCCCTCTTTTCTCCATGTCTGGAGATCACCTCGTTATGTCTTGCAAAGATCTCTCCCTTTTCCCATCGGACCGTGGTGAGGTCCACAGTGACTACGGGCTGTTTTTCTGCAAAGTTTCCAGGAACAGGAAAAGCCCTCCCACTAAAATGAATTACCCTATTTTCAGTTCTCACGGCAAATATTTAATAAATGAAGCAATTTAGAAGCCGTTTAAAACGCTTATTGATGAGGCAGGGCCACAGCACGCAGCCCCGGGAAACGGAGTCGGCCACCCGCCCCAGGGAGGCGTTCGGACCAGCGACAATGTCAGAGCCACAAATAAATAATCGTGGGGATCTAGCACAGGGAGCTTCCTGGAACCTGGAAAGGAATTGGAAGGTCTATGGAAGCATCTCCAAGACGGGACAGTCCCCTCCCCAGGCACCTGTGACTTCCAGACCCCGGCCTCCCTGTGGGACCAAAGGCACGCCCACAGAGGGCACGGTTCTCATCTTCAATATGCTTTGGTCTTCCTGGTGCGTAGCTTCCTGGCTGCCCAGGATCGTTTTATGAAGCGAATGGACTGACCTCTGCTCCTTCCGTCATCCGCCCCCGCCTCCCCCCTCTCTGATGGCCCCCCCTCCCCCGACTGGCCCACACACTGCTCGGGCCACGAGGACCGGCCACTGCAAGTGCTGTCTGTCACAAGCAGGTGGCCACGTCCCAGCTGGGGCATCTCCGTTAACACTGCGGGGAATCGGGACTTGCCGAGCAGAGAAGAGGAAGCTGGGTCCCTGTGTCATCCTGTGTGTGAGCTGAGTGAGAAAGGTGCCTGGCCACGTGGAGCCAGAGGGGGGGCCGTGTGGCCTGGGGACACGGAAGGACCCACGGCCACGAGCGGGGAGAGCGGTGGGTGTTCCGGCCCCTCGGCGTGCGGTGCTCTGGCCGCAGACGGCGTACCCGGCACCAGCAACGGTATCTGGACGGTCAGAAGACGAAGACAGACGTGAGACAGACGAAGACAGAGGCCTCTGTCCACCCAACACCACCCCTTGTCGGGCGCGTTCGCCATCAGAGAAATGCGGGCGCGCTCGGGACCCGCGGATGGGAAGCCGCGACCCCGCCCTGGACGGCCCTGGTGGCGCTCGGGGGGCCTGGGTCGGGCCGGGCTGCCACGGGAGCGCGGCAACGGGGAGCCCAGCGGGGCCTCTCCTGGGACACGTTCCAGAGGACCCCGCACGAGTCCAAGGCGACGGGCTGTGCCATGAAGTGATGGGCGGAGTCCGCTGCAGGCAGGTGTGTAAGCCACGCGCAGTGTGGAGCCACGGGAAGCGTACGTGGAAAACCCACGGAGGGCACGCTCCGGATCCCGCGTGAGGATTTCGGCACACGGTGGGTTACCTGTGGGGAGGGGGGCGCGGATCAGGGGACACAGCAGGCGTCCCCAAGGCAGCCGGAAGCCAGCGGAGCCGAGGGGCCCAGCCAGCCGTGGTTCCAGGTAAACAGGAAGGGGCTGCAGGGGAAGCTCAGACCTGGGCCGGCAGGGGTGAAGCCTGAGCTCGTCCGCTCGCTGTCGGCCGCGTTTCTCCCTCCTCCCCAAATCCTCTCCGACCAGCGTGTGAAGAGAGACTTCACGCATCCCCCCTCACCCCCGTCCCCTCATGACCCCGGACAGGAAACGGGCTTAATGCAGAAGACGGAGGTCCCAGGGGACAGTCACTTCAAGGACAGGTGACAAGGAATCTGCAAATTTCACAAAAACGCTGCTGGTTTTGCGCCTCCTTTCCCGAGTCGGCTTCCTTTTTTTAAAAAAAATTCTAAATATTTATTTATTATGGGGAGAGAGAGAGGGCGCACAAGCAGGGGAGGGGCAGAGAGAGGTGGGGCATAGGGTCTGAAGCAGGCTCTGTGTGGACAGCAGATACCCTGACGTGGGGCTTGAACCCACAAACCGTGAGATCATGACCTGGTCTGAAGGTGGACTCTGACCCGGCTGAGCCCCCCCGGCGCCCCCAAGTGTCAGTTTCCGAGGGGTGAGAGGACGCCAGCTCACCCGTCCGTGCGGGTTTCCCGGGGTCCCTCACCGTGGGGCTCTGGCACCTGCAGGAGCCCCGTGCCCTCCGCGCCCTTCAGTGTCCTCACGGGAGCAAACGCGAGGGGAGGGCCTCACCGCACCCCCAGGTGTGCTGGACCCAGGTTAGCTGTGCCCCGTGACGGTGGCCAGGTCACAGGTCAGGGCGAGCCAGGCCCCGCGTCCCCACGCGGGCAGGACCTGCCTGTCCTCAGCCCAGCCGCAGGGCGGAGGCAGGCACGCAGACGGGTCTGTGCACAGGCGGTAGGAAGGGCGGCAGACGCCAGGACGGGGTCCCCCTGACCGTCAGCTCCGGGCACGTCCTGGCAGGCGAGGGCTCGGAGGCCCGTTTCGGGACAGGGGGCCGGGGGGCTGGTGCCCCGCAGGCCCTCTGGTCCAGATGCTGAGGCCTCTCCTCCCGCGGGCACCTCGCCGGCTGCCTCGTGGCAAGTTGTGTGCTGACCGGGGGAGATGAGGTTCTCCTGTTCTCTCCTTTGGCCAGGTGCGGGAGGCGTGGAGGGGTGTGGAGGGGCACGGAGGGACGCGGGGGACAGGAGCTCATCCCTGTTCCCGGGGGTTTCGTCCTCTGGGGATGCGGGGAGGCAGGCGTCTTTGGGACACAGGTGCTACGTGAGCCACGTCCCCGACGTGAAGCGACCCCGGCGAGAGGTTCCGAGGCAGGTGACCCCAGCCGGGCCAGGTACGCGCCCCGTCCGGTGGTGTCGGGTTTCTGCTTTCGCCGCACAGCGTGAGGCCGCGGTCTTCGTGTTGGCAAGCACGTCCCACAGCGGCTGTCAC
This sequence comes from Panthera onca, assembly GCF_046562875.1. Classification (NCBI taxonomy): domain Eukaryota; kingdom Metazoa; phylum Chordata; class Mammalia; order Carnivora; family Felidae; genus Panthera; species Panthera onca. The sequence goes on along the minus strand of NC_138345.1, from coordinate 140,266,564 downwards.
GGCCAGGCTGTGGCCAGTCGCGTGCGGGCGTCACCCCCGAGTGTGGGGCCGGACCTGCTCTCCGCCCGGCGAGCAGACCCTCGCGGAGCTCGGTGGATCCCGGGCTCTCGGACCCTGTGGCCGGCCTCCAGGAGTGACGCCAACTCTGGGGGCCGTTCCCTGGGAGCACCTGTTCACCGCTGTCCCCGCACACGTCCGATGTGAAGGATGAGAACCCCGCTCATCCCCTGCCACCCGCTGCAAGTTCTGTGTTTCCAGAAGCTTCCTCCCCACCTGTGTCTGCTTCCTGCAGCCTGGGGAGCACGAGGGGGCTCTGTCTGCATGGCCACCATCCCCCCCAGACGGACGGGGGAGGCCCCTGGTGGAGCTCAGAGATGGCTCGGGACAGTGGCAATCGAATGGGTGAAGTTTTTGGAGGTTGAATCCCAAGCCTCCAGGATTAAATGAAATTGAACAGCTCCCCCCCACCCCACCGCAGGAAGTCTCACCTTTTACGTGACAGATAAATCGATAACTGGCATCATGTGAACGGAAAATGGGCCGTCAGACGCGAAAGATGAACTATGCAATCTGAGGGCCCCTCCTCTTCTACTCTGCGTCCTATCCTTCAGTTGGCTTGTTTCTTTGTGCTTCCCCTGGATTGGACATGTTTTCTGGAGAAGGTGTTGTGCAAGAGTCACAAATACCGAGTCACAGGGAAGGAGGTCAACGGACAGAGCGGGACCCTTGCTGGGTCGAAGTTCCCGAAGGGAAACAGGAGGCAAGAAAGGAACCGCCAACAGTGAGTCCCGAGGGCAGGCTGCACAGCTGCTGGGAAGCACCGTGGTCCTGTCTCTGACGCCTCACAGAAGTGTCCCCGCACCTGTGCGGGGAGCCAGGCAGGGGCCACGGCAGGCGTTTCCCCCGTGGGCCAGGCTGGGGGACAGAGCGGAGACCCCCTTCTCCTGCCTACAGTACCCATGCGGGGTCCCCACACCAACACGGAAAGCAATTCTCTGGGAGACCGACACGTGGCTTCCTTGGGTGAAACCCCTGACTCAGTCCACGAACACGGATACCCAAGGAGGTGGTGGGTATTTAAGGCGTGACTTCTGTTCCTCGGCTGGGGGTCTCGGAGAACGCAAAGCCCTCCCTTGGAGGGGTGTGGGATGGCTTTGGTGGCACAGGGACAATTTAAAGAGATAATCGAACAACTTAATTTCCACAAGTATTATAAAGATCATAACCAGGTCATCACGTTTGTAGCTTCATAATGATACAAGGTTCCCTTCCAAAAGTGACCGAGGGAAATAATGAGTCCGCTGAGAGAAAAACGGTAAACTTCAAGGGTAGGAAGGGGGTACAGCGATGTGAGCGCCACGGTGGGGCACGTCGCTCTACGGGGAGCTGGCCGCGACCTTCCACATAGGGTTGCTGGACCCAGTCCAATTAAATACTGAAGGATTCACACCAAAAAATGTCTGTTTTTGGTTTAGAATCATTGAACTCGGACCTTCATTTTCTGACAGCGACGAGATTGTTCGTGGCAATCAAACCTTGTTACCGAGTCGGCGCAGTTCACAAGGCGCTGGGGGCTCCGCGCTCTGCCCTGGCGTTTACTGACCATCAAGGAGGGGCTGATGCCCGATTTCGTTCTGCCAGAACGTTTCCGTGGCCGGTCATTGATTTTGAGCTATTTTTCCCCCAACAACGCTGACTGTTATCCTGCTTAGAGGTCAACTGTCCCCTGGTTTGCACTGTAATTTGTACGTGGAGAAAGTCATAGGGACACCCCGGATAGTAGTGAAGTGAGGTTATTGACAATAATCTCAACACTCTTGTGCACGCTGGAAAACAAACCTCTGATCGACAACAGCAACAGCAAACACTTCCCATTTGTATGAACATTTCACGTTTTCACAGAGGTTTGTTTCGTGGGTACAGCCGCGTGGCTTTGAAAGTGCGGACGGGAGGAAGTTGGTGACCCCTGCAGATTTCAGTGGGACGCAGACCCCAGCGTCTCCGCTCCCAAGAGTCCCAAGGGCGCACGCCCGGCGTCTGATGCGGATTCTGAACCGTCATTGTTTCCTTAACCTAAGCCTCCTCGTGCAGGCGTTTCGGACCTGACTCTTCTGAGGCGTGGACGTGACTGTTACTCAGCAGGTCTGTGACCCGCCTCTCAGCTGCTGTGCCCGGCACACGCTTTCCCGCCTCAGTCTATCTGGACTTGGCCCTGCGGCTGCTGGTGCCCACTGAGTGAGGGGAGCCGGTGCTGGGTTTGGGGGTAACTTGTCACCCGGCATCGTCATGGCAGCCCCTGACTGATGCACTCACACCGGCCTCGCTGGGTCTCTGGCCAGATCCGCCGCGGGGTTCTCTCCATGGGCTGACGGAGAACCTTCCGTGGAGACACCACCCGTGGTGGGGAGACGCCCAGCCGCACCGTGAAGCCCTGGGGCATCGGTCCGCGAGGGGCGGCGGGTCTGTTCACCCGGGACTGGAGCGTGCATGTCCCTCCCACGGGAGTGGGGCGGCCGTGAGGCCGTGGCTGTGGTGTTCTGTGATGTGGAAATCCAGCTGGTGGGAACTGAAGACGCCCAGGCCATGGGGTGCCCCTCCCAGGTCGTGGCCCTGATCTCGGGGGCCGGGAAGGGCTTCAGACTTACGTGGGATGAGGGAGGAGTCCTCACCCGTGCCAGCGCGGAGGGAAGTTAGGGGTGTCGTCTCCTCAGCAGGTGCTCGGCCGCAGACGGCCCTGCCCTGTTCAACCCGTGAGCCCAGGGCACCCTCACCGTCCCCGGACTCGGCTGAGAGTCCTGCTTGGTCTTTGCGACAGTAACGACGACAGGTTATTATTAATGCGGCTCTGTCGCTGTCGATCTGGCTCAGTCCGGAAAGTTTGCTAAGCTCGTGGCAGGAGCTGGGTGACGCTCACATTGTACACATATTTCCGACTTAGAATGTTCTCACAGCATCCCTTAGGACACACAGAATGGCTCAAATATGAATCATCTGTTCATCAGTTTATGAAAGAGGTCTATAAACAGTGCTCCCAAACTTGCCTATTCAGAAAGAGTTGGGTCACATAGAGAAGTGAAGGTCCACCTCTGCCCTTTCTCAACAGGTGGGGTTGGTCAATGCCGTGGTGGGCCTTCACATGGCAGGGCACAAAGACACGTCTGGGCGGTCCTGGCCACGAGACACGGGCGACACGGACCCGAGGGGCCTGACTCCTTAGCCTCCTCCACAGCTAACCCTCTGTGTCCCACTGATTCTGTTCTAAGGCCCTGCACCCTCTGTCCACTCGCTGACCCCGGGCCCCGGTGACGTGTGGAGGCCAAGGGGGGTGTCTCCACTGGGGGTTTGGTCGACGTGTGTGTGTCAAGATCTTCCGGAAACTTCCCTAGAAAAGAGGGAACTACCATGCAGCAGGTTTTAAAAATGTTAGGGCTTGACCTCAAGACGATTAATTCAACAAAGTGGGTCCCAAACTATCTTCAAAGAGGGTGCAGCGTTTTACTTAAATGAGGAAAATCTAACGGTCTGGAAAACAGAAGTTGTCAAAGACCGTTGCAAAGTGTTTGGGCCCAGCATGTAAAGGTAGCAAAGGGGCCCCAGGTGCTCAGGGAAGATCCCCCCAGATGTTCAGGAAAGACCCCCCCAAGTGCTCGGGGAAAACCTTCCAGTGTTTGGGGAGACCCTCAGGTGCTTGGAGAAGCACCCCCCACCCCCCGGCTGTTCAGGGAAGATTCTTCCCGAAGGTCATGAGGTCTCTGTGAAGAGTGGACCGGTACATTATCAGGTTGGCTGTCATGTTTCAAGTTTTCCACGTGGTTTGTCATTTAAGAGGAAAATGCCACCCGGGAGGCCGTGGGCTTCCGGTCTCCAGAAGGATGTGGCAGCTCGCAGACAGGCTGTCATCTTTGCTCAGATAAGGGGATTGCCGCCCACGAATCCCCGCAGCGTCCCAGAGAGACAGACGCGGCCGCCACGGGACGTGAGGCCGCTGTGCGTGGAGACGCCTGCACGGGGAGGAAGAGGCAGCGGGAGCCATCCTGCTGGGCCCAGGCTGCTCTCTCGCGGCACCTGCTTTGCTTAGGCAGGTGCAGGAACCCCCCAAAGACAGGTACGGGGATCCTGGGGAAGATGGGACCGAGACGGCAAGGTCCACGCTTACTCTGACTCCAGAGTAGATCCCGGGATGCTTAACGACTCTGACAGAAGCACGTCCGCGTGTGCTGATACGGCTGGGCGGTGACTGTGTGTGGAGAATGAGATCAAAGGCCGAGAACAGCGCAGCTCCTGGTGAACCTGACTCTGGCATAGCAGATAAACAAAAAATAAAAAGCCCTAAAATAACAGGTCTAGGAAATAACGAGGAAGCCGCACCGCACCGCCCGAGAAGGTGTGTGACTGGACCCCTGAGGGGCCCTCGAGGCTGACAAGAAGGGGCAGCACGTCGATGCTCTAAGAGGAAACTGAGTGAAGCGTCCCTCTTTCCTTCCTTCCTTCCTTCTTTCCTTCCTTCCTTCCTTCCTTCCTCCCCTCCTCATCCATTCACCCGCGAGCCCCCACCTGCCTGGTGCTGGCTTCGGGGCACACACATTGGCCCCGTGGCTTCCGGTGTTGACGGAGAGCCCTCCACGGGGGCAGGGGGGTGGCTCGGGCAGGGGTTTGGACATAGACAAGTGTAAAACATGTGACTTTGATGGACGTCAAGGACAAAAATCTGCAGGAATAGTGGTCTGGAGGGCGAGGGAGACCCTCTTGGACGTGTGTGCATGGGGCGGCTGTCCCTCTGGCTCGCAGATCTGCGCAGGTGACAGGAGGGAGGGGACGTGGGGGTCCCTGCACGGGCGTGGGAGGGCTCGGTGCAACGACCCCGAAGGGGCGAGGACGGGCGGGGACAGAGAGGAGGGCGTGTGTTTTTCCGGCTGGGAGGAGAGGCTCCCGGAGCGTGGCTTGCTCTGTGCTCCGTGGCGGGGTCTGGTCTAAGAGCGCCACGGCTGTGATGTCCCCAGTCCCAGCAGCCACAGTAACCACAGTAACCTGCCAGTTTCCTAACACTTTGTTTTTAGACTCCGTGACGGCGTGGCTTTTCGAAAAGTGGCAAACTCCTAGAGTGCTGTTCAGATTTGCACTTTTTTTCACAGAAGAGGTTTGAAAACATGCAACGAAAGCCCCGGAAGGGCTCACGCCATTCTGGTTTCGCTTATGTTATGCAGGAGAAATTTTATTCCGAGGGGATGTTGATGGGCCTACTAATGGATCGTGCAGCCATAAGAGTGTGTGAGGATGTTCATCACAGCGTTGTTTATAATAAAGGAAATTAGGAACAACCCAAGTATCACATCAGACCCGTTCGCAAACGCCCGATTCGCGACGTGGAATTCAGGGAGTCTCATAAAGTGGAAAGTACGCCTGCTTGTAAAGACGGGACACAATTTAAGAAACGACGTATAATAAATAGAGCTAATGAGAACGGAAACATCCCTGCTGGAAATTACAGCGGTGTTTTATGTTGTTGCGGGAGAGGGAATGGGAAGACAGTGACGCCGGACCACATCCGCCCGCGGAACTGCCGTCGGCCCGAACGGTCAGCGCTGGCCAGTGACGGCAGCTGCCCGGGGCTGTGTCCCTGCTCCCATCTCGGGACCCACCAGAGGAAGCCCCAAATGCATTCATCTTATGGGACACCTGCTTCCTGTGAGGGCCCGGCCAGCAGGATCATCAGGGTGGCCCCAGCCGTCCTCCCCTGGCCATCCTCATACTCCCCCAGCCACCCCCGTGCTCCCTCAGTTGTTCCCGTGCTCCCTAGCCGTCCCCGTGCTCCCCGGCTGTCCCTGTACTCTGCCAGCTGTCCCCGTGCTCCGCGGCTGTCCCCCTGCTCCCCCAGCCGTCCCCGTGCCCCCCACATCCCAGCGTGGAGCTCTCAGATCTCAGCTTGCACAGTGAGGTGGCTGACCCCCTCAGCACCATAAGCCTGAGTGCAAGTCTGTTTCTTCTCACCTGGTGGCCCCGGTTTTCTTCCCGGAGGCCCCTCTGGGATGCGGTCTGCTCTGTGCCCACGAGGGGGGTCAGCACCAGCCCCCACCCCCATCCTTGTGCTGAGCGCCTCGGCTGTGTGTGTTTGGTGTCCCTGATGGGATGACGCTGTTCCTCCTCAGGCCGTGTGCTGCTGTACCTGTGAACTCTGCACCGTGCGGTCGTACGAGGGGACCGTGGGGCAGGTCACGGGGGCACGGTGTATGCTCCAGCTGGCCTCGCTGACGGGAGGGGTGCCGGCCGCTTTGTCCTCTGCTGGGCGTTGTGTCCTGAGAGCCTGGCTTGGGTCCTGAGACTGCGCTCTGCCTGCCGAGGCCAGCTGGGGGCCCGACACACAGGTGCACGAGCTTCACGCCCCTTCCTGTGGCCGCCCCGCTTCCCTGCACCTGGAAGTCGGAACCAGATCCTGCACCCGTGTCTAGCAGGGACCCGCCCTGTGACCCGCACCCCGCCCTGTGACCTGCCTCCCTCCCTGTGACCCACACCCTGCCCTGTGACCCGCCCCCCTCCCTGTGACCCGCCCCCCGCCCTGTGACCCGCCCCCCTCCCTGTGACCCGCCCCCCTCCCTGTGACCCGCACCCCGCCCTGTGACCCACACTCCGCCCTGTGACCTGCCCCCCTCCATGTGACCCGTCCCCCACCCTGTCTCTGTAGGACACACCTCTTCCAAGGACAGAAGGGGGGACGTGGTTTCTCAGGCTCCGTGGGCAGCCACACTTCTAGCAATTCAGACGCCTGTGGACAAAATCTGACTTAGAAATGGCTTCACTACAAACGTCTTTGGCCAAAGGTGATACATGACTTCATGACATAAACACTAATCTCCCCTAAGCCCCTCCCACTCTCTCTCCCTGGGCCTCCTCCATCCCTCCCTCATCCCCCTTGCCCAGACCCCCTTCCGCGTGCCCAGGGGCCCTCCTAAGACCCCCAGATGCCTCCAAGGCCCCATCTCTCCCATGTGGCACGCGTGCGGGCGGCTGTGGAACTCAAACCTGGGGCCTGAGCCGAGGTGAGAGAGAGAGAAAAAGAAAAACCAAGACCCTGGAAAATACCTCCTCAGATCAACGAGGCGATTTTCTGTAAACACGAGAGTCAGTCTCATCCGCCCTGGGTAGTTCCGGAAGCTTCCGCCTTGAGCAGCCTCCTCCTGGTGGGACGCGTGCCTCGTGGGTGGTGTTTCAATAAGCTGTGATGTGTCCCGTCTCCCAGCCCCCACCTGCCCGCAGCCCTCGGGGCCTGGCTCTGGGACACAGTCCCAGTGGTGCCCCAGGGGTCACTGAACCCCCACCTGCTCCCCGGGTCCCGCGGAGGGAGAAACATGACACGGCTGTGCAGTGCACAGTGGGTTCATGTTCTGCAAGTTCAGGTAGGACGGCGGCGTCTTCCTCACTGTTCTGCCCTCCGCACCGTGGTGGCTGTGGTGGCCGTGGTGGCCGTGGTGGCCGTGGTGGCCGTGGTCTCGGCTGTGGCTTTGCAAGATGGCACCCGCCGGGGGGAACTGGGTACGTGGTCTCTCCATATTGTTTTCTGTGGCTGCATGTGAATCTACCCGTGTTCAATCTTGGAATTAAAACAATAAACATAACTTCGCTTCCCTGCTATTTAACCCAAATCTGTTCGTGATTGTGCTGTGAGCTAATTCCTAAGCCAAGGCTGAACTGAGGGCACATCGTTCTCTTTAATTCCATCCGAGCAAACGGGCTGGAGCCCATGGGGTGTCCCGCATTTACAGGGGAAAGTCACAGAGCGGTTCTTGAACAAAACCCCGAGGGCCTCCGTCTCCTCGGGGCCTCCTGCGCCCTTGATGTGGGACATTTCCGTCCGTCCCGGTATCTCCCGGGTCTGAAGTGCTTCAGGCAGGACCGTCGACACCTACAGAGTGACCATCCATTCCCTGCAAGCCACAGACAAGGGGGCCTTCTTGTCTCCCCTGTGTCTGAGCTCATGTTCAACTGGTCAAGAACACAGGAGACTCTTCCCTGAAACCTCTTGGGCTCGAGCCTTCTCATGGGCTCCCACCTTCCGCTGGGGTTCAAATGCCCCGGCTCCACCTGGCCGGCCTCCCTCGGGCTTCCCACTTGCCCCTGGGCCTCTGTACCTGCTCTTCATGCACAGACCAGACCACGCCGTCACTCCCTCCTCTCCCGCGGCCACCCCCAGCCTGGCCCTCTGCCCCGGAAGGGGGCGGGAGGCCAGTCGGCTCTCCTTCAATGTCTTCATCCTTCTGGCACGTTCTGTAGGTTTTAAAATATTCTCAGTGTCTGCGTCTCCCCAACAAGACTGCAAGTTGAGTGAAAGCAGGACACTGGCTCTGTTCGGGGTGTTTGCTGAGGGTTCCGCACACAGAAGCGTGTTGGACACGTAGGGAGCCGCGCGTGAGCTGAATGGATGAGTGAGTGAGTGAGCGCCGGGCTCCGGCAGTCCCTCTGCGGGGTCTCCCAAGTCCCTGTCGGAAAGGCCTGAGCAGCGGTTCCCTGGCAAGTCACGGCCAGGCTGATGGCAGGTGGCGGGTGAGGTGGGGAGGCCAGACCTCCGAGCCCCTGGGCCGGTCTGTCGCTCGCGGCCCGTGATTGCGCGTGGGTGTTTCCGAGGTCTGTCATCCATTCTCGTAAGTGTCACTTTGCTCTGTGCTTTTCCGGGACCCGGTGCTGTGTTCCCGGAGCAGCATCTGGGGCTTCAGAGAGGATTCCTGTGCATTTGCTCTAGCACACTCCTGGATCACCCCTGACGCTGTCTTCACGGAGTGAGTTGTTAATAGCGGTGAAAAACCGTTATCCTGACGATCTCTTCCTGCACCCGCGCGAAGGCTTGCAGCCGTGTCCTCACCGAGGTGAGCACGTGCCTCCGCAGCGTAACACACGGTGCAAGTCCTGGGGGGCTGGCAGGGCCACTGTGGACGCTCGCGCCACGTGGCACGGGCACGTGGTATTGTGCACGAGTCACTGACAATCCGCTTAAGAACGTTACGGATTTTCAGTGACATTTAAAATAGTCACAGGCTGCTGGCTCTGAGCGAGGGCAGAAACTACGCCCGTCTTGTCTTTGCTGTGTCCACTGCCCGGTGCTCAGTGCCTGGCAAATGCTCAGTTAATATTCCCTGAGAGCATGAAACAAAGACCTTTCCACGCGGGCCGGAGAATTGAGAGACGGGGGAGGGGGGCTCACGTTGCAGAATCGGGTGAAATCAGGACCTCCAGTTCCCTGAGTCTCTGTGTGCGACTGGGTATCTCCAGGGCTCCGCGGGCTGGGCGGGTGCTCCCGAGACGTGATCCCTGCGCCGTGACCACCCTCCAGGCCCCGAGCGCTCTCACTCCTCGAGGGAGAGCGGGCTGTGCCCCAAGTCTCTCCAAGCAGACCCCGACTCTGGGACCTCGTACCAGGCCGTTGAGACAGGCTTTCCACGGGCCGATAGCTCAAATGCTCACACGCACGAAGGGAGGTGATATTACCCTCTGCTCTATGATTCGAGTCAGGGCTAATTTTATCCCCTCGAGCGCCAGGATACTTGGAATTTTTCATGACAAAGTAATGACTTCCAGGAATGAAATAAACCCTACACGCATTTTCACAGGAAATGGATCATTTCTGGAAAATAATTAAAATGAATCAGATGAAGCCTTTTCTAGCGCTGCCCTGAGATAGAGTAACCTCGGGGAGCCGGGCTTGGGGCTGGGCAACAGCCACGCACACTGTTGGTAAACTCTCGGGTGCCGGGAACGCAGGATTTCCACGTTGCCCTAGTTGCCTGCATCTCCTTTGTTTTGAAACCAGGGGTGAACAGACCCCAGAAAGGTGAGCCCCTGAAATTGGGTGCAAACAGAGACGACTCACCGAAAAGAACAGCTCTTTTCTCAAAACTTGTTGGAAATGCTGGAAAACATGTGACTCCTTCCCAAGAAATGATGGCAGGCTCCCCGCCCGAGCCGCCCGTTCTGGGGATGCGCTTGGGGTGCACAGTGCTCCTGGCGCCCCTGCAGATGAAGCGGAATGATGGGACAGAGCGAAACTCGGGTGCGGCTCCCAGTTTAAGATAGTGTCGGCTAAACGGCCCCCCGCAGCCGCTCCTGGAGGACCTCGAAGAAACACAGCCGGTGAGACTGAAAACCGCTGATGGTGGAAATGCCCGCTCCCGGGGGACCCTCGGGGCAGGGGCCGTGTGGGTGCAAGGGAAGCGGCAGGCAGGAGGCTCCCAGGGGAGGGCCTGGCGCTCGATGTGTTCGGGACCGGCCTCCCCGGGGACGCCCGCCAGTGAGCCTGTGTGTGTCTTCCTACGTGAGCCAAACACGAAGTGAGAAGCCGTTTTTGTTAGAATCCGGCCGGAACCTGTTGGGGGTGACATTCTGACTTTTGATTGACTCTTCTTTTCTGGGGTCTGGCTCCGCCCCGTCTGTGAAGGGGTCACGTCCTCTGAAACTAAACCTCACACTCCAGGACCCTCTCCTCTTTCTGATGTTGCGGCCACGATGTTTATTTCCTTGCAGGTGACACTTTAAATTAGCCCACTGGGTTCCGGGGACGCTCCCTCCCGAGTTGGGTCAGAGCCCAGACCCCTCCGCACATCTGGGTCCCGCGCCCTCGGGAGCCACAGACAGCGCCCGGCTCCCTGGACCCTGGTGGGGGGTCTCTTACGACCGGTGCTGCTTTGCGGGAGTGGGACAGAGCTCACACCTGTCCACCCTGCGGCCATCAGCTCGGGCCCCCGTGACAAACACCACACACTGGGGGGCCGACACAGCACACGTCCACGTCCCCCAGCTCTGGAGGCTGGACGTCCAAGGTCAGGGTGCCGGCGGGTCCCCCGTCCACCAAGGACCCGCTCCCTGGCTTGTGGACGGCCGTCTTCTCTCCGTGCCCAGTGTCTCCTCCCTTTCAGACAAGGGCACTGACCCCGTCACTGGTCCCACCCTCACGACCTCGTCTGACCCTGACCACCTCCCAAAGGCGCCATCACACGAGGGTCGGAGCCACGACGTACGAGTTCGGGGGACACCCTCAGTCTGCGGCTCACCCCGGCCCGGTCCACGGCGCCCCCGGCGCTCACGCCCTTCAGAGAATTCTTGCTCATTTTCCTTCTATTCGTGGACACGAATTTAACATCTTTGTGGCTGGCGTCCACGTCCACGTGAAGACTGTCTCCCATTTCTTTTTTTTTAAATTTTTTTTTAATGTTTATTTATTTTTGAGACAGAGAGAGACAGAGCATGAATGGGGGAGGGGCAGAGAGAGAGGGAGACACAGAATCGGAAGCAGGCTCCAGGCTCTGAGCCGTCAGCCCAGAGCCCGACGCGGGGCTCGAACTCGCGGACCGCGAGATCGTGACCTGAGCTGAAGTCGGACGCTCAACCGACTGAGCCACCCAGGCGCCCCACTGTCTCCTATTTCTAACGTGGTTCTGCTCACTTGTGGGGACCGTTGATCACGCATGTGGCCCCCGAGTGCTGAGCCCTCTCCTTACGGCAGGTCGCGTCCCGGTCCTTCCATGGAATCCCTACGTGGCGTTACGTAGTGTTCCCGAACAACGACCGTTTTCTTTGTAACGATCGTTTATTTGTCCCCTGTGTGCTGTTGACAGTGTGGCCAGTCACAGCGTCTGGTTCTGGACTCTGATTGTCTTCCCGTCTCCGAGTTCCCAGGCCCAGCCGTCAGCCCCCCCAGATCTGATCCCCATCTGCCAGGTGGAGCATCGCTGACCAGCGTCCTCGGAGAGGCTGTCCCCCCCACTAGACCCCGTGAGGCTGTGGGCAGTGGCCTCCCACCTCCCTCGTCGGCTGACCACTGAGGGTCCCCGGAGGGGCTGGCAGCCGGAGCACGGTGACACGGAACAGCTACGAGCTCTCCCTCGTGTGTGGGTCCTGCATGAGCCCTCGGAGGACATGTCCCTTGTCGGGTTGAGGACGACACCCTGTGTTCCTGACCTGCCAGCTTGTTAAAAACAAGGAGTGGTGTTGACTTTCGTCAACTGCTTTCGAGCATGAACTGAGATGCACCGTGGCTCTTCTCCGCTAATGTAGTGAATTCCATTAGCGGGTTTTATTAATGGGAGTCATCTGTGAATCCTCCCAGGGGACGTGTGAGCGCGGTTTCTGCTGAAACTGTCGAGAAGGGGGTTGGTGCCGACGGGGATGCCAGGGCCACTGCCGGGGACGAAGGGCGACCGAGAGTGACCAGGTGGTCGGGAACCCAACCTACAAGTCTTGCGGGTACGCTCTGGCACACGTGTGCAGGGTCAGGGGTGCACGGGACGCTGGGGACAAAGTGTCTGGTTATCGGGAGCCGGCAGAGTTTGGGGCACCTGACAAGAGATGTCGGGGCTCCAGGGAGTGTGGTCACCTGGGTGGGCGGGTCCTAGGGCTCTGTGCCAGCCAGGAGCCAGGGTCTTGTCACCCCTCCCCGCCCCGCCGTCCACCCCCGGCTGAGCTGCTGGACCTCACCGGCGAGGGTGTGGCTGCTGCGCCTCACAAGGGACCCGCTGGTCCCTCAGGCCTCCGCGCACCTGCTCTCACACGTTTCCATCCCACGAATGAGCGGGTATCATGCTCTGTGCGTCTGTGCGTGTTTGTTTTCACCGTGCTTGTTGATTGTCTTTCCCTTTGCAGCGAGCTGCAGGTTCTGCACGGAGAGCAGGTGAAGCCTCCGCTCGTCGGAGCACAGCTCTCTTCACGCTCCCACAGGCCTTCGCCTCCGTAATCGCTGCGCGCCTGGTGACCGGGACGTCTCCGGCCCCCGCCCCTCCCATCACGGGCCCCTGAGGCCTCCAGCGCTTGACCTCGGTCCCCAGGGACTGGTTCTTGAGCACCGACTGAGTGGAGTCTTCCAGCCGTCTGCACAACCATCGTCCCTGTGCGCTCAGACCGCGTGCTCGGGTTCTGCACAGAAACAGAACCAACGGGGGGTTTATTGCAGGAATCGGCTCACGGGATCTCGGAGGCTGACACGTCCCAGGACCTGCCGTCTGCGCGCCGGGGACCCAGGACAGCCGACCGCACCTCCCGTCCGGCAGCGGGGTTCCGAGGCCCGGGGGGAGCCAGCGAGGGCGCCCGGGTCCAGGTGGGGAGCGCGAGCTCCGGTCCTTGCTCCTCTGCCTGTTTGCTCCGCTCAGGCCTCGCGGGGCCGGATGAGCCCCCGTGGGGGGTGACCTGTCGGACCCGGGGCTCCCCCCATGTGCTCATGCCCCCCGGCAACGCCCCGCAGACACCCCAGCTCGCCTGTGTCTACACGCCGGTCGTAATGCAGACAGCTTGGCGGCCCCACCTTCCACCAGCTTCTCAGTTGCACCTTCTGGTGCCTGGCTGGCACCGTGTTTTACGCCCAGGGCCGTGACCGCGGGAAGGCAGCCCCCTCAGCGCGCTCAGTGCCCGGGACGGGTTGCTGAATGAAGATGGGATCCCGGAGCTGGATTAGCTGTGATTCGTCTGACACACAGTCATCTTGTCCCAGGGGTGAGGCTGCAGACCGCTGATCCCGGCCCTTTCCGGGACGCACCTCTGCCCTCAGAGGCTGGGCCCCGTAAGCAGCAACGTGCACCGCAGAGCCGGTCGCTGGAGACGGCGAGTCCTTCTGTGCTTTCCCGTCCTCCGTGTGCGTCCGGCAGGGGCTGGGGGTGCCCACGGCGGCGCGGCTGGGGGCAGAGGCCTGGAGGGGCCGCAGGGTGTCCCCGAACACGCGCTCGCGGTCCCTCCCTCCCTCCATCGTGGGCTGTCTCCAACATGCACGTGAGTGGAGAGAATAACGCCCTGGACGCCGTGTGCCTCCCCCAGCTCCCAGCTCAGACGCTCTAGTGTCTCTGGGTCAGTAATGCCACGTTCACTCACGGGATGCGTGGAGCCCACCCGCCTCAGACGGGTGTCCTGTCGGCTCAGATGCACCACGTTCCCCTCTCCGCTCGCTCACGTGGTAGAAATAATGCGTTTGCCAGCCACGCCTGTCATGATGCGATCAGACATCAACAGCACATACGTTGTGTCACATCTCTGTTAAAATACCTTTTCCCTTGTTCCTACGGCAACATGCATCGAATAAGTCAACGCTGGGCAATATGCATGGGCTACAAATTGCAAACACGGTAGCTGAAATACGCTGATATTCAAGTCGAATTAACGGCTCCTTGTTTCTGCTAACTCAACTCAACGCGTATTTACGGCAGGGTGAAGATAAACCGTGAGGTAACTGGGCACAGTGGTGTTTACTGTTTGTATTTATTTTCCCCGGGACGCACCCATACACCTGCAGGGGTTTCACCTTCCCCGAGGCACGGATAAACCCTGCCTCACCCAGACGGCCCTGCCCATTGTTGGGGAACCGAGGCGCTGTGGACACTCTCCATAGAAAGCACAGTCTTTGGTCCGAGAAATGAGACATCCGTTCCCCGGAATTTTGTTTTAATTTCTCCTCCTCCCCTTCAGCTCACCTGCTTTAGGCTGGAAGTCTGTCTACGGAGAGAAAGAAAGACGTGACTGGAACATTCTGCCTCCCGGTCCTGTGCTTTCGCTGCAGCCCACATCTTGGCCCCCCGGCCAGTGTCTCACCTGCTGGGGCTGTCACACAGACAGGTGCCTTTCCTGCAGAAGGGGCTTCACCTGCTCCTGACACGGCACTCTGTATCTCGCTCTGGTTCTCGTGGGTGTTTCTGTGGCTCCTTCCTCTACCCCCGAGCTACAGAACCATGGCCGCGGAGTCGGGCGTCAGAGAAGCCAGGTGGTTTCTCAAGATGGACCCACAGCAGCGTCCCTGTGGGCACCCACATCTGTGCCCCACATCTGGGGCAGGGGAACCACACCCATAGTCCCGCCCCAAAAAGCCCGGGAGTGAAGGCCGACCCCAGGGCAGACTCTTGATCTGTTTCCAGAGGCCCTCGGCTCTGCCCGGTGTGTGTCACCCTCCCTGGGATATGCCCTGCGAGGCACGTGGCAGAGTCCAGGTGAGGGCCACCATGGCCAGCAACGGTAAGGAAGACCCACGATAAACCAGCAAAAGAGACAACGTGGGATCGTAGAAACAACCAGTCGACGCAAAAGGAGTCGGAAAAGAACCCCGGATGGAGCAAAAAGCACGTAGGACAAAGAGAAAACGGTTTGCAAGATGGTCGGCGTGAACATTAGCAAGATTCACCTTAAACGTGAAAGGTCTCGATGCCCCAGCTGAAACGCGTGGCAGTCGGGTCAGTTTAAGGAGCACGACCCAATCAGATGCTCTAAGATCTGCACGCCGAGTGAACACACACACGGGTTCAGATGCGGGGGGTAAAGAAATACGTCCAGACTCCCGCTAACACGTTAACGACCGTATTAACATCACAGTGCGTCTTGCTTTCAGTTTTTTAATTTCATTTTTATTTTTTATAATGTTTGTTTATTTTGAGAGAGAGAGTGTGCAAATGCAAGCGGGGAAGGGACAGAGAGAGACAGAGAGAGAGTCCCAAGCAGGCTCTGGGCTGAGAGCCCATGACCTGAGCCGAAATCAAGAGTCAGATGCTCAGCTGACTGAGCCCCCCAGGTGCCCCTTACTTTAGCTTTTAAATTCATTTAAAAATATTTTTTTATGGACATTTATTTATTTTTTTGAGAGTCAGGGAGAGACAGAGCACGAGCGGGGGAGGGGCAGAGAGAGAGGGAGACACAGAATCGGAAGCAGGCTCCAGGCTCCGAGCCGTCAGCACGGAGCCCGACACGGGGCTGGAACCCACGAACCGTGAGATCGTGACCCGAGCGGAAGTCGGTTGCTTAACCGACTGAGCCCCCCGGGCGCCCCAGTTTTTAAATTCCTTTTTAAAGTTTTTAATAATGGAGAATTTTATCCAAGAAAACGAAGTTGTCATATTAGTCTTGGATTCTCTCCTTTGCGGGCGGTGAGGTTGGGTTGTGGGCCGGCTTTAGGGTCCTGTTCTGACGACCCGCTCGAGCCTGTTCACACTGACGGTGGCCCGGATCCTCAACTCCGCTTCCGTATGTTCAAGAGCAACGTGCATCCCGGGACAAAAGCATGTCGCCGCGTAGCGATGAAGGCCTGAGCTGCTCGACATCACACGGCGATCCCCAGTGCTCACGCACCTGACGGCGGAGACTCGAGCTGCCTAAACCCCGCTGTGGTGGAGACATGTTAAAAGAAACTACGGGCACAGTCTGAGACTCGGAAACGACCCCCTGGGTGATGGATAGAGTAAGTGAACAGGAAACCAGTGATCATATACGACTAAAGTTCTGTGGAGAGCCCTGAGAAACTGGCATTTATAAACCACTCTGGCCAACAGAATTCACTTCCTTTCCAAGGGCACGGGGCATTTACGAAGACCGACCATATTCTGGGTCATAAACGTGTCACCGCACGTTTAAAAGCATGTAAGTCATACAAAGGCTGTTTCCGAATACAATCCATTAAATTATAAACCAGTAAAATAAAGATCTTTGAAAAATCCCCTAGTATCGGAAGCTAAACAACACGTTTTTATTTTTTCGGAGAAATAACTCAAAAGGGAAATTTAGAAAATATTTTGACTGAAAGAAAACGAAAATCCAGCAGATTGGAATTTGCGTGATGCTGCTCAGGTCGTTCTTTGGGGGACACAGATGACAACCGAGTGCCCGTCTTAAAAAAACAACAGCAGTCCTCACCACCGGTCTCTAGGAAACCAAAATGAGGTCAAATTAAACCTAAATTAAGGAGGAGGAAATAAGTCAAAAGCTAAGAGCAGAGGCCAGTGAAAGACAGAACAGATAATAGAGAGAATCAACAAAACCCAAATCGGCTTTTTGGGAAAGACTTTAAAAATTGGCAAATCTCGCACAAGAAATCCCCATCCCGAGGATCTCACAGGTCAGTTCTTCCGGACACTTGCCAGGTCTACACTCGCTCTTCCTCCTGGGGAGACACGGGGGTTCTTCTCACCTCATTTTACGGGGCCAGCGTCGCTGTGATATAACACCAAACGCACAGAGACATCCCGACAAGAGAAAACCACAGACCAATATAAGTGCAAAAACCGTTAGAAAATTTCAGCCCTTAGAATTCAACAAAACGTAAAAAGAAAATTTATTGTCACCAAGTAGGATTTATCTCAGAAACACAAGGGTGTCTTACCATCTGAGAATGCATTAGTGCAATTGACCATATTAGGAATCTAAAAAGGCAAAGGCAAACAATTTTCTCAACAGATGCCAAAAACCCCCCTCCCTGATGACGTCAAATATGGCCCCATGACAAAAATTTTCAAAAAACCGGGAAGACAAGTGAACTTCCTCACCCGATGAAGGCTTCCGCGGCAAACTGTGAATTAGCCTCGTACTTAGTGTGGACAGACCGAATGGTCCCCCGAGGACGAGACAAGATGTCTACACTCGCCACTCCTCTCCAGCGCTGTGCTAAAGGCTCTAACCCACGACGAGGCAAAAGTGCGTCCAGAGACATGCACTCTCCTGCCCCGAGCCGGGGAAGCACAGCTGTCCTGGGTCACAGATGCCATGACGGTGCTCTTGGGATACCCAGAAAATCTACAAACAAGCTCCTGGCAATCGGGAGCGAGCTTAGCACGCTTGCAGGGTTCAAGAGCCACACGCGAGAGTCATGCGTGTGTTTACACGCGTGTGACAACCGGAAGATCAAACACGAAAACCCGATGCTACTGCAGCACGGAGCGCTCACGGAGAACTGTGACCGCGGACGCACGAGGCCTGCACTCCGACAAACGGAAAACGCCACAGGGGGAAAGTGAGGCAGAGCTAAATGAGCAGAGGTGATGCGTTCACGGGTCAGAGCCCTCAGTGGCGGCCTGACGCCTCTTCTCCCCGCATCCATGTACCGATGCAACGCGGGTCAAGCAGCGGCTCGACCGGCATTTCGTGGCAACTGCCGAACTGACTCTGACGTTCACACGAGAATGCAGAGATCCCGGGAAACCCCGACGACTCTGAACAAATGAACGAGTTTAGAGGACTGACGCCGACGTTATGACCTAGGAAGCTACGGCCATTAAGACGGAGCGGGTTGGTGTTGACGTGGGCGGAGACAGGTGGGGGGAACAGGAGAGGAGGTCCGGAGATAACCCACATGTGCACGTACAGCTGATTCTGGCAAAGTTGACGTGGCAGGTCAGTGAAGAAAGGGGAGTGTTTCCTCCACAGGGGCTGACGTAGCTGCACGTACGTATGCGGAAAACCGAGCCTTAATCCGGACCTCTCGCCGTGCGCAAAAATTAACTCAAAATGGGTCGTGACCCTAAATGTAAAATTTATACTCTACAACTTCTGGAAGTTTACACAGACAAAAATCTCCGTGACCTTGGTTAAAGCAAGCAATCTATAGATACGCTTCCGACGGGAAAATCCATAACGCGAAAACATTGATAGATTGCACTTCATCAAAATTAAAAACTTCTGGTCTTCAGAAGGCTATTAATAGAGTGAAAAGACAAGTTCCAGTCTGGGAGAAGTATTTCTAAAGCATAAATTGGATAAAGGACTTGTGTCCGGAATGCATAAAGAATTCGGACAGCTCGATAAGAAAGTCAACAACCCAGTAAGACACAGACAAAATATTCAAACAGACCGTTTGCCAGGGAAGCCACACGGTGAGCAAATGTGAGCAGGACAGAATTCTGCGTGCCCCTGGCCACCAGGGACTTGCAGAGTGTCGCATGGGACGCCACCAGGCACCTGTCAGGAATTGACGCCCGATGGCCCCCCGGCGAGGAGGCTGAGACCCGGGACCCTCGCGGATTGAAGGAGGAAACCCTCTTCTAATAGATTGACGGGGTCTTTAATCCCCTAATACACACTGCAGTCCTTTTGTAAAGGAGATCTCTCTGCCCTGGGTCTCCATGAGGAGCAAAGGCGGTTGACAAGGTGCAGTCACTCCCTGGGGCATCCCCGAGGAGGAGATATTTGCAAAAACAGTAAGGGATCAAGTTGAGCTCAGGAGGGGACTGTGTCCCCCCAGTCCGGCCTCCTGGGACCTCCTGGTCAACTCCAAAGCTCCACCTTCTGGGGCACAACTATGACCCAGTGACATCCGCCGGGTCCTGACCTTAGTGCTTGTCCTGGCGGGCCCTCAGGGCACAGGGACGGTTCTGAGGGCCTCCGTGATTGAACGAACCAAATGCTCTGGGATGAACCCTCTGGGGCCCCAAGTCCAGACCATCCCAGGCTGCGCTCCCTCCGCGGCGTCCTTTCCAGACACACAGGTCCCCGGGGGCTTGCCTTCGATGCCCTAGAGCCTTCCTGGATTGGAGCTGCCCCCGTCCTCGAGCTCGTTTATTCCCTCCCAAACACCTGTCACCATACAGCGCAGACTTTGATGCGAACCCCCCTCGGCCCCGCTTCCCTCACGCGGCGTTGTACCCTCCGCGAGGATGATGCAAGGATAGATTACCCGGAATTTTTTTGACTCAGAAAACTGTTGTACCACCAGGTGTCTGTTTCCCGAATTCAGTCCCTTCGAGTCCCTAATTAGCACGCGAGTTTTTTTGCAGACCAGAAAAGATCATCAAAAGGAGGTCCCTTCACACCAAGAATGCTTCCCCCTTTCTCAGTCAACCGTAATTTGATCAGATCTCAGAGAGGGTTTTTTTTGGTCCCTACTTGTGGAAATGTGAAATAACTAAGCAGTTAAAATTCATGACCTACACTTTTGTGTCATTACTATTGCATTAGCATGAAATTATACTTCTAGTTCGTCATAATTATGCCCATAATTATTCAATTTATCACCATAGGTCCTCCTGGAAGTTTTATTGGAGGATTTATTAACATTAATAAATTGTTTTCCTTCATCTCCATATTATGAATTCTTCTCATGTGTGATATGATCTATTATCCATAAAATTAGAACAAACCTCAAACATTGGTGACTTCTCAGCATCATGAGGGAGATCTTTGTCACTTTGTCCAGTGTGAGACTCAACTCCCCACGGCTCACGGGCCACGGCTCTGGGCCTCCAAGCTCGCCGTGGCCTGAACGCTTTGCCAGGAGCAGCTCACAGGGGTGGGACTGGAATCTTCCTTCTAGGCCATTCCCATCCAGCCAACGCAGCACGGGTCCTGTTGACACGGCAGCATCGGGAGGATGTACGTCGGCCGGCGAGGCCGCTCCGTCTTTAGACGTGATGCCGTTTCCACGTCTGTGCTCAGCTTGGCCACCCAGGGCCGCGGCTCACCGTTCTGTCCGTCCACCGTCCTTCCTGCCTCTCTGCAACTCGCACCGTGCCTCCCTGCCTTTCTCTTCCGCGGGCCTATGTCACAATGCTTTCGAGTGTCGGATGACCCCCGATGAGTGTTACAGACCGAACGTCCGTGTGTTTCCAAATCCACGCGTGGAGGCCCTCACCCCAGTGTGGAGAGATGGGGCCTCACGGAGACGAGTGAGGTTCCGGGAGGTCATGAGGGTGGGCCCAGTCTGACAGGACTTGTGTCCTTCTAAGAAGGCTGTCAGAGAGCTCCCCACTTCGCATGCTCACACCGAGGGGCAGCCGCGGAACACAGCCCGGAGGCGGCCGCCTGCAGCCCCAGGGGAGGGCTCCCGTCAGAAGCAGACGCCGCTCTTGCCTTGGCTGCAGACTTCCAGCCTCCAGAACTGTCAGAAAGTCAACCTCTGTGGTTTCAGCGGCCCTGTCTGTGGTAGTTTGTGAGGGTGGCCCAGGCGACTGACGCAGAAAGGAGCTGGCCGCCGTCACTCCTCCTTGTTAACGCCCTGTCCCGTGCCCTGCACTGGGGGGCCTCAGTGTTTCCTGTTAAGGGGCTATGGGGGATATTTTGCTCAGTTTTCACCCAGCTGCTGTGGAGTAAGGCCCACTGTGGTCCTCCTCTTCCAGATAAGACAACCGAGCA
Organism: Panthera onca; assembly: GCF_046562875.1. Taxonomy (NCBI): domain Eukaryota; kingdom Metazoa; phylum Chordata; class Mammalia; order Carnivora; family Felidae; genus Panthera; species Panthera onca. The sequence goes on along the minus strand of NC_138345.1, from coordinate 140,245,726 downwards.
GGTCGGAGCCCACGCCGCCCGCGTTCCCAGCGGCCACTGCCCCCCACCACGCCCAGCCCTGACCCCTGAGATCTGGGCGGGTCGACCGCTGCCCGTGAATGTCTCATGCACGCAGGGCGACTCACAGATCCGCTCGGGCCTTGCTGCCGATGGCTTCCTCGGGGATGTGCCGTCTCTGGGGCCGCTCCCTGGTGTGGGGTTCGTGAGACCTTGGGGGTCTCTCTCCATGTGGCAGGCAGCCAACGTGCCCCACCCGCCCGGCGGTAAGTGCCACACATCTCCGAGTTCCATTCCGAGTCCAGAGCTCAGCACTACTGGGCACCTGGGATGTGCCAACTACTGCGCTGGGTGCTGATGTCTTGGGGCCGCAGCCCGCAGGAGGGCGTGGCCGGCTCGTCCCAGGTCTGGGTTGGTCAGAGAGCAGAGATAAAGCAGTCTGCAGGCAGATGAGAGGGTGAGGCCACACCAGGGGTCGCGTTACCTGGCTCCTCGTGAGGCCACAGACTTGTCAGGGGTCAGAACCTCTCACCCGCGCTGCCCACCTGCTGAAGGGCTCCCTCTGTGAGGAGGGGAGGTTGACCCGGGGAGGGCCGCAGGGGTTGCTGTGTTCCGTGGAACGTTCTGGGCCCACGGTGATGGACATGGGGAGACTCCCCAGCTCCAGGGCCCTGGAGGAGAAGGAGGGTGGCTCACAGGTGCCAACAGCCCGGCCCAGCTCCAGCCCAGGAGCTCTCCCTCCTGCGGTGGCCATGTCAGGATGCCACGTCCGTCGCCTGGGGAGTTATTTCGTAACTCATCTTGCCACGGGACTGGTGTCACCGCATGTATTCACATAGCCACAGGATGAGGAGTGAATAGAAGTAATGAATATCCATTAAGCAAAAACACACTCGGAAGGACGCCCCCTCCACTCTGCTCTTCCTTGAGGCTGGGCTCCCACGTGGGGAGGGTCCTCACGCAGCTTCTCTTTGCAGCAAACACCCACCGGGCGCACAGCAGTGGGGCCCGGGACCCCTGAGGAGAGCGATCTGTGGGGTCCTGCTCAGGGCGTCCCCAGTCTCAGGCTAGCTCTGCCAGCGGGATGTGTCCCCACCTTGCCCTGCCCAGGGCGAGCCTTCTCTGTGGATGGGGCCGCTGGGCTTTCACGGTCGAGCAGGCAGCCCACGCTTTGGCCTCTGAGCACGGGCACCGGTCGTGAGGCGGGGGTCTGGGGAGCCAGGAGCTGGGCCTTGTCCCTCCAGCCCTGCTGCCCTCTGGGGCCCCCGTGGGTGGATCGGCAGGACTCGGCCCCGTTGGGGCTCCGGGGTGTGTTGGGACAGAGGTCAGAGCGGCCGGCCGCCCTGCATCCACCACCGGTCTTGGCATAGACACCAAGAACGAGAGGGGTCTGGTGAAGGGAAGGGGGGGTTGCCCTCTGGCACAGCCTGCTCTCTGCACCTGCGGTGTCCTGCTCCGTGAAGTCACTGTGGACACCGAGTGAATACGGAGCTGTGGCTCCCAAGGCGACAGGGCTTGGTTCCTGCCAGCCTCTTGCTCAGAGTATTTTCATCGACCAATTGGCATATAACCTTTTTCACGTGTGTTTCTGTTTAAAAACACCTTATTTAATATGTACCGTTGAATCATTAATGTAGAACTCACAGAGCTGTGGTGAGTGTGGGTCTGCAGAGACATTATCATTCATCCTCCCATTCATTTATCCATCCATCCATCCATCCATCCATCCATCTGTCCATCCACACACCCATCTGTCTATTCATCCATCTATCCACCATCTACCCGTCCATCCATTCATCCATCTGTCCATCCACCCACTCAGCCATCATCCACCCATCCATCGATCAATCAATCCATCCATCCATCATCTACCCATCCATCCACCCATCTGTCCATCCACACACTCATCTGTCTATTCATCCATCTATCCCCCATCTACCCGTCCATCCATCCATCCGTCCGTCTATCCACCCATCATCTACCCATCCATCCATCCATCCATCTGTCCATCCACCCACTTACCCATCATCCACCCACTTAGCCATCATCCACCCATCCATTGATCGATAGATTGATCCATCCATCCATCCGTCTATCCATCCATCATCTACCCATCCATCCATCCATCTGTCTATCCACACACCCATCTGTCTATTCATCCATCTATCCACCATCTACCCGTCCATCCATCCATCTGTCTGTCTATCCACCCATCATCTACCCATCCATCCATCCATCCATCCATCTGTCCATCCACCCACTCAGCCATCATCCACCCATCCATTGATCAATCGATTGATCCATCCATCCATCATTCATCTATCCATCCACGTGTCCATCTGTCCATCCACACATTCATCCATTCCTTCCTCCCTTCTTAATTCACTGATTCATTCATTCATTCATTCATTCATTCATTCAATGCCACTGGGCCCTGCTGCATGTCAGGGTAGGAGCGGTGTGTGAAGATGATGGTGGGCAGTGAGGACAGAGGGAATCCCTGCTCCTGGAGGTCCACAGCCCAGGGAGGATGGACCATAACGAACATACCACAGTGGAGACGTTTGATGTGGAAGACACCTTTACACAAAGCACCCGAACATGGGCTGGCAGGTTGAGGGGGATGGCTGTGAGGAAGGCAGCCCTGAAGGCACCCTCCAGCACAGAGGAGGTGATAACTGGGAAGGAGGGGCGGGTCAGGAAGGGCCTTCAGAGGAAAAGGAGGATGATGTTCAGGCTCCAGCACTGGAGGGAGAGCGGCTGGCTGGGTCAGGGCTGGGGAGTGGACCAGGGGGGCCGCGGCAGGCTTCCCAGGCTGGCTGGGCCTCCTGATCCATGAACTGTTCCAGCCTCCACCCCGTAAGCCGTGCAGCCGGGTAAGATCCCCGAACCCGAGACAAGAGGCCGGTGGTCAGGTCTGTACTTGAAGGACGGCCCTGGCCCGGAGGGAGGCACGTGCAGGCAGCAGGTGCAGGACTGGGGGAGCGCAGACCGGGGGGCCCTGAGCCCCACCCTCTGGGGCAGTGCCTGCCCGTCCCCACCTGCTGAAGCCACTGGGGAGGCTCTGTGCCTTTTGTTGGGGATGGGCTGGGTGCTTCCCTGGACGCCCAAAGATCCAGCTCCCGCCTCTGTGCTCGGAAGTGTGGGCTGGTGTCAGCATCTTGGGATGCCGAGAGAAGAGCATCCCGATGTGTCTCCTGAGCGCTACAGCTGTGGCTTTGGGGGCCTGGGGCCTCCCCGTGGGCTGCACTTGCACTGACCTCTTTTGACCTCTCCAGGGGCCCTTTCCCACTCTTTCTCTGAGGTGGTCTGAGCTGAGGTCAGCCTGGGGGTTGCCTATGGCTCCCAGGGCAGAGGCACATTGGGGAGAAGGAGCCCTGTGTCACCTCAGCCTGAGCAGCCCCCAAACCCCTGATTTTGTTTGAAGATCATTCCATGGAGGCCTGGCGTTCAAGGTGAGCAGTCTCTGGAATGCAGAGAGGCAGATCCAGGCCCAGAAGGGGGACCCAGGCCCGGGGGAGACCCAGGCCCAGAGGGGGGACCCAGGCCCGGGGGAGACCCAGGCCTGGGGGAGGACCCAGACTTGAGGGGGGACCCAGGCCCGGGGGAGACCCAGGCCCAGAAGGGGGACCCAGGCCCGGGGGAGGACCCAGACCCAAGGGGGGACCCAGGCCTGGGGGGCCCGGGCCTGCGGGGGGAACCCAGGCCCAGAGGGTGGACTCAGGCCCAAGGGGGGACCCAGGCCTGGGAGGGGACCCAGGCCCAGAGAAAAGAAAGAACTGCCTTGGGAGGTGGGGTGGCTCTGGTGTTGATGTCCTGGGCTGTGTCCCTGTGACGTCACCAGGACGCTCGGGCCACAGGGCCATGCCACCTGCTCTGGAAGGTGCCTCCCAGCACCGGGTCCTATACAAGCTCCTGAGCAGGTTCGGGTGGTTGACCTTTTATGCCAGAAACATAACAAACAGCCCAGTTTGCACAGCGGCCGGGGTGACGGGAAGACACAAGCAGGGACGAGGAGGACACTGGTGGAGGACGGGCACCCTTGCTGTGGGAAACAGCATTTGGGGCTGTTTTTATTAGAATGTTTTTTTTCCACTTAGTGACTTTTTCCTCCAAAGCTTTGAGTCGGATTTAGGGGGAGTGCTTCGCTGGGAGCCCTGCCGTCCTGAGGACCCCTCACCTCGGAATTTCAAGACACCATCAGGTCCAGCCCCGTGTCCGGTGGTCCACACTGCCTGCCAAGCCTCCTGGGAGGCCCCTCGGCAGCTCTCCCCGTCTCCCCACGTGGGCCCCTCCACTCCCACTGCCCCTGGCCCTTGCAGGGGACTGGGGGGCTTTTGCCTGTCAAAGACCTTGCTCCGAGGACTCGTCCACCGCCCCCACTGCTGATGGAGACCTAAACGCAGAACGAGGGTCTGAACAGGGGCCCAAGCGACGTCGGGCTCCGCAGGGCTGTGAGCTGGAGGAGAGACACCGCAGAGGTGAGTTGCAAGGGAACGGGCCACCAGAGTCTAATTTGGGGCCTCTGTGTCCTCAAGACAGAGGGTTTCATTCCTTTCAAAAGAGCAGGGTCCACGGAATGCGTGAAAATAAAGGAAAATCACCATATTCATCACGTGATTAGTTTAATGCTGATTTACAGGTGTCCACAAATGGGGAGTTGCTTTAAAACACATCCCAAATTGAAAGCGCATTTAACACATCGATGCATCGCCACAGACGAGGGCAGAATGACCCCGGCTGCACTTAGCAAGCAGAGCGGCCTCTCCACGGCGGGTTTCTGTGAATAATTCGAACGCGGGCCTGTTAATGGAGCTCCTCGGCGGCCTGTCCCCCGGGCCTCATCTCCTGTCTCGGATGAAGAATGGAAAGCCCACGTCTTCACTTGGGCGTGCGGAGAGATGGGTGGTGTTCATTACTTTTTACTTAATTTTTTCCTAAATGTGGGATATGAGGTGCGGCGCACTTTTAAATTATACGCCCGCATGATAAACCGGCGGCCCAGACATACGCGGCTGTGTAATTGAATCGAGACGGAACGCGGGTGCAGAAGTGATGGCCGCCAGGCAGCTATTTCGGGACCGTCGCCGACGTGGCCGAGCAGAGGACACCATCTCACACGGAGGACCTCTGCGCCCGTTAGCGTCTTGGTAAAAAAAAAATGGGCTAATTTGGGGACGGAGTCCATGGCCATTCCAGTCCAGACAGAGATGTGGCTGTCAACGCCACCGGCCAGACGCGGCTGCCCTATTTATATCCGCCCCCACCTCCTGCTCGTGGGGGGTGATCCAAATCCCGATGCCGGGGCCCGCAGGTGCCAGGAAGGGACTGCCCCCGCCCCCCACGGAGGCCACAGGCTGCGGGAGCACCGGGAGCGGGCAGAACCCGGGGAGATCTGCATTTCTCGCTAAACGAAGTAATTCCGGGCGTGCGTCACCTCCTGCAAAGGTGCAAAATGCAGGAGGTACTGAAAAGGAAGTTCTCGGCAGGCAAAGCCCGTTGCCTTTAATTAGTCGGCAGTGTTTGCAAAAACAAAACGTTGTGTGTGTGTGCGCGTGCACGCACGTGTGTGATTTTGGCCACAATTACCTGGATTTCGCCGCAGTTCCCACTGAGATTTCTCTTGGATTGGGTGGCGCTTCCTCGTTTGAGGTAAAATCATAATTCTCAATTTGTGGATCACTGAAGGATGCACGTTGGAAAGAAGTTTTTACAAAATCAGATAACGTGAAGGAAGCTTAGACATTTAGTGGAATTCGTCTTTGAGAAAGAGTGTTTGCAGCCCATCTGCCTGGTCCTTAAAAACCTGGTCGCGGAGCTGGAAGCCGAGCACCGAGCAGGGCGGCGGGGCGGGGAGGGGGCTGGGAGGTGCCGGGGGCTCTGGAGGGGGGCACAAAGCCCTGCCCCCGGGAGGCGGCGTGGGGCCTGGACGCCGCCAGCCGTCCCCGTGAGCGAGGAGCTGGGTCCCCGGTGCCTCCAGACAGGCGCTCAGCCCGACACCTGCATTCCCGTCCCGTGAGGCCGCGAGCGGAGAGCCCAGCCCGGGCCCGGCTCCGGGCCCGCGGACGGTGGGGCAGCGCGTGAGCCTGCGGGTGGCTGCAGGTGCCGGTCCCGGCGGCTTGTGGGTTCCGCGGTGGGAGAAACCGGTGTGACTGGAGGGGACGAGAGGGGCCGGCGTCTGAGCGGGAAGGCGCCAGAGGCCCGTCTGGGTGTGGCCGTCGGGTGGATGCTCGGGTCCCTGGTTGCCAGCTTAGTGCCGCTCGCTCCTTTCTTCCCTTTTCCCCGGGCGGGACGCGCTGCCCCTCGTCTCACACCGCTGCCGGGAAGACCGCCATGCTAGCTGGAGGTGACCCGGGACCGGCCCCAGCTTGGCTCCCGCATCCTGGCCCCCCCGCCCCCCCCCGGGCAAAATGAAGGTGAAACAGCACCCGCCGTGCCGGGGACGGGCCAACCGGCCACGGAGAGGCTGTGCCCATCCTCTGGCTCTCGTCCTCCAGAGCCCGCGCTCCGACCCACCCGAATGTCTGCCGAGAGCACACCGGATGGCTCGGTGGCTCCGGGACGCTGGGGGCAGGTGAACTCACCCAGTGCAGGTGCCCCCCGCCTGACAGCTGGCTGGGGTGGCGACGGGGAGCCTCCCGGGCCGGGCAGCAAGGCGCCCCGACAAGCCCAGGGCCCCCGGCTGGGGGTCGGACGCACGGGGCAGCCGGAGGTCGGAGGAGCCCGCGGGTCCTGGGGGCGTCCGTGGCAGGGCTCACAGGTCAGCCGGCCGGTAAGAGGGGCGAGGGGACCCGAGCCTTGGTTTAAATTTATTTCGTCTTTCCTCGATTCAGGCCCGTTGTCTGCTCAGCCTGGTGTTGCTTTTGCTGTTGAAGTTGCTGGTGCTGTTGGTAATTCAGACGTTAGGCCGCTTCTGAGCGCACGTTCTGGCAGCGGTGGTCCTGACGCATCTCGGGAGCTCGGGGCTCCCCCGGCAGGGTCTCAGGTCCGCGCGCGGACTCGTTCCCGGCCTGCCCGCTGCTTGTCCACGACGCGCATCTGTACGCGCACGCACTGGCACCCCTGGCGTTTGGGGGGGTGACCGCAGCTGCGGGCAGGGGCCTGAACACAGAGTCACCCCAGCGGGCCGGCCGGGGGCTCCCGAACCTCCGCCTGGGGCTCCCTCCTTGACGTTGGCGGGGTCCTTCCCACCAGTCACGTCCCCGAGCCGCCTGCATTGCTTTGCTTCTCACAGGAGCATTCTAGAGAATTCTGACTCTTTCCACCCTTTTCCCCATTTCTCAATTAATTTCTCTTGGCATTTGAAATACGGAAAAACATAAACTCCCCGAGGAAGGCCAGAAGGAACGAACCCCTCCAGGAAACGCTGTCCCTGGTCTCCTGTCCTTTCTTGGCCTCTCAAGCCTGAAGCAGAGTCTGGACGTGGGCGCTCCTGTCCCCTCACGTGCCTGCCGCCCTCCCGACGCTCACGCCCCGTTTCCACGCGGGAATCTGGTCGTCCTGGGATCTTCCGCACCTGCGGTTTCGGCATGGGGACAGGAGCATGGGGGCCACTCTCCACATTCTCGTGGTCTCCTTACAGCCCCTCCCCTCTCTGCCCCTGTCTGCCGAGTGGCCCCGATGCCCTGGGATCTGTCACCTCGCTCAGGCTTCCCTGCTCACTCACGCGGCCAGCTGCCTTACTGACCCGCGTCTGTTCCGGTGCCGCTGAGGACCTCCCTCACTCCTCCCGCGGTGCCGTCTTCACCCGCGGACCCCAGAGGCTCTACCCCACGTTCCCATGAGTGGGTCAGGCCTGACACGGAGGTCCCTGTTCCCCGTCGTCGATGCCCCATTTCGCTCCAGCGAAACCTTCTCCCAGGTCCCCGGCTGGAGGTTTAATGGCCCCCAGACCTGCCCCCAGAGCCTGCCCTTGGGCCGTAACGTCCAGTCTGCCCTGCATTTTCTGCCGGCCGGGAGCAGGGTCATCTGACGGTCCGCCCCATATCGCTCATCTGGGCAACGTCCGGGAAACAGAGTGACCGTCGGGGACGACGCTGTGCTCACACACGCAGAGGACGTGGACCCTCTTGGGAAACGCTACGAGTCCGCAGTGGGCCCCCATCCCCACACCGCGAGTGTCCCCCGGCACGCACGCCCCTGCCCACAGGTCCCTCTGCCCTCTGCCTGTCCCCACGTCCCCCCGAGGCTCGCAGGCTCACTTGTCTTTCACTCGATGCCTGGCATATGAGAAGGGAACAGGGCACGTGGGGCTTTTCCAGCACAACACAAACACCGGCAATCCACCGCCTGACCGATGACTCCCGGCACAGGTGCAGCCACCGGCCCTCACTGCCCCCCTGCCCCCCCTGCCCCTCCAGCAGGAGCATTTCCAAATCTTTGTGCCTTCCCAGTGGTGTGACCAGCGTGTCCACCCTGAACAGTGGTGACCGGAAAGAGGACCTCCGGGTCCGTGTCCGGGCCGCCCGCCGAGAGCGCCAGCTGGACGGCTCCGGCTCATCCCTGCTCAGCACCAGCCCGTCCACTGCCTGTGTCCACTCGCTACTCACGGGAGCCCCGTGGCCCTGCTCACGGCTGCGGGGCCCCAGCACGGCCTGGCCTGCGGTCAGAGCTCAGTGTTTGTGCGCTGACAGGAGGGGGAAGGTCTTACTAACGGCTGAGGACGCCTGGGGTCCCCGGCACGTGCCCGGCCTGCTGTCTTCCCGCGCATTCGCTCCGCCCAGGGTCTCCCGGAGTCGGGGGCTGCCCACCAAGGAAGGGACAAGCCTGCTCTCCTTGTCTGTCCCGGGACAGCAGGGCACCTCCCTCCGGGCATCACCGGGGTTGTTCTCACCGGAGCGAGGACTCATCTTCAGACCCGCCGGGTGTCCACGCGCCCGGAAACAGAGTCCCACGTTCAGAGCACTTCAGACGCACCTGGGGGGTGAGTCGGAAATACGGGTGCGTGGGCTGCACGTGCCGGGACTCTGGTGCGGCCCGAACCTTCCCTGTGTGCAGGCACGTGGAGAGCCCGCCGTCCCCCCCCCACCCCCCCCTGCGAGGGCCACTCGGTGTCCACCACCGACCTCTGTCTCCAGGCTGGAAACTCTGCACCCAGCAGGCTGCCTTTTGTCCTGCGCTGAGGCCCCAGGGCTCCCTCGTCGGGAGCCGTCCGGGCCTTTGTCTCTTTTGAGCAGAATAGCCGACGCATCAGTGCATGTCTGGGATGTGTGATGGCCCAGGCTTTGTTCCCGAATCAATTCCTGTCCCCCAGTGATTACAGAGTTCTGGGATCTTCTGAGCAAATTAAAAGCCCTCACTTCCATTCCGTCTTTGTCTCCTGGTCCTGAAAAGCATCCATCGGCTCTCACTCCTACGGTCCCTGCTTCGGATTGATTGCATTTTATTTATTGTCTCGGGTTTTTACCCTCCCGTCTGTCTGTCGATACCCTTGGTTTTGTTTTAAGCCTTTGCTTAACCTTGTTCTTCAAACTGTGGGGGAGGGGCCCACCCTACAGCTGCCAGGGTTCTCTGTCCCCTGGGGCTGCTGTTCTAGGCCGGTCCCCCAGGCAGGGAAGGAAGCCAGGGGCTGGGGGTGCGGCCGGATCTCCACCTCCCTCATTCTCCTGGGGACATCACCGGGGTCGTCCCCGCCTGTAGGGCCTCAGGCAGCTTGAAAGAAGCAGGTTGGGAAGGGGCATGGGTAATGGGGGCCACAGGACAAAGCAAAGTGGGGTTCCCTGTGGACTCATAACGGACATGCTGAGCAGGGGCAGGCCATCCCTCTCTCAGTGGCGACTTCCGAAGTCAGACACTTTGGCCAAGCCCACCTCCCCTGCGCCCCTGAGAAGCCCCGACCAGCCCTGAGCCACCAGCAAAAAGCCCCAATGTCTGCCTCCCTCTTCTCCAGGGGCCCGAGAAAGTCACCCTCCTCCCGCCAGGAAGCCACGAGAATTCGCTAGAGCTAAGCTTTTGTGAATGGCTTCATAGACCCACTGCCCTGGGTTCAGGGGCTCCCAGGGCTGCCGGTCAACATGAAGCGGGGAAATTCGGGGAGCCACCGTGCCCGCCTTGTGGACAATAGCACCCAAGTGCAGTGATGCTGAATGAGAGGCTTTTCACTGACGTGCGCCTGGCTGGGGCGCAGAGAGCGGTGCGGGGCCTGGCCATAATGTTGTTTTATTCCACCTGGGTTCATATGGATATGTGATCAGCGACCATCGTGTGCGGGGAAATGTAAATCTAACGGCCGTGGAGGCCGTGACCGCAGCCCAGGCCGCCCACCAGCGAAGCCCGGCCGCCTGCTGACTCTGCGTTTCGCGGGTTGTGCGGTACGGGAGCGCAGAGGGGGCCCCTCCCTCCCTCCTTTCTTGTGTTTGTGTCAACGATTGAGAAGGCACGTGCGCCGTCCCCTGCTGAGGCAGGTCTCACCTACAGGACGTGGGATGTGACAACCCCTCCTTGCTCCCGCTTCCGGAGGAGGATGTCCCCACACCCGGCGTCACCAGCACGCGGGCGCTGCTCTGTGCTGCTGCAGAGAGCGTTTGGTCCTCCGCGCCGTCCTCCCCAAACAGCCTGAGTTCCGGGGGTGCCGGGGTGGCCCACGGGGACCCGCGGGGAGGAAGCACGGTCTCCACAGCCCCCAAGGGCCTGCAGCGGGTGAGGGAGGCCCCCCCACCCAAGCTCTGACACTGGGGGACGGGGAGGCACGATTGTTCTGGCCCCGTCCATGGGGGCTTGGACCCGCCCCGCCCCCTTCCCAGAGCACTTCCGCCCCCCCCGTGCTGTTTTGTGGGTCCCCTCCGGCAGCAGCCATTAGGAAACACTGCCTTGCGCCCTTGGTGGCCACTGACGGGGGCTGCCCCTCACCGAACATCCAGGGCCCTTTCCCCGAAACAGCCATCAGGGTGCCTGCTCTGTCTCTGCCTCTGTCTGTCTCTCCGTGTCTCTATTTCTCTGTCTCCTGGGGCCGTGTCCTGCTGGGCACTCAGCAGGTCCATCCGTGTGAGTTCCGGCTGACCGAGCCTGCCCGGGGCCCGGATGGTGTCCGTGGGCTGCGGCCACGTGGCCCACAAGCCCGTCGGAGCTGCGTTCCAGCTTCCTCGTGTCACGAATGGTGGCATCTTACAGCACAGCCACCGTGGATACGTCTTCGAGCGAGGGACGCCAGGTTCAGGCCGCCGACCAGGCTGGCCGGGTGACCCAAGCCAGCCGCTCCCCGGAGCCCATCGGCAGGCGGGGACGTGGATGTCCACGTGCCCGCGATGTCGGGCCGCGAGGGGCTACGTGTCAGCACAGAGCTGCAGCTCAAAACGCCCTGTGGACTCCGGCTGTGGGAGCAGAGTCAGACTATCAGACAACGTTTTTGGCACAAAGTTACGGCCACAAGAGGGGTTTTGCTCAACTGGGTGAGTCACTCAGAGCCCCTGGGGATCGTGCATCCCAATGCGTGCGCCCTCCACTCTCCCCACCGCTGCCCGACCTGTGCCCGAAACGTGGCTTCTGTGCGGCTGGGGGATGGGAACAGCCGCACCAGAGGAGGAGGGGGCAGGACCCCCCAGGCGGGGCTCGTGGCCCCGAAGACCCCCTCCCCACGTCAACGCCCCAGGGCCAAACGGCGGTAGCGAGTCTCTGGGCAGCCGAGTCCTGTAGGGCCCGCTGCTCGTTAGAAGGAGGCAATTAACAGCCCTGTGGCTCAACCCTTGTCTCACCTTCAATTTAGTGTGATGTGGAAGGAATTACTTGTGCTCGCATTAGCGGACCGTGCACCGAGACGAGAAGGTATTAGGTGCCGAGGTTTTTCCCGAATAAGCAAAACGAGGGCACGGCCAGGCGTCCCCGGGCTGTTCCGGAGCAGGGGCGTCCCTCCCAGGCCACCGGCCAGCAGCGAGGCGGGATAATGAGTGCGGGCTCCGAGTCCGCGGCCCGGGAAGCCAGCTGGTGAATTAGGGCACGCTTCAGAGGCCGTCAGATGTGACTTTGGGAAGTCCTGTGAAAAGTGTTTCCCGAGTACAGAAACCACAGAAAAGCTCTGCCCCGCCCCCTGCCTGCAGACACGGCTCTCCAGGGGGGCCCTCCTGTGCCCTCATGAGCCTCCTGGTCACAGAGGCCGTGCACGCAGGGAGCACTGGGGGGCAGGGGGTCTGCAGGGTCTTGCCCTGGGCCCTTGGGGTCTGAGGAGTGGAGTCTGGCTCTGGTGACCGGGTCCCTCTCCAGACAGAGGCCCCCCCCACCCATGTGTCCACTGGACCCCAGCTGGGCCCGACCCTCACTTCCGGTGGAGGCCTCAAGCTTTCGTGATGGATTCGCAAAGTGTTCACTGGGCAGAACAAAGATCGGATTCTGTGTTGGAGAAGAATAAAGCCCGTCTGGTCTTGGCTGTTCACAAAATAAGTCGTCACTCACGTAATCAAATTCTTTCGTTTAAAATTTGGGGGTGAAATTTGGAGCTGTGCGAGGACCTAGCGGGGCTCCCTGTGGTCTGTGCTCCGGGGATGGGGGGGAGTGGACACAGACGTATGTGCCTCCCTGAGCCTCCTAGTGACAGAACAGCCTGGCTGTCCCAGAGCCCCCTCTGGGTGAAGCAAAGGCAGGGGAGCCCTGGGGGCCCTGGGGCTGACCCGCCCACACGGGAGTCTCAGCCCTGCCCTGGACCCGCCGTCCGGCAGGTGTGGGATGGAGGTCGCTCCCACACGGCTGTGCTCCTGGGTAGTCCGTGGGCGTGGGGCTGGGGAGGGAGAGTCTTCCTTCCAGTCAGGCGTTCATACTGCGGAGGGGAGAGGAGGGGGGGAGGCGGGAGGGTAGAGGGTGGCATGCAGGGGGAGAGTGTGAGGTCAGGCGTTCACAGTGCGGGGGGGGGGGAGGAGGAGGGGAGGCAAGAGGGGAGAGGGCGGGGTGCAGGGGGAGGACGTGAGGCCAGGACGATGGTGAGGGTGGGGGGAGAGGTGACCAGAATAAATATGGCTCCTCTGGAGACCACAGTGTCCCCAAATCATGCCCGGTGCTTTTTATTTATAAATATAATTGCACGTGCTTAAATTTTACATAATTCATTAGAGTGAGGGTGGTAAGTGCTTTCCGATAATTAAAATGTGAAGAAGCCCATTCTCGGATCCGAGGCCATGAATAAAAGTGACACTTCGCCAATTGCACCTTGCCGGGTGGCTGTTTACCTGCAGCGGAAAACACCTCTCAGGTAATTGATTGCTTCTTGCTGGGGAAAAGCAAATGCGGGTGCTCCCCGCGAGGCAGGGAGCACTCTGAGGGCGCCGCTCAGCCCCCATTTGCTGGGAGCGCCCGCCCCTGCCTCCGATGACCCTTCCCAGCCTGCCCTCCCTCCCGGCCAGGGGAGCCCAGGGTTTCTCTCCAGGCACATCCAGGAGCCGTCCAGCCAGCCCGGGGCTGCCGATGGCGACTGCCGGCTGGGGCACGTGTGACTTTTGCCGGGAGGCAGGGACATCGCTTCTCTGCTTCAGCCGCCCGCGCTCTCACTGGACGCCCCTACCCCGCCAGCTTGGCCGGCGTGGATGGCAGCTTGCGGCCATGGTCCTCCTTGGGGCTGCCGATTCGGAGACCCGAGCGGGCATCTGGATGCACCGGGTTCTGGGAAAGGCAGCCGGGCCTCTGTCTGCGGTCCCCTCCTCTGCCCGGGGTTGGCTGGCGTTCCCCCGCCCCACTGTCAACTGATGTGGGAAGGGTGTGGACCCAGTGGTGGCTTCCTCTCCATGGCCTGCTGGCGCCATGCAGGGGTGAGGGCCCCACGAGCCTTGTTCTCCATGCCGCGGGGCCTCTGGCCTGGATCCAGTCCTCCTGACTCAGGAGCGGTGCCCCAGTGCCCACTCCATGCCCGCTGCTGCTCTGGGCCTGGGAGGAAGCAAGAGCTTCCTCACGAAGCAACCAAGTGTGAGGGGACTGACCACCAGGAGAAGGAGGGGAGAAGGAGGGGAGAGCAGGGTGTTCTTTCTCGGGACTGGTGGTCATGGGGGCACTTGTGGGGGGGTGGGCACTGAGCAGAGACCTAGCAGGCATGAGGGAGGTGGGGCAGGCACTCAAGGCAGAGGGAAGAGAGAGGGCAGAGCTTGTCCAGACTCTGGGAGAGGCCAGAGAGGTGAACCGGGCTGCTGGAAGACAGTGAACGTGGTGCAGAGTGGGGGGCACGGGTCAGAGAGCCGGGCAGGGGGAGGGCCCGGGTCCTGGGAGCTCCTGGGGGGGCTCCTGGAGGCGCTCCTGGGGGGGATCCTAGGCAGTCCCGAGCCAAGGAAGAACTCGGCTTAAATGGGTCAAGTCGGTGCCGTGTTGAGGACAGGCTGCAGGTCCCAGAGTGGAGGTAGGAACCGACGGTGGCCTGACCAGAGGGCTGGGCTCCGGACGTGTGTCTGGGGCAGAGCAGGGTAGGCCGCCGGGAGAGCGAATGTGCAGGGTGAGAGGAAGGCGGACCTCACGGGGGCTCCAGAACTTGCACCTGGGAACCTGGAAGGTTGGGTTGCCCAGAGAGGGATGAATTAGCCTCGGGGTGGGCAGCTTCGTGGCAGGAAGGGTGGGTGGGCCTGGAAGCCATGGCATCCAGGCTCCCATGTGACAGTCTGAAGGAGGAGGGGCAGCAGAGACACAGACACCCCCGAGAGGCCGTCTGGATTGGACAGGAGTGACCAGAGCCGCACCCGCGCCCAGGGGGTCATCCGTGCGGAGCCGGCGTCTGAGGTTGCGAGGGCGTCAGGACCGGGGTGCCGGCTGGGGTGGGCGGACAGAGTGCGGACCCCGGCCGTGGGCCTCACCGCCTGCAGACCCTCGACGGTCCAGGACTGGGCGTGAGGCTGTCCGACTCCCAAGCCTGACAGCGTGTGGCCGTGGTGTTTGTCCCCAGATCCCCTGCTCCAGAGACCCCGGGCTCCTTGCTGGTGTTTCGGTGCCCGAGCGGATTGAACCATGATTCGGCGGACGGAGCCTGGGAATCTGAATTTAAAAAATAATCTGTCTGCTCCCCTGCCCCTCCCCTGTCTCTCTTGAGAGACAGAGTGTGAGCGGGGGAGGGGCAGGGAGAGAGGGAGACACAGAATCGGAAGCAGGTGCCAGGCTCCGAGCCGTCAGCACAGAGCCCGACGCGGGGCTCGAACTTGAAAACTGCAAGATCATGGCCTGAGCTGAAGTCGGACGCTTAACCGGCTGAGCCCCCCCGGGCGCCCTGATTCTTAGTCGTTTTTAATTTGCGTTGTCTTTTTATCCTTGAGTCATGAGACTCCTTTTCTATTCTAGACAAACGTCTCGTATCAGAGACGTCACTCAGAACTTTTCTCTCGTTCTGTGGATTCTTTTTAATTTTCTTGACGGTGTCGTTTAAAGCACAGAAGCTTTTGACTTTGATGATGACAAACTGATCTTTTTTCTGGGTGGGGGACGGTGGTTGCTCCTGCTTTGGGCCCCGTATCTACAAAACTGCGCCTAAGCCCACGTCATGCAATTAATGCTTATGCTTTCCTCTAAGAGCCTTATAGCTTTGGCTCTATACATGATTATTTATTCCATTCCGAGTTAATTTTTTATGTGGGATGAGGTACGGATCCAAGCGAAGTCTTTTGCATCATTTGTTGGAAAGGTCGTTTCCCTCAGTGACTGCCTTGGCACCTGTGTCAAAAGTCAACTGACCACAAAAACGTGAGTTATTTACAGGTTCCATTGTCTTCTGGTCTGTCCATCCTTACATCGATACCACGCCGACCTGATTCCTGGAGCTTTGTAGGAAGGTTTGAAATCGAGAAGTCCTCCCACTCTGTCCTTCCTTTTCAAAATTATTTGGACTATTCCGGACTCTTTCAATTTGCATATGAATTTCAGGATCAGCTTACAAATCCCCACACATAAGTCAGCTGGGATTTTTTTTTTTTTTTTTTTTTTTTTAAGTATCATGTTGAATCAGGAGTCCCATTTGGGGAATTTTGCCATGTTAACCACATAAGTCTTCTGACCCATGGTCGTGGGAAATCTTTCCATTTGTTTGTGTCTTTTTCAGTGTTTTCAACGGCATTTTGAGGTTTCCAGAATATGGCTTTTGAGCCTCTTTTGTTAAATGTCTTTCTGTATGTTTTATTCTTTCCGATACTATTACAAAGAGTCATTTTTCATTTCAGCTTTGGATTATTTGTTGTAAGTACATGGAAATTCTATTTTTTATATTGATCTTGTATCCTAAAGCTGTCTTGAATTTGTTGTTAGCTCAGAGAGTTATTCGGTGGGCTCCTTCAGATGTTTTCCTTATGTACAGCATCATGTCAACTGCATATGGGCATGGGTTATTCCGCTCCAGTCCGGGAGACTTGTGTTTATTTTTCCATCCAGGCTTCCCTGAGTGGAGCCCCTGGCATCTAAATAAATGGCATGATGAAAGTGGTGAAAGCGGGCATCCTTGGCTTGCCTGGTCTTAGCGGGGGAAGCGTCCAATCTTCCGTCAAGTGTGATGTCAGCAGCGAGGTTTCCGGGAGGCAACCTTTATCAGCTTGATGAAGTTCCCTTGTGTTCCTGCTTTGCTGTGATTTTCCTTCCTTTTATTATGAAGCGGTGTTGAATTTTTTATATGCGTTTTCTGCATATATTGAAATGGTCATATGGGTTTGTTATTTATTTGTTTTAAAGTGTATTTATTTATTTTTGAGAGGGGCAGAGAGAGAGGGAGAGACAGAGAATCCCAAGCAGGCACCGCACGGTCAGCGCAGAGCCCGATGTGGGGCTCAAACTCACAAACGTGAGATCACGACCTGAGCTGAAATCAAGAGTCAGACACTTATCCTACTGAGCCACCCAGCTGCCCGTTATTTACTTTGTTGACATAGTGCATCACATTAATTGATATTTGTTAAAATAACTGTGCATTCTTGGGAACCCTTTTTTTTTATGCTGCTGGATTCAAGTTGCCAGTATTTTGTCAAAGAATTTTCCGTGGATGTTCAAAAGGATGTTGGTCTGTCCTTTTCGTGTGCTGTCTTTGTGGTTTTAGGGCCCAAGTAAATCAGACCTCGTGGAATGACTTGGGCGGTGTCCTCTCTCCTACTTTTTGAAGGAGTCTGTGAAGACTTTGTATTAAACCTTCTTTAAGGACGAGTAGCATTTACCAGAGAAGCCATCTGGCTCTGGGTGTTTTTATTCTCTGCAGTTTGTTTTCCTCTAAAAATACTTTTTATTGTGGTAAAATACACATAACAGATTTACCGTTTTAGTTATGTTTAAGTGCACAGTTCAGCCACATTAAACATATTCACGTTGTTGTGCACCGAACCTCCAGAACTATTTTCCATCTTGCGAAACTGAGAACTCTGTCCTGGCTGAACACTAACTCTCCGTCCTCCCCTCCCTCCAGCCCCTGGAAACCAGCATCCTACTTCCCGTCTCCACGAGTCTGGCTATTCCAGGTTCCTCATACAAGTTAAAGCATATGGTCTTTGTCTTTTCACGTCTGGCTTATTTCACTGAGCATCTTCAAGTTTCATCCATGTTGTAGCAGGTGTCAGAATTTGCTCCCTTTTTAGGCTGAATAGTGTTCCCTTGTGTGGATGGACCACGCTTGTTCAACGGTTTATCCTCTGATGGTCACTTAGGTAGCTTCCACCTTTGGGATGTGGTGAATAATGCCGCCGTCAAGACGAGCGTGCAAACATCTTTTTGCGATCCTATTTTCTATTCTTTTGTGTGTTCATTCAGAAGCCGAGTGGCTGGGTCATTGGGTAATTCTGTTGCTTTATTTTTTGAGGAATGCGCCGTTTTGCATGCACGGGGTTCCAAATTCTGCACATTCTGCCAACACTGGTTATTTTTTTGTCTGTGTGTGTGTGTGTGTGTTTATTTTTTTTTAATTTTTTTTATTTTTTATTTAAAATTTTTTTTTAACGTTTATTTATTTTTGAGACAGAGAGAGACAGAGCATGAACGGGGGAGGGTCAGAGAGAGAGGGAGACACAGAATCTGAAACAGGCTCTAGGCTCTGAGCAGTCAGCACAGAGCCCGACACGGGGCTCAAACTCACATACCGCAAGATCGTGACCTCAGCCGAAGTCAGACGCTTAACCGACTGAGCCACCCAGGCGCCCCATGTGTGTGTTTTTTTTTAATAGCCACCATTCCAACTAGAGTAAGGTGGTTTTTCATTGCCGTTTTGATTTGCATTTCCCTAATAACGAGTGATCTTTTCTGTGTTTGTTGGTCATGTGTATATCTTCTGTGGACAAATGCCTGTCAATTTTGTCAAGTTGTCAACTTTTCAACTGAGTTGGTTGTTTTTTTTTTGCGGTATTCAGTTGTAGGAGTTCTTTATATATTCTAGATATGGATCCCTCACCTGGTATATGATTAACACATTTTTTTTTCTCTCATTCTGTAGATTTCCTTTTTACCCTGTTGATCGTGTCCTTTGATGCGTGGAGTTTTTAGGTTTAATGTGGTTCAGTTCATCTGCTTTTACTTTTTTGCTTGTTCTTGTAGCATCATAATCAAGAAATGATTGCCAAATACGAAGTTTCGAAGCTTTCCCACATGGTTTCTCCAGAGACAGTAAAAGTTTTAGGTCTCACTTTTAGATCTTTGATCCACTTTGCTGAGTTTTTGTCTGTAAGGTATAAGGAAGAGGTCCAACTTCATTCTTGTGCACATGGAGACTCCGTTTCCTCAACAACGAATTGCTTCTTCTCCGTGAGGGAACTTGGCACCTCTCTCAGAACTCGTTGGACCATGTGTGCAGTGCTTCCTTCCTGGGCTCTCGGTCCTGTCCCATCGGTCTTTCCATCTGCCTCTATGGCGGGACCACACTTGGTGCCAGTTTGGATTTGTGCAGCTCCGTAATAAGTTCTGAAGTCAGAAAGTGTGAGCCCTCTAGCTTTCTTGTTACTTTTCCAGATTTTCTTTCTTTCTTTCTTTCTTTCTTTCTTTCTTTCTTTCTTTCGACTATTTGGAGTCTGCTGAGATACCATATGAATTTTAGGATGGATTCTTATTTTTTTATTTCTGCAAAAACACCACGGAATTTTGATAGGGATTGTGGTACGTCTGTAGGTTGCTTTGATTGGTGATTTTTAATCATTCATTCAATCCCCTTTTTGTTTCAGGTCTGCTCAGCTTTTATATTTCTTCTTAAATAAGTTTTTCTGTCTTTTGGACCTTGTCCATTCTGTCTACGTTTCCCAAAGTTTGTTTGCCTACAGTTATTCACAACATTCCTTTAAAATCCTATTCTAATTCTGTAAGGTTGGTGGTAACACCTCCTCTAATCATTTTTGCAAATGAGTCTCCTCTAGTTTCCTCCTGATCAGTAAGAGCTGAACATCCGTCAATGGTCTTGATTTTCTCCAGTTTTCTCTTCTCTACTTCAAGGCTCTTCCTTCTTATCTTTATTGTTTCTGTCTTCTTGCCTCGGATTTATTTGCTATTCTTTCCAATGTGCCCTGTGAACGGGGTGGGTGTGGTGGGTGCCCCAAGCCCTCGGTCATGCTCACCAGGAACTGAGCCTCAGGCCCTGGAGCTGCTCGTGTTGAGGAGGACCCCCGTGCCCAGCTTCACACGGAGCCTCTGCTGGGAGCCAAGGGCAGAGGGGCCCATCTTCCGGGGGCCCCTGGATTGGAGATTCCATCCAGCTGAGCAGAGGAAAGGAGGGAGGGAGCAGGTCACGGCTCAGACGCTAAGCACTCACTGTTCTTACCAAGATCTGGCAGACACTGTGAATAAACATGTTCACTTGCTTAATTCCCTTAGGGAAATTTCCAGAAGGTTTAAATTCGTTTTCACCTAGTTTTGGTTGTTTACCAGCACAGATCTTCAGTGCTCCATCCACATGCCACTATTTTGGGTGTCTGTTAATTGTCTCTTGTTATTTGTTTCATCATCAATGAATAAGGCAAATAGCCCGATAGTGGAGGGAGGGGCACAGAGAGCAAAAGCGAGGAAGCTGAAGGGCCCAGAGCCTGAGAGGAGCCCCCGAGGACACAGAGTGGTTGGGGGAAGGTGCTGGAGGGCCGGACGCCCTGCCTGGTGTGACAGGATCCCTACGGCAGTGCGCTGCCAGGAAGGTTCGCGGGCTGGGACGCGGAGCCTCAGGGTGTCAGGACACAAAATCAGAACATGTTATTGAAGCCTGATGGAGGCGTGGCCAAGGCGTTCTAACTGCCGTCCTTGAGAATTACAAGTGAAAATACTGTGAAGCTTTCCACGCCTGGATGGGGGCCATCTTCACATCAATAAAAGCCAGACAAGTCTTCATCGAGAGCCAGAGAAGCTGTTCTGTTCTCTGCAGGGTTATAAAGCCAGGCTTCTGCGTCGGAATCATAGAATCATGAGAAAGATAAAGGAGGAGAGAAAAGGGAGGAGAGAGAGAGGGAGGGAGGAGCCCGGACACTCGGGGTCTTGCACTCTCGACTCATGACGGGCTCCAGGGGGCCACGTGGCGGCACCACCAGCAACAGGGAAGTGGTCCCCAGGGGTCTCTAGGTGCCAAGGGGTGTCTCCTCTGCCCGGCTGGTTATTTTACACACAGTATAGAAAGCAGAGGATGGGTCTGACTCCATCACCGGTAGCTGACCACCCTCTTCCCTAATCTGACTTAACAGACTGTTAACGCCTTGAAGGGAAAGGTTATGTCTTATCAGACTCCACGTGCCGTCAAACAACAATGGCCCAACATGCAGGTGGGGGGCCACAGAGGAGGAGGACAGCTGCAGGGTACCACAGAGGAGGAGGACAGCTGGGAGGACCAGAGAAGAGGAGGACAGCTGGGAGGGCCACGGAGGAGGAGGACAGCTGCAGGCTGAGTCTCACGCAGTCCCCGGACTCATGCTGGTGGAGCACGGTGCATGAGTTGGTGGACAGAGGTGCCGACTTTAGAGCAAACACGGGGCAGATGGATGGTCTTCCTCCCAAGCAGACCCACAAATATGGCTGTCCGCAGACTGCAAGCAAGGCAGTCATGTTCTGCTGGAAGACGTATGGAGATCCAGAAACACGAGCTGCCTGGGGCGGTGGGCGGGGCGAGCACCTGGGCACAGAATCCAGGAAGAGCGAGCTTTCTTCCAGCCCCAGCGCACGCAGCCTGTTCAACCTGACCGTGAGAGGGCGGTGCTTCCCAAAGCATGTTCTTTATAAGCGTGTGTTAGGCTTTTTCTGTTAAATGCAACTGTTGAGGCGCCTGCGTGGCTCAGTCGGTTGAGTGTCTGACTCTTGATTTCTGCTCAGGTCGTGATCCCAGAAGTCATGGGATCAAGCCCCACGTCGGACTCTACACTGAGCATGGAACCTGCTGGAGATTCTCTCTCTCTCCCTCTCTCTCTCTCTCCTTCTGCACCTCCCCCCACCCCAAATAAAAACAGAAATGAATGCAACTTTCTACTAACCTGTTGGGTATGTAACTGAGGACCAAAGTGGAGGGGGCTGTGCCAACAAACGACTCCCTTGACTGGTGGTCCAAGGCTTCCCAGCGGCTGTGCTACCGGTGATTGGGCAGAATCATTGCCTGTGGTGGGATGGGCTCCTGCACGTGGTAGAGATGTCCATGGCCTCTCACCCGGTGGATGCAAGCAGCACCACCCCCTGACACGCCCGCCAGTAGTGACGACCAACCCCGTCTCCAGATGTTGGCCCTCGCCCCCGGATGACACCTCTGCGTGACTGGAGGATGCAGTTGACGGGTGCGTTACGTTTACACGCTTTTCCGGCACCTGGCTCAGCGTCCTGGGCATGCAGTTAACGGCTGGTTGTAAATACATCAGTGGGTGCACGAAGGTGATCCAGGCAGCCGGGGGCGGTTGAATAGCGCCTTCGGTTCCTAGGTTTGGCATAAATTCTAGGCCAAAAATAGTAATGGTTCCTATGCGGGGTGTTGACATGGAAATCGGCAAGAGCTGTGCTTCCCACGGGTGTGAGCTCCCAACCCTGAGATCAGCAACAGGGCCACGATCCCATGAGGGTTTCTGTTGAAGACTCATCTGGAGAGTTGGGTGGCCATCTCCATGCCTTCCCCTGCCAAGAGGACAGCAAAGCACCACCTTCTGCTTCTAAGTTCATGCAGGAGGACTCACGGACACGGCTCCAGGCTCATGCTTGGGAGATCTGAGGACCAGCTGTAGGCGCACTGTTCAAGGGGCTAACATGTGCCCCATAATCTGGGGGAGAGGGGTTGCATCTGAGTCATCCCTGAGGACAAGGGCCAACATCTGGTTGGTGCATCCCAACCCTGTGTGTTTTTTGCAGGCTGGATGGAGCCACCCCAAAAAGAGGTTGCCTGTGGTTGTCTTGTGTCCCCTAGAGCAGCTGGAGGGTAACCCAGAGGTGGACCTCCAGGAGCCCGAGGGCGTGGAAAGACTTGAACAGAGTCATCCAGAATGGTGAAAGCTTTGGGCATGTCAAGGGGATTACAGGGAGTAATCCACAGCTGTGGAAAAAGTCACCTTGAGACATGTGTCACGTCCCGATGGGAAGCACAGCCAGGCCACCACCACAGTGCCAGCCAAGCAGGCTTGTGTGTAAATGGAAGCAGCCTTACCTTATGTCTGAGAAGTATACGTTTGCCCTTGCTTCGCTCCATTTGAAAGTTTCAAGGGAAGGAAAATATTCTTTCCATTTGTCTGTTGAGATGTAGGATGACTTCCTCTCTAGAGTCACGTTAAACTAAAAATTAAACCAGGATATTGACCAGCAGAAATGAAAGACCACGCCTGCCATTGTACACTGGCTCTCCTCCTGTTCCATATGAAATCTCTCCAAGCACTGGGCTGGCACTGGGCTGACACCGGGCTGGGGCTTGAGGACCATGCTGGCTAAGAGCCAGCGCCCATCTCAAGGTCACAGATCCCTGGAGAAGCACAGACTCTCATTCCTGGGGCAAGAGTTCAGTGTGAGAAACACAGTGCCAGAGATGCCTGTGGACCTTCTTATGAGTCTCCTGGGAAACAAGATTGAGTGTTAAGAAAAGGCAGACAGTACCCTATTACGTCCTATTACTATATACATATATATTATAATATATGCATATATTTTGCATACATCTTGCCTTTGTCAAGATTTAATTGTCCTACAGGAAAATGTCTTGAATATTCTGGCATCTTTGTTCATTCTCAGAAAGTGTGAGGGGAAACACGTAAGAGTTGGGATGGAAGTAACAAAGCAGAAGGCAGCTTACTACTTTCCCAATGAGAGAGCAAGGACCCCCATCTGCAGCCACCCCTTCTATCCCCCCCCCCCCCCACACACACACACACATGCTCCAGAGGCCGCCAGACGGTCACTGGCATCCAGCCCAGAAAAGCTCAGCTCCTTTCAAATGGCTTGGAGCAGATGAGCATTTAAGATGCTGCAATATTCTGGTAATTTATTAATGATATCACATAGCAGGTGTTGGCAGTGTTTCTGGTGGGGTGCTTTTTTTTTTTTTTACAGGAGTAGAGCTTGTTTTCTTCTAAAGTTTATAAGCTTAAAATAAAAATAGGAGAGGAGATTATTCCTAGGAAGAAGCAAACCTGCCTTCCCCAATAAGTGAATTTTCAGAAATATATGTGTAATGTAGGAGAAGGGGGGCTTGTCTCCAGAAAGGTCAGCCTTGGGCCGGGAAGTGTGGGTGACGTGAGGGGCAGAGTCTATGATTCATCCCACAGCTGTGCGCTGAGTGCCCGCTCTGTGTGGGATGCTGTGCTGGGGGCCAGGACTGTGTGGTGAAACAGCAAAGGTCCCCAGGCTGGCGGGGTCTGCATTTTCGTCAGGGAGTAAGTAAGTCATCTCAGGACCAGGAACAAGCCAAGTATCACGGATGAGAGAGTGGGGCTGCAGAGAAGAAACCACAGAGGACCTCACACAGGCCGCGCACAGTGGAGGTAGACACGTGGGATCCGTGGGTGAATGACCATGGGGCCCTCTCACCAGTCATCCGGGATGTGACGGGAATAAGGGCAGATGCGGACACATCGCACTAAACACGTGGCAAGCGTGATTTTCCAAGGCCTTGCTGTCTATCACTTATTTAATCCTCTAATCGTCTTGTGAGACCACACCAAGTCACTGAAGAGGAAACTGAGTCACAGACTGTCCATGTGACTGACCCAAAGTCTCACCACTGGAAGTGGTGCAGCCCAAACTGTAACCCAGATGTGGCTCCAGAGTTCATATCGTGTCTGCAGGAAAAGCTCAGAGAGAAAAGCAGACAGTTCCTGATGGTGGGTGTGGTGAGCCCAGTGGGGGCAGGTGTATGAGCTCTCCTCATCACTTGGGGGTGAGGTCATAGCCAGGCTCGGAAGGAGGCAGAAAGTGGAACTGATGGCTAAGGCTGAGGCACCTGGAAGGATGGATGGATGGGTGGATGGAAGGATGGATGGACAGATGGGTGGATGATGGATGGAGTGTAAGTCAGTGGAAGCCCACCAAATGGGTGAATGCCCACACACCTGCCCTACGGGCTGTGTCTAGAATTTCGCACACCTCCCACCACACTGCTCTGGACCTTCAGCACCTGGGACAGCTCCTGGCCCCACGTGGGCTCTGGATGCTGGTTTATTGACCATAAATGAAGGAAACCCAAGAACTCATGTCCCTCCTCTTCCCAACAATCTCTCCACGACCCTTCATCCATTCATTTCTGACAACAACCCCAAGCAGCAAATGACACGCCCCCTGGACTCACAATTATACATGTTATTTTACTAACACAACTTTATTTTACAAATCTCTCTATTTGAGCCATTTTCTATAAAGCCAACAGAGGAGGGCACGAGCAAGAAAGATTTAACAGACAAAAGTTTGGGGCATGCGTGTTTTCTTTTATAACAATTTTGGAAAAGTTTTAAACAGTTTTGAACAAAATTTGCATCCACAACCCCTCGCTATCTTGGATGAGGTTGACATAACCACGAAGACTCTGAGGGGCACACATGTGGAGGCCCACTGCCCGTGCCACGTCCCTGTCGGCTGGCTGGAATCTGCTGTCTGGGTGTGGGGGTCCGAGAGAGAACTTGGATCCTGGTGGATGGAGATGGGGGGTGGCAGGATTGGGTTAGGGTTAGGGTTAGGAGTTAGGGGTCAGGGGTTAAGGTGAGGGACACAAGGACAGAGAGCACGTGGCAGGGGCAGGGTCTCATTCCTTCAATTACAACTTCAGAATGGGGCTTGTCCAGTGGGACAGGCCCTTTGGGATGGGCGAGGGTGTGAAGGTGGACACAGGTTCCCCAATGCCGGGAGGGGTGGTGTCTCTCATTCACGAGTGTCTGATCCTTCCCTTGTGGGGTTGCTCACTCACTGATGTCCCCAAGCTGTGCACAACCACAAGCCACAGCCACGGATGCTTATCTGATGCTTTTTCTAAGTGGGACAACTTCGAACGAGGGGAGGTATGCCTCTGTCCCTAAATTCCTTGCACTCCCAGCTTTGCTCAGTGTCATCCAGAAGCCTCGGTTACGGCCCCATGAAGCCAGCAAGTCAGGCTTTGCAGCCTTGGACGTTTGCGAGCTGACAGACAATTTTGGTTGCCAGGCAACCGCTGATTTTTCATAACCAACAAGTACAATACCACACATGATAAATTTATCAGATAATAATGCAGCTCGCCCACATCACCACATGCTGATCAAGCCCCAAAGAGCTGCTCTGCAAAGGATGTGGGAGCCTGGTATTAAGCAAGACCCAAGGGACACGACTCGAGGGCACCAGTGGCCAGAGAGAGGTGGGGACTCTCCTGCCAGTGTGCAGCTGCAGCCAGTGGGTCCCATGGCTGAGCATCCGTGGGCGGGGCTGTCATTCAGTTGGGTGTCAGTGGACAGGTGGGTCGAGACAGCCGAGCGTCAGGACAGACGCTGGATTGGCCTCCGGCTGCCCTGTGCTTTCGTATGTGGCGTTCTGCCCCTGTGACCTCCTCCCTCCCCTCCCTTCTCTGGCGGTCTCGGGGGGGATGGACGGTCCAGCTGCCAGCTATGTCGTCTCCTCAAGGCGAGGCGAGCCACCGTGCACGTGGATGCAGTTGCAGTTTCTTGGGGGGCTGGGCAGCCACCCCCTGGCCCCAGTGTCCACACCGACGGCCTTCCCACGGGGTTTGGGAATCGGCCTGTTGGGCCTTTTGAACAAAATTAGATCGTCTGAGTCAGGGCTCATCTGGGAGCAAGAGGCCGACCGTGGGCAGTGTCATGACTCAGCGTCCACAGCCACTACCTCTGCACGTGGCCATCAAGCACCGGTGTCCAGGGGCCTCACTCGCTGTGACACCTGCCTTTCCCCCTGGAAACTTGAGAGGACGTGGACAGAACCTTCCCCAGGAGAGGCCGTGGCTTCTGTCCGAGGATAACGGCCGTTCTTAGGCTGTGCCGGGCCCCTTCCCACCTAAATCACAGAGTGTGTTCTTTCTAGTGGTTTCCAAACAGCTTAGACAATGCTGGGGACACCGGTGGCTATTTATAGCCTCCGTCCACACACTTACGCCATCCGCCCCTGGGATTCCACAACTGCTTGTGCAAATTCAGGAGAGACGATAAAGCCGAGAAGGGAAGTGAAAAGTATCCAGTTACCATAAACACCCAACAGCGTTATCAATGTCAAAAACGTCTCACGGTGTGGTCTGTTTAATAGAGTTTCCTTTGAGATGACAGGTTCCTCTAGGAGCACCATCACTGTCCAGAGACAGGTGGACTTTTCCAGGCAGAGGAACACATGTCCACGCGTGTGTAGGGGGGGCCGGGGGAAGGGATCCTGCTGCAGACGTCTCACGGAGGGACGTGGGGGAAGGGGCCTCGATGGTGCTCACCCAGGACGCAGCCCTGAACCTCCCCAGGCTATGAGAAACCAGGGGACACGGGATATGGGGCATGAGGGACGTCTTTGTGACAAACGGGGGACGTTCGACATCATGAGGGGAATAATGGACTCAGTTCAGTGGCGTTTGCTGAGCACCTGCTGTGGGCAAGTGTCAGTGATGGGAGGGGCTCACAGGAAAATTAGAACCTGGTCCTCCCTGGCCCTCTCGGTCAGCTCTGGCTGCATAACAAACATCACAGATGGCAGAGAAACAGCAGAGGTTTGTTTCCTTAGTCCCAGAGGCTGCAAGTCTGGGATCCAGGCGTGGGTGGGGCTGGTGCCTCCTGAGGCCTCTCTCCTTGCTGTGTAGACGCCGTCCTCCCCCCCCCCCCCCCGGGTCCTCACAAGGTGGTCCTTCAGTGTGTCTGTGTCCCACTCTCTCTCCCTCGAAGGCCCCCACCAGACTGGGTCAGGCCCATCCCGAAGGACCTCATTTTACCTGATCACCCCTTTGAAGGCCCGTCTCTAAACACAGCCACTGTATTGTGAGGTCCCGGGGTCTAGGACTCAGACATACGGGTTTGGGGACACGCTCCCCTTGTGCTGGGTCCAGACACGCCTCCCTGCCCTGTCGTGCACGTCGGCCAGATGGGTGAGCTGTCTCACCTGGTGATTCAGCTCCTGACACCCGTTCTCTTACCCGATGACCGTCCGTCCAATCTGCCTGAGCCCCTGGATCCACGGACAAGGTCAGAGCCTC
This sequence comes from Panthera onca, assembly GCF_046562875.1. Lineage (NCBI taxonomy): Eukaryota > Metazoa > Chordata > Mammalia > Carnivora > Felidae > Panthera > Panthera onca. The sequence continues at coordinate 140,218,260 of NC_138345.1, read as the reverse complement.
CTGGACACAGGAACGGCATCATTTCCAGACCTTGACTCCCGACCGTGCTGACATGCTGTCCTCCACCTGCACGGGGAACCCCACCCCTCGGCCCCGCTTCCTCAAATTCTCTGTGCTATGGACTGAACTGCGCCCCCCAAGGGGACCGTGCTTGGAGATGGGGCCTTCGGAAAGCTCCGTTTGTGGACACACCTGAGAAATACGCCCAGGAAAGCGCACGCTGTCCTGTCACAGGGGGACGGCGTGTGCCCGTCCGCTTGTGGGGCCCTGATCTTCACGGGTGTGACGGAGACACAGAGGGAGGTGGCCCGGCAGTGTCCGGGCACCGGACAGGGGCTTCGGGGTCCCTCAGGCCTCCAGGTGTTCTGGCATCATCACAAAGGCAATGACAGGGTTAAAGCCTCTCAAACAAGACCGTGCGGCTTGTTTTATGCCAAACAAGGGTCACTTTGGGAAGTTTGCTTTGGCAACGGGTGAAGTAACGCCGAGATCAATAGTCAAAGCCGCTCGCGGGCCGCGCCGGGTGACCCGCCTTACCGATGGTCAATAGCACACAATTAAGATAATAAAACGAGAGGGCCGGCGGGAGCCTCCGAGTTCACCCAGCCCACCCCTTCATTGAGCGGGCGAGGAAATTGAGTCCCGACGAGGGGCAGCGGCCTGGCCAAGGTCACCCAGCAGCCCGCACGCTGCGAAGCCCACCCCCTTCCCGGCCGTGCCCGGGATCGGCTGGTGCCCACACAGCTCCCGCACCGTCCGCCGCGAGTCCTTGAGGCCCCCTGTCAGCCCACACCCCGTTGAGAGATTGATTCACGGCTTAACACGGTCCCCAGCCGCACCCGATTTACGGCCCAACACGGGCCTGGGCGGGGGCCTCCCGGTCCAGGCAGCGGGGCGCCCGGAGCCCCGACGCCGGTCCCAGGGAAGGACCCCCCCCCGCCCCCCCCCCCACAGCTGTTCGGTGAAGCATCGCCCGGGAGACAAGCTGAGTCTTCCCTGTTTGCAAATGGTCCGGGCTCGCTCCCCCGTCTGCCCCGGGCAGCCACATGGCAGGGATCGTTTGGGGGCCGTAAAGAACTCAGCCTCAAACGCCCGCTTTCTGAAGCCGCCCGGCTCCGAGCAGAGTTGGGGTGTCTAAATGAGACATAACGCAGGCGTGTGCATTTAATCCACAAGACGCGCGGCCCCCGGAGCTCAACCGCCAGCGTCTCCCTTTGACATGAGGAGCAGGTTGAAGTGAATGCTGTTGCTTTTGTTTGGGGGCACAGCAGGGGTTGCAGCAACTGTCAGCAGCTGATAACGATTCAAATTGTGCTCTCGTGAGATAAAAGTGGTCGGAAAAAGAAAACGGGCAGAGGGACAGGGCAGGCGGGAGCAGAGGTGGGACTCTCCCGCCCCCGGATCCGGAGGGAGTATCGCCCTCACGGAGAAGGAGTCTGAACCGAGCTGATTTTCTGGGCTGAAATGCGTCGCAGACGGCGGGCTCCAGCCCCCAGGGGCTGCGGGTTCCTTTCCCCGCTGGATGACACTGTTTGATCACAGTTTATCGCAGCGACGACCAACAGAGGCTTGTAAAACCTGCGGCACAAGATGATTTATTATCTCAGATTAAAGCCACCCTTCCTTCCTCTGCATTTTGAGAGGCGTCACGCGTGGAGACCTGTGGCCGGGCTTTCCCGATACCCTGCGGTGGAGACGGCATCGGGGCTTTTAGCAAGAAAGTGACGCTGGGGCCCCACTGGGGCCTGCAGGTGCCTAGGGGCTGGGGCCCCACCCGTCCACACCGGCTCCTCCCGGAGCTTCAGACCTGACCCGTGGGCATGGGGTTGGGCGTATTTGTGCTTTTTAAAGTTCTTGGGGCGCCTGGGTGGCTCAGTCGGTTAAGCGTCCGACTTCGGCTCAGGTCACGATCTCGCAGTTTGTGAGTTCGAACCCCGAGTCGGGATCTGTGCTGACAGCTCGGAGCCTGGAGCCGCTTCGGGTTCTGTGTCCCCCTCTCTCTCTGCTCCTCCCCTGCTCATGCTCTGTCTCTCTCTGTCTCAAAAATAAATAAAAACATTAAAAAAATTAAAAAAAAATAAATAAAGTTCTTGAGTAAATCGTGATGGGGGTCATGCAGATTCTGTGAAGGACAGATAGTGCAGGTCAACAGGAAAACACAGAACGCAGACCAGGAAGGCAGAGAGAGGAGGGATCCTGGCGCCCGCGGTCCGGTGAGGGGCGGGAAGTCTGCAGGTTCCGGGGAGAGCAGACTGGGCTCAGCCCTCTGTCTGTGCATTTTTCCAGCTGAGTCTGAGGCCAGGTGCACCCACGCATGCACACGGACACACACACACGCACACCCCCGGCAGCGGAGTTGGCTCCGTGTGGCCCCCCGAGAGCAGAGGAGGAGAGCGTCAGGCAAGAGAGAGGCAGGTGTCGAGAGCCCAGGAACGTCTGTGCGCCTCCCGCAGGCCGGGTGAGACCGTGAGAGGTGCAGAAGTGACCCCGGAGACGGCGGACAATTGGAGGCAACTGGGTTCTTGGCTCGGCGTCAGGAGCTGGACGCACGCGGCCCTCGCACGGGGTCCCAGGCCACCGGCCTCGCCGGGAGGCTGCGCCTCGGGTGCCTGACCCCGGGAAGGCGGGAGGTGCGCTGGACCCTGGTGCCCCCAGAGCCCATCGGCGGTGTTTTACGGGATGGGCGCCGGGGGTCTTCAGACACGTGTTCGAGGGGCTCCAGACGGCACGTGTCTCTTCTCACGTAAACACTCAAAAAGCGAATACGCTTTTGGAAATAAAAAGAGAGGAAATCTCTGGAGTTGGTGAGGCCGGGAGGATGTGGGGTGAAATGCCGCAGCCCTGTGTGGATTCCGGCTCTGGGACCCAGAGAAACACCCCTACTCGTGGACCAGCTTGTGGACAAGGACGCGGTGCCCAGAACCACAGACGAGCGCTCACGAACCACAGACGTTCCCACCACTCTGGAGGCTGGACGTCGGATCAGGGCCAGCGGCTGGTTCTGCTTTCAGACGGCGTCTTCTTGCTGTGTCCACACACGACAAAAGAGAGCAGGTGTCCCTCATGCAAGGACACTAGTTCCGTCCTGGGAGGACCCCACCTCCGGTGCCATCATGAGGGGGATTACGGTCTCAACAGAGGAACTTGGGGGCACAGATGTGAGGTGTCCAACAGGGCCCCAGGGCGTGGCACGCAGGAGGGGTGACTACACTGCGTGTTTGGGGAAGCCTGTGGCTCTGTGAGGCACCCCCCGCCCCCAGTCCGTGGAATGCAGAGCAGCAGCTAACCTGGAGGACTCCCTGGAGGCGGCTGTGTCCCCCCCCCCGGTGAAGGGAAAGTACGAAGCGGCCGTTTGCCATTTACATTCTGAAGGCTATTTGCGATAGATTCTGTGTCCTGTTAGTATAAGACAACCAGGATCTCCAGCAAAGCTCTGAAAAGGAAAACAATGATTCTCTCACACCGATGGGGACAGAATCTGTATTTCAGAAGAGTGAAAACATTTACACGGCTCACAATAAAATATCAAAACACACAGAACCACCGTAAGAACAGCTTGGAAAAACAAACAGAAATGACACGGGAGTAGAAATCCTTGGCGTCTGGGCGCCATCGCGGTGGAGGTAATCGCGGGCAGCGTGTCAGATGGAAAGTCGCCCCCCACGTGACGGGACACCTGCGCATGGCGTCCCACCACTGCGTCCCCCAGAGGCTACTCCAGGCCACGGAGAAAACCGAGATCACCGAGACCCAAATGAATCGCCTCGTGTGGCTCATAGTAACAAGCCTGGGGGCGAGGGACAGTTCCCCGGGGACCACGGAGCTCTGGCCTCTGGACGTTCGGACAACCTGGTTTTGATACAGATGGACCAGCACTTCCGATCATGGGGGGGGGGGAGCACGGGGAGGAGCACGGAGAGCACGAGGAGGAAGACGAGGAGGAGCACAGAAAGGAGCACGGATGGGAGCACGGAGAGGACCATGGAGAGGAGCACAGGGAGGAGCACACAGGAAGGAGCATGGGGAGCACGAGGAGGAGCACGGGGCCCAGAGCCCAGTGGGGAGCACGCCCGCAGATACATCCACAGTGAGCTCAGAGTCATGGGCTGGTTTGCTGTGGAGACCGGCGTTTGAGAGACCGCAGCTCGCGGGTGGATGTGACCCTGGGCGGCGTTGTGGGCAGCTAGTCAGAGCCAGCCTGGGAAGGACCCCCCCCACCCCCCCGCCAAACACGGGCTCGACACCCCTTCTGAGACGCGGTGGAAACCTGCAGAAAAGAGGGGCCTTGGAGCAAAGCCATGGCTGAGACGTAGGCACCGGGATTCGCTCGAAGGAACGTGGAGGCTCGTTTCTGCAAGGACGGGTTTGGGGGCCCCGGGGGGCTGGGGTGCGGGGGCCCCCCCAGTCCCACTCTCCGGGGGACTCTCTGCCCTCTGAAACCTTCCCTGCCTCTGGTTTTGTTGGGGGGGAAGAGCCCGTGGCCCTCACCGTCGTCCCTCCGTCGCACCTGCCCACGTGCCCAGGATGCAGCCTCCTCCCCCACAGGGGGCTCCTTTCCGGGTCCTTCCGTCCCCAACTTGCAGCGTCTTAAGGGGCTCCTGTCTCTTCGTGTCCCCTCTGCATGTGCACTGTTCACGATGCTACATTTGCCCCTGGACACCCACTGCTTTCTTGGTAATTGCCAGTTAATCATTACCCAACCCCCTAAATAAAACTGTGGGCTCCATGGGGGCAAGTGACTGAATTTTCAGGGCTTCACTCCCAGGGTCTCCCCCATTTTGTGACCGTTTGCCCTTCGCTGAGTGACAGGATGCCTGCCTCTCCCTGTGTCTGGGGCCTGGCCCAAGGTCAGTCCCAGAGATGCCCCCACTACCAGGCCATGATATTCGGTGACGGCAATCCCCACCCCAGGACAGGGGTTTGGGGGTGTCCAGAGTGAACCCCCCATACGTGCCTCTCAGGCCAGCTCTGCCAGAAAGTGCTCCCGCATCTAAAAAGTCACACTTGGGAGGCTCAGACACCATTGAAGGATTTTTTTTTCTTGAAAAACTGTTACCACATCAATACTGAGCAAATTGCTATCGACAGAAGGGCCTTCTCGGGGAAGCCCACCCGGCTTGTGAGGCCGACGTCCCAGCCGCGGTTTCGCTCCACCGAGGCCTGTCTTCCTGCAGATTGCTGCCGCTTCTCGGAAGGGGCGCTGGGCGGGGACAGCGTGGTGGTGGAGGGGGGTCTTCTTGGCACTTCTGATCCCCCCAGAATTCACCAGTCGTGGAGCAGAGCCCCGGGGCCGCGTCTGTTCCGTGGGTGTGCCCGGGGGCTGCGGCCCGACCCTCCGGGCAGGGAAGGCGGCTTCTCGGGGAGCACCTGCGCCCTTCTGGCCCCTGGCACGCCCCGGGTTCGCTCACGAGCGCTTGTTTGGAGGAGGGTTTCCCGTTTGCTGTGTTCCTGCTCTACGGGGAGCGCCGCCGGGTGGGGGCTGAACACGGAGGCCGCGTCTGGGTGATGAATGAGGATCCACCTTCCCTCCCTCGTCTTTGTTTTGTGTTTTATTTAAGGAGGAAGGAAGCCGGTCTCACCCAGGACCGAAAGGGAGCAGCGGTCGAGCTCGCAGGGCCCCCGTCCTGCGCGAGGCTCCACCCGGCTGGGCGGCCTCTGGGCTGGAAAGTGCTCCTTCTGCGGAAACGCGGGGGCCGCTTCACTGACGCGGTGCTGAAGGATGGGGGGGCGCGTGGCCGAGGACAGGGGCTGCTGGTGACGTGCCCTGGGCCCTCCTGGGAGAGGACCCTCCTGACCGTCCCCAGCAGTCTCCCCACGGCGCCCACCCAGAGTCCTGGTGGTGCTGCTGTGTCTGCATCCACACGAGGGTCTGCACGCTGCCTCGGAGGCTTCTGGAAGCCTGGCCCAGGACCCTCTCAGCCCCCGCCCTGTGGCCCTCCTCTGCCCATCGCGATGGACGTCAGACCTCTCCCCCGTGTGTGTCCTCACGCCCGCCCGGCTCTGCCTCTCCCCTGCGCCCCTGCGCCCCTGCGCCCCATGCCCACGCTGTCCCTGACCACGTCGGACCCACGCGCAGCAGGGGACGCTGTCCTGTGACGCTGCTGGCCGGGCAGGGCCGTCTCATGGACAAATAATTGGGGGAAGGGTGGTGAGGATGCGCTCAGAACAAGTTCTGAAAACACGAAACAAACAGAAACCAAGCCCAAGTCCGAGGCCAGTTTGAGGGAGTCTCTGTGACCGGCCACAGGGAAGGTGGTCGTCTGGTCACCCGACCCAGGGCAGCACGGCCGTCTCATGAAAAGAGGGAGGTCGGTCCCCGAGTGGCCTCCCTGAGCCGCGGCCCGGGACTGTGGCTTCACCCCTGCCAGCCGCCTCTCTCCCTCTCTCCCTGCTACAGCGTCGCCCAGGAGCTGAAGCCGGCCCCTTTCGGCGAGCGCCCAGGGCGCGACAGACGCTGCTCAGGGCGTTTCCCCAGAGGCCCCGGCGGGAAGCACCTGACTCTCCTCTGTCCTCTGCCCGCTGGGCCTGCCCGCCCCCATTTCCGTCCCCCGTGTGCGCCTCACCTCCCTGTGCTCGCGGGTGGGTGCCGTGGGCCGCTCGCCTGGAGTGGAAGTCCACGTTTGGAACTTGATGACGCCATCTGTCCCCGCAGGCAGCGGACATTCACCAGAGCCGCCAGCCGCACGTCCCCACAGCACCGCCCTTGACATTCGGGTGACGGCAGGACCAGCGGGCTCGTCCTGTTCCTTCACGTCCTTGTTTCCCGTCTGTCGGGGCGGCTCCGACCTCTGCGGGGGCCGTGACACCACAGAACCCAGGTCAGGGAGGAGCAGCGGGCCCTGGACGGAGGTCCACATGGAGGGCCAGTCCCCAGATCTCATGGCACGTTGTCCCCGGACAAGGCTGGGGTGCTGTGCACAGCATCCGGTCGGCCGCCCTGACCATCCTCCCCTGACCTCCCGGAGCTTTGGGGAAAGGCGGGGTCCCCACCCTGGTGAGAGGCATCTGGAACGTGGGGGTCGCCCTCGGGCACGAGGAGGGCCTCCCCCCTCCAGCTTTTCTCTTTGGAGACTCAAGCCCACGGGGCAGCTGAGACAATAGTGTGCACTTGTGATTGTCTCTGAGGGAAAGTTCTGGACAAACGCCGTCAGGGGGCCACTCACTCGGAGGCCGCGTGGGGAGGGAAGCCCAGCGGTGCCACGTCGGACACAGGCCACGGGGTTCCAGGGATGCACGTGGTAACAAGGCTCCAAAGGGCCATCGGCACAGAGGTGCACGGGCCGTGACCGGCCAGATGGCCTCTCTGCGGGACTCGGCCGCGTCACGGCCGCGAGTGCGCGGCTGCCCTGACCTCCGGCTCATGAGGCACTGCTGCTCTTACGAAGCCGACGACGGCCTAGGGGGCACCAGGGCGTGCGGACCGGATGCAAGCAGAGGGGCGGGGATGCGGCCGGGGCGCCCTCTCCCCACTCGTCTCCGTCCCGTTTTGTGGGGCCCGAGTTGCCTTCTGCGGGAGGGACCCGGGAGTGCCGGCCTGCTGTCCTGGCCCTGACGGTTGGCTGTGATTTATTCCTTCCTACACCTGAGAAAGAGGATGGATGTGTATCCCGGTGAGAGGTGTTCATCGTCTGGACCCACGGGCCGTGTGGCCCTCCCTGCACTCTTCCCACCCAGGAACACCCTTCCCGGTTTGCGGCCTCTACACCTGTGCGTTCCCCACGTCTCCCAGGGAGGGCAGGGTCGTGGTATCACCCTGGGCACTGTCACCGTGCCCCCAGGTGTCCCTCTTGCCGTGCCCTGCTGTGTCCGGGCAGATGCCTCTGGGGGGGGGCGGGTTGGGGAGAGATGATTCCAAGAGTCAGGCTCGGCATAAGACGGTTTGGCAGGCCGAGGGAAGGCCAGAGCCTTCTTCATGACAAAGCCACCCCGGATTCCCGCCGGGCCCCGGGGTCCACCCCCCAGGACACCCTGCTGGCTTCCCGTCAGCACAGACCCCAGCCTTGGACCCCAGGTCTGCTCCTGCTTCGGGAGCCCAGAGCTCCCCGTCTTTGCCAGCCCGAGGGGCCTCCGGGAAGGAGCCCCCAGAGCCCAGCGCACGTCCCTGCTCCCCAGGACGGTCCTTGTCCCGCACATGCACCTCAGGGCCGCGAGGCTGTGACTTCCCACACGCCCACCCGCTGGCGCTCTCCTGGAGGGAAGAACTCTCCTCCCTCCCTCCTTCCTGCTGCCTCTGCTTTCTTTCTCATTTCATTATTTTCTTCTTTAAAAAAATTATTTTTTCAATTATCCCCCGACTCTCAGGTACATTGTTATTTGAAATGTTACCACCCGTGACCGGCACCCTTTTTGTTCAAACTGGGCCAAATTTGGCCCGTGAGCGCCCCCGCAGGCGGGCTCCAGCGGCCCCCAGTCTTGGGGCCCTGGTCACCTCCCTGGGCTGGAGGACGCAGCCTCCCCCTGAGGGTGGCTTCCGGAGCATTGGGGTGTCCCCAGCCCGAGAGCCGGTGTGATCTGTATTGTCTGCGGGCGACGCTGAGACGCCCGTCCCCTTGGGGGGAAGCAGACGTCCCCGTTCACGGTCAGCTCATCGCAGCCTGACTGCTGGGCTGGCCGATGTGCCACCCCCCACGTCCTCGTCCCACACGAGTGCGTATCTTGGTCCTTCTCGATGAACCGTGGGACGGGAACCCAGCACGCCCCAGGCTCCATGCTGGCCCCCAGGGTCCGCCCGTCATCCCGGGGTCTTCCCCCTTGAGGAAGGTCCCCTGTAAATCTGTGACCTCTCTGGGTGTCCGTGGGCTTCACCAGGTGAGTTCAGCGGGACCTCTGGGTTCCCGTGACTCAGCTTTCTTAGCAGCCGATGGGGAGACCCCTTGTCTAGGGCCTGGAGCCAGCGAACCCCCCATTTCCGCCCCATGTGCCCAGACGCAGACTCCATGCCTCACGGCCTTCCTCAGGTTCTGACCCTCTGGCAGGTGCTGACCTGTTCCGTCCTTGGCATCGTATCGGGGGTTTGAGGTGTCGGCAGGATAAGGTCACGGAGCCAGACCTCGGGCCGTGTGCAGGGACCGGAGGCCACGCTGTCCCTGGTGGGGCTGGGTGGCCCGGGTCGTGCTGTACATCAACCAGAACCGGCCTGGGCTTAACACCACCCCCAGGCTGCAGTGCAGTGGAGACCCCGGCTCCCAACAGGAGCCGGTGCGTTTGCGGCCTGGTCGGCGACGCGGGGTCGGCCCAGCACGCTAGGAGGCTTCGGAGAGGGAGGCCGTCTGACCTCCCAGGTGGTGGGGCCCCAGCGTGGCGAGGGGAGGCCCTCCAGCCGCTAGAACGGGGGTCCGGTTCTGTGTTCCCGGTGGGACAGTCGTCGCTGGAGCGCGCGGGGCCTCTCCATGGAGACCGTGACTTGCAAACACGAGGTTCGCGCTCGGAGGCAGCTGCCGCCGGATGTCCTCCGGTGACGGAACGGGGTCCGTGAGTGGCTGGGGAGAGCGGCTCTGCGGCTCCCAGTGTTTGGAGACGGAGACGGGGTGGGAGGCCGGCTTGGGATCCCTCATTCGTTGCTCATCTTACGTCACTCGGCCTGGGTTTTGTTAAGCGCCTCCCGCCTACACCACGCTGGAAACACACCTGCCCCCCGGCGAGACAGGGCCCGAGCCAAGGACCGCCGAACACACTCAACGGAGCCTGCAAAGTACACGGAATCCTCACTGGGCGTGGAGCTCTGTGTGTGCACAGTGTGAGCGGCAGCCCAGGAGAGTGTGTTCCAGGGGACCGGGGAGCACGGGGACTGGGGAGTACTGAGGATGGGGAGCATTGGGGACTGGGGAGCATGGGGACTGGGGAGTATTGGGGACTGGGAGAGCGTGTGGGGACTGGGGAGCACAAGGACTGGGGAGCATTGGAGACTGAAGAGTACTGAGGATGGGGAGCATTGGGGACTGGGGAGCATGGGGACTGGGGAGCATTGGGGACTGGGACAGCGTGTGGGGACTGGGGAGCACAAGGACTGGGGAGCATTGGAGACTGGGGAGCACACGGGGACTGGGGAGCACGGAGACTGGGGAGTACTGAGGATGGGGAGCATTGGGGACTGGGGAGCATGGGGACTGGGGAGCATTGGGGATGGGGAGCATGGGGACTGGGGAGCATTGGGGACTGGGGAGCATGGGGACTGGGGAGTATTGGGGACTGGGACAGCGTGTGGGGACTGGGGAGCACAAGGACTGGGGAGCACGGAGACTGGGGAGTACTGAGGATGGGGAGCATTGGGGACTGGGGAGCATGGGGACTGGGGAGCATTGGGGACTGGGACAGCATGTGGGGACTGGGGAGCACAAGGACTGGGGAGCATTGGAGACTGGGGAGCACACGGGGACTGGGGAGCACGGAGACTGGGGAGTACTGAGGATGGGGAGCATTGGGGACTGGGGAGCATGGGGACTGGGGAGCATTGGGGATGGGGAACATGGGGACTGGGGAGCATTGGGGACTGGGGAGCATGGGGACTGGGGAGTATTGGGGACTGGGACAGCGTGTGGGGACTGGGGAGCACAAGGACTGGGGAGCACGGAGACTGGGGAGTACTGAGGATGGGGAGCATTGGGGACTGGGGAGCATGGGGACTGGGGAGCATTGGGGATGGGGAGCATGGGGACTGGGGAGCATTGGGGACTGGGGAGCATGGGGACTTGGAGAACGTGTGGGGACTGGGGAGCACAGGGGCTGGGGAGCATTGGGGACTGGGGAGCACACGGGGACTGGGGAGCACACAGGGACTGGGGAGCACGGGGACTGGGGAGCACACGGGGACTGGGGAGCACGGAGACTGGGAGGGCCCAGGAGCGCCCAGGGTCTCCCCCACATCTGTCCTTCCCGGAGTCCCAGCTCAGAACCCTGGGAGCAGGGCACGGTCTCCGAAGCCCGAACGTCTGCCCGGCTCCGGCCTGGCTCTGGCTGACGCCGAACTGGTGACTCTGACAGCCTCAGGCCTGTCGCTCTGCGCTCTCGAACAGCGTGACTGAGAAGGTCTGTTGGCCGCTCGCCGGGGGCTGGAGGGCTCGATGGTTCTTTTCTGTTTTTACTTCTCTGACTCTGGGCCCTTCCGAGGGTGTGCGATCAATCTGCCTTTGATTTCCGAAGAATTCTGACAGCTTGAAATTCAGATTTCCACTAGAAACACCTAGTTATCCCCAAGTGCCTTCAACACAGTGCCCCACCCCCGCGTGGCTTCCTGTGACACGGAGCAGCCACGGGGAGTGGCCACCAGGCGTGGGGCCAACGGGTGCTCAGAACTCCCCCTGGGGGAACAGCCTGCCATCCCCACTCCCACCTCCCACGCCCTCCCTAAGGCTCCCCATGCCTGCCCTTCCCCTTTGCCCCCTGCATGCCCCCACTCCCTGCCCCCTGTAGATCCTCCCCTCATGGCCGCTGTGCCCCCTGCTCCCTGCCCCCTATGCCTGCTCCCCACATGCACCCCTGCTCACCCCCTGCACACTCCCCCTGCCGTGCCCCTGGTGCCCCTGCCTGCCCACACCCTTGGTTCTTAGAGGATCCTGGGAGGAGACAGGATGGGGTGTAGGGGGTGCAGGGGACACAGGCTCATGGGGGCGGAAAACACCTTGGAACTGGACATTCTTCTTAAAAGCAGGCACGTGCTGCACGTGGGGAGCATCCTGGGGGTGCTGAGGGCACGTGGGGAGCGTGCTGGGGGGACTGGGGGGAAACTGAGGTGACCCGGCCTCCCAGCTCTTCCTGGCGTGTGGGACGTGTAACAAAACAGGGCTTCATCCAGATGGAGCCCCTGCTGGGAGTGGGGGGACCTCGTTTGCCCCTTCATAGTACTTAGAGTAACTGTAATAATGGTCACCATAAATTCCGGGGTCCCCACATGTGGGCAGCTATCTTTGAAGTCAGTGGAGGGTGGTTATTTCAAAGAGTTTTTTGTCACTTCGATTTTGTTTTCTAGACAGAACACTGAGCAGCTGTGAGTTTAAGGGGCAGCCGGAAAATCTCCAATAGGACCTGCCATGGGTCCCGCGGGCAGCAGGGGGCACAGGCCCAAGGACACGGCAGACCTGGGAGGACTTATGGGTCCTGGGGAGTGCGTGTGCGTGAGAATCCGCTCTGCCTCTGTCCGGGTCCCCTGGCCCTGGCCCTCCCGCCCCCCAGCCCTGCCCCCTGCCCCCTGCCCCCGCCCCTCCACCCCCCGCCCTCACGGTTTTCCAGGGGAGTTTGGTCCTCACGTCTCTGTGCACGCTGTGAACTCCCAGCTTGTGTCTGTCCCCGTGGCCGCTGTGGACAGGATGCTTGTGTCCCCCCAATTCACACGCTGAAGGCCTCACCCCCACCACCCCAGTGTGGTGGCGTTTGGAGATGGATGCTCTGGGAGGTGATTCGGGCCAGGAGGGGTCATGAGGGCGGCCCCATGAGGGGGTCCGTGCCGTTATGAGAAACACAGGAGAGGCCAGAGCCCTCTGTCCCTCAGGCGAGGACACAGCGAAGGCGGCCGGCACCTGGATCTCGGAGCCCAGCCTCCCGACCCATGAGAAGTAAATGTCCGTCCCTTGAGCCGCCTGGTCCGAGCTGGCGGAGACGGGTGCGTTTCTCCTCTTCTTCCCCAAACCCCCGGGCGGCAGCTGGGACGCCCTGGGCGTCTGTGACCCAGACTTGGCCGGCAGCTCTGTGCCCCGAGGTTCAGGGGGATCCCACCCCGGACGCAGACGCACCGGGCGCCGGCCTTCTCCCTGGGGACGGAAGCTGGAGGGCCGCCTGTGCCCGAGACCCCTCCTGCCCTCACGGCCCCCCAGCCCTGCCCGGTCCGTCTCTTTGCTCGGAGTGGACCCTAGAGCAGCCAGAGTCTGATTTTGCTGACGCCACGGGAGCAACCGCTTACCTGAACGATCCTTTCCCAGAGCTGTCCATGGGGCAGTGGCTCCGTGAGCCTTTCCTCCCGTCTGTGGCTTCCCGTCTTTCCAGGTGCTGCTCGCTGAGACGGCAGAGCCGGGGGGATGGACCCACGTGCCGACTTTGTAGCTGCCGGCCAGCTACTCGGCTGAGGGCCTTGAAGGACATCCACACATCGCCTGCGAATCGATGTGGCCGGCCCGTGGCTTGGTTCATCCACATGGCATGTTGGCGAGAGCACACACCTCTCACCTCGAACACCGTCCGACTCACGGACGTGCCTGCACCTGCCGGACCCTCTGCTGGGGCCCCAGGGCCGTGCCCCAGTGCTCAGGCCACTCCGAGTCCCCGGCCAGGCCACCTCCCAATACAAAGGGATCCGGAGGGAAACCGAGGGAGCCATCCCAGGGAGCAGGAAACCAAGGCAGGGGCAGGTGGGATGGTGGCCGCAGGACCACGGCAGGTCGGCTGTCAGGGGAAGGGTGTCAGCACGCCCCAGAGCCACGCCTCCGCCGACTGGGAGCTCCCGTGGCTGGCCACGCTCCGTGGGCTGAAACCACGGCGGCTCGGTTGACGACAAGAGGCCTTGCCTGCCGTTCTCACCCCCTCCCCAACCGCCCTGCCTTCAGAGCACACCCACAGCGCCGGCTGGGACCAGCGCCCAGGGCGCGGAACTTGTACCTTTCACAGGGTGGAGGGGCGGGGGTTCCCTGCCTTGTCCCGCCGGCAAGCTCCCCCCGGGCCCCTGCCCCGCACTCCTGAGCTGAGCCGCCTCCTCCGGGAAGCCCTCCGCCTTCCCTCCCCGCGGCGGGGCCCTCTCCCGCAGTCCCGGCTGCACGTTTGCGCGCCCACGGCAGCTCCCACGCCACCTCCCACGGGTGCTCCGTAGGATGAGTGGATCCCACTCGAATTAGCAGTCAGCGCCTCTTCGGCCACGGTTTTGGTGGAACTTCCGACCCTCGGGCAGAATGACCTGGTGGGAAGAGAGGCCCGTGGCTTGGCCTGCCGGCCCTGCAGGGTGTCGCCGGGGCCCGGTCCCCGGGAGGCTGGCGGCCTCCTCAGCCTGCCCCCCGGGGGTGAGTCCCACCTCCGCGCCCCGCAGTGTCCTTCCCCGGGAAATGGGGACCCGGGTGGAGCCTAGCGATCTGGGTCCTGCGCCAGAAGACGGGCTCGTGAGTGCGTGGGATGCAGCGACGCGCGGCCAACACGCTCCGTGTGAACACGTGGTTCCCATCCCTCCCGTGGACACCCGGTGGGTCCCGCTACCCTCGCTGTGGGCGACACGAGGGTAAACTGAGGCATGCCTGGGCTGTGAGCACAAGGACACAGGAACAGGGTCGGCGTGTACCTGAGCCGTCAGGGCGCCACGGCGGTGGGGACAGAACCGCACACGTTCCCGTCCTCTCAGCCCTGGGGCCGGAAGTCCAGGGTCCTGTCTCCCCCCGAGGCCCCCGTCCGGCTGTGCAGACGCCGTCCTCTCCCAGTGTCCTCACGTGGCCGTCCCCCCGTGTCTATGTGCCTCTTCTGAGGCCTCCAGGGGTCGGGCCCACCCTCAGGACCTCGCCTGTTGGAAGACCCGCTCCGCACACGGTCACGCTGAGGTCTGGGGGTGAGGCTCCGACGCGTGAATCTGGGGCACAGTCGGCCTGGGGCGTGTCAGGTGCCGCCTCCAGCCCGGCGCTACGAAGGCCGTGGGCAGGGCCCTGTCTCCGCTGTCTGTTCCCTCCCTCCGGGCCGTGTGGCCGCCCACCTGTCCCGGGGCCCGTGGCCACCCACCCAGCAGGGTGCTGGCCGCCTGTGTGGACGGACCTGTGCTGTCCTCTGTCACGGCCTCCGCGTGGCTCGCTCGTGGCCGTCTGCACAGAAGGCCTCGGGCCCGGCCCGGGAGCCCCGCGGGGGCCGGCGCTCGCCTCTGGGTGGCCCTGCGGTGGGAGAGGCCGGGCGAGCAGGGCCACAGCGCGGCCCCGGGCCTGATTCCAGATGCCCTGCAGTCCTGCTGGGTGACCTGGGCCCCTCGCCTGGGAGATGCTGCTGCTTTCTGCCTCGCGTCCCTCCGGTGGTGGTCGCTCAGGCAGAGACGAGAGGAGACACGGGGTCTCCCAACCAAGAACGTGCGGTGGTGCCTGTGGGTGAGGAAGCTGGAGAAGGTGCGGCCCCCGCGGGCCCCTGCTCCCCTCCTGCCGGTCCTGCCCCGGGTGAGGGGCTGTGACGTCCAGGGGCCTCGGCTCATCTTCCCGCGGTCGCTGAGCAGACCAGCCCCGCCAGGAGGCTGCTTCCTGGTGTTGCATCAGCGAGGGGACAAGGACAGCCCGGTGACACGATTCAGGAGGTGGCGTTCCCCAGAAGATGCTCCGCGTCACCCCCGAGGCCTCCCTAGCGGCGGGTTTTCCAGTCACGGCGCTGGAGTGCGCCCCTGCCCGTCGGCCTGGGCTGCCGGCTTCGGGGTCTGTGTTCCCCTCAAGGCACGGAGTTTCCTTCACGGAAAATCCCCTGGAAGCAAAGACCGACGCCCTGAAGCCCAGGAAATTCTTGCCGCGAAACGACGGCGTCTGGTTCACTTACAGATGGTGAGGATACTGAATTCTACCTTATGCATGTTTCGCGCAAGGAAAAGACTTTGAAAAGCAGCGATGGGGTGGCATTTCCGAGCAAGCCCTCCGCTTCTGGCCGCCCCGGGGTCCCGTACCTCTTCCTCGGGCGTCCTCTCCTGGCTGCGCCCTCCCGCCCTCGCCCCGTGAGTCCGCGACACTTGCCTCTGTGGCTCTGCAGTCCCTCTTGCCCTTGGAAATTACTTTATGCCCACGTGTGCTGACGTGGCGATTCTGTCTCCACCGGAAGGAGCTCCCTGCTGTCAGGGGCCTCGCCTGCCTTGTTCGTTATTACCGTCCCAGCGCCTGGCTAAGGGGGGCCCCATGTTGCTTGTGGAACGAACAAACATGGGAGCGGCATGGACGACCGAATGTCACACGGCAGGGGCGGGTGGGGCCCGGTACGCGGAGGGAGCTCGGCCACTTGAGCCGCGCACTGGGCAGACGTGGTCACGGACGAAAGCACGTGGGCTGAGGGAGGCCTGTGAGCGTCCGTGTCTCAGGGTGGTGCCCGTTTAGGGCAAGCGGGACGAGGAAACCAAAAGGCAAACAGACAAGGAGGAAAGTAAGTCCCCACAGGTGCGGTGGGCCCTTCCACGTCCCCATGTGTCACCCGCGTGTGTGAGTGACAGAGCCCCAGGCCCGGCTCCGGTGGGGGGCGCGCTCGATGGGTCTCTGCTGTCACCGTGATCATGGCAGCAGCCCAGGGCTCTCAGGTCTGTGCTGTTCGGGGTGAGGGTGATGCCGGGAACAGGGGAATGACAGCGTTAGGGTTTCTTTACCCCAAACTGCTCTGACTTCCTTCCTCCTCGACGCCGTCCCTGGTGGAGACGCAGCCGGGCCCGAGCCGGATCCGGTGGCCCCCGGCCTGGGGATTCGTGAGTTCCCACTGCCCATGAGGCCAGAGCGCCGTGCTGGGTGGTCCCAAGGTGTGCGCGGCCTGTTGGAGCTCGCCCCAGTGTGTGCAAGGCATCGTGTGTGCAAGGAAGCAGGTCGAGGCCGCCACGGAGCCGCTGATCCTGCGCCAGGGCCCCTCTCCCGGGAAGCTGAGCACACAGTCTGGCGATGTGGGAGTCGAGCTCACGTGCCCGGGGGTGCCCGGGGTGACGACCCCTCCCTCCATCTCCGGGAAGCGCCCCGCCTGCAGCGTGTGGGTGTGTGTGCGGCCGTGCACACATCTGCTGGACGTGCCCGGGCTCGGTGGGGAGCTGGCGCCCTCGGCACCCCGGGGGTGGGGAGCCAGGTGTGAGCTGCTTTCAGGGCCCCTGCGTGCCCTCTGGACGGGTGGTCAGCGTGGAGGCTGGACCACGTGGGGCGCAGAGCTGATGGGCCGGATGCCGGATGGACGGTAAGATGCGCACAGAGACCGCCCGGGGGGGGAGGGCGCGAGCTCTGTGTGGCTCGTGTTGGCGTCAGCTTGGCTGGGCCACGGCAGCCACGGCGGCCACGGCAGCCACGGCAGCCAGCAGAGCAGCACCCTGGAGCCAGCGAGGGCCTGACCCCGGCGGGCAGGGGTGCGGGCAGACCCCGAGAGGCGGCACTTTCCGGGAGGGTCCCTTCCACGCGCTGTGAGGTCTCTGGGGAGGGGGCACGGTGCCCGCCGACAGTGGGGCTGCAGGCCGTGGTGGCCCCCAGACCCGGACGAATTAATGGATCGAAACTCCGCGACAGCAGGCATTAAATACACTCATAAAGTTCCCAAGCCTCAGACCTCGCTGAGCTTCCAGAGTGACTCCCGGAGCAAATAAAAGTCTGAAATTATTGAAAACCTTTTAAGGAGATTACTCTGGAGACCAGGTCAGACCACTCGGGCTCTCTCTAAAGATATTACCACTTTTGAGGGTTTTTTGCATCACGGTTTTTAATAAGAAAACGTTTGGAGATCCCCGCCCCCAACTGAGCTCATCCTGTTAGATCGCTCGGAAAGGGAGGCTGATTTTTTTAATAATTTACCAAATAGCTGAAAGACAGCCATGCGCTTTTCACGTCACAGCGATGCCCAGATCCCGCGGGGGAGTGCCCTCGGCAGCGACACAGCCCCGAGCCCGAACCCTTAGTGGGGGCCGCCCCACCCCACCCGACACTGCCCCGGGTCTTAGCCGAGAACAACACGCGTTCCGGGTGGAAACGCCTGAGCGGCTCAGGGGAGGGGACACGGGGGAGCGGCTTGCTGACCCCGGAGCCACAGTGGGCTCAGGGCTACGGGGACCCTTTGGTGCCTGCCAGCCCGAGCCACAGAGCCCCAGGCCCAGAGGGGGGCTGAGCCCCATCTGCAGGGCGTCTGAGCCCATCATACCGCCGGGCGAGCTCCTGGGGCCAGAGAAGGACACCCCTGTGATCGGCAGGCCTGACCCCGGGGCCCTCCCAGTGCTGAGATCTGAGTATCGCGGTTCATTCCAGCCCATCAGATGGGACTTCTGTGGCCCCAGAGGCGGGCTCTCACCCTGTGAGATGATGGGGCGGGATGAAGTGCTCCTGTGCCCACAGGTGAGTGAACTGGGCCCCCCCAGCACCTCCAACCGACTCTCACCTCCTCCATCATGCCATTCAGTGCTGCTGGGGGGCAGCTCCGGCCGCGGGATCCCGAGAGGGGCGGAGACGGGGGTGGGGACACTCACGGGGATGCTGTGCGTGAGGGAAGGGGGCTGCCCTCTGAGCCACAGAGAGCCCGGCCCGGGGAGCGCCTGGCCGAAGCCACAATGCCTGGTACAGATGTGGGGCCTCCTTCCCCCCGAAACTGCTGCTTTCCGGGCTGACCTCCAGCCCCTTCCTCCCGCTCGGCCGTGTCTCAGTGATCCGAGCAGAGGGAAGCCGGGTGGCAGAGGAGGGGCCGGGTCGGGGCTTCTGGAGCTGGGGGGCCCAGATGTCTGGAACGTGGTTCTGCTCAGGGCGAACGATGAGTAGCGGGGGAGGGAGTGGCTGAGCCGCTGGAACCAGGCAGGGAGCCCCTCGGGGGCGTGGGAGGCAAGGGGGAGTCGGGAGGAGGCTCCCGCCACGGCCAGACCTCGGACCTCCCTCCCCACCGGCCCTCGAGCCTCCGCCCCCGGCTACTCTCAGGCGCAAGGACGCGGGGCGGAGAGCAGAGCTGGGCTGGGACGGGGCTCAGGGCCCCTCGGAGAAGCCCCCCCTGCCGGACGGGAGGTCAGCCAACGTCGACCGCGGGATGGCCCGGAGCTGGGGCCGCGGTGCGTGGTGTCCCTGCCATCTTCCACCTGCCGCTCTCCCGCAGCTCCGCCTTGCGTGAGGACACGCCTGGGCCGGTCTGGAGGGGGACACAAGGAGGCGGGCCCGGACCACCGTGGGGCAGCCCCCTCCCGGCACTCCTACACGTGTCAGAGAACTGGAGTTGCCACACAGCTGAGCTGTGCACTCGTGAGCAACAGTGAAGAGTCACCGTCAGCCCCCGGGATCCGGGGCGCTCGTTACCAGCATCGCTGTGGCCGTAGCTTGCCGATACACAGTTACGAGAAGCTTCCTGTTCCTCCGCTTAAAGTGCAGGGCGTCTTTGACCCATGGGGTGGGGGCGAAACTGTCTCCCGGCTCCCCCTCGTGTCCACAGGGGCCAGGGTTGCCCGAGACGGCACGAGGCAGGCTGCCGTCCCACGCAGGCGACCGGGTTGTGTGGGTTTTGCACGGTCACAGAAGGAGGAAAGCCGCCAGGGGAGGTTTCGGGGCTGGCGAGGCCACGGGTGAGCTTCCTCCTGGCCCTGAGGGTCACCAGAGTGCAGGCGGGAGCGACCCGGCTGGAGATGGGCTTTCTTGCTGGGGACACCAGCATCTCTGTCCTCCAGCGGAAAACTAACACCACCCGCTCGGCAGGGCCCAGGCACCACCCGCTGTCCCTCTGGCCATGCGCATAAGGGGCTTCTCCCCGACCACGGTGAGCCCTGGACGGAGGCCCAGGCGGCCGTGTTCCTTCCGAACAACCATCTGCCGAGGCGCCAAGCTTGAGTAAGTGGGGACGGTGGGTGGGAGCCAGGTCTCCAGCAGGAAAGCTGCAGGGTCCGTTCTGTGCTCTTAGGAGACCGTCAGAAGCCTGCATCACGTCTTAGCCGGGGACCCCAGCCTGGCTCTGCCGTCCGGGCCAAGGCCTGTCTCCAGCTCAGGACGGCCAGGGTACGTTGTGCAGAATCGCGGACGTGCAGACGGGATTCCGTCCGTGAGAAGTCCCAACAAGCCGGGCTCCCACGGCCTCGGGCAGCCGGGGCAGCGGGAGGTGCGAGATGGCTCAGGAGGGATCAGCAAGCTGCCGCTGGGGAGGGGCCTGGCTTACCTTCAGGCCAGTGTCCCACGCTGTCACCCAGAGCCCCTTTCAGAGAGAGGACACGGCATCAGAGACACTTGCTTTCAGTGAGGGAGGCCACGGGGAGGGTTAGGTGGCCGGGGGGCACCCCCAGGGTCCCGGGGCAGCTCCAGCTCCTGGGGGCCAGGCTTTCAGTGTAGAGGCGGGGGACACGGGCTGTGCAAGAGTGGGGGTCGGGGCCACAGAGGAATCGGCAGCGGAGTGGGTGGGCCTACAGCCAGGCCCGGCTGGGGCTCGACTCTACAATGGTGCACACATATGGCACAGGCGTGCACGTGGGGGAGGGGGCTCCCGAGGGGGCTCCGGCTTCCCGCAGGAGCAGCGCAGGGCGGGAAGGTCGTGCTCCGGGGCGCTGTGTCCCCCCACCCCGGCAGGGAGCAGCCCCCAGCACCTGCCCAGGGGCCACATCCAGACCTCAGGCCCCGCGGGTTCTGACTTCTCCTCCGCAGGCTGACCTTCAGCACCTGCTCTCGGTCTAGAAGCCAAGAGCCCGCGTTCCTTTCCGTGTGGGGGCAGGGGAGCTCAGCCCGTGTTGGGGGCTGTCTGGACGCGACCTCTGATACTCTTGCTGTGGGATGCCACACCCCCTGCGTGTCCTCTTGAGCACGCTGGGCCCAGGTGGCTAATGTGTCAGCTACAGCAGCTCAGGTTATGATGTAGAGACAAGCGGCTCCACCGATTCTTGGGGTCAATACGAAGGCCAAGTTATTTCCTCCTTCTCACTGCGTGTCTGGGTCCCCCCAGGGCCAGCCTGCGGTCTGTTCCACGTGGTCTCACGGAGGACTCAGGATGATGGGCCTCTGCTCCCTGGGGCTCTTCGTGCTGACTCGAAACCAGCCTAAAGCTGATGGGAAACATGGATGAGCCTCAGCTGGGAGGGAGGGAGAAAGGAAGGAAGGAAGGAAGGAAGGAAGGAAGGAAGGAAGGAAGGAATACGAGACACGTCGCCTCTACAGGGACTCATTTTGCACGTTCCGGAAATGTTCCAAGGAGACAGCATTCAAAGACCTCACGTCGTGCGCCGCGGGCCGGCTGTGTGGCCGCCAGACGCAGGGGCTGACACTTGTGCGAAGGAAATTCCGATGAGTCAGCCGTGCGAAGGAAATTCCGATGAGTCAGCCTGATGCTTGCGGGAGGTGCGTGCAGAAGGGCGGACGGACACAGGTGGGGAAGAAAGCTCACGGGGACGCGGGTCAGCTGCGGGGGAGGCACCGTGTCCTCGAGGCGGTCTGTGGGGTCACGGCCCACAGACCTGACGCTGTCGGGACCCCGCCTCAGCGGTGCGCGAGCCCCCCCTGAAGGTTCAAGCGAGCGTTCACCCGGTGCGCCCCGAGTCGCACGCACGGTCACACCGGGACCTGCACGCGGCGTCCCCCCTGGTCATTTGTTTCTGAACACACTTGTATCGTTTCTTAATCCAAAGCACACTTGGGAAGACTTAGAAACAGGGAAATACGAATATTGATTCACAGTCCCCAAATACTTTTTGAAAGCTTATTTATTTTTTTTAAGAGAGAGAAAGAGAGAGAGAGAGAGAGAGAGAGAGAGAGAGAGGATCCCAAGCAGGCTCCAGGCTCTGTGCCGTCAGCCCAGAGCCTGACGCAGGGCTCGATCCGACAAACCGTGAGATCATGACCGGAGCCGAAATCGAGAGTCAAAGGCTTAACCCACTGATCCCCCCAGGCGCGCCTCATAGCCCTCGAGTATTTAAAGACACATTGTATTTATATTTACGTAAATATTTAAATATGTACGGAGAGAGATGCCTCCACGGTCCATCTGTCCACCTGTCTTCTGTATCTGTCCGTCAGTCTGTCCTGCTCTGTCATCTGTTTATCTACCCTCCACCCGCATGTGGACGTAGGACTCTGGGCTCGGCTCAGCGGGGACGGAGGCGTCCTGAGCTGACCCCTCCGTGCGGGACACAAGGGTTTGGCGAAGGTGGCAGGAGCAGATGCACAGGAGGAGGGCCTACCGAGAAGGCGGGCTTGGTGCCTGGGGCACCGGGGACACCAGAGGGCTTGTGGGCTTGGGGAAGGACCCAGGAAGGCTGAGCAGCGCGGGCTGGAGGGGGGCCGGGAAGCCAAGTGCCGGGCGCTCTCCGCGGGTGTGGTTCAGTCCCTTGAGCCGCAACTTGGCTCCCGGCTGCGCTCAAACGCGGTCTTTACTTGCTGGCATCCCTCTGGGCCTTTCTCTGAACAGACCAATAGGCCTGCGGACTCTCTGCCCCTTGAGGGCGACGCCTCGTTCCTTTCCCTCCCCCTTTTGTCTGTCTGTCTGTCTGTCTGTCTGTCTTTCCGTCTGTCTCCCTCCACCCGCATGCCACGTCACCCCGCCTTCATCTTGAACAGCCGGGAAAGAGCCCAGTGCACCTGTCACGGAGCACAGGCTGTGTCCTGCTGGGTGACCCTCGGCCACGTGGGGGGGGGGCGGGAGGACAGGCGGGTGCCCTGTCCTTCCCTGCATCTGACCTTAGGGACGGAAGGAGGGTGTCCCCATCCCTGCAAGCCCAGCGATGTGTGGGTGGCTCGGAAACTTCTGTCAGATGGGTCACCTGGCCCTGGGAGGGCGCGGGAGCCCCAGCTGTGAGGGCAGAGGGACCCAGATGAAAAGAAACCTGAACCAGCAAAGCCCAGGCGGCTTCTAACCTGCGGCCGAGGGCCTGATGGTTCCAGGGCAGAGCCGGCTGCTGGGCCAGACCAAGCAGGACCCTGTAACTTTACCCGGAGTGGAGCCCTGAGGGGTTCTGGTTGGGATGTGCCCCACCCTGAGGGCACAGAGGGCAGGTGTTGGGGCATATGGGGGTGCGGGGCACTGGGAAAGGTCTCGGGGCCCCGAGCCAGTGTGCGGGCTGTGGGACAGACGGAGAGTCAGGAACTGGTGGTTCTTGAGACTACAAAGTGCCAGGCTCGGTGAACTTCCCCCCCCCACCCCCCGCCATTGCTCCCCGGGGTGCTTCGGGGCCCTGCACCTCTGTCTCTCCTGCCGGGGCTCCTGGCGGCCCAGCGGCCTCCACTCTGCTTCCCTTCGTCCTCCCCATCAGACTTCCACTCACCTCTACCCCTTCTGGAACCTTCCAGGCTTCTGATCACAGCCCTCCCCCATTCTCCACGCCCAGGGAGGGGAGCCCTAGACACTGTTGAGTTCCACCCCCCACCGGCCGCCTTGTCACTCTGTCCACCACGTCAAGGCAGGACAGATCCCAGAGTCCGGTTCTCAGGGAAGGGGTCCCTGCGGCCTGGAGGCGGGGGCGGGGGTCTGGTGCCCAGTCCTGGGCACACAGCTGCCTGTGAACTTGTCCTCTGAAAACACAGCCACGCGCTTCGTGGCCCCTGGACCTGCTTCACGTCAGGACAGCCTGGACTCGGCCGCTCCACGGCCTCCGTGGCCCTTTAACTGCTGCCGGTGGCCCGGCCACCTGGACGGTCAGTCTGCCTGCTGCCACCGCTCCCCGGAAAGGAGCCCGACGCTCCGGACTCAGGCGCTCCCGGTCCAAAGCCGCGAGGTGAGCGCGTGCGCCTTGAGCCCACGGGCTCTCCTGTGGGGGGAGGGGGCGGGCCAGGCCCCACCCCCGGCCCGGCTTCGGCCCAAGGGACCGGCTTCCCGGGGCCTGCGGGTCGGGGCGCGGCCCCGCCCCCGCCCGCTCTCCCTCCTCCCGGCTGGTTTCCCGGAGTCCCTGGGAGGAGGGGCGGCGGGAGGGGCCGGCAATTACTGCCGCCGCTGTAGCGTGCTCTCCTATTACGCGGCCGCAAAAGCTTCCGAGGCTCCGCTTCCAAAATGTCATGTCAGACGAGGCCTGGATTTACTCCCAAAATGTTGACTCTCCGGAGCGGAGAAGGCGGACGGCCGCCGCCAGGATGCGCAGGTGCCCCAGCCGGCGCTCCGGGCAAAGCCGCAGACCGCGGGGGTGGGGGGTGGGGGAGGGGCGCCTGGACTGGTGTCAGACCCCGGGCTCCTTCTCGGGGGCCCGGGCGTCCGCGCGCGGCTCTCGAGGCGCACGGTCTGCCAGGCGGCGCGGTTCGCACAACGAGGTGGGCGACTTACCGCGTCGACGGCAACGGCGCTAAATCCAGATTCTCTGGGAGCTCGGTTCTAGGGCATCACGTCTGTCCCGGCCCCCGACGTGACACCACCTCCGGGAGGGGAGCGCCCGCGCCCCCCGGCGTCACCTGCTCCCGTGCGCGCTCCGGTCTCCGCGGAACAAGGGAGGGGCCTGGGCCGCTGGCAGGGCCTCCGCTTGGGGGTGGGGGGGTGTGCACCGCGCTGGGCTGGGGCGCTCCTTCAGCTCCGCTTTTCTAGACGCAGGGTCCCGCAGAGTTGGGGTGATGGCTGTACAGACTTTAAATTCCGCTTTTCCAGCTTAAGTTAAAACCTGAGCGCTTTGGGATGTAACTGAGTTTCCGGTTGTCCCTTTCCGGGGCCGCGCAGTGTTTCATTACACGGTGTCTCCTACCACACAGAGGCCATCTCCTTCTCCATGTTTCTTTATTTTTGAGACAGAGAGAGACAGAGCGTGAGTGGAGGGGGGACAGAGAGAGAGGGAGACACAGAATCGGAAGCAGGCTCCGGGCTCCGAGCCGTCAGCACAGAGCCCGACCCAGGGCTCGAACCCACAAACCGCAAGATCATGACCTGAGCCCAAGTCAGACGCTTACCTAACTGAGCCCCCAGGCGCCCTAAGTTTATTCATTTTTGAGAGACAGAGATAGAGTGTGAGTGGGGGAGGGGCAGAGAGAGAGGGAGACGCAGAATCCGAACCAGGCTCCAGGCTCCGAGCTGTCAGCACAGAGCCCGACGCGGGGCTCGAACCCATGAACCGTGAGATCATGACCTGAGCCAAAGTCAGACGCTCGCGGGGTTGAACCACCCAGGCACCCCCACTGACTAATTTTTTTTAATGTTTATTTACTTATTTTGAGAGACAGAGACAGGAGAAGGGGCAGATAGAGAAGGAGACACAGAATCCGAAGCAGGCTCCAGACTCCGAGCTGTCAGCACAGAGCCCCGCACGAGGCTCGAACCTGTAAGCTGTGAGATCATGACCTGAGCCGAAGTCAGATGCTCAACTGACTGAGCCACCCAGGCGCCCAGACATCCCCTCCTTCTAGGTGACGTTTTGGTAAACATATCTGTGCATAGATGTTTTTAAAGTAGGATTTTACTTTAAGACCGTTTATTTAGATTTATGGAAAAAAGCTGACAACACAGAGTTCCTGTGTATCCCCCCTCCCCCCAGTTTGCCCACCCCTGACACTTTGGATTGTTACTGTGCACTTGTTACAAATAGTGGAAATATTTATACACTGTTGCTAAGTAAATAAGCCCGTGTGTTATTTGGAATGCCTCAGTGTGTGTGTGACTTCCCTTTTCTGGCAGGATGCATGTAACACTTTTTTCTGGCAGGATGCATGTAACACTTAGACGTCAGGTTTCCTGAAGCTCCTCTGGGCTGGGACAGTGTCCCCGATATTCCTTGAATGTGATGATCTCGACAGGTCTGAGGGCTGCTGGACAGGTGTTTTAGGGTCTGTCCCTCCATTGTGTTTTGTCTGATGCTTTTTTTATGAGTAGACTGGGGTGAAGGGGCTTGGGGGGAAGACCCAGAGGCGAGGTGCCCTTATGTGACCATATCAGGGTCGCACAGTCACCAAGCCTGACGCCTGCCCTCTTGCTCTGGTTCCCTGACAAAGGGTCTGTCAGCATCTCCACTGTGACTTTCCCCTCTCCTGGTTCCACCTGCGCTTTGGGGAAGAGGTCATTACGCACGTAGAGTGGGGCGTCTGCCCCCTTCCTGAGGGCAGAGCATCTGTACGTGGATGTTTCCCGCTTTTCTCACACGCCCCGAGAAGGCTCTACAAGGAACGGGGTGTCCAGGCGGAAGGATGCGTTTCAAGCGGACGGCTGTCCAGGGCTCCGGGAGCCCCTTTGCTGACACACCCCAGGAAACTCACAGCTGGTAGCTGCTCAGCGGGAGGGCCACAGCCACCGGCCGCTTGCCTTTCCAGGCCTTGGGAAACCACAGCGACAAGTCAGAAGGGGAGGGGACCCGCCTCGGTGGGGCTTGGAGATGAGAAATGTGCAGTGAACAACAGAATGGATGAGAACATTTAAAGTCCTGAACGATTTCGGACAGTGATGGAGGGGACAAAGCAGCCGAGTCAGGAGGTGACCAGGGGGCAGGGGCAGGAGGACATCTCTGAGAGGGGTCCATCTGTGCCGAGAGACCCAGCAGGAGCCGCCCCCTCCCCGACTCCAGGGCCCCGTGTGGGTGGGTGCAAGTTTGGGAGGCAGGGGGAGGCGGGGGGGGGGGCAGTGGCAGGGCCGTCCGCTGGGTCACTCGGGACTTTGGAAGCCTGGGGATTTTATTCCAGGGTCTGTGGGAGCAACGCCCTATGCTTTCTGCACGACCCCATTTCTCCATTCTGGGGGCTTGCGGGATCCTGGTTATGCTTCTAGCACCCAGAGGCGTGGCCTATACCCTCCTGGAGGGTCTGGGTCCCAGAGAACGGAAGCCCCGGACTCACTGGCCCACCCGGGGTTACACAGCAGCCATCCCTGTCCAGCGGCCGCCCCGTCTGTGGAAGTTACTGGGGCCCAAACCAGCAGGCCACCTGTCTCCAGGTAAAACCTCTGTGCTTCCCAAGCCGTGTGGGCGGAAAGGAGGAGCGGTGCACATCACACGGGCTCCTGGGCAGAGTGGGACACGCCAGCCGCTGTCCTCATGGACACTTCCTTGGAGGAAGCTCTGCTGGGCACCCCGTGCGTCAGACACGCTGTTCCGGGGGTGGGAGGGACACAGACGGGTCCACGGGTGTCGGGTTCCCGTCGGCAGTGACAACACGGACATTTGGAGTTCCCGCTCAGAACACACGGTACCAGGCACGTCTATACATCATTCCATTGAACCCTCCAGGCTGCCGTGCAAGCCAGTCGTGATTCTCTTCAAGTTGTAGACACAGAAGCTGAGGCTTGGGGTCTGGGCTGAGGGAACAGGTCCCGGGATGGGGCCGCTATTGCCCCAGAGCCTGTCATCCCCGTGGGTCATCCCCGTGGTTTGCTATGACCCCCCTGGGTGGAAAGGGGGCTTACCCCTCAAGAATTTGCAGGTGACTGACCTGGAGCCCCAAGAGGGAGCCCACCCTGCTGGGGTGTCACTGGCACCGAGCTGCACCTGTTGGGGGGACTCCTGGTGAAAGCACGATCGCGTTCATTCATTTCGCACATTCTTGCAATTTTGCGCCACCTCGGAATACCCTGGAAACAAGATGGACCTGGTCCCTGACCTCATGAACTTACAGCCCAGTGAAAATCAGCCGCCCCCACATGAGATCAGCCCTTCTCTCTGTTCCATCCCAGACAAAGGCACCAACCTTCACGGTTCATCCAAGCCCAACTGCTGAGCGCAACCCAGATCCCTCTCCCTGCTGCCTCCCTCTCCGGCCGGCTCTGCTCGATGCTGTCTCCTACAGAAGCTGTGCGTTCATCTCACGGACCCAGCTCACCAAAGCCTCTCCCGTGGACTCGTGCCGTGGCCTCCCGCCTGGTCTGAAGAAATCCTCTCCAGCACCCTGTGGAGCCCCACGGCAGTGGGCGGGGATGGGGGGCACAGGAAGGAGGCCTGTGGTGGAGGCAGCAGGATGGCCTCTCTTGGTTCCCAAACCCTAAGGCGGGAGCCTCTGGAACTGTGAGGTCCACAGAAAG
The DNA here is from genome assembly GCF_046562875.1 of Panthera onca. Taxonomy (NCBI): domain Eukaryota; kingdom Metazoa; phylum Chordata; class Mammalia; order Carnivora; family Felidae; genus Panthera; species Panthera onca. The sequence continues at coordinate 140,190,765 of NC_138345.1, read as the reverse complement.
CCAGGGGGATGCAGAACCCATCCAGCTGCAGGCTCCTGAGATTCTGTGCGTGGCCCCGTGGAAGTCTGACACTGAGAAGGCAGTCGGACGGAAAGGTGGATGGGTGGGTGGATGGATGGAGAGGCGGATGGGTGATAAGTGGACGAATGGGTACATAGACGAATGAACGAGTGGATGGATGGAAGGACGATGGGTCGATGGATGCACAGGTGGGTCAATGGGCAGATGAATTGATGAGTGGATGGGTGGGTGGAAAACGGATGGGTGGGTGGAAGGATGACAGATGGGGGTGGAGGGATGGAGGGATGGGTGGGCCAGTGAAAGGGGAAGATGGATGAAGGCCACTCACACAGCTTACCTCTCCCATCCTGATTTTCATATCCTGCTTTACTTTCCTATAACCAAATTTAACCGAGTTTTAGGACCCTCTTTCCAATTCCCTTACGAGCAAATAACAGTCGGTAGGTGATAAAGTCTCTCAGTCACGTGGAGTCTTTTCCATGGGTTTTCCCGGCTCTCTTGACTCTGTGAACAGGCCGATGTCTTGGGTCCACTGCATACTGGGCTCACTGAGCCTCTGCAGCCCAAGGGCCAGGCTCCGTTCACCCCCTGCCGTCCCCGCGGGCCACGAGTGCTTCGAGTCGAGCCCCGTTCTGGTGCCTCCGGGTGATGCTGAAGACCGAACACAGGTCTTGCTCGAGAAGGAGCAGCCTGTCCAGGCCCTGGCGCTGTGCGGGGACAGCTGGTGCCTCAGGCTCCCTGGGCTTTAGAGCCCCAGACGATGAAGGTCTGGCTCCATGGAGGGATCGGGGCCCAGCCCGAGGCCGGCCTCCAAGCCAGCCGGCCTCCTCCTCACTGTCAAAGGCACATTTGTTTGAAAACTACCAACAATACAAAGGGAACTTCACATTGGAGCCTAAAAGGTGTGCGGGTTTGGGCGCAGGCCAGACCGCTTGTGAGCAGTGGCTGGGAACAAAGGGCCCGGATGGAAATGTTTCGGCACCGTCCCCACGAGGGGAGTGGCGGGGCTGCTCAAGGACCGCAGGCAAAGTCAGGAGTTTACCACCGTTTAGGCTGGGAATTAGTGTCTAGAAAACCCGCCCCCGTTCCATCGGGCCGTGGAGACACGTTGACGAGTCGGGGGGCAACGTCCTGTAGGTTCGCCCGGAGTCCCCGCCTCGAGAAAGGAACGGGGAGGGGATGATTAATGGTCCGCAAACACGAACTTCGTCGGGAGAGGGCTGGGACCTGCTTAGCATGGAGCTAACAGGACGGAGAAATAAATTAATGTCCTCAATTACAAAGGGGCTCGGGGTACAGAAAGCTGTTGTCAACAATCCTCCCTCTGGAGGAGGAGAGGGCTGGGACCTCACGGAGCCATCCATCACTCCAAGGGCGTCCTGAGCGGAGGGAGGGGAGAGGGGCCTCCGATCTGGGGAAGGGGCCCCTGAAGGGTCCCGCCCCACGCACTGAGGCTGCCCAGGGCCCCGGGGGCAGAGAGGGCGCGGGCGTCCCCCCGAGACCGGGCACCACGGCCAGGGTGCCGGGGTGCGAGCGGGCAGAGCCGGGCGGCTGTGGAAATCCAGCCGGTCGAGCTCCCAGCGGTCAGGGCTTGGGGACGGGACCCAGCAGGGACCCGAGGGCAGACGGCTCCCGGACCCCAAAACACGCCTGGGCCCTGCTGCAAGGCCCAGCCTCCTAGTGTTCCCGGTGCCTCCCTCATCCGCTTTGTGCTCCCTGGGGTTTGAGGAACCGCAATTAGCAGATGGTTCGAGGTCTATTAGCTGGCGCCTCCCCCCGCCCCCTCCAATGCCACTGGAATCAGAGATTGGATTTCTTAATGACAGAAGAATTAAGTAATAGGCCTGAGCAGGGCCGCAGGCAGCCGTGTGAAGCCATGTGCAAAATTGATATTTCAAGAAGCCTGATACCGTATTAGGGCGATGGCCGTGCCGTGTCGCAGAGTCACACGATAAATCTTCGGTCAAATGCCCGCGGGTGCCCGTCAACAGGCACACACAGTCCGCCGGCCTTCCCAGGAGGCTGTCGGTTCATCCCTCAGGCGTCCTGGGAACCGGAAGGTCCCAGGCGGTGCCACAAAGGGCGGGGAGCCGAGCGGACCTGAAGGGCCCTGGTCCTTCCAGCTGAGGCCGGGGCTGCGGGGCCGTCCTCACCCGCCGCGAACACAGTGGTTCCCCAGAAGCCTGGACCCCACGGGTTCCTCCGCGGGCTCTGGGCCACAAGGTCGTCTGTGGCCTGTCTCCCGCTTTGATTTGTGGCCATGAGTCGAAGCACAGGCCCGAGACGAGATGCCCGGCGACAATTTTATGAAGATCAATGTTATTAGGGACTGAATTCTTGTCCGAAATAATTTGTATAAAATATAGTCACATTAGATGAGAATCTGTGCTGAATTATCGGCTAATGGGGTGTTGAATTGTGGGAAACCTCTGGCTTTTGTTCACAGAATAATTGAACACGATGTATTCTATATTGGTCGGTGAGGTTCCTGAGCACAGGAGGGGTCTGGGGCCCTGGCTGGTGCCTCGGAGGACGGGGTGCCCCCCCCGCACCCCCCGCTCCTGTGAGTGCTCAGGACCCTGCCACTCGCCCAGCTTTGTGGACCCTCAACTCCGTCCCCAAAAGAGCACGGAGAACATCTAAAGCTTGTGTCTCTCACTGCGGCCAAGACACTCCCCGCCAAGCCCGTGTGCCCTCTACCGCCTGTCACGGCCAGCTTCCTCGGCCACGTCCTCCCGGTCCTGCTAAGTGAGGGGGCAAGTCCTGAGCTGACCCCCTCCTAGACCCCCTCGGAGGCAGCTTCCTGGTGGAACTCCTTGTGCCCAGTTCTGCAAAGGGAAAGAGGACAGGAGAGGGAGAGGCGGACCTGGGGGCTCTTTTGGGCCTCGTCAGGGGTCCCGCCTGCTCCTGCGAAGGCTGCTGCTCCCGGGGTCCTCCTGGGCCATGAGGTCCCTTCGGGAGCGATGAGCAAGCAGGGACCAGAAGGTTCCAGAGACAAGTGATCCGTGCTCTGGATGAGCAGCACGTAGCTGCAAGTTATGTACAGGTGCAGGGAGGCGCAGGCAGCGAGGGGTTGGGGGAGCCGGGCTCGGCAGCACCCAGGGCCCAAGGTGTCCTACACTTCCTGGCACAGGGTCTGTCTCCCCTTCAGCGGCCCTGGGGACGTGGGGGGAAGGGGGCTCGGGGCAAGGATCCCAGAATCCACACCCGGGCTCCTGGTCACGTCTTCAGGAGCATCACACCTGCTCCTCCCAGTCCTGGGCCAGGCTGGGACCCCGTTGTCCCCTGACTCCCTGCGCCCCTCCTTACAAAGAGGGGCTCGGGACCCACCACCCAGCCAGCAGGGGCAGGGCTCCTGGGACCCCAGCGGTGGGAGCAAGGAGGCGGGTTTGAACACATCGTTAAAGCCCCGAGGAGTTCTGAGCCACCTCACACCTGTGGCAGAACACACAGTCCTCTTCCTGGGAGATGGGCACACATGGGTCCCCCGGGCCTCCACCTTGCTCTGCGGGCCACCCTCCCCCCCCGGGCCTCCAGCCTGCTCTGCAGGGGGCCCCCCCGGACCTCCACCTTGCTCTGCGGGCACCCCCGGGCCTCCACCTTGCTCTGCGGGCCACCCTCCCCCCCCCCGGGCCTCCAGCCTGCTCTGCAGGGGGCCCCCCGGACCTCCACCTTGCTCTGCGGGCACCCCCGGGCCTCCACCTTGCTCTGCGGGCCACCCTCCCCCCCCGGGCCTCCAGCCTGCTCTGCAGGGGGCCCCCCGGACCTCCACCTTGCTCTGCGGGCACCCCCGGGCCTCCACCTTGCTCTGCGGGCCCCCCCGGGCCTCCAGCCTGCTCTGTGGGCCCCCCTGGGCCTCTACCCTGCTCTGCGGGGCTCCCTGGGCCTCCACCCTGTCCAGTGAGGGGCCAGCCAGCGAGCATCTCAGGCCTCCGGCCCCAGGGCCTGTGTCCCAGCCCCTCAGCTGTAGACAGTGAACTTGCTTGTGTGCCAATAAAGCTTTATTTGCAAAGACAGGACGGGCCAGGTGTTCTGACCGCTGACAGGCCTGGGCGGGGCGGGGGGGGGGGACACAGAAGGGTAGAAAGAGCCCACGGTGGGTGATAACCCCTCTTTGTCTTTTCTGTTATCTGGCGACATGCATATGTGACTTTAACGCATTTTTAAAAATTGTATTTATTTACTTTTGAGAGAGACAGAGCACAAGCAGGGGAGGGGCAGAAAGAGAGGGACACAGAATCTGAAGCAGGCTCCGAGCTGTCAGCACAGAGACTGACGTGGGGCTCGAACCCCCAAACCGTGAGATCCTGACCTGAGCCGAAGTCGGACACTCAACCGACTGAGCCACCCGGGCGCCCCTGATGCATTTTTTATTGTGGTAAAACGAATATAGCCTAACACTGACTGTTGTAACCGTATTTAAGTGCTCAGTTCAGGGGGGTTAAGTACATTCAGAATATACCTGGGTCATCACCTTCTGGTGTCCTGAACTTTCCAGTCGTGTCAAAAGGAAACCTTCAGCTGTACAAACCTCGAGCTGCTGTAACAGGAAACACCAGGTCTTGGTCTCTGAATCCAGGGTGGGGGCTCTGAGGAGCCCACGAAGGTGGCTCCCTGTTCCACAGACACATGACCACTGCCGCCCTTGTCCATGGAGACGGATGCCTCGGGGCCACCCTCTCCTCTCAGCCACGTGACTTCAGTGAGGTGACCACGCTCAGCCTTTGGCCCCAGGGATCGGTCACGCGTGGTCTCATGGCCGGGGCAGGGGTGAGGACGGGCCTCGGCATTAGCGAGAGGGTCCCTCCGCTGTGTGCCCTCCACTCCCAAGCGCCAGCCCCTCGCACGGCCTGGCTGGTGGAGGAAGGGCCCTCTGGGTGTTTGGGGTTCGCTGCTGAGACCCCTCCCGCCGCCGTGGAGACCCTTGCTGCGACAAGGTCAACGGTCAGCGGTGTGGAGGTCAGACGGCCACGTAACAAAGCACCACACAGCGAAACCACAGAAGTCCCTTCTTCCACGGTGTGAATCAACGTGTGTGCATGGCCGGGCCCCTCCACAGGCTCCGGGGGAGGGTCCTTCCGGCCTCTGTGAGCTCCTGCAGGTCTCAGGGGTCCCGTGGCTCGGGGCCACGTCCCTTCAGGGTGTGCCTCAGGCTTCACGTGGCTCTTCTCGGTGTCTCTGTCTCCTCTGTCCCAAAGCCAGTCCGTCCCAACACCCACGGCCCCTCATGGGGCCGCCCCGTCCTTGCTGGCCCCAAGTGAGCCCCACAGACCCCACACCTGCAGGGCCCCGGGGGGCTCTCCTCCCTCCATGGCTCCGCATCCCTCAGCTGGCCCGTCTGCCCTGCCGTCCCTTTCACGTGGGGGCCTGGAGCCAGGGGACGGCCGAGACGTCGGTCCGGGCCTGTGGGCGGGCTCCCCTGGGTAGATGCCAGGCCCGGGGAGCAGGTCAGACGCGGGCTCCTGGGGGCAGAGCCCACAGCCCAGGTGGGGCCCAGGTGTGGCAGCCGGCCGCCGCCTCCCCACATGACCTTGCTGGCCTCCCGGCTTCCACGCGCTGTCTCCCCTGATTAAAGAAGCCATAGATCACTTTCCACTCCGGCCGGCTCCCCCGGCTTTGGCAACTAATTCTGCCACATAATGGGATGTGAACACTGTCTAATTTCCAAATTAGAGCTCAGACGGATGGCGGCTCTGCTCCTGACGGAGGGGCGGGCTGGGGCGTGCGCTGCCCCACATGGGCGACCAAGGCAGAGGCACAGCCTGAGACCTGCCCTCCCACGGTTCTGGCCGGAGCTCTCAGAGCCGAGGGAACCGAACCCTGGGGAGGGAGGACGTGGGTCACCGCCCACGAGGCACCCCACCATCTGGTCCTCAGACTGGTCCCTCCTCTGGTCTCCAGACCAGTGTCCGCCTCAGTGGTCAGGAACCAGTGGTCCTGGGGTCAGAGGTCAGAGGTCAGGGGCCTGAGGAGGCATCTTCATCCCAGATGCCCCAAGACCTTAACCCCCAGGACCCTGACCCCTAGGACCTTGACCCCCAGGACTTTGACCTCCAAGGACCTTGACCCTCCAGTACCTTGACCCCCCCTGGACTTTGACCACTAGGACCTTGACCCCCAGGACCTTGATCCACAGGACCTTGACCCCTAGGACCTTGACCCCCAGGACCTTGACCCCCCCAGGACCTTGATCCCCAGGACCTTGACCCCCTAGGACATAGACCTCCAAGGACCTTGACCCCCAGGACCTTGACCCTTAGGACCTTGACCCCCAGGACCTTGACCCTTAGGACCTTGATCCCCAAGGCCTTGACCCCCCAGGACCTTGACCCCTCCAGTACCTTGACCCCCCAGGACCTTGACCCTCCTGAGAGGTGACACCAGGCCAGCCTTGCCTGGACAGCAGGTGATCAGGTGACTGTGAGCAGAGCTCTCTGGGAGGTGAGTGACTGAACTTGAACTTGGAGGCAGGACAGTCTCGGGCTCCCTGAAGGCGGTGTTGTGTCTCCCAGGTAATGACTGGACCAGACCCAGGGGATGGTGGGGGTGCCCACAGGGCAGGAGGTCAGGGTCCACCCGGCTTCCTGGCCACACACCCCCCCACATGCCCAGATCAAGACTGGCAAGCGAGCAGGGGCATGGAGCTACCCCATCACCTCACTGCTGCTCCAACCCTCCCACCCCTGCCCTCCCTGCCCTGGGCCGGCGTGCAGGGGCTGAGCCCTCACACCTCCTGGGACCCTGGACGCACCAGTCCCGTTTGTCAGCACGGCCGTGCGGCCCCTCCCAGCCCTGGCTCCAGGCTGGGTCCCCGTGTGCGGGGCCGCGAATGTCAGAAGGTGACCCCTCGGCTGGCAGCACGCTGTCCGTGGCACCTGTCGGCCGTGCAGGCGGCCACACGCGGCTGCCCCCCGCCCCATTGTCCCCCATACCTGGCTGTCCCCACACACACCTGACCACCCCCAATGCGGCCGCCCACCCACACGCGCGGCTGCCCCCCATTCCTGGCTGCCCCCCTCTGGTCTGTGGGCTGGCTCCACGCCACAGCCGCCTCCCCCAGACAGCTCGCCGTGACCCCCTGGTCCCCAAAACCTCCCGCAGCGCCCCAGTGTGTCCAGCCTGACCCTGCAGATTTAGACTGTAGCTCTGGTCCCCACACGCAACGGCAGGGGCTGTGTGGCCGTGTCCCCGCACTCCACGTGGGCCCTGCTCAGCCCCGTAGGCTCGGCATGCACCTTCGCTGGGTGCTCCCTGAGCACGGAGGGCTTGGGTCAGGGCAGGAGCAGGAACGAGCCGATTTCTCGCTTCTGCATAAAGGAGTCCATTCGATATTCCGTGGACTCGCCCACAACAACCCCAGACCGTCACTAGTGGCCGTCCCCGATGACCTACTGTGTGCCGGTCCCGGGCTGGCCGGGAGAGCCGGGGGCGGGCCCACCAACCCGCCGTCACAGGGTTGCGTCCGGCCCGGGTCTCGCCGACCCGGCCTGCCCCAGGCCTCTGCTCCCAGCTTCACCGTCAAGGGAGATCCCGACGGGCTCTGAGGCGTGGCCCCACCTCTAGCCAGGGCAGCAGGCGTCCTTACCTCCCAGGGTCATGGGAGGACTGAGCGGTAAAGTGGACAGAGCCCAGAGACCTGGCCGGCCGCCGTGACGCACCGAGGGAGAGCCGCAGGAGCGTGTGCAGGGGTTCTAGGAGCCCCCCCAGTGCTGAGCCGGGTCCCCAGCTGGAGGGGAACCAGGGCGCTGCCAGGGACAGGAGCCTCGGCCGACGTGCCCGGGGCCGCAGTGCGGCCAGGTGGCCGCAGGCAGCTGGGGACGCTGGTCTGAGCAGCCTGTGCTCAGCGCTCCCCGCTGCGTGAGGCGGCTGGCGTGGGCTCTGCGGCCTCGATCCATCATCCCCGAGCGCAAGTCCGCAACAGGAAATAAAGCTGTAAATCGTGCTGTGCCTGCCGCTGTCAGCTGCGGGCCGGCCGCCGGGGCCGCTAACCCGCGTCCGGCTGGCTCGCCACGCGCTCAGGAGGAAGCAGTCGAGGGGAGGGGCTGCGGCTCTGCCCCTGCAGGTGCGCTGCAGGGCCCCCGACCCCGGTGGGGTCAATCTCACGGAAGAGGCGTCTGTGGGTCGCTCGGGCAGCGTGCGGGGACGGCCGGGCCGGTCATGCAGAGCCTGCCGGGCCAAGCGGCCAGCACGTGGGCTCTGCGTGGCCTGTGGGTCGCCGGCACAGCTCTCCCCTCGTGGCAATGCAGGGACCAGGGGCCTGGAGGTGGCGGGGACACCGCAGAGGCCCAGGAGGCCGAGACGGGGCACCCGCCGCCCGGGTCATCCGACCCCGACCCCCAGTCTGAGTGCGAGCCACGGCTGGAGAGCCTGCCGGCGAGGGGCTTAGGGGGAAGCTGGTCTTGGCATGACGCCCTGGCCTGGTGTGGCGGGGGTCCCTGTGACTTGGGCCGAGGTCCCGACTGCCGTTCCTCGTGGGGCCCCCAGGACTGAGCAGCTGGGCCACATCCTCCCTGGCTGCTCCCCGAGACTCCCTCCGAGTCTCAGACGAGATGCAGGGGTGCCCTGCTCTCCCTCCCCTCCCCCTCCTCTCCCCTCCAGCCCCTGCCCTCCCCACCCCTCTCTCCCTGGGTCCGCTCTCACCCGGCCAGCTCGAAGCCCACCTCTCCTGCCTGCCAGGTGACCCCCACAAGTCACGAAGCCCCAGTTCCCCGGCTGAAAAGTGGGGGCCACAGTGGCCCCGACCCGGAGGCAGCGGTGGTGAACTGGCTAACGAGTTGCTGGCTGGGGGGTGAGTGTCTCCTCCTTGGTGACCTGACCTTCCAAAGGGCCTGGACGCCTTTCTCCTCCAGGGGTTTTCGAGGCTGACACAGGCTTCGTCCGAGCTGCCCAGCGGTGGGGGTGCCTCGGGAAGGACGGCGGGCGTGGGGACCTGGGCTGCGGGCACACAGTGTGCCTCCCTCTCGGGGCTCTGCAGCGCCATCGGCGTAGGGCCTGCAGTTCCGGACTTGGCCGAAAACTTGGGGGGGGCCGCGCTCCCCGCGTCGGGCACACAGTCCCCTGTCCGCTTGAGAGGGTGGGGGCCGGGCAGGTCACCGGGTTCACAGACTTCGGGATCGGCTGGAACCCAGGTGCAGCCCACTCATTCCCGCGCACGGCCGAGTCTCCCGACAGCGTCGCATCACCCCTGGGAGGCCCTCAGGCTGGGGCCTCCCCCCCCCACCCCCGCCATGACCCACCATCAGCCTGCGCTCCTGCCTCGGCCCCGGCTGCTCAGTCCATCTGTCACGATGCTTGGTGAACATTTGCCGACCGTGCGTCCGGCCCCACATTCCAGTGTCGAGCCCGCGGTGCCCAGTCTGCGTCTCACCGTCCGCCACCGAGCCCCCGCGAATTCTCCCGATGCTCGGGGAGTCCTCTGCCGCGCCCTTGTGGACGGGGGTCCTTGCACGACCGGGGGAGGGTTCCGAGGTGGGGCGAGGGCGGAGGCAGACGTGGAGCCGCCGTCGGGCCCCTCAGACCCTCGCGCACGCCCCCCGCCGTCCCCTCCTTGGTCCTTGTGTCCCCCTCCCGCCTGGCCCAGCACTCGGTCTGCCGAGCGCCGGGTCAGGTGCGGGCGCGGGGACCGAGACCCCCGTGCTCTCGTGGCGGCCTTTCTCCTGCTTTCCTCCGTCCTGTTCTCGCTCGCCCGACGTCGCCCAGCCGGACGAAGGCGGGGCCGGCCCGGAGCCGACCTCGATCGTGTTTGGTCAGCAGTGGGGCCTCCCCGCCCCACCCCTCCACGCAGGCGGAGTGGAGCCCGCACAGCCCGGCGAGCGCCCGGCACGGTAGCACAGGCTGCGATTTCTGTGTGCCGGGCGGCCCTTCGCTGTGCCACGCGGCTCTCTGAGGTTAAACAGGATTCAGTACAGCCTCCTCCTTGGAACGGTCCCCACGGCCACACGTGGGGAGAAAATGCAATTATCCATGTGCTTTCCTGTCTGCTGGGCCCCAAGGCTGCACAGCGCGGGGCGGCAGGTGTGGCTCAACATGCCGAGCACGTCCCCCACCCTCCCGCACCCAGATCGCTGTTGGTGTAAACAAAAAATGTAGGAATTTATTAAATCCATCATTTCTCAATTTGTTCCCGCACGTTGCTGGTAATTAGCAGCGTGCTGCGTGACATCTGCATTTGCCACTGTTATGTCCCCGGCCACATGCTCCTGGGCCCAGCACCGGGAGAGCCTCGATCGGGAAGGACAGGCGGGGCCCCTGGAGCAGGAGTCCACGTGGGCACCACCAGCGGGGGGGGGGGGGGGGGGCGGCCACTGGGGGGGTCCTAGGAGCACGGGAGAGCCCGGCCAGGACAGGAAAGCCACAGCGTGGGGGCCACAGGAAGGATCCCGGCGTCTTGGGACCCCGGCCCCCAGGCTGAGACGGCCCTTGACTCATGTTGGCCACCCGACTCTGCACGGTCCGTTTACAAAACTGCCCGAGGCTCCGGGGTGTGGACGTCTAGCAAAGGGGGAGCCCTGCCAGGGCCCCGCCCACCAGGGCAACGCAGTGTCTCCCCTGAGAACAATCTCGGTGGCGGGGGGGGGGGGGGGGGGCGGGGTGTTCAGGGAAAACTCACTGCTGCCCTGTCACGTAGCCACGTGACCTGGACAGGAAGCTCCTGACCCCTCTCTTCCCCACAGTGGAGCCGGGTGCCCAGGAGCAACCCCTCTCTCTGGCGCCTGCACCACGCACAACCCCGGGGGTGGACCGGGGGGCCCCTGGGCTCTGGCTGTCCTGGTGGAACGTGCACGCGGGGCTCAGCACCTGGGGGACCCCCAAGCAGCTCTTCTGCAGCCTCAGGATGGGGGCTTTGGGTGGATGTGCCTGCATGATCCCGGGGACAGGACGCTGCCCTGGGCCTTCCCGGAGCCCGAGCAGGGACATGGCACCTCCTGTCTGCTGTGTTGGCTGTTCGGTCAGGATGCCTCAGTCCCCCCTCCCTGCCCCGCCCACCCCTGTCCCAGCCCAGCCCCTGCCCCTGCCCAGCCCCTGCCCCCATCAAGCCCCTGCCCCAGCCCCAGCCCCTGCCCCAGCCCCTGCCCCAGCCCCTGCCCAGCCCCTGCCCCAGCCCAGTCCCTGCTCCTGCCCCTGCCCCAGCCCCTGCCCCTACCCCTGCCCAGCCCCTGCCCCTGCCCCTGCCCAGCCCCTGCCCCAGCCCAGTCCTTGCCCCAGCCCCTGCCCCAGCCCCTGCCCCTGCCCCTGCCCAGCCCCTGCCCCTGCCCCAGCCCCTGCCCCTACCCCTGCCCAGCCCCTGCCCCTGCCCCTGCCCAGCCCCTGCCCCAGCCCAGTCCTTGCCCCAGCCCCTGCCCCAGCCCCTGCCCAGCCCCTGCCCCTGCCCCTGCCCAGCCCCTGCCCCAGCCCAGTCCTTGCCCCAGCCCCTGCCCCAGCCCCTGCCCCTGCCCCTGCCCAGCCCCTGCCCCTGCCCAGCCCCTGCCCCTGCCCAGCCCCTGCCCAGCCCCTGCCCCAGCCCAGCCCCTGCCCCTGCCCAGCCCCAGCCCAGCCCAGCCCCTGCCCCTGCCCCTGCCCAGCCCCTGCCCCTGCCCAGCCCCTGCCCCCACCCCAGCCCCAGCCCCAGCCCCAGCCCCTGCCCAGCCCCTGCCCCTGCCCAGCCCCTGCCCTCAGTCATGAGCTCCCAGCAGACACCCACCGTCTCTCACCAGGCCCTGGACAGCCAGGTGACACTCCTTCCCGACGCCGTCTGCAGGAAGACCCGGGAGACCCTGTTAGAAGCAAGTCCTCTCTGAGCCCCGAATCCACCAGCTCTTATCCGATCGCCTTTTCTTCCGTAGTTAATCAAACGCCTCTGTGCTCTGAACCCGTGTTTGAGGTGGTTCCAGTTTCGGGTGCCCGTCCTGGTGAGCGTTTCTCTGGGTGTGTTCCTCGGCGTGGGCTTCTGGGACCGCAAGGTACGTGTGTTTAGCGGGAGCGGGTGACGGAGGGCCTCCGGAGCGGGCACCAGCTCAGGCTGCACCGCCCAGCAGGGCCCGGTCCCGCCTTCCGGTGGGCGCTCTCCGGTGGAGACCCGCTCTGCCGTGGGGTCCTGGCTCCGGCCGGCTGCGTGGTCTGCAGTGGGCCCGTGGGCGGTGTGCGCGTCGGGGCCCCTTCTGCAGCCCTGGTCCCTCCACCCCGCCTTTCAGTCCTTTCCGGAACCTTCCAGGTCGTGTCCCCATGGGGCTCTGGGACCTCAGCTGCCTTGAGAACAAACGTGTACCGTCCTCACGGTCCCCGTGAGGGGACCCCGGCACCTGCCCTCTGGCTGACCACCGGCTAGAGTTTTGGGAGCCTGCTTGGACGGTGTAAAGATGAGCTCCCCTCCACTGTCCCCGGGGGCTGGCTTAGCCCCGTCCCCTCCACGCGACAGGCCGCTGTGCACCTGGGGCCCGGGAGCCCCTCTCAGCACAGGGAGCCTGGTGCCCGGCTCCGACATGCTGTCCTGGAGAAAGACGCCGAGTGTGGTCACCCAGGTGAGGTGGGGGCGCCTGGCAGGAGGTCCAGCTCGAATGTGCCCCTGGGGTCGGCGTGCCCAGGGACGGGGACACAAGCCCCGTAGTGCCGTGGTGGTGCAGCATGGCGGGCAGAGCGAGAGAACCTGGGGGCTGCAGGGGGGACGGAGGCAGGGGACTCGGGGGCAGCGGGCAGCTGGAGCTCAGAGCCATCCCCACTCCCCGCCGGGCTGGGCGCCTGGGTGAAAACAGCTCCAGCCAGAGCCTGGATCTTAGAGGATAAGACAGGAGATAATTGCTCTGGCCTTCCAGACTCTTCCCCCCGCTCCCCCTCCCCAATCTTTGTTACCATGGCGACAGGAATTGGTGGTTATCTCCTGCTTATTGAGATTTGTTTTCAGTTTCTCAACCAAGTTCTCGTCTCTCCATGAGCTCCTGCCCACGAGGATTTGCTTCCGACCAGCGGCCACCTGGGACAGGGAGGTCTGTGCACGGTCAGCATGGCCCTGCTCGTCCTCGGGCCCTCAGGTCTCCTCCTCTGCCCCGGGCTCAGCTAGCAGGGGCAGGAGGGGAGAGGGTGGGGTCCGTATGGCAGCCCTTCCCCAGCTATGGGGGCCCGAGGTCCAGGTCTGAAGCCCCGCGCCCTGCCCCAGCTCCAGGACCCATCCCGGCCCCCCTCCGCCAGCCCCTGGTGCCAAGTGCTCTGCTCTGCCCACGCCTGGCCCCTCTGCCCACGGTTCCTGGAATGGGCCCCGTCCACCTGCCGCCCATCCCTCCTGGCCTCGCCTGCCTCCAGCTGTAGCCGCTTCCCTTTCTGCCCCGAAGGCCCTCGTTGCTTCCAGGCACAACACCCACCCAGCCCACACCCCCAGCCCACAGATGTCAGTGCCTGGGGCCCCCTCTCTCCCGCCCCTGCCACTGTTACCTGTCACTGGGTCTGCACCCAGGACGGATGCAAGGAGAGGGAGGGGACAGTCTTCCCCTGCAGCTTCTCTCCTGCGTTCCAAGGGGTTCCCACCCTGGGATGCAGGCCGGCACACATCCGGTCACCGGGCCAGCTCTCCCTCGGCCCCGTCCCGGGGGCCCCGAGGCAGGGACAGTTAAACTCACAGAGGGACGGGAGCCCCTGAAATCTGAGCTCCATTCGTGCAAGACACATGCAGGCCACTGTCATTTGTGATTACTCCAGGAGCCTCGTTTCTGACTGCAGGTACTTTGCAGAAGGCTTTAGGCTCTGTAAATACATAGGTGGGAGATCGGCATGGAAGCCCTGCCCACCCCTTGGACTCAGCCGAATAATCTCCCCTGTGTGTGTGCACGAGCTGTATGCGTGTTGGGAGAGGGGACTGGTCGGATGCCCTGTGACTCCAGCGATTAGTTACTAACCAGTTTGAGTTAATTGAAAGGGAGCTGACCTGGGTGGGCCTGGCCTAATCAGGTGAGCCCTTTCAAAGAAGGTAAGGAGTCAGAGCCTGCTCCTGTGGCCCGAAGAAGCCTTCCGCCCTTGCTGTGGGCTGCCTGAGGGGGGTGGGGCAGGGACGCAGCCAGGACCTGAGGGGCCTCTGCTTTTTGGGAGCACGCACGGCCCACAGAGAGAAACCAGGGGCCCACTTTCTACAAGCACAAGAAAATGAACGCTGCTGACTCCCAAAGGGGCCTGAAAAGGGTCCCAGGCTCCAGATGGACCACAGCCCACTGATCCCTTCATTCCGGCCTTGGGAGACCCAAGCAGAGAACCCAGCCAGCCTTCCGACCTAGAAGCCGTGAGATATTAAAGGGTTTGCTTACTTTATCGAATTTGATGTTTAATTGAAGAACATTAGAATAATGCTCGGCTGGAGGCTGTCCGCTCCTATGAACACACGCCCACATCTGTGTCCACATTCACACGTGTCCACGTTTACACATACACGCTCTTTCCCTTGATTTTGGAAGAATAGGGATCTTTTCACAGTAAAGTGAATACATGATCGTTGAAGGAAGGTCAGAAGGTACAGAAACACAGGAGGAAACAGCATGTCCCTCACTGACTTAGCGTGAAATGTGAAGGTTCAAGTGGTGCGTGTTCAAGCTTCCCCAGAAGACGATCGCATTTTCTCACGTGTGCAGACGGGACGCAGAGGCTTCGACGACTTTCCTCCTGCACGTCCGCCTGGTCGCCTCGCCCGGATCCTCGAACCTGCCTTCTTTCACACAACGTGACGCGGGTCAGGCTCGTCCACACTCTGCGGTGACGGCGGCCGGTCGTCTGCTGTGCACGTAGGACACGTGGTGTGAACTTACCGAGCCGTTACCTGTGGTCCTGTCCGTGTTCCCTGTTTCTGAATCTTATTTTTTTTAACTAATTTTTTTTAACGTTTATTTATTTTTGAGACAGAGAGAGACAGGGCATGAACGGGGGAGGGGCAGAGAGAGAGGGAGACACAGAATCAGAAGCAGGCTCCAGGCTCTGAGCCATCGGCCCAGAGCCTGACGCGGGGCTCCAACTCACGGACCGCGAGATCGTGACCTGAGCTGAAGTCCGATGCTTAACCGACTGAGCCACCCAGGCGACCCTCGAATCTTATTTTTAAGTAATCTCCACACCCCATGTGGGGCTGGAACTCACGACCCCGAGATCGAGAGTCGCTCACTCCACCGATGGAGCCGGCCAGGCGTCCCCTCCAGGTTTTGCATTTCATAAACAGAGGCTACTGTGCGTCTTTGCGCGGATGCGTCCGCGTGGGAAAGTGCGTCACCTCTGGCGTTTACCGGACCGTGGCCTCCCTGCGCTGCCCTCGCCACCCCATAGCCTCGCCAGCGCTGGCCTTCGCTCCTTGTCAGGGTGACAAGTGGGGCGGCCAGGGGCTGCACGTGCGATTTTTAGGTGCGTCTTCCTAATTCTGAGACCTCGTCACCGCTCGTTGATCCCGTGAGTGTCTTCCTTTGCGAGGAGCGGCCTTGGGTCTGCGCTCTGGGATGGACGGCGGCTGCGTCTTCCTCCAGCCGCAAGGGCGTCTCTGTGCATTCGGGGCGTGGGTCCCTCAGGAGACGGGAAATGTTCCCGCCAAGCCTGTGGCGGGGGGCTAGGGGGGTTGGTTCTTTTCCAATGAAGTCCAATTTATCCATTAAAAAAAAATTTGCACGATTAGAATTTTAGTGTCCGTGTTAGGATGTTATTGCCTGGTCCAAGGTCATGAAAATGCCCTATGACATTTTCCTCTAGAAACTAGTTTTTGCTTTTACGTTTATGAAGGTGACCTTCTCTACGCCAGAGTGGGAGGTGGAAACAGAGACCCGTCCTTTCCGAGGGGATCGGGCCAGAACGCCTCCCTTCCTCTCGGGGAGATTCTCGGCCCGTTGACGGCCCGTCCAGCCACCGCTGTGGCCCCTCTCCCTCCCCCTCCCCCACGGTCCTTGTGGGGACCTGATGTCACAGCACGGCATCCACATGTGGTGGCTTTGCAGCCGGCTACGGGTCACCAACTGCCCTGGTGCCCTGACATCCTTCGATTTCCTGGGCGATTTTGAAAACCAGCGTGTAGTTTTTGACCCAAAAAGGTCCGATGGAGTTTTAGATGGAATGATGGTGAGTCTCCAGGAACCCAGGTGGCGCCTTCCCGCCACGGATGCCCTTCGCCTCCACATCCCGTCAGACCCTCCGCAACTTCCCTCAGCAGAGTTTTGTTTTTCCGTGTCGGTGGCCTGCACACTTGTCATGAAGTATTTGACTTTCTGATGCTGTAAATGTGAATGATATTTTTAAAATTCCTTGTTTGTGGGGAGCACGTGGAGTTTGCCGATCGATTCGAATGACTTGTTCATAGATTCCTTCGGCTTCCCTCATACGGGATCACGTTATCTGCACATAAAGCTATCTTCCCTTTTTCCCTCCGGCTTCTACCTGCCATGTGGCCGTGGTGCCAGGGTCTCCGGACCGCGTCTGAGCGGAGGTGGTGGCGGCGATCGCCGTGTCTCACGCCCGGTCCTTATGGGGAGAGCCGGGAAGGCTGGGCACCAGGGAGAGACCGGAAAGGAAGGAGGAGCCCAGGGAACAGAGTTGGCGAAGGCACAGAGGCCATGATGGTGATGTGTGATGGGGCCTCTGCCGCCGGGGCAGGGGACCCCAGATGCGGGGACGGAGGGCGGCCCGTCTCCCGGGGATAGTGTTGTGCCCACGTGCACGTTAGGGTCACCAGGGCAAGGCTGGAGGTCAGGAGTCATGGCCTCGGAAGCTGCATGTGGGGCACATATCCTCAGCTTCAGTTAACCGCCGGGAGGACGCAGGGGAATAAATCCCAGAAGCACCTGGGGCATATGGTCGGGAGGTCGGGGGGACAGGCGTTGGGCACGACCCCCAGGCTCCCGGGCTGAGCATCGGGGTGACGGTGCCGACCCCTGCCTCCGGCTGAGGGTGTGGGGAGCAGAGAACACAGGCTGCCTCCAGGACCAGCGCAGATGTGGGCACAGGGGGCGACCAGATAAGGCTCAGGGAGGGGCCGGGTGTGTCGTGGGGGGGAGAGGGGGTGGTGGGGACGGGAGCTCAGAGCTCGCCCCCTGCTTTCCCCTGCCGGGTCTGTGGCTCTGGGCCCAGGATTCACAGCAAGAGCTGTGGCAGTGCACGACCTGGGAGCACGGCCCGGCTTGGCCGCGCCTGCCGCCCCACGGGCCCTGGCCCCGGTCTCTCGCCCTCCGAGCCGGGCCGGAGCGGAACCGGCAGATACTCAGGCCACCCTCTGTGTTTGCTGTCAGGAGACCCCGGCTCCGTGTTGACCACTGACCGAGGAGCGCCGGCCACGCCCCCAGCAGCGAGGCCGGACTCCCACTTCCCAGGGGCCTTTCTGCAAACGAGTCCCCACGAGGGCAGACGCAGGAGGCTCTGGGGTGGCGGTGTGGCCCCCCCGCGTCTGCCTGAGCCCCCGGGCGCTCACCCCAGGAGCCGTGCAGGGTGGTTTCCAGCCTGGGGACCACGGGAAACAGGTTTTTCTGCCGATGCTGGCATCTCCCGGCTGTCTTTGAGTGCAGCTGAGGAGCCGAAGGAGAACCTGAGAGGAAACTCTGAAACGTAACGACAGTGGACTGAGATCAACCCACCTGAGAGGCTGCCGGGGTCGATTATACCATCAGAGCTGCCCCGTCGGCGGGGACGCGGACGCTGAGTCGCCTTCTCTTTCCGGAGCAGCAGATTCAGCTGGGACTCCCGGCACAGGATAACAGTTCTCTTCTATTGACCAGATTGGGCAGATTAAACACGAGAATGCATTGAGTCACCACTCCCACTCCGTGTAGACGTTGTCTTTGCTGCCAGGTGCCAGGGTGGGTCCCACCATGGTCTTCGGGGGCCCGCGTCCCTGTAAGCGTGAGACGCCAGCCGTCCGTCCTCAGGGGACCCGAGAGACTGAGCACCAACGGAGAGAGATTCCCATCACGAGCCAGGGAGTCGAGAAGGCTTCCTGGAGGAGGTGTCCCCAGAGCCAGCCTGGAGGCAGAGGAGCACAGGTGCCCAGGGGGAGGTACGGCCGGAGGACGCCCCACAACACAGGAAGCGGCCCCCATACCTGCCCATGGCTTTGCATCTCAGAGACCATGATGGTTGTCGTTCTGGGGTCACCTCGGGGAATGAAGGCGCTCGGGGGTGAGGCTTCGGGGTAAGGACGCCCCGGAGCCAGGGTCCCTTGGTGGCGGCAGCTACACCGCCCAGCCCCTCCCGAGGCAGCCCCCCGAGGAGAGAGGCCGTGGGAGCCCCTCGTGCAGCCCCCCGCGAGGTGCCACCTTGCGGCCCCCTCAGCACCCGCCAGACCGGAGTCCCGCGGACTTGAGGACGGAGCGCCCGGGGAAGTAGGCACGACGCCGGGTCCTGGCTCTGCTCCGGGAACGGGCTCCCCCCTCCACACGGGCCTCGGGAGCCCACGGTCTTCTGGCCAGTGCGGTGCGGCTCCTCCCAGGACATCCCGGCCCGTCGAGTCCCGGAGGATCCTGGGAGCACCAGGTGCTGCGGGGCGGCCGTCGGCGATGTGCCCACCACACGCCCATCACTGACGCTGTGTGAACCGAGTGTGGGCGTTCGCACGTCCGTCGGCACATCTCTCGACCCCCCGCCCCACCCGCCGCTCCCTCCCTCCCTTCTCAGCTTCCGTCCACCCGCCCGTCCTTCCGTCCATCTGTCGTGCTCCTCTCATCCCCCCGTCCATCCGTCACGTCTGCCTGCTTGTGTCTGTCTGTCTGCGTGCGGTTTGCCTGCTTCCGTGGAAGCTCCGGGAGGGGCTAGGTGCCGACCTCGAGGGAGGCGCTCAGCGGGTCTGCCCCCGACAGATGGACGGACGGACGCAGGGAACGCGGAGAGCACTGCCGCCCTCCTTTCTTCCAAGCGCTCGGGTGAGGATCCAGACGGCGAGATCCCAGGATCAAGGGCCAGAGTGGACCGAGGCTGGAACTCTCCGGGGCCTGACCCCGGCGCCTGGAGGGGCAGCCCCGGGGCCCCTTCTCCGGGGAGCCAGAGAAGACCCGCGTGGAGGCTGGGACGACCTCGGGGTTCCTGCTCGCACGACCGGGACAGGAGGAAGGGCTGAAGTTGCCTTTAAGATAAATTTTGCTCTAGGAAGCAATTTGCTGAAATGATCTCACTATAAACATATTTGTTTTCCACAAATAAAACCTGGACTCAAAGGCTCTCGGAGCTGGAAATGGCCCTTGGGATTAACTGCTTCCACTATTTCAACTTTCGGGCCAGAGACGGGGCCCCGGGAACCTGGGGGAGCCAAGGACAAGCGACTTGCTCCCAGTCATGGATGTGTCCCCCTCGTCGCACGCTTCCTGCACCCTCCCCCGCACCGCTCCGTGACTGCCGGGTGACAGACGCACGGCCATCGGTCCCCCTGTGTGGGGCCCGAGGAGGAAGCCTGGCTGTTGGAGACGAGATGATTTCTCTGCTGACTGCACCCCGGGGGTGACACCCCGTGTCCCTGGAAGGGGAGAGAGAAACTGGCCCGACTGGGGAGCATGGGTGGAAACCCTGGGGCCTCACCTGCCCCTCCCTCTCTTCCTCCAGGGCCACAGCCACGGCCGGGGGGACGCAGCACCTCTTCCCGGGCCTGGCCCTGCTCTACCACATGTGGGCTGCAGGTGCCCGTGTCCGTCCCGGGGCGAGCCTGCCTCGGCCGGACCCCGGATCCCCCGGACCGCTTGGCCTGCAGACCCGCCTCCGAAACAAAGGGGCTCCTTGTTCCCCTGAATCTTCCTTCGGGCCTGACTCCTTCCTGGAACACAGGCCGGGGAGGGGCTGCCTTTGCCGGGAGCCCCTTGGGAACCGGACACCCCCGGGGCAGGGATGTCCCTTGGCAGGTAGGTGCCCCCCGCCCACCCTCGCCCCGGCTCTGGACCACCAGCAGCAGCAGAGGCCCCAGGCACGTCTTGCCCTGGAAGGAGCTGCTTTGTGGCCAGGCCGGGGGGCGGCTCACGTGTTCTCCACCCCAGGTCCCCAGCGCTCCACGCTTGCCTCGGAAGACTGAGGGAGGGGGCGTCCTCCCCACCGGCCTCCCCCGGAGCCAGACCTGGTGTGGCCCCGTGACCGCCTCGCTCTCTCGTCCCTCCGTCCCAGAGAGCGTGCGTCGTGTGGACGCCCTCACCCTGGAGGACACGGGGCTCGGCGGGGTCCGGCCCGATCCTTCAGCCCTCGCTGACTCAGTGCCTAACCCGGCCGTCTGCTGGGGGTGAACAGAGACGGCCAAGGATGTCACTATCGAATAGGGACTCAGTGTCACAATGCACATGGCGGATGTCGCTGCCTCAGGCATCCTTGTGGTCAAGTCAATAGCGCCTCATGATTACAGGGGGCGCTGGAGCTCTTATCCCCTCCGATTTCCAGATGCACGCACTGAGTCTGAGAGGGCAGGGGGGCAGCTGAGGCCCATGGCTAATAAGGGTCAGGGTGGGGGCCCGCGGTCCCCTGAGAACTCCCGGCTGGGTGGCGTCCTCTGCCCGGTGAGTCCTCCGGGCCCTCAGGAGCCCAGGACAAGGACACCCCCACTGCCCCGGGGATGCGCCCCTCCCCAGCACCCTCTGCTCACAGCGATGCTGCAGGTGGGGGTCTCCGGTGTAGCAGGGAAGCCGACAGATGCAGGGCGGCCCCCGAGGGGGAGACAGAACGGTCTCCCTGCTCAGTGGTTCGGGAAGGCAAGAAGGCAAGACCGGGTCCCTTTCCCAAAGGTGGCCTTTACTGGAGAATTTTATCAGGACCAGGAGGCTGTGGGCTGGGAGCTGTCCCGGAAGCGGTGAGCAGAAAGGCTTGGGGGCAAGGGTTCCAGAATCTGTGACGAAATTCACGGCACCTGGGCTCTGTTGCCCTCACCCCCCTGCAGTTTCCCCAGCAGCCACCCGGACGGTCCCCGCTGCAGCCCTGCTCCCCGGGGACAGCCAGCCCGAGGGCGCCCCTAGCAGGCAGGTTGGGGGAAAGACCGAGTTCACAGATGATCGAGTTCGCAGTGAGCCCCACGCTCTCCGTGTGCTTCCGTGCCTGGAGCACAGACGTGGCCAGGTGCCACGGAGGGTTCCGGGAGAATCAGGGGGCCCTGCTCCCCGAGCAAGCGGGGACTCCCTCACTCTGAGCCCCCATCTTCCCCACTGCTCTCTACCTTGACCGCGTTGCTTCAAGCCCCCAACCCAGACAATGCCAGGGACGTAGGGCAGCAGCACCCACCGAGGGGGCAGGAGCAGGGGGCACCCATGGCACCCACCGCAGCCCAGGGCAGACAGAGACACTCTGGACTTCAGGAGCTGGGGGAGCCCCACGGCTGTCCTCCCGTCCCTCCATCTGGTCTGGGGGGTGTGAGCAGCGCGTGACGAGGCCCCGGTCGGGGTGACAGTGGGGAGTCTCAGGAGCAGGGACACTTAGATGGAATGAAACATTTCAATGGAGCATTAACAGTTGTTCAAGTTACAGTTGGAGGAAGGACCCGAGAAGCAGGACGGAGAAGGTTGGAACAGTCAGAACACGGTTAACAACAAGGCCGATGCCAATCCCAACATATCGGTATCGTATCACAGGCAAGTTGTCGACACAGACCGACTGACGGGCAGTATCAGCATGGAGAGAAAAGCTGGGCCCAAATCCACACCGTCTACAAGCAACTCATTTCAAATATCACGATAAGCCTCGTCTCCCAGTGAACAACAGAGTCGGACCCGCCGTGGAGACAAATCGGAAGGAAGCGAGTGGGGCAGGCACGCTAACGTCGAGGTCGAGAGAGCCGACGGGGGGACGAAGGGCATGTTACATCAGAATAAAAAGGTCAGCTCACCCCAGAAGATGACAGGATGCTAACCGCCTACGCGCCTAATAATGTGGCTTTAAAATCGACTGAGGGATCAGCGGACGACGTCACAACTGCGGCTGAAAACATCAACCCTCCCTATTGGCAACTGACAGACCTACACACAGAGCATCGGGGACACAGCTGTCTGAGGCACCTGCCACCCACCCCCGCCCCCTGCCCAGAGCAAGACACACACCCCTTTCGGGGCCGCATGCACTGATGGTGTGCCAAGGCAGATGGGGGCCGGACTGACAAAACAAACCTCAACACGATTTAAAGAACCAAAGTCATAGGAGGGACGTTCTCTGACCACCATGGAATTAAATTCTCAGGAAGAGAAAAATAACACAGAAGTATCTGAGCGTTTGGAAATTAAATAAGCCACTTCTAAATAATTCAGGGGTCGAGAGACAGTCTCAATGGAAATTAGAAAATATTTTGAATTGAACAAAGGTGAATATAGTTTATATTAAACTTTGTAGGGTGCAGCTAAAGAAGGAGTTCTAAGCAGGAGATTCATGGAATTAATCGCTTATATCAAGAAGAAGGAGAGTCTGGGGCGCCTGGGTGGCTCGGTCGGTTGAGCGTCCGACTTCGGCTCAGGTCATGATCTCGCGGTCCGTGAGTTCGAGCCCCGCATCGGGCTCTGTGTTGACCGCTCAGAGCCTGGAGCCTGTTTTGGATTCTGTGTCTCCCTCTCTCTCTGCCCCTCCCCTGTTCATGCTCTGTCTCTCCCCGTCTCAAAAATAAATAAAATGTTAAAAAGTAAAAAAAAAAAAAAAAAAAAAAAAAAAGAAGGAGAGTCTCAGGGCGCCTGGGTGGCTCGGTCGGTTGAGCGTCCGACTTCGGCTCAGGTCATGATCTCACGGTTCGTGGGTTCAAGTCCCGCGTCGGGCTCTGTGCTGACAGCTTGGGCCTGGAGCCTGCTTCGGATTCTGTGTCTCCGTCTCTCTCTGCCCCTCCCCCGCTCGCGCTCTGTCTCTGTCTGTCTCTCTCTCTCAAAAATAAGCATTAAAATTTTTTAAAAAATGAAGAGTCTAAAATCAATAATATTTCCATTTAACAAGAAAAAAAAGCGCAAAGGAATCAAATGCAGGCAAAAAGAAGGAAATAATAAGGGAGAGGGTAAGTCACATTTCTGTATGCAGCGAACAGCTGAAATCTGAGATGAACGGAACAAGCTGAAGACGACGCGGTCAGTGATGCAGCTGACACAACACAAGGACCCGCGCGGTGCCGACGGGCGTCACCACAGAGGATCTGATAAATGCGGAGACACTCCGCGTCGACGCGTAAGGCACAGCCTAGGAGAAATGACAGCTTTCCCCGAACTAGTCTGCAGATTTATACCGAGACCAGTTAAAAACTCCAGCACAATTTTTTGTAGGCGTGGACGAGTTGATTCTACAATTTACACAGAAAGACAAAGAAACTAGAATGGCCTGAACAATTCTGAACCAAAAAAAAAAGGGGAGGATGTGTGCTCCCTTATCACGAGACTCGCTTCGAGCCGCGGCAACCGGGAGTCTGGCATATTCACAAAGACGTAACACAAAGATCAATGGGACGGAGGGAAGCACTCAGAAGTAGACGGATGTGGCCGATGCGCTTCCAACAATGGCGCAGAGGCCATTCAAAGGAAAAGAATAGTCTTGCAACAAAAGGTGTGGAGAAAATGGATCTCCACTTACAGAAAAAGTAACCCGGGACTCACATTTCACTCCCGATGCGGAAGTTAACCCCGGATGAACTGGAGACTCAATCGTGAAGTGTAAGCCGTACGATTTGGGGGAGGAAGCTTTGGAGAAGATCTTGTGACCCGGGTACAAGAGCCCTCGGAGGCCGCACCGAAGCACAATACGTACAAGAAAAACCGTGAGAAACCTGGCAATGCTCGGAAGTAATCACGGCCGCTCTCTCAAAGAGACCGTCAAGTGGATGAAAACACAAGTTACAGGCTGGGGGCAGCTATTTGCAAAACACATATCCGAGAGACACTTTTACCTGGGTTAGAAAAACCCCCACAAAATCTCCTGAAACTCAACGGTAAGAAAACAGACGAGACTATCTAAAAATGGGCAAAAGACTTGAACAGAAGTTTCATCAAAACAGACCCAGGTGGCAGCGAGGCATAAGAGAAAATGCTGACCGTGGTCAGCCGTGACCGGCCGTGGTTAGCGGGAATGCACCTTAAAACCCGGGGGAGGTCCCCGTGTCGGGAGCCCCGAGTGGGGGCCTTGAGTTACGAGCATGCACACGGTGACCCACTGTTTTGAGGAGGCGTGAGACCCCCCCCACGGGGCTGGCAGGCAGCTCCCTCAGCATCAGGCCCCCCAGATCCTCGCAGATGGGGGCTGGCGATGAGCCGGAGAAAGGACAGCCCCAGAGCTGAACTTCCAGAACTGACCACGCCGCACGCGCACGAGGCTGGGAAGGGACTGGGCTTGTCACCCACTGGTGGGGGCAGGCAGGAGGCGCCGTTGCCCGGGAAGGCGGCTGGCAGTTTCTTCTAAAGCTGAACAGACACTTGGTATTACCACTACTTGTAGGGGTTTCCCCCCAGAGACGGAGCTCGTGTCCACGCACAAGATGCACGCGGATGCTGACGGCCCCTCTGTTCTTAGCCAAACTGCTGTTTCGCTTCCAGCGTTGGAAAACAGCGGTACTGCAGGGGTGAGGGGTGGGGCGCAGGTACGGCCACACAAAGGCCGCAGGGAGGTGTCCGTGGCGACGGGATTCCCACGTCCCCGTTGTCTCGCTGGTCACATGACCCTAAGCAAGTGTTAAACCCCATAAGTGCACATGCATCCTTAAAGTCTGTTTTACTGTAGGTTAAATTAAAAATAAAGTAAAACCATCCACCTACCAACTTTAAGAAAATGGTCTGTACAGGTTGTAAGATGGCGTGAGCTCTTCTCCAGGCAAATCTAATATCGTATCATTACGTAAATTAGTATTCAATTAAAATGTCAATAGACCAAAAAGTGGTCTATAAGGCAAGCAATTTAAACACAGACTAGACTAAAGGATGAGGTACGATGAAGGAAACAAGGCTCAGAAATCAGCGAGCTGGAAAATGAAAATCCCCCACAGCGAAGTTCTTTGAGAAGGTGGTTAGTTCGGCAAGCCCCCATCACGTCCGGCGGGAAAGCGTGCGTTTTGGTACAAAGGATCCTACCTTCGGAAGCAGCTGAGATTGAAAAGAGAACAGTCTGAATATTTTAGCACCAATAAATTTCAAAAATCAGGTGAACTAGACAAATTACAAGAAAGACAACAGATCTAAGTGAAGCAGAGGAAAGACAGAAAGCTTTAAAGCTCGTCTTAACCATTTATGAATTTGAATCAGGGATAAAAGCTCTTCCCCAAAGAAAGCGCGAGACCCAGAATTTCTTTTTTAACTTTATTTCTTTATTTTGAGAGAAAAAGGGAACACGAGTGGGGGAGGGGCAGAGTGGGGAGGGGAGAGAGAATCCCAAGCAGGCTCTGCACCATCAGCACAGAGCCTGATGTGGGGCTTGGCCCCACAAACCACGAGATGGTGACCTGAGCCCAAACCAAGAGTCAGATGCTCAACCGACTGAGCCATCCAGGCGCCCCAGTACCCAGCTTTTCAAAAGGCAAATCCCACCAAACGTTCATGGAACAAAATACAAAATTTCCATCACACGCACAGTGGGAATTTCCCATAACCTTGTAAGAGGTTGCTATGATCTCGATGGTGAAAAAGCACTGATCCCAAACAAGACGATTGTGCTACGAGGCGAGCGCACACAGGACAGTGTCATCCACAGGTGTAGACACACAGCTCGGTGCTGAACTTCGTGAACCCCAGCTACACGTACAGACACTGGTGATTATCAAAAATGTGGGATTTGAGGGGAAAGATGACACGTCATATAATACCCTCTGCGTCGGCCTATCATCGTGTTCGAAACAAGGCAAATCTGAATAATACGTCACTGACGGACATGAGCTGTGTGGGTGGAGCGATCTTGTCTGGAAAGTGAGGGGGCATTAGTGCAAAGTTCGGGATGGATTTCATCTTTGTACGTGAGAAGCTCCTTCTGACCCCTGGGGGCCCATAGGAGGGGGGTGGTCCGCCACCCGTTCCTGGCTGAGGCTGAACACGAGTCTTTTATTCTAATTAGTTCTCGAAACGCACACGTTAGTCGTTACCCTGTGCGTGGTCTGTGCTCCGAAGGGAAGGCAATGTCCGGGGCCTCCTCTGGGATGTGGAGGGAAAGGGCAGCCAGCCTGTTGGCCGTGGCGCCTCACAAGAGGCCGGAGGCCAGAGGGGGCCCCGGGGGGCGGGGGTCCGTGTGCACGATGGCCTGGTGGCCTTGCACAGCTGGCCTCCTCCAGCTCACCGCTTCTGAAAGACAGCACGCGTCCTGGTTCCCCGGACGTGTGGAAGGGGCCGCCGAGCGGGGTGTGCGCGTGTGTATGTGTGTTGTAAGGGCACATGCAGATGAAAACAAAGGGCTCTTTTCTCCTTGTCGTGAGCGTTCACGACGGCTCAGTGAGCCCCTCACCAGGCTCTGGCTGGGCGATGTCTCCCCAGGGACCTCCCACCGCCGTTTTGGGTGTAGACACCACGGGACACCGTGCCCCGTCTCCGCTCCCCACCCTGAGGGTCGGCGCCTACCTTTGGGGGAGCGTCTTGCTCACTCTGCAAAACCACCCACTGTGCTAAACATGGTGGGGGGGGTCTCCCGGTGCCGCGGTCACAGCCGTCTGCCCTGTGACAGAGGTGGCACGCCCAGCCCGCATGCACACAGGCAGCGACGTTCCCCTGGAGGACATCTGTATCCGCCTGGCCACCTGCCATCGACACTCCTTTCCCTCTTGGTGATTTGTTAGCAGACACGAGCCTCCTTCTTCCTCAGGGCTCACTCAGTAATACACCTGTTTTCTGCGTCTTCTCCCGTTTGCAGAAGTTTTCTGGGTTTAGCCAAGAGTTTGGGTTTGTGTCCTAACATTTCCCCAACAGTGTGGATGTGTGTGTGTGCAAAGGGACAGGACAGGCCGCTCGGGTCCCTGCACACCCAGGGGGGGTTGAAGTCGCTGGGAGGAAGACGGCATTGAAAGCCCCACGGAGGGAGGTGGGGAGCCGGTTTGAAGGGCAGAGGCTGGCAGGTGAGGCCCCGTCATCCTGTGTCCCTGTGTTTCCCCACGGCCTGACCCAGTGTTTGCATTAGTGAATATTGTTTAATGAACTCTTGAGAAAGTCCCCCCAAAGGCAGCATGTTTTATCTCACTTTGCAGCGTGAACACGCAGGTAGTGGTATTCGCTGCCTCACTTTGCAGTGTAGATCAGGAACACGGGAGAGCCCTGATGCTGGGCTCCCTGCGCTAAGGGCCGGGCAGGGAGGCAGACGGAGCCCGCCTTTCGCTGGGGGTTTCGGAGAAATCACGTCGTATTCCAACCCCACGCACGAGGACCCAGAGAGACCTAACAGACACTTCTGTGTCCCCCGCCCGCAGCCGGCCCACAGTTACTTGTATTCGCTTCTGGTTCTTACTAAGAAGCTAGTTCTGATGCGTGAGCAAGAACCAAGAGGTTGGCTCGCACCCCCACTCGGCGTTTTGTACTCGAGCGTGAGCCTCTATTTAAGAGTCATGTTGTACTCAACTGCTTGACGTCGTGAAGATGTCATAGCCTCCTCGGGACTTTGTCCTTCGGCTCCACGTTACGCGGCTGCTTTAACCACTGGCTGTGACGGTGATAACGAGCAGGTCCCACGGGTCGAGTGGGTGCCGTCCGCTACCTGCCCGTCCCCTTTGCGCCATTCCTGCCGACTCTGATCCCTCCCGTAAACTTCCTGTGTGCTTCCTGGGGACACCGCGTATGGGTGGCTCATCTTTAGATCTTTAAATGGCTCTTCTTTAACTGTTCCCCACTCCCCCAAAATCACCTGGAAAATTCACGACGCGTCTCACAAGGTTTCAAGTTGAAATCCAAGTTGGTAACGTATGTTTAACGGCCGCTAGAATGTGAATTATGATGTCGTAGTTTGTGTATGTGTTTCCTCAGAGCCCTTTTACCACGCATCACCCTTCTGGAAAATCTCACGGTTGGCAAGGCCTGTCATCGTTCTCCAACCTGTCAGGCCAATCCATCGACACGCGGATCAGAAAAGTCTGACTTTAAATAAACTTGTCAGGACACATTTCTGAATTCTGGTTCTGAAATAGTAGAGAGAGAGAGAGAGAGGAGGGAGCAGAGGTCGGACACGTCAGCCTCGGTGACTCTGTGACCGTGCTTGCACCTTGCGTGTCCTACCATCGCAGAGGAGTTACATGTGTGGGGGACGAGAGTCCAGCTTTCTGGTTTGGGGACACGGGGCCGCGTATCACCGAGTGGCGGGAGCGGCCCTGGAGGAAAGAGTGCGTACAGGTGATCGGGTCTCCTCTCAACCGGGTGCCGAGACCCAATGTGAAAAATACATAAACAGGGAAAAGAAATCGTAAGTGTGGAGACCGGAAAGGACGCGGGCCAGCTCCATTCCTTACATGACTACTTCACAGCTGAAGAATCTTGAAAAGTTCACAAACTGTGAGAACCACTCAGTGAATTTACCAATGTCACTTGAACTCCGCTCAGTACACAAAAATCAATTATATTCTTTATTATGTTGGCCACAAACAAGTAGGAAGTAAAACTAAGAGAACTATCATTTGCAATAACACCAAAACATGCTCAACGTGTTTTGCAGAGGAACAAATCTCACAAAAATACGCGATACTTTTATACCGAAAAGTACAAGACGTTACACAAGGAACTATTGAAGGAAATCACGACTTGAATCAATGGAGACGTTCATCACCCTCACGGACTGGAGAGCCTCGCATTATGGAAACGCAAACTCTCCCCTGAATTCACGCGTGGTTTGATCTCAGGCCCCGTCAAAATTCCGGTAACATCTTTGGGTGGAAGTTGAAGAAGTTCATCCTAAAATTTGCTTCCAAATACGGAGCCACGGGAGCCACGGGCAGCTGGACAGCCTACGGGCAGGTCTCTCAGTTCCCGGACCCCCATCACCGTGGTGACTGACAGCACCTTGTCCTGGGAACCTCCACCCCATGGGCGTCCCCATGGGCCACCCTGTGGGCCGCCCCGTGGGGCTCGGTGAGCCTCGGTGGCTCCCTGCAGCTGTGTAAGCCACGGAGCATCGCAGGCACCAGCCCTCGGCTCTGTGACCCACCAGAGGATTCGCTCTGGGGGCTCAGACGGGTGCCTCGACCTGCCTCACGTCAGTCCTTCCCGTCTGACGCACCTGCTGAGTGAATGAAGCCGCCACGGCCTGAACAATCAAGAACAGACTTGTCTGCTCCTCTGGGCCAGTGGGGGCCCCGCGGCTGTCACCCCCTCAGCTCCCGGGGACTCAGCCACCAGACAGCGGTGTAGAAACCACCCGTGGGAGCAAGCCTGGGTCCCCACCCTCCGGCCCTCACTCTGCCTGGGGGTCTGTCCTGGAGCATCGGGCTTCTCGGGATAGGTGGGGGCTCAGGGGATGAGGCCCCAGGAAGGAGGGCTGTGCACACGCTTACACACGTATACGCATGGCACACGCACGCTCCTCCTGTGGACAGGTGTATACACACATTTGCACGCACGGCACACACAAACACACATGTGCACACGCTTCGCAGGCGGACAGCGGGCTCCTAAGCCGGATCAGGTGACTGTGTGGCACCAGCTGTGGCAGCGGGGGCCACGGGGCCTCAGGGGACAGCAGAGCAGGGCTGGGGGCAGGACAGACGCCCTCGTGCAAACCTGAGAAGGACTGTCCCACGGCTGCAGGGGCCCTGGGAGCGAGCACCGCGTTCGCCTCATCCCACCCTGGTCCCCGCGGCCCGGGGACCAAGGTCGGCTCTGCCGGCCCCCACCTTCCTCCTTTCCGCCCCGCCAGCCGGACTCTCCATCCGGCTCCATGCAGCGTCACCCCCGGCCCTGTAGTTTCCCCGTGACGGAGTCCAGTGTCTGTCCGTCTGCCTGTCCGCATCTCTGGTCTCGGCTGGTCTGCGTGGTGGCTAAGTGTGCCCAGCCCCTCCCCAGGGTGTGTGGGGCTGACGGGGCCCCAGAGCGAGGGCGGGCAGACACTGGGCGTTCTGCAGAAGGGGCCCGATCCACATGGGCCGGTCCCGGGACCCCCCCGGGGCCCCCAGGGAGCCTCACTCACCAACAACTAAAGGAAAGAATGACCAGAGTCGCGGAAGCTTCTAGAGCCTAGAGTCTGGGAAGATGGAAATGAGGAGCAGGGGTGTGTCCCTGCGGCCGGGAGGGCCCCGTGCCCCCTTTGGTCTTGCTGCCACCCGCCGGGGCGAAAGGCCGGGGCGGGGACCGGGCGGGGACCGGGCGGGGACCGGGCCGCTCTCCTTGAGTCTGGCCCAGCTGGACGGCGTTGGTCGTCTGCGCAGCGGATGAAGGAAATCCCAGCGCAGGACTTGCGACAGGGCCGTGCGAGCCGCGGGTTTGCTCGGATCCCTGCAGAACCGGCCTTTGTTCCCGCAGACCCGCCTCCTGCACCGAGCGCGGCTCCGTAGGCGGCCTCTGAGAAGCCGGTTGAGAAACCCGCTGGCGCGGTGTCTCCGTGATTCTTCATTGGCGCCTTCGCTTATCAAGTCGGGGAGTCCGGGCACGCCGTCTGCGTCTATCACGGCGTCTCGGCGTGGGGGGCGGCTTCAAGGTCAGGAGAGGCCGCCCGCCGCCCAGTCTCCCGGTGATTGCCCCGAGAGCCAATCTCCGGGCCTCACATTCCCAATTGGGGAGCTCTCTCAAGCATGAACTATCAAATTATTGTCAATTCCGGCTGATTTTCTAACAGACAATGGAAAATCTTCAGTCGACTTCATATATGACTTTTACCCGCTTTCTTATTTATTCAAAAATAACAGTGAAAGGTCACGGGCCTGGCATATGCAGTTAGCTCTTTGCTGTTTATTGGGTTTTTATGCTTGGTTTAAAACTGAATTACTGGGGCATAAAGTGAAAATGCATTTATGCCCTTCAGGAAAATCTGTACATAAAAATTAAATTGTATTATGAAAAGCAGAGGGCCGTCTGGGGAGCCCAGAGGAATTGATTAGGAGGTCAAAGTGCCCGTGAGGACACATAATTACCCGTCCTCGTTGTCCTGTGTGGGCTCCTGTCACTTGGGCACCTGTCACCCCGGGGGCTCCTGTCACCCCGGGGGCACAGCCCCGATGGATGCCGGGACAGGGGTGGGCACTTTGGGCATCGGTTGTGGGTGGTGGGAGGCTGGGGGGACGCAGGGGGTCCCAGGCTTCAGCGCCCCCGGACTCACACCCGAGGCTGGTGGGGGAGCTCCGAGGAGGCCATGCCCAGGCTGCCCGCGACACTCCGATCCGTGGGTCTTGGGGAGGCAGACATAACTTCTCTCGGGCTCGTAAGATGAGAGGAGACGGTCCTCCCCACCGTGGGTGTTGGGCACTGGGGCAGGGGCGCACCCCAGCCCCGCCCTCTGCCCCCGGCCCCGGCGCGGGGTCAGCCAGCCTTGCGGGGCCTCTGACGAGGACCCCCACACGCCTCCTCAGAAAGCATCCCTTAGACTCACTCCTTCGGCGGGCGGGACGGGTCCTGAGGCCCGGAGGCTTCATCTACAACTGCTGCTCTGAGCACCCGTCCAGGGACCCGGGAGGCCAGGGCGAGTTCCCAGGGGCGGACGTGAGGGCACTGAGTCCCCTTGTCCCAGCACGGGCCGCTGCACGGGCTCCGTCCTCGTGGGAGTCCCCTCAGCAGAGCAGGGAGAACCCCATCTGTGGCCCTGAGGACGAGGGCTGGCCCTGAGCGCAGGGACCGTGTGGGCTCATGAGGCCAGTGCAGACGACGCAGAAGGTCCCTATTTGTTTTAACATGTATGTTCACGCGATTTTAATGTGCTTTATGCAAACTCAGGACACCAAACGTGATTTCCAGGCTGTTGTTGCTGAATTTCAGGGTCATTTAAAAGTGAGTCCATTGAAGGTCACTGTAGGAAAAACACCAGCCAGCGACAGTTCCCTGGGAGACACGTCATACGCGGCGTGTGACGAGGGTGTGTGACGAGCAGAGTTGCAGGAAATGGTACTTACTCACCCTTCTCGTGTTCTGGACGAGCAAGGGGCCCAAGAAGGGCTGGACGTGGACGTCGGCCCCCAGCTCCTTCAAGATGATAGTTCGGAAAACACAGCACAGGCATGGCCATCGCAGCCCCGTGTGGGGACCCCGCGGCCACCGCCCGCCAGGCGCACACGAGCGAACAGATGTCACCAGGGTCCACGCCTGCAGGCGCGGCACCGGCTCCACAGAAAGAGACACGGGGGTGTCGATGCCCCCAGCGGAGCCGACACATGACCGTCGACAAAGGCCCCTGCCTGGCCACCTCCCTCGGTCATTCAGACGCGGCCGCCTCCAGGACCTCAGTCCTCTGGGAAGTTCGCTCTTTCCCAGGAGCGGGATAAGCCTCACCGTGAAGCACTTTCCAGACCGGAGAGGAGCTGCCGCTCGCTGCTTGGGGCGTAACTGCACAAAAACGGTCCTGCCACTAATGAGGCGTTTGAGCTCTGTGAGGCTGGCTCACTCCTGAAGGCTTCAATCGATGGAGAATGTTCCATCCCTTGCCTGGCATATTAACAGATCTCCGCCTGGCCTTTCCAGGGAGTTTATGACTTGGAAACGATGGTGCCACATTCACTCTGCACTCGTGAAATTAAAGCAGAGCCGTCTGGCTGGAACCGAGAGTCGGTTATGCAGAATGGCCTGTCTCGGGGGCTTACGGGGTGACTGACTTCTTACCCTGAACCGGCAGACTGGTCGCGGCAAAAGGCAGGTAGTTAGCACCCGGGACAGAACCACACTTAATCTGGGGACAGCAGTGATTAACTCGACAGTCAAGGCAGATGGGGAAACAATCATTCACGTCTGTGGAAGTCTGGTTCACGCACGTTCAGGGGGTAAGCACAGGACGAGGGGATGCTGCCGACGGTGACGATGACGGTGGTGAGGCTGAGGGACACGGTGACCACGAAAATGACATCGTGGGTACTCGTGGATCTCACCGGTTGGAAGACATGCTCCTGCGATCGCTGCGTGGAGCCCACGAAGACATCACGGGGGCCGCCTCGCCTGTCTCGATGAAATCAGATACGTTCGGCCGTGGCGAGACGCTCACCCAGTTTTTTAATACAAAGCAAGTCAGCCAACCGAGAAGGCGTGAAAAAGAGAGAGGGAGAAAAGAAAGAGAGAAAGGGCTCCAGCCCCCGGGGACCCCAGTGCACCTGGGCGGGGACGGGGTGAAGGGGCCAAGAACAAATTCCCCACGCACGTCCGAAGCGCGAGATCCACGTGGGAAGGCGAGGAGACGTGGAGGTGGACGGACGCTTTGCGGCCTCTGTCCCTGGATCCCTCAACCTGGTGTCCTTGGAGCGCAGGACGGTGCATCCTCTTGTCCACAGACGCTGCCACGGAGAAGAGCCCTGAAGGACGAAGGAGCAGCCCAGAGCTTCCTGGGGGCCTGAGCGCCGGGCTGTGGGTGCCTGGCAGGGAAGGCAGGAGGCCAGGGCCGCAGACACCCGGGCCGCACGCTGTGGGCCGTGCGCTGGGCGGCCCTGCGGCTGTGGTGACGTCTCCACTGGCAGGCTCACCTGGCAGGAGGCTGGGGCCGAGGACACCCCGGGAGCCCCAGCCAGCGCAGCGCGGGGCAGGCGAGGGGTGGGGGGCAGGAGCCTCGCACAGGACCGCCACGGCCGAGCGCGGGGCGGGGACCCTGTGAAGTGGGCTCTTCTGACCCTCCCGTGGCCCCAAGGGGTGGGTCTTGTGGGGTGGTTTAGCCACGTGGAAGCCGGTTTGGCTGCGGACGGCAGCACAAGGGCCCCCAGGAGCCCCTCTCTGTCGCCTTGGAGAAGGGGCGTCACCTCCGTCACCTGGGGCCCCCCAGGACCGGGCGGTGTCCCCCTGCGTGCTGAGGCATAATTAACTCCCCAGGTGTTTCCAGAGGTGAGTGGGGCGGCGAGGGGGTGATTCGTCAACACCCCCCTTGGTGCTTCCAGGCTCCGCCACCACCCGCAGCCCCTGCCTGTTTCCGGCTTGGAAGAGGGACGGCCAGACCCTCCCGGCCGCCGCCCTGTGCCGTCTGACCTCGGCCGGGCCCGGCCACACTAGCAGGACCACCAGAGACGTCATCCTCCGTGGCCGCGATGCCAGGACTCCCGCGTGAAACCCTCCCTTCCCGCCCTCCTGTCATTCTGTCCCTTCCTCTCTGCGTGGAATGCCCACCCCCGTGGCCCCTGACCTCGGCACCTGCTCAGTTAGACGCAGCGTCCACAGGGTCGAGGGAACACCCCCGTGGACCTGCCCCTTTCAGCCCCGGTCCCTGCACTTCTTCTGGAACGTTCTGCAGGCTCCCCAGACCCAGGAACGTCCTGCCTGAATGGCCCGCCTTGGAAACACGTCCTCCACTTGGATGTTCCGTGGGAGGCGCAGCCCTGGCGTCTCTCAAACCGGCTCTGCCCGTGGCAGGTTCACCCCTCCCGGCAACACACGTGAGCCCTTCACCTCGCTTCCGGCGCTGCCCAGGGCTCAGCACGGCTGCAGGGCTGCGCGGAACCTGCACCCTGGACACAACCGCCGTCGCCGTCCCCTCCGCCGCAGCGCTGCTCTCTCCTGGACGGTCGCCAGAGCTTCCTCCCCTCCCCCCACCCCCTCCCTGAGCTCCGCTGGCTGTGCCCCAGCATCACTCAGAGTGGAAACCCAGCTTTGCCCCAGGAGCTCCTGACACTGACCCCCTCCTCCCCTCCCTCCTCCCCTCTCTTCTCCCTCCTCCGCTCCCTCCTCCGCTCCCTCCTCCCCTCCCTTCCCCCTCCTCCCCTCCCTCCTCCCCTCTTCCTCCTCCTCCCTTCCCTCCTCCCCTCTCTTCCCCCTCCTCCCCTCCCTCCTCCCCTCCCTCCTCCCCTCCCTCCTCCCCTCTCTTCCCCCTCCTCCCCTCCCTCCTCCCCTCCCTCCTCCCCTCCCTCCTCCCCTCCCTCCTCCCCTCCCTCCTCCCTTCTCTTCCCCCTCCTCCGCTCCCTCCTCCCCTCTTCCTCCTCCTCCCCTCCCTCCTCCCCTCTCTTCCCCCTCCTCCGCTCCCTCCTCCCCTCTCTTTCCCCTCCTCCCTTCCCTCCTCCCCTCCCTCCTCCCTTCTCTTTCCCCTCCTCCCCTCCCTCCTCCCTTCTCTTTCCCCTCCTCCCCTCCCTCCTCCCGTCTCTTCCCCCTCCTCCCCTCCCTCCTCCCCTCCCTCCTCCCCTCCCTCCTCCCCTCTCTTCCCCCTCCTCCTTTCCCTCCTCCCCTCTTTCCCCTCCTCCCTTCCCTCCTCCCCTCCCTCCTCCCCTCTCTTCCCCCTCCTCCCTTCCCTCCTCCCCTCTCTTTTCCCTCCTCCCCTCCCCCCTCCCCTCTCTTCCCCCTCCTCCTTTCCCTCCTCCCCTCTTTCCCCTCCTCCCTTCCCTCCTCCCCTCCCTCCTCCCCTCCCTCCTCCCCTCTCTTCCCCCTCCTCCTTTCCCTCCTCCCCTCCCTCCTCCCCTCTTTCCCCTCCTCCCTTCCCTCCTCCCCTCCCTTCCCCCTCCTCCCCTCCCTCCTCCCCTCTCTTCCCCCTCCTCCCTTCCCTCCTCCCCTCTCTTTTCCCTCCTCCCTTCCCTCCTCCCCTCCCCCCTCCCCTCTCTTCCCCCTCATCACTTCCCTCCTCCCCTCCCTCCTCCCTTCCCTCCTCCCCTCCCTCCTCCCCTCTCTTCCCCCTCCTCCCCTCCCTCCATCCTCCTTACCTCTCCCTCTCTCCTCCCTCCCCCACTCCTTCCCTCAATCCCACCTCCCCCTCCCTCCTCTTCTCCTCCCCTCACTCCCTCCCACCTCCCCCTCCCCTCTCCCTCCCCACCCCTGTAGCCTCTCAGTGTCCCGGCACCCCCTCCCTGCACCTGCTCCTGGGAGCCCCCTCCTCCCGTCTCCAGTCTCAGGGCCAACGCGCCCTTTCAATCCTCCCACTGAAGAGGGAACTTCACTCGTGCTTTGTTCTCCCGAGAGCACTTTGTGCTGTCAGACGCTCCGTATAGCTTTTATCAAACGTTTGTTTGATTTATTTTCCGTGTCTTTCCCCCAGAATTTCAGGTCCTTGGGGGCGGGGATGTGGAGGTCGTCAGCTCCCGCGTTCCCACAGCTCAGAGAGGCTGGCTGGGCGGCCGCGGTGCAAACAAGCCTCCTCGCTGGGAGAAGTCACTTGAACGTCACTTTGCCTTGACCTACAAGCCTCCACTCTGTGCACCTGCGGAGCGTTTTCTTCTCTCTGAAGACGCCAGTGCCTGAAACAAAATAACACTCTGCGTCACAAACGTGTTCAGCGTCTTGAAGAGGGGCCCGGACCAGGGACACGCAAGTTGCCCAGGAGGGGCCGACGGACCACGTTTCTCCGCCGCTGAGCCCGGCCTTCGCGCCTCCAGCTCCGCGGGGATTTTAATTACCCGTTTCCTCGCCCGTCAGGCAGGACCGGGCGAGGACACGAGGCGACTGTCCTTCCCAACCTCTCAAAGGGCAGTCGGCTACCCCACAGTGACACCTGTGAACGAGAGTGGAATTAGGGGACGTCAACTGTGCTGCAAATTGCGACTTTGGCCTGTTAGCTTTAAAATTCACTTTGGTTCCTTGCCAGACAGGCGGTCGCGGAGCAGGCGCGGGCACGGCCTCTCCGGGACTGGCTGTCGGCACCAGGCTCCAGAGCACTGAGCCTGTCCACTGGGGCTTTACAGAGGACCCGGGCGCCTGTGGTTTCATCCAGTCTCGGTGACCGCAAGAATGCCCGGACGCAAGTGGTATTTTCGTCATTCCCCGTCTAGGGTCTACCCGCGCCCGGGCCCTCTGCACACGCCCGACGCATCCCAACTGCCCGCCAGACGCTGGCTGACCCTGGCTTCTCCTGGTTCGGTCCCCAGCATCACCTGCGGGGCGTCTGCCTTGTGGGGGTGCGTGGAGCCCATGCTCTGCCCACAAAGACACAGGAAGAGAAATGAGGCGCGAGCTTGCCCGCTAAGGGTTCGGAGACCCGCAGGAAGTTGCTCCCAACACCTCCAGCGGTGGGTAAGTGCAGACCCGGGCTCCAGTCCCCCACCGTGGACCTTCTGACTCGGCCCCTCCTGGCTGCACCTGCCAGGCCGTGTCCCAGAACTCTGGTTGGCCTAGCCACGTGATCTCATCATCCCTCCACACTGTGATTTGTTTTGGGGGCCAAACACCTGACCCAAGGACCTCGATGCACTGCAGCCCATCGCTTCTCTCTCGAGCCCCCTCTCTCTGGGTTTGGGTGAAGACATGTCATGTCCTCGGAACTACTGATGGGGGAAGAAACCAGGTCTTATGAAAATATTGAGCTGCTGGGTCAAACCAATCCTGAAGCTCCTGCTCTGTCTACCTATTTCACTTATGGGAAAGGATGCATTCCTTACTGTCATTTCTTTGGGGGCTTTGGGGGCTTGGAAAGTCAAGTGCCCTTACGGGAACACCAGTAATCCTGGTCAAGTCCTTCCCTCTGTGGCCTGTGGCGGCCTCATCTTGGGTTGGAAATGAAATCTGCCCTGCACACTGGTACAGGGTTACAGGGAGGAGCACCTGGCACATTGCACTGGACGAGTGGAACCGGTTTTATTGACTAAAGGGTCACTTTACCACAACGGTACGTTCTCGAAACGTTTTCTGTATGTCATGTTTTTTATTGTTACTGGTTTTATTGGTTAATTAAATTTTATCAGCCCTGCCCAAAGGGAACCAACCCATTTATAATTTTCACTGCAGGTGTGTGTGTGCCGTTGGTCTCCCAGTGTGGGGGGCACGCTGGTCAGGGCTGTGCTCGGGCCTCTCTCCTGACCGACTCGCCCTGCCCCGGACTACCACGCTCCTATCTTAACACACCTCTTTCAAATCCTTTAGGGGTTTTGGTTAGAATACGCTGTGGTGCGTTCACACGTGTATTTCCAGTTACAACAGTAGTCTTTCTTTAAGCCTCTTCTGACCGCCTTCCCTGGCAACACTGTCCTTGAGATCTGCAGGGACGCTCTGCGTAGTCAGGACCCTCGGAGGCCACTCTGCGGCCCCGGGGAGTACGCCCCACCCTGCCGGGCCCTCAGCTTCCCTCCACGACTCAGGGGAGGGCAGGGACGCCCCGGCCACCTCTCCCTCACCGCACACCGCGTCACGACACCCACTGGGCTCCCGGGGACCCAGCAGGCGCCCCGCTCCTCCCACAGCCCACGAGTAGGGGTGCTTGAGTCACGGTCCTCACGAGCCTCCCCTCCTCCGGAGGTGGCGTTTCTCTCCCTCTCACGGTCCCTTGCTCCTTCGTCTAGATTTTGCAGATCACTCTCCAGGCTTGTCACCCGCCTTCCAAACCTGTCCATAGTGGCCTCCGCTGGACGGAAGTCCCTCCTTTCATCGTGGACACGTTTGCAATGAGGGCTCCCGTATCTTTACGGGCAGGAAACGCGCAGTTTGGGAGCGTGTGGAGGCAGAGCATTTGTGCCGAGGTGTTTCCAAGCGGCTGGGAAACGCTGGCAGAGACAGGCTTCACTTCCATCACCCACTTTGGCAGAGCGCAGGGCTCTGCTGCGACTCTCCCTGTGGGGGGCCGAGGCGCAAGCCTGAAGTGCGAGTTTTGGCCCCGCGAGCTCACCTGGCTGGCTCCTCGCCTACTTGTCACGGCCCACGTGGGTCTTCGGGACCCTCCCACCCCAGTCCAGCTCTCTGGCCCGGACCCCACCTCCTTTGGGGCGTCCTGTCTCTGCCTCCCTCACTTTCCAGCCTAAGTGGGAGCTAAGCCAGGGACTGGGGGCTCCGACTGGAGGTCGGAGGGGGCTGGTCTGTGCCTGACGATCCTGATCCTGGGGGACCAAGTCCTCAGACACACGCAGGGAGGGAGCAGGGAAAAGCAGAGGCAGGGCCGGGGTGGGCTGTCCGGAAAGACAGGGGCCCGGCCGGAAGATCAGGTGCCTGGGGGAGAAGGGAGGCCACGGAGCCACCTGCGGTCAGTGGGAGGAGAGGCCGGTGTCCAGGAGCGGTGGGACGCCCAAAAGTCAGGAGGCCGCGTGTGCTTGTGAAGGCGACCTCCATGCCGGCACCACCAAGGCTCGTCTCCTGAGCACCCGCTCTGTCCTGGTAGGGGTCCCGGCCTGCGGCTGGAGCAGGACTCCAATGTGGGGGGGATGCCATGTGACCATGTCCAGCAGAGGTACCTGCCATGGGGTCAGAAGTCAAGCAGGGAACAGGGGAGCAAGAGAATAGCCAGGTGGCCTCTGGTGACACACAGCAGGGTCCCGACAGGTGTGGGGAAAGCCCCGCAGAGAAGGACAGGAAGTCAGAGGGACTGGAGAGCCCGTAAAGCCCTGGGTTTTATCCTGAGGCGTGGGTGGAGGGGCACCCCGGCCGGGGTCCCAGGCAAGGACAGGGCTAGTCTCCAGGAGGGAGGAGGTTTGCTCTCCCGGAACCTTCTCTCGCCAAGCTCTGGGCCCGATCTCTGCACGCTGGTCTCCTGCTGGCCCTCCTGCCTGCGGTCCTGCCTCCTGGGCCCCCTCACCCCCTAGTGGCCCCCCAGTCAGGGCCAGCCCACGGCCAGAGCTTGCAGCTCCCAGGCCCCTCTGCCTGTACCGCGACCGGTGCCAGGAAAGGCCCAGTGGCCGTCAGCTGAGCCAGGGGTTTCTCTGCACCATCTGGCCAGCCGCTGCTGGTCTCTTGGTGCCAGTACTGCATTTCGGGGACATCGGCCACCACCGTGGCGACTGCGGCCAGTGACCCTGAGCCCATGCAGAGGCACGTGTCTCTGTGTCTGCCCGTGGCCTCGGCATCCAGAGGATCAACAGAACATGTGGGTTCTCCTCCCTCATCCCGTCCAGCAGGGAGCTGGAAGGAGCCCCTCAGGGTCTCGGGAGTCCTTCCTCGTCCTGATCTGTCTGTTCATTTCCTCATTGTCCCCCCACCGTGCGGCGCCCAGGACCCCCTGCTGTCCTCCTTGGACCGGCACCAGGTAGTTGTTAGAAGCCACTGCGTTCACGCTCTAAGACCCTGGCCAGAAATGAAACAAAAGAACAAAAGCGACCCCCTTGAGCCCAGCCCTGCTTCTAAGCCCCTGTGCTCGGACAGCCTGGCTTCGTGTTGGGCGTCCGTGCCCGGTGCCTTAGCTCTTCCTCCCGAAGGTGACCTCACGCACCACCGGCAGGCCTGGCCTCCTGAATCCCTTCCGAGCCCTTCACCTGCTTGAAGACGGCCCAGGACCAGGCGGGGAGCTCCCGGGGGGCTGAGGACCCTCGGGAACCGCAGGGAAGCCAGCTGTGTGCCCACCCACCCCCCACCCTGTGCCCACGCACCTTCCTCAGGCCGAGGCCCCTGGCAGACCTGGTCAGAACCAGGCTGGAACCCTGGGCTCTGCCAGCAGGCCCCGCCCACACATAGGCCCCGCCCTCCCCGAACCCAGGTCCCACCTTGCACCCAGGCCCCGCCCATGACCCAAACCCCGCCTGCACCCCGTCCTGCCTTCACTCCAGGCCCCGCCCCCTGCATCCAGGCCCTGCCTACACAAGGCTCCACCCACCCCTCAATCAGGCCCCGCCAACATCCAAAACCTGCCCACACCCCAGGTCCTGCCTTCACTCCAGGCCCCGCCCACACATAGACCTCGCCCCCCTGCACCCAGGCCCCGCCTACACAAGGCTCCGCCCACCCCTCAATCAGGCCCCACCAACATCCAAAACCTGCCCATACCCCAGGTCCTGCCTTCACTCCAGGACCCGCCCACACCAGGCTCCGCCCTCCCTGCACCCAGGCCCCGCCTACACACGGGCCCCGTCCACGTCCAAACCCCACCCACATCCCACGTCCTGCCTTCACTCCAGGCCCCGCCCACACATAGGCCTCGCTCCCCGCTGCACCAGGCCCCGCCCACACAAGGCTCCGCCCACTTCCATACCCCCGCCCGCACCCCGTCCTGCCTTCACTCCAGGCCCCGCCCACACAAGGCTCCGCCCACCCCCACAACCAGGCCCCGCCGACGTCCAAACCCCCGCCCACACCCCGGGTCCCGCCCGCACCCAGGCCCCACCCTCTGCATCCGTCCACCTTGCTGTTCCTGATCTGTTTCCTTTGTAAGAGGTCGGGACCCTGTAAGGGAACTTTCCCTGAGTCCCGTGAGCTGCTCCAGCAGGTTACTGACCCGGAGGACAGGGGACAGGTCATCAGAGCCCCGAGTTACAGCGGTCAGCGGTCGGTCAGAGGCTTGCGGTGGGGTCTGAGCTGGGGGGCAGCCCCGCGGGCCTGGGCCTCTAACCTGCCGGGTCTGACTCGGTCTCCGGCTGGACGCTGTCAGAGCTGAGCTGGTGCCGGAGACCCGGCTGGTGGAGGGAGCCCGTCCACACACAGCTGTGTCAGAAGTGCCGTGTGTGTGGTCACCCGTGGGGCAGAGAAGTAACAGGGGACAGAGGGATTTTCCTGACAATGACCTCAGGCCACATTTGTGACCCAGTTCAGCACTCCGGCCCTGGATCCTTCAGGCCTCTGGTAAACAAAGTGGGGGAGCCTGGGCTTCCTCCCAAAGTCAGGTGAGTCCAGCCCCTGGGAGGCCCTGATGGGATGGGCAGGAGGGGGGGATTAATGAGCCCCCCCCCCCCACCCCTGACTCCTCACTTCTCAGCGGCTCACAAAGGAAGGTCAGGGTGCCGAGAGCTCCTAAGAGGCCGTCCCTCCCAAGGTCCCTGCTGGACATACAGGCCATCCAACACAGGTTGCTGCTCCTGGACACGAGTGGATGCAGGCCACAGGGACCCAGAGGGCGCAGGTCGGGGCTGGCCACCGACAGACCGGGCGCTCGGTCACGGGATGTGTGCCAGGAGCCATGCGAATATTAGGGATGTTGTTCAGTGCCGTTTAGCACATGTTAAGTGTCCCCGTGCAGATGCCCAGCTCACTTCGGGGTTAAAAAAAGGACCAAGAGGCTGCTCACAGCAGGGGGCCAGTGTGTCCTTACCCTTGCCGTTGTTAGTGTTAATACTCATTTGCTTTCTTCCTGATTTGTTAATATTCATTGCGCTTTCTCTAAACTAGTAAGTAAGACTCTGGGGGAGGTCTTGGGGCCACATGCCCACCTCGTCCTTTGCACATGCTGGGGGTGTCTTTGCTTCTGTTCCCCCTCGACAGTCCTCACCCCTTCCCAGTGCGAGGGGTGGGGGGGTGCAGTAGCGGGGGAGGCCGGGATCTCGGGCCTCTGCACCTGTGGGATGGCCGACAGAGACGGCCGCCGCCGTCCCCACCAGAGGGCCCCTGAGACCCCCGCCAGGGGAAGGTTACACAGAACAACACCAGGTTCTGCCCCGGGACCCCCACGTCTCCCCTCGGGGGAGTTCAGTTAGGACCTCCGAGCTTCATAAGGAGACGCCGATCCTTGATATTTTAATAAAAAGGTCTTTTGTTGATCCGTGTTCCCTGAATATTATTTCTAAGCAACGAGGTGGGTTGTCACTGGGGTCCTACCCTGTCCCAACCACTCGCCGTATTGACTCATCAGATTTTTCAACCGAGTAACTGATGAATTAATAATCCCAAATAATGGATGGTATTCTGGACTGTTGATGTGTCTCTGCGGGATAAATGAAAGACAGAGCCTAGTCGGGGAAGGAAGAGGTCTCCGGGCTCATTAATTTAGCAGTCTGAGCGGAGTCAGACTTTCAGCCTGAATAAATATCGGGAGTTTGTTCAGGCCCCCGAGGTCTTTGAAAAAGTCAGTTATTGAAAGGCTTGTGTGGAAAGCTTTTAACCTCAGCATAATTACCGTCAAGCTAACCCCCGTTTGACTTCCATTAATCCAGGGTCGGAGCAATTCTCGCGCTGTCATTAGCCCAGGTTAAGTGAGTTCGTTTTTTGTTGTTGTTTTTTTTATAATTGTGTCCCCGCAATATCCATGCAGATAACAGCGATGTGCTGTCGGCTGGGAGCCCTTCTGCTGCAACCGGACTTTGTCCGGAGCCTGTCCGGAATCCTGGGTCGCCGGACATCCTTCCAACCTCTTCTCGGCTCAAAGACAAAGCGCTGGCAGAGAACTCCGCGTACGCAGGGGCGCAGAGGACAAGTCAGTGTGGGGGACTCCGAATAAGACGGTGACCTGCACCTGTATTGACGTCCTTACGGTTTTGCAAGATGTTACCATTGTGACAAACTGCGACAACGTTGCATGGGTTCTCTGCGCTGTTGCTTCTAAGTATATATCGATGTGCAATTACCTCGATACGAAAATTTAATTACAAAATGTTGGTTCCCATAACCTTAAGTGGGATCCTGATGGACCCAAGCATTACGAATTGCCCTCAGGATCCTCCTGAAAGCATTTTCAGCGGAACCATTGAAATACAAAGTATGTAAATAAATGCAAATAAATCCTAAGCAGAAAGATCTGCCTTGTGGTTCTCACGCTCTTACTTCCGCTTGACTGTATCCATAAGTAACTGAACAAAAGTGTCTGTTTCGAAGACGTTCCAGATGTTGCCAGGAGATACCCAGGGCACTCTTCCCTCATACACGCACAGTGTGTGTGCAGAAGCGGCCTATGACCTCTGCCTGTGCTAGAACAGTCCCCGGGAAGCACGGCCCTCAGGCCTGGCGGCCGCTGCCTACTTTGCCAAGAGCTTCCTGGGCTCGGGGCCACACACGGTCGCTCACACGGTGGCTGAAGCCGCTCTGAGCCACAATGGCGGAGTTGAGAAGTGGCCACAGAGACCTCTTGGACCACAAGGCAGAAAATAGTTACTACCCGGCCCGTTATAGGAAAAGCCCGCTGACCCCCGCATGAGAACGTTGACTCCCCCAGGGATTTCCCAGATTTCTTACGGTTCTGGAGAGATGAGATTTTACCACGTTTTTCCCTCCTGGTGGTGCTCTGGGGAATGCAGGTGTGGGGCTGGGCTCCCCCTGCCTTCCAAACACCACCTGGCTCAGGCGTGATGCCCGCCCCGGCTTTATCTGTGCTGGCTCTGTGCCCCCTCGCCCAGGGACAGTGGTTGGGTTCTCCCAACATGAGACCTGGGTCTGAATCTGGGGCTCAGACGGGGTCCTGGTGCAGAAAGAAAGAAAGGGGAGAGAAGGGAAAGAAAACAAAACAGCCCTTTCTACTCAGAGGTAGAGAAACAAACCAAGGAAATATAAAGAAGAGTGTAAAAAAATTCTTTTTTTAATATGGTGCAAGTAAGTACATCTATATCCGTAACCCCCATGCATGTAATCAAATTATATGTGATTTGAAGATTCAGACGCTCTATGATGGAATGTTTTGAAAACGTTACAGGAGGTGAAAATAAAACAAATAAAAAAAGTTTACAAATAAAGGGATTGAAAAGAAATGCCTCGTAGAGGAGCGATGTTAGTCTCAGACAAATCCAAATTTAAGATACATTTACAGATGAGAGGTATACTCAGGTAATGGTGAGTGGTTTATAAAACGAGGAGAAGGAACTATTATAAACTCATATTCACTTAGTAAAACCTTCAAAATATATATACAAATATGCAAAAACCTAAAAAGGATGATAAGAAATGGTTATACCCACTATCTTAAAAGGGGAGCTTTACACGCACTCCTCGTTTCAGCTAAACAAACAAAAGATATTTGTGCCTCTACAGGTTTGGAGAACAAAGTCGACACACTGAAGAAAATAGAGGTATGGGGGACCGATCCCGTACCCAAAGCAATATAATTATACACATGCTATAAACACATATTCAATACTCTTTTCCAGTATGTATCAGACATTTGCAAATTAACACCGTAATCGACACGAGTGAAACCCTAATATTTGCATGGACATAATTTTTCTGTGGTTGCTGGACAATAAACACAGTACGAGCATAGAAAAACATAGTTTTGGAAACTTAAAAATTTGTTTCTACGTAAATGCAAGGGTGATGGGAAGCAGCGTGGCCGACAGAGAGGCAGCGAGGGTCCACCTTGCGAAAGCGTGCGGCCTGAAGCCGAAACAAAACTTTGAGGGGGATTTACAGCCTTTCGTGGCTCCATTAGTGAAAATAGATAAATGCCCAACTCTGGGATATAGTAGAATTAAAATAAATCTAAAGGAAATAAAAGGAAATATTAAGGACAAGAGCATAAATCAATACCTTACAACGAAAAA
Source organism: Panthera onca (assembly GCF_046562875.1). Classification (NCBI taxonomy): domain Eukaryota; kingdom Metazoa; phylum Chordata; class Mammalia; order Carnivora; family Felidae; genus Panthera; species Panthera onca. The sequence goes on along the minus strand of NC_138345.1, from coordinate 140,145,803 downwards.
AAATCAGTTTCAACAAATGCGATGTTTTTAACTTAAGGAAAAAGAAAAAAAATTGTTAATACGACCAATAAGAAAAGAAGAAATACCCTACATTGGAAAAAGTGAATATAACTTAAAAATAGAGATATTTAGGGGCACCTGGGTGGCTCAGGCATTTAAGTGTCTGACTCTTGATTTTGGCTCAGGTCACGATCTCACAGAAGTGGGATTGAGCTCTGTGTTGCGCTCTGTGCTGACAGCCCGGAGCCTGCTTGGGATTCTCTCTCCTTCTCTTTCTGCCCCTCCCTGCTTATTCTCTCTCTCTCTCTCTCTCTCTCTCAAAATAAATAAGTAAACTTTAAAAACATAGAGAGATATTTAAAACTCAAAGAGAAGACTGTAAGTGACTTTAGACCAATTAAATAAATATGTTTGGCTCAAATCAGATAATCGGTTCAGATCAGAACGGAAAAATCATTAGCTCCCTCTAGTATATGCAAGTAATGCATGTGACAAAATCCAATAGTCACTCATGATAACTCTTAGCAAACTTGGCATCTCAGAAAATATTATAAATATCGTATTTAAAGACAAAACTCCAGAAGCATCTCCATCGATGTTAAGAGCAACATAAGGCCGTTGGCTGCACTGGAGAGATGGAGACCCTGGCCAAAGCAATAAGACAAGAAAAGTTATATACAAGTTATAAGACTTGAAAAGGAAGCATTGGGTCACCATGTTTGCAGATAACAAATAACAGAAAATTCTGGAGAATTTACAGAAAATTACCGGAACCAAAAAGTGGATCCAAAAAAGGGGCCGGATAAGTTTCTGTGTGCAAAATCACACCAATTCCTCCGTGCCATTTGTAACGAATTAGAAATTATCACAGAAGAAAAGACACATTTGTAATATCCTCACCGAAGTAAGAGAGTGGATGGCAGGAACACCGCAGGGGATGCGTTCTTCAGAAGCTGCCTCCTCGTTTCTGAGCAATTTTCTTCACCATTTTCCAACCTTCTCAGGATCATAATTATCTCACACTTAAACTACTCTTGAATATAAAGATACAAAGCAGAATAAGGTCTTTAAGACAAAACGTAAGTTAAATGTCATGCGGTGCTTGCTTTGCAACACGAGCCCGAGGGGTCGTATGAAAAGCCGCCTCTGTCTCTCCTGCGTGGCGTATCGTGCTCGTATCACCAACAGTACTTGCGACACCCATAAAGTACCCAGGCGCAGGAAACACACTAACAAAACATATACACGATATCTATGGAAACAATAGCACAATTTATGGCGGGCGTAGGAGAAGACCCGGACAGATGGAGAGAGAAATGTTTGCAGATCAGAAATCTCAGCATCGTAAGGCTGTAACATTGAAACCCAATCCCGACCTCGTTTCCTGTGGAACTTGACGATCTTATGCCCAGGTCCATGTGACACAAGTAAGGCAGACAGGACCCTTTTAAAGAAGGTGAGTCTGGAATTCAGCGAACAGCTGCGTCTTGCCGTAGAGAGTCAGTCACTGAGGCGATACGAGTGGGTTGCCGTCTGTCACGCTTTCTTCTCTAAAAAGAGAGGTCGGAGGCAAAAATGGCCAAGTGTGAGTGTCTGTTTGATCTTGGTGCCCTTTCTGGGTCTTCAAACTGCTTCATGATGCAAACGGTGCTTTTAGGGAGAGGCGCTGGTCCCCCAGGGCCGACGACCTTCCCACCTTTATTTGTCAGCCTCACCCAGAACCCAGCTCGTATCCCGCCCCACGTCCGGTTCTGTTTCGCTGTGACGGCACCTGCTTTTCCCAGCCTGTTGGCTCTGGGAGCCGCGTGGCTCCGTCACGGCCCCGATCGGCAGGGTTCCGTCCCTGCGCTGGGCACCCAGACCCCGGCTCCTCCTTGTGCTCCAACGGATCCCCTCCCCCGCCCCCGTTGTCTCCCTTCGGGAGACTGAGAGTGAGCAAAGCTGGCCTGGTCACTTTGCTCATGCAGAAATGAAGGGCTTGTGTTCAGCCTTTCAAAACACAAGACAAGGAAATAAATTTACAAGCTAGAAGCCTTGAAAAGAAAGCATTGAATTCACTGTGTTTGCAGCTAATGGGTAATAGAGAATTCTGGGGGGTCTTGTGGCACCAAGCTGCGTGCTCCTAAAATCTCCTTGGCGATATTGATACTGACGCAGGCCGCCCAAACCTTGCCTTTGCCCGTCAGGAAGATGTGTCCCCTCCCCTCCCCCTCGAACTCTGGGGCAGAGATGAGCAGGAAACTGCAGAGACGATACTGAGTGATTTCTGAGGCCAGGGGACAAAAGGCGATACGGCGCCTGTCGGACGCGCTCGCGGCTCGCGGCTCGCTCTGACTGGCTTAGGACCCAGGTCGCGAGTGAGGATGCCCCGCAGCCACTGCTCTCCTGAGGTCCAGCCACGCCCGGCACCTGCCTCTAGGCCCGCAGGTGAGCCAGCCCTCGGGTGAACCCGGCCCCTGCCCACACCCAGGAGGACAGAGACAGGACGTCCCCCTGAGCCCAGACCCCAGGCAGAAACAAGACGCAATCTCAGCCCGGTTGTTCGCAAGGTGGGTTTCCACGTGATCAGTGGCTCCGGGGAGGGGTGCGGTCACCTAAACGGGGCAGAGGCCGAGCTGACCTTCCGGCCCCCGGGGAGGCCGTAAGTGAGGCTCAGCGCTCGGCACCGCAGAGCCCCCCATGGCCGTGCTGGGGCACAGACCGGGAGGCAGGAACCCCCGGAGCAGCGTCCGCTTAGAGAGGCGCCTCGACCGAGCTACGCGGGAAAGCCGCAAGGACGAGGGAGGCCCTGCAGCTGGCTGGTGGGCCTCGGGGAGGAAGATCGCGTTCCCACCTTGCCGAGGGGTGGCCAGAACCTCAGGTGGGAGGAGGGCGCACAGGCGAGCACGCAGGTGGGGGCTCCCCAGGCCCGCAGGAGGCTGCCATGTGCTCCCCCCCCCCGCGGCTGCCCGCCGGGACTCCCACGGGTGCCCCTCGCCAGGAAGTCCCACGACCAGGCACCCCATTATCAGCACCTTGACATGTTAATAGCTATACACGTAAGTCCTGAGGGAAAAGGCACAGGTGGCTCCTCCAGAATCCTCCAGAATCCTCCAGAATCTTCCAGAATCCTCCAGAATCCTCCAGAATCTTCCAGAATCCTCCAGAATCCTGTGCTTCTTTCTTACAGGTTCGGGAAGGCTTTCTGATGATGTACATCGGCCACGCCTCAGATCCTGGGGGTGAGGACGCCAGCCCTGAAGCGTCCCGGGGAAGAGCTTACCGGCAAGAGAGCAGGTGCCCAGGTCCTGGTGGGGGCGGGGGTGGGGGTGGGGAAGCTAAGCATGGTGCAGGATGGGGGAGACAGAGATGAGGTGGGAAGGGGGCGGGCAGGGGGTGGGCTTCCTGGGTCCTCGGGGGGCGTGACCCTAAACTGAGCAGCCAGTGGACTGACACATCTGGATTCGTCTTCTGGGGCCTCAGGAGCTCCTGCCGCTTCAGGGTTTGTTCTGGGAGTGGAGGACATGGGCAGTGGCCAGGAAAGGAGACTCTGGCTCTCACCGTTCCCCAGGGGAGGGCCGCCCAGCCTCGCGGGTCCACGGCAGGGCCGGCCATGGGCAGGTGGGGCGAGGGGAGAGCGGCCCACGCCGTGCTGTTTTCTCTGCAGGAAGGCGAGCGGGGAAGGCTGATCAAGTTTAGGATCGGATGGTTTGAACAATGTTGGGGGCTCCGGGCTCGGGGGTCTGCCGTGGGCTCCAGTGGCCCTGGGCCTGGCCCTGGGGTGACTCAGGGCAAGAGGATCCGGGGCTGGGAGTCAGAAAAGGAGGTGGCTGGACTCTCGGGCTCTGGATGTGTCGCTTTGCAGGGCATTGTTTGCTGTCCCCCTGGGAAGGGCAGGCTGTCCCCAGAGGGTCCTGGGAAGTCGCAGCCACACGGAGAGAGGACGAGCACGTCTGCTGAGAACCGGCGAAGCCTGGGGAGCGGGAGGGAGCGCGAGGAGGGCAGGGTGGGGGTCGGAGTCTGTACAACAGGGAAGGCAGTGCCGGGGTCTCTGTCCCCAGTGGAGCCGCACGGAGAGACGGCGGGGGAGGCGTGGACAGTCTCTGCCCGGCTGCTGGACGGGGCGGACAGACGCGGAGGGAGCCAGTCAGCGCCTAGCTGTGTGTGGGACCCACGGAGCAGTCCCTGGGTCGGGTGCAGCCCTGTCTGGTGTCCAGAGCCACACTGGCTCCGCCCGGCGTCCCGGGAAGGGGTTTGTCCCCTCCTGCCCCTCCTTGCTCTGTCGGGGGGACGGGACTGACTTTATGGTCGTGTCCAAGCACCCCGAAACCTCCAAATCTCTAACCGGTTAACGTGGGACTCAGCTTAGAGCCTGACTGATTCCAGTTTCTCTGAGATTTCAACAGGACACTGACCCTGGGGAGGAGGGACCTGGCATGTCAGGAGGGTCACACCGACGACCCTGGAAGGTCCCTGATGCCAGTGGTCTGCCCGAGGCCGCGCGAGGGATCGTCCCCGGCGCCTCCCTGTGTCTCCCCTCTGACCCCTGCTCCACCCGGGACCGTGCAGATGGTCTACGGACACCAGCCGTCTCCTCAGGTCCCCGGCCTCCTGAATAAACACTTTCCTTTCCGACCCACACCTGTCCGAGTATCAGCTTCCGAGCGGCGAGCAGACAAGTTAGGGTTTCGGTAACAGTTTCCGTGTGAGTCCCACACACTGTGGGTGCCACGTCCTCGTGCCGTCCCCGTGACCGGGGTGTGGAATGCACCCTTCCGTCGGGGCGGGAACGGTTTCCTCAGACACGATGAGCGTCTCGCTAGCCTTGGTGACTCCTTTGAGCCGACTGCTGAACAAGCCGGGCGAGTCTCAGGACGGAATCAGCAGCAGGAGGTTGCCTTGGAACATCCCCCGAAGGTTCACGGGTCCCTGACGCAGGGGCCTGGAGCCGCCTGGAGCTCTCGGGAGGCGGGATCTCACTGTGCGCTTGAGGTCCTGTGCTAATTGGCCGAACGAGGCCGGTGGCCAGAGCTGAGTCACTGTCGCGGGCGCACAGGCCCTGGGCATCCGACACTCACCCGGCAGAGGCAGAGCCATGCGGGCATTTGGGAACAGCTTCCTCACGTCCTGGGAAAATTCTTTCGCGCCCGGCGGTGCCCGCTGCGTCCCCGCAGGCCCCCGCACAAGGGTGGCGAACCGACCCTGCCTCCCGGCAACTTCCAGGGGTGAACCTGTCGCCCCCGGTGTTGGGGGAGGAGGCCAGCCAGTGGAGCGCCATGGCCCCGAGCCCCGTGGAGTCAGGACTCTGTGCTGAAGGCCTCCTCTCTGCCCCTCTGGAGAGGCAGGGATGGCCTCCCCGGCGCGTGGGGGCGGCTGAATGCCTGACCCCGACACAGACCCCGGACACAGAGCAGATGCTGTAGACGGCGGGTTGTTAGTCCCGCGTGCTCACGGCCCCAGGGGAAGAGGAGGAAACCACGCAAGCCACGGGGCCACACGGGCTGCACTCGGGAACAGAGCGGACAGCCAGGGTTGGGAGGCAGGCCCTGCAGGGGCAGGAGGGTGGGGGCCCCAGTGGCCCAGTGCGGGAGGACATGCTTGGCTTGTTCGAATAGCTCCGAGGGCGGGCGGGGAACCCAAGCCCCCTCCTCAGGGCCACACAGAGCCCGGTCGCGCGGTGGCTTGGCTCGGGGACTGTCCCTGGAGCAGAGTGGGCAGGGGACTGGTCGTTAGGCCGTTCCCGTCTCCCGTTTTCACCAGACGTTGGGGAAATGCCTAATTATCGGGCCTTGACTTTAAACTTTTCACCACAATCCCTGAGGCTGAGCGCGAGTCCCCCTTAGGGACAGTCCGCCCTCGCGGAGGCTGCTGGGCGCAGTCTGAGCAGTGACAGCGTCACCTGCCCTGCGTGCGGGGTGTGGGCGCGCCTCGGGACACGTGTCCTCTCCCCCCGTCACACGCCCACCGCGAGGGGCTGCGCCTGTCCCGCGCGAGAGGAGGCGTTGAGGACGCGGGCGGGAAGCAGTGTCCCCAAGGTCACCTGGCCAGGGCTGCGCCCACTTCCCCCCAGGCTGCTGGGGGTGGGAGGGACTTGGGGGGCAGACAGGCTCCAGCACAGCGGCTCGCTGGTGACCAACACTGGGTCAGCGCCCCCCCCGTCCCCGTCCGGGTCTGGGAAACGGGTCAGCGGTGCCCAGCGGGGCTGCGGAAGCGAGCAGCTCCCTGCCAGCCAGGAAGCTCAGGGCCCCGAGCGCCGAGCGGTGGCCCGGAGTGACATTCCTCAGGGCACGTGGAGGCCGGGGGATCGGCCAGACGCAAGAGGTGTCCCTACAAGGGGGAGGACGTCCCAGGGGGCGACCGGCTTTTCCGTGAGGCCCGACGTGACGAGGGATCCTCCGTGGACGTGTGGTGGTTATGGCGACGCGGAGCACGAGCCCGGGGCTCCAGCAAGAACCCAGCCCGAGTGCACAACGAAAGCGTGGGTGACGGGGGTGGTGAGAGAAGGCGTGGCACCTGAGTCCACGAGAAAGGACAAAGCCGTGGTGCCCGGTCAGCTGTGAGAGCCGGTGCGAGCCCCAGGCGTGCGCCCCTGCCCTCGCCGGCCCTGCCTTTGGGCGCGTAACCGCGGTGCAGGGAGCTGAGGGCTCAGGGGGCTTGGGAGTCCGTGTCACCCGCTCTTGGCCCCGTGGACTGGGGACCGGGTGTGGGGTGTGGGTGAGCGAGCGCATCTGTGCAGACGCAGCCCCACGGCCGCGCCCGCCCGCTGGCACCACGGGGGCCCCAGGGGCGGGGCCGGACCCCACGCGTGTCCTGTGGGCTCCCGAGTGTCTCCTGGGGGCCCGGCGCGGGGCTGGGGGCTGTGGGAAGGCCACGGGGCTCACACACGGGCGCGCAATCGAGTGCACCCACTTCAAGAGATCGGTTTGGGGACTTCTGCCAAGCGTTTACACCCACGTCCCCATCACCCTGAACGATGGCTCGGTGGCCTTCCCAGACCGCACGGGCTCCCGTGGCCCCAGCAGCCACCAACAGTAGCTCCCGCCTCGGCCGCTGACACGGATGCCGCCAGGGATATACCCGCCTCTTCCTGTCCCCCACGCTGCGCGCAGACACTGGGGACCTTGCACGTTTTTCCAAATTCGAACGAAGTCACGGTGAACATGCCTGACCAAGTCCCTCCCGCTGCTCCTGCGTGGACGCCTGGCGTGGAGCGGCCGGACCGTCCGGTCAGGTGCGTGTGACCTCACGGGAAACCCCAGGCCGCTTTGCGAAGAGCCTGTGCCATTTCCTTCCCGTCAGCCTCAGCCAGAGTTCCCGTCGTTCCCTGCTCTTGCCGACACCCGGCCCGCTTGGTCGTTTTTGTTTTCGCCCTTCAGGTCGGTGCCTTACGCTTTCCTCTCGGGGTTTTCCGGGCACACCCCAACGACCGCAGACGCAGCGTCTTTCTGTGGGCTCAATGGCCGCCGTGTGTCTTCCCCGTGTGCCCGTGTTTGTGTCCTTGTCCCCTCTTCTTCAAAGGACACCAGCAGCACCAGAGGAGGGCCCTCATCTGACCTCAGTTACAGTTTGGAAGGCTTGATCTCCACCTTTTCTGAGCTTAGGGCCTCCGCATGCGGGTCTGGGGGACACAGCTGAACCCACAACAATGACGGAGCCCAGAGTCCTGGACGGGGGCGTCCACGGTCCACAGACACAGCACAGCCGGTCCTGGCGGGGGTCCTCGCTGGGCCCACACGTGCCGGGGACCCCGGGGGGCTGCGAGGACCCCGTGTGCAGGTGAAAGACGCACCCGCCTGCCTCACACGCGGCCCCCGTGGGCTCCCTCCTGTGAAGGTGGGCAGTTCGGGACTAGGGAGTGAAAGCACCATCTGGGAAACCTGATTTGGGGCGGAATTGAGGGGTTTTGCCTGCCGTAATAATTCATTTCTGCCCAGGTGATTGGATCAGCTCTGAGGATAATCTAATCTGGTGAAGACATTTGTCAGCCGGCCGCTCTGCCTGCAGCCTGGCTGCGGGGTCCCCGAGGTCGGACCCATCAAGGGGCCCCCGTCCGCCTCCTCCGTGGGGGGCCACGTGCCCGGCACGGTCTCCCGGTCCCCGAAAGCCACAGAGGAGGTGACGTGCCCCTGCCTCCTGGGGCCGGGGGGCCAGAGTCCCCTCCTCGGGCTCCGAGCCCTGACCCTGACCTATTGCAGAGCAAAGACCCAGACTTGATTTTACATAACACAGTTAAAAATCCCACCTCTGAAACATGGTAATTGTAATCTGTCTCAGCTCTAAGTGTAATTATATTAAACTCCGATTTTTCCTCAAATATGCATTCTAATTCAATTTTCCTTTTTTTCTCTTCTTAACTAAATCTATTATCATTCCCTCAGTTAAATTATGCTTATTTAATCTTTGATGAGACCTTTCACTGGCAATCAGCTGTTTTAAATTAATGCCCCCAAACCTCGGGGGTCCTGGGGCTCAGCTCCCGCTCCGGAGGCTCCGGGGAAGCCCGGAGCCGGCAAGCGGCTGGGGACCCCCCGCCGCGGGAGGGGGACCACGCACGAGCCCCGGGCGCACCCCGGCCCCCTTCCCCCCGCGGGGCGGCCCCAGAACGTGCCGTCCCCGGCCGCTGGAGAACGCAGGCTTCCGCGGGGCGCCGGGGGCTTGGAGCTTCTCGCGGGCAGAACTCCCTCGTAGGGGAAAATAATTATTGCAGAATACCGGTGTTGACCTCGGTGATTTTCATTATAATATTACTTAATTAGGTATAAATCCCTTAGGCTTATAGCTTTCGTGCCACCATTAAACCAAAGTAATGCATGAATTAAACACAAAAATAATCAACAAAACAAGTCCATTCAGGCCCTCGGTTCGGAGACGGGCGCTGTCTGAATGTGACCGTGCGGTTCCCCGGGCCGGGTGCTGGCCTGCCCGCCGGCTGGTGTCACCTCCGCCCGTCCTGGCTGTGACTCGGGGCACTCCACGCCACCGCCCCCGTTCCTTCGCCCGGAAACTTTGTGCTCGGGGCAGGTGGGCTGGGGTGACCGGGTGTGGGAGCTGTGGCAGGAAAGTCACTCACTGGTCCCCACGCAGCGCAGGCGAGGGAGGCACTGGGACACGGGGGCTGCCCGGGGGATGCAGAACAACATGGAACAGACATGGGGGGCCCCTCGGGGACCCCCCACCTCCTGCCGCCTGCAGGGGGGCTGCTGGAAGGACGGTGCAGGAATGAGCTCGTGGCCACCCCTGCCGGGTCCAATGGGACATGTCCCGTCCACTCCCTCACCGGGGACCCGGGCCCTGGGCTCACGGGCACGGCAGCACCACTCAGTGGGACCTCGCACGCCGGGTGACCACCCAGGAGATCCCGTGGGGGCAGTGACTCCAGAGAGACTCAAACGATGCCTCTGAGCCTCAGTTTCCCTGACCGTAATTTCGGGCACAACGAGCACAGTGATGGCACACAGGTCCTGGAAGCATTCGTTCGTTCGTTCATTCACTCATTCATTCATTCATTCATTCATTCATTCATTCATTCACAAACTCACTCAAGGGCACCAAATAACCTGAATGCTGTTTTCAAACCATTCACTATACAAATTCGCCATACAGATTTCATTATTTCAGAATCTAAGATCATTTATCCGACCGATGAGCTCGAGTCCCCTCTGACCCCAAACATTCTGTTTCTGCGAACCACGAATCCGCAGCGTGGTCCGGAGGGGCTGGGGCCGTTCCGCGGAGAAGCTAGGGTTCCGTGTCCCACTGGAGCCGGGCTGGTGACGTCTGCGTCTCTCCCACCTGCTTCCTGCTTCTCTCCAGGTTGTGAAGAGACTCACATCCAGCTCTCATCCATCTGTCCCTCCGTCTTGTGTCACACACGTGGCCACAGGGTGTCCAGCAAGTGATCACGACGTGATGCTACCGTGGGGTGAGGCCAGCACCACATGTGGGCACGGAGCAGGGAGGCCAGACTCCCCGTGCCCGCCTGTCCCTGGCCTGCCCCCGTCACCGGGTGGGTGTTCCCGGGTCGTCCGGCACCGTCACTCCCTGAGGAGCTGCTCGTATAGTAGCAGAACCGTTATCACACTGGGGCATCAGGAGGCCCTGGGAGGACGTCCCCTGGGCTGGCCAGCGGGGAGAACTCAGGCAGGAGGTGGCGCTACGTCTGCAGCAGGAACTTCTAATTCTCAGGGCCACCTCTGGTTTTCCTCTTAAGGCCTTCAACTGATTGGATGAGGCCCACCCACACCGCGAGGGCCATCTCCTCTGCCCAGAGTCAGCTGATGTCAACCACATCCACACGGTTCCTTCCCAGCGACGCCCGAAACAGCATTTGGTGAGGTGCCTGGGTACCTGGGCCCGGCCACGTTGACACGGAACGAGAACCCACCATGCACTGCTGCCCGTGAGGCTCCCACGTACCTTACTTACATCACACTCGCTCCAGTAGGGACAACGGACACGGCCCCCCTGCGTACAGCCCCAAACATACTAACCTTCCGCAGAGGAGGAGCCATGTCTCGTCTTGACCGAGGCATCTGCAAGTAACACAAGGACGGGCAAGTGACAGTCCTCCCACTGAGACACGAGGTCAATACCTCCTGTGTGACGGGACGAGGGGCAGGGAGAGAAGGAAACACGCACCCACACGTGACACACACACACGCGCGCGCGCACACACGTACACAGACATACGTACAAGGCACGTATACACACATGGGCACAAGCACACACACACGGACACCCACGCACCTCGCACGCACACACACTCGCGTGCACACACACACTCACACGCCCTTGCACACACACACAAAACACACACCCACAGCCCCTCAGCCGGCCACAGTGCTTTGCTGGGTGGGGCCACCCAAAGCTTCATCCGTCACCGACACTGGGTCCCAGGCCCCCCGCTCCCTGGTCCCGACGGACCCAGGCCTCCCCCGCGGAGGTGCTGGCGTGTCCCACGGGCGCTGCCTGGGTGCACCGGTCGCTGCCGGACGGGAGAGCGGGGCCGCGTCCCCACGGGGAAAGGAGATGGCTCCGTCAAGTGGGTTTCCCCAGGGACCCCCCTTGCCACCTCGGACCCACGTCCCCAAACACGGAGGCAGAAAGTGCAAATGTGCAGTCTTAAGGGTGAATATCTACACGCGGCAAAATTCACGTGTGGGTATCGTTTTTAATTGCAAAGAAATACTCACCAGCCTGCGACTTTTTCAAACAATTAAAAGTGCTTTGTAATTGTGACATTGCAACACACACGGTGAAAAGCTGGTTATTTAAATATTGAGTTAACTGTTCTGTGACTGATGCCCAATAGACGGCCAGGCGCTTCTCACACGAGTGAACCTGTTCCGTAAAATCAATCCACGTGCAAGACCTGCGTGTGGTGGCCCTGCTGTCAGGGTGTCGTCGTCTAGGGTACGGAGCGCCAGCCGGGACACCACGGCCTGCCCGGAGGGGCCTGTGGTGTGGGTTCCCCCTTCCAGGACAGGGTGACGGGGACAGGCTGTGGGTCCCAAGCCCAGAGCTGTGGGGGGAAGGAAGTGAGACCGTCCCCACCCGTCACAGCAGCAGGGGACACGACATCACCAGCACGAACGGGCGGCGTGGGACCCCTTGCTGGAGAGCGCAGAGCGCTTGGGGCGGTGCCAGTGGGGCCCTGACCCCGGCCCGGGGCCCCCTGAGTCAGGGCTCTGCACGCCGTCCCGAGCTGTGGCGAACACGCCACGAGAGGGCGCCACTCACGTTCTCACCCGGGCCGGACTGGCCCGTTGCCGTCTGTTGCAAAAATCTGCAGAAGTGCGGCTGTGCCTCTGCTTCTGTGCACGCTTGTGTGTGCGTGTGCACACTGTGTGTGCATGTCTGTGTGCACGTGTGTGTGTGAGTGCCTATGTGGGTGCATGTGTGTGTGTTCAGGGTGTGCCCTTGGACCACGCAATCTCAGCGGCCCCACAGCGTCTCATGTGAACACCCCACCCCCCAGACGTGGCCCTGCTCCCTCACGAACGGAGCGTCCAGGCCGCATTCCGGCTCCTCCCAGCCTGGCCAGGCCTGCACGCACCGGCCCTGGTTCCCAGGCCTGTACCCCCGCGGTGCCCCCGCCCAGCGCAAAGCAGAGCCTGACCCCGCAGGTGGCCTTGGGGAAGGGCCAGCAGCCCTGGAGCCAGGGCCGGGTAGCCCGGGAAGCCCCTGCTGCGCTCGAGGCCCCGGGACCCCGGGCCGTGGCCTCCATGCCCTGGACCCTGAGCTGTCCGCCCCTGAAGACAGGTGGCCCCTCCTGCTGGGTGAGCCCCTGACAGGGTTTTACCTCCAGCCCTTCGCCCCACACCCCACACCCCTTTCCCACTGGGCTCGCTCTGCCTTCCCTTCCCTTTCCAAACCCTTCCCGTCGGTCAGCAGCTCATCCAAAAAAACCCGCTTTTATAAATACTTTTCACCTCTCTACTCCCCGTGGAGCACGGAAGGACCGAGGTCACTCTTGAAGTTCAGAGTCTGCCAGTGAAGGGGCAGCAGGTTCGGGAACCGCCTCTGCCCGCTGCGGAAAGGGGGGGGGGGACACTTCGCCCGGACGAGGCCGTCGGCACGGCTCACATCGCCTGCACCAAGTCCCCACGTGCGCCCCGAGGGGCTTCGGGAAAGTCAGGGGACGGAACAGGAGGCGGGGACCCCGCTCCCCCCGCCCCATGGCTCGGGGACCCTTGTCTGAGCCTCCCCTGCGCCCTCTCCTCCCCTGCAGGCACCCCACCTCTGCCCTTTCCAGCCCGACATCCAAAGACTCCAAACTTCCACCGGGAGCGTCTCCTCAAACGGTCCCTTTTAAGCCAATCACCGTCACGTGATTACAAATGAAATATGCCCATCTAATTTATTAACGTTCCACCCAAACTTAGACATCAAATGTTTTATTAATATTTTCTGTCATCCTTGCAAAGTGAAACCAGCCATGAAAATTACCTGCAACAGAAAGAAAAAAGGCTGCAAATGTGTTCGTTTGTGGGAGTGGCCGAGCAGCCGGCTGGGTAATTTAATCAGAGGTGACTGAGGTGAGCCCCGCACTTTCTCAGACGCAAACCCCCGGATGTTTCATTGATGTCGGTCGGCGCCGGAGGGAGGCTGAGGCACACGAGACGCGGAATGCGGACCTGCTGCCGGGCCGCAGGACCCCTCCGCACGCGGCCGTGGACACCCGTCCCAGCAGGACGCCGGACGGAGCTGGGCTGAGGCCACCAACGCGGCCACTCACACAGCCCGCTGCAGGGACCTGATGTCCCCGCCTGCGCCCCAGGCGGAGCCCAGGATGCTGCCCGTTCTCCTCCCCCCTCCGCCCACCTCCCCCTCCCTCCCCCTCCTCCCTCCTCCCACCTCCCTCCTTCCTCCCTACTTCTCTCTTCCCCTTCCCTCCTCCCTCCTCCCTTCTCCCCTCCCCTCTCTCCTTCGCCTTCTCCTCCCCCCTCCCTCCTCCCTCCTCTCCCTCCCTCCTTCATCCTTTTCCTCCCTCCTCTTCCTCTCCTCCCTCCCCCTCCTCCCTCCTCCCTCCTTCCTCCCTACTTCTCTCTTCCCCTTCCCTCCTCCCTCCTCCCTTCTCCCCTCCCCTCCCTCCTTCGCCTTCTCCTCCCCCCTCCCTCCTCCCTCCTCTCCCTCCCTCCTTCATCCTTTTCCTCCCTCCTCTTCCTCTCCTCCCTCCCCCTCCTCCCTCCTCCCTCCTTCCTCCCTACTTCTCTCTTCCCCTTCCCTCCTCCCTCCTCCCTTCTCCCCTCCCCTCCTTCCTTCGCCTTCTCCTCCCCGCTCCTTCCTCCCTTCTCCCCTCCCCTCCCTCCTTCGCTTTCTCCTCCCTCCTCCCTCCTCCCTCATTCATCCTTTTCCTCCCTCCTCCTCCCTCCTCCCTCCCTCCTCCCTCCTCCCTCCTTCCTTCCTACTTCTCTCTTCCCCTTCCCTCCTCCCTCCTCCCTTCTCCCCTCCCCTCCTTCCTTCGCCTTCTCTTCCCCCCTCCTTCCTCCCTCCTCTCCCTCCCTCATTCATCCTTTTCCGCCCTCCTCCTCCTCTCCTCCCTCCCCCCTCCTTTCTCTCTCTCATTAAATTATTATTGACTTGGTTCTTTGAAGACACCCGATATCATAAGCTACAGGAAACAGAATATGAAGCGTTTGGATATTTTCAACAAAAAGTAAAATGTTCACCTTGGGAGTGGATTGGGCTCCACCTGATGCTATCACTCGGCCACGAAGCCGCGAGCACACACGGAGTGTGGCCCACGTGGGCGCCCGGCCAGGGGCTTTGAGGACGGCACCAGGCGGGAGCGGGGACAGAGCGCAAACTGTGAAGTCCGAGCCTGGGCCTTGTGGACGGCTCCACACTGACCCACCTTCACTTGGAAGCCGTCCGGGGGGACAGCGAGTACCAGCCGGTGGCCTGGATGCCGCGGAGCCGAGCACACAGGCCTCTGCTCTCCACCCTGACACGGGGCCACGCCTGCAGCTCCGGGGCCCGGAAAGTTCCGAGGACAGAGCTGGGCAGCCATTTCCTGAAGTCCCGCGTGGGGTTCAGCGTGCGTGTGACTCGGGCCTCTCCTCCTCAGCTGCACCTTCTCTGGGGAAAGCGTCAGGCCCCCCACCCGCCACGGAGGCTCTCAGGGTCCGGCGCTCCTCGGGGGTGATGCAGAGGCAACCGCCTCCCCCAAGGTCTCAGGGATGGGGAGGGGGGTGTCACCATCCCCATGGACACCCAGGGACTTCGTCTTGACGTCCAAGTGGGGGAGGGGGCTACTGGGAGAGAGGCACATGGTGAAATCTGGGGAGGGCTTGCTCTTGTCTCTCTCAGATCCTCCCCACTGAGGACCCGCAAGGTCCCCAAACCCTGTCCCGGGTGGTGCACGTCCTGAGGCTGCATTAGCCAATGACCACAACCCGGGCCCGGGACCCCATAGACGGTCACACCTGCTGGGCTGAGGTCAGGGACAGGCGCCCTGCAGCGTCTCCAGGGGAAGACCCTCCCCCGGCCGCTCTCTGCTCCGCGTCCCCTGTCTTCTCCCCTCTCGCAGGGACACTTGTGTTCAGATCCGGGGCGGAAAAATCCATGACCTTATCACCTCAAGGTCCTTGTCTCCTCGGCACCTCAAAGACCCTCTGTCCCAAAGAGGCCACGGGCACAGGCTCCAGTGGTCACGCGTTTGAGGGACCAGCACTCAGCCCCCACACTTGCCATGCCCTCGGCAGCCCCCGAGCCCCCGTCACCCCCACTTCCCCTCTGTCCCTGCCTGGCCCCTGCACGGCCTGGCCCCAGACTCCCCGCACAGAAGGAAGGTTCATCCCGCTGCGGTGCTGTGTGGGCTCTGGGGGTCCGGGGTGACCCCAGTTCCCACCGGCTTGGCCGTGCAGGCGGGGGGGCAGGGTCCTTCTGAAGGACCCGCCGGGCAGATCTGACTCTCACTGTCCCTGACGGGCATCGCTGCTGGCCACACTCCAGAACGGTTCACCTCTGACCCGGCCACACAGCCCTCCGCTTCGATGGTGGTCGCACCTGCACTCTGTCCTGCTCTCCCACACTCCTGCAGTCTCTTAGCCCTCTGCTGGCTCAGTTCTGCAGGGGTCCACCCTGACCCCAGGCACGGGGAGGGAGGCTGAGAGCCGTGTCCGCACAGCCGGGCTCCCCAGAACAGCCACGGGGGGAGGGGCCCACGTGGGCGCTGCCTGCGGCCTCCTCTCGGGTTTGGGATTTGGATTTGGCCGCTCTCGCCTCCCCGGATCCGGGGCACGTCTCTCTGCCTTCACCGCTCGGAGCTCCCAGACCCCAGAGCAGAGCCCAGAAGGTGTGACGGCACAGGTGACAAGCTCGTAAGTGACCGTCCGCTCCGGGAGGCCGACGGGGCCCTCCTGGGGTTGTGTCCTGTCCTCGTGCAGGCCGTGGTGTTTGGGGGAAACTGAGGGCAGGGCCCTGGATCTTGCTGTGTTTGCCGTGACCGCATGTGTCTCGCCCTCCACTTACGTCAGTAAAGAGACCCGATTACGGAGGCTGAAAACGCGCCTCTGGCTTGTCTTTCGAAGGGCCCGGAGTGACTCTGGCCGCACGACACTCAGCGTAAGGTCTGGGGCCGTGAGCACAAGCCCCTCGAGCTCCTACTGTGCGCACAGCAGACACCTTGCTCAGCCCTCTCGCCTGCGGCTGCCAGGTTCAGCGACCATAAATGGCAGTGCCGGGGAACTAGGGATTTCAGACACGCGACGGATACGTGTCCGGTGTGAACGTGCCCCACGTGGCAATTGCAGCATTTGGGACGCGCTCGCACTGGCGAAAGGTGCTGCTTCTCTGAAATCCAGACTCGGCCGGACAGGCCTCCTCACTGGGAAGCCTCCTCTGGCCCAACAGCAAACGGTAAGTCCTGCCTCTCGGGACGCGCGTCCTGGTCGGGGGCCCAGGCGACAGCAAGCCAGCTCTTCACCGAGACTTCACCTGCGCAGAGGGGGAGGGAGCCGGCAAGGGCGCGTGTGCATCTGTGTGCGCGTGTGTATGCGTTCGGTTCGCGCGCCCCCGGGGACAGACACGTGCTGCGGTCAGTTTCACCTGCAGACTGTGGAGTGTCTGCGGCCGGGGACGGTTGTGGAGTCAGCGATTCGACGAAGGAGCCCCCTGGCCGCCTGGAGAGCGGGGCCTCCCCAGGCCGGACGATTCAGGCCACAGTCACGGGAGGGGGGGCGGAGGGGCAGGAAGGGGGCGCTGGTGGCCGGCAGGCGACGCCCGTCCACACGCTGCAGCTCTCCGGGAGGGAGCCTGCCTGGCCTCCAGCGGCCTTGGCAGCCTTAATAGAGTCATCAGCCGCCTGCGTCTGGATTCGCTGCGGGGACGTGGTTCAGGGTCCAGAGGGAGCCCTTCCAACATCCCGTGCCTCCAGCCGGTGCTCCGAACACCTCGGGGCCCCCCTGGCCCCGCGTCGCCCCAAGTGAGTCACGCTGGCCGTCTCTCAGGTACCTGTTTCCTCGTCCAGAAAAGGGGGTAGGGGCAGGCCCCGCCCCGTAAAGTCTCCGTGGGGCCGAAGGAGCACATTCCCGCCAGGTTCGGCCGCTGGCCGCTGTTCTCATTCTCCCCAGAGCCGCCGCACGGACTCTGGCACCTGGACCGTGTGCCATGAGCTCTGGGTGACCGCCTCCCGCGTGCGGAGTGGGGACCCGGACCAGCATCTTTAAGACACAGGACGAGCCGCACCGTCCCTGCCTCAGGCTCCCGCATTCGCTTCTGGTTCTGAAGGCTCACTCCGTGTTCCGGGCCCACCGTCCCCACCGGGGCCGGTCGCCGAATGAATCCCCGTCCTTTGCCAGACGGTAAATGTGCTGCCGTGCAGAAAGGCTGCTTTGTATGTGCAACACCTAATCATTTTACGCAGGAACACGGACACCGCAGGTGCGCTTGGGGGGCTCAGTCGGGGGAGCGTCTGACTCTTGATTTGGGCTCGGGTCGTGATCTCAGGGGTTGTGGGATCGAGCTCCACGTCGGGCTCTGTGCTGAGCCTGGAGCCTGCTGGGGATTCTCTGTCTCCCTCTCTCTCTGCTCCTCCCCTGCTCTCTCTGTGTCTCAAAATAAATAAATGAACTTGAAAACACATACGTAGAAAAGAGCACGTACATGGCTGCCCCCAAACCAGCGTGCGTGGCAGAATCGGGCTGACATCCGGGCCAGGAGGGCCCCCGGACCCGGGCAGGCATGTCTCCACGTGGCCCCACGAGTCGGGGCCTGATTCCCGCCTCGGCTTCGCCTCCAGTCTTCTGCTCTGCAACCCCTCCTCATTTGCATCGGGGACGGACGCCCGTGGGAAGCCATCCCTGCCCCCAGCAATCCTGTCCAGATTGGAGCCACGGCAGCGCAATCCATCATGTGCGGACTGCGGCCCACGAGCCGGTGACGGCTGTCCACTCTCGGGGACCAGCCGGCCAAAGCCCCAGTGAGAGCAGTGATTGATTAACGCGCACGCTGCGAATCACGCTCTGTAATGGTGATGAATACGGCTTGGACCTTTCTGGCAATACTGGTTGTTTATCCATTTTTAGACCCAGAAACAGCAATCAAGCTCCTTCAGCTGGCTATTAATTACCACGCCGGCCCTGCAGCGGGAGGACGCGGGCTTTCGTTCCAGGGGGCCCATCTGTCACGGGGAAGTGGCCTGGGGCGCGTCTGCTCTGGGTTCCTCCCTGAGGAAGGCCTTCTTCCCGTGTCTGCTCTCCGGGGTCACGTGGGCCCGCGCGTGGGCTCAGAGAGGGTCCGCACACGCCCCACGTACAGAAGCCCAGCGGTGGTCCTGTGGAGCAGGGGTGATGGCTCGTCGGCGTGGCGGCTTTCGGGGGCCCGCGGTCTGCTTCCTTGGAGAGCGGTCCTCTGGATCGGCAACCTTCCTCCTCGCGGGCCTGGGCCCATCTCCGGAAGCCCCTTCTCTGTGCTCCCGCGGTTGTAGCAACAGGAACCTCAGGCTTCACAGATGACAGAAAAGGTCAGGAAAGGCAGGATCCGGGCCCAGGGCTCCCGGGTCCTTCTGCGGAGCCAGCAGTGTCTCAGCCACTACTGGTGTTCCACGAGGCAGGTCCACGCACGATCCGTTTGCCACAAGCGGCCGCTTCCCGTTCCCAGAGCATCAGGGCAGACATGAGGCGGCGTGGCTAGACGTGTCCCCCGAATTGTGAAGGTTCTAAGTGCCATTGGGTGAGTCTCATTAAAGCCCTGTTTTACAAGGAGGGAAACTGAGTCCCAGATGCAGGAAGGGTCCCCACATCTGAGGTTTACCCTGGACACTGGGCACCTGGGGGGGCGTAGTTCTCCTATGGCTGCCGGAACAGAAATCCGTGTGGCCCCGTAATACTCCCGATGCCTCCCCGGGCAGGCGGGGCCCACGGGCCCAGGGTCACGTCCACACGTGGTGGACGTCTGGGTGTCCGTTTAAAGAGGTGACGGGCCTGCCTGGCAAGACTCAGGGCAGCACAGACGAAATACTCTGGACCACGGATGAGGCCCAGATTTGAAAACTAGAGCGACCGGCGATAACCAGCGTGTTCCGAGCCGTGCACGCGTGCCAGCCGACGACGCCGTGGTCTCCGTAAAACCTCTGTTCCGAGCCCGTGTCGAGGCCACGGCAGGATGAGCGATAGAAGGCCTTGTCCAAGTTGTTACCAATTGTTCTTCAAAAGATGTATTTCCTTCTTAGAACTTATCTCAAGGAGGAATAGGGAACATCTACTTATCGCTCAGCTCTGCTCCAGGAAAACATGATGTATGAAAATCTGGATTTACAAAGCAGATACATTTAGGGGACATTATTCATCTCATACGGAAGCCAGAAAATCTATATTTGCAGGAGAACGCACATAGGTTTTCTTCAAATGGCAGCTGTCCTGTGCATGCACATATTTATTTAAAATTCATATATTCCTCGAAGAAGAAGCAGACGAAGGGCGGACAGGAAACCTGAAGTTCCGGAGATCAATCAGGAAAGAATCGATCAATGAAACAACGGAAATTGCATCAAAATTCTCAGCGCGCCGTGAGGAGCGCAAGGAGAGTCAGAGCTGGCGGGAAGCAGGTGAGCACAGAGAAGCTGTGGACTAAGAAGGACTTGGCAGCCGCGTGGCGACCCCGGCCGCCTGCTCGTCAGGGAGGAGCTGAGGCTGAGACCCCACCCCCGGTCACCCGGAGGCCCCAAGGGAGGAACCTGGGCAGGTGTCCTCGCTCGACTCGTCACCACTGCTTGCTGAGGACAGTCCACGGCGGGTGTGGGGGGGAAGCCTTTAATCTCCCCGGGGTCCGGAGGTGGGGGACCTGGTGGGGGGGGAGCAGGGGAATCGAGGGCCGGCTTGGAGACCGACCGGGAGGCGGGAGGGTGGGTGTCGGCCTGCCTGGGACCCAGGAGGTGGAGGAGTTCCCTCGTGCCTTCACGGGGTGGCCCAGGCGGATGGAAGCGTGGTCCCGAAGGGAAGGTCCAGAGACGGCTCTGGACAGGTGGGTGTCAGCCAGGTGATGGGGCAGATGTGTCTGCTGGCAGGTGGACACTCGAGTCCAGATCTTAGGGGAAAGGCTCAGCTGGGATGCAGGGGTTTCCAGATGATCAAGTGGAAACCACGAAAGTAACTCAAACAGGGATGAAGGGGGGAGGCGCTCCGGCCCCACAGGACCGCATCCTTGCTCTCAGGTCCCCGCACAGGCTGGCCCGGCCCCTTCAGAAGACACCATGGAGCCATCGTCCCCTGGAGTCCCCTGTGCACCTGTGTTACCTGCGGAGACGGTTCAGTCGGGCTTTACTTGTAGGGCACCCGTGGCCACCCCGGATGGGGCACGTGGACGTGGACCCGGAGGTCCCAGCAAGGTCGCTGTCTGGGGCCCAGGGCACAGGCCGGGCCCAGCAGGGCTGGGTTTGAGGTCGCGCTTCATTCCCCTGGGATCACGCAGCAGGCACTGTTAGGGCGCTGCATTTATCTTTGTTTGTTACATATTTTCTTTTATCAAAGGAACATACGTAATGATTTTAGAGCCTCAGGTGGGTCGGTTGGCCGGTCCTGACCTCACTGTGAGCCCTCCGTCCCGCCGGGGGTCATGGCCGTCCACTGAAGTCACAGCCACCCTGCCCGGCCCCCTGCCCCTGAGTGCGGCCCCTGAGTGCTGATTTCTGCCGTGAAAACGGCTCAGTCCTGCCCCTCGTCTGCGGCAACTGTCAGGCTGCTGGTCTCGGTCCCCCGTTCCTTTGTGAGTCTGCACCTTCCTCCCCTGCTTGTCAGTCTCCCTTGGACTCAGCTCCTCTCTGGGCGCTGGGACCCCTACCTGGGTGCTGAAACCCCTGCCTTGCGCTGGGACCCCGCACAACGGCCTCGCCGTCCCTGCCCGTGTGTGGGGTGACTCAAGTCACCTGGCAGAGAAGATGGGGTGTGTGTTTGCTCCCTTCCCGTTCACTCAGCACCTAAGGATGCACGACGCACGCACAGCATCCTGGCTTTGGCTGGGATGCGGGAGGAGGCCCCCCAGCCAGGAAGAAGGGAGAGTGCGGGGGCCGCCGCTCTGAGTCGGGTGGTCCGAGAGCCTCGCGAGAAGGTGGCTTTGAGTGTCCGGACTGTTGCCAGTGCCCCAGCTTAGGGAGGAGAAGGCAGATGCCTGGGGCTCGTCCCTCCTCTGGCTGCCTCAGATGCCCCCACGAAGCCTCCCCCTCTGACCCCTGGTGCTGCCGGGGCCACGTCTCCCCCACCCTCTCTTCTGTGGGTCTGCCTGCCAGAGTGTCACCCTGCGGTGAAGATCGTCCCCAAACTGTCCTCACTCCTTTGCCCTGCAGTGGATTCGCCTCACTGTCTTTCCAGCTTGTCCCGCATGGGATTGTTTAAACGTCTCCCAATGGCCGAGATCATGTCAGATCCTGGGCACTTCTGCCCCGGACGGGCTTCCGTCTGCTTCTCAGTCTTGTCCCGCTGCCCCCGCATCCCCCCTGAGGCCGGCTGTCCTGCTGGTGACCTCCACCCTCCTTCAGATTCCGGGGCTTTTGCAGACATCTGGGGTCGCACTTCTCAGGGCAGATTTTAAAGGAAAAAGTGGGAAACCCGCCACGAGGATGCACGTGTGGAGGCCGGGAGGGGCGGCCCCTCCAGATGCGGGGTGGGCTCTCCAGAGGGGGCAGTGCCCATGCTGGGTGACGGACCCAGGCCTGAAGCCGCAGCCACGACTCAGGACCAGGTGCCCTGGCTCCGCCCATTTCCAGCAGCATGTCCCCAGCCGTCTGTGACCCTCTGTCCCCAACGACCCTGCTGGAGACACTCAGCCCAGATGTGAAATAGGGACACCGGGGCCCTGAGAGTGTGCCATTCACACAGTCACTTCTGACCCCTGTTACCTGAACCCACAGGCAAAACAAAAATAATTATTTCTGTATTTATTCTATTGTTTATTGAGAGGTCGGTTTGGAGAGGACACTGTGGCACATGCACGCACAGAGACACAGACACACACACACACAACCCACGTGGACGTAGAGACACGCACACACCCACCGTGTGCATGCACACAGGGACACATCTGACAGGACAACAGTCGCTCACCCAGGAAGGGGCTTCGTGCCCTGGAAATGCCCCTGCACCGTCTCTACGGCAGGACAAACGCGCTTCTCCCTGTCTCTCTGGTTGAAGCATGAGCCTAGGAACCCTTGGAACGTGCCTCCCGTGGTTTAAACCCACTTGGCTACTTCCTTGTTGGTGGACGTTAGCTCTGCATCGCGAGCAGCTTTGCACCGAGCGTGTGCCAGGCTCTCACTCCGCCTGCACGCTCAGTACCTGTGTGTCGCTTCCTGTGTCCGCCTGCGAACCCGCGACTGTTCCAGAATGACTTTGTCAGTCTCCACGGACCCCCAGCTCTCTGGGTCATCCTGCTCCCCTGAAAACTCCCCAAATCTGGTTACCGCGTTTACACACGACTGTCGTCCTTTGACACCTTGTGACGGGACGAGGACAGAGCTGTGGTGGGAAGGGGCCCCGTGGGCGGCCTTCCACGTGGCTGAGACGGTGTCACGTCCCCCACGGGAACGCCCCCTGCGCCGTGTACCCCCCCCTCCCCCCCCCCCCCCCACGGGACCATTCTCTGCAGAGTCTTCTCAGCCCGGAGCATCCAGAGGTCCCGTCTTGGGCAAGGAGCCCCGGGACACCCGGGCTTACGCTGCATGCTCACTCCACGCGAGGGGCCACACCCGTTCCGTGGCACCACCTCGTTCACTTTGGTCTGCGCTGTTTCCCACTTAAAAGCGTGTCCACCGTCTGTCCTGTGCGGACGTGGCAGACGTGCCCCCAGCACCGCCCAGGACTCCTTCCCCAAGACTCGCTGAGACCCATCTGCAGGCGGGCCCTTGGTTCAGGCTCCCTTCTCAGGGAGACTCTGTGACCGGAGACCCGCCCCCGGGACCCGCCCTCCATGGACCCGCCCCCGGAGACACGCCCCCGGGACACGCCCCAATACACGCCCTCCATGGACACGCCCCCAGAGATACTCTCCCCCCCAGACACGCCCCCCTTCCCCCCACCTCCCCCCGCTCCACATGCCCCCTGGAGACACACTTAGGGACATGCCCCAGTGACACCTCCAGGGACACGCCTCCAAAGACACGCTGCCCCACACCCGTGTCCAGGCCTTGGGAGTTGCGAGTTGCTGCAGCTCCTCGGGGTGAGGGTCCCGACGAGATCGGCTGTCAGGTGGGACACATACTGGCCCCTGTTCCTGGCCCCGGACCCCCCAGGGGAAGGCGGAAGCGCCTGGTGGTCGGGGGCCTGGGGGGGGTTCTGCCCTAGGATGCCTTCCCCACGGTGGGAGTTTCCCGGGTCAAGCAAGTGAAGGGGCTCCGATCTACATGTGGATCCGCTTGGCGCCCGAATGCGTGCTGTGCTCAGGGCACTCGTGAAAGACCGGGGACGAGGCTCGCTGTCCCTCAGCGCTCGGCACAGGGGCTCACAGCGCCCGGAAGGCCCCGGCCCGCAGCCGAGCCCGGGTTCTGGCCTGGCCTCACGGCTCTAGGGCACACGCTGCCTGTGTGCAGAGCCCCGAGCTGACTTTCAGGGGGACCGCGGTGGGGGGAGGGGCGGCTGACTAGACACCGGCCTGTGTCTCTGCCTTGACCCCTCCTGCCCCCTCACGAGCCCCCGCTCCCTCACCCCTGCCCGTCACCAGCCCTGTTGTCCCTGAACGGAGGCCGCTGTCCCCGGTGTCGGGTCCCTGACGTGAGCCAGAGGAAATTTTCCAGAGTCGGCTCTGATACCCACTCCCCCCCCACCCCCCGGTGGTCTGGGGTCAGGGTAAAGGTCTCCTTCCCCAGCTGATGCCCCTCCTGCCGCACGTCTTTTCTCACGTGTGGGTTTACTGTTGCTCTGGCCTGCCAGGCTGGCGCGTGAGGATGTGGGGGGCGTTGACAAGACAATCCACCATCACCGTTCCCGAGGGTGGGCGCACGGGGAGCGCAGACTGGTCCCCGGCAGAGAGCGAGGCAGGGTCCTTGGCAAGGAGGCAGGGGCTTGGCTGCGGGACACGGGCTGCCCCTGCTTGTCTGACACCGGCCCTGGGGTAGCAGGGCAGGCAGGGGGGAGGGGGGACGGTCGGAGGGGTGGGTTTGTCCTGATTCGTCTGCCTGCGGAAGGGGTGCTCACGGCAGACAAATCTGCGGACCCTCAGACGGGGCTCCCTCTCAGGTCAGCAAGGCCTCAAGGTCACGGCACCAGACGCAGAAGCGGGACCACGTGGTTCTTGCCACGTGGTGACGGGTGGTCTTCCCTCTGGGCTCCTGTGGGTGCCACCCCCACCCCACTACCCAGGGTGGGGCCCCGTCAGCGCCCAGGGTCTCAGCCCGCCCTGCCCCTCGCCCGCTCGGCCTGACGCAGGCTGAGCACGTGTGTCCGGGGATTACGAGGGTTGCCAGGTGGGCCAGCGGGGACAGGGCCCCGTAATCCGGCCGCGCGGTCTGCCCGCACCTGCGGACGCCCGTGTGCTCCGAGGACCCCAAAACCACAGGCCGAAGCGGAAGCCCTCGGCTGAGGGAGGGCCAGGCCCTCCGGGGGTGACCGTAGCCTGAGTGAAAAGCGTGTCCTGACGCCTGTTGAAGTGTGAGCCCGTTCCGGATGTCTCCACGAGGAGCCGCCGCTCGGTGTTAGGAACGCCTGGTTCAAACCCTGGTCCTGCCGTGGCCTTGCTGAGGCCCAAGGGGGGTGAAGCTCGGCTCCAGGAGGAGCCAGAGCCCAGATGTCATCCTGAAGGTGACCGGGCAGGTGCCTGCAGAGGGCGGGTACCACGGAGCCATGTTCCCCATCAGCACTGGGATGTGTACTGCTCCCGTACTCAGGGGACCCAGGCGCCCAGGCAAGGGACCTTCCACGGCTGCTGGGTCGCCCCTGAACTGCAGGCGAGCAAGCTGGCTGCCCCTTAGTGATTCAGAACATAAAGTCTGTTCAGAGATTCACGCGGCCTCCCTCATTTGGCTCTAGTGAGACCCTCCTGCTTACGGAAGGAAAGTAGCCATCGGCGGCCGGTGCCGTTCCTCTGCCCTCCGTCGTTTCTGGGCGAGGTGCCTACGGAGCCCCACAGGGAGGGCCTCTGACTGTGTGCCCAGTGCCACGGGGGCACCGCCTCCCACCTGCGGCCGTGGAGTGAGAGATGCTCCCTCCCCGCGAGGAAGGGAGGACAGGGAGGGACAAGCGAAAGTCTGAGAGACCCGTCCAGCCGCTCACCGATCCCGCGTGAAGATGCGGGCCGGGGTCAGCAGCCAGGTCACCAAACACTCCTTGGGGACACAATGTTCTCTACGAGTGGGCCAGAAGCTTCCTGGAGCTCCCAGGCGCAGAGGGTGTAGTGGCTTCTGATACCATCTAGTACTTTCTATGGAAGACACCGGAATACATGAGAGACCAAGGAGAGACAAGAAGGTCTTTGCAAGACCCTGAGGTCCCCACGTGTCCCGCCGCCCCCTGCAGACTGGCCCTGAGGTGCAGGAAGGGGATGGCCGGACAGGGCCTCAGTGTCCCGTAGACAGACAGGCCCCCGCCTCCACCCAGGCAGCTGGCCACGACTCTGGCCGGTGGTGGGGAAGTGGCAGGCCAGCCTGGGCCCGCTCCCCAAATGGCCACGCAGACCCCAGGTGCGCCCCCCCCCCCCCATCTTCCAGCCTCAAACAACCTAGCGAGGGGGCTGCTCATTTGTGGAACCTTCTCCAGAGGAGTGTTGATTGAGTTAAAATTGGATTTCTGCTTAGATTGATTATCTAATGTGATAGAAAAATATACAGTCTGGGAGCAAATTTAGATTTCAGTGAAAAATTAAACTGTTACACGAAGTTGCCCAGTGAAGCATTAAATGCATTCTATATATAATTATATCTGCAGATTGCATGGCGATCTGGCTGTCACTCCCGCTGCCTTTCTGGAGGCACTTAGCACACGTGTGCCCAGATGGCAGATGCTGCCTCGGAAGCATCCGGAAGGGTCAGGGGCCTAATTGATTTCAGTGGTTACTTTTCTTTCACAGACAGCAGTTTTGTGGATTTGGGAGAAGAAACGCCACGACGTGCCTTCGGAAGCAGAGAGGAAGGTGGCCTGGGCATCGCGGGAGTGAACAGGAAAGAATCGACGGCTGAACCCCGGACTTTCACGGCGTCGGGGCAGCTGGGCGCGTGCCCCGGGGTCTGAAAAGCTGGGACGGAAACCACCGTGTGCCCGTGTCCTCCCCACACAAAGCCTCTGAAAGTTAAGAACTTACCATCAGCAGCAGTGTGCCCGGATTTGTCATTTTGGTCACTCGCAGAACTCTCATTAGGGTTCACCGCACCCCCCCAACCCCTGCCCGGATTATAGGATCAATAGTGGAGACAAGTTAACATAACTGGACTTCTGGATGGGCTTTTCCTTCCCCTCAGTCGTCCTAAGTGGCAGATGGTCTAGCATGTCCGCCCCAGCCGCTCTGGCTCCCCTGGCCCAGTGTCCTTCCCATCACCCCTCACGAGCATCGTGCCCATTTCACACACTGGATTGTGTCCAACGTGTTCTTGCACAAAACAGACGGATACGCGGAGAGAGGAGTACGAGACATGATCCAGTGTGGCTTGTGATGGACAAAGCCGTGTACAGAGCACACGGTGAGGAAAGGTGGCCGTCACGGCCGTCCTCGGGGACCAGGGCCTGTCCTGACGTGGACAGCGGTGCACATGAGGCTGCCCCGGCCACAGCTGCACCCAGCTGTCAGCTGCCCCGGCAAGGCCTTGACCTAACCTGTGGAATGACGTCCGCTGCTCCCACCTCCTTCTAGACAATCTTTGACGTGTGAGAAGTAGGCACAATTTGACATAATATAGTCTTGTGCATGGACCTCGCGCATGCACACACGCATGCACACGCACACACACACACACACACACACACATCTTTATCAAGAGCAGGGCTATTCATTACGAGTGACAAGCCACCAACTTCAAAGGGTGGATGGAGACGTCCTGCTATTGACACAATCATTAGTTTGCAGCTCTGGGGTTCATGCCTGTGTCTCTGAAACACTTTCTTCAGGGGATACAATGGGGAATCTGCCAGATTCTTTTCCGAAGGTTACACGCAATTAACTACGGAAAGGACCCTTCCTCGAGATCTTTCATTAATGCTTTGGTATTGTTTCCTAGACACATCCCTACGACTGGGGCCACAGGGGTTCAGAACTGCTGAGCGGTGCTTACAATTTTGGTGTCTCACTCTGACAACTTTCCCCAAGAGGGCGCCTGAATTTGCAAGAACCCATGAATTTGCAAGAAGCCTGTCTTCGTAAACCAAATGCTGGCGAGACAGAAGCCCCCTGGATTCTCTCTCAGTGCGGGAAGGAGAAACCAGTGTGGTGCCCGGGTCTCAACCCCCACACTGGTCCGTGGCAGGACAGCAGCTGAAAACAGACTCTTGACCCAGCCCGCTGTCTTCCCCACAGCCCTTCTTCTGTTCAGCTGTTTCCCAATGTAAACCTCGGAGACTGCATTAGTTAGGTTCTCCAGAGGAACAGCACCAGTAGGAGACAGAGATGGATGGATGGATGGATAGATAGATAGATAGATAGATAGATAGATAGATAGACAGATAGATAGATAAGATGGGTGGGTGGATGGATGGATGGAAAGATAGATAGATAGATAGATAGATAGATAGATAGATAGATAAGATGGGTGGGTGGGTGGGTGGATGGATGGATGGATAGATGGATGGAAAGATAGATAGATAGATAGATAGATAGATAGATAGATAGATAGACAGATAGATAAGATGGGTGGGTGGATGGATGGATGGATGGATGGATGGAAAGATAGATAGATAGATAGATAGATAGATAGATAGATAGATAAGATGGGTGGGTGGATGGATGGATGGATGGAAAGATAGATAGATAGATAGATAGATAGATAGATAGATAGATAAGATGGGTGGGTGGATGGATGGATGGATGGATGGAAAGATAGATAGATAGATAGATAGATAGATAGATAGATAGATAGATAAGATGGGTGGGTGGATGGATGGATGGATGGATGGATGGAAAGATAGATAGATAGATAGATAGATAGATAGATAGATAGATAAGATGGGTGGGTGGATGGATGGATGGATGGACAGACAGACAGATAGATAGATGATACAGATGGTTGACAGATATAAATATAGATAGACATATAAAGATATATAAAGATATTTTTATGAGAAATTGGCTTGCCCAATTATGGAGGCTTAGAAGTCCCAGAATCTTCTCTCTAGAAACTCGAGACCCAGGAGTGTCTATGGTTTAAGTCCCAGTCTGAGGGCAGAAGACTGATGTCCCAGCTCAACAGTGAGGCAGAGAGGGGTTGACTTCTCCCTTCCTTCACATTTCCACCCTCTGGAGGCCCCTGATGGATTGAATGAGCACCCCTTCCACATTGAGGAGGATGATCTACTTTACTAGTGAACCAGTTCACATACTCATCCAAAAATTACTCTCATGGACACATCCAGAAATAAGGTTTCACCAAATATCTGACACCTCTTGATGAAGTCAAATTGACACATAAAATGGACCGTTATGGCCACCTACCTGAAAAAAAAATGATGGGAGTGATGATGGGGATGGTGATGATGGTGGTGATAACGGTGATGGCAACAGTGATGGTGGTGATGGTGACGATGACGGTGATGGTGGTGGTTGTACTCTGGTAATAATACTGAGCCAGTCTGTCATGTCCACGGAGAGCTTGAACTTCCGCCCTCCTCACACCACAATAAGCTCATCCCCTGTAGCACACCCCAGGTGGCCACATTCTCACAGCATGATGGCGTCCCACGCAATACTCTCCTCTGGACGGCATCCCCAGTCTCTGCCTTGTCGCTGACAATGCTGGGGGTCCTGGCCAGCCTCCTCAGAGCAAGCTGTCATTCACTAATCATTCATTCGTTCATTGGTTCATTCATCCATTCGTTCGCTCGTTCATTCATCCATTCACCAGGAGGACAGGAGGGAGGCCCTGCTGTAGGTTGGCCAAGCCAGGCAGGATCAGGAATCCCTGTTCCAGGCGTGATGGGCCCACCCAGGGCCAGGTGGCTGCGTGGTGACCGCATCACATGGGCGATGCTGAGGCCCTCGAGGCCAGCCTGCCCTCAAGTCTTCCATAAAGCTGGCCATCAGAAGAGCCTCGAAGCCCTCCAGTTATGTCTGGACCGTGGCATAGGTCCCCTGCAGACCCCAAATGTGTATCAGCTGGCAGCGTCTGAGGTCTTGACCAGAAGGGGACACAGAGGGGATGGGCCCACAAACACACACGAACACAAATCCTTAGGGTCTCTCCCAAGAATGTCTCCAAGGCCTGGATGCCTCCTCCAAGTCCAGGGGCCGCTTCTAACACTGGCGTGAAGTTACCACGGCCTGTTCTGCATCCAGGTAACAAGGTTTCTCTCCCGCACTCACCATGCCTCCCACCAGCCTCACCAGGTACTCCGTCCCAGGGGCCACGGCAGCCGTTAAACTCGACAGGACTCTGATTCTGCTTCCTGGGAGAGGCTGCCTTACAGGAGACTGGCGGTGTTGTTCTCCTGCTAAAACATACACGGGCGTCCCCACACATCTACACCTATCTGCTGGCGATACAATGAAAGGATCATAACAACAACTGTTAGAGAGGATGGGAATTCCCAGGGTCCCTTACTTTTTTGGTAGAAACATAAACGGTGCAACACATTGGAAAAACTCCTAGATATCATTCCCCAAAGTTGCACGTTGCCTACCAGGGGACCTAATGCAGTGACAGTCGCATTTCTAGGTATTTATCCAAACTGGACTCTTGAATGTGGGCTGGGAGACGTGTATAAGAACTTCTGCACATTCTTCATAGCCACCCCCCTTTGCAAAACTTAGAAACAACTGTGCAGGTGTCTGCAAACTTCTGCAAAGGATCAGATAGGACATATTTCAGAGTTTACTTGTATCGGCAAGATGGGGGCAAAGTGATTACACCCCTTAGCCCTCCACAGAAACACTGATTTTTAATAGCCACCCATGAACAAGAATGCCTTTATGGGAAACCATGAGTCCAGGGGGCGGGCTCAGCACACCAGGGAGCAAAAAACATCCCCAAATAGATGCATGAAAGAGGGGGAGAAGGCCAGTTTCACTCTTCCCAGTCCCGAGAGCCCCCCTCTGCTCGAAATTTCTCCCCCAGGGGAAGTGAGAGTCAAGTGAGCACTTAGCGGTGTGCCCTCCTGCCCCCGACGGGCATGGCTGGGTAGTCTGGGGACAGACAGTAGCAGGGAAAGGGGCAGTGGCTTATAGCAACCACTGCACACGTCCCAACAACCGGCCGCAGATCTGACCACGGTGTGCATCAGGAGCCCTGCCCGCTAATTCTGCACTGCCATCCCCCACCACAAGCTGACGTGCGCCCCCCCACCCCACGGCCGGGGCACGCCCTTGAACATTTCAGGGCACTTTCCTTGGGAAAATAAATGAGAGGCTCTCAGCACACATCATAAAGACCGTGCGTGACATACCCACAGCCAACATACCCAGTGGTGATAAGCTGGAGGTTTTTCCTCTAACATCAGGAACAAGGCAGGGGGCCCATCTCTAGAACTTTTATTCAGTACTGGAAGTCCTAGCCACAGCGATTAGGCAAGAAAAAAGGGTGGGGGGCATCTAAATTGGAAAGAAAGAAGTAAAATTGTCTCTTTTTCCAGATATTATGGTCTTATGTTTTAAAAACCTTAACATCACCATGTAAATAAAAACTCTTTCCCACTTTCTTCACCATTTTGCCCATCCCCCTACTGCCCTCCCCTCTTACAACCATCGGCTTGTTCTCCGTATTTATAGGTCTGATTCTGCTTTTTGTTTCTTTATTTGCTTTGCTTTTTAGACTCCACTTACGAGTGAAACCACATGGTATTTGTCAAACTAGAAAATTCAGTGTGACTACTGTAGATAATGCTACTGTAAACGTGGGGTGCATGTGTCCCTTCGAATCAGCACTCCTGTGTCCTTGGGATAAATACCTAGGAGTGCAATTGCTGGGTCGTAGGGCAGTTCTCTTCTTAATTTTTGAGGAACCTCCGCACTGTTCTCCAGAGCGGCCGCACCGGTTTGCATTCCCACCAGCAGCACAAAAGAGCTCCTCTCTCTCCGCATCCTCGACATGGTCTGTCCTTCAGGTGTTGATTCAGTGGGGGGAGGGGCTAAGCAATATGCTGTGAACCTGAAACTAACACAGGACTGTAGGTTAACTAACTGGAATTAAAACAAAAACTTAAAAAAGAAACTGCGAAACTTTAAAAATAAGTAAATAAATGGGGAACGAGAAGAGGAAATAACCCCGAGAGAAGTAATAACAATTTCAATAAATTTGCAAAATACAAAACGGGCACAAAATATCACAAAAATAAAACCATCTATAGTAACAACAAACTATCCAAGAAAGGAAAGAGGGGAAAATTCCGTTTATAACAGAATCAGAAAGAATGGGATACCTAGGGAGAAGGTGAGAGGCCTGATCACCGAAGACGAACGAAAATGGATGAAATAAATTGAAGAATTTAAATTAATGAGAAGCTATCCCATGTTAATGGATGGGGAGAGTTAACATTGTTAAAAGTGTCGGTACTATCTAAAGCATCTACAGATTCCATACGATCCTTAGCAAAATCCCAAAGTCATTCTTCCCATAAATAGGTAAAGAAACATCCTAAAATTCATATGGAAACACAAGGGCCCCAAACAGCCAAAACAGATCTTGCACAAGAAGAACGAAGTTGGAGTCATCATGGTTCCTAATTTCGAGTCATATTACAAAGCTATGGTAATCGAAACAGTATGGTACTGGCATGAAAATAGACATGGAAACCAGCAGAACTGGAAACCCCAGAAACCCACGGGAGCGTATGCAGTCCAGAACCTGCGACAAGGAATCCAGGAATACAAAATGGGGAAAGGAGAGTCCGGTCAACAAATGACGTCGGGGAACATGGGTCTCCACACGCAAAAGAATGAAACTGGACCCGTATTTCACTCCATCCACATAATCCCACTCAAAATCGATTAGAGACTTAAAAGGCAGACTTGAAACCATCAAACTCCTGAAAGAAAACATTTTAAAAGGAGTTTTTGACACTGGTCATGGAGCCAAAAGACGGGCAAGCAAGGTGAAAACGGGCGAGCAGACCCCAGAGAAGCAAGAAGCTTCTGCACAGTAAAGGGAACCATCAGCAAAGCGAAAAGGAGCCCACGGGATGGGAGAAGGTATTTGCAAATCTTCTGATACATGGCTGACGTCTAAAACGTATAAGGTACTCGTACAACCCAATAGCAAAAAAATCCAGATAACCCAACTAAAAAGTGGACAAAGAACTTGAACAGACGTTTCTCAGAAGACTTGCGGATAACCAAAATCCAGCATCACTCGGCGTCAGAGAGAGGCAGCTCCAAACCACGAGGGATACCTCCTCACCCCTGTCAGAGTGGCCACGGTCAACGGCACAAGAAACAACAGGTGTTGCGAGGACGTGGAGAAAGGGGGGCCGTGTCACGCTGTTGGTGGGAATGCAGGCTGGTGCAGCCGCTCCGGGAACAGCGTGGAGGGTCCTCAAGATTGACGGAACAGAAGCACTGTTCGCTCCAGCAATCCCGCTCCTGGGCACACACCCAGAGGAAGCGAAATCGGGGTTTCCGAGGGGTACGTGCACCCCCACGTTCACTGCAGCGTATGCACAGCGGCCGCGGCAGGCAAGCTGGCCCAACACCCACTTGGGGGCGGATGGACAGACGAAGAAATGCGTATACGCGTGATGGAGTGTTACTCAGGCTTTATAAAGAAGGAAATCCTGCGGAACATGGGTGGCTCAGTCGGTTACGCGTCCAACATTGGCTCAGGCCATGATCTCACGGTTCGTGAGTTCGAGCCCCGCATCACAGAGCCCACTCCGTATCCTCTCTGTCCCTCCCCCGCTCATTCTGTCTCCCTCTCAAAAATAAATAAACACCAAAAAAAGAAGGGAATTCTAACATCTGTGACGACATGGGTGGACCCGGAGGACATGATGCTCGGCGAGATAAGCCAGACACAGAAAGACAAGTACTGTATGATCTCACTCGCGTGTGGAATCGAAAACAGTCAAACCCAGAGAAGCAGAGAGGAGGGCGGTGGCTGCGGGGGCCAAGGGGAGGGGGCGTGGGGAGGTGACAGTAGGAAGATGTAAAGTTTCCGTTGTGCGAGATAAATGGATCGCGGACGGGCTCTGCAGCCCAGGGCCTCTAGCTAACAGTGATATGTTCTAACCAGACCCTAACGGTTAATAGTTGTAATAACAGTGACAGTAATAATGACAGAGGGGGCGGGGGGACCTCGGGAAGCTGATGGATATGTCTGTGATCTCCGTGGGGAGGTGATGGTTCCCCCCGTGTGAACGTGTCCCCAGACTCGTTGAGTTGTGCGCATTAAATATGTACAGCTTTTTACGTGTCAACCATACCTCAATAGAGTCATTTAAAAGAAGAGGAAATACACTTAAGACAAGAAGCTACGTGAGGCTTTGCCAAGCCACGAATAGCCAGCTGCCATCGCAGTGCCAAAGCAGCCCCTGAAGATACCCGAGCAGGTTGGCAGGGGCGTGTTCCAATAAAACTTTATTCACAAACGCCACAGACAGTGGATCTGACCCTCAGGCAGTCGCGTGCTGGGCTCTGACGCAGCGGCACAGAGGGGTCGAAACAAACGCTGGTCTTCTGCGACAGGAGCGACAAACGTCGACAACGCGGCCCTAAGTGAGAAAGTGCGATCGCACGCCGCACGTTACCGATTTATGAAGCTGAAAGCAACACAAACCAGCAACACAGCACACGCGTCCGTATGTAGGAGCACACAGAACTGTAACGAGACACGAACGAGGGACAGAGCGGAGGAGGATGGGGCGCGGGAGGAGGCTCCCCTCAGGTGCGCGGAGGCGGTGCAGGTGGTGAGGTGGGCGGTGCTTTCGGACACAGGCGATGAGCAAGGTCCCAGCGGTTGGTTTGTCAGCGGCGGGCTCGTGGGCTTGCCTCACCGAAAAACCGTGGATCCTGCTCTTTGGATGTGAGCGGCGCTAAAAAGAGAAGAGAAGGAAAGAAGACGGTCCCAGAAAAAAAAGAGAAGGCGAAGGGACAGAGGGACGGGAGTGCGGGCCAGCTGTCGCCCGCGACAGCAGGCGGCTGGGGTGGCTCGCTTCCTCCCGCCAGATCTGAGCAGGCTTCCTGCTTTGCTCCGGATCCCTGTCCGCTTTCTCTGAGCGAGGACAAGTGACGAGAATAGAGCAGCCCCCTCGGGAGGCGTTCTGGCAGGAGAGTGCTGTACTCAGCACTCTCAGGGCCCTCTGGCCGGACAGAGTCTCCCGGCCTCGGAGGGAGCGGGAACTCTGGCCCGACACTGTCTAAGTGGCCTGTGCCTCAAAAGAGCCTGTCTTTTATTCATTAGAATGGGTTTTTATCAGCTAAGTGCTTTTCAAGGGTTTAAAATGTTCTGAGACTCTTCAAAAGCTGTGGGAGGAAAGCCTTTCTCATTTATCAGCCTTCCAGGGGATTGGGGGCATGGGGGTGTCAGCTCACAGATAATTCCAGCACAGCACTTTACTCTTCCCCAGCAAAGCTCCGCTCACCAGGAAGATATGTTAATACGAGTGAATTGGGGGGGCTTATGTGTCGAGTCATAAAAATGGCCATAAATAGTAACGACGGCGTTTCTTTATGTGAGGAAAACACTTTAGATTTTTCAAAACCCTGTTGTAAACATTTTCTTCCTTAATCCTGACAAGAATCCAGGGAGGGGTGAGCAGGCTCGTATCAACACAGGCGAGCTGGCTGTCGGCTGTTAGATTTTCGGGAACTCTGTGAGCTGATCGCTAAACACGGCCGTTATTAAGCATCAACGCGTGAGCTCAGAATTAAATAAATCACACTGAAAACAAAGGTAATGAAATTAAAAAAAAAAAAAAGGACCCCTACAACTCAACATCAAAACACAAACGACCCAATTAAAAATGGGCAAAGGACTTGAATAGACACGGCCCCAAAGAAGACACTCAGAAGACACATGAAAAGATGGCCGACCTCACTAGCCAGCACGGAAATGCGGGTCGTAATCTGCACGAGACATCACCTGATGCACCTGGCATGGCCGTCATCAGCAAGATGGGAGAGAGCAAGTATTGATGAAGATGTGGAGACACCGAAGCATTTATTCGTTGCCGGTGGGAATGCAAAATGGCACAACCACCGTGGAAAACAGTTCGGCAGTTCCTTAGAGAGTTAGCCGGAATTACCATATGCCCTGCCACACCCACTCCTGGGCAGATTCCCAAAAGAATTGAACACGGTTTCTCAAAAACAGACTTACACACCCTGTTCAGAGCAGCGTATTCACACCAACCAAAAGGCGGGAGCAACTCGAGTGCCTACGGACGGATGAATGGATGAACGAGGCGTGGTCCATCCATACAACGGGAGATGCCGGCATACAAAGCGGGGAGATTCTGGCACCTGCCGCAACGTGGATGGACACATGAGGACACGTCCAAGGGAGATGGAGCAGTCGCCATGGACAACGCAACGTCCACACGATGGACAACGGTGTGTGGTTCCTCTTCTACGATATACTTGGAGCAGCAAAAATCACGGACAGAGAAAGTAGATGGTGGGAGCCAGGGGCCGGGGGCGGGGCACGGGGGCTGCTCTCCAATGGGGACAGTGTCAGTTTGGGAATACGGAAAGTTCCAGAGGTGGATGGTGGTGACAGTTGTACGATACTGTGAATGTACTTAGCGTCCCTGAACCGTGTACTTCAAAGTGGTGCAGATTTACATGGGTTTCATAGGATACGTGTTGTTGCCTTAATAAAGGCATTTTAAGCAGCCATAATGCAAAGTCATCATGTCCCAATTTTTTCAGCGTGATTTCCTGTTATCTGTGATCTCCGGGTCACGCACGTGGACTGTCTCTATCGACACCTGTTGTACCCCCACTCCGTCCTCCTGACGGTGGTTAACCTCACAAGCGCCGCACAGAGAAGCCGGAACTGGACCCGGGGAATGTCATCTGCTCAGACCCTCCTGCACCTGACTCCTGAACGTGGCAAGGTTAGCTTTAAAGAAACCTCGGAAAACCAGCCGAGGTCAAACACAGGGGGGGAGCAAGACCCAGCACAGATCCCTGCCCTCCAAACCCAGCAGGTGGAGGGCTGTATGGGAGGCTCTGTGCGGAGGGTCCTCCTGCCCACCCCCTCCCACCCGCCCCACCCGCCCAGGGCCAGCCGTTCACAGGGATGAGTTGCATGGGCGTGGTTCCGACTTCTGGGCATCTTACTTGAATTTATCCACACTTTTGGGTCCAACCACACGCGGTTGCCCGTTTGGGCCATTGCCTGGCCTTCGCAGGGGGTGTCCTCATAGTATACGTCCTCATACAGAAGTTTATACTTTCATTTTCAAAGAAATATATGATTTCCTGGGGCGCCTGGGTGGCTCAGTCGGTTAAGCGACCGACTTCAGCCCAGGTCACGATCTCATGGTTTGTGGGTTCGAGCCCCACGTCGGGATCTGTGCTGACGGCTTGGAGCCTGGAGCCTCCTTCCGATTCTGTGTCTCCCTCTCTCTGCCCTTCCCCCACTCATGCTCTCTCTCTGTCTCAAAAATAAAGATGGACATTAAAAAAATATTAAAGAAATCCATGATTTCCTAATTGGGAAAGAAACACACGTTTGTTCTGGAAAAGCCTCTTCGCCGTGCCGAGTTGTGCACAAAACAAACATAAACCAGACCTCGCTGCCCTCTGACACGTGTTCTCGGAGGCTCCTTTTTATGAAAACATACCATTTTTCTCATAAAATCGGGATTACACTTTCTATATTGTTTACGACCAGATTTTATTGAATTGTCTTGTTCGCAAAGTGTGTGAGTCACGGTTTTCCGGAGAAAAAAGAGCAACAGAAGTGTGTGTGTCAACAGAGCCCGGGTGTAGACAGCTGGCCGCCGTGCTGGTGGAGGCTGGGAGGTCCGGCACTGGGTCGGTGGTGGGTGCAGCTTAGGCGCCGTCCGAAGGCAGGAGTCGGGTGTGCCCTCTGAGGACAGGCAGGCAGAGAGCAAATACTCTTTACTCTGCCTCTCCTTCTGTTCAGGACTCCAAACGGGGGGGTGGGGTGACGCCCCAGCACTGGGGAAGACGTCTGCTTTCTCCCTTCCCCACATCTAACCCTTCCAGAAACACCTGCCGCAGACACACCCAGAAGAACGTTTAACCAGACAGCTGGGCCCCTCTTGGCCGGGTCCAACCGACGCACAAAATTAACAATGGCACGAGAAGATGATGTGTGCCTTATGGGAAGCACGCACAAGCTTTAAAAAAACACTAAGTGAACTAAAAATGCCTCTACAGGTAACTTGGAAGAGTTTATGTGGAAGGCAGTTTGGGGGAGAAAGTGAGCAGAGACCTCACGGTTAGGCCCCCAGTTACGGGGCCGCAGGAACAGAAGAGCTTTAGGGCACACGCAGAAGCCCCAAAGAGCAAAACCCTAAATACAAGAGTTTAAATAGAAACGTGCACAGAAGTCTAAACGGGCAGCCGTGTGGACTGCGTCTGGGGTCTCTGCCCCGAAGGGTGGGGGTCCGCCCGCCGTGCCGGGATCGGGGGAGCGACTGAGCCGCTAGGCGAGAGCCTAAGCAGATGCCGACCTCATATGGATGGGTTCAGAGCACCCGCATTAAAATCCCCGAGGGTGCATAGGTGAGACTTCTACGACCTTGGGGAGGGTGCAGAGGACTATTAAGTAAGGAGAACCATCAATAGAAAATGGAAGGTGTTCGCATGTAGGGTCCTGGTCACATTCGGCAAACACGACAGAGTCTCAGCATCTGACACAACCGTCCATTATCTCCCCCCATTAGTGTTCCGCTGGGCGTATTTTTTTTAACACCGAGACGTTTTTATTACAAGAGAAAGCTTTATTTGCCTGTGCGGGAATATTCATACCACGCTGCAGAATACGTGGAAATAACCCATCGCTTGGAAATTTACCAAAACAAATTTTCTTTTTCCCTATCAAGTCCTAATGCTTTTGAGGTCGAGACGCCGTGAGTGCGGCCCCTGTGTCCTCTGCCCCAACTGCTCACGGGAGCGTGTGACTTGGGCTATTCTGTGTGTGTTCAGAGACGGAGGGCGGAGGAAGGAGAGGAACGACACACAGCCGTGAGGTCGGTCATTCCGTGAGGCACCCGGCTTCCTCGCGTGCCTAGAATGTTCCCTCATTGCTTTAAAATCTTTGCCCTATCGCCCCTTCCCAGTCCTTTTTGTCTTGAAAGACTTAAATTTCAAGGAAATTGTCTACTTCTACCTTATGTTTCTCAAAAACCATTTTTCCCAATCTCCTTAGAAATTAAGGGTTTTTTCCTTCATTGTCCAATCTCATGCGTTGGATGTTTAGTTTTCTTTCCTCCTTTTCCTCACACGAGAAAAGTAATTCACTCCAGATGCCTCTCTGGTTGCCTCAACTGTACTTGGACATACGCCATTCCTTTTGTTAGTTTCAAAGCACTATTTTCATTGTTAATTATCACCGTGTTTCTTTTATCTTCCAGACTCTACTCTGTGATTGCAATTTCCTTGAGTCTTGGTAGGCGAATGTTGTTTGTGTAACTTCTGTTGTTATCTTTTCTTTTTTTTTTTTTAAGTTTATTTACTTGGAGAGAGAGAGCGCGAACAGGGAAGGAGCAGAGACAGAGGGAGAGAGGGAATCCCAAGCAGGCTCCGAGCTGTCAGCACAGAGCCCGACGCGGGGCTCCAACCCACAAACCGTGAGATCATGACCTGAGCCGAAGTCGGCCGCTCAACCGACTGAGCACCCCCCCCCACCCCCGCCCAGGCCCGTTTCGGTTGTTTTCAGTTACTGAAGTTTTCTTGGTGAATTTTCTGAAAAGCTGTTCCACGCTGGAAATGCAGGTGTGCGTGTCTGTGATTTGACCAGTACTCGCCACGCTCGTAGCGAACGCTTCCCTTTACGACAGCACGTCCGTGGCCTCAGCGCCGTGGCCCCTACAGGGGCGGGTGTGCTCTGGGAGCACGTTTGGGCCAAATGGGGGCATTCCCTATCGTCACACCTGGGGAGACGCTGCTGGTAGGAGGGTGGGGGCAGAGGGGCTTCTCCACGTCCTCTGCGGCTGGTCCCCCCCCACACCCCTTGTCGCTGTCACCTTGGAGAAGCCTCCATGACGCTCCTGCGGTCCTTGAAATCCTACCTCTTCGTCTGTATGATCCAACACCAAGTCTTACAATGACCACGTGCTGGGAGTGGACAGCCAGCACGTGGCGTCCTCAGTCTGCTGAACGTTCCGCCGGCCAGCCCTGCTCTCCCGCGTGGTTCGACAGACGCTGCCCGTGTTTCGTGGATGCCCGGTTGTAACCCGTCCACCTTCGCGAGTTCAACCTCTGCCGCTCTGCCCGCTTTCACCCTTTCTAACGAGCACTTCGAGTCTCTCTGAGTCTGTATGTCTCACAATGGGGCTTAAAACATTTGTGTTCCGGGCACAACCGCCGTTTACGCTTCTGGTGACATCTGCCCTTATGTCTCGCTATTTTGTTTTTTCTTCTGTTTTCGGCATTTTATACGTGCGGGGGCTTTCTCTCCGTCTCCTGCAGTGGTCCTGACTGGCCACGTCATTTTATCATTTCTACGTGTGGCTGCATTAAGGTTCCAAAACCCATTACCTAAACCCATGGTCCCACTCCCAAACTCACAAGGTAAATAGTGCTTATTGTCACTTCTGTATATAAGTTAAGGGATTTTGACTATTTACTACCCAGACCCCCTTATCCCTTTACTATAAATTCTAATTCTGACTCTGATGTTTTTTATCCTAAACTTCTCTTTTATCATCGCTTTTCGCTTTCTTTGCATCAATTTTACGAGCACACTGACCACCGCTGCTTAGACTTGTGTCCATACTGTGTGTACGTACCTTCACCTTCGAGCAGATACTGGTTTCCGGTGGGTCACCTAAAGCTCAAAAATCACCCTGTGCTGGAAGGCACGGAGACAGGGACCAGACTCGCCCTGGGCATTGTCACTGAAGAAAAGCATATCCAAGCAGGAAAAATCGTATGTGCGTACGATTCCGTGGGTATACGCCTTCTCGCCACAAGGACTGGGGGGGGGCGAGGCCAGCCGAGTGCCACAGGGAGCCAGTGCAGGGTCTGGCCTGGGCCGCCTTGCTGGGTGAGGTCTGCCCTGAGGCTCCTGGCCTGAGCCCCTCCCCAGTCACGGCTCTGCCCTCCAAGTCATCGCCCCCTTCGTTGTCCCCTTGCACATCCGTGTGTCTTTCCTCCGGGACGCTCACTGGGTTACGCACGCAACTAAATACTGTAAATGTTCTCAGTCGCATCCCGGTCCGGGCAGAGTTCTGACCCCTGGATCCCTTCCGGGGAAACTGAGGCAGGCTTCCGCTAAGGAGCACACAGTGCAGCTGGTAAGTGCAGACGCCGGGCACTGGGCTCCGGGGCCTCGCTGGTCTGCGGCACTCGGTAGCCTTCACCCTGGGGACTCGGGGAGGACGGCTTCAGACCGTCTCCACGCATTTCTTGCCCCGCCCTTGAGGAAGGGGTCCTGAGTCATCTCCACATCTGGGAGGGGGTCTCTCCAAACTTCTGTTAACGGAGGACTTGCTCATCCCTCGTGATCCGAGCCCGGTGCCCACGGACGGGCACAGCCCCCCGGGCTGGGCGTCAGTTTGGTAGAGGCTGGTGGATCTGAGCAGGGTCTCCCGGCCAGGGTCCCTGGTCCGCCCGCCGTGTGCAGAGTGGGGGCTGGGGTGGGGGCAGTGGCGGCTTCTCCCGTGTTGCTACCTTTGCACCGAACCCGGGGACGGGGAGAGGGTGGCGGGCACTGGCTTCAAACCGCGGTGTCCGTTCAGTCATTGCTCCTGCGCGGTTCCCTCGGGGGCCCCCGGGAGGAGGCGAGAGGAAACCTCGGGGTCCTGGCGACTTCCACCCTGAGTCCCTCAGACACGACGACCCCCGCTGCTCCCACTGTCCTCAGATGCCCCCCCAGATCCGCTTAAATGCCTATCCAGCGTCAGGACCAGGTGTCCACAATCCCAAAACGGCAGACAGTGCACCCGGCGTCCTGTTGGTGGGCTTTGGACGTGGGGGTGCCTGGGGCATCCCCAGCCACGGAGCAGCATGGGTTTTGGATGTGCCCCAAGGCCCCAGCCGAGGAGCAGCACCCACATCGGGGGGTCGGGAGCGGCCGTGCTGGCAGAGTGGACAGTGACGCCCGACTCTCGCCGGGGGATGTGGCTACGCTTACCCCGGAGCACGGCCTTGACCTGACCCCGGAGGGAAGGACACCTTCTGCGGCCTGGTGGGGGGGGGGGGGCATGCTCAGACTGTGTCTGCCCTTGAGTCCCCCTGGTTTAACGCTCTGACTGGGTCCCTCATCAGTGAATGGGCCACGTAATAAGCCACGTGACATCAGCACGCGTGCCCGTTTCGTGCTCACGTGACAGTCCTAGCCTGCCTTCTGGAACATTCCACCTTAGCCCGCCTCCGCCGTTCGCCTGGTGTTTCACCTGCATCGTGATGCCCGGGTCCCTCCCAGGATGCACACCTGAGCACACGGCGTTTGTCCCACGGCACCTGCCACGGGGGCCATGCACCCCCTCCCTACACAGAAATCCGGGCTCAGCGGTGGCTCTGCCCTCTCCTTCTCTTACGAGGTGTGATCAGTCCCGCCACCCGCCTCCTTCCTGGCCACGGACACCCGCCGTCCTGCCCGAGAGCCCGGCGCACTGACGGGTCTCCCAGCTCGCCTTCCGTCCGAGACCGCAGGTTCGGATCTCCGTCCACGGGTGGACGTGCTCCCCCAGCCCCGGGGAAAACCCCTCACAGGCTCCTCAGCACCGGAAGGGACAGAGCCCCCTACAGACCCGCCACGTCCTCGGTATCCCTCCGGCTCCCTGGGCATGCGGTGACCCCCCCCACGCCCGGCCTCTCTGGGCACGCGGTGACCCCCTGCACCTGGCCGGCTCCCCGGCACCCACCTTTCTTCAGGCCACCATGGGTCAGGGCCTCTCCTGAGCAGACACGGTTTGCACACCGATTGCTTCTTTCCTCCGGGGTCCCCTCAAGGCAACAGGAAGTTCCACACGGACACTCACGTGGCCGCCCAGCGCCCAGCACCACGCCTGCACTCGGTGTTTTCCGGTTTACGCTTATTAACTGTTTTATCTTTCTTTGGCTTGTTTCGTTCTGTACCGCTTCTGCTTCCGCATAAGAGGAGTCTGCGTGTCTGTGTGTCTGTTCTGCGTTTGGGACTAAGACCCTCAAAAGGTCATTAGGTTCTCCTCCGGCTCTTCACTAGGTTCTCTGGGAAGGTGGGGTCCCCAGAGCTGCCCCAGGGGACACTTGGCCCCTCCTTGCCCTGCACCGACTGAATCCTGGGCCCTACACACTCCTTGTGCCCGGCAGGGTCATGTGGTGAGGACGTGCTGGGTGAGGGCGTCACCCCCTACCCTGAGGGACCGTGTCCTTACGATGTGCCTGGAACTGTCTTCTCTGACAGCCAGCTCCGCGACCCCCGCGTGGTGCGGCCTGAACCAGGCCAGCGAGGCCCCCACACCTTCCTACCTGACATGTGTGTCTGGGGCAGGGGTGACACCTCACAGAGCAGGGCCTCCAGCCTCCCCCTGCGCCCCGAGAGGGGGGACGGGTGGGCACAGCGATCTATCCGTCCGTCCGTGCCCTGGGGCTGACGTGTCCAGGTCACCGGACGGGGGCGCCCCCTGGGAGGAGCTGAGCCCTCGAGCCCCCACTGTCCCCACTCAGGGCTGGCGGTTCACAGAGAGGGAGGGCGGTGTTCTGTGGGTGAATTCAAGGGAATTAATGATAAAACACGCCATTGTTTTTAAAATGGTATTTAATGCAACCTCTCATTAATGCATAGACTGTGCATAGGAAGCCACGGAATCCATTAAGTTTTAAATAAAACCTAAAGTTAAGTAAGATGAATTAATTTCTGCCTTTCTTTTTATTTTATTTTGCTACTATTCAAATGTCCTCAATTAATTATTTCAGAGGGGGAACAAAAACCTTCCCAAATAAAACGTACTGAAGATTTTCTTTGTTTCTGGAGTAATTTATCCAAAACCATTAAAATCATTGAGTTCACAATCGTTACCTCCTAATGGTTATTGAGCCTGATTCTGCCCTGTAGCAGTTCAATCCGGGGGGAAATCACTTCTGCTTGGCCTTCAGTCTCACTGAATCTCAAGGTCAATGCTTGCCGGCTTCATTTTAGGACAAGAGCCATATCCAAATTGCCCCGGAGCTTAGGTTCAGAAAAGTAATGGCCTAATTAATAGAAATCA
Source organism: Panthera onca (assembly GCF_046562875.1). Lineage (NCBI taxonomy): Eukaryota > Metazoa > Chordata > Mammalia > Carnivora > Felidae > Panthera > Panthera onca. The sequence goes on along the minus strand of NC_138345.1, from coordinate 140,102,439 downwards.
TTATTAAACCACACAATTAACATCTCAGAGCAAAAGTAAATCTTAACACGAAAGTCCTTGATGTGCCACCGGATGGACTCAAGCAAACCGGCCTCGCCTTCTTCCCGTGCACCTGCTACCGTGGCCCAGATGAGCGTTCGGTATAAACTGGGAACACCCTTCGCTCTCAGAAGGCACAGCGCCGTGTAGCCCTGAAGAAATGAGTCAGCAACTCGCGAACGAAGAGAGGAGCGCAAGTGAAGGTGGGCCGACAGACAAAGTCCCGGTGCTAAAGCCACACAGCACAGGACCCTGGTGTGGGATGTAAACTCGCCCGGGACCACAGAGCACAGCCCGGACTGCGTGCGCGGAACCCGCCCCCGGCCCCGGCCGCTGCCGCTGGTGGGGGAGCCAGATACCTGGGCAGGGGCAGGACACGGAGGGTAAGAGGAAGGCCGCGCCCCAGGGCTGGCGCCCCAGGCAAGACTCGGAGGCGCGTGAAGACGTGTGCTTGCAAGTGAAGGTTTTCTCCAGGAAGGGCAGAGAGGCACGAAGCAGCCCGCCAAGCAGAGCAGGTGCCCACGCGGTCCAGCCCCACGCGGCCGTGGGAACCGGCGGCCGTCGCAGGTGAGGCCGGCCCCGTGCAGCCCGCGAAGCGGAAACCACCTCTGAGATGGAGTTCAGGACACGGGGAACTGTGCACCCCCGCGCACCCCCGCAGGCCACTGCCGATCCCACGGGTGTGAACAAAGCGCGTTCTTGGATCTGCCTGAGAGCGGGGAAGGGGGGTCCTCCGCAAACGGGAGGCCTCCCCCCCCCGGGGCCCCGCCACCTCCCGGCCGCAGGGGATATCTGTCCACACGGACAAAGAGTGCTGTCCGGGAGCCGCTCAGCCGTCAACCGTCTAACCGTCTGCTGGGACACGAGCCCACCCGACTCCACACCCACGTCCCTAAATCCCCGTGAACCGTCCACGTGCAGCAGACTCAGGCATAAAATGCCCCGTGCACTGGGCGCCCCGCGCCTGGCTCGGCCTCGCGGCCTCCCGTCCCCTCTGGGAGAAGGCGGCCTGGACACCTGTGGTTGCTACCCCCTTGTGGCTCGACTGTCCCATGGGCGTGGACCGCCGGACACGAGCCGGGGACGGCACGCACAGTGTGGAGCTGGGACAGGATGCTGTCCCCGCAGGGAGGCTGTGCTAGAGGGTGACGTCCACGGCCGAGAGCCTGCTCACGCACCGCCTTTGTGCAGAGGGCTTCTCCGCGGACGGGCCGCCTTCCCCCAGCACCAGGGGGCCTCAGGGGACAGTGCAGCCAGTTCAGTTCTTGGCTCAAACAATTAAGCTTCCGGCGAACTCAGCTTCTCCTGCGGCGACCATTTCTGCCCTCTCCAAACACAGCAGGCCCGCGGGGCTGGGTGACCCCAGGTCCCCGTGCTGCCCTCCCTCACGGGATGGAAGAAGGACCCCCTCCCAGGCCCCGGGGCAGCTGCCAGCGCTGGGGACGCCCGTGCCATCCAGCACCCGAGGCTGACCCTGTGGCACATCTTGAACCTACTCTTCAGACACTACATCTGTCCCCAAGGAGCCCGACCAGAACTGTTAGTGACATCCGGTCGATTCTCCGGGCACAGTCAAAGCTCAGTCCGGGGCACCGCCTCAGCTGATAAGGCAGGCAATGTGTGACCTTGGGTTGTGAATTCGAGCCCCACGTTGGGGGTAGGGGCACCTGGGGGGCTCAATCGGTTGAGCGTCCGACTTCGACTCAGGTCATGATCTCGCGGCTCGTGGGTTCGAGCCCCGCGTCGGGCTCTGTGCTGACGGCTCGGAGCCTGGAACCTGCTTCGGATTCTGTGTCTACCCCTCCCCTGCCCGTGGTCTGTCTCACTCTCTGCCTCAAAAATAAACAAACATTAAAAAAAAATAAAAAAATAAAACTTAGGAGTCTTTCCAGAAAGTTCTCGAGGCCACTCCCCTTCTGGCACAGAGCTGCGGTTCACGGGCTCTCAGAACAGATCAACCGTGTGGCCGGATCATCGGGGACGAGGCTTCTCCCCACTTTGCCTCGCAGAGTGTCTGCTGTGCTCCGGTCCCACAGGTCGGCCCTTCACGAGAGGTCGCAGGGAGAGGGGCTTTGATTTTAGCAAATCTTACCTTCCTGCTCTCGCGTGGGCCTTTCGGCGGAGCGGTGAGTCTGAGATGTTCCATTCAGAGACCCCTAGTGCATCAGAAATGTGAATGCGGTGTCGCTGGTGAGGGTGTGGCTGCTCCTTAGAACCCATTAAACGTCCCGTCCTGATCTCAGAAAGGCTGCTCGGCTTGTAAACACAGGGTCCCCGGCCAAGGACATCCAGGCCAAGAGCAGAGGCCCTGGGTGGGTAGCGTTTCGGCCGAGGCGGCCTCCTGAACATCATCAGCCTCCCTCCTGAGTTCTGAACCAAGCGAAGGGCGAGGACCCCAGATGCCATTTGGAACCTGCAGAGTCGCACGTTGGCCTCTGTTCCCGGTAATTTCCGCAAGGTGTGCGTGCGGTGGGCACACGGTGGGGCCACGTGGCCTGACTTCTCAGCCGAAGGACTCGGTGGCCTGGAGCACGGCCCGCGCCAGGTCCCGGGAGGCGGGTGAGGAGGCGAAGCCTGTCCTCAGCTCAGCAGCGCCGAGCCCCTGTGGGTGGGGAGCCTCCACCTGTCCGCCTGCCAGCAACCGGCTTCCCTGGCGGGTAGTTGGGGCTCCGACGCTGGCTCCTGATGGCAAGTGAGATGTGTCCTGAGTCTTCTCCCCGAGTAAACGGCGTTTCTCGACAGCACCGGATGCGGATCCGCACAGAGGTGTGTGGGGCCCGGTCCAGACGAGGATCAGACCTCACCCAGGGCTGCGGACGCGAAACACTGGGCCCCAGACGCAGGAGCCGAGGCCGCCGGGGCTCGTGGCGTCACACACGGGACGAGGGCCTGGTGCTCCTCGTTGACACCACAGGTAGGGTCGGTTCCCAGCGCTGGGCGTGCTCGGTGAACTTTCTTCCGTGGCGAGAGGTCCTCCTGGGAGACGGCGGGCGGGATGTGGAGGTCATGCAATGCTCAGTGCGGTTCGACTCAGCAGGGAATTTCCTCCGGCAGCACCTTCCCGGGTGGGGGCAGGGGAAGCCGCCCCCCGCGAAAGACACCAGGCGGCCCCCTGCCCGGGGACGCGGGAAGGACACTCCTCCAGCCCCAAGCACGCTCGGCCAGCTCCGGGGCTGTGTGGGGACAGCCCCCAGAAGCCGGAGCTCACAGCCAGAAACACCCTCCATGCGAAATGGGTACCGTGCGTCCCCAGGCAAGGGGTTTTCAGCTTGGAGAAGGACACGTGGCTCCCACGCCTCTTCCCCACGGACGTGAACGTGGCAGACCGACCTCCGCCGGTCAGCAGGACACGCGTGGAGTTTCTAGAGGCGGTGGGCAGCGTTTCGGTCAGCTGTCCACACGTCTGCGCTCCAGGGAGAGGACCCCCCCCCCCCATTAGGGTGATGCAGTGCGTCTGCAGAAGGCTTCGTGGCTGCTGGTCACTCCGGCTTGTCTGTGGTCCTCAAGCTCCCGGCACAGGCTGGACATCAGGCTTCGGAGGGTCAGCCGCGCCTCCCTGACTGAATTCTAAACCCACCAAAAGATAGAAAAGGAATTTGCCGGTTGTGGGTCGAATCTCCACCACTTCTACCACAAGGCCGATTTGGGGAGAACGTGGTTCCGGGGCACAGCACCCTCGCACATCCTTAAGTCGGCCCCCCGCCCGTCCACCCAGACCCAGACCGTGGCGGGCACCACAGACCTGCACGTGTGGCCCCTGCCCCCGGGTCGCTCTTCCTCCAGAGGCAAAGCCAAGCACGAGCCACCGGTCACAAAGGTGGAGATGGACAGAAGAGGCTGGACCGCATACACCTGTTTCCTTCTTCCAAGGTGCCCTGGGAGGGCCCCCTGAGTGGCACGGTGGGCGGGGTAGGGGGACAAGGACAAGACACAGAAGGACGTGAAAAGCGGGGTCTAGTGTCCCACACCCCAGGTCTAGATCACAGCCGAGCCTCACGAGACACCCGACTGCTCCAGAAACGGGCATGTTTCAGAAAGCAGACAGCAAGACTCTGGAAGCATCCGCGTGGTTGGCCACGTGGAACCCATAACCGCTCAGACGGCCAGAGCCCCCGCCGTCCCATGCCTCAGAAAAGCACGGCCGGTCCCAATGTTAGTCTTGGGGAAGTGATCGGCAGGTCCCATAGCAAGTGAAGGAGGACAAAAGGACCCCTACCTGTGAGGTGCTCCCGGCTTCCTAGCCACGGAAAGGGGCCACACCCATGGCACTGAGAAACCTGGCTTGCAAAATCGTGGCTCCTGAGTTGTTGTCTAATTTCTAGGTGGCTTATTTACAAACTTCAGAGAAGGCCCTCGGAGCAGTCTGAAGAAGTGTTCAAGAGCGGCCCTGGAGACGGCACGTGCCGACCAAGACCGGGACGCAGAGGAGTGCACTGCTCGAGCACCCGAGGCAGCTGTGGGGAGAGCACCGAGACAGGCGGTGACAGGAACAGCTGGATCCGGGCGCAGGTGCCCCTGGCCTTCCACCGGCACCGCCCTCCCCTCACTCCACAGCCGGGGTCGTCCCTCACGACGGGGCGGAAGCCGCAGTCCCTGAAGTTACCCCTTTGGTTTTGGCGGCTGGAACCCGCATGCTCTGGTAAGCCCAAACCCCCTCGGAGGGAAACTGTCCAGGGTTGAGTCGATGCTCATCGTGGACAAGCCAGGACGGGCAGGGGCAGGGGGTCCAGAGCCGGGCCTCATCCGGCCTCGCTCATCCTGGGTCCCCGGACAGGTGGGCGGGAGCGGGGGCGAGCGGGGCACTTGGCCCTTAACATTTCTCTCCCTGGTCTGGAGCCACCGGGCACAGGGGACCGCCCTGCACATTCGACGCGCACCCCACGAGGTCCCTTTCGCTCACACGAGAGAGCCAGTGACGCTGCGTGTCCTCGCTCGGCACACGGACGGGGTTCTGTGTAACGTCCGCAGTCTCAGAATCCCGGGAATTATCCGTTTCAGAGCTGCATTTGGATATTTTCTCCAAATCTACAGCAGAGCTGTTTCAAGGGAGGCGGAGAGAGAACGAGGGAAGGAAGGGGAGGGGTGGGGACAGTAATACACACGCTTAACACATGATGAACGAGGGGGGTTCCTTCCTACACGGTGCTGGGCTCACGGGGCAACTGTTTTCGTAGCTTTGCTCAGCACAGAGGCTCACTTTCCGCACTGTTGACCTGACTGACGCCGCCAGCTCGCCATCCGCGAGATCCAATCAGCAAACCTCCGGTTCCTCAGCTATGTGCGTGTGTCGTGTTTCTTAGTAAAGACAGAACCTAACACCAGGGAACCGCACCGTGAGGCTCGGGCAGGCACGACGGAAAAGGCGCCACCGCCCATCCTGGTGCCGGTGGCTCCGTGGATGCGTCATCCCTGCTGGGGGTCCAGGTGGAGCAGAATCCCCGGGGGCCCCGCCCTCCTGTCCCGTCTGACGCCCGGCGTCCGGGTCTGTGCTGGGACGAGGTGGTTCTCGGGAAGCCTTCCTGGGGCGACCGCCAGAGCGGGGTGTCCTCCCCCGGGTTCCTTCTCCGTCGTCCCTGTCGCCTCCCCCCCCTCCGACACCCACCCACGTCACCCTCACTTCGTCGTGGCTTTCCCCCAGCGTTTCTCTTAATTTTCTGCTTTTGGAATCGGTTCAGCTCCTGCGTGGGACAGAAGCACATTATTTATGGGGCCCCCCACGAAACCCCAACATGCAAATTCTACAAAAAGGGAAGGAGATTGTCAGAATTAACATTTTGTATGTTTTTTTTGTATTCTTTTAGAGGGACTTACAGCTACTCCATAAATTTAGACTCTGTTGGATTTGGTAAAGATATTACACGATTTAGGAACAGTTGCTTAAAGAATAGAAATGATGCCCAGTGTCTCAGTCAGCAGAAAAGTCTAATCCATCAAAGAGCAGGGAGGATGAATGTGATGTGTAGGAAGGACTCTTAGTGCGGAACCTAATCGCCAACGTTAAGCTTTAATATATGTATATAATATGTGTTACATCGCGTATAACCATATGTATTAGAAAGTAAGAAAAATATTGTTTGCTTAAAACATTAGAGAGTAACAAATAAACCTAGAAAAACGGGTGAGCAGAAAATACACAGGTTTGTGGTTTAATGAAACAGTGAACGAAGATATCATAGAGAGAATCCTGGGCGCCAGAAGCCGCTGCCTGACCGGGATGTCAGAGGGGCCCCACTCCCTGCCTTCGGGAAAGGGGGGCAGGAGTGGCCAGCACCCTTAAAACAGTAAATAAACCCATCAGAGCAAATAAAATAGGGGTTTAAAAATAAGATAGTGCCGTGAACAACTTTAATAAGGTAATTTAAAAACTTAATCAGAGGGGATCCTCTAAACTACATCTTCCAAAACCATTTTTTAGACAGATTTTGACTAAGTACATAAGTTTAAAACCGTTAGGAAATCTAAAAAATGTTTTAAAGTCCACTGGCATTTCTGCCTTCCAGCCAACAAGCACACACACACACACACACACACACACACACACACACACACACCCTCGCAAGTTCCCTCTCAAGGAACAGAAAATTTCCATTCTATACCGAGTTTTAGGAAATTAGAAAAAATGGAAATATTCTCAAGTATTTTTATGAAGCTGTTATATCCTTGATATCAAAAATGGGATTTCATGGGGCGCCTGGGCGGCTCAGTCGGCTGAGCATCCGACTTTGGCTCAGGTCGTGATCTCGCAGTTCGTGGGTTCAAGCCCCACGTTGGGGTCTGTGCTGTCAGCAAGGAGCCTGCTTGGGATTTTCCCTCTCTCCCCCTCTCTCTGCCCCTCTCTGGCTCACACTCTCTCTCTCTCTCTCAAAATAAATAAATTAAAAAATTTTTAAATTTGGATTTCAGTTACACAAGAAAGAAAAACATTCCATTTACTTATGAGCATAAATTCAAAAATTCATAAATAAAATATAATCAAACCAAATGTCAGAGTGTATAAAAATACCAGAATATTCAGAAAAGGCTTTAACCCCAAGAATATAAGAATGTTTTAGGTTGGAAGCTGTTTACACTGACTTCCTTCCTTCAGTGACAGCTTGTCAACGCTTACATGGCTCTGGTTTCCCGGCAGCCTCCTGTGCCCCCCATGCACGACCCCCGCGCCCCCCACACCCCGGTGCCCCTCAGGCCCCCGGGCCCCCTGGGATCCCCCACCCACCCTCGCCCCCACGCCCCCCACGTCCCCCACGTCCCTCAGGCCCCCCACGCCACTCCTTGTCCCCTGGGATCCGCCGTGCCCCCCTCCCCGTGTCTCCTTCTGTCAGAGCTCCAGCCACAAAGCCTGTGCTTCCGGTTTAAGAGACCAACAGGTACAGCCACTCTCTGTCCTCCTTCTGCTCAGGAAAGTATTTGATAAAATCTGACCTCCTGTTGGGACTCCAGCAAAGAGCACGAGGTCTCCTGGTCGACTCGTCCCGAGCTCACTGTGGGTGTGCCATCTCATGAGAAGCGTTAGGAACGTTTTCTAAATCGAGTACAAATGAGGACCATCAGCCGAAACCACGTTTCCTAGCACAGTGCGCGAAGAGTAGCCAGTTCAGTAGGACAAGCGAGAGAGACGAGGCACGGAAGGCTTAGAAAGTCACTGGACGCATCTTCGCCTTCCGCCCCAGAGTTCCAGGAAAGTTCCTGGGAAAAGAATCAAAACCAACACGACTCGTTTGCTCACGTGTCCATTCATGCACCCTTCACCCAGCCCCTGCACTGGGGTGTCAGCACCCGTTTGCCCTACAGGGCTTCCCGGGGGCCTCAGTCGCGCATCCCACGCGGCCGGCGCTCGATAGGTGCTCGAGAGGGCACAGTGAGCAAATCCTCCCGACTTCAGGACGCAAATTAACAGACGAAGATCAGCGATGCCCCCACGGACCAGCCACAGCAATAGGAAATGTGACTTGAAAATAGAACCTATCTTAGAAAGGGAATCTCTGCTTCTCCCAGCGACACGTCCAAAAAGGGAGCAAAGAGCTTTGCAAAAACCTTAGGGAATAAACCCAAATAAATGGTTTCGTGGAGCAGTGCCGGAAACATCGCCCTTCTTCCCAGATGAATCGACAAGTGTCCCAAATTCTGGTAAACATCCCAGTGAATTTGGGGAAGCAGATGCTCACTTTACTTGGGAAAAGTCAGGGGCAAAAATACACCATCGATGGCAAAAGGACAAAGAAGACCTCAGGTTTCTTAGAACATCACCGTGCTGGTGGCAGATCACCGGCAGGTCGACCGCGGGTACGGAGCTGAGGCCTCAGGCCACCTGCTCGGAGGCGAAGTTCCTTCCACGGCAGAGCGTCGCGGCTCGGGGTCGAGGGGAAGGTGGGGGCTGTGAACTGTCCTGAGACGAGCAGTTTCTGTCTGCGTGTGTGTCCGTGTGCGGGTGCGTGTGTGGTGAGTGTGTGTCCGTGTGTGTGGACTGAGAAAAGGAGCGCTCCAAGCCTCCTCCTCGCACGGCTCACAAATGTGTGATGCCGCATCAGGCCCGTCAATCACGCAAACGGGCGAAGAAACACAACTGTAAGTGTAGAAAAAAGTCTAGGTGGCTATTTCGGGACCGAGGAGGGGGATTCTCCTGGACAAAGCCCGATAAGCACGAACCACAAGGAGGATATCTGCAGGATTTGGTTAGATGACCTGCACCGCGCCCGGAGGACGAAGACGCCGTCCGCGAAGCGACAATGTCGGCTTCTGACGGGCAGCCGCCACCTGTGATGCGAAGACCAGGGACGGGTTGGCCCGAATACGAAAGGAATTCCTGAAGATCGGTAAGAAAAGGCCGAGCATGCCGGGAACGTGGACGGACGAGGACCGGGCAGACCAGGGAGGAAAGCCCCGCGTGGCCAGTCACCAGGTCGGGAGACGCCTGCTCGTCACGGGGAGACGCGGGGCTGGACGGCACCTGGCGGGGGGCCGGCTTGCAGGGCGGCCGAGGCTGCGCGGGTCTGGGGCTTTGCGGGCGCCTGGGCGACGCCTCCCGGAGCGAAGTCTGCCTGCACCTGCACTCAGAGCAGTACGCGACGGCCCTCAGGGGGAGCCCCGGTGCGTCACCCCCGCACGTGAGGAGCACGGGGGACAGCGGAGACCACGCGGCGCCCCTCGCCGGGAAGCGGGACAGCGAGTCGGGTAGTTGGGGCAGCAGATGTCAGCTGAAGGAAAAGGAACGAGGTCCGCATGGACCCGCCTGGCTAACATTCGAAGCAATAATCTGGAGCGATAAAGAGGAGCGATAAAGAGGAAGATAAGTCGCAGGGATTAAACCTGACAGTCTGCCGTCCACGTAAATAGCAAATGCCAGCAAAGCAGGAGATGTCCCTTCTAGCCACAGGCACACGACTTAAAATGCGTGGGGAAATGTGGGAATGGGAAACAGTCCTGCACAGCAACCGTCCCTCCGGAAAAGAGAGGGGCACTCGGGGCGGGGGGGAGCTTTGCCGGAGGCTGGACCGGTGCAAATATGGGACGTAGTAGCAGGAGCTTAATCTCCGTGTGTGCGCATAGGTCCCGTTAAATTGTTCTCTGAATTTTCCTGTAAGCATTAATATTGCATAATTAAGATAATGTTTTGGAATATTAGTATCCGATAATGAGCATGCACAGGGACCTAGCAAACGCACTCTGTCCCCCGCCCTCGGACGCGCGGGCACGTTTCCCATTCCACTAAAACGGCCCCGTCCCAAGTGCCGTCTCCGGCCACACGGAGAGCACTGGCCGCTGTCCTTGCTGTTATCACGCTGGGGTCCACACCACTCGTGCGTGTGTCTTCGTTCATTATTTGACCCGTCAACACAGCGGGGCAGGTGTGGGGGCTGCCCTGGGCCGGGGGGTGGCCAGGGGCTGGCGGCTACACCTGTCCGCGTGCGGTCTGGGAGAAGCACGGGCCCCCCGTGACCTCCGGGTGCACTTTAGGCTGAACAAAGCCACAGACCCCTCACGCCGGTGCCGTTCCCATGGACGAAGCCCGGGCTGTGTCCGTACGTAAGCCGCTGCCCTGGCGCTCAGTGGTCCCTCAGAAGGGGGTCGGGACCGGCTTCGTGAGAGGTGGAGGGTCAGCTCCTCCCAATGCGTCTGAGACGTTCGAAGTGGGCTCGTGTTCCAGTCCGGCCTGCGTCTGGCCGGGCGCCCGGGGGCCTGGCCTCTGCGGTCTCCCTGCCCAGGACCTCTCCCTGCCGGTCTCCCGGGCCTGGGGCGCCGGTGAGACGCAGGCATAGGACAGATTTAAACCGCACAACACACACTGAAGCACTTTCTCTGATCCAACCTGCATCATTTGTTTTCTGATTAGGAGCTATTTTCACAGCCGCCTATGGTCCCGGGGGGGCCTGGGCCAAGCGTTAAGTCTGTCCTGACCATGATGTCATTGAGATATTTGAAAACACGGGCATGGAATGTTCCCGTTCTGCGGTTCTGCACGTGAGATTTCGCCTAAAACGCTAGGCAGGCCGACGGCCTTCCTCCTGGCACCCGCTTCCCAGGAACGGCCGGTCTTTCCGAGGCCTCCCGGGAGGACGCTTGCCGTACAGATTTTGCTTTCTGCTCAGATACACATTTATCTGTTTGTTTATGTATTTAATTGTCTATTAAAAAAGTTCTTTTAAGTTTATTTATTTTGAGAGATAGAGAGAGAGCAAGCGGGGGAAGGGCAGAGAGAGACAGCGAGAGAGAATCTCAGGCAGGCTCCACAATGTCAGCGCAGAGCCCGACGTGGGGCTCGAACTCACAAACCGTGAGATCGTAACCTGAGCCGAAGCCAAGAGTCAGATGCTTCACCGACTGAGCCACCCAGGCGCCCCGTGTTTGTGTTTTTAAAACCGGCTTTTCCTATAACCATTCGCGGGGAGATTCTCCTACAGTAGCAGAAGTGCTGGCCTGTGGTTTCTGCAGAACTCCCGTCCCAACCGAGGGCCCTGTGAAAACGCAGCGGGGACGCGGGACCACAGGAAAGTCATGGCGTTTGGGGTAGGACGAGCGGGGTCCCCAGATGAGAAACACGGCAGGCAGGTGACCACAGCCACTCACTCACTCCCGGTGGCGGGAGGAGGGGGGCCGGGGCTCTCGTGGGCTCGGGGACGGGCTGTGGGGCGTCTGTGGGGGAGACTGATCGGGGCGGGCACAGCTCTGCCCCCGAGCTGCGTCCTCAAGCCGGGAACGCGGACAAGCCACACAGGCGGAGCGCGCCAGCTCAGAGGAAGAGAAGCAGAGGGGAAAGTAAAAACATGTTAAAAGTCCGCGTGGCGAATTCTCCGACCCCCCTTGGGCCCCCGGGGCCTGGCGCTCCGTGCAGCCGGGGAAACAGAAGCCACGGCCGCTCCAGAGAAGGGGACGCAGCTTGTGAGCACCTGGGGGGCCCCGACTCAGAGCCCCAGGCGACTGCGCGGACGGGAAGCCCAGCCACGCCAGAGGCCACGTGCACGGGCTCCAGCCGGCAGCTCAGCTGGGCCCCCGCCTTCCAGAAAGGGCGGATGCATCACCTGAATGTGAAAAAGAAAACCTTACACGTCGTGGAGGAAACTACAGACGCTGCCTTTATGGCAAAAGACGTCAGTCTGAAAAATAAAAATTGGTAACAGTGAACACATTGGAAAGAAAACTCCTGCACCGCACGGCACGCCCTGCGGACCAAGAAAACGCAGGCCTCCGTGGAGACGCTGAAAGACACGAGGAAGAGAAGGTGGACTGTTCTCCACACGCGAAGGAGCCCGTCAGCTATCGAGCAAAAGCTGGAGTCCTCAGCAGGGACCCGAGCGGGGAGGGAAGGAGGCGGATCCCGCATACAGGCAGTGCTCGGCCCCGCTGTCGGGCAAGCGAATTAGAACTGTAAAAACACGCCGTGTCACATCCCGGGATTAGCGCGGGGCGCAGCCTCGGGTCGGCCGGCGTCGGCAACGAGGGAGATGGAGTGCCCCGCGGACCCGCCAGCCCGGAGCAGGCGGCAATGTCGTGAAAACGCGGGGACCGTGTCTGGCTCCTGTGGGTGGAGGGACGTGTCCCGGGAGGTTGTCACCGAGAAGAGAGAAACCGGTCCGAACGTGGTTTGTGGCTCAAGGGAGGGATTCTACAGAAGCGAAAACAAACGAGCTTCAAGAATGTGTAACGATTGTTTTTATAAATAGTTTTTAATGTTTATTCATTTTTGAGAGACAGAGACAGAGCATGAGCAGGGGAGGGGCAGGGAGAGAGGGGGACACAGAACCCGAAGCGGGCTCCGGGCTCCAAGCTGTCGGCACAGAGCCCGACGCGGGGCTCGAACTCACGGACCGTGGGATCGTGACCTGAGCCGAAGTCGGATGCTCAACCGATTGAGCCACCCGGGTGCCCCTGTGACAATTTTTATAAATCTCAAATGCAGTTGAATTTCTTAAAAAGCAAAGTGTAGGACGAGATGCACAGGACAAAACCCTTTATCCGTTCTGAAAGCACACAAAACCTGACTCCTAACACCTTGCAAGGTGCCCCACGTGTCTGAAGATTCGAACTCGGGGAGGGGCGAGGAGACACGGTCACTTCCAGACAAACTTGGTCCCTGGGGGGGGGGGGGGTCCTCGAGGCGGCAGGCGGAGCACGGGGCTCTCAGGGAGACGGGCAAGGACTCAGCCGCCGTGTACGGGTTTCTTAGGAAAATATTTAAAGCAAATATTTAAAAACTGACTACATCTGAGGAGAAGAAAATGACTGTTGGTATGTTACTTTTCTCCAGGCTTGAAACATTTCATTTCTAGAAAGGTCAGATGAGGGGCTGCTTCCGTACTAAATAGAGACCTCCTGGTGCCCCCGTCGTCACCTCAGAGGGTCCCGTCATTGCCCAGCCTGACCTGGGGGCGGCAAGGCTGGCACACAGAACCGAGAGCAGATCTGGACGCCTCGTGGCTCACACTTCATCATGCGTGTGTGCACGTGTGCGAGTGCGTACGTGTGCAGGTATGTGGGTGTGCACGCTTTGTGCATGTGAAGGTGTGTGCCCATATGAACGTGTGGACATGTGTGGGTGTGCAGATGTGTCTGAGTGTGTGCAGGTGTGCGAGTGTGCAGGCAAGTACATGTGTGTGCACACGTGTACACGAGTGTGCAGGTGTGTGCCCGTGTGCACCCGTATGAGTGTACAGATGTGTGTGTGTGTACGTGCAGGTGTGCCCACACGCGTATCCCTTTGTGTGTACACGTGGGGTGTGCACATGTGTGTGCATTGTGTATGCGTGTCTATGCATGTGCTGCAATGATTTTTTATGTGTCAAATGGACGGGGCCCAGGGTGCCCGGTTCTGGTCAGACGTGGCTCTGGGGGCGTCTGCGGGGCGTTGCCGGGGGGCATGAACACATCGGGGGAGCCCTGGGTCCAACAAGTCACCCCCCACGGGGGCTCATCCAGCCGCACGAGGCCTGAGCGGAGCAAACAGGCAGAGGAGCAAAGACCGGAGCTCGCGCTCCCCACCTGGACCTGGGCGCCCTTGCTGGCTCCTCCAGGGCCTCGGAACCCCGCTGTCGGACGGCTGTCCTGGGTCCCCAGCGCGCAGACGGCGGGTCCTGGGATGTGTCAGCCTCCGCGATCCCGTGAGCCGATTCCTGCAATCAACAAACAAATACGCCTGCGTCTCCTATTGGCTCCGTTTCTCTGGAGACCCCTGGCCGACACGCGTATGCACTTGTTCCCCGTGTGCGTGTGTGCGTGCATGCTCGCCCCCGGCGGGCTTGTGCCAGTGTGCAAGCACGGAGAGATGCCCTCCCGCCGTGCACACGGTCACACGGCGCCTCCTCCGGTTGCCGTCCTGGGCGGCCGTCCCTCTGGAGCCGCCCGAACCCCAGCCCCGGTGTATGCCCCCCACACCTGCCCTCCTCCCCGCCTGCATCATTTCCGTCTGTGGCCCTACCTCCTCCCCAGCTCGCTCTGCACACTTGCTACGTTGTTTCCATCCGGGCCCCTCTGGACGAGAGCCCCAGGGTGAACGGCAGGAGCCCGTGACTCACGCCCCGGGACGGTGCTCTGGGTCGCACGTGGGTGAGTGTGCGTGCAGAGGTCGGGAGCCCCAGCACGGGTTCTGCGACAGCGCCCTTGGCGGCTGAAACGTGCCCCTCCCTGGGGGGCAGGCAGGTGCGTCTGCCCGTGAGCTGCCCTCCACACAGGAGCGTCACAGAGTAAAAGCCAACAGCCACCCGACGGAGCGGCTGGCGGTCAGGATGTCTGCAGACGGTGACACCTGCTGAACTTCTCGAACCCCAAACAAACCGGTGACATTGACGGCTGGGGCCTTCCAGCCCTGGGATGAAGTAGGCCGAGGGAACACACGCAACGACACCTTGACTGAGGCTGGGTCCAGACACAGAAGGGACAGGAGGCATCCAGAGGCTCCGCTGTCTCCCAGGCACGTTCCCCCCACACGGGAGATCACGGAGGGACGAGGCCAAAACAGTTTTAAACGGAGTCGCCCGGGGCTCAGAGGGAACAGACAGACAGGTGGGCGGGCGGCCTGTCCCCTCTCCCGGCCCTGCTGGGCCTCCCCGGGCCGGCCCGGCTGCCGGGGGCCTTGGAGGCCGAGGCAGGGGCAGCCCGCTTCCCCCGAGCCCATGGACCAGACCGCGACTGTCCCAGAGGCGGACACGCGTTGACCACAGGGCTGTGTGCGTCCTCAGGCGGCTGCTGAAAACCACACAGAGAGGCCAACAGCTTCGGGCAGAGGACTAGGGGTCCTGACCTCCAAGCCTCTGAAGCAGGGGGGTCCACCCCAAGGGACCCCAGGAACTCCACGGGGCACCAGGGGCCCGCACAGAGTCAGAGGTCAAAGAGCCTGTGTCTTCACTGGTCCAAGCTTCAGGGCAGGTGGGAAACGCTCCCACCTGCAGGTTTCCCGCCACACAGCCATCCGTCTGTCCGCCCCTCCCGCGTGCCCCAGGATGCCCCCTTTGGACAAATGTGCTTCATGCAAAATGGGCACCGTGACCACTGGAGGCTTTGTGCATTCGGTGATTTCAATATTTAATTTGCTAAGTGTATGCATGGACGCTTGGGATAAAAATGTCTGGAGTTCACTGTCACCCCACGAAAAACGTGGGTCGTTCAGACCACTGCCACGGACTGAATGGCGGCCTCCCCAGAATTCACGTGGTCAATCGCAGCTCCCAGCAGGACGGTGCCTGAAGGTGGGGCCCCAGGAGGCGGGCGGGGCGTGAGGGCCGAGCCCCTGGAGGGGGGTCAGGGTCCGTATACAAGGGCCCCCGGGGAGCGCCCTCCCCGCCGCAGCCACGTGAAGGCCCGGGGAGAGCCAGGAGGAGGGTCCGCCCGGGACACCGAGTCAGCGGCACCCGGGCCTTGGGTTTCCGGCCTCCGGGACGGTCGGAGGTGATGAGGCTTACGGCCCCCAGCCCGTGTCCCCTTAGAGCAGCAGACGCTGCCCACCGTGCCGCCCAGAGCTGGTGGGACCACCGTGCTCCTTGTTCCACGGTGACAACACGTGTCCACCCGCTCGCTCACCGCCCGCTCTGGGTCAGCCCTGCCCGGGTCTGTGCTGAGTGTCGAGGGAAGCTGGTTCTTATGGGCTCATGATGGCAGCTGTTCCAGGAAGAGTGTGGGGTGGCCAGGCATCATCCACCCACGAGGGCTCCCTGGAGGAGGAAGCCTCGGCCTCAATGACCAGAAGGCGAGAGGGGTGCTGATTCGGGGCAGAGGTGGGTGTGACTAGGTGCGTGGGAGCCAGGCTGGGAGTGGGGGCCCGGAGCCCAGCTCAAGAGATGGGAGAGTCAGGGGGACTCTGGGTCACGGCGGAAAGGACGGGGTGGCCTGCTAGGACAGGACCCGAAGGGCAGCTGCTGTCTGTAGAGGGGTCCTGGCTGGAGGTACCAGGAAAATTCTAGATTTCTGTTGTGGCCGCTGGAGGGACGGTGGTGCTCTGAGGGCGGGCAGCATGTGGAGGGGAGGAGGAGGGAGCTGGTTTCCAGACAGGACCCTTTTGGGGGCCGGATACAGGTCGCCCTGACACAGTGGCTCCCCGTTGCCTTCTGGATCCCCTTGGTCTAGCCCTGCGCCCCACAGTCGCCTCCCCCCACACACACCCCGCCTCAGGACATTTGCACGTGCCGTGTTTCCTCTTTCAGGAGGCAAGCACCTGCTCAGAGGTCTGCGCTCCGACAAAAGGCTCCAGGAGCCACCTGGGAGCCCTCGAGCAGTGCCCAACCCTCACCACCACGCAGGGCAACCGTCCGCGTCTTTTCAGGTTCCCGAGAGCAGAGTCGGCCAGCGACCTGTCTGCCTGCAGGGCCGAGCATCCTGCAGGTGCACCGTGGCAGCTCGGCCTTTCTGGACGGGCCACGGCCACCCCGGCGTCCAGGTCCTAGCCTCGTCCCCGGGGGCTTGCGCCTAAGCTGCTTCAGAGAACCGTCGTCCAGGCACGATCGGCCCCAGGGCCTTGACCCGAGGGAGTCGTGCAGGCCTGGGGCACAGGAGGGGGTTTGGCCATCCCGCGTTGGCTCCATCCGCCTTCTCCACGCCACCCTCCTCCCCCGCCTCGGGGCCGCGGGTGAACCGCATCCGCGTCAGGACGGCAGTGCCCGAGCCCGCCTCTCCCTCCCGGGTGTGGGTGGGCTTCCTGGGAGACGGGAAATAGAACAGAGAGCTCTTACAGAAGTTTATTTTTATAGCTCTTAAATTTATTTATATTTATCAAATATGTAACCGTCACTGAAATCTCTTTGGAGGGTTTTCAAAAATTAAAGAATCACATCTAAAAATACTGACCCTGATACTCAGTGTGCATGGATAAGTCCCCGGTCCCAGGGACACGGGGACAAAGACGGGGCAGCGTCTGGGAGTGCTCGGCGGGCTGGGGACGTGGCCGGAGGACGTGTCTCTGTCCCCCGTCCACTCGGGCCCAAAAGAGTCCCGGTGACGGGCCGCCTGTGACTGTGCCAGATGCAGCAGGTGCAGCCAGAGACTCTGCGGTTTGCTCATTTGTCGGCTCGTTCAGCGCGCCCAGAACGAGCACGCGTCCGGTCGACTGCCATCCCCGGGCGGCTCTCGGGCTGCCTTCGCGGACCCCGCACGCTGCCCTGGGGCCACGCCGACCCCGCGTCCCCGGCAATCGCCTGTGGGGCGGGTCGTCGACTTCCCTTGGTAGTAACTCCTGAGAACAGGACGCTCCTGCACCTGGTCCAGCGGGGACCCCAGCACGGAGCCCACGGAGCGCCTGCCCCCGGGGGAGGAGAGGCCGGGTCTCCCCAAGCACAAACCTGTGCCCGGGCGTCCCTGGGGCTGGCCTGGCCACCCTCACACCCCACAGTCGGTGCGGGGAGAAGCCACACTGTGCCCGCGGCCAGCTCTGGCCACCTGGAGACCTGCCGCGTCTCCAGGGACCCCAGGGTCCCGGCCAGGAGGAAGTAGGGACGCCACACGTCCAGATGCAGTGGCCAGCAGGTCATCTGAGGGGGACCCACCCGTCCCTCCAGGAGGGAGAGGAGATAAGGTTCCTCGCACCCACACCCTGTCCCCCCGGAGGTCGGAGCTCAGGGCACGGGGGGCGGGGGGGCTTCCTCTTCTACGTGGCAGGAATCCCGGGGGCCCCCTGAGGAGGCATCATCATCCCCCGTGTGTCCAGCAGAGGCCCGGCCACGAGCAGCGACTGGACGTTTGCTCAGTGAGTCCCTTCAGGGCGGTGGCCAGTGCGGGGTGTCCTAGAGGGAGGGGAGGGGCCCCCCAAGATAGAAACACCGTGTCTGTTGAAATCGATCCCAACTCAAAGTGAGCACTTTGCGCTGGGCCAGGAGTCCTCTTCACTGTCGATGCCGGGGCGTCCTAGTGACGCGTGTGCAGCTGAGTCCCGTCCCTGACAGACTCACATTTCCCTACTCAGCCCAGGCGACCTCGGGCTCCACATCTGGTGTCGTCCCTCCATCCAGGGCAAACAGCAGACACCAGAGCCCCGGGAGGCCCCCCTCGGGTGGGGGCCGGAGGCCTTGGGCCCCTTGGCCCCCACAGGAGAGACCCGCCCTGTGCAGGCAGGGGACACACATGGCCCAGGCTGTGCACCCGCCCGGCCGCCCTGACCCTCCTCCAGCACATGCACGGGGCAGAGTGACTCCAAGCTGGGGCAGGACACAGGAGCGTGGGCTGGCAGGGCCTGGACACAGGACACAGGTCTCGACCACTCAGCCATATTAGGGTGAAGGTCCCGCCACTCCCTCCTGTCCTGTCCCCTCCTGTCCTGTCCTGTCCCCAGGCTGTCCTGCCACCCAGAGCCTATCCTGTCTCCCAGCCTGTCCTGTTCCCAGCCTGTCTTATCCCCCAGCCTGTCCTGTCCCCAACCTGTCCTGTCCTCAGCTTGTCCTGTCTCCAGCTTGTCTTGTCCCCCAGCCTGTCCTGTCCCCAGCCTGTCCTGTCCCCAACCTGTCCTGTCCCCAGCTTGTCCTGTCTCCAGCCTGTCTTGTCCCCCAGCCTGTCTTGTCCTTTCCAGTCTGTCCTGTCCCCCAGCCTATCCTGTTCCCCCAGTCTGTCCTGTCCCCCAGCCTGTCTTGTCCCTCCCAGTCTGTCCTGTCCCCCCAGTCTGTCCTGCCCCCCAGCCTGTCTTGTCCCTCCCAGTCTGTCCTGTCCCCTAGCCTGTCTTGTCCCTCCCAGTCTGTCCTGTCCCCCCAGACTGTCCTGTCCCACAGCCTATCCTGTCCCACAGTCTGTCCTGTCCCACAGCCTGTCTTATCCCTCCCAGTCTGTCCTGTCCCCTCAGTCTGTCCTGTCCCCCAGTCTGTCCTGTCCCCTCAGTCTGTCCTGTCCCTCAGCCTATCCTGTTCCCCCAGTCTGTCCTGTCCCCCAGCCTGTCTTGTCCCTCCCAGTCAGTCCTGTCCCCCCAGACTGTCCTGGAGGCAGAGTGTGAGCAGATCCCCGGGAAGGAAGCGATGCCCAGAGTCGAGGGTCCTGGCTGTCGTCAGGTGAGGTGCTGGAGGGGGGCTGTTCCCCAGGGAGAGGGAGAAGGGGGGGCTTTCCTAGACCGTCACTATTTTTGCTTCTGAACCCCTAAAACATGCGCGCGTGTGTGTGCATGGGATTCTGGGCGTCTCTGGCTCCGTGTCGGGCCCCTGACGGTGGCACAGAGCGTCGGCCTCTGCAGAACCGGCCCAGACCTGCAGGTGACCCTGCTTTGCCACGGGTCTCGTCCTCCCTTCCCCGCGCCCACAGATGGCTCTTTCCCTCCCAGAGATCCGGAGCTCCGAGGACCTGTCCCCCGGGCCATCGCCGCTCCCACCGTCTCCGGGCGCCCCCTCCACGTCACAGGTTCGGGGAACCAGGGCACATTCGCTGCCCGCAAGCCCCGGGGACCTCGGCCGCCTCCCGCTCTGCCCTCGCAGACCACCCTGAAAGCGCGTTCAGCACGCTCCGCCGAGAGCCCTTCCCTCTTGTCAGCGGACAGAAGGCTCCGGAGATAATATTCTTCTTAAAAATTCAGTAATTATGTATCTAGTGGCTACCAACCGCAGAGAAAAATATGCATATTAAAGCGCCCGTAATTACATAATAAGCACTTTCTGTCAATTGCATTTTGCCACCGTGTACTCTCCGTCCCCTTTATCTTAAAGAAATTTTAGAAACAATTACCATAAGCACTAACATAAATCAAGCACCAGGCGCCGGGTTAATGCGAAATTAGGGGTTCGTCTGAGCACGTGGACGGGTTTCAGCTCGAGTATCACGAGCCGTCATCACGAGAGACCCGGGCTCCGCGGAGGAGGAGCTCACGGCCGACAGGGGGCCGCGGCAGAGCCCCGAGGGCGCCCCCAGGAGCCGCTCGGCCGGGGCCACCAACATGCCACGTCACCGGCCGCCCCGGCTCAAGGCGTCCACGGGGCGGAGGCCCTCACCGCCTAGAGGCCGTGGGGAAACCGTCCGTCCACCCCACACGCACCTTCTTCTTCTGAGCCTCACTGCACGCCAACCAGCCGCCCAACGGACACGGGAGCAAAGCCCTACGGGGTCAGCGGCCACGTGAGCCGTCCACGCCGGGATGCGGCCGCGGGACCGCTGAATCCTCAGAGAAGAGCTTTCAGAGGAAACAGACGGGTCAGCTCTTCCCTCGGTCTTCCCTCTGCCCTTTGCCCTTCCCGCCTGGAAGGATCATGCAATGCCGAAGGCGCGGCCGCCCTTTTGTGCCCATGAGACCTCCGGGGACGGCAGAGCCGAGAAATGGGGGGCCGCCTCCTGAGGGCGCGGCGGGGGGTGGGGGGCGCCACACCGTTCTGGACAACTTCTCAACCATCCTGGTTGGGCATTTGGGCAGGACGAGGCCCCCGGGTTGTTTTCACCGCCCTTGGGAGAGCCCTCTTCCTCACGGGCGAACAGAAGGCTGGTGAGGGTTCAGCTCAGAGGCTGCTATCTCAAGGAGGAACTGATACGTCTTGGGTGGCCCTTGGTCCTGAGCCTTTGACTCGTCGGGGGCACGTTGGCCGCAGCCCAGGACGGGCGGGCTGCGGGCCGAAAGCCGCAGAGGTGCGACCCCGACGCTGAGCTCAGGCCCCCCACCAAACCTGCCAACATGCCACCGGCCTCTGGGCGAGGTTTGGAGACACGAGGTGCGTCCGGCCCTCCGCGCACTTCACCTGCCTCCTCAACGGTCTGCACGGGGGCCGCGGGGTTCCTGCCCTGCCGACGTGGGGGCCCCGAGGGGCTGCCTTCTGTCCTAGTCGTGGTGGCCCCAGGAGGGCCTCCCGCGTGGTGTCGCTTCTCTCTCGGGGCTCCGGTCTGGGGCGCTGGGGCGTCCTCCCGTGCGTCCAGGCAGCAGGGCTGGACCAGGGCTCAGCTGTGGCTGCTGGGACCGGGTGCCTCGTTCCCCGCAGCAGGCTCTGTGGCATCATCACCGCCCACGCTCGCCGGGTGTCCGATGGGTTAAGAGGGTCGCAAACTGTGCTGGGTCCGAGTGCCGGCTCCCCGGGATCCTGGGCGCTCAGAGGCTGGCGGGGCCCTCGCTCCCTCCGAGGCTCCTGTGGGTCCGCGAGCGCTCCCCCAGCACCGTCGCTCGTGCTCCCTACACCCCAGCTCCAAGCAAGTGCCATGCAGAGAGCCTCCCGCCCTGTGTCTCCCATGCCAGTGACCCCTGTGCCCCGACGTGGCTTCATTTCTGCCTTTAGCCACCCCCAGCTGGGCTGAATTGGCCTCATTTGCTCAGATCCTCAGTCCCGCCCCGGACGAGAGCATCCCCAGATGGGAGGGTCCCCAGATGGGAGGGTCCCCAGATGGGAGGGTCCCCAGACGGGGGTTTGCTCTGCCCTGAGCCCGGTTGTCTCTCAGTATTTGCAGAATGATGGAGGAACAGGTGGATGGGCAGACAGGTTGGGGAGACACGCACTTCTCCGTCCGACTAGCTTGTGTCACCGCTGTGCCCGCGGGCCCCTCGCTCACCAGCCTTCCCGGGAGGCAGACCCCGCGGGCACCCACCCCGACGGCCCCCATGTCCCCAGCTCCAGAGGAGGGCTCGCTGGCGGTCCCCGAGGCAGCGGCACGCCCTGCACTCACAGCCCCTGCACTAAGTGACGTTAAATTCAGGGCTGCAAACCTCTGACTGCGGCCAGCGCTGCCCTGGGATCTCGTGGAACGTGTGCGGGTCAGTGACACGCGAATGACAAACTGAAAATCAAATTTCGAGTCGCTTAACATGTAAGAACAGAATAAAGTCTTTTAAAAGAAAAGAATCCAACAGCCAAACCCTGTGCAGGAGCAAAAGCCGGGACCAGAAAAGTAATAACAAACATAGAAATCTGCTTGCGATTCCTGTGCCCTGGAGGCAGCGGGCCAGGTCCCAGGGGCCGCCACCTCCTGCTAACGAGCCCCCACCCCCCCACACCCGCCGAGAGACTCCGGGCCACGGCTGCTGCCGGCCTGGGTCCCGGGAAACAGGTTCCCCAGGCCGTGTCCTTGCGCGGAGCGAACGTGGCTCTCGTCACCTGATGGTGCCACAGCCCAGCAGAACCCAGGTCCCGCAGAAGACGCTCCAGACCTCCGTGCGCTGGGGCTTGTGGCCACAGGGCAGACGTGAGGGGCCTAACCGGGGGCAGGTGGGTCTCGGAGAGAAGCTCTGCCCTCCACACGCCGAGGGCTGTCTTCCAGCCTGACGCCCCTCGCGAGGATGTGCGCGTGTGTGTATGTGTGTGCACCTGTGCCTGTGTGTGTATGACTACGCATGTCTCTGTGCGTGTTTGTGTGTGTGTCCGTCTGTGTGCCCGTGTGTGTGTCTGTGTGCATGTGTGTGTGTTCGTGTGCCCCCCCCCCTCAATGAAATCCAGTCTGCATGGTGCTTCCTCTCTAGGCTAGGCCGCCCTGGGTCTGGTCGGGACAGTGGAGGGCGGTGTGATGGGACGAGGGGCGGGGTGAAGACCACAGAGGGGACGCCAGGGTCCCGGGGGAGCGGCCTGTGGGAACGACAGTGGCCCCAAGGGCTGGGGAGCGGGGGAGCCCCCGTGATGGTCAGGGTCACGTGGGTCGGGCTGGCATCTCAAGAGGTAATGGATACGGGGCATCTCCATGCACGGCCTCGGGTCCCTGTGGCCCAGGTCCCCCAGGGCAGGGGTGCGGCTGAAGCTCCATAGGGGCTTGGGGACAGAGCACCGGACTTGGAGCCCCCGGGCTGCGCGGACAAACCCCACAGAGCGCGAGAGCGCCCAAACCCCCCTCCGCACAGCTGTCGGGGGCCGGTTGCAGTCTCGCAGCTGCAGGGATCCCGTCCGCACACCCGGCCCCACGCTGGCTCGTCCGCACGACGTCCGCCAGCTGAGCAGAAGCTCGTGTTTCAGACCAGAAACCCCAGCCGTGTAGTGACTCGGGTCCCAGCACCGCTCGCTACACGCAGTACCCCCCCCCCCCATCGTGGAGCGGGGACCCGCCTCCTTAACAGGGACCTGTCTGGTCGCTTTGAGGTGTCGTTTGCAATTCCAACAATAAATGCGTAAAACAATTAATTGTAAGATTCAAGAATGAAATTCAACACAAAGTAAGTCCGACGAGAAGTAAGGAAACCCGTTAACACGGTCTGTAGAGGACCCGGCTCCCGCCTCGAACACGAATCTGCCCCCTGCGTCACACAACTGGGCGTCGGGGTCCCAGACGGAGGGAGGTTCGGAAGGCCGGCCCTGGCAGGTCTGACACGTGCCCAGTTGTTCCCACCGAGAGGGAGAGGGGGAAGGGTGGCCAGTCCCCAGGGTCCCCAGGGTCCCCAGGGTCCCCAGGCCCCTAAGGAGAGGCAGCGGGGAAGCGTGGCCGGCACTCGGCCCCCGGTGCTGCCCAGAGGGGTGGCTCACTGAGGGGGGTCCAGACACTGGGTTCCTTCTAGGTGAGGCCCCTGGAGAGCGGGAAAGCCCATCAGTCCTCCGGCCTCTGGTCCCTGCAGGTGGATGTCCAGGCTGCGAGGAGGCCCCGAAGCCAGGGGACGTCCAGAATGCGTTGGCTTTATGCACCTGGGCCAGCCCTTGGCCACACTTGGTGGAGGGACACGGAGGCTGGCTGGGTCTTGCTGAGGCCCCGTGACACGGCACATGCCAGCTCTGTGACCACACAGCAAGCGGCTGGTCCCTTGGCCCTGTAGCCTTTGGGCCCGGCTTTGGAGGGGCTCACGCTGCTCAGAATCCCCCCTTCCCAGCCGCCCCGGCCCGTGGTGCCGTCCAGGCAGCTGCTGGACAGAGTCCTGGCCGCAGCCCCAGGGGCTGGGCCCCACGTGTTCGCCTGGAGGTCTCGTCCCCTTCCCTGTCCCAGAAACAACCCCCCCCCCCAGAGCCTCCCTGTCATTACTCCGAGGAGCCCAAACGGGGGGGCAGAAATGGGGCACAAGCCCTCACGTGCCCTGCAGGCCTTCGGGTGACAGCCCAGGAGGGGCCTGAGGATTTCCCGGCGAGGGCACGGCGGGGGAGAAAGGAGGCAGAGATCGACCACTGTGTCTCCAGGCCTCCTCACCCGGGCAGCACCTGCTGAGAGTCGCCCTGGCCTGTCCCCCCCGCCCCCCAGCTGTGCCCTCACACAGCCGCAGCCTGCAGGGGTGGTCCAGCCCTGCCCCAGGCCGCCCTGGCCTCCTCCGTCCCCCGCAGTGGGTCCAAAAGCCGCCGCGGTCCTCAAAGTCGCCCTTCGCCCGCCCCCGAGCTGTGGTCCAGGCCGCAGGACGGCTCATCACATGCTGTTTTCATTCCCTCAGGTTCCTGTCTGCAGGTCCGTGCCACTGACCCGACGCGCGTGAGGCGGCTTCGTGTCTCCCGGGTTTCTCGTGGACTCGGGCAAGTCAGAAAACGGAGGCCTCGGCTTCAGGCGCTAAGGCCCCCTGCCCCGGCCGTGCAGCTGCCAGGGGCGGCCTCCTGAATGCCGCTGGCCCTCAGCGGCCTGTGCAAGCAAGGGGCTCCGGAGGAGAAGGGGCCGGGCTGTGGGGCGCACTTGGGGAGGGGGCGTGTGAGGCCGGAGCAGAGAGACTGGGCCCCAACACATGCAGGGCTCCCCCTCTAGACCGGAGGCCGCCCGGTGTCGCTTCGAGTGGTTAGTTGACAGCAACGTGCACCTGGAGGGGGCGCCCAGGTCGCGGAAGCCATCACCGGGTCCCCCTCCGAGAGCGTCCTGCGATGCTCCCCGCTGGGAGGCGACCCACGATCGGAGCGTGTGTTCTCCGTGCGTTTTTAAATCTTCCCCACAAACACCTATTTCCGTAGATGTCAACGAGTTTGTTCTGTTTTAAAATTTTACATTCGGGGCACCTGGGTGGCTCGGCTGGCAAAGTATCCGACTCTCGATTTCGGCTCAGGTCACGGTCCGTGGGTTCGAGCCCCGCGTCGGGCCCTGTGCTGACAGCTCGGAGCCCGGAGCCTGCTTCGGATTCTGTGTCTCCCTCTCTGTCAGAAATAAACATTAAAACATGTCAACAAATGAAACAAAATAAAAAATAAAAACTTACATTCGAGGTACCCCGTGTGCGTCCTTTTGCAACATGGCCTCTCCTGCTTTTCTGCTGCAGGTTATGCCTTTGGGGTTCACCCTGGTCTGTGTCTGAGCATCCAGTTCAGTCTTTTTAACTGAGACATTACTCTGCACGTGAATAGACCACGGCTGGCTCCCGCACGGACCTGCCCCTTCCCCAGCGGCCTCCCGCACGGCCTCGGACCCCCTGCCCACAGCGTGGGGGCCACCCCGTTCCCGCGGGGGGCCGTGGGGCCAGGGACGGAGCGAGCGGGTGCACGGGACGCCGGCCACCATTCCGTGTGTTCCTGCGAGCGGACTGTGGGCGGCCCACGCCTGCCTTCCCACGGCGGCTCTACGTCTGATTCCCTCCTGCGCGTTCTCTTTATGTTTCCACGCGCCCTTGGCCACGATCCACCGCTCCCGCGGTGTGTAGAGCCCTGTGTTAGGGTCACTTTGAATGCAGGAATCTTTGCTTCTTAAGGGAAAATAGCTCCTCACTGCCTTTGTGACAACCCGAATACTTGCCCTGTTGTGGACGTTTTCACTCTTCTCTCCAACATTCCTTCTTGTGTTTCCGTCCCGTGTTTATTATTTCCTTTCACTCTACCGAGGTTTCATTCGGTCCTTACGATGGTCTGTTTCCGTCCTGGGTCCCGTCACCTCTCTCGCTGCCTGTGCGCGGACAGAGACGCGCTGGCGGACCGAGTCCTCAACCCCCGACGTCCACGATGGAGGCCCCGCGGCCTCCGGGCTGGGGATGAGGGGAGACGCGTGGGAGTTTCTTTCCGCCTTTGCCTCGCTTCTCGCTTGTGTCAAAACAGCCTGGGATTGTGCAGCCTTTGTCTGCTCTCCAAAAGGGCCATTCTCTCGAGTCTGGCAAATCGGTCCCTTGCAGCCGGGGCTGATAGCTTTACGCGTAAACACCGGGCCTGTCTGCAAGGAATCTGAGGGAATTTATTCAGCTTGATTACATACAGGTGTCTGGCAAGAGGAAGATTTATTGGATTTTTAACCGTCAGTCAGAATAGAGACTATTGAACTTTCTATTTTTGTACCCTTTCTCAGCAAGGTCAATACCGAGGCGTCCGTCACCTGTCACCCCCGAGCTGATATTCATAATCCAGACAATCCTCTGCCTGTCAGGAAAGCAAAAGAGACAAGTCCCCTCTGCCTCCCTGATGACGGGAGACACAGGGCACACGCCCAGGACCCGCAGAGAGACCGGGGAGCAGGGGATCACGCGGCCAGCCTTCCGTCCCTGTCCCGGCCTCCACTCGGTTGAAGCAGGGGCACCCCGGGGGCCTCTGAGCCGCAAGGACCTGGGTGGGAGGGCTTCCCCGTCTCGATCCCGACCGGCCTCGGGCAGCTGTGTGCCTCCAGGACCCTCGGTGTCCTCGTCTGTGGTGCAGGAACTACAGTAAGGGCAGCACACACACCTCACGGGACGTGCTTGAAGGGTGCTGACGCTTCCCACTCAGACTCTACCGTAGCCCAGAGGCGGGCATGGCCCCAGCCTTCCACATCCAAGAATGCTTCCAGGAGGAGGTGTCTGTGTGGGATCCGGCCGAGACGGCGGGTGGAGAGCAAAGGAAGGTGTGACCGAGTCTGTCCTGAGATGCTCAGTGGTCGGCCAGTGGGTTGGACGTGAAGGACGCTGTCACGTAGGGGTGCGCGGAGGACATGTTAGCATGAGGTGAAGCCCTGGAATGTTCTTCCACGGACTTGGATTCAGACTCCGGACACAGGGCTCTGCCAGAACGGGGTGGCCGTGTCCTGAGAGACCCTGGCCTTTCCCAGAGGCATCCTGGCAGGCAGGGGACGGTCCAGAAAGGAGAGGGCCTCCCCTCGTCCCTTCCTGGCCCTCTGTCCTCTGCACAAGGTGCCCACTCTGTCCCCAGCGGCTTGGCCGGAAACCTGGGCTCACCCCGGGGCAGACGCCAGCCCGATGTCCACTAGCCTCTGGCGCCTCCCGACCTGGGGCCTGGCGACCACGACCCACCTGTCGGGACAGGGAAGGAAACGCCTCTGGGCCTGTGGGACCTTCTGCCGCCCGTAAGCCGGGCCGAGCCCGGGGCCCTGTGTCAGACCATCTCCCCGGGGGCCGCCGACTCAGGCTTTCAGTTCGTTTTCATTTGATTTAACTAAACTTCAAGCCCTTGGTCCTGGCCCGAGCGATGGGGGTGCCCAGGGTCCGGGCATGGCGCCTGTGCCCACGGGGGCCTGAGGGCCGGGTGTTGGGGCTGCAGACACAGGGCAGGCTGTGGAGGCCCCGAGAGCTTCTGTCCTGACACTTCCCGCGACTCCTGACGTCAAGTTAAATGCAGGACGGGATGGAAAGAAGAGACAGGACAGGACGCTGCTCCGGGCAGAAGGAGGCAGACGGGGCCTGACGGGGGCCGGATTCTGCAGTGGGAACTCAGCCCCGGGCCCCTGGAGGTAGAGAGAGTGGCAGAAATCGGCAAGGCTGCACTGAGGGCAAGTGTTCACAGAGGCCACAGCAGAAGATTCCACGGGGAAACGGATTCAAGGCCAAACCTGCACCCAGTGGTCATTCTAGAACCTTCTGTGTGGCTCCCGCTCAGCTCACCTCCCAGATTCCAACCTCAATGAGGCTGGAGCTGGGGATGCGCTCAGGCCGGAGCAAGGATCCGATGCCCACAGGACTTTGGAGTCGGGGTTGCTGGCACGTGCCCACACCCCACGATCGGGGACATTCACGAGGCCTTGCGACCTGGTGAGCTGGGAAGGCCAGAGGCGGCAGACAAGGGCAACGGGCGGGGCAGGACACGGCTGAGCCGGGGCAGGAGCGGGGCTGAGACCCCAGGGCCCAGCACTTTGCGGCCCGGGGAGGGGGAACCGGGCAGAAGGAGGCGAGCGCCCCGTCAGCGGAAACGAAGGAAGGCCCCCGACCTGTCGAGATGTCACATAGGTCAGCTGTAATCACCCCAAAGCTAGAGATGCTCCTGTCCCACAAGAGATGAAACTAAGGGCCGAGGAGACTCACGAACCCCAAAGCCACCGAGGTGAAGGCAGGTGGGAATCCGGGCCTCTGGCGGCCTCCTCGTCCCGCCGTGCGGCCTGCTCTGTCTGCCGGTCACAGAGGGCGGCCCCCGTGGGCCCTGCGCCCCGGTGCGGCCGGCCCAGGGGGTCAGCTCAGGACAGCGACCCTGCCTCCGGGCCTTCGGGCTTTGCCGGTCGTGACAAAGACCTTTCTTCCCCTCCCAGGTGAGACTGGCATTTGGGCGGCCGATTAGGGGGCCCCGTGACGGTGCGTGTGCTTCACCTTGGGGTCACGCCGCGGCGCCCGTCCCACACAGCCAGTGCGGCAAGGACTGCATGTGTGCGCGTCTGCTGTCCGGGAGGGGCTTCGAGAGGACGGTCCTTTGTTAGCGGAAGGTCACGCGGATGCTAGCCTTTGCAGGGAGACAAAGGCCACCCGTGCCAGCAGCTGGGCCTGAGCCTTCTGGAAAATGCAAAGTCACGGCTCCGAACTGCTGTCTCAACGTGGCTTCTGAGGACGGGGTCTCTGAGCACTTCACCGGAGCCCCTGCTCCCTGCTCGGCGGGAGGAAACGCTGTCTGGGAAAGGGCCGCGGCAAGGAGCATCCCTCAGGGCACCGGAGCCCCGGCCCTGTCTCAGGGAGAGGCAGGGGCCGGGAGCCACCGGGGGGCCTTCACGGGGCCACCCAGCGAGTTCTCTCTCTCACAGAGCTCCCCCTTCCTGGAACACCACCGCCTCCACCCTGCTCTCCCAGAGAGCGCCCCCCACCCAGGCCAGGGTGGGGACACCTCGGTAACATCCCAACGCTGCCCTGGTCCCTCCACCTTCCCCAGAGCCGCGCTGCCCCCCTCCCCCGGGCCCCCACTCGCTGGGCGCTGCTCACCGGGCACGGGGTGACCTGCAGGGGCTCGAACAACAAAGCAAGGGGGAGCACAAGACGGGGCCCAAGTGCAAGCCCAGGGGCTAACGAGCCAGGAGATGGACCCAGACCCACCGTCAGTGCGCCACGCTGAACACCGTGCAACTCTGGGGTCCACACACCTGCGGGGCGCAGCTGACGGAGGGAGCCAGGAAGCGGGGCCTGGGATGCGCCTCCGGGAAGAGGACGGAGCAGGTGCGGGGCGGAGGGGACGGGAGGGGGAGCGGCGCCCAGGACGGGGCCGAGGCTGGAGGAGGAGGGGCAGGTGTGGCCGAGCAGGGCCAGATGGCCGAGGAGCCCTGGAGGGCAGGCGCCCGCGCAGCGCCCGATGGGATGGTGGCCTCTCCGGGGTTTCTGAGCTGAAAGGAACGCGCCTCCCTGGCATTCATACGTCTCCAGTTGCTTCCAAAGGAAGTTCTCATTTCGGCCGTCGACGTCAGGGGGCCGGACGCCCTGCATCCCTCCTGACAATTATTTTAGGCGTAGTTGGTCCAGCAGGTGGGCGGGCAGGACGACCGGGGGTGCAACGGTCCGGAACAAAATGAGCCTGAGCACCTGTGAGCACATCCTGTCCTTTAAGCTGCCCACTCAGTCACCCCCAGCTGCCTGCTGGGAGGCCTTGCCGTTAGGAGGAGTCGACTCCGGGGTTTCTGAACGTGCTCCCAGATGCCTCCGCTGCAGGACCCGGGTCCGCTCTGGCCAGCAGGCCCCCTGTCACTTTCCCCGGGCTGTGAAGATAGGGGGATTTGGGCACGGGGGGACCTGCCTGCCGTCAGTGGCACTTTTCCGCGGTGTGTGTGAGTGTGGATGCATCTCACGCATGATCACGGGCGTGCACACACAGAGGCGCTGGGAGCCTTCGTTTACGTCGTGCGCAGTCCGGGGGTTCCGGGCCAGAGGCTCTGGGAAGAGTCGGCGTCTGCCAAAACCACGCGCAGAAGCCCACGGACAGACCCGCCTCCCCTTGGAGATCGCACAGAGTAAGCTCCTGATTCCAGCAGAATGTGATTTGGGGGGCAGTTGGATACAAAGTAAATCGATCACAATTAGTCAGTTAGTAGCTTTTTTTTTTTTTCTTTTCGTGCCAGCTGCTTGCTGTTCCACAAGGAAATGGACAATATTCCGCCAGGCAAAGATATCATCGGCGACTCAGATCTCGTAGTACTTGAACGAGAAAGGTGTAGGCCCCACGAGGTGATGAATATCAATTGTCCTGGTGAGACCAGGGGAGACCTGAGTAAACACAGGGCACTTTGGCTCCACTAGGAAAACTCAACAAAGATGTGATTCGCTCCCCGGGGGGTTGTCGCATTTAGCTTCGCGGGTTTATTGTTTATTTCACGAATGTACGAATAGAAAACCGTCCCAGGTAGAATCAAGGGGGCTCTCTGACACCTGCATCGGTAGGACACAATTCCCACAGAGGCACCCCCGCTCGTCCCAGAACATCCGGAGACTCTGTGAGGGAAACGGCACCCACCCACGTATCACAGCTCGGCATCGAGCAGCCACAATCGGGACGCGGGGCTCTGGCCCCGGGGGTCAGTGCACAGACGTGAGCAACAGAGAGAGTCCACGCGGAACCCCTCCTGCCCGGAATCCCGGCCACCGTGGGATCTTTATTCCACAGACAGGGAAGGGTTTATTGTGTTGGCACGAAGCCAAGAGGCCAACCATCTGGGATGAAAACAGCATTCTCTCCTCAGGGTTATAATAAATTCGGGATAGCTCAACATCTAAACGTAAACCACAGGAAGTTTAGAGGAAAATTCGGAGGAGCATTCGTGTGAGTTTGGAGGAAGCAGCGGGAAGCCGGGTTCTGGAATCTAGACGCGTTTCATGGCTCAGAGCTTCACGACGGTGGACCCCCGGCACGTCTGTCCAGGGGCCCAGAGGACAAGCTGAGGCCCAGGTCGATCTGTTTGTCACACGCCTGGCCATGGAGAGTGAGCGTCCACACGGACGAGGCGTTCCGGCAGACGGACAGGCCTCCTCCCGACAGCGGGACGGGACTGAACAGCGTGAGCGGGAAACAGGCAGTTGGGAGGAGAGGAACCCCGCGGGCCACGCAGACTCTTGCTTGTTTTATAACGATTCCGAAGAATTCTGCTCCTGGCTGCGTCCCTCTTGCCCCTGTTCGAAGGGCGACATCCAAACCCGTCAGGGAGGATGCGGGACAACAGGACGTCCCGACGGTGGCGGCCGAGACGGGAGCTGTAGTGACGCCGGTGGGAAGCAATCGGGAGACGGCTTAATACTCAGGAGGCGTGTTCCCTGTGACCCAGAATCCGCCTTTGGAGCCTTTCCTTCAGAATAAAGGACATCAGGTGCGTGTGTGTGGCGGGGGGCGGGAGGGGGTCTCTGACCCGCTGGTACCACCGTGCTTTGATGGCAAGAAGCGGGGCGGGGCGCCCGGGGCGTTCGACTTTCACTCAGGTCATGATCTCGTGTTTCGTGGGTTCAAGCCCTGAGTCAGGCTCCTTGCTCACGGTGCCGGGAGTCTGCATGCAATCCTCTCTGCCCCTCCCCGCTGACATTCACTGGCTCTCTCTCGCTCTCTCTTTCTCTCAAGATAAATAAATTAAAAAAATTTTACAAGGGGCGCCTGGGGGGCTCAGTTGGTTAAGCGTCCGGCTTCAGCTCAGGTCACGATCATGCGGTTCGTGGGTTCTGGCCCCGTGTCGGGCTGTGTTGACAGCTTGGAGCCTGGATCCTGCTTCCGATTCTGTGTCTCCCTCTCTCTCTGCCCCTCCCCTGCTCATGCTCACGTGCTCTCTCTCTCTCTCTCTCTCTCTCAAAGATAAAGATACATTAAAAAATACAACAAAAGGAAGGGTGGATTCTCCCAGGGGCTATACGGAAGGGACTGGGTGTGCAGGGAGGGGACACGGGGCCCGTCCGTCACGAGGACTCCACCCGGATGGCTCCACAGCCTTGTCTGTTGACTGTTGTGATGCAGCAGCTCCATCCATGGTGGGACCGAGCGGACTGTGGGTCGCGGAGTCTCCACCCGCAGAGGAAGGGGGCTGGCCGAGCCCCACACCGCAGAGGGTGTGGCCAGGGTCACTTGCCCCGTCTTCTCTACCTCTTTTAAGCAAGAGAGCCGTCTGGCTGAACGGCCACGGCCCCTGGCGTTGCCCCCCCCCCGGAGCGAGCCCTCAGCCCATCACCGTGACGGCCACGGAGACCGGAGGCTCACAGCTCGGGGCCCCCGGGGCCGCCGACAGGCCGGAGCCCCAGGCCCAGGCGGGCGCCACCAGCCACGGGTCCCATGAGTGTCTGACACGCAGCGGCTGCGGGTTTCTAATCGTCCCGCACCGTCGCGAGGCCACGCCGGCCGGCCCCAGGAGAAGGCGCGAACGCGGGCTCCCACGACCACGGCGGGGCGCCTGCCCCCGCTCTGAATTCAGGAGGGATTTAGCGAGGAGTTTCCCAGGGAGAGCAAACGTGTCTGCCTGCGTGGCACTCGCATCCTGGGAGGGTGCGCATGATGAAATGAGACGAAATAGGAAAGGTTAGCGTCTGCTTGCCCGCCCACCACCGGGGTGCCACGGGGACCGGTGAGGACAGCCCACCCGTGCCATGGACACTTCCCCACTCCTCCTCCTCTTGTGCGAGCCACAGACCCACGGTGCCCGGGGCGGGGACAGTGGACACCCTGGGCACACGTCTTCCCTGGACAAGGCCGACGGGACGACACACAGATCCCAGGGACCGAGGACCCGGCTGGCCAGGAGCCGCCCGCACCCCTGGGCCTCGTCCGCCCTGCCCCCCTGGGCTGGCCACCCCGCAGGGGGAGGATGCACATGCATGGGGACCCTTCAGCCTTTCCTGAGGGCGTCGGCCCTTCCGCCGACCGTGCCCCGGGCGCAGTGGCCTCTGTCCCTCTGTCCTGGCCTCCCTGCAGGACACTGGCATCTCGTTCGAGACAAACTGTCGGTTCTTTCCGTTCCCACAAGCCCGAGCGACCTGAGCCCGTGGGTGAGCCCGGAGGGCGAGCTCCCGGGACAGCGGCCAGCTCTCACCAGGGCTCAGCATCCCCTCGACCATCCCATCCCCATGGTTTCCTGTCTGCATCTGAAACAGGCTAACGGCAGTCCTGTCATCCGGGCTGTTTGGCGAGTGAGCTGAGGCACTAAGTCCCAGGTGGGTCCACGATGCTGCTCTGTGATGCGAAGCCCTGTCCTCTTGGCCACCGAGGGCCGGTCTCCCACCCTGTCCCCATCTTCTGTCCACATGCAGCCGGGGGGGGGGGGGGGGTTGGTCTTCCAGCAGGAGACCCCTCGCAGCCAGTGTCCCGGAACCACAGCTCAGGGGGGGAAGGGCGAGGGGTGGGGGGCACGGCCAGGGTCCAGGGGGACGGAGAGGGGGAGGGGACGACATGCTGCTGTGGGCGTGGCCCTCAGAGGGACCAGACGCCCCGGTGGGGAGGCCCCGGGCCAGGCCAGGAGGGCAGTGGGCTGGGTACAAGTGAGGAGGGGCTCCGGGGGCTCCCTGCAGTGGGGGCGGGCAGATGCGGAAACCAGGAGCCTGCAGGGCCAGGGGGGTGTGCTGTGTGTGTGTGTGTGTGTGTGTGTGTGTGTGTGTGTGCGCGTGTGCGTGCGTGTGCGTGTGCGTGCGTGCGCGCGTGCGTGCATGTGCGTGTGCGTGCGTGTGCGTGTGTGCGCGTGCGCGCGTGCGTGTGCGTGCGTGTGCGTGTGTGTGCGTGCGCGCGTGTGTGCATGTGCGTGTGCATGTGTGTGCGTGTGTGTGCGTGTGTGTGTGTGCGTGTGCGTGTGTGTGTGTGCATGTGCGCGTGTGTGCATGTGCGTGTGCGTGTGCGTGCGTGTGCGTGTGTGTGTGCGTGTGCGTGTGTGCGTGTGCGTGTGCGTGTGTGCGTGTGTGTGCGTGCGTGTGCGTGTGTGTGTGTGTGTGTGTGTGTGCGTGTGCCCTGTTGTGTTGTGCTCAGTGCCGTGCTCTGCACTATTTTCAGCTCTTAGAAGAGAGAGATCTTCCCTCGAATAGAGAGAGGTTTGTCGGCGTTTGGAGGTCGCGTGGGCAGGTCCGGACAAGGTCAGGGCCTTGCCGACAGCCCGAGGCCATGAGGGGCTCCCCGGACCACAGCTTTGGGGCTCACGGCCGGCAGGGCACCCCGGCCGCTCCCCGAGCTTCGGTGTCTCCAGGGCCCGGTCCGCAGCCGGCGAGTGGGAGCCGGCCTCTAGGGGGTGGAAGCGATCCGTGTGTCACAGCCCCGGGTCCCTGGGCTCCCAGCAGCCCCTGCACACAGGGCCACCTGCCCTGGGGCCGCGGCGCACGAGGGTCCCGTGTCACACAGCGAGCGGCCCCGAGGCGGCCGACGCCAGGCCTCAGCAGTGCAGACGGGGCGTCCGCTGTGGCCCCTGAATCGTCGCGCTGTCCCCGCCGGGAGGCCACCCCCCTCCTGGACACCGGACGCCCGTACCGCGGGACCTCCCGCGGGGGTGAAACCGTCAGCAACGGCGGGACGGGCCCGTGCCTCCGCGGACCCCGTCGAGCTCCCCGCCCAGTGCCACGTGTGGCGTAAACCGGCAGCCTGTGGGAGCCGGGATTTCTTAAAGAGTGAATAGAATGTATATTTCTTACACTTGGTGAGAAAAATAAAATCAATATCACATGTGTACCGACGCTAGACAGGCAGGAAATTATTAAGAGCTACACGGATTCGCACGCCAGGCGAGGACGTTCTGAATACATTAGAGGAATAACTTACGCTTTCTTTATGGTAATATTTTTAGTTAGGACTTCCCTCTGTGCCAGAATAACGCTGTTCTTGCTGAGCAACACAGACCAGTCTCCATCCTTCCCCAAATGCGTCAATAACAGTGAGCACGGGATTGAGGCACCCGGGGGGGGAGGACACAAAGCCCTTGGGCCAGTGTGGCGGACGGGGATGGGCCAGAGACCGGCCCTCCTGGTGCCCCAGCCCCGAAACTCTCAGGGAGGAGCTGCCCCCAGACTTGGCCCCGGGGTCCTGCCTCAGCCCCCGAGGATGACCCCGTCCAGCCCGTGTCCCCCGCAGGTAGGAGCCGGCCAAGCAGGCAACGTGTTCAGGGCAACGTTCACTCTCTGCTGATCTTATGCTTTGCTGGGTGTTGGAGTCCTGCTCACCCCCCCCCGTGTCCCCCAACTCCTCACCCCCCAACGTGTGACCTCATCGTGTACCAGGTGTGGGAGGACAGCACAGGGGGGACCCGGTGGTCAGCCGAGAGCATGGGGGTCCTGGTGCTGAGCCAACAGCAAGGGGGGCACAGTGCTGAGCCTGTCCAGGGGTTTCCTTTGCCCCGCCAGAAACCTCTGGTCCCCCAGACTATGAGACACGTGTGGAAATGGGGTGGGCAGTCCCCGGGGGACCCGTGACCCCAGCCGTGCAAAGGGGCTCAGCAAAGCTGCCTGGCAGAGCGCCCAGGGCTGACCCTGGCCCTGCAAAGTTCTTGTCTCTGGTCACCACTGGACACGGCAGCATCTGGGAGTGTCCTCACCAGCGTCACTGGGGCAACAGGTCCTGAGGCCCCGTCTGCATCACCCTATGCTGAACGAGCCTGAACTTGGGAAGGTGCAGGAGGGAGCCGGGCCTCGGTCAGTGAAGGAGAAGCCATCTGGGGGGTGTTGCCTCCTTGTACCCCATAAAGCATCACTGCACCCCACGAGCGGGGACTAAAGGGTTCCTAGGGACGGAGGCAGGTGCCAGGCACCTGGGCCAGTTGGCTACTGGAACCCCGGAAGCAACAGCTGACGCTTCTCTGGCCTCGGGATCCGGGCTCCCTGCACCGGCTGCCCCCAAGCGTGTGCCCTGGGTGCACAGCACACAGGTCGTCCTGCCACGTCCTGGCATGGGCGCGGGGCCCTTTCCGGCCTGGCAGCCCAGCGGCCCTGGCACCAGGAAGTCTCCGGGGCTCTGGCCCCCTCCCACGGGCCCCTCCGGGCCGGCCTGCCAGGTTCCCCCGCGGCTCGGACGTGCTCAGAGGTGCGGGGAGTGCAGGCGGCCGACAGAGGTGCTAAGTGGGGCATCTGTGTCCTGAGTGTCTTTGCAGATCGGCTTTCCCGCTGTTTGCACAGAGACACGGCTCCCGCTTCCCATGGGCGCGGCCCCCCTCGTGCACAGGCCACAGTAAACATTTGGTCAGCACCCGTGCCCTCCGCTCCATATGGTGCGGCCCTGTTCCCCCTCCAGGAAGTGGGGGGACCCTCTTCCTCTCACGGACACGGCCGGAACTGACCACCTGCAGTCGAATGGTCCCTGGGTGCCCCTGGGGTCACCTGGGCTGCGTCCCTGAGGGCCCGGGTGACCCTCTGTGACACTGAGGCAGGGGGCAGCAGAGACTGGGGGTCAGGGGACCACACGGGCCCGGGGAGGCGACTCGTGCCCCATCGGACACGGGCTTCTGTCTGTGCGAGAGCTCACGTGAAGTCCCAGAACAGGAACGCGCAAACCCACACGAGTAGAGAGCCCGAGACAGGGCGGCTCGCCGAGCGGATCCGAGGGAACCTGCGGGCGCCAACTTGAGCCACAGCAGAGGCTGGACTTGGAAGCACGAGGCCCCCGTGGGGGTCGGGCCAGCGGTGCTGACTGCGAGCGGTTGGCGGAGAACCCTCCGGCGGACTTCAGAGCCCGCGCCCTCGCTGCAGCTCAGCACCGCACCCAACAGTGGTCTCTAGAGACGGGGCGTGAGGGGAGGGCCCTGGCGGCCAGGCAGCCAGGGACAGCAGAGGGCATGGGGACAGCTGGGGGCAGGGAGAACAGTGTGGGGGCAGCGGGGGGGGGGGTAGGGGGGAAGGGGTGGGGGGTGACATGGGGTCAGTGAGGAGGGGAGGGATGGGGGCAGTGATGGGGGAGACGGGGTGGGGCAGCGAGGAGGGGGGCAGGGTGGGGGCAGGGACGGAGGGACGGCGTGGGGGCAGCAATGGGGGGGACGGGGTGGGGGCAGCAGCAGGGGACGGGGTGGGGGCAGCAATGGGGGGGACGGCGTGGAGCAGACACAGGGAGGCTAGTCCACAGCCCTGTTCTGATGGGGCCCCAGGCAGAGGCATTTGGATCCACACTCTCCTTTCCGGCACCTTCTCCAGGAGCGGGTCGGGCCCAGGGAAAGTCTGCAGAGATCTTCCGCGGGTGAGGCCGAGGGTCCCACGAGGACCACCTGCCAGGCCCTCCGACCACACGTCGTCCTTGGATGGCGGGAGACCGTGAAGACTGGGCCGTGCGGTTAAACGGGGAGGGGTCTTGGGGGTGGAGGGGGGGTCGGGACGGGGGCAGAGCAGGCACCACAGACAGAGCCCCGCATGCAGGCTCTATGTGAGGACGACGGTCTTCCTGCGCACAGAGACGCAGAGACAAAGGACACGCAGAGAGCGGGAAGGAAACTCCGACAAGAGGGAAGAGAGAAAACCTCACGCCAGAAGCCGGAGGTGGGGAGACTCGGCTCCGAACAGGAAGCAAAGAAAAGGTCTGCGTGGAGATGGGCAACTGAGGACAGTGAGAACAGGAAACTGGGGGGGGGGGGGGTGGGTGGGGAGGGTCATCAAACAATCAAGAAGGCTTGGGGGTCGCAGGTCTCAGGCTGTCCAGTCGGACATTCGGAGGCAGGAGGTGGTCACCCGAGAGCGGCTCCGGAAGCAGGTCCCGTGAAATTCCAGAACCTCAGGGATGCGGGACGTGCTGAACGTGGTCAGGAAAGGAGGCGAAAGCAGGTGGCGTGAGGGGGGCAGGAGTCGGGGCGGCACCCACGTCCCCACCACCAGGGACCATTCAAGCCAAGGGTCTGCAAACCAGGCGCCAGACGGGCTCCTTAAGCTTCTTTTACAGGAAGTCGCTCCTTTTATTCAGACCTTGTTGCGCTCTCCCAGGGACACGCGATGATATCGCTCATCAGAGGGCAACGATCATCATCACCATCATCACGACTGCCGGCTGCCGTCCCCGTGTCACCCCTCCCCTGTCCCCGGGACCCGACGGGCAGGCAGGCGTCCCCAGCAGCGCCTGAGAGGCTCGGCTTGGGGTCTCGCGGTACAGGGTCCGGCCGAGGCTCAGGCCAGGTGTGTGTGGTGACAGCAGCCACGTTCTCAGCCCCCGTGTCCCCGTTCCTGGGCAGCTGGCACCTGCCTTCCTGAGGTTCTCTTTAGGGACCTTGTGCCTGTTTTGCCCAGCGGTGGCCCCTCAGAAAACAAGAATGACCCCTCAGTGCAGAGGTCACGGCCGGCAGGCAGACGGCTCCCTGGGTCCCGTCCTCAGCCAGGTTCCCACAGAGCCCCACACGCCGTCCCGTCCTCCGTCCTGCTGAGATCTGCACCCTCTGTGCTGCGAGGGTCCCCACCAGCCCCACGTGGGTCCCCGTGACCTCAGAGCTGCCCCCACACGCTGTCACGTCCTCCGTCCTGCTGAGAGCAGGGCTGGCTCATGATGGCTCATGTTGCACCCGCCCGGGGTGTGAGCTCAGTAAACTTCGCTGAGTGGGGGGTAGGGAGGTGACAGGGGACGCCAGGGCACAGAGCAAAGGCGGGAGACGGGCAGACCTGGGCCGTGTGTTCTGGGAGCTGCAGGCATGGTGGTTCCTGGGGCAAGCGCACCTGGGGGTGGGCTGAGCAGTGCCCCCAGCCCGTCCTGAGTCCCCGGGACCGGAGAAAGCCACCTTCCAGGGACGAAGGCACTTTGTGGGTCTGACAGAGTCAGGGACCTGGAGGGGGTGGTAGGGGCCCTCCTGGTTATCTGGGCGGTGACCTCGAGGGTCCTCAAGAGAGGGAAACGGAGCGAGACGCTGCCTCCGTGGGGGGAGAGGCCGGGACACGCAGCTATCGAGTGGGGGAGAGTCAGGGAATGAGCTTCTCCCCGAGCCTCCAGGGGGCGTGGCTTGGGGCGTGGCCTGGTGCGTGGCCAGGGTGTGGCGGGGGCGTGGCCCGGGGCGTGGCCTGGGGGCATCCGGACCTGCCCAGCGAAGCCCACGTGCGCTCCCCTGTCCGGAGCCTTGGTGGCGAGTCGTGCTGTTTACGCGGGCGGGTCCACGGTGCTCAGGCTGCTTGTGTGGGCGGGTGAGGGTGAGGCGGCCGCGGGCCAGACCTGGGGGCGCTCTTGGAGGCTGCACGGGGGACTGGAAGGTTCGCCGGCGGGGTCACTGACGCGCCCCCAGCCCCGGCCCCGGGTCAGGCAGCCTCGTGTGAGGGGGGACGGTGGTTGCCACGCTGAGGCCCCGGGGTCATTGCGAGAGGGACACAGGGAAAGTGGGAAGCTCAGGGCCGAGTGGACGCAGCCACGTACCGGGTGGGGGAGCCCACTGAAGCCGGGGGGGGGGAGGGGGGGGCGGGGAGGAGGCTGGGGCGCCGAGGCCAGGGAGGGACACGTCTAGGTGGGAACGTCCCGGACCCAGGGAGGAGTCCAAGCCGGCAGGAGGCGGGTCGCAGGGTGGAAGCCTGGGCTGGGGCAACCCGGTGAGGGGCCAAGTGCGAAGGCGCTTCTGAGCTCTCGGGGCAGCGCAAGCCACGTTTCTGGCGAGCACAGATCGGGGTCGCCCCTCATGGTGGAACGTTCTCCGGCGGCTTCTGAGGGGCCGGCAGGGGCGTCAGGCTGCCTGGCCCCATCCCGTTGCGCCTCCGTCCACTTACCTGGCCTTGAAAAGGCCACGGCCTCTCTGCGCCTTGGTTCCCTTCAGAGAACACGGGGACCGGGACGGGGACGGGGACAGCGCCCACCTCTCGGAGGCCCAGGCCAGTCCCCCGGGGACAGCCCT
Source organism: Panthera onca (assembly GCF_046562875.1). Lineage (NCBI taxonomy): Eukaryota > Metazoa > Chordata > Mammalia > Carnivora > Felidae > Panthera > Panthera onca. The sequence goes on along the minus strand of NC_138345.1, from coordinate 140,062,815 downwards.
GCGCTCCGTGCGCTCTCTGTAGTGTCGGCCGCGGCTGCTGGCAAGGGAAACAGGCTTGGTGTGGCCCCAGCGTGGCTGTTTCTCAGACATCACCGCGTGGGGCTGGGGCCTGAAGCCTCTCGGGCCACCGCCCGCGGGTCAGCAGGGCCACCGTCAGGAGTGCCCGTCGCTGTGCGGGGCCGGCTGCGAAGGGCACAGAGGCCCTTCCTACCCCCGGCGGGGGTGGGGCGGGATGCCACAGGGGAGAGGCAAGATCTCCGGGCCAGGTCACCGGGAGCGGAGTTCCAGAGAGTCCAGGAAAGAAGGACAGGCTAGGCCGGCCCTTTCCGGGGTGTGTGGGATCGGACGAGACAGGAGCAGGGAGGGCATCTGGGGAGGAGGGGCTGGACGCGGTGGGGAGCACTGTGACACCGCTCCGCCCTCACGTCTGCAGGCCCCCTGGGGGCACGGATGTCCGGGTCCCCAGAATCCCACAGACAGTACACAGACAGAGCGCAGCCCAGGCCTGGGGATGGTGCCTGAGGCAGCCCCGGCTCCCACGACCGGGTGGTGGTCCCCAGAAAGTGTGTCCCTGCCCCAGGGCTGGAGCCTGTGACTGTGACCTTACATGTGGTCATTAGATGGTAAACGATGCAGTCAAGTTAAGGATTTGGGGAGACAGCCTTCATCTGGATCACCCGGATGGGCCCTGTTCTGATGGCAGGTGTGCTCCTAAGAGAGTGGCAGAGGGAGACCGGGCACACACGCGAGGCCTGGCGAGCACGCAGCCCCGGGAGCTGCAGGAGGCAGGGAGGACCCTCCCCGGAGCCCCTGGCGGGAGCACAGCCCCACAAAGCCTTGATTTCAGACGTCTGCTCCCCACGGAGATGGGTTCTGTTGTGTCGGGTCACCCACTTTGCACCCACGGTCCTGGACACGCCAGCCTGGGCCCTGGTCTCTGGGAGGACCCGGGACCTCGCAGACGGGTGAAGGCCGAGACCCAGAGAGAAGCAAGCGGCAGAAGCCTTCCCGGGTCATCGAGGACCGTCCTCACCCACCCTGTGGGGCTCTCACCGAAGCTCCAGGGCTGGGGGACCCTGGACCTCTGGATTCCAGAGGGTCAAGGGGGCCTGACTGTCAGACACGATCCGTGGGTGCAGACAGCAGGCGGGACGGGGGTCAGGGAGTGCGGAGACCGAGGCCAGTGGAGGCCCCGGGGAGGCTCTGGTCTGCAGCTCACCCCGGAGGCCGGCGAGCCGCGCCCACCAGAGTTGGTAAGGGGGTGCCCCCAGCAGCTCCCGGGACACCCCGTCCCCCGTGTTCCAGGGCACGTGCCTCGAGGCTCCCCAAGAAGTGCATGCTCCTCACAAGGCCGCAGGCTCCAGTGGGGACTTGGGTGAAGACACCCCGAGTGTCCTGGGCTGTAAATAAATGACGGAAGCCCGGGGACTCATAACCAAAGAAACGTACTGTCCCCTGGTCTGCAGCCGGAGTCTGAAATCGAGGTGTCTGCTGGGCCGCGCTCGCTCTGGAGGCTCCACGGAGGCTCCTCCCGAATTTCCGGGGGCTCCGGGGTCCCTGGGCTTGTGGCCTCGTCCCCGGTGTCTGCCTCCGTGTTCACGTGGCCTCTCCGTGTCTCTATGTCTTGTCCTAAGTCACCAGTCACTGCTGCGACCCCACGCTGACCTGAGAGCATCTGCAAAGCCTTTTCGTACCAATGAGGCCAAGTCCCGGGTCCCGGGGCAGGACGCGGACACACGTCTTTGGAGGACACAAGTCCACTCGCTGCCCACGCTGGCAAAGGGCCAGGCCTCTGACCACCGCCTCCCCCGGCTCAGCCGCCTGGTGTGTGACCGGGGCGAGGCGCGTACCCCTGCGCCTACCTCCTCCCTGAAAGAGGGGTGACACGGGGAGTCCTCCGTGGACCGCGGTGCGTGCGCCTGGGGCGCGGCCGGCAGCTCTGAACCGTCATTGGGCACCCAGGTCGGGAGTTTCAGGAACTCACCCCTGTTGCCGGATGCTGACGCTCACGGCCCGGCGGTGGAAGCCACTCTCACGGTGAACACAGTGCGCGGGCGGCCGGTTTCTGGGGCGCAGCTGGTCCCCGTTTGCGTCTCTCCGACCAAAGCGCAGTGTTTTCTTAAAGTCGGAGACGTGCCCGCCCGCACATCCGCACCGGGGGCTCTGTCTCCCGGACAGACGTCCACGGAGCCCACGCGCACAGAGTTGCGCGAGGACCATGGGCGCGCGGCAAAACGAGAGGGGGGAGGGAAGCGAGCGTCAAAGCCACGGGGGCACGGGTCACCGGGGGCCTGCGGCTCACACGCGAAGACGGGGCGGCGCTGGGCGGTCCTCACGCGGGTGACCCGGGCCGGGGCTCGCCCTGCGGCTGGAGGACACGTGACGGAAGTGAGCCACCACGTGCATGAACGCGGCCGCTTAACTTCACACGGAGGGACCATTTTAAATGAATTTAAAACAGTAATTTGTACATCATTAGCGGCTAAATCCTCAGATTGAAAATGACATTAACCCGCGTCTGTAAACAGATGGTCGGTAATCTCGATATTATTGTTCATACCGCGATCGGTTAGCTATTTCTTAACAGGTGCCGTGTGCGCGCGCCGCTCGGGAGGGGTGTCGGCGCGGGGGTCCGCGCTCAGGGGGGGCTATGCGGGGGCGCGGGCGGCGGGGAGGGGCGCGGACCCCAGGTCCTGCTCGCCCAGAGGGAGGGGAGCCCTTTCCTCCGCACACCCCTTCGGGGAGCCCCCGCTCGCTGTGCCCCAAGAACGAGGTGTCCGAGGGCGTGGACCCGCTGCCGCCTCCCCTGCACGGAGGGAAGGGGTGTTTTTCCGCGGAGAAGAGGGGCTGGTGGCCCGCTCTCACGATGTCCCCTGCAGCCTGGTCCCGGGGCAGCCGTGTGTCGGACGAGATCAAGCAGCGTCGTCTTGGGTTTGTGGAGCTGACGTGTGTAAGCGTTTTCCCGGTGTTACCTGTGCTATGCGTGAGTGTGCAATTCCCATCACACGTGTGTGCACACACCATCCGTGGATTTACACACGCGTGGCGTCCAGCAAGGCCTGACGGGTCCACCAGACCCCCCTCATCCAGGCCCTTGGGCTTCTGTGCCACCGCCGGCCCCGGGACCCGCATTCTGGTCCCGCCACCGCCCTGTTCCGTGGCCCTGGCCCTGCTGTGGGAAGGTGACGCCCTCCGCTGCTGGCGGTCTCGCTCCGCGCTCTGTGCGCGAGGGCGGCCAGACGCTGGTCCCCGCCGTCCGTGTACCCGCGTCTGAAGAGCCCGCCGCTCCTCCAGATTCTCCGGACCCGAGCAGGGCCCAGAGGGTCGGTAGGAACCGGGCATCGGCCTCCCGACGGGTTCCCCACGCGGCTCGGCCTGTCCTGCCCGAGGCTCGCGCTCACACGCGCGCACGGCGCTGTGTCCCAGCCGCGGTGCAGCCGGGCAGCTAATGGAGCGCCTTCGGGAACGGGTGTAGACTGCCCCAGTGCAGGGTCACCCGCCCGCCCCATCCGTGGACCGTCTCGCGTGGCCGCGGCGGCTCCCTCAGCCGCTCACGCGTCCCACTTACAGATGTGGCTTCTTCTGTTTCCTCTCCCTTCCGCTCGAGACCACTGTCCGTCTTTGTGTCATTCTGCCCGACGATCACGGGGCACCGTCTGATAAGTAAATGCTCCCGTCCCCGTCCCGCAAGAAGAGAGGCGTGGCTGTCCCCCTCCATCACCGACGGGGACACAGAGGCACAGAGAGGCCAAGCGTCCTACTTAGTGTCACGCAGGAGGGAGGGGCCAAGGCTCTGCTGTGCGGGGATGGGGACGGGGACACGGCTGTGCCCTCTGACACCCCTGGGGACGCGGGGCCTGGCAGGGAGCATCCTGCAGGCTCCCCCTGAGAACCCCTCGTCCCCAGCAGTTCAGGCGAGCCCTCTGCTCCTTCAGCTCTGCGGGAATGGAGGTGGCACACGCCCCGAGCGCATGTGGCCGCATCCCTCTGCTGGCGGGCCTCATGACGTGCGCCCTGCCAGGCAGACTACAGGCCCCTGAGGGCCGAGCCCACCTGGATCTCCCACTCCTGCCCCTTCCCCATACGGAGCAGAGAGAGCAGGGGCGCCTGGGGGCTCAGCATTGGTCTCACCACCCTGCACTCAGAACCTGGTGCCTGGTGCCCAGCACCCAGTGCCTGGTGCCTAGTACCAAGTACCCAGTACCCACTGCCCAATATCCACTACCTAGTACCAATGCCAGGGTCTAGCGCCCAGTACCTGGTACCCAGTAACCCAGTACCTAGCACCCAGTACCTGGTACCCAGTACCTGGTACCCAGCACTCAGTGCCCAGTACCAGCACCTGGGTTGGTCTCGCCCAGGCCCAGCATCAGGCTTTCCACCTCCACACCAGGGCTGCCCCGAGCTCCTGGATGGCCTCCCGCCACACACACGCCAGCCTCTGTCCCCTTTTCTACCAGGTGCTCAGACATCTGCTCTCTGGTCAACTGCCTCTCTAGGGGCCTGGCCCTGGCCCAGGGCCACCAGTTCCAGCCCAACCCCCCGGACGCCCTCTGCCTGGAGCCTCCGACTGCTGCTGTGCTCAGCAGAGTGGCACCCCCGTTGACCCAGGAGGGGGTGCTCCAAAGGCCCTGCTCCCTTGAGCCTTGGGGGGTTGGACCCCTAACTTACCCCTGAGTCAAACGATTCTGACAGATCTGTCCCCAGACTTCCCCCTTGATGGCACGCAGCCAAGTGTCCCCCGAGGGAGCATCAGACACGCACACACGCCCTCACCCAGCACCGGGGGGCCCGAGGTTCCCACCCGGATGGGCTCAGGGGGCGAGCCGGCCACAGAGAAAGTGAGGAGAGGGATGATCCTGTGCCCCGGACGTCCCGGCTGGAAGCCAAGTGAAAGTACCTCACGCACAACCTGGAGGGAAACACACACCAACCATGACGTCACCTGCAGAAGGGAGGGAGCCCGGTGTGCACGATGTGCTTTTAGCCCGGATCCACCTGCGTTGAGGGCCCAGACCCCCCTAGGAAGGGGCACAGAGTCAGTCTGCATATGGGGGTGGCTGGCTCCCCCCCCCCCATATCTGCCAGGGCCACCAGGGCACGTGGCACCAGCCTTTCTTGGGTCCAAATAAAGCGGCCACCATGCATCTGTCTCCAGCAGCGTCTGTCGGAGAGGCTGGGGGCCTCAGAGATGAGTTCTTCAAGGTCCCTTGTGGACATCCGGTCGGTGTGCTCACCCCCCTGCTCCGCGGAGGCTGGCTGGGGACACTCTGGGCCCCCCTCCCGTCCTTCTGCCCCCGCTCCAGCGCTCCAGACCTGTGCTGCACCTTTAAAGGCCACCATCTGGAAATCCTTGATAATTCTTCTTTCCAAAGAGACCTCACCTCTAGATTGATTTTTTAGGAGCTCTGGCTTTTTTTTCCCCCCCAAATTGAAAAGGGTTTTACACAATTGACAGATTACAAAAATAGGTCTATCAAAGTGATTTTTCTTCTCAGGAGAAAAGCTGTCCCCACGCCAACGTGCACGTTGCCGTGCCCGCCATGTAGAGGGGCCAGGAGGGAATGTTCCTTGTGCAGGATGGAACGGAGCAGCCCTACTCTCCAAAGCGGGAGCTCGACAGGCACCTGGGGGAAGGCTCTGAGGGTAGGAGTGCGGGGGCCTCACCGACAGACCCGCTCCGGCTCCCGGGGGACACCCCCTCCTGGGTGGGCTGGAACCCAGCACGAGCTTCCAAAAAGGGGGGGAGGAGGGCCCGTCTCCTGTGGGGACAGGGGCATCTCCGTGTGGCCGGGCTCCCTGGGGCAGGTGGGGGGCAAACAGGGTTCCCAGAGGCAGGGTCATCTGCCCACAGTCACAACCCAGGCTGCAGTGGAACCAGGACCGGTCCCCTGGGAGGTCCGGCTGATGCAAAAGCCACACCCTCTCTCCAGGGCGCAGACAGAAACTTTCTGGAGCGCCCAGCCCCAGCCGGGGAAGTGAGCCTACAGCAGCTTACTTTCCCGGATCAGCAGAGCACACGCCAGATAGAAATCGCTCCCTGAGCGCAGGGCCCGCCCGGGGCAAAGTTGACTTCACGATTAGATAAATTATAAAGCATCCAGTTTATCTGCCCATCTCTCTAATTAGCCTTCCCCGGCCGGTATCTGCCGCGGATGCTTGGATCCCGCACCTTTAATAAATGGAGGGGTTGCTGCCTCCCTAATCTCCAGCAGCAGGGAGATAACAGATTCACCCTGTTTACTCAGGATTATGGCCGGCTTTGCCCTTGAGCTGGGAGTCATTGTTTTCTGAGCCGACTTTGAATTGGAAACCTTGTTGTCTTTCAAAGAAACTGGCGAGGGAAGATGTAGCCAGGCACAAACAACTCTCTGTAGAACAACCGAGGACCCGGATAAATCAGAAGCCGCCTTATTGTAAGAAAATAACTAATTTCCAAACGTGGCTGCATCCAGGGAGCGAGCCAGAGGCAGTGATGTTTGCTAATCTCCCGGAGCTGCGCTGATCTCGATAATGCATGCCTTAGCAATAATTAGATGCTTAGTAGGCTAATTATTTTGTGAATAAAATCAAACATAATCAAGCAATTAAATAGCAGAGAATGTCGAAAGTCCTGTCCTGAACCCTGGTCAGAGTCCCATTCGACAGGGGACTGTGTGAACACAGGTGGAATCTCCCTGCACAGCCTGGCACGGTGGGGCCTCGAGCTTGGGGGCACTCCTGGAGCGCAGGCTTGGGGACCGCAGTGTCCTTGGGGAAACGTAGGTTCCCAGCCCAGAGGCTTGGGGAGGGCAGCCTGGGCAGGGGGAGTCCGTCAGTGCCCTGGCGGCAGCCGAAAGGGGACAGCCCGGGGCCCGTGCTGCCCCTCCCGGGCCACTCACTCTTGGGGAGGTCTTGCCTCTGCCCTGCAAACGGGTGCACCCACCTGTGTCCTCCGGGCACCGAGACCTGCCCCACGTCCCTCACGGGCCACCATCACAGAGCCCGGGGCCGGGCCTTTATCTCATGAGTGAAGAAGCTGGTGTCCGTGTGCCGGAAGCTGGAGGACACTCACGACGGTGGAACGGCCAAGCCTGGCGGCGGTGGCCCCCAGCCCCCACCACACACCCAAGTCCATGCTGCTCAAGGAGGCGTGCAGCCCCCGTCTCTCCCGCCCGCAAGCCCAGGGCCGACCGTCTCTGCTCAGAGTCCTGGACAGACAGTGGAGAAATCGGGTGGGAGGCACGGGCCCCGCCTGGGGGGCTTGGAAGCCGGGCTCTGCCATCGGCCTGGCCCGTCGGCTGGGGAGACCGCCTCCCGCCAGCTGCCCAGACCTGGCAGAACCTTCCAGATGGTGTGCTCGGACTTCCCCTCCCGGGGGCTCATTCGCTCCTTACTCTTCCTGCCGCTGCACGCGGCTCACCTTCCGTCCAGCGGTCACTCGCCGGGTGGGTCTGGAGACCAGACAGGCCCCCGCGCGACTGTCTCTGCAAGGTACCAGGTACCCGCTGGAGGCCGGGGCTTGGCAGACGCCTTTCCTACGGGGATGTATGGCAAAGGGCAGTAACGGTTAGCTTGATAAGGGTTGGGTCACTTTGTCGAGGGGCACAATGCAGGTATTTTGAGCTTAATGGATCGCGTGGTCCTTGTCAGACCCTCACCCCTGCTGTCCTGGCGCACGAGACGCCAGACTCAACCGTTAAACCAAGGATGCGGTTGGTTTCCAGTAAAACTTGATGGACAGCAGGCGGTGGGCTGGATTTGGCCCTTGGGCCTTGGTCTGGGCCCCCTGATGGCGACGGTGACTCTTTACCGCCAACCGTTCAAATCCACCTTCCTGTTTGGGCAGAGGGGCTTTGGAGCCACGGCCACCCTGGCTCCTGAAGCAGCACGCCTTCCGCACGTGAGCACTTTGCCCGGAGCCGACAGCTGTCAGCGTCCCGCGGCCCGGCCCCTCCCCCGGCGAAACCTGTACAGAGACACCTTCCACCGGAATGGCCAACGCAATCCACAGCATGTCACGTGCCCTACGTCAACTCCCGTCGCGTTCAGAAATGAGAAAACAATTTCCAACCAAAACACCCAACACAGAGCTCCCGTCTGCTTCCGGGGGGCAGCGTGGCGGAGTGGACAGGGCCGCTACGATTTCTGTCCTGCCCGGCGGCTAGCCGTTCACCTGACTTCTCTTAAATCTCGGTTGTTAAATCTGTTTTTTTTTTTTTCTTATAAAAAAAGTTAATCCTGAAAATTCATGCGAGCATTCAGTGAGACACTGGGTATGAAATGCTCGTTCCAGATCTCCCTAAAATGAGAGCTCTGATTTGTGGGGTCACGAGTCCCAGCCACCAGGCCCACCCGGAAAATATCCAATAGGACGTGAGACACACGGGGCAGGACCCTCCACCCGGGAAGGCGGCGTCTCCACGCATCTTTCTAGCCGGAGAAACCTTGCTTTCAATAATAACATAGCAGGAGAGAGGCAACCACTAACTATAGAATTAACTGCTTGCAGAAAGATTTGGCACTCGGGATTTGGGGACAGGAGGGAAGTCTGGCCAGGCACCCTAAAATAGTATATTTGTGTTCGATCCTTGCCCAAAATACAGACACCACATTGGCACAGGTACAGCTGTCTGTTTTCATACAGTCTGGCAAGTCTGGAAAATAAACACACCGCCCCTGAGCTGCCTGGCTGGGAGAAGCGGAGGGATCTGATTAAGGCATTTCCATGGAGCAGAGCTGTTCAAACCAGAGTAAAATGGATTTGGAAGGTGCTGTATCCTGGATGTTAAAATGCGTGGGGAGCGGGGTGAACGTTCACCGGCTTCAAATTGGTTTTAAATGTCGTCTGCTTTTTAATAAGATTCAGCTTTACGAAGTTATCCTGTGTGCCTGGGGAACGTCCCGTCCCCGCCCCTGCCGACGCAGGCCTGGGCGAGGCGGCCCACACACGGCCTTGGGTCACGACAGGCCAAGGCCGACCCGCGTCTGACACTGAAGATCGGTGAGGCTTGGGCCCCAAGCGGGGAGCGCTGTGAACGGGCACCCGCCTGCGGGGCCCCGCGGTCTGAGTTTCCTCCGCTCCTCTCCCCCTCCCTCCTTCAGCCCTGCTCTGGAACCCGGGGACCCAGCGGTGAACAAGAAGACAAACCCACCGCCCTCAGAAGAGCTTACATCCAAGAGGAGGACAGACTCCAGACCACGGACAGAGTGAATCAGGGGGTGGCGGCCCCTTAGACAGCAGTCACGGCAGAGCAGGTGACAGGAAGGGGGGCAGGCGGGGGTGAGCCTGGACAGGGTGTCAGAGGACTGAATTTTAAACAGCTAGAGGGAGAGATGTAAGGGAGGCCGGTAGTGCAAAGGCCCTGAGGCACGTTCCAGGAAGCAGAGAAGGAGGGAGGGGCGTCTGCTGCAGCCCAGGGCCTAAGGGCTTTGGCTTTCCAGAGGCCTGACATCCCCAGGCCCCAAGGAACAGGCAGGAGTGCCCTGGCTCACGCTTCCCCGCACCCCCTCGGCGGCGGGGGGCCCGGGGCAGGCGCGGAAGCCAGGTCCTGCACAGACCCATGGGAGCAAGTCCAGGAGTCGCCCACGTGATGGTTCACCCCCGTCCTCCCTCCTCCTGACCCCGGGCCCCGTCCTCAGCCCCCTGTCCTCGCTGCAGGTCCCCCTGGCCGAGCAGGACCCCGGCTTCACGGCTCCTCGGTCACAGCAGGTGTGTGCTTCCTGTGTCGTGTTCTCCCTGAGCACCTGCCTGCACCCACACAGCCCGCTCCCGTGGCTTTCCTTCCTGACACACCGACTCTCAGCACCTGCGTGTACACGTGTGTACTTGGGTGTATATTTGAGCTGTTTTTTTGTGTGCACACGCACACAGGTGTATGCCTGTACGTGTGCGTGTGTGTGTGCACGGGCACACATCACACAAGCCCACGCGTGCAGTGCTAAGGCTAAAGGGCTGGCTGCTAAATAACAAAGAGCTTTGCCGAGACCGTCTGCGCAGGTCGTGAGAGCTGCCTGTGGAGCGTCAGCTGGCAGCCTTGGGGGACAGAGTAAACCCACAGAAGGTGGACAGCATCCCCGAGAAGGTGGACAGCATCCCCGGGAAGTTGGCCCCGGGCCGTGGCTGGTTACCCCCCCCTCTGGGGGCTCCCCCAGAGTCTGGGAGGCCCTGGGAAGGGGTAGAGGGGGACGCGCCGACCTAGGGCAGGGGGAGAGGACAAGACCGCCACCGTGTGGTGGCCCCGGGGCCCCATCTCTGGGTTCAAGCGCCCTGACACAGGAACTGGAGGAAAGACGTCGTGGCCTCCCACACTTGGACCTCCAGCCCAGGTCACCTTCTGGGGCAGAGGACAGTGCTGGACGCGGATCCTGGGGTGTTGTCTGTGGGCTCTGGAAGTCAGGACCCTCACCTGCCCTGTCGGCACCCCGACCCCAGCACAGACCCGAGGGAGTCGGTGTCTGTAAACCGATGGGGACAGACACACCGCCTCCCCCCTGGACCAGCCCTTAGGGAACAGCTTGTCCTCATCCCATTTCCGTGGTGGCAGAGGTGACAAACCCAGCCAGCCCGTGCTCGAGACGGACAGGTGCGGCCCCTGCCCCCCCACACCCCTGCAGCAGGGGCTTTGAAGCAAGAGGCCAGGCAACGCCCCTGACTACAACTAACCTCAGTACCAATGCGGCCCCGACAAAGGGATTTCACAAAGCGTCTGACACCCAGAAGCCTGCTGTCAGGGAAAAATCATCCCAGAGTCTGGGATGAGGCGCCCAGATTCAGGGCCCTGGGGTCTGAAATCTGCAAATCACCCCAACTCCATCATCCGGACCCGCCAAATCCCCCAGCCTGTGGGTCCCCTGGAGGCAGCAGCAAGACCCCACCCCTGCCGGTCACACAGGAGACCGGAAGTGCCCTCAGCCCCCAGCTCACCCGCTTTGGAGGCCCCGCCTGTGCTGGGGGTCGGGGGAGGGGTGCTAAATCTGCACCACCCTACGCAGGCTTACTGGAGACGCCCCATGCACACCCCAGGCCCCCTCCCGCCCTAGCAGCCCTCCTCGCCCGAGCCCGAGCTCTCAAACCCCCAGACCACACTGGTCAGAAAAGAGCAATGAGGTTGCCAGCACGGAAAGCGGCCTTCGGGTGCATAATGCAATTGCAGGAATCCCAGGACAGGAGGGAGAGTAAGAACAATAAAAACGCTCCGCAGCCCAGGGCCTCCGGGCGGGCACTCGGGAAGCTTCCAGACGGTAAATCAGAGACTCTCTTGACATAATTCCCTGAAAACAAGATTGTGAAATATGCAAAGCGTGTGATGCTGATGTGAGAGTCTGAGTGTAAGCATTTAATCTCTCTCTCCTTTCTTTCCTATCCTACCTACGGCTTGGACGGGCAGGTGACATCCAGCCCAGGTGACTGTTCCCCCGGGATGCCCTGGAAGGGCCTCTTCCCAGCCCTGGAGGGAGTCACCGTGAGCCCTTCCTTCGGCTTGTCAGGGACCTGGTGACACACACCGTTAGGGCCCCGCCCCCAGGCATCAGGGCTCCTCTCTGTGTGGCAGGGCCAGTGACCCCGCCTTCCCGAGGACCAGGGACCCTGTAAATAGCACCACCTGGAATGTTGCTCCTAACAAAGGCGATCCCAAGCGGGACGAATTGCACCCAACCCCCCACCCCCACCCCGGGGGATGAGCCGGGTTAAAGACACCCAGCAGTCTCTCGTGGTGGCCTCCCCCACCTGCCGGCCGGCCGGGGGGCACCGCGCTCGCCCGCCCGCTTCCGGAGCCGCACAGCGGACCTGGCTCCTTCAGACGCAGGGCTCCCATCCAGTGCGGGGGCGCCCGGGGGCTCCCCGCAACCTGCCAGGGTGGCCTTATTGGGAAAAGGGTCTGGAGACGCGGTCATCCTGAATGAGCCTGCATCCACTAACCGGCATCCCCATGAGAGAGGAGAGTGAAACAGGGCAGCGAGAGGGCCCCTGAGAACGCAGGCGGGGACAGGAAGGACTAGGCGGTGACCCAGGAGCCCTCAGGCCACCAGGGGTTGGGAGAGGAAGGAGGACCTTCCTCTGAACGTTTTAGGGGCAGCGTTCCTGTCCTGCACAAACCACTGTGGGGGGAGTCCTTCTGTTCCTTCGTGGTGCCCCCTGCAGCAGGGCCAGGAGGCTCACCCACACAGGGTCCCCAAAAATCCTGTGGGGGGATGGGCGGGGCATTCTGTGGGGGGCAGAGCCTTGACTTCCTGTAGGGGCGGAGCCTGGGCTCCACAGGGGAGGGGTCTGGAGCCTTGTGGGCGGGGCTTGGTGCCTATGGGGTGGGTCCCGGGCACTGCAGGGGCGGGGCCTGTGGGATGAGGGGCGGGGCTTGGCACCTGTGGGGGTGGAGCCTGGGCTCTGCGGGGGAGGGGCCTGTGGGGGTGGAGCTTGGGGTCTGTTGGGGCAGAGCCTGGGCTCTGCAGGGAGGGGTTTGGGCTCTGTGGGGTCTGGTCTGGCTTCCCTGTGGAGGCGGGACCTGGGGTCTGTGGGGACAGAGTTTGGGGTCTCTGGGGGCGGACCTTTGGGGCTCTGCATAGGTGTGGGGCCTGAGTTTTCCGTGGGGGCGGGGTTTGAGGGCTGGAGGGGCCTTGGGCTCTGTGGGTGCTCGGCCTGGGTTCTCCGTGGGGGAGGACCTTTCATGGGGGGGGCTCTCCGTGGGGGTCGGGCCTGGGTTCCCCGTGGGGGCGGGCCTGTGGGGCTCTGCATTGGGGTGAGGCTTGGGTGTTCCACGCGGGCGGGTCCGGCAGCCCCTCCTGCCTCAGGTCTCAGGGCGTCTGCAGTGGCTGCGGGAAAAGGCAGCTCACGACTGGCTGGAGCGGCCCCCGCCTCTACCTGAGAACCCAGTGGAGGAGACCAGGACCTCAGAAGTTTCTGGCTCACAGGCAGGGTTAATGGAAACATACCATCGCCATAGCCGGGTCTGTCTCGCTGCCTGCTGCCTTCTCACTTCCAGAAATGTTGAAACCGTCCACAGTCCAGACCCTGGCACAGCTGCGTGGGCCACAAAGGGGCCCCAGAGGGGACACGGCCTCCAGAGGGACGCCAAATGCAGGTCTCCAGGGCCTCTCCCGGGCCATTTCTAGGAGGCGAGGCGGACCTTCCACCCCATCTGCTCTCCCCAGGACTCTCGGACCTGGGGTCTCTGCTGTCCCTGCTCACGGTAGCCTCAGGAATTAACGTGCGGGGAGAGTTGCGCCTGCCGCTCACATCCCCGCTTCTCACATGACAGAAACCCAGTGTCGGGGCTGGGCTTGGCCCGACGTGGGCCCGCGGGGTCACCTGCGCTCTGGAGCCCCACTGGCCCCCACCTAGCCTGTCCACCGTGAAGCTGCGTCCCTCAACCTGAGACAGCTGGTGCTCAGGGAGGGTCCCGGCCACACGGCGAAGCCACAGGCAGTGTTTAGAGAAATGCCGTCCCCCCTCCCGTAGGGCCCAGTGTTGAACGGTGGCCAGCAAGCCTTCTGGAGGCAGAGCTCCGCGGGGCCTGGCTTTGCTTGGTACGCAGCCTTGTCACTTCCTTCCCGAGAAGGGCCGTGAGGGTCCAGGCATCGAGCGCGGCCAGCTGGCTCCTCGTGCAGTCCTGGGCTGGGTCTGCACGGGCACGGGGTCCACCGGGCATGTCTGCACCGTGACTCGTGCAGGGACGAGGCCAGTCCCGTCTCAGGTGGCACAGAGGGCCTGCCCCTGCCAGTGTGAACTTCAGATCCAGCAGGCCAGTCAGCATCGGATTTAGACGCCAAGATCTGAGCCTCCTTAAGACAAAAGGAAAACACAGCAGGCCTCCTTCTCCCCTCTCGCTCTCCCACTCGCTCACGCACACACACACAGACGCACACACACCCACTGTGGTTTCTAGGGTGGAAACAGTGATCTGATTTGCTGGAAGTGCTCCAGTAGGGACACACGCGGCTATTCTCCCCACACCCGTATTCTTCGTCTGGTATTTCCAGGAGCAGATCTGGGCTGTCATCAGCCGCTGCTAGGATGTCCTGGGGCTAGGAGAATTAGCTGCACTCAGCAAGTGACCCTCATTTCTTCCCATTTTCTCCCAGCGCGCTCCAGATTCCATTATGCCCATTAAGGAGGCGGTAGCTCATTGCCCTCCAGAGCATTCCACAGGCCAGAGAGTTCCTTCCGACCTGATTTCCATTTTCGAACAAAGAGAACTGACATTTCTGAGCTTTGCCAGCAGGTAAAACGCCTGGTAAGGCCATGCCTGGCAGAGCCACGGGACCGCCAGGCCTCAAGCTCCGCGCCCCGTCAGCCCAGGCGCATCCAGAAGGAAGCCCTCCCCGGCATCCACACGCGTGCTGCCGTGCCAACACACTCGCACGGGCGCACACAGGCACCTCACAGCCTTCTCGATTCTCAGCCGCCAGGATTCTTGACGGTGTGGAACACAGCCGACCTTCAGACAGCTTTCGATGGTAGCACGGATGACGGCCATCTTTCGGGACCCACCGTGTGCAGGCCCTGTGCTTTCTGACCACAACCCCAGGGGTCAGCCCTGCCCCTGGCCATCTCCACGGCTAGAGCATTGGGGTTGCGGTCTGGTAACGTCTGGGGAAGGGGGCAGAGCCGGCCCCCCACCCAGGCCTCTGGACTACAAAGCCCCCCTCCGCCCAGCACACCATGCTGCACTCGGCACTGGGCAGAGCGCGGAGAACTGGGCTGAGCTCGCTCAGACGCCGAGGTGCAAGCCTGAATGCGCGCCCAAACGCACCCGTCCATACTTTGGTGAAACTTTAGCCAAGCGTTCCGGCTTAAAGGCAATAATACATCTCTCCTGCTTGTGCACACATGTAAATATTTGCACGATGGTGCGGAAAGCTTCATGCAGAGGAGCTGGGAGTTTATCTTGGCCAGATGTTCTGCCAGACGGGGAGAGCCTAGGGGATAAAGTAGGTGACCGAGGCCCCCCACCTGCTGCCCCGCCCACCTCCCAGCAGCCTGGACGTCTGGTGGATGCCCTTGACCCCCGTGACCTGCTGCACGGGGTACTGGAGCCCTGCTCTTCCCAGCATCCCCAGTTCGAAGCACGAGGGCAGGGACGGGGTCTGCCTCTGCCGCTGTCCGTGGGGGAGGAGTTAATGCCCGTGAAGGAAGACGCAGGAGCATCCCCTGAGTGGTGGGCCAGCAGCCACTTTGGTCTGAATGATGACGCCCGTCATCTGCATGACACATGGCTGTTGAGCATGACTTTCTCACCCACACAGATCCAGCCTGCGCCGGGGTCCCACACCCCCACTTCCAGTGGGCCCACGAGGTTGTCCGCTGGCTCTCTGTGCGTGGGAACCGCCCCACCCTGCCGTCTGACACAGCTTCCCCCACTCACGTGTCTCCTCCTTCCAAGCGAGGTCTTCCCCATCCACACCCCACTGGACCCCCAGCAAGATTCCTCATTTCTTGGCTACGGGTTTGCTGTGTCTGCCGGGCAGAGGGGGGCCGACCTACCGGAGGCTGATCCTGAACACTGGCCACAGGCACACATGAGGCACAGATAGCATGTGACCTAGTGAGAGGCAGGACATGGGTGGCTGCAGACGACCGACGGACCGGCCGCCGAGCCTCGCGGCCGTGACACAGCCCAGCTTCACCCACAGGAAGGCGCATCTTAAGGACGGAGAGAGCATTTCACCTCATTTGAGGACAAGTCCCCAGCCCCAGCTCTCGGGGAGGGACCACGAGTGGAGTCGGCTCTGGATAGATATTTGTTGAAAGAAAGCGTGGAAGGTTTTCCATTAAGTGATAGTTAATGGAAATACCTTAATAGTCTAAATAAAACCTACAATGAGGTTTTCAGTCCTGCTCCGTGTAAGAACTCTGCCCGGGGACGAATGGAGGAGAGTGGACACATCACGGAACTGTGTTGTGATATCTTTCCTGGCCATATTTTGGTGAAGCCATCACTTGAAATGCTGGAATAAGGAAAGTGTTTATTAGTGGTGAGTAAGCCGCAAAAGTTTTAGTGGGTTCCGTTTCCTTCAGATAAGAATTCAATTATGTAAATGCATGTACTTCCTCCTTCAGAAATAAGGTTCAAAATAACAGAACATCAAATTCCAACATAAAATTCTGTCTATTATTTTTAACTTTCAGAGTGGAGGACGAATACATTTTATGCTGTGAAGGAAAAGAATATCAGACTCCTGACTCTGTGCTCCCCGAAGAGCATCTATGTTGAAAACATGACTTGGAAAGGCTTAGGACGGGGGCGTAAAAGTGGCAAATTCTACAGAACAAATTAGGTCCTGTTCATCACTAAAAGAGAAAAGCAGATGAAGATGGAGTGAAGGATCATTATTCCCACTCTGGAGATGAGGGTCTAGAGGCACAGAGAGGTTAAGTAACTCGCCCAAAGCTGTATGGCCAGTGGGTAGCAAACCCAGGATTCAGAGGAAGGCCTGCGTGACTCCAGAGTCCATCTTCTAAGACCCAGAAACGTCCCACCAGCGTCCAGGCAGGCTTGTTACACCTGTTGCTGCAGGGACTACCTGTTGTAAGTGGGACCCACTGGATCAATTTAACAAGCCTTTCGTAAAGGAGGGTATAAAACAGTCCCACAAAAGGAAACTAAAAAAAAAAAAAAAATGGAAAAATGCAATATTTTAGGGTAGAAAATCTTCATGGCAGATTAATGTCAGGTTTTTTTGTTTTTTTTTTTCCCCTTAAGTCCCCATGAAAGTCTGTCTGGTTTGGGATTTGGTTTTGGTTTCTAGAGAGGTGGGCAAGTTGGTTGCCAATTTTATCAGGAAAAAAAAAAAAGGAGACCAGAAAACCCTTAAACAAAAGGTGCAGGGAGGAGGGCTAACTTGTCAAATATCGAAGCATGCCATGAGTCCCCTGTAATTACAAGAGAGAGGTGTCAGTGCGCGAACAGACGGGCTAATGGAAGGGAATGGAAAATCCAGGAATAGACACAATTACGTATGAAAGCTTCGTGTGAAGCAAAGGCAACGTCTCAGGGAGGAGAAGAAGGTTCCCACGTGTATGAGTAGAACCGAGCGACTGAACAGATCCAGTCGGGTGACTTTCTCACCGTGAATACGAAGCTCAAGTCCACACTCTCGAGAAACTAAAACAAAGAAGTCGACACGACCAAGAAGAAATGTGATGGGTTCATCTGTAACCCAGAGGGTTACCTTGACTTCGTAGAACCTAGAAACACTTCTTCAGGGCAAAGATGTCCAACATCCAGGAAGACACACACGGCTTTACCACAGAGGGAGGGGCATTGCCCTTAACACGTGGATGGCTTTATTTCACGGATGGAAAAAAAAAAAAAGACCACGCCCAACTAGGAAAATGAACTGAAGCCACAAACACAGGAAAGTAAATGCAAATCGTCATCAATCATGGGGAAAGATGTTCAGTCTTTCTCATAAGAACATAATGAAAATTAAAACTGCACCTGTCCAGGCAGGATGCCAGGCAAGATGGAGTCAGCACCCTGTACCCCGCTTGTCCCACGGGCCGCAGCTGAGTCCTGGGCCGGGGGCCTGGAGCAGCCAGCCGTGTGTGCTGAGAAGTAGATGTCACCGATGGTTTGGTGAAGAAAAGCAGGCTTCAAAGTCCTACCAAGCCACCTGAGGCTCCTGTGCTCCCCTGCAGGAACACCTGGGCCCGATGCACGGTGGGCACCTGGATGTACACGCCGAGCACCAGGAGAGAGGACCCCAGAAGAAGCTGTGGCTTTCTAGTCCGAGCAGGGAGAAGGGTGAGGAAGGAGCAGACAGTGTGGGGGAGCCCCTATTTTTTCTTTTTCCTGTGCTCACCTCTCAGCCAGAGGCAAATGACAGAGGCAACATGGGGGCAGGGACGCCTGCTTGAGCCGCCAGGAGTGTGCATGACCCCTCTCTGTCCTCTTGACACCCGGGCCCAAAAGGAGATGTTGGAACCCGAGGCTCGAACCAAATCTGGATGTCCTATTCAGGAGACACCAAAAGAAATCAACATTCAGCTCAGGTTCTAGAAGACCCAGAGTCTCATGGAATAACTCTGGGAATGTCTAGAACACAATCCAGAATGGCTCAGCATACGAAGGAGCAGGGAAAAAGAGAAGAGAGAGAGACCATTCAGCTACAAAGGCAAAACAATGAGCAGGAGTTGGAACACAGACACCGCTGTTGGACTCACCGGACGGGCCGCCCCCGTCGTGCTCCAGGAAGCAGAGGTGAGCTCGAGGCACACAGGGAAGGAGCCTCGGCCAAGAAACAGAAGGTGTGAAAACAAGTCAGACACGCACATTAGAACTAGACTCTTCAATAACCAAAGTAGAGCATTCGCCAATGGACTCCACACCAAAATGGAAAACAGGAGAACACAGAGACAGGAGAGTGATGGAAATTATTTTGAACAACAGAAAAAGGAAAAAAGTATTGGAAAAAAATATAAGCAGAGCTCAGACATTTGTGGGATAGTATGAAAAGACCCTCCCCAAAATAGTATGAGATTAGAGTCCCCCGGAGAGAGCGGGATGGATGCCCGTCCCACAGGTTCACGCACACTTCAGAACTCCCCAAACTGCATAATTGATATATGGCACCTAGATGAAAATAAACATAACTTAAGAGGTGGTCTTGATCAGTGAAACCAAGAGATCCTTCTCTGAAATGCTGATAATATAAGCACGTGTATATAGAAGGAAGATACAATAATCATAATAAAATAAATATGGTAAATTTTAAGAGCTACATGAAAAATTCATGTACTAATGAGAAATTGTCTGAGGAAGAGTAAAAGTAATCGTAAGGAGACTTTGTCAAAAAGAAGTTCAGAAACATCAGTGGTCGGCCTTTCATGGGCATTAGCCCATGTGGTGCCCAGGAGGGTTCTGCCTGACCCCGCGTTGAACAGACAGAACCTCTAGAACTTCAAAAAAAAAAAAGATGGAAAGCTGTTTCAACAAGATGCTGACAAAAGATTATCCGTCACAACCAAAAAGGCTTTATATCAGAGACACAAGGCTGTCTCAACTTTGGGACATTTATTCGCCTGCATTAACTGGTTACAGGGAAGATAAAACCTGTTAGTACCGTGACCAACACAAAACACATTTTATAGATTAAATACCTGTTTAGCTTTTAAAATTTTTAACAGATTAAAAATACCAAGAGTTTTCTTTAACTTGCTTATATGAATCTATGACAGATCCGCAGCCAAACAGTCAATCTTAAAACTTAGTAGTTTTCCGCAACATAAAACAAAGCACATTCTATCACTGTTTCCTTGTGCGACTGTTTGCTTTTAATTCAGAGGGTTTATTACCACGGTGTGCATCGTCGTTCATCGGTTTCTGATCTGTTACCCCCAGAAGCTAAGCTGCCAGGGACATCGTTCCACTCTGCATCTCCAGGGCGGAGAAGGTGTACCATCAAGACATATGTGCTCCTTAAGAAATTATGGAATGAATGAGCAAAGCAAGACTCGGGCAATCGGAGCTACTGTACTCTTAGGAGAGGCGGTCTTAATGTAATAGTGCAGGACAAAGGGCTATAGGTATTAAAAAAGAAAAATCTTTTAAAACATATGATAACTTACAGATCGAATGACGGTATCTGGAAAACCCAATAAAATAAAATGGAAACTCATGGAATTATTTCAAGGATACAGAAGGGGGCCAGGAACCAGACCAAAATACCCCAACACCTACAATAACCAAGTGGAAAATATATCTACCATAGTCATGTTAGCAACAGAAAACTCAGACTACCCAGAAAAACACGTGTATATAAATGTGTGTGTATAGATGCGTGTGTATATATATGTCTATATACATGAAATTCAATGTGTGTATTTAAGAAAGTCATAAACATTACTGAAAATACATAAAAGAAGATCCATCTAAATGGAGAGACAGCAGTGTCTCGGCAAGGGAAGACGATACTGAGAATACAAATTCTTTCCAAATTATCGTATAAACTTAAAGCAACTTCAATGAAAATCCCAGTTGTACATTTGTGAAACTTTATCTTAAAATATGTGTGAGGTAGAAAACTTGCAAGGCGAACCGTGAAAACAGAGGACAGGAAAAGCGCAAAGGTGCTTCCAACCAGATAGCAGGGAAAGTCAATGTATTGGCCCGGGGTGAACATAGAAAGATCAGTAGATAAAAGAATAGGAAAATCCAGAGAAAGACCCACACACACCTGAGAATGCGGCACGCGATGAAGATTACATTGAAATTACAGTTTTCATAAATTGTTTTGAGGCCATGACAGTCCATCAGGGGGAAATAAAGACCGATAACTACCACAGGCAATAAATTAAAACAAACAAACAAACAAACAAACAAACTTCTGAGTGACACACAGAAGAACTCAGATTTATGATAAAAGACATATTTGTCAATGTGAAGATGAAAATATCTGACAGTGGTGGCATCCTAAGCAATGTGAATAGAAATAATGGAGAGGATATTTGAAATACACGTGAAATGGGAGATCGGTGGTCACAATGTGTCAAGAGACACCCAGAACCGTAAAGAAAAAGGCAACAGCGGGGAAATGGGCAAGAACGTGAACAGGCAACTCACAGGAGAAAAGTAGGACAGCCAGTGAGCAGAATAGGACACCGCTGGGTGTGAAGCAACAGGGCCATCGGCCTGGGGGCCAGCAGTGGGGACACTGCTCGTGATGGATGGCGTACTCATGCTTTGGATGCTGTGCAGTCAGCACGTGTGAAGGGGCAGATCTTTGGACGTGCGTCTGGGGAGATTCTAAAATGCAACCTTAGAACGGTAGAAATGCAAAAGCAGGTTAAGTTCACTTATTTCCAAAAGACCAGCCCATCGGTGCACATGCGCTCCTGTGTTTCACCCACACGTGTGTGCGGCTGGGAGGGCACACGTCAGTGTCCGCGGGCCTGGTGAGCTCAGAGGGGGGTTTCAAGGGAGGAGGCTTCACCTTTTACTCTGTAGGTGGTGCTGAGGCTGCAGTCAGAGGTTCAAGGGCAAGGAGTGGGCGGACGTGAGGAACCAGGAGGGCGGCCACCCGCTGGGGAGGTGCAAGTATTTTCAAGTGGACCGGGGACCTGACAGGGACCCAGGGAGGGGAGGAGGAGATGGGAGGCTGAGACTGGACCCAACCTCCTGTGGGCAGAAACAGCAGGCAGGGCTGACCTTCCTTCCCCCAGCCGCACCTCTTCCTTCCGCTCTGCCCAGAGGTCATCTGCCAGCACCGCCCCCAAAGGGCGGCTGCCTGGTCTGCTGGTCAGCGCAGAGCTTGGTTGGCGGTCCTGGAGCCCCCGCCCGACCTGCAGAGTTGGCGGTGCTGGGAGCGGCCTCCCAGACGCAACATGAACACCTACAGGGGGGCAGCTATGCTCACCTGTAACCACCCATCCCTGAAAGCACCCACCGAACGGCGCAGTTTGCTGCCTGGGTGTGCGTGGATGCACACGCTTGCGTGTGCACGTCTGCGTGTGTTTAACCAATGTTCATGACGCCGGTTCTCTGTCCCCCCCGTGTCCCTGGTGAGTGTGCAGTCTGGTCCCTCTGACAGGAGACGCGGGGCACTGACGTCACGGGTCCTACTCTGGTGGCAGGGCCTGTGTGGCAGGTCAGTGCCCTCCCTCAGAGGTCACTACTGGGAACGTGCACGCTAGGAGCAGGGGCTCAGGCACAACCTGACGGTCACCTCCCGAGCTGCCTGCTGAGGCCCCACACCCCTCCCGGCGCGCCTGCCCCCACCCCTGCCCGAAGACCACGCCAGAGCCGTCGTGGCCGAGGAGCGATTGGTTCTGGTATCGGCGATGGGTATTGACAAAGGCCTTCAAAGTCACAGCTTGGCTTGCTGGATCAATAATGGTGCAGGGAAATAATTAAAACTGTCAGATTTAGAAAGTATTAGACGTACTTAGAGCTTTCTGCCAACTATGGAAAACAGGGATTAATGGTGTTATCGCGAACACTTCTAAGTTACAGAGCAAGTTATTAAAGTCTTTCTTTGACACTCATTTGCAGCGAAGGGTCAACATCAAAGGTTTCCGAGCAAACTATTGGAGTCCATTAACCCAAAGCCCAGCTGCTTCCCCACAGAAGTCAGACGAGGGCCAGGAGATCAGAGGCGCCTTCCAGCAAGAGGCTGTAAAATTAAAAGGCACTTAGAGCACTCACACCTCCACGTCCCCGGGGCGCGGCTGGGGGTCTGACAACGACCGTCTGGGCTGCAAAGGAGGAGTCCCATTTGGGGACAGCAGAGCACAGTCAGGTGGGGAGAGGGCAGGGCTCCTGAGGTCCCGGCTGGCTCTGTGCACAGGCTACGGTGGGGGGAGGGGGGGAGGCCAGCCCTGCTCCCACCTGCTCCTTCTGTGGGGGCCTCGTGCACGTCCCTCCCGTGGATTCCCCGTCCCATCACCCCGCCTCGACCTTCCTCTTCTGGCTTTTCTGGTGGAGGGAGGCCCCTGAGACCCAGAAGGTGGGGGTCCCTGGGCCAGAGGGCAGAGGGAACATGACAGACAGACACCCCACTCCTGGGGTGAGCGCTGCCCAGGAAGTCATGCCCACTGAAGCTCGCGGTCCGAGCAGACTGCGCCCATTGCCCAGGGGCAGACCGTGCTGGTGGCACAGGGTGTGGCCCACGTGGTCCGTCCATGAGACAGGAAGTCCCCTGCGGAGCGTGTGGCGTGGGCCAGGTTTGGGGCCACAGAGGCACCTTGGTGACACCTTGGCAACAAGGAGCTGTGGTGTGTGGGTGTGTCCCTGATAAAGGGCAGGTGACAGGAGCACTGGTGTGGTTGGGAGGGGACGGGCCACCAGGGGCCCAGGACTGGGGTCCAGCTCTGGAGATTTATGACCGCCTCCCTCCGACACTGAGAGGGAGGCGGGAGAGAGCAAGTCCGGAGACCCGAGTGACGTCGGTGAACAGGGACACACGGGGTGTTAGGAGCGGGGCCACCCAGCCGGGACCAGGGAGCACCTCGCGCCCAGACGCGGCACCTCTCGGCACGGTGCATTCACTAGGTGCTCCGGGAGAGGGACTGTGGCTGATTCTGGGGCCCTGGGGACTCTGCCCCGGGGGTGGGAGGGAAGGGGGCTTGCTGTCATGAACGGCGGCTGCTGGCCGAGCACAGCCAACCTGAGTTGCCCGGAGCTGGAAGCAGAGCTCCCCCGGACCCAGCGCGCCCTCCGCTGCCCCAGGCGTCTCCACGGGGTGAGCGCCACGGCGCCCCCGCCAGCTGATGAGGGCCAGGGCGTGCCCTCCCCGCCTCCCCGGTGGCCTGTGTGCGAGCCCGTTAATGTCCACCAGGAAGCTGACTGACCGTGGGCCGTGACGGTCACCCACAGCTGGGACGCTCCTAAAAGACAAAGACGGAGGCTAATGCTGCTGCTGGCCATCCCACGTGGGACACGGCGCTCCCCCGTGGAGCAAACTCGTGGACAGATGAGGGTGAGTGGAAGGACGCGGGCAGAGGCTGGAATGAGCCTGCTGGCGGGTCAGTGGCCGTGGCCGTGGCCGTGGGCCTGTGGTCCGCTGGTCTGGTTTCCACACCCGCGTGGGGTTCGCTCCGCAACCCTGCTCGCGAGAGCCAGCGTCACAGGAAGGGCGTCTGCGTCTTCGGGAGCCTGGCCCTCGAGGGCCCGGCCCGTCACACCCTCACTGTTTCTTTTTCCTTTCACCGTTGGCAACCTCCCAGGTAGACCTTCAAACATTGTAATGGATCCGATGGATACAGTTACAGGCGCTCGCACGCTCGCACGCTCACACCCACGTACGTGCGTTAGATCAGAACAAGTAGTCAGGTGCAAGGAGTACGTCCCGGGGGTGAAGGGCACAGCGTAGGGAGCACGGTCAGTGATATCGTCGCAGCGCTGGGCGGTGTGGTGACAGGTGGCGGCCACACGTGCCGTGAGCACAGGCCACGATCTCGCGGTTCGTGGGTTCGAGGCCCGCGTCGGGCTCTGTGCTGACGGCTCGGAGCCTGGATCCTTCCTGCTTCGGATTCTGTGTCTCCCTCCCTCTCTGCCCCTCCCCCGCCCGTGCTCTGTCTCTCTTTCCGTCAAAAATGAATGTACATTAAGGCATCTTTTTAATTCCAAAATAAAAATTGCCCCGATACAACACACACACATATATTTAGACTGCGTTGTGTTTTAAATTTGATTTTGTTTCTCCCACCCCCACCCCCACCTCGGCAACCACTCATCTGTTCTCTGCGTCTGGGGGCTGGTTGTGTGGGTTCTTAGACCCCACAAGTACGAGAGGCCACGGGGCACTTGTCCCTCTCAGACCGGGTGCTCTTGACACGGTGTTCTGGGGGCCCGTCCGTGTTGTGACAAACGGCTGGGTCTCGCTCTTTGCCGTGGCCGAGTGGCGTTCCACTGTGCACACACCGTCTCCCCGTGGACAGTGGGCGGCCCCCGTGTCTCGGGCCCCGTGGCAACTGCTTCGGTGGACGTGGGGGTGCTTGTGTCTTCTTGGTTCAAGGTTTCCCTTCCTTCGGAGAAACACCCAGAAGTGGGGGGCTGGAGCGCACGGGGGTTCTGTCGGACTCTGAAGAGCCTCCACGCTGCTTTCCGGAGCGGCTGCCCCGGGGCTGGGCCCGGGAGCCCCCGCACACGCACTGGCACTCTGCCCACCCCAGGCGATGCCCGGGACCACCCCCCTCAGCCATCTGGGCACATTTAGTGATGGAGACTCCAGATGGTCGGGAGGCAGGGCCCAGGCTGCGTGTGACCCGAGCCCGGAGGCTCGGAGGTGGAACAGGTGCAGCCGGGCTTGGGCCAGGGCTGGGGGCCTTCCGGGGCTCGGACCCCGCCCGCAGTTAATCAGTGACCAATGGCCAAGAGGACCAGCCAAGTCGTGTACGCCCTGCTCCCTGTCCCCTGACGCTGTCCTCTGGCTGGCACCCCGCGATCTCTGTGCGGCCCTGGACCTCTCCACCCAGCGTGCAGTGACCTCTCCCCGGCCTCGTCCTGCCCGCCGCTGCCCTGCCCCAGGCCGCCGCGTCTGTGGCCCTGCCAGAGTCCCAGCCGCCGGCTTCAGTTCCACAGACTCTGCAAGGGAGCTGGGGCTGGGGCACGTCCTCGGGGACAGCGGGCACGGTCAATGTGGGCGGCACCCAGGGGCCCTTCCGTGGGGACCCCTGCCTGCCCCACGGCCTCCCGTTCCTCACTTGGAAACGGGGATGATGACAAAACACCCCGAGACCCCAGGAAAGGGCGACGCTGCTTGGAAGGTAAGGAACAAAACACGGGGACAGTCCTCTGCCCCAGCAGCGGCCTCCTCCCCACCCCTCAGCGTCCTGGCGGGACGACGCGTCCCCAACCTGCCATGTCTGTGTCTGCAGGGGGGCTGGGGTGCAGAAGTGACCCAGGGCTGCCCCGTGGGGGACGACCTAGGACTGCGCCCTGGGCCCCGGGCCGGGGGACATCTGAACCTCTCTCCTGCCCCAGGAGACTGGCCTGACTTGTGAGGACCTCAGATGTGTCACCCGCACAGTGGGGGGGAAGCCGGAAGCAGACGCTGTAGAAGGTGTGGGAGTGGGCAGGGGCTGAGGGGGGCGGCCCTGGAGAAGGTTCCAGCTCCCTGGGTCCCGAGGCCCTGAGCACAGAGCGGGCAGACGTGGGACGCCAGACCGGCTGCCTCCTTACACTGTGGGGCCTGGTTTGCCCCCGGACCTGGGCACCTGCTGCTTCTGCACGGCCCCAGGCCCACTCGGGGACGGGGGCTGCACTCTCGGCCCTTGGCCCTGACCCCCACCCCCCGTGCTGTTCATCCCGTGGACTCCCAGGCAGCGTGAGAGCAAAGCCAGTGAGACAGGGCCAGCGAAGGGGGCTCAGCGGCGGGGGCGGGGGGGGCGCCCGGGTCCGGGAAGAATGCGGCCTTGAGATGGCGTCCCCGTCACCTGGGGAGCACTTCATATATCTCCTTACACACGTGGAGCCCGTACCACATACGCCCCATTTTACTGGATCACGTGGTGCCTCCTAGTCTTCCCTGGGACAACGTGGCACGATCTGTGCTGTGGTCACGGGCCTGCGGACGGGTCGTTTGCAGCGGGTCCGGGCCCACGACCCCCGTGCTCCTCTCCCCTCCGGCCCGGAGGCTCTGCTCGTGCTCACGGCTGTGGCGACTACGCAGGGATGAACATTCGGGACCGGAGGTTCCGCGTCCTTTGCAGTTAAGTGTCAGTTTCCGCGTGGCTTTCCGAAGGCCTGGTTCCGATTCCCGTCATCTGCAATGGCTCCAGAGGGTTTCTTCCTTGAGATCTCCACCAAAACGTGTCACCCTTGTGGTTTTGCCTGAGAGGCGGAAATGGCTATTTCCTTATTAAAATAATTTGCATTTTCTGTCTGCTTAAGACACGGTGTAACTTTTCACACTGTGTTTGGCCATTTGGGGATTTTTTTCGTAAGTGCCTATCCGTATACCTCACCCAATTTTCTCTTACTTGTCTTTTTAAAAATCCATTACAGAAGCTCTCGCGTATTATAGCTGTGAGCCCTCTAACCGCTCTGTGCTTTGCAAAATGTTTCCCTGTCATTTTTCTTCTGGGCTACAGTCTCTCTTACGCGGCACATTTGTTTAAACGTAGTGACATATGTTTCTTATAATTTTTTCCTTTAATAGCTTCTTGGTGGCCAAAAGTCATTAAAAATATTTGCCTGAACCATAGGTTATACAGATATTTGCTTTCTTCTAAGATTTTATTGTGTTATATTTTAAAACTTTATTATCCGACGCATCTGCTCTGTCCTGGCGTGAGCTGAGCCGGGAGCCGCTGTCATTCGCCTGCACGCAGATGGCCGTGGGGTCCGCGTCCCGTCCCAGGCGCCGGACCCCGGTCGGGACGGCAAAGGGCAGCCTGGCCGCGGGCCGGCCGGGCCGTGGGGGCAGGAGGGTCGCCCCTGGGCATCCGCACCCCATGGGTCAGAGGAAACCGGCCCGAGACGCCCCAAGGGAGCCTCGGGCCGCCGGCTCGTCTGGACGGGACGAGGGGGCTGAGGCGCCCTCTGCGCGCTCTGTTTGCTCGCGGGCTCCCTGCGTGGGTCCAGACGTGGCTGAGCTGGCGCTTCTAACGCGGGGGCTGGAGGGCGAGCCGAGGGCGCTTGGTCCTTGAGAGCAGCCGCGTCTGTTGAGTAGTGTCTCCCGGAAACGGCCAGGCGGGAAGGGGGACACCGAGTCGACGACCGCCTGCGGGCGGCTCGCGGTCCTGGGCGAGGGGAGGCGAGTCCCCGCTGCTCTGGCCCCCGGCTGCGCCCGCGGAGCGGCTGTCGGCCGGGATGGATCGCGAGCCCTGCCGCCGCCTCCCGGAAGACGAATGCCGGCTTCACTGGCGGTTTCTGTTTCACTTCTCGGGAGCTGAGAACCGGGAAGGAACAATTAAGCCCAACCTGAGGCAACCCAAAATATTATCCATCAGAAGACGCGCGTTCCGTCCTCCCGGCGCATCCATCAAAATGTCAGTTTTTCCAAACACGGTTCTATCCTATTAATGCTAATTTCTTCCTCGGAAAGACTGGCGGATTTTGCCGTTCAGGGCTTATCAGGGAACCGGAAGAAATGCTTTGCATGTTAACTCAGCAGGTAGCCGCATTCGCCGTCAGCTTTTTTATAGCCAGCTGACAGTCTGCTCATTTCCTGGCCCTGGGCTGGCTCGCCCGGGGCTGGGGCTGGGCTGACCGTCCCCATACAGCGGCGGCCACAGCCTCTCGGCTCACGACGTCTCTGCCCCCTCCGTCCCCTGGACTGATGTAGAAACTGCGAGAATGGTTCATTTCTGGTGCCCCTCAAAGCCACGGCTCCACCGGCCCCCAGCCTGACCCAGCACAGTGGGCTGGAATCAGTCCATGCCCCACGGAACGTCTGGATGTGTCATACTGTGCCTGGGGACAAAGGTGACCTCACACTGACCACCACTCCCTCCAGATTCCTGGGGCCCTAATCTGCCACACTCTGCCCCCGGGGCATCAAGGCCCTGGGGAGGTACTCCAGCCCCTGAGGACGGGGCAGGTGCCGGGGGGGGGGGGGGGGGGGGGCTGTCCCACCCCCTGAGGACAGGGCAGGTGCGGGGGGGCTGGTCCACCCCCTGAGGACGGGGCAGGTGCAGGGGGGCTGGCCCACCCCGTGAGGACGGGCCGGTGTGTGGGGGGGGGCTGTCCCACCCCCTGAGGACGGGGCAGGTGCGGGGGGGGGGGGGGGGGGCTGTCCCACCCCCTGAGGACAGGGCAGGTGCGGGGGGGCTGGTCCACCCCCTGAGGACGGGGCAGGTGCGGGGGGGCTGGCCCACCCCGTGAGGACGGGCCGGTGTGTGGGGGGGGGGCTGTCCCACCCCCTGAGGACGGGGCAGGTGCAGGGGGGGCTGGCCCACCCCCCTGAGGACGGGGCAGGTGCGGGGGGGGGCTGTCCCACCCCCTGAGGACAGGGCAGGTGCGGGGGGGCTGGCCCACCCCCTGAGGACGGGGCAGGTGCAGGGGGGGCTGGCCCACCCCCCTGAGGACGGGGCAGGTGCGGGGGGGGGGGCTGTCCCACCCCCTGAGGACAGGGCAGGTGCGGGGGGGCTGGCCCACCCCCTGAGGACGGGGCAGGTGCAGGGGGGGCTGGCCCACCCCCCTGAGGACGGGGCAGGTGCGGGGGGGGGGCTGTCCCACCCCCTGAGGACAGGGCAGGTGCGGGGGGGCTGGCCCACCCCCCTGAGGACGGGGCAGGTGCGGGGGGGTGCTGGCCCACCCCGTGAGGATGGGCCGGTGCGGGGGGGGGGCTGTCCCACCCCCTGAGGACAGGGCAGGTGCAGGGGGGCTGGCCCACCCCCTGAGGACGGGGCAGGTGCGGGGGGACTGGGCATATTTGAGGCGGGGGTGGTGTCTGTGGGTGCGGGTGGGAGTCCGGAGTACTGAGGCCCCCCAGATCTCCGCCTCTCCCCCCAATAAGTTTCTCCCTGTGGCTGCCCAGGACTCCAGCAGCGCATTGTAAGTAACACGTCTGGAAGTGACTTGAAGGGTCAGAAATCAAGATCCCATTTGGCAGGAACGCACAATGAACGGCCAGTCAGCAGATCTGCAGAAAATTCGATCGATAAAGAGACAAGGAAGGATGAACAGGGAGAAGTGAGGTAGACACTGGGGTCCGTGGATGCCGCAGGGGGAGGCGGGGCGGGCGTGCTGCTAAATACCTCCTGAACGCGGGTTCCCAAGAGACACTCACCGGACGGCACCTGCAGGAAGCTGTGACGATGCCTGTCTCCGGGCAGGACAGTGCCCAGGCACCTGCCGTTCACGGCCCTGGTGGTTATGCCACACCCTTGTGGGCCCCGAGCCACGCAGGCGCCCTCGGGCACCCGCTCGGCTACCCGCTCAGCTACCAGGCGCCCATCCGGGAGGGACAGACCCTGGGGTGGGACAGCGGGCGAGCCTACGACCTGGGCTCACGGGGGCGCCGGGGCCTAAGCCACACAGGCCCAGGTGCTCGGGAGGGACTCCTGTGGGCAGGTGCCCGGAGCCTGGGTACTTTGGTCCCTGCCCAGCGGGCTCCAACCCTGGCTCAGCGCCCAAGACCATGGGGGTGTCCAGAGGCGGGCGGGCAGGGCTGTGACTGCAGGCCGCGTGCGCTCAGTGGACAGAAGGCACCATTCCCGTTGGAAAAGCACAAGGAGAGGCAGGGACACGGGCGGATGACCGGGAGACCCACGACTAAGGCAGATCCCACAAAGCAAACCTGCCTGCTGCCTTGAAGGCTCTGACCTCCTCCTTCCGGGAAGGAGGGAATTTTAATGGATTTCTTGCTATTTATGACGGTTGTAGGTCAATGAATCATTTCATATCATTAACAGAAATCAATGTATTAAATGCATTTCCTATTTTACTCGCGTTTCCTCCTGCGAACGATTCCAAATGTAAATAAAACCACAGCAGATAAATAGTGTAAAAAGCACGCTTCACTCATCATTGTCCTTAAGAGAATTTTTAAATTGTCCGTATTAATTGTTAATTCTGAAAAAAAAAAATGATTACAGCTCCAAGTGAAACTCCTTCTCTGTCTCTATCGTTCCAGCCCTTCCCTGCCCAGGAGTAACCATGAGGCAGGGACAGCATCCTTTTCTCTGTCTCTACGTCCTCCTGCTACTAGTGAGGTAGAGGTGGGACTGCTGGAGCCCTGGCAGCCCCTCTGGGAACGTGAGGTAACCTTGAGAACAGACGCTATTCACAAAGGGTGCTGGATCAGAGCGACACCGGGAGCCCATCGCCCTCGCCTCCCCACGGAACCACCCACGATCCCCGGACTTGGGCCTTTAGGCGTCATAACTTCATGAGAGAAAGGCAGCCTTTCATTGGGTCCAGTCTGCTTTTAGGTTAAGAGGTTCCTGTGTGGTGCGGCTGAGGCTATTTCCGGCTGAAGTGAACCACCCTCCTGGATCGGCTGTTCGTCGACGCCCCTGCCTCTCGACAAGGCGCGCGCGTAACCGACACGACGCGTAACACCATCCCGATGATGCCAAGCGGTGTCCTGTAGACACATGCACTCCGCACCTCGTCGCACGACGTGGCTCTTGAGACACGTCCGTCTCGACCGACACAGGCCTTCCTCGTCCCCGTTCGTCTCACGGCTGTGTCCCCACCCCACCCCGAGGGGCGCTGAGGTGATTCCAGAAGCGTTCGCGTCGCTAGAACAGCCCAGGCGTTCCGTCTTCCCTCCTGCTTCCTATTGGGCGAGCTCAAGGCCCGGCCGTGGGAGTCTGGGGCAGGGGTTTCCGGGCCGCGTTTGTTCCGCACGGGCTTGCGGGACGTGAGGGCACCGCCGCTCGCCTGTCCTCCGCGTGACAGGTCTCCGGGGCCGCCTGCGGCCCTGGCTGTTGACCCCTCTGATAACCCAAAGGCTGTGACTCTTATGTTGTATCGCCTGAACTTTTAGTATTAGTAAGTTCAGGCATTTACAAATGTTTTTGGCCTTTATTTTTTCCCCTTTTCTATCAAATCTCTGCTCAGATTCCTCCCCCAGACGTTCATTGGGCTGTTCGTGCTCATCGTGCCGATCTGTCCCGCTTTCCTGCGCCCTGACGATCAGCCCCGTCAGCGGCACCTTCCTCTCCAGTTGTTGCCCCATCATTTCTTTCCTTTTTCCTCCTCTTCTGGCCGAGACGCACCTGACACCAGGGGAGCGGGAACCCCCCGGGTCCTGGGCCGGGTTTGCCTATTTTGGTAGATTATTCCTCAAAGAACAAACTTGTGGTTTTCTTGATGCTCTCCGGTGTTCTTTCATTTCTATGGTCGGTGGCCCTCCATTGTTTCTCTCCCTCTCCGGTGCCCGTGGCCGTCTGTCCTGGCCAGACAGCTGGGTCCTGGCCATCCACCGGCAGGGGCACGGGGCCCTGTCCCTCCCTGGCGGGGGTTGCCTGACCCATGCTGGACACCTCATGACCAAAAAGTCAACCCGTTTGGGGTTAACCCATCAAGACATGTCTGCTTGTCCATGATGACGGCTGAATGGTCATCCTCTCGGAGAAATGATACTTGAAGCTGGGGACAGCTGTAAAAACACCTACAACATGTGGACTCGGGGGTTTACTAAGGTGAGCCTCCTGGCATCAGCGGGTGCAAAGGCGGAGCCTCCCCGTCCTGGGGCTGCTGCCCGAGATACGGCGGGGGCGGCGTGAGCCGTGATGCAGGGGACTGGCCGCGCGGGGAGTCCCTCGACAGGGGAGTTCGGGAAAGAAACGTCTGCTCCACAAGACGCCAGAAATTGAGACTCACGGGGTTGAAAGAGCCAATTGCTTCTGGACTCTTAACATTAAGAAACGAGATTAAAAGTCTAATAAAGAAAATACCAGTAAAGTCTTGGTTGGATAAAGCCACTCACATAAAGGCTGTGACCTTTGTTTTCAAACCTGAAACTCCCCTCAGGGAGGCAAACGGAGAGAAGGGGAGGGACAAGAGGGATGCGGAGACGAGCGGGCGGGGGGGACGGGACGGGAGAGCCGGGCTGGACTGGGCTCGGACCGCTGACACGGGAGCGAAGGCACAGGGGAGGGAGGCCCAGACATGCTCACTCGCAGGGCATCTGATGGACGGACGCAGACAGAGTCCTGAAAACCGACAGGCGGATGTGGTAGGGGAACGTGCTTGTTTCTGTCAGTTGGGCTTGTTGTGCTGCGGAGGAGCCCTGGGAAGAGGGCCCGGCCCCACGGGGGGCAGCGACCGTCCGCACCTCACAGAGCGCTGTGGATGCTCCTGCGAGGAGGCCCGGGCAGTCCTGCAGCTGGACAGTGGCGTCCCTGGAGGCCGTGTGCCGTGAGCCGATCCCACTGGGTCTCCGGCCTCAGCCCTCACCAGCACGGTGGCCGACAGCCGGCGGGACTTCCGGGCCCTCCGGGAACTGATGGTCAGGGATGGATGTCCCTGCTCTCGGCGTGTTCATAGGTTGTGGGGACGCTCCCGAGCCGTGGGGACAGCAGTCAAAGGCAGCGAGTGCCGGACAGACTCCTCAGCTCCACGTACACGGGGCCTGGGCGAGTGCCTGCCCCTCGGGGGGCAGGGGTGATGTCTCTGTGGCCCAGCAGGGCCCCCGGGGCGGGGGCCGTGCATGGATGGGCCCCCGGTTGGGGTCTGCAGCCTGACCCCACTGCCCAAGGGCCCGTCTGTGCCCGGAGGTCGTGCAGGCACGCAGAGCAGGGCGTTCTCACCACTGGGCTGCTCTGGGTGCAGGTCGATGTGAAACCACCCGCCTTCACGGGTCCCTGGAGGCCGCTCCAGTGCTCCTGGTGCTCCCTGTCCCGCTCACGGGCGTGACTGGACAGAAGATGAGCCAGGACATGCAGAAGCTGCCCCAAATGCGGGGGAGGGACCCGTGAAACCCCGGGCGGTGGCTCCCTGCTTAGAAACCGGGGGGCGTGTATTTATGTAGCAGAAAAGCGGGCGCTGGCCGGCTGAGCAGAGGTGCTCGCACCGGGCCCTGTCCTGCACTGGCCACGGGGTCCTGAGCAAGGCCACCCAGGTCCGGAGGCCGCCTGGTGGCGCCCACGAGCAGGAGGGCGGGGCCTGGGCTCGGCCGCGGTGAACGGGGGTCAGGAACGTCAGGCAACCCATCCGTCCCTGGCAGCCGGGTGCTCCGGGCTCACGTCAGGGCCTCCACCTGCGCCCAGACTGTGAGGTTGCACCTTATGGTCTCAGGTTGCAGTTGGCTCAGTCCCGTGCCCCCGTCCCGGCTGTCCTCTCGTCCCCGCAGAATGCAGGCGCCAGGACAGGCTCAGTGATGCTGTGCCTCCCAGGCGTCTGCTCGGGACTTCTGCTGGACTGCCGGCCCTGCTTCTGGTTTGGAGTTTTCCAGAGAAGCGGGGGGAGGAGGTGCTGAGCAGGGACAGAGAACTGCATCTTTCCAGGGCTTCTGCGTCTTCCCCAGAATGGCTGCAAACGTGGTCTTTTCATATCCTCCTGTGTCTCTCTCCCTCTTTTGAATGTTTAAGGGGAAAAATCGCCCATGTGTCTTGAGCAAATGTTCTTTCTACGATCTCGCGGAAAGACAGGGACAAGAACTTGCCACGATCGGCCTCGCTCTTTTCTAATCATGGAAAATTGACCTATTGAGGAAAATGAAATTTAAATTTCCTCAAGAAGCCTGCCGACAGCCTGCCAGTTCCGGGCACGGGGCCCCTCCGGGGACGACGGGTCTGACTGAACCCCCGGCTCCGGTCTTCACCGAAGGGCCTGGCGTGTCCTCGTTCGCCAGCTCAAAAAGACGAGAAATTTTACGCTTTCCCTCAAAAGCTGCTTCAGATCCCGAGTCTGGGCGCCCAGGGGACCAGGTGTGGCCGTCTGCGTGCGGGCATCGGTGAGGGGCAGCTTCCAGAATGTCGGGATGAATCACGTGCGGTTCAGCTGAGCAGCCGGAGAGGAAAACCAGCCGTGGCCCGGGGATGGCGCGGGAGGCCGTGGTGGGCAGAGGGTCCCCTGGGAGCCGCTGACCCTGCTTGGGTCCCATGACGACACTGTCCGTCCTCCACGCGGCCGCCCGGGCCCCTGGGGCGTGGCTCGGGTCACGGCAGCCCCACGGTGACCCCCCGCTGCTACCTCACACTCAGGGTCGGGCCCCATCTCGCTGTGACCTGCCAGGTCCTCAGGACCGGGGAGCCCTGCCTCTGTCCACACCCCGAGCGCCCTGCCCGTCCCCAGAGGCTGCGTGACGGTCCTCTCCGAGGATGACGATGACGGGCAGTGGAGCTGCCGGGACGGAAAACGTGCGGTCCCATGTGCCTTGTGCGAACGAAGCCACTCACACCCACCCTCACCCGGCGCCCCGGGTCAGAGGCGACCCGCCTCCAACATCGCCACCTTCCAGGCACCAGGCCCTGCCCGGAGCCCCGCATCCCACTCGGGGGCATTTCCGCCACTAACCCCGTGTCCCTGCCCGCGTGTGGGTTCTCGGGCGTCCACCCTGAACTCCGTGCGTCTCCTCCTCCTGGCCCAGCCCCCGCCCTGCGCTGCCTCCGAGAAGGTCCTTTTGGTTTTTGGGATGAGCCGTCTGGGTCCTCCCTGAGAGCTACAGGCAGATCAGAATGCCTCCCCAGGGCGCCAAGAGTGCTCAGATGAGGCCCTCGGACCCGGAGCAGCTCAAACGCATCCCGGGTTCAGAGACGGCCCGGGGTCTCCCCAGGGACTCGCCCCCAGACGCCCCAAAGCAGTGGTGTCTCCTTGTGAGGTCGTGGAGATGCTTCCGCGGTGACGGCTCTTGTCTTCAGATAAGAAGTATGTGATTTACGTATTTGTGGGGGGCCCGTTGTCCGGCTGGTCTGTAACGAGACAAGATGTTCTCGGCAACACGTCCACATCTGCAAAGTCTTCCAAATGTTCCAGAGCAAACAGCATCCCCGCGTGGGAATGGCAGGCGGGGTGGAGGCCGGCCGGGCAGACGGCACCGCGGGGCTCTCCAGATTCGGGGACGTGGGACGATGG
Source organism: Panthera onca (assembly GCF_046562875.1). NCBI lineage: Eukaryota > Metazoa > Chordata > Mammalia > Carnivora > Felidae > Panthera > Panthera onca. The sequence continues at coordinate 140,027,926 of NC_138345.1, read as the reverse complement.
ACTGTTCTGGGGCCCGGGTGCAGCCGACTGGATGACCGGGGCACGGAGCAGACGGGGCAGGACGGCCGGTGCGGACGGTCACTGACTCCTGCTCACAGAGCAGTCCCCAAGCCCCAGGCAGGACGCGGCTGCTGGGGACTCAGGCTGAGACCGAGCCCTGAGGCTCCTGCCCCTGAGCCGCGGGCATGGATGTGAGGACCGGCTGGGAGGGACCTGGACACAGGCCCAGCTCTCATTCCACGTGCACGAGAAGGGACACAACTGGAGGGAAGTCCTTGCATGAGCCACTGGACATTTTTAACTCAGGACAAAAGGGAGAAAGCTGTCCCTGAAGGGACTCTCCCCGCCCCCAGTGAAAACAGCCTCCCCAGAGACCACTGCCAGGTGCCAGGCAGCCACACAGATCCCAGCGGTGCTTGGCGGTGGGGTCCTTGCAAAAGAAGCTGGCAGGTGAGGCTGAGACCGGCCCTCGGGGCCCCAAGGGGCAGCCCTGGGCCCTAGCGGGCGCTGCCAAGGCCGAGCCCCTAGGTGACACTTCGTGCTCTGCGGCCCACTCCACACCCCTGCCTGGGGCACCTGCTCCCCTCACCAGCCAGGTGTGCCCTGGGGCTGGGCAAGTAGGGCTCGGTGCCACTGCCCTGCATTTGTCTTTGTTCACGCAGGCTGTGGCCTGGACTTGACCCCGTGTCTGGCAGGGTGTGGGGCCCTCGGCAGGGCGAGATGGAGAGCCTAGAAAGGGGGTGAGGCACAGACAGGTGCCCTCCCGCCCTGCCCTGCCCTGCCACCCCCAGACCCTCTGCTTGGCATTCATGGCGACAGCTGTCTCCACTCTCCTGGTCGGCTGCCTGTGAACAAGGACGTGTACCTTGAGCCATTGTTCTTCACGGCCACCAAAACGGCAGAGGGCGAGAGTCAGCCGTTTGCGTGTGGGAAACCTTGCTGGAGGGGCACACGTGCCCACACACGCACACACAGGTACACACATGTGCCCACACGCACGCACAGGTGCTCACACACGCACACACATGCACCAACAGGTACGCACAGGTGCCCACGTGCACACCTAGGTACGCACACACGTATCCACATGCACACAGGTACACACACATACCCAGAAATGCACAGATGCACACACCCACACGCACACACACATCAATGCACACACCTGCAACACATGCACACATACACATGTACATACACGTGAATGTGCACACATATGCCACGTGAACACAGGTGTATGCACACTCAGAAATGCACTGAGGCACACACTTACATGCACACACATGCACATCAATGCACACACACTCACACACATATGCCCTACAGGCACCCCCACACACGTCTACAGGCACACACCTACCCACACGCACACACAAATCAATGCACACACATGCACACATATTCCCATGTGCACACATATCTACAGGCACACACGTGCACACACATGGCCACACACATGCCCACGTGCACGCGCATGACCACAGGCATGCACACATGCCCCTGTACACACGCACGTGCACACACATGTGCCCACATGAACACACATCCCAGGAATGCACACGTGCACACACATGACCTCTTTCAACAAACTGCGAACCCAGACCAGGAACCAGGTGGACAAGTGATGGAGTGAGGTCAAGGTAAGACAGGTGACAGGTCGTGCAAAGATCCTCCCCAGATCTGGGCGCTCACCAGCAGTTCTGATCTGAAATACAGAAACGTCCTTTTCCCTGCCCTCACCCTTCACCCCAAAACAGGAACCCAAGACACAGGGAACCCCTTGGCCGTGCCCCGGTTGATGTGCTCTCGTCCCCAGGCCTGCATACAGCGTCAGCCCCAAGCGCCAGGACCCCAGGACCCCCTGCTCAGCACCCAACTGCCCAGAAAGGCTTCTGCAGGTGGTTCCGTCCTGGGTCTCACCACAGAGAGCGATTTGGGGAGGAGGCCACCACCTGCTCAGGCCACCTGACAGGGGCCACAGCTGTGCAGCCGGGAGACCCAATGCTCTTTCTGAAAGCAAGACTTCTTTTTTTTTTTTTTTTTTTTAATTCCTTTTAACGGTCACCAATTACCCCCATTTTTATGCCAGTGTCCTGTTTAGTTTCAAATGCAAACCACTGCACCTAGGTCCCCAGAAAATTCTGAAACCAGAGCCTGACTTTGTGGAGAAAATGACTCAGGAGCATTTCCACATGCACATCTGGAGCCTGATCAGTGAGAATGACCACTATTCAGGAGTGTGAGTCCCTTTCGTGTAACTGTCCAAAATAACGTGGCAAATACAGACAATCCCCCAAAATAGGTCTCCTGCAAATGCCCTCTAGTCAATGGGGGAAGGGCACATCTCAAAGGACCCGAATCTCATCACATTCCTGAGCAGACCCTACCTGGGCATCCGTGGGGCCCGGCCTGTCCACAGAGGACAGAGGACACAGGTCACTAACACACAATTCCTTTGCACCCTGTCTCCATCCCCCAACCCCCCACTCCTGGGCACGTGGGACTCTGGTCCAACAGGACTCCCCACGGGCACTGTCATGGGGGTCTGATTCCATGTGCTGAGTACTGAGTCCTATCAACACGGGATCTGGTTCTGGAGTTAATCGTAAACATGTACCCGTTGAATTTTACTGAGATTTGCATGCAGTTATAAGAAAGAATAGAGACACCTTGTGCATCTTGCCAAATCTCCCCCAAAAGTAACATTTTACAAACTCATGGTAGAATATGTTGACCTCAGGGTAACCCACACTCTTATTCAGATTTCCCCAGGGTTTTTGGAGGTCATGAGGTGTGTGCTGTTCCACATAAGTGTATCACCTGGGCAGGCTCATGCACCTGCAGAACCTCAGTTGGGACATTGAACATCTCCATCCCAAGGTTCCTTTGTGACCACTCCCCAAACCGGCAGCCACCGGTCTGTTTCCTCCATTCCCAAAATCTTTCCGTGTAGCATTCATTCAGGACTGGAGTTTAATTCCCTGGGGATCATCCAGGCTTTATGGGCCAGCGTATTTCCTCTGTATCCGGGTGATGTGGGTGGAAGGCAGCTAACCATTAACCCGCCGAAGGACAGATGTCTGAGCTGTTTTCACTCTTTGGGTATTCCGAATAAAGCTGCCGTGAATGTCAGTGTTGTGTGACTGCAACTTCTCATTTCTCCAGGATAGAGGGTGTGAGTGCCGGGTTGTTTGGTGATTGCATACTGAGGACATTGCCCGACCACAGGCGCATGAGGGATCTTACTGTGTGCGGCCACACTGGCGTTCACTACCAGCGCGATTTCTCTGCGGCGTGGCCTCAGGCTGCATATCCGTGCCGGCTAATGACGCTGAGCATCGCTCCCTGGGGTCGTTAGCCATCCGTGCACAGGTTCTGTGGGATCCGTGTCCACGTCTGTACCCATTTTCCAGTTGGGTTGCTTGTTTCCTATGTTAAATTTTTAGAGTTTTTTAATGCATTCTCAATGTGTAGTTTACAGGTGTTTTCTCCAAGCAGCTTGTACCTCGTCTTCTCATCCCCTTCCCGGGAATTTTTATGGGGGAAATAATTTAATTTGGTGAGGTTCAATTTGTCAGTCTTTCCCCTTTGGGTAATGCTTTGGGTGTCAGGTCTAAGAACTGTTCACCCAGCCAGAGACAGATTGTGTGTGTGTGTGTGTGTGTGTGTTTCCATGTTTAATTCTATGATCTATTTTGAGTTAGATTTGTATAAGTCTGAAATTTAGGGGGAGGATCAATGTCTTTGCCTGAGGAAGTCACCTGCCCCAGGACCATTTGTTGACAAGATTATCCCTTCCTCTACTGAACTGGTTTTGTATTTTTGCTAAAAATCAGCTGGACATACTCGTGTGGGTCTATCTCTGCACTCTCTGTCCTGCTCTGCTGATCCGTACGTCCACCCCAAGGGCTAGCGCCCCCTCACACTGTTTCCTCCAGCCGGGCGGCAAGCCGTGCCTTTGACGGAGCGATTCCAGCCACTGCCTTGTTCTTTAGCCATTTTAGCCATTTTAAGACCTGTGCCTTTCCGTATAATTTTAAGAGTCATTATGTCTATGTTACAAGACACGTCACTGGGATTTTGATAGGAATTGCGTTAAACACAAAGATCAGTGAGAGAGGGAGGAATTGGCGCCCTCACTGCGTGAAGTTTTCCGGTCCTTGAACATTTCTTTGGGTCTTCTCGGAATACTTTCATCTGCAGTTTTAAAATGTTCAGTACGAAGATCCTGTACAGGGTTTGCTCAGGGTCTACTAAAGTGAAGTACTTAATTTTCTTCGGATGGATTGTAAACAAGATGCCACCCCTAATGTAAATTTCCTTACGCCCTGTTTTGTCTCCTGCCAACCACAGATTTGCAAATGACTTCTGTGTGTTGATCTTGTGCCCTGTAATGTTGTTGAGCTCATTAGTTTTAGGGATTTACTTGTACATTTCCTGGGATTTTCTGTTTAAAGATAATTGTGTCATCTGCAAAGAGAGATACTTGTATTTCTTCCTTTTCAACCTGTAGGTTTTTTGTCCCTTGCCTTGTGTCAGTCGCTAGAACTTCCCAAACTGTGTTTATACGGAATAAACGTAGCAAAAGTGGACATTTTTGCCTTGCCCTCAATTTCAAGGGAAACACATTCAGTATTTGACCCTTAAATGTAACCGCAGCTGTAAGCTTTTAGTGAGCGCTCTTGATCAAGGATAGCCATCCCTAACTGCCCGGGGATTTCCTCACAAACAACTTTTGCATTTCACCAACTCCTTCCTGGGCCTCATTCGATATAATCATATGATTTTCTTCATTAGGCTGTTGATATGATGGATTACTTGGATTGATTTTCAGATGTTGCACACCAGAATAAACCCCACTTGGTTGTGATGTATAATTATTTTTAAACGTTATGGGATTTGGTTTGCTAATATTTTTTTAAAATTATGTTTACATTTAAGTTCAGGAGAAATATTGGTCTGTGGTTTTCTCTTTTGTTGTACTGCCCTTGTTTGGTTTTGGTACTAAGAGAATCCTGGCGTCGTATGTTGTGTTGGGACTTGTTTCCTCCTCTATTTCCTGGAAGATGTTATGCAAAGTTGGTATTAATTCTTCTTTAAGCATGTGGCAGAACTCTCCAGTAGCACTCTCTGAGCCTAAGGATATCTTTTTTAGGAGCTTTTCAATTACAGATTAAATATTTAAATGGTTATAGGACTATTTATATCATCTATTTCCTCTTGGTTGAGATTTGATAGTGTGAAGTGTCAGAAAATTGATCTTTGAAGCTGTGGAATGTGAGAATCAAGCTGCTTGTAGTTTTCCTGTATTGTATCTTTGGAGACTGTGGGGTCTGTAGTGATGCCCTCTAGTGTGCTCATAATATTGGTGATTGTTCTTTACTCTGCTTAGTTCTGCAATCTTCATAAAGGCTTATAGATTTCATTCACTTTATAAAGAACCAGATTTTTGTTTGATTGATTGTCTCTACTGTTTTTCCCATTTTCAATTTCATTTTTTCTACTCTTATCTTTATTATTTCCTTCCTTCTGCTTCTCTGAGGTTAATTTTGCCTTTCTTTCTCTGGATCCTTGCAGTAACTTAGATTATTGATTTGAGACAATTTATCATTTCTTATGTAAGCATTTAGTGTTATCAATTTCATTCTCTGCACTGACATAACTGCATTCCACAGATTTTCATATGTTGTGTTTTTTTATTCTATGTATTTTTTTAAAATATATAATTTATTGTAGAGTTAGCTAACATACAGAGCACACAGTGTGCTCTTGGCTTCAGGAGTATATTCCCATGATTCATCTCTTACATACAACACCCACTGTTCATTCCAACAGGTGCCCTCCTCAATGCCCATCTCCCATTTCCCCCTCTCCCCCAGCCCCCATCAACCCTCAGTTTGTTCTCTGTATTTAAGAGTCTCTTATGGTTTGGCTGCCTCTCAGTTTGTAACTACTGTTTTCCTTCCTTTCTCCCATAGTCCTCTGTTAAGTTTCTCAGATTCCACATAAGGCTTCTTCTTTAGTCTATGGATGATGTAAAAGTGTGGTGTTGAATTCCCATGCATTTAAAGACACTTTTGTTATGGATTTCTAGTTTGATTCCTTTATGGTCAGGTGGCACACTCCACATGAGTTCAAGGCTAATTTTACTGCCCAGGATATGATCCCTGAGCATTTAAAAAATGATGTGTACTGTGCAGTTGTGCAGTGTGTTGGTTGTGTATCTCAGATCTTCTCTACCCTGCTGACTTTCTGTCTGAGAGTCCCACCAGCTGCCAAGAGGCCAGTGGCAAAGTCCCCAACCACACTTATGGATTCATCTTTTCTCCTTTCGATTCCATCAGTCGTTTCCCCCCATGTTTCTAAGGTGGTAAAACACACACGTTTTACCACCTTGGTCCTTTGTAAGAGCACAGTTCAGTGGCATTAGATACATTCATGGTGTTCTGGGCCATTGCCACCATCTGTCCCTGTAGCTCTCTCCATCTTGTAAAACAGAAACTCTGTCCCCATTTAACAACAACCTCCCTATGCCTCCCCCAAGCCCTGGTGCCCACACCTCCATCAATTTTGTCTCATGTACTTTGAAGCTTATTCTTTGTGAAGCTTATTCTTTGGTGAGCACGCATCTTGGATAGTCATATCCTCCCCGTAGACAGATCCTTTTATTGTTATATGATGTCCTGAATTATTTTCTAGGTTTTGAGATCATTTTATTAGGTTAACAGAGACACTTCTTTTTAAAAAAATCAATGTCTGCGTGAGGCATGCCGTATACTTTTCATCTTTTTACTTCCAGTTTACCTACACCGTTGGATATGGAATGAGTTTCTTAGAAGCAGTATATTCTTGGATTGTGTGTTTTGCTTTGGTCTGTTTTTATCCACTCTGTAAATCTCAAACCGTCTACATCTGTGGTTATTACCGATAGGCTGGCACTTATGTCTGCCATTTTGTTTTTTGCATTTGTTTCTTTTCATCTCACGCCTCTGCTTCTCTTTCCTTCCCTTCCTCTGAGTTATCTGGACTCATTTTAGGATTTTGCCTTAATTTATAGTGGTTTTAGTGCATCTTTTTATGCAGTTCTGTAGTAGTTTCTTGGGAAATATATAAACTTTTAACAGTTTACTGGTGCCAGTATTTTACCACTTCGAGTCAAGTGTGGAATCCTCACTGCTACCAAGGTCCTTTTATCTTCCTCACTTTTAAATATTGTCTTGGCCTTTAAATGGTGTCATCATTTTTATTTTAATCATCAACTATGATTTATAAAACTCTACTGTGTGTGCCCATATTTCTGCTCTTTCCTTTCCTCTTTATTTCTTCCCCATGCTCCCAGATTTCTTCATTTATCATTTCCTTCCTGTTTGAAGGACTCACTTGGCCAGTCTTCAAGGGTAGAGCTGGTAGTGAAAGATTCTTTCAGTTTTTCTTCATCGGAGGATGTTTTCATTTCTCCTTTGTTCCTGAAGTACATTTTGCCAGGTACAGAATTCATAGCCAACACAGTGCTTTGAGCAGTTGAAAAATGATGGGGCATATCTAGTTTCAGATGAGAAATTCTGCCTCACTCAATCTGATTCTCCGGTAGGTGATCATATCACCATCTCTGGCTGATTTCATTTTTTTTTTTTTAAGTTTTCTTTGGTTTCCAGAAGTTTAATTGTGATGTGTTGGTATGAACTTCTTTGGGCTTAATCTGCGTGCTTTGCACGGCTCTATTGGGTCTCCATGGTTGTGTCCTTTACCAAACCCAGGAAGCTTTCAGCCATTATTTCTTCAAATATTCTCCCAGCCCCTTCTGTCCGTTCCTCCTTTAGTCTGGGACTATAGTGATAAAGATGTGAGAGGGGCGCCTGGGTGGCGCAGTCGGTTAAGCGTCCGACTTCAGCCAGGTCACGATCTCGCGGTCCGTGAGTTCGAGCCCCGTGTTGGGCTCTGGGCTGATGGCTCAGAGCCTGGAGCCTGTTTCCGATTCTGTGTCTCCCTCTCTCTGCCCCTCCCCCGTTCATGCTCTGTCTGTCTCTCTCTGTCCCAAAAATAAATAAAAAACGTTGAAAAAAAAAATTTAAAAAAGATGTGAGACCTTTTGTTATTTTCCCATGGATCCCAGAGGCACCGCTCATTTCTGTTTTCTGTTGAATTCCCATCTTGTCCAAACTGGGTGACTCCTACTCTTCTGTCCCCGTGCTTTCGGACCCTGTTCTCTGTTATCGCTAATCTACTGCTGAACCCGTTCAACAAGGGCTCATGTTCAGTGCTGTATTTTCACTTCTACAATTTCTATTCTATTCTAAAACTTCTATTTTATTGCTGACATTTTCTATTCTTTCTTTTGTTTCAAGAGCATTTTAATTGATGGAGTTTTTTGCTCGTTTGTCTGTTTGTTTTTTAACGGCTGCTTTAAAATCCTCGTCGGAAAATCCCAATGTCCAATTCATCTTGGTGTCCGTGTCAGTTGATTGCTTTGTCTCGTTCAAAGTTGTGATTTTCTTATTCTTAGTATGACAGGTGATTTCAATCCTTTCCTGGACATTTTGTCTATGATGCCAGGGGACCCTGGATCCCCTCTAAACTGTTTATTCTAGCGGGCAGTCGCCCTGGTTATACGTAGCATGTGGGTCCTGGCCAACCTCTGTGTGCTGTGGGGCCGGAGACACCGATGATGATTTTCAGTCTCTGTGTGCTATTTCTGTTTTCCTGGGGGCTTCCACTGGTTCGTGCTTGTGCTGCCCGAGAGGGAAGGAGCGGTTTCCCCGGGCCAGGCCCAGTGTCTCGGCGGGCCTGGGTGTGGTGCCACCCCCACCAACACCACTGCTGCTGGGTCCCAGGCAGGGTGGGATGGGGGTGGGGGACGCTCGGGTGGGGCCTTTCGCCATAGTTGAGTCTCCTATCGGCTTTGCCGACTGGTGTCTGCATCATTTAGCAGGAGAGGGAGTCGGGTTTGGCAAAGAAAGAGAGCGCCCCGGCCGCGGTGCTGGTGGGACCCCATCGGATCCCCTCACGGGTGCTGTGGGGCTGCCGATGTTGTCAGAGAAACCTGACTCGGGATCTGGGGGCTGAGCCCGGCTGGGCCGTGCCCTGTGGTGCACAAGGGGTCAGGAATCTCTGGGTCTTGTTTCCTTGTTCTCTTGGGTGAGGGCATGAGACACCCCAGTGCTATGCTGTTCCTCTGTCCCCCGGGGTCCCTCCCGCCCCCTGCCATGTCCAAGAGCCCCTGCTCCCACCATTCCCCTAGTTCAGAGCTATGTGAGCCATAGCAGGAAAGAGCCCGGAGAAATGAGCCTGCACCGTCTTATCTGGAACAGAGTCCACGCATTTTTAAAGTTGAGATATTATATATTTTATCATATATCTTAAAATCCACTGTTGGAAATACACAATGCCGCGGTTTCTAGTATGTTCGCGAAGTTGTGCCTGGATCACCACTTTCTAACTCCGGAACCGTTTCCTCATCCAGAAGAAGAAACCCCATACCCGTTGGGGGTCATCCCAAATCTGTCGGTCGGCCGAGCCGGGGTGGGGTTACAGCTCCAGAAAAGACACCACACCCAGGAATTCAGGCTCAAGCCGGGGGGAGGGGGAGAGGGAGGGAAACGAGTGACCACCAAACACTCCTCATTGTACCTGTTGTAAACGAGGTGAGAGAAAACGGAGAGGCTGTGGGGTGGGATCAAGACGACGCGGACGGCAGACCGGGCGCAGGACCAGGCGGTCCTGGGGGTGGAGACGCGGGGCCCGAGTCCGCTGTGCTGGCCGCTGCTGTGGGTTTCAGCGACTCTGCTAAATGGCCCCAGAGCGACGGCGGTGAAATGTTTGTTTTCATGGGTCGGGTTGGGTTCTGACAGCACAGCGGGATTCCGTGCAGACACGGGCTGGGGGAACACTCCTGTGCCCGCCGGGAGCCCCTTCTGGTGACCAGCCGACGTCTCGTGGGCGCGGCCACTGCACCTGTGAACCAGCAGCCCCAGAAGGGGGTGTGGGCAGTGGCCACCAGCTCAGGCACCTGTGCGTCCCGACGTGAAGGACGGGTGTCTGCTGCGGCCCCTCGCCGGCAGGTACTGGGCGCCCCGGTCCCCTGCCCGCCTGTCATCCAGGCCCACCCGGATCCCGAGACGGGGGGGCTCGCCTCATCGAGCACTTCCCGGCAGCCTCCGTCACTTGCAGTGTTACTCGCATCCATGGCCTGGCGTCGGCGACCGGGGAAAGGACAAGGTCTACGCAAGGGGAGGAAGTCGGATCACCTAAGGAAGTGGGCAAGTGGGGACTCTGGTTTTGTCCCAGGGAAAGGGATGCCCGGTGTAGAAGCAGGACCCCGTGATGCGCACCAAGCAGGCCCGGTGAAGGGACGCGGGTGGCCGGGCTCCACGGGGAGCTCACAAAGGGGCTGGGAGTGGCCTCGGGGACGCGGCTGCCCGGCCCTTGCACCCCGTGTGCCTCCTGTGGCCGAGAAGGACGAGGACCCGCATCCGTGGCTCTGCTCTTCGGCGCCCCCCGCGTTCCTGCAGGTACAGTAGACTCCGAACGGTAAATGGTAGTAAATGATTAGAAGTAAATGCTCGTGATCGGGACAAGAAAGCCATTTATCATTCCAAACCCTTCCCCGGAGGTACCTACGCATCGGGCAGCATTTATCTTTATTCTCCTGCACTGTAGCAGCCAATCAAAGAGTCAGCTCATCTTCCTGACTACAAAACCATCTACTAAAACATTTTTACACAATGCAAATGTTCGAGATTTATCATCTTCTGTGCCCATAACTTAGAATGCGTTAGGCTGGTGTTATCAATTTTAATAATAGGCTTCCCAGCTAAAATTTGGATCAACATCACTGGGTTTTTCAAAATTTCATTACGAGACTCACTGAAAACACAATATCCCATGAAGAACGCATATTTCTCTTGTCAGAGACGGGGGGGACGGCCCTGCCGACGGCTGCCTGTGGCTTCTCTCCTCCCTCTCGGGGTTTCAGACCATCTCAGCCCACTTGACTCTGTCGTCCCGTGTTTCTTTGCATCTGCGTCTGCGGCTTTCCGTGTCTTTTCCACGAGTCTATATGTTAAATTAATCTACTCACATCCTTGATTTGTTTTCTTAGGATTCCCAGGGAAACAAGTGTTGCTTTTCAAAGAGACTCCTAGTTTCTGCCCTCACTGGGGAGTGTTTTCGGAAGCCGAGGCTTCAGGCTGCTTTTAACACACGGCTTCCCCCACCCCCCACCTCCTCCCCGGGGACAGTTTGGGTCTGTCTCCGGAAGCTTTCCTCCTGGAAAGCCCATGTGGTGGGTTTTTACTGCAAAGCCCAGACACCAGCTGAGAACCCTAGTTTTTTTCCAAGCGTGGGGGGATCGGCCTGGACCGGCCACCCCGCAACATCATCAGGCGGGCACCGCTGGGCTCTCAGCTTCTTCCCTGCGGCGGATGTCCAAGCCCCGATCACCTGTCCTGTCAGCAGGAGGGGCCACTTCCTCTCTGGAAGCTGAACGTTGCAAATGCCTTCTCAGGGTAAAAATGGTCCCACGAGGCTAATGTGTGTGATTGTCAGCGTCAATCAGCTACAAATCGTTGACGCTTGTGAGGCCAAATGGTGAGAACCCACGGCTCCCGTGTGCAGGTCCCTGATCACGTGACGTGGACCCCGATATGTGTGCGGGCACAGCCGAGCGGGCTCTCGACCCCCGGGCCCTGGGTCGGGCCCCCTGCCGTGACAAAGCCACGGAAAGGCACACACTGAACAGAATCAATCTCTCACTCCAGAGCAAGTGTCATTAAAAAAACACAACAGGGCCCTGAGATCGGACATAGAGGTGACAGCGGGCAGCAGGGGAAGCAGCAGGGAGAGCCGGGCGGCTGAGGGCTCCAAGGAACAGAGAGGTTGCCGGCCTGGACCCCCGCCCGCCGTCCCCAGCACGTCCTTTTGCCCCATTCTTTCCCCTCCTGGCAGAGGACGTGGGGTGGGGACTGAGACACAGCAGCTTCTCATACCTGAGCTCCAGGCTCTGTCGGTGCCACAGGGTCTCAGGGCCCCCGCCAGGGACAGCTTCGGTCAGGGCTCGGCTGTAAGGGACAGAGCCGTGGCCGTTCGCAGAACGTGGTGAGCGCGTGTGGCCGTACATCTGTGGCCAGAAGGCAGGGGGCACGTCGGCCGTGGTGAGAGGCGAAGCCACCACAGACAGCGTGACTGCCGAGCCACGGCCTGAAGGATCCAGGTTCCCGGGGGGCGGGGGGCGGGGGGGGGGGGCGCTGGACGGCCACGGGCCAGGCGCACGAAGGATGACGGCATGAGGCACCGCTCCCGGCATCCACGAAGGAATTGCCTCTCAGACTCCGAGCGTGGGAACTCCTGTGGCTCGAGTCTGGGGGCCTCACTCCCTCGGATCGGCCAGGCCCATCTTGCACAGGACACTCTCAGCCCCTCGTGATAAAGTCAGAACAAGAGAACTTCCCAGGTGGGCACAACGCGGATCGTTAAGGACACATTAACCACAAAAACACATAAACAACATAGAAACTACTCCCAGGCCAGACGATGGTGTCTCTGCCTGCTCACCTCTCACGGGGGCCTGAGTCTCGCAGAAATCTGGACATGTGTGCACAGGCGTATTTGGAGATGTGCAGACAGGAGCCGGGAGGTGTGGGGAGTGGGGAAAGAGGGATCCTTCCCAGGTCTGGACTCACGGCGCTGACCCTGCCCATCAGAAGAGCGTCTCACGGCTAAGCCCCTGACGTCCATCCCCTAACGGGGTCCACAGGGAGGCTCCTGTGCCCCTCACGTCCTGCAATCAGGCCCAGAGGGGGGGCCGTGCTGCCCGATTGTGGGCGGCTGGAGGAAGCACGGACTCGTGGGCCGCACTCGGGGTCAAGGAGCCTCGAGGGACGTCATGTATGCACCGGCTTTGGCTGACCGGCAGCTCCAGCGGGGCTGTGTGGGCAGGGGAGGGCACCCACGGGGTCGAGGCCTTCATGAGGACGCTCCCCACGGACGTCTGCGGGGAGCAGGAACCCCCCTGTGGGTTTTTTTCCCGCAGAGCCCACGGGGGTCCGCTCTCTGCAGTGCTGCCCAGCCTGAGAAGCTTCTAGAAGCCGCCCAGCACTGATGGTGGGCCCACCAGCCCTGCCCCTCCCGTGCCCATTCTCGTGACCACACACGTCCTACCAAACGGTGATTCCACTGAACCAGGTGGGGCAGAGGGGCAGAGCTGGTGACAGAGCTCTGCCCAGAAATTTCCAGCAACGTGTTCACATGAGCTTCTAACTATGCTCTCCCAGCTGGAGACAGAGGACAAGGCTGCCCGGCTCGGTTCATTCTTATAATTCTTTAAAAACAATTTTTTTTAATGTTTATTTTGGAGAGAGACAGAGCATGAGTGGGGGAGGGGCAGAGAGAGAGGGAGAGAGAGAGAGACAGAGAGAGAGGGGGAAGGACCAGAGGGAGAGGGAGTCACAGGCTCCAGGCTCCGAGGTGTCAGCACAGAGCCCGACGCGGGGCTCGAACTGCGAGATCATGACCTGAGCCGAAGTCAGACGCTCAACCGACTCAGCCCCCCGGGCGCCCCCCATTCTTACAAGTCTTAACATCAGACGTTCCATGCACTTTGCTCGAAACCTGCAGCCACAGACACCGGTGGGGTGAGAGGGAGCGCCTGGCGTCTTGGCAAACGCACCCGAGCGAGCGCAGCTGCCTCGTGAGGCCGTGGTTCCCGGCAGCGGCCGTGTATCTTCGTGGACGCTGCAGGGCGGCATGGGGACGTCGGTCGCGCTCGTCCCAGAGCCTCTCGCCACGGCCGGAAACCTCAGCCCGACAGCGCGCCCACGTCTGGCGGTGGCCCCGTGGCTTAGCACCGAGTTGTGTGGGTGGCGACCTGAGAAACGCCAAGCCCCACGCGGCCAGCCGGGCCCAGTGCCTCTCATCCGTGTCTCTTATCAGGACGCTTGTCGTGGGACTAGGGCCCAGCCGCGTCGCCCACGGCGATCCCTTCTGGAGACCTTGGCTCATCGCCCCCTCGGAGACTGTTTCCAAACTGGATCACGTCCATACGTTCCAAGGGGACGTGCATCTGGGGGACACAGCGGCACCCCCCGCAGCGCAGAATCCCACCTCCCAGCGGACGTCCAGGTGACGGGTGCTAGAGCGGGTGGCTGGCCCGGAGCAGCGACGCCCCAGTCAACAAAGCCGCCCGGAGAACGTGCTGCAGGAACTCCACGGGGAGAGAGGCGACGGGATGTTCCTGTGAAATGCGTTCCAGAGAAAGGTCAGACTTCACACTCCGATACCCGGAATTTGTATTTCACGTTCATGCGCCGTGTTCCCTGCAGCCAACTCGCGGCTGAGCAGAAAATATTTTCCCAATGAGCCGTCCCCTGAAACAATGCCCGAACGCCCTGGCAGTGACCGCTGGGACAATTGGCCGTGATTTAACGTTCAGATTTGGATCGCGGCCTGATGGCCACAGTGACAAACGGCCGGAGACGCACGCTTTAGGGAGGACAGACCGCTCCGTGATTGTCCCAGCGCTGAGGCAGGCGCATGCGGCTTCCCACGTGCGAGGGGCCGGCTGGAGCCCCCTCCTCACAGGGCTGGGCTCAGTAGAGGGGTGGGGAGGAGGGGGGCGGGGGGGCAGGGCTGGGTTCGGCAGGGGTGTGAGGGGGCAGGGCTGGGTTCAGGGGGGATGGGGGCGTGCAGGGGAGGCGATGGCCCAGTCCTCAATTGCCGGGCTCAGGAGAGGGGCAGGGTCAGGCAGCGATGGCCCCCCACCCCGTCCCCAGCAGGGATCCGCACCCCGGGATCGGCCCGGGGTCCTGGCAGAGACATCTCTGCGTGCTCTCCTCCCCTCTCTACCCTCAGGCTCTGCCTCAGCGCTCCTGGGCCCACGACATCTGCCGAGGACCCCCAGCCACCACAGACAGCCCCTAAGCCCACAGTCTGTCAGCTGTCAGAAGAGAGTGCTCCCCGCACCTGCTTGTGCAGTAAGGGCAGGAGACTGTGAAGTCCGGCGCGGCCAGGGCTCCGTCTGGACTCAGCGGCCGGCCGGGGGCCTGGGGCCTCTCGGCAGCAAAGGGAGCCGCGTACCAGAAAGAGGCCTCCCGAGGCCCCAGACCCCCCCGTGCGCCCCTGAGACCTCCGCCTGTCCCCGCCGGCACCGCACAGCTTCTCACGGGCGCCTCATGCACGATTTGTCCAAGCCGGGCACTCAGAATAGGACGTGCAAACCACCAGGAGTATGGGCGAGGTGCCGAGCCCCCCGGGCCTCGAAATCCGGAAACTTCTCTGTCGTGCAGAAGCCCACGACAGGAAAAGCCCTCGAGGGAGAGCCTCCCAGAGGAACATCGGCCTTTCCTCGGGTTTGAGGCTGTCCCCCAAAGAGATGACCAAGTCCTCAGCCCACAGGTTCCCACCGGCACAGTCATAGTACCTGTGACCGCGACCTTATTCGGAAGCGGGGTCTTTGCAGGTGTCCAGGTGAGAGAGGGCCTGGGCGGTCCTGACCCAGTGTCATGGGCGTGCTCACAAGAAGAGGAGATGGGGACACAGGCAAACAGGGGGACGACCGGGTGGGGACACGGAGAGGGATGGGCTCACGTGCCCGGGAGAGAGGCTTCAGGCGGACCCAGCCCTGCCCGTGCCCGGATCTTGGACTCCAGCCTCTATCGAGAACCAGGAGACAGTGAGCGTCTGTGGTCGAAGGAGCGTTGTTCTGGCCGCCTCCGGACACGGACACGACCTGCCCTCTCCCACGTGGGCCGTGGGGGGTGAGTGGAGACCGATGGAGAGGGGTGGCCCGCGGGCATTTAAGAGGCCTCCTGGCTGTGCTCCCCTATTTCCGTCCTATGCCCCGTGAGTCAGACCAGTTTCCCACGGAAACTCTTTCTTTCCCTTCCCCTCGAGATCCTGGAGGCCCCAGCGAGGCCCCCGGGCCGGTAACAACAAAGCTTCGGGGATGGAAAAACAGACGAACAGCAGGCCCGGCCTCCCGGCCCTGGTCCCGTGGCCCGTGACCGGCAGGGCCTCAGAGTCCCCTCTGTGCTTCTGACTCCCGGTCCTCCCAGGGACGACGTGACCCTTCTGCACGCTGTGAGTTCACCTCTCGCCTCACCCGCCCACCCCCGCATCCAGCAAACACACACAGGCCAGGACAGCGGCCGGCAGGAGGGTCTTCCCTGGGAAAGCCAGCGTTCGGCCCGGCGTGCCGGCCTCCGCGCCACGGTGGAGACGAGCTGACAGCTCGGCCGGGTCCCCGCGGTCCAGGGCCCTCTGCCCAGGGGCTCGAGCTCCCGGGCGTCTCGTCCCCGGGCACGAGGCCCTTGGCTGGGGACCCTCCCGATTTCCCCACAAACTGTATATCAACAGCTAACCACTGGCTCTTCTCTGCCGGCCAGCGGCCTGCAGGTTATGACAATCGGGTGATGAATCACCTCCCCGATGTGACACAAGGTTAAGAGAAGGCCGATTAAGCATTGGCTGTGCGTCCCCATCAAACCCGTCTTAATTTCACGAGACACGAGGTTTCTCTTCAGGGAAACACCCTCTCGGGATCTGAGAGCGATCCCTCATTATCAAAACGACACGCACAAAGTGACCTGTCAAAACGCTGACTGACGGGCTCTGAATTGGCTCTCCGGCCCCAGCTGGGGGCTCGAAGGTCCTGCCTCGGCAAGGTGGGCTCCCTCCGAGGCAATGGACTCGTCAGCTGTCGCTCAGCATTATTCAGTTTCCCGGCGCGGGGAGGTCACTGGGCTCCTGGGATCGATGGTCCGGAGACATCTGCCTGATGCCACTCCTCATTCTCACGCATTATCTCGTCTAAGCTGCAGGGACAGGAGCTCAGTATCGCGGGGATCTTGAAGTTTTCCAGCCTCGGCCAACACGGCGAGGAAGGCAACGTCGTCAGCGGGAACGTACTAGCCACCCAGCGACCCGACTCTAGGGGACGGTTCTAGAAGGTTCTAGAAGTCGCTCAGAGGAGTTGTAGACAAGCTCACCACCGCGGCACCCGCGGGCATCTCCAGCCGGCCCCCTGCAGGGGAGCCCAGTGATGGGAGCCCACCGGGAGCACAGTGACCGACCCTGGGCCCTCACGTGGAACAGAACCAGAGCGCAGGGAAGGGTCAGAGCCACACGTCAGCCCCACAACCCCACCCCCACCCCGACGGGGCCCTGGGCCTCTGCGCCCCGCCTGGGGGACCCGACCCCTCGACGGCTCGGGCCCCAGCAGCGGGAGGTGGGCTCTGTCCCCTCCGAGCCCAGCAGCCCCCCAGCCAGCCGCTCGGCAGTTCCCTCGCCCCAGTTTCGCAGCTCTGGGGACACCGCGGCCGTTGAGAAGGGGCCGGGATGGGAAGCAGGGCCGGCGAAGCAGCAGGAGGCGGCTCTGGGGGGAGGCCGCCTCCGTGCATCTCCGTCCCCACCGGCGCTTTGCTTCCAAGTTGGGCTGATGGCCTCACGCTCTGATTGCTTACGGATTCTATTTAAAAACAGGGCCGGAGGAGGGAGGTGGAAACGGAGCGAGCAGATGCCCAGGAGGGACCCCAGTCTGAACGCAGAGAATGAGGTTTGCATCTGAACAGAATTCCTCGGTGGCCTCTGATGACGTGGGCGGTGTCCCCAGACTCAAGGCACGGGGGCTGTGAGGAGCCGGGGGGGAGGGGGATGGCCACCGGCGGGGGGGGGGGGCGGTGAGGGGATGCCTGAGGAGGGGTTGGGGGGTTCGGGGAGGGAGCGGGCCCCGCACCGGCCCTGCCACCAGGGCGCCCGCACCCTGCAAGCCTGTCCTTGCTGCTTCCGGAGGCCGGAGGTCCCAGGTCAGGCTGCGGGCAGGCCGCTTCCTTCTGGGGCCGGGCGGGAGGGTCCGCTCCAGGCCAACCTCCTGCTTCTGGTCGGCCACCCTGGGAGGTGCTTGGCCTGTGCCCGAAGGTCTTCCGTCGGAGTGGCTCCGTGTTCCTGGAAGACAGGGCCCCAATCAGAGGGCACCAGGGCCGCCCTGCTCCAGGGGACGCCATCCCGACTAAGCACGGGGGCTCAGCCCGTTCTGGGGACAGGGACGCCCTCTGGGCTGCAGGCCTGCGGGGACGGGTCGCTGTGCCGGCTGGAGCAGAGACCCGTGGGCCGAGCCAGGAGCTCCGGGGACGCCTCCCTCCTCCCAGAGAATCCGGACGTGACGCCCGAGACGCCGGGCCCTCGGCCTGGGAGCAGCCGGGTCCCGTATCTGGCACCTTCTCCCCTGGTGGACGCACGCGGGGCCCTGGCCGGCCGGACCCTGGGCTCCCGCCTCTCCACTCACTGTTTTGTCACCAGAGAGTTCTCTCCTGCTCACGCCGCCCTCGGTAATGCCGGCCCCAGAAACAGCTGCCTTTTTAGGGCAAATTGTCTCCGAACGGTGATCTCAGGCACAAGTGACCACATACAAGGACACGCTCTGGAGACGGTGGCCTCACCAGAAGCTTCCAAATCGTATCTCATTTGGCCCACGAGAAAAACCAGAGGCGGGGTGTCGATGCCCGGCTCCGAGTCTGGCAAGACTAGAACCTTCTTACCACTAGACGGGGATGTCTGGGCGTCACCTCACCAGTCCTCGTCGTGTGACTCACTATGACTCACGCGCTCCTCTGTCCAGTCCCCAGTACTGACCAGGGCTGACCGCTGCTCCTGGGCCGGGACGGACCTCTTCCTCAGGTGCCCACGGCCCCGGGCAGAGGGGCCGGCTGCCGTCCAGGTCTGAGGAGGGGGCCCGGGAGAGGGCAGAGCACAGGAGGGGGACCCTACACCGTGCAGTGACGGGCCGGCTCCTCCGAGATGGGGGCACAGGGATGGAAGGGGGGGTCAGAGCTTCACGGGCGCCCCCGCCCCCCCAGCCGGACTGAGCCACAGTCCTCGTTCTTCCCAAAGCTGAGCAAAGATCCCGCCCACAATGGCCGTGCTGGAGCCTCAGGTCGTCAGACGGGGCCGTGCCTGCCCCTGTCGTGGGCCCAGAGCCCCTCTGAAAGCCCAGCAGTGGGGTCTCGGGGAGCACAGAGGGGAAGGGCGCCCACGGCGGTGGCCGAGGGTGTGGGGCCCCTCGTCCGTCCTGCACGGCCAGGGCACTTCGGGGCCGCGGGCATCCCGTCCGCAGCCAGGCCTGGCTTGGCCCCTGAACTCAGACAGAAGGAGCATGAGCAGGAGGCCGAGTTTCAACCCACCCCGGGTCTCGAAGGCCCGGAGACGAGGCTGGGGTCACGGAGGGCACCGGGGACAGGGGTCTGAGGCCCAGCAGCCCGGACGGGCCTGTCCAAGCCCGGCCCATCGTTCCCGCTGTCTGACCGCCAGCCCCAGCCGCCTCCTGCCACCCGTCCTCTTGCCCCAACTCTGCCCTGATCGTGCTGCCTCCAGTCCCTCCTTCCCCCTGCAGGGTCTCCTCTCTGTCTCTGGGAGTCCCCCCTCTCCCCCCCCCCCCCCCACACACACACCGCTGCTCTGCTCCACGTGGCTCCAGCCTGGCCCAGAGTGCTCGGGGGAGGGGCAGGTGACCCGGGCAGGGAAAATTCATCAGGAAGGATTCCAACCCAGTTTCCGCAGGCCTCATTTAGGGCTTCCTCTCTTTCCAAAGTGGAACACGACACGACAGATGGAAATTAGGCTGCGGCCTTGGTAAATAAGTCACCCTCCTGGGGACACTTGAGAGACACAGAGAGACCCACAGCCCAAGGGCACTGTGCGACCCACGACACCCGTGAGCGCCCGGTGATGCCCGCCTCGCAGGAGTACCGGCCAGGCCTCCACCTGCCACGTCCCCTCGGCAGAGCTCGGCAGGCAGGCCTGCCCTCAGCACCTTCAACTCCTTTCTCACCTCCGGTGCCCACTGCCCGGGCCCCTGGGGAGGGGACGCCACCCAAAGTCTGGATCATTCGGACTGTGCTCACGCGGGACAAGGACGGAGCAGGACAGAGGGGCGGCTGCAGGCCCCGGTCTTCGTGTGAGGAGAATGTAGACACCAGACGGATCCCACAGGCTGGAGGGTGGGGCCCCCTGCCCGGGACACCCCTGGGCCCGAGATGGACACCCAGGGAGGCCCTGCATCGCCTGCCGGCCTCGCTGTGAGCAAGGCTGCGTCGGGGCCCCGGGCCCGCTGTGGTTTCCCCTGAGGCACCTGCTTCCCATGGTCTCCTGGTGCCGCGAGGGGAAAGAAAGCACCTTCAGCCCTCACTCGCAGAGACCTCAGGCGGCTTGCCTGGCACAGCTGGCAGCTTTCTTGTATGACCTCTGCTCCCTTAGCCACCAGGGAGCCTCGCCTTCCTGGGCAGTCAGACACCCTACAAACCACAAAGCGCCGGCCAGGTGGGGGGCCGTCCTTACGAGCACGTGCTGTTCCAGGTGGGGGTTACTGTTCCAGGTGGGGGGGTTATCCTTACGAGCACGAGCGATTTCTCGACGTCCCTGGAAAAGCCTCAGTGAGGATCTCCCATTTGGAGTCTAATCTTAGTGTCACAAAACAGCAAACCGGAATTACTTGCTGCCCTTCCGCCTGGGGGCCTCGGGACCGGACCCTCCAGGGGACCCCGGCCACGCGCCCTGAGCCCGGGGGAAGGGTAGCAGCAGGTACGAGCCTCACCTTGGCCATCTGCTCACCCTGTGCCCTTGGACAAGCCCCTTAGCCTGCGGGGCCTCAGTTTACCCATCTGTACAGGAAGAACAATTCTTATCCAGGCTCCGCCTGGGGGTGCAAAGGGACAGCCCCAAGAGCTCGTGTGATGGGAGGCCCAGGTGCCGTGAGCACCCGGTATGGCTCCTGCCTCTGGGGACATGTGAGCAGACACCTGACCGTACCCCCCGGGGCACCTGTGGGGGTGAGTTTGTAGGGGCCACGGCTGGTTGAGCTGGAGCCTGCCCTGTGGCCAGCACTGGCATGTGACCAGCCCCCCCACCCCCCGCGCCCAGGCTGTTCTGGATGTGGGAGACGGAACGGAGGGGGTGCTGGTCCCTCGCTCCCAGGCAGGAGCAGGGCACAGAGACCTCTAGAACACGCCCCAGCCGCAGGACGACACTCCGGGCCCCCGTCACCCCTGCCCCCAACCCTTAAGCCCGGGGACTCCCGTTGCCCAAAGCCCTGGGGTTCAGGGCACCTGAGGCCAAGCCTGGGGAGGCAGCCTGACCCCCGACGGCTCCTCTCTGCTCAGTGTTGGGTGCCGGCTTCCTGTGTGATTTGTCGGACGAACAGATCCTCCTTCTCCAAGGAAGCCCGGGGAACTCACCAACCTCGGTGGCCTCCTCGGACGAGGCCGGGGCTCTGCCCCACACACGCCCCTGTCTTCTGGTCTCCACGGGCCCGGCTGCCTCAGTGCTTTCCTCGACCCCTACCTGGAGGAACTCATCCCCAGTTAAGCCAAGCCACCACCTCCTCCAGGCAGGCTTCCCTGACTTCACTTCCACAGGCTGTGCTCCACCCCCCGGTGCTGGGGACCCCGCCTGACACAGGCTGGCCGTGGCTCTCTGCTTTCTGCAAGCCTTCCTGGCGGTCAGCGAAGTCCTGGGGGGCGGACAGGCCGTCTGCCACTGCCTACAGCTAACACCCGGCCTCGACCAGGCGGCGACAAGCTCTCGTCCCCTGGTACCGCACTTCCCTGGGCTTTCAGCAGGAGGCCACGGGCCGTCTCTGTGTTTGTCTCATCAGCGTCCAGGCCCCGCCGATGGGGTCTTGCCCGATCTGTAGCAGCGCCTGCGGTGAATGAATGAATGAGTGAATGAGTGAATGGCCCCGGGGAGACGGCCTGGGCTCCGGAGTCCCAGGGTGTCCAGGGAGGCCGTGGACCCAGCGAGGGGGCGCCCTCCCACCACCTTCCTCCCTCTCCCACAAATAAGACATTTGTCCCCACAAACGTCAGAGTGCTGCTTCCCGGAGTGATTTATGGCCTTATTATGAAGCCCTCCTAAGGGTATGGATTTTTTTTAATACAATTTACATTTTGGGGAAAATTGATCACCATTCTGCCTTCTCCCCTGAATCTGAATCAGAGCCGCAGGCTGGTTGCTGAGGCCCCTCCACGCCCCGGCCTCGGGGTCACCCAGCCCGGCCAGCCTGGCCTGGGGGCCTGCGAGCGCCCACCCAGCCGAAACGTGGACCAGCCAGCTCCAGCCTGGCCCTGGGCTCTCGCAGGACCAGGTGGTCCTTTGGCTGGGCTTCTGGGGTCCAGGCCAGGCCTTCTGTGCGGAACAGCCAGCTCCGTCCCTGCACCTGTCCCCTGGCACTTCCTTCCTCACGCGGGGGCTGCGTTCTTAGCCCCCGCGGGCGTCCTGTCTGTCCTGACGGCCAGAAGCGGTCACCACTCTGGGACAGGCTGCGCAGGGATCGATCCCGGTGGCTAACAGAAAATGCCGCTCAGAGGTGTGATGTGACTGGTCCCAGTCCCTGCTCCTGAGCACCTGCGTTGACCAGGCGGGAGGAAGGATGCGTGAGGCATCCCACCTGCCAACCTGGGCCGTAACCTGCGAATTCCCTGCCAGCGTTTAATTTCTACTGTTTGTCTAAATGTATGCGGTTCTGAAATAGCTGGAAGCGAAGTCCTCAACTTAAGGGCGAGCTGAAAGTGTTTGTGATATTGTCAACAGGCTGCTCACGGGGGAGGGAGCAGAGCCGTGGAAGGTGCCGGAACGGACGGCGGGCAGCGCCGGCCCCAGCGAGCCTGCAGGAGCCAGAAACTCCCTGTGTGAGTCCTGGAAGTGTGGGAGTTTGACGCAACTGCTGGCCCGCGTTGCTGATGGAAATTACCACCTAGAAGCCTGGGCTGCTGCGCAGAGAAAATCAACAACAAGGCAAACACTGTGACCTCGACGAGGTGGTTGGTGGCAGATACAGTAAAGGATGGAAACAGCGGAGAAGGCAGGGAGGAGGGAGGAGGGGGCAGGGAGGAGGGAGACGGAGGAGGGAGACGGAGGAGGGAAGGAGGGAGGGGAGAGCAGGGAGGAGGGGGCAGGGAGAGGAAGGAGGGGGAGGAGGGAAGAGGGAAGAAGGGGCAGGGAGGATGGGATAGGGAGGAGGGAGAGGGAGGAGGGAGACGGAGGAGGGAAGGAGGGAGGGGGGAGCAGAGAGGAAGGGGCAGGGAGAGAAGGGAGGGGGAGGAGGGAAGAGGGAAGAAGGGGCAGGGAGGAGGGAGGAGGGAGGATGGGATAGGGAGGAGGGAGAGGGAGGAGGGAGACAGAGGAGGGAAGGAGGGAGGGGGAGCAGGGAGGAGGGGGCAGGGAGAGAAGGGAGGGGGAGGAGGGAAGAGGGAAGAAGGGGCAGGGAGGAGGGAGGAGGGAACTGGGAGGGAGGAGGGAGGATGGGGCAGGGAGGAAGGGAGAGGGAGGAGGGAGGAGGGAGGCGGGAGAAGGGGAAGGAGGGAGGGGGGAACAGAGAGGAGGGAGCAGGGAGGAGGGGGCAGGGAGAGGAGGGAGGGGGGAGAATGCTGAGGGCTGGAGGGACTGAGAGCCATGTTCAGGACACCTTATTGATGCTACTGGTGTCTGGGGGGCCCTGTGACAAATTACCCCAGACTTGGTGGCTTTAGAACAACAGAGACTCTCAGGGCTCTGAGGAGGGGGTTCTAGGCTCAGGGTAACGGGACTAAAGCTGAGGCATCAGTCAGGCTCGCACCTCCTGTTCCCGCGCATCTGTCAGGCCTCGCATCTGTCCCTGTTCCCGCGGTCCCTGGGCGGCCGCCGGTGATCTGGGAGCCAGCCTGACGAAGACCTCGGCTTCTGAGGGGCGTCCACGGCCAAGAAACCGTAGCTCCTATTAGGCGCCCCTTTACCATTGGATGTGGAAACAAGCCTGAGCCCCCAAACAACCCAACTCTCACTCGGTCCCCCCGGGCTGCTGGACACAGCAGATGGTCGGCGGGGGGCCGTTGAGGGGGAGGCTGGGCCCAGAGAACGCCCACCAGGGCGGTCCCTCCGAGAGCGGATGGGCTGATGTCGGGACCCCCACCCAGGCCCGGCCC
This sequence comes from Panthera onca, assembly GCF_046562875.1. Lineage (NCBI taxonomy): Eukaryota > Metazoa > Chordata > Mammalia > Carnivora > Felidae > Panthera > Panthera onca. The sequence goes on along the minus strand of NC_138345.1, from coordinate 140,003,984 downwards.
CGGGCCCCCGCCTCACGGGGTTCGGGGACAGCTTTGGGCCGCCGACCGCTGGCTCCTCTCCCCCCGGCTCTCCGGGGGGGCCACACTCCTGTGTATCGTTTTGTGATGACCTTGTATCGCGCCTCATTGCTTTTATTTTGCGTTTTTGAAGACAAGTCACTTCGTCAAGGTGGCCCCACGTGCCGATCACTGTGCGGTTGCTCTATTTTGTTTTCTTGCTGGAACCCGAAAGTCTGTTTTTATCTCGACTTTCTTGAATTTGGAAACCGGCACAGAAAATACAGAGGACACTGTGTCTGCAAGAGTCGGGTGAGTCCGTGCGGCTCAGAACATGGAACGCGGCTCCCTGACCCCAAACAGCAGCGCTTGTGTCTTGGGAAACTGCCTCCCCATCTTTGTAAGGGCTGACTGAAGCCCTCGTGCTGGGACACAATGGGGCGCAGATTTTCTGTTCAATTTCCAATGAAAGCCAAACACAAACAGCAAAAGGAATCTAACATAACGGAAAGAAACCTATCTTTAGCGACACCCGAAATAACCAGCCGTAAACCGCGGATTATGAAGCGAGTGTCCCACGCACGATATTTGGGCAAAATGTAGGGCGCTAGAAACAGCTATAAAATGTTACAGATCCCGGGAAAGCTGCCGATTTCCCCGAAAGCCGACAGAGGAGCCCAACCAGTGAGCAGACGGCCGGTTCGGGGCAGTGTGTGTGCTGAGAAGACGCCCCTGTGCTGTGTTCCAAACCCCAGAAAATGGGCTAAAACAGGGCGGACGTCCAGTCTGTGTGGGGGCGGGGGACCCGGTGGCCACGTGGGCTCCGTCACCATGAAGCGTCTACTGAGGACGGGTGTGTGCAGACACACAGCTATGGCTGCACCGAATCAAGCCGCGATTCCTTCCAGAAAGGCTCCGCTGACCTCCAGGACGCACCTCACACCTGCCAGCTGACGCCCGGCCCCAGACCACGGGTGCCACACTCACTCTTCCCGGGAGGATGGGCGTAGCCAGCCGCTGGGTCCAGCCAGAGCCTCGCTGAGGCTGGAGGTGGGGTCAGTTTCCAGTCAAGAGCAGGGACCCTGGGTGGGTAGATGCCACCCCCAAAATCAATGGGGAGGGACATCCGCAAGGGCAGAGTAAACCCCCCAGATCTGCTCCTTCATCAAAGCAATGGAGAGCCTGGCAGGAATTGTCAAAATGAACTTACATTCACTTTGTTTATATATATATATATTTTTTTCTTTTTTAATTTTTAATATTTATTTTTGAGACAGAGCACGAGCAGGGGAGGGGCAGAGAGAGAGGGAGACACAGAATCCGAAGCAGGCTCCAGGCTCCTAGCTGTCAGCACAGAGCCCGACGCGGGGCTCGAACCCATGAATCGCGAAGTCATGACGTGAGCTGAGATCAAGAGTTGGACGCTCAACCAACTGAGCCACCCAGGGGACCCTGTTAATACACGTATTAACAAAAGGCTTACGGTAACCCACAACGTGTTCGTTCAGGGAAAATGTGGGTGGATCCTGGTAAGAACAAGGAGATTTCTGGTATCTTCACTTGCCCTGTCCCACCACACCCCCACCCCACCCCCAGCCCTGAGGTGCCTTTAACACCAGCAGCCACCGGAGGAGGCCGACCAGGATGGAGGTTCCTCACAACGTCCAGTCCCCAGAGAAGTATCACCGTTTGGCTCGTCTCTAGGTTCCCTGGAGGGGCCCCACTCACAGGGCTTTTCATGTAGGACCAGACTCAGGGCGTCGGCTGAACGCAATCTGTGGAAATGACCTAACATGACAGACGATGACCAAAACACCTGAAAATAAGATCTGGAGGACGAGGTGACTATAGGGGTCTTTGAAAAGCTCCAGTGTGTTACTGTGGTTGGATAGAGATATGCACGTGGTCAGGTTTCCACACGTGTCCAGGAAAATCCTGGGAAGGTCCTCATCTGTCTGCTCTGGAGTTTGAGGCTCTGACACACGGGAAGCAAAGCGTAAGGCAGAGCTGAAGCTGTCTGAGCACTGAAGGCCGACACAGAAGCCTCAGCATGTCTGGGTGACCTACTGGCTCAAGGCCTTGAAGGACACTCCTGCCCACCAGTAGTGGACCAGGTGTCCAGGAAACTAACCCAGCAGAGGCTCGAGTGGCCACATGCAACGGGGAGCCAAAACTTTACAGAATTACACCAGATAATCGCTAAACAAAAAGCACTGAGAAAACAACAAACGATAACAATAAACCTGATTATGAAATATGATTTCCAGAGCTATCAAGTCCTATTACTTAAGATGCTCATCTTTCAGCCAAAATCTGAGACTTTCAAGGAAACAGGCAAGTATGACTCATACACAAGAAGAAAAAACATTAGTAAATAGAAACTGTCCCAGAGGAACCCAGATTTCAGACTTACTAGACAAAGACTTTAAATACAATAGTTCAAACTTCTTCATAGAACTAAAGGAAATCATGTGTAAGCAATGAGAGGAAACTATGAGAATGACATCTCACCAAATAGAGAATACCTACAAAGGGAAAGAAATTAGTTTTAAAGAAATGAGTAAGATCCACAAGTGGACTAATATAATAACTCAAATGAAAAATGTACTAGTGAGATGTCAGGGAGGGTAATCAGAACTTAAATATTAGTCACTATTACCTAATCCAAGGAACAGGAAATAAAAGAGATCAAGAAAAATAAACAGAACCTCAGAGACCTATAGGAAAATATCAAACTTAACAGCATGGTGAAGATCCCCAAAAACTAGCAAAGAAAAAAAAGGGCATAAAAAATCTGCAATAATAATGATGAAGAGCGTTTCAGATTTAAATTAAAATATTAACGGACATGCCCAAAAGCTCGGAGAACCCTGAGTAGGACAAAATCAAAGAGATGTACATTTGGGTACACAATGGTCAAGTGACAGAGAGACAAAGAGAGAATCCTGAAATCAACAGGAGAAAACATGACTCATCTTGGGTAAGAAATTCTCCACAAAGAGTTGACTTCTCCGGAGAAACCACAAGGGCCAGAAGGCAGCGAGAGGCTGTATTCAAAGGGCTGAGGGAAAACCGTTAACCAAGAATTCTCTATTAAGCAAAGTGATCCTTCAACAAGAATATGCAAAGAGCACTTACAACTCAATGACGAGACAGGAACCCAAGTAAGCATGAACCTGAATCAGGCTTCTTCTGGAGAAGATACACGAATGTCCAATAAGCACATGAAAAGATGCTCAAAATCATTCACCATTAGGGAAATGCAAATCAAATATAATTAGGTAGAAGTTTAGACCCAGGAAGGTGACTGCAATAAAAAGATAGTAGCTAGGCACTCTGACCGGCCTGAGGTGGTATCTCAGTGCGGCTTCGATTTCTATTTCCCTGATGATGAGTGATGTTGAGTATCGTTTCATGTGTCTGTTGGCCATCTGGATGTCTTTGGAAAAGTGTCTATTCATGTCTTCTGCCCATTTCTTGGAGGAGGGGGGATTACAAACAGAGAGGGAGGGAGGCAAACCATGAGACTCTTAAATACAGAGAACAAACTTAGGGTTGATGAAGGGGTGGGGGAGAGGGGAAAGTGGGTAATGGGCATTGAGGAGGGCACCTGTTGGGATGAGCACTGGGTGCTGTATGGAAGCCAATTTGACAATAAGCTTTATTTTTTTTAAAAAAAGTAGCTAGCATTGGGGCACCTGGGTGGCTCGGTTGGTTGAGTGTCTGACTTCAGCTCAGGTCACGATCTCGCGGTTTGTGAGTTCGAGCCCCGTGTCGGGCTCTGTGCTGACAGCTCTGGGTCCAGAGCCTGCTTTGGATTCTGTGTCTCCCTCTCTCTACCCCTTCTCCACTCATGCTCTGTCTCTCTCTCTCTCTGTCTCTCAAAGATGAATAAATGTTAAAAAATTTTTTTTAATAAAAAATAAAAAAATAAAAAGTAGCTAGCATTGACAAGAAGGAAGAGAAATTCGAAACGCCATACGCTGAGTTGGGAATACAGTAGTACAGCCACTTTGGAAAACAGTTTGCAAGCACACAAAACATAGCCCAGTAATTCTACCTTTGGTCTATACCCACAGCCACACAACAATTTGTTCGTGAAAGTTCATAGCAGAGTTATTTATAGCAGCCACAGAATGGATACAACCCCCGTGGCTATCACCTAACGAATGGATAAATAAAACGTGGTGCATCCACACAGGGGACGATTATGTGGCCATAGGAGCTGTAACAGTGACCACTTCTGCATCCTGGACGAACCTTGAAAACATGCTTCCGAGTGAAAGCAGCCAGATGCAAAAGACCACAGATTTCATGACTCTACTGACATTAAATGCTCAGAATAGACAGATTCATGGAAGCAGAGAGCGGATAGGTGGTTGGCAGGGGCCGCAAAGTGAGTGCTGATGGGCCTGGGGTTTCTTAGGGGGAAGAGGAAAATGCTCTGAAATTAAAGCCGTGGCGACTGTCACGGAAATCCGGGAGAAGAGTAAACACCACTTAGATTCTGCCTGAACAGGCTGAAGTGTCTGGTGGTGATCTACCTCAATAAAGCTTATTTTTGAAAACCAGTGGAGGACTTGGGAGGGAAGGGGACGGGCGCTGAAGGCTGGGGAGACAACCCATAAACACCGATCGGGGGAGCTTCCCACGACGCTTCCGCCCGGAGCCCCAGACGCAGAAGCTCGGACAGAGCTGCTGCGGACCAAGAAACCCAACGAAGCGTGAAAGTAAATCCAAAGACATGCACGACATTTGTTTGTGAGACACACATATACGCAAACTTACACCGTGTATATGTGTTTAAACTTCGAGGGGCGCCTGGGTGGCTCAGCTGGTTGAGCGCCGGACTTTGGCTCAGGTCATGACCTCCCAGCTCAGGAGTTTGAGCCCCACATGGAACTCGTGGTCGTCAGCCTGTCAGCACAGAGCCCGCTTCAGATCCTCTGTCCCCCTCTCTCTGCCCCTCCCCCACCTACACTCTCCCAAAAAATAAATAAAAAATAAATAAACTTTGACACACACACACACACACACACACACACACACACACAGGTCAAGTGGGTGAGAGCAAGGTAAGTGCCCTGATTTACTTCATAAGCACTTGAAAATAGTCCTCAAAGATCATAAACCAAATATTAGATTTTACCAGGTGTGAAGGTAACCGTTTGAAGTCCTAAACAAATGAATAGTAGAGATATCAGAAGGTGGTGGTGATATCTGGGAAATATGTAAGTGAATTAATCTTCTCCCTTTCCATAGGGGTGTTAGCAGACAATCTAAAGTTAATAAAGTTAGAAATGATGTTGTAATGTTATTAAAATTTATAAAGGCAACTACCAGGAAAGATTGAGCAGACGCATTAACTTTCCAGATTATCGGAAGGAACGCACACACACAGACACAGAAACTGCAGACCAAGAAGGAAAAGACAGAAAACCAATAAAAATGGAAACATAACCAAGACGCCAGGAGAACTATAATCCAACGCGTATGCCTCAGCCGCAAGTGCAGATGACATAAATCCCCTTCTGAGAAGATTCTCACGGTACAGACAGGGCCCAGCGCATCGCGACGGACGTAAGGACAGGAGGGGCCGGAGCAGGAAAGGCAGCAACGCACAGGGCTGTGGTCAACGCCAGGAGCCGCGGCGAGGGCAGGGAGCGCCACGTGACCGCGGTCAGGAATACAGTCCCAGGAACACTCCAGCCCCACGAACATCGGTGTTTGCAACCAACAGAAGGCAAAACCTAGAGGTTGAAGTGTCCTGATTTGGGTCCCTGGACGCAGGGCCAGGAACAGGGTTTTGCGTGAGGCAAGTGTGGGAGGCGAGTCCAGGAAGTGGGGATGGGGGGACGCAGGCAGTTACAGGCGAGCCCCTGCGTGGCCCTCATGTGGGCGGCTGCACCCCGCCGGGCTTCCTGTGGTTCCCCGCACAGCAGCCTCGTGACCCTGTGGTCACGGAGTGGCTCCGGAGTGCGTGGAGGGAGGGTGTCTGCGCCACTGAGGATCTTTGTCGTCCCATGAGGTCAGGTGGACCCAGTGTGGGACTTCGGGGAGTGTGGTACCCGACGAGGAGGACGCACAAGTCTGCACCATCTCTGCTCTGGAAACGGAGGACAGAGCCTCTTACCGACCCCATGAGTTATTTACAAAACGTGACCATGTACTTGGACACAAGGCAAAGCTCCCGGTGTTCTCAGGACGGCCCCCAAACCTGCAGAAAACCTGGAGGAAAATAAAAATGAAATGCATGCAACTCAAACCGTATGATCAGGATTAACACCACACCCAGGGCAAAATCATCCATCGTGAATATTTACAATTCCGAATTAAAAAAAATGATTAAATAAATTAACCACTCAACTAAAAATAGGAAAATAAATGTATGAAAAGCAGAAGGATTTTATAAAGGTAACATAGAAACTGATGATGCATTAAAGAAAAGAATATATAAACGGTAAATGATGACCACAGAAGCTTCTTTACCAAAACCTTGTAAAACATAAAATACCAAACTTAAATATAAAAAGGAAACACAAAACACAAAATGAGAAATTCACGTGGGAGATAACCAAAAATGGAGGCAGATTACATGCATATTTTCTTTATACAAATAATTTGAAAAGCTAGAATTAACGTGGTTACTCAAGAAACTATCTATGTATCTAGACCTGTCTATAGCTCTATCTATCTATCTATCTATCTATCCAGCTATCTATTCATCAATTATCTATAATCTGTCTATCATTTATCTATCATCTATCTATCTATCTATCTATCCATCTATCATCTATTATCTATCTATCTATGTCTCTCATCTATCTACCCATCCATCGTCTATCTTTCGAGAATCCACAAATCACCTGTAGAGAAGATTACAAATCTAAACCAACCAGTTGCTGTATACAAAGCTGAGAAAGTTGCCCAGTAGCTATTTCCCTTTAAATCACTCTTGCCACGAAAGGTCTTTACTGAATTCCATCAAACCTTCAGAGAATAAATACTGTAGAAGTTATTTAAAATTCTGGAAACGTTTCTTCTCTTTTGGGTTTGTAACCAAGTACAAGTGTGTGTTCGCACAGACCTCGAAATGTATCTAGTTTGTGAATAGAGATGCAAAAACGCTACATCATATATTAATTAACAAGTACAACAAACAGTTCATGAAAAAGCAAAATACGCTGTGTGATTCTTTCCAGGAACCAGAAATGATGAAATATTTGAAAATTAGTTACATACTAAGTCAGAAAACGATGAAATAGAGATTGTTAAGGATTCAAAATATTTAGTTGATAAAACTGTATAAAATATTTTGGGGATGCCTGGGTGGCTCAGTTAAGCATCTGACTCTTGGTTTAGGGTCAGGTCATGATCTCACGGATTCCTGAGTTCAAGCCTCACGTTGTGCTCTGTGCTGACAGCACGGAGCCTGCTTGGGATTCTCTCTCTCTCTCTCTCTCTCTCTCAAAAATGAATAAATAAACATAATTAAACATTTCTTTAAATTTTAAAAATAACTCCCCACCCCCAAATGAGTGACAGACACAAGAAGGTCATTTGCACAACAGATACACAAGTAGCCAATAAACAAACGACAAAGTGTTCAAAGTGCTGGAAGTTAAGAAAAGCTCACTTCCAGGGCAATGACACAGCATTCTCCCGAGAGGGTGGCCCGTACGAGCCTTGGAATCGCCAGGGGTCGACTGGATGACGGGGGCGCACGGGACAAGCCTTCCCAACGCCCTCCTAGTGGTACTGCCGTGCGACTTTTGCCGTCCCTCATCCCTCAGGAGCCTATTGTAGAGTGACTCTCAGACCTGAGAATGCGTATTTGTCACCGCATTTAAAACACCACCCTGCATAAACACACACGAGAGCAAAGACATATTATGAACATTTCCATTTGTTTCTAATAATCACGAGTGCTTGGAACCAATCTGAGGACCTCTCGCTATGGGAATGGGTTAATAATTTACGGACTACCGTGGAGCTGTTTAAAACAGAATGTATTAGAATAACTCCCAAACACGTAGCTAAATGAGAAAAGCAAGACGCAACACACGGGGTATACTTAAGGCTCTTATCAGTGTTTTTAAAAAGGGTGTCGTACCTACGATCGAACTCGTACAAGTACAGAGAGACCCACACGGCCCAGAGCAGCTACAATGTCTACACAGAGAGACCCACACGGCCCAGAGCAGCTACAATGTCTACACAGGGGCGAGGGCGAGTCAGGTGGAAACCAGCTGGGCTTTCCGTGCGTGACCTTTGGAATTATTCGATGTATCAACCATGCTCAAGTGTTACTTTTCTAATAAATATGTGTGCAAATACATGTGCACGAGGCAAACATACGTGTTCACATTTACAGATATTCACGGATACACACGCGTGTGCACAGGCGCCAAACACACGAGGGTTTTGACGAGGCGGCCGGTTCAGTGGCTGCTCTGGCCCAGGTGCCACCGGGCGAGCCGCGTACCGACCCGCCACCTGTTTCCTCCTCTCAGCAGGGGGACCCAGCAGCTGCCTCGGAGGGTGGCCGTGAGGACTGAGTTCACACAGTTTGAGCGTTTGGACCTTGTCAGGCTTGAAGGTGCGTGTTTCGGGGGCAGCCGCTCTTGGCGTTGTTTCGTTGTTGGTATTAGCGTTGTTGTGCGTTGTGTGTTGTGCGTTGTTGTGCAGACCCGATGGCACACGGCGGGAGTGGACGCGCCAGCCTGTCGGTCCCTCTGCTTTGCTGTCGCACGGGTCACACACGCTGAGCCTCTTGCCGGGCTCCCAAAACATGAGGGTCAGCAACTCAAGGACTCAGTGCCCCCCGCCAAATGTGCACCCCCCAGGACGTGGACGGGAGATCGTTCTGTGAAACCGTTTTGCGGACAGACCGGCGGGTGCCACGGGAGCATGTGACCTCGAGGGGTTAGGAAAGCCTTTTGTTTATGGAAAGAGAAAGTCAAACAAAGAAACAGAATGAAGACACTTGTGGCCAGATTATACCTGCCCATTTCAAAGATGTAAATATTCCATAAAGGGTTAACGACCTTCAAGCCCGGGTGCAGGCATGAATAACTACGACCATGGGGTGGGAGAGGGGGTCCGTGAAAATCTGCAAACTTGTGCCCCCGCTCGGCTTATGACGAAGACGTCACTGCCATAAGTGAGAGAGGGGAGGGCTATCCAGTAAACGGCACAGGACAACTGGCTAGCCATACGGGGAGATAAAATTTTATGCTCTTGCAAGCCACGCACAAAAGTGAATTCCAGATGGAAGACACATCTAAATGTTAAAACCAAAACTTCAAAATCTGAGAAGAAAATGCGCTTTCTTATTCTTATTCATATTCCTATTTCTTAAATGAGACACAGAAGCACAAAATCTAAAGGAAATAAATAATGTATTTTATTGCATCAAAATTTAAAACTTTATTCGGCAAAACCACATAAATAATAAAGCAGGAGAAGATTTTCTATCCAATAAAATCAACAAAGATTTTTATCAAGAGTATGCAGACAACGCCTGCAAATCAAAGAAAAAGGAAAAAAAAAGTAATAAAGGGTGCAAACAATACAAATATGCAAGTTCGGAAAGAGGAAACTCAAGGGTCCCCAAAACACATGAGAACCGTTGGGTGTCATTCGTACGAAAATAATGGGATAACCCTAGACAGGTCAGAAGTAGCGTAACTGATCGGCACAAATGGGAGAGAAGTGCGGGGAGGGTCTGGGGGTGCAGCCTCGGGGCTGCGCGAGGGGCAGGGGTGAGGCGGGGCGTCTGTGCACCCCTGAGGCTGATGGCCCCCCACCCCCGGGAGTGCCGGCGCTCCACGGCGGCTCTCGCTGACGTACCTGTGCAGGTGTGCGGGGACACACCCACAGCAGGGCTGGGGACGGCAAATGCGTGGACGCCACCAACGTGCCGGCCAGCTGGCGGAGGGACAGGTGCACCGGGGGCGCTCTTAGGCGGGGGCGTCGGTCGTCGTCCGCGCCAGTGATCCCTGCGTCTGAGCCTGGGCCCGAGAGAGCTCCCCATACAGAGTGAACACCAGCAAACGGCCCAATCGTACCTACCTCGCGTGTTACCTTTCTGTAAAGATTAAAAACATGACATCTGCGTGTTACATTGTTTGTGGCTACAGACACAGGCAGAAAATACAGGAAAGTTTCTCTGGAGAAACGTAGAGACACAAACTTCACCTCAGGGCAGACTTCCTGGGCTGCGGGAAACGTACTTTGTATCCGTGATCGGCTCTCTGTCGTCCAGTCATAGGGTTTTGACGCAGGTGCGATGGCGGGTGTCCACCCCTAACGGCTGGTGCGGAGCATCTCCACTGCCCCACAGATCCCCTGTCGCCCCGTGTTCAGCCCTCCCTGCCCCCTCACCCCAACAACCCCTGTTCTTACCGTCTCTATAGTGTTGCCTTTTCCGTGTAGGGTGGGAATCATCCAGGGTGAGGCCAGTCGGCCTGACTTCCTTCACCTGATGACGTTTGCTCCCTGTTCGCCCCCTGCCTTCTCCCAACCTGGTAGCTCTTTTTTTCTTTTCTTTTTTTCCAGTGAATAACACTCCGGTGCCTGGATGGGCCTCCGCTTGGTTCATCACCTACCGCAGGGCAGCTTCGTTGCTCCAAAGCTTTGGCGGGGACGACTCCGGCCGCGTAGACGGCTGCCCGCCTTTGGCGGGGACGACTCAGGCTGCATGGACGGCTGACTCCCGGAATTCATCACAAGTGCTCCCGCCAGGGCCTGGCCCCGGCACCTGCTGTCCAGGTGAGCAGAGCAGATCTTGCCTGTGATTTCGGACTCGCCTGTGTCTCCCAGTTGCAGGGGGTGCTTCACGCGCCACCTCGGTTCTCAGGAGGTGCAAGAAACATCACCGGGGTTCAGTTTGTTCAGCCTCCTCGTTCTGTAAGCACGGGCGTGAGGTCTTCCGCGTTCCGGGTGCAGGTAAACCGGGGGTCTTGTCTGCTCTGTTTTCACGGGGCGCGGGGAGCCTGTGGCCTCAGTTCCTTCCTGTCCCCTGTCACGCACACAGGTCACACTCCGGCCCGACACTCTGCCACCTGCACTGGGGTCCCTGCCCAACAGCCGTGTGAACGAGACGCATCAGCCCACAGTCCTTCTCTTCCCGACATCTCGAGTTCAAGGCCACTGCTCACCGCAAAGCTGGCACCCACGTCCCGCCCCCGCCCCCCAGCTGGCGCACGGAAGGTGCTTGGAGTCTGGTTCCTCCCGAGGCACTTCCCCGGATTCCAGGGTGTTCGGGCTGCGTACAAGCGTGCCCTGTGTTTGAACCTCACTTTCTTTGTGAGTCGTCTTGGCATGAATATTTATCACATGGGGAGCGCGGCCAGCACAGCAGCCCCCCATTCACGGAACTCATCAACAACTCCTTTGTGGGACCTGACCTGGGGACAGAGGACTGGGAAGCAGTGAATGTGTTCCGTTTTCCGAATCACGGGCTGTTATAAACAGACTTTTCTTCTTCTTCCTCTTTTTCTGGATGATCCGGAGCCTCGGGAGAGCGGGGTCGCCGCTAAATAAAACCGCTTGGTCAGCGCAGGGGGAGCCTGCAGGGGCGTCCCTGCTGTGCTCCAGGGGACTCTGACCCCTGCCGGATCCGTCCTCGGTCCCGCTCTGAAAGGACGGTCGCCCCTGCAGGAAATGCCCACCTGCCCGAAGCCGGTGCGGCGTGGGCCTCCCGGTGGGAGCACAGCGTGGGGAGGGACTGAGTGCAAAGCACTCTCCGGGACGGAGCAGGACCCACGTCCAAGCCCCCGTCCGCTCGCTGGCCAGACGGCTACACATCCAGCCAATCCGCGGTGAGATGCAGAAGGGCCGACCTGTCATCGTGCACACAGACCACGCGGCCAGAGGGCAGCCCGGACGCAGGGGAGCGGAATCCGGCCCCCCCGCCCCGCACCCCTCACCTGCCTCCAAGCCGCAGCCCCTCCCCCCTGCCACGTCCACAGCCTGAGAGCTGCCCCCCCGGGGCCCCCTCCGCCCCCCGTGGGGAGCTGGCAGCCTGGGACGCCCTCGGGGCACAGGAGCATGCTCCTCTGCCCTCTGCATTTCGGAGGGTCAGCAGCCGGACCCCGAGACGTCCTCAGACTTGGGGCGTCCCTCGGGCAAGATCACACTCGGTGCTCCTGCCAGGAAGCACAGGAAATCTGGTCTCACTCTGACGTTAGCAGTCGCCGAGGCTCTGTGCTCCGGTCATTGGCGCGCGGGGAACCCACACCCCGTCACCTCATTCTCCTTTATTAGCCGGACACGCGTCACGAGCACGGGCCTCCTCCCACGGCTGGGGGTTGTGCGCTGGGCTTGCACGGGGTCCACTCTCGGCGGTCAGCGCTGACCCTCGCCTGATCCACCTAATTTTGAGGAGACGGCTTTTCCTCTGCCACCCACTCAGTGCCCACTGAGGTGCCGTTTGATCCCACCGTCTGAGGGACACGACCACGCAAGCGGGGCATCGAGGGACGGTGGCTCCCCTCCGTGTCAGGGCACAGACCTGGCCCGCGGTGGCCTCCATCCGGCCGGAGCTCCTGGGCCAGGGCCCCTCAACCCTGCGAGCGAGGAGGGTCTCAGGTCTCCCCAGCCACGCTGCCAGGAGCACTTTCCCCCGTGTTTCCCACACGCCCCTGATTCCGCTCCGGGTCACGGGTTGCTGGGCACTTGGGAGAAACGCAGAAACTCCCCAGATCCGAGGATGTCTGTTCCTGACGTCACTGGGCCACAAGGAGGAAACCGTTGCCTGTCCCTGGGCTTCCCTCCCGGGAGGACAGCGCCCTGTGACTAACGGTGCAGTCCCGCCCCGCGTGCCCCGCGTGCTCCCAATGCCCGGCACGTCTGGGCGCTCAGCACACCCGCGGGGGACGAGCCAGCTTCTTGTGTGGACTTGTGCCGTCACGACACGCGCGCCCTCTCGCTTCGCCTCTGCTGGGGCCGGAGGAGACGTGTCACCATCGACGCATCTCAGAAAGGAGGAAACCGTGGCACGACAGGCAGCGGTGTGCCCCGGATGCAGCCCCAAGGGTGCGGCCGGACGCGGCTCGGGACGTGCATCTCGGGGGCGCACTGCACGCCTTCCCCCCAAGACCGTGTCCAGGCGAGGCCGCCACCCCCTTTTGTGGACACAGAGGTCACGCACCAGGGCCGGGGGCTGCAAACAGCAGCCACGTGAGCAGATGATCATTTGCCAAGTTGACTGGGAATGTGTGACCTCGTCGCTGTAATTTGTTCAAGAGGAGCTCCTCAGGGGCGCCTGGGGGCTCAGTCGGCTGAGCGTCCGACCCTCGGTTTTGGCTCAGGTCCCGATCTCGTGGGTTTAAGTCCCCGAGATTCTGCTTGGGGTTCTCTCTCGCTCTACCCCTCTCCCACTCGCGCTGTCTCTGCCTCTCTCAAATAAATAAATTTTAAGAACTTAATAAAAATGAGCACATCAGATAAAAATAATCGTAGACAAAACGCAACAAGGAAACCCCGGTATTTTAAAAAGCCGTCAATCCTGTGCCCCCACTCCGGAGGTCGCCAACAGACGCCCCCCAGAGGTCAAGGGCGGACGGAAGAGGAAACTGCAAACCCTCCTCTGCAGGTGAGAACAGACTCAGGTCTGTTATGTCACCTGGATTCCGCATGGCCTTACTATGCGCCTTCTGCGTGCACGAGCTTCTCCAGGCGGGAGGCCCCGCGTCACCTCTGTCCCACGTGCCCTGGGGCCTCAGCGGCTTGTTGCCTGCACCCCGAGGGACAGATGAGGGGACACCACCCGAGCCCCTGCGGCACCCGGGGCCCGTGGAACCGGGTGATCTGTCTGCACTTTGCAGCAGGAGCTCACGGAGGAGTCAGTTCTGTGGCGACGGGGGCGGGGAGGGGGGTGGGGGAAGGGGAGAGTGAGGGAGAGAGCAGGGCTGAGGAGTGCGGGGCGCCGGGGGCACCGGGGTCCCCGGAACACTGCCTCCGGTGGCCGCGCTCCTTCCGGCTGGACCCCCGTGCCGAGCACAGCAGCCACCTGGCCCGGCCTCTGCACGCACGGCGACAGGACGGAGAAGGGGACGCCGTGAGAACAGTGACCTGATGGCAACAGGAAGGAGTGGCCACAGGAGCTGAAAACCAAGATCGGGAGGAAAATGAGTCGTCTTCACGGATGAGGAGAGGCCGGAGGCAGCAACCGTCCCCGGGGCGGGGGCCTGGCCTGGGTTTGTCCCCACGGAGGGTCGGTCCTGCATAGACGGAGAGAGTCTGCCGGGAGAGGGGAAAGCGATCCCTTCTGGAAACAAGGTCCAGGAGCAGGCGTTCTGACCTGAGAGTCGCTGCCCCGCCACTCCCGAGTCCACGGAGGAGCACGGGGCGGAAGCTCGTCCCCACGGCACCTGCCAGCGTGGAACCCGCAGGTGACCCGAGAATGCCTGGCCGCAGCCCGGACCCCACGGCATCCCACAGACAGGCCACGCCGGCGAAGGCAGAGCTGTGCTCGTCTGACTGAAGATTCAGCCCCAGCCCCACCGGACCCAGGCTGCCCGCGTAATCGTGAGGGAGGCAGAAACTACCCTCTGCAGGTGTCTGGGCACCCTCGCCAGGCGAGGTCCCCTGCAAATTTCTGAATTCCAGAACAACGGCAAAGAAAGTCTGTGCTGTCTTAAGCCTCTAAGCTTGTGGTGATCTGTCTCGGAAGCACAAGGAAACCCCTAAAACGGGCACCTTCCTTGACCGCCTGAGAAAGGACAGGTCGTGTATGCTCGCGTTCTCCAGAAAATACAGCAACAGCAACAACAAAAATATGTTTTTTTTTTTTTTTTACCGTGTTTCCACGGTTCTTTTACACAAAATAACTGTAATACTGTACAAAAGCAGAAATCGAAGACTGAACATACGGTGCCTCATAAAGAGAAACAGATCTGAGAGATTGCAAGTTAGCAGAAACACACAAAAATGTTACAAAAGGTAAAAATTGTCACAAAATGTCACAGAACGTTCTAGAATATGAAGCCATGAGGATTGTAACATCGTAACAGGTAAGAGAAGGGGGACGGCAGGAAGGTCGTAGGAAATGAACCACTGTTATTCTTTCTGCAAAAGAAAGGAAGAGTCAGAAGGTTAACAGAAATGACTCGGGGCGCCTGGGTGGCTCAGTCGGTTAAGCGTCCGACTTCGGCTCAGGTCACGATCTCGTGGTCCTCGAGTTCGAGCCCCGCGTCAGGCTCTGTGCTGATGGCTCGGAGCCTGGAGCCTGCTTCGGATTCTGTGTCTCCCTGTCTCTACCCCTCTTCCTCTCATGCTCTGTCTCTCTCTCTCACTCAAAAATAAATAAACATTAAAAAAAACGAAAGACAGAAATGACTCAAACCAAAGAGACCAAAAAAACCCAGCGGCCGTGATCTGCAGGCGGGTGTTGGTGGATCCGCGTGTGTGGACCCTCGATGCCACAGAGGCATGAATGGTTGTTGACGAAATAACGGTAAAAACATTCCTATACACTTGAAAACATCAGGACATACGTTCAAAAGCTCGAAGAACTCGGAATGGAATTAATATAAAGAGAATGACACTTGGGCAAATCAGAGAGAAATTGTTGAAAACCAAAAGTAAAAAGAAAATGACACGTAGAAAGAATGGAGACACAGGACACACACAGTCGATGCTGAAGTATCATCGAAAACAGTGCATATGGGAGGACAAGGAACGAGCGATTTAAAGGAAGCAAAATATATATGCCAACCTAGAAGTCTCTGTCCAGGGAAAGGTCCTTCAGAGCACAGGTGCAGTCAAGGTGTTTTCGGGGAAACACGGGGCCGAGTTTGTTCCCAGGAGGACCGTGGTGCAGAGGGACTTTGCGGTGGAAATCCGTCTGTGGGAGCGGGGGCGGGGGAGCAGGAGGGAAACTGGGAAGTCACCAAAGGCCACCTTCTTTCTGCTGAAGCAAATGTTGCGAAAACACACGGCACCCACCGCACACGTGGAAACACGCTCCTGGGAGAGGCTGGCATGGACAGGAAGCGCTTCAGGAACGTTCTAGGGAAAGTACGCTAAATTCACGAGGACGTCCCCGGAGCATGTATCACTTTAAAAGAAAATAAAAAAGACATCACTGAAACGCCAAGAGGTTTATTTTCTTCCCGTCGTGATGTCACCTCCTGTCTTAAGACAACCACAAAAGCACACAGAGCATCCGAAACACAGATTTTTCAGACACTGGAAGGCGGCCACACCCAATGGCGATCCTGGGGAGGAAAAATAAACAGCCCCAGTGAGCCGCACGATGGCCCCACGACGGCCCCACTACGGCCCCGCTCACCTGCCGCCTGGAGGGGCTTCCAAGTAGAGGCTGCTGGGCTCCGTCTGGCACAGAGTGTGGCATTTGCAGTCAAAACACCGGAGAAGGAGGCATGTACAGAAAGGATTTGAGGGTCTACAGAGGGGTCCCATCGACTCTTTGGCAGAACGGTGGCCTGCTTAGCAGCACAAGGAACAGCATGAGGAACAGCATCACAGGAACAGCACAAGGAACAGCATTGCAGGAAGGGCAGGTGGACCCTGGGGCTCCCTGAGGCTGGGCAGGGTCTGTGCTCCCGGTGGTGGGATAGACCCACCTAACGACACAGAGGGCACCGCCCAGGGCCCCCCCCCCCTGCCCTCCCCCCCGGGGCAGCTGCCTCCCTTGGCCGCCAAGCCAGCCCGACAGCGGACTGCTCCGGACGGACCCCTACAACAGTGAAAAACAAGTCTAGAAGAGGTGCAACGGAACCAGTGAGTTCACCGCATCTCAGGATCCGTTCCAACAAGGATTAAGAAATGGAAGGTTTATGCTACATTCTATTCTACTCTATTATGCTGTATTATGCTGTGTTATGTTATATTACACTATATTATGCCATATTACATTCATTATATTATATGTATACACTACTAACAAAACTTCTGCAAATGAAAAACAATGCCTCAAAAGAAAAATTCACTAAACGAGGTTAAGAGCAGATTCGACCCTGTGCAAAGACAGTATTATTGATCCTCTGAAAACAGTCCCAAATGAAGCACAAAGAGAAAGAAAGCCGAAGCAGTAACCTTCAGGATAATACCGAGGAGCCGAATACACGTGTAATTGGAGTCTGGGACCCGGGACAGGAGGCAAAACATGTATTTTAAGTAATCATGCTCAAAAATATTCCAAATTGATGAAAACTGTAAACTCATAAGGCTCAAAAGTCCAGCGAACCTCAGGCTAAGAAATCTGACGACAAGTACATGAAAACACATCACCCAGATAGCAGATCAGACAAAGACACCGCGAGAAGAAAACCCACAGACCAACATCCATCACGCAGATGTCAAAATCGTTTCGAATGTTTAGCAGAACAACTCCATCAACGTAGTAACAGGATAACAGATCATTACAGATGACAGTAACGCCTGGAATGCAAGGCTGGCTTAATACTAAAACCCAGTTAGCGTAATTTACCGTATCAACAGAGAACAAGCAAAGAAAAGATACAGAAGATACAGAAGACGCGTTCGCCCGTTTCATGTGTGCGCCTGACGTGAACAGACAGCAGCTCGCCAAGCTGCAGACAGCCGCGGGGGCTCACAAAGGACAGAACCAAAACCCCTACGACAGACACAGTGCGGTGGGGTCGCGACGTCTCCCTGAGGCCGGAGGGAGGCGGGAACGCCCAGTCTCGGCACCCCGTCCTGGAGACCCCCGGCCAATTCAGTGGGCGAGAAAAGATCCAAAAGTCTCTCGGGTTGGAGAAAGAGAAGAAAAAGGGTCTTCGTGTGCAGGTGACATGATAATCTATGTAGAAAATTCCAAGGAATCTACCAAAACAGCCATTCTAACTATTGAGCAAACATAGTGGCTGGATTTCAGGTCAGTTCGCCAAAACCAGTGTCTTTCTGAATGCTAGTGACAAACAACTGAGCATTGAAATGTCCCTTAAAAATCTGTTTACCATAGCTATTGACAGCATCACAGAGGTGCTTTACGTTGTTTAAGGTCGAGGGGTCGGGAGGGCTGTGCTCCTTTCTGGAGACACTGGGAGAACACCTGTTCCTCCTCTTCCGCTCCTGGAGGCCACCTGCTTTCCTTGGCCGTGGCCCCGCCTCCATCTGCAGAGCCCGCAGAACCACTTCTCGCTTCCTCTTCCCCCCCCAGTCACACCTCCCTCTGACCACAGCGGGGAAAGACTCCGAATGTAAAGTTTATTTGGTTACAGGGCCCCCCCCTGGATAATCCAGGATAACCCCCTCTTCTCCGGGACTCCACGTTCATCATGCCTGCAAAGTCCCTTTGACAGAAGCTAGCGAGGTCACGGTGTTCAGCGACTGGGGCTCGGATATCCGGGCGGGGCGCTACTCTGCCTCCCACAAATAACTCCGCAAATGGAGAGATAAACCATACCCGTGGTTGGATTAAAGATTACTGTCAACTTACGAGTCCTCAGTAAGTTCATGAATGTGATCTCAACTAACATCCTGATGGTTTGTTTTTTTTTTTTTTTTTCTGGAGAAATGAACAAGTTTATTCGGACATGCAAAGGGGCCGTATGAGTCACGGTAGTTTGAGAAAGAACAAAGCTGCAGGACATACATGTCAGCTCTCAAGACGTAGCACGAAAACATCAGGAACAGAATCAGGACAGAAGGATTATATATAATAAGCGAACAGAACTGAAATCCAGAAGTTGACCCACGGACATAAGGTTAATTGATTTTTTGACAAAGGTGCCAGGATAATTCACTAGGAAAGGGCACTATTTTCGGTGTGCCTGGGTGGCTCAGTCGGTTGAGCGTCCGACTTCGGCTCAGGTCATGATCTCGCAGTCCGTGAGTTCGAGCCCCGCGTCGGGCTCTGGGCTGACAGCTCGGAGCCTGGAGCCTGCTTCTGCTTCTGTGTCTCCCTCTCTCTCTGACCCTCCCCCATTCATGCTCTGTCTCTCTCTGTCTCAAAAATAAATAAAAACGTTAAAAAAAAAAATTAAAAAAAAAATAAAAAATAAAAAAAAAGAGTTGCCTGCCTCTGTTGTGGTGGCGGTCGTGGTAACAAAATTCATGGAATTATTCGCTTGAAATGGCGATCTAACTGCATAGGAAACATACTCCCATCGGGTAAAGCAAGCAAGACCCGAGCAGAGGGAAAAGCTAGTCAAATATGATCGGTTCGTGTCAGATACGGCGGGCAGGAGGAGCCAAGGGTGGACAGGGTAAATGGAAGACAGAAGGAGACAGGGTTGGGTCAAGTGGTCGTCTCGTATAAATGGACGAAAGGCTCCAGCAGAAAGTTAGAGTGGACGGACAGCAGGGCTCGTAGGTGCTGCTTCTGAAGACACGACGAAACACGAAGAACCAGGCAAGGTGACGGTGACGCCAAGCGGGAGGCACGCGTGGAACCAGCCGTGGCCACGCTGACGGTGGACACAAGACCCGAAGTGGGATCGGCCAGAAGGCGCCGTTGGGTAACGCAGGGCAGACGCATTGGCTGCGAAAGGGCATCGTTCACGTGTGCGCACGCAGAAGCCGAGCTTCAGGTGCTCTCAGCGCAAGTCTGAGGAACCGACGGAGGAAAGGGAGCCACGGTTGCCGGGGGAGAGCCTCTCTCACACTTCAAGCAGCCACCCCGTGCGCAGAAACCGTGATGGCGAAGTCGGTGGCGTTCCGAAGGTGCGTCCACGCCACGGAGCCACTCACGCGGATCCACTCCTAGAGCGCCAGTGACCGAGCAGGACCCCCGTCCTTCCCCAGCGCTCACGGAAAGGCCCTGCCCCGAGGGGCTGAAACCGCACCACTGGACGAAGGACGAGATGGCCACTGTTTGCAAACGGACGGCCCACTTCTCGACAATCCGTTGGTCGGAGAGGGAATTCGCGGGGAGTTTTGGGAAACATTAACCTGAACAACAGTGACGACAACACTATCAAAACGTTGGGACGGGGGCGGCTGGGTGGCTCAGTGGGTTCAGCCTCTGACTTCGGCTCAGGTCACGATCTCACAGCTCGTGAGTTCAAGCCCTGCTTTGTGCTGACGGCTCGGAGCCCGGAGCCCCGTGGGGTTCTGTCTCCCCCCGTCTCTGCCCCTCCTCTGCTCATGCTCTGTCTCTCTCTGTCTCCAAGATAAATAAAAACATTTAAAAAAAATTTTTAAAAACACGTTGGGATGTAAGCAAATCAGTGCTTAAGGAAAACTCCCAGACTTAAACTTTTGAGGCAAAAGAAAGAAATGTATGAATTCAATTGTATGTGATTCTATCTTGAAGAGTTAAGGGCCGGAAGCTGGGTTGGGGCTTCATACCCCACGGGAGAGCCTCTCAGCCACCCTCCTACTGTCCGTCCCTCCCCACGAAGCAGCCACCGGGTCACACAGTCTCTGCCACGTCACCTGCATGGGAGGTGGCCTTTGTCGGTCTCTGCTGTGCCCGTGCTGCCAGGGGCAGGAGGACCTTGTCCCCTGGGGCTGGGGGGAGACCATCGGGCCCCGTGTCTCGGGGAGCCCAGCACCGCAGAGGGCGGACGGAGCATCTGTAGACACGAGTTCTCCCTGGCCTTTCCCAGGAGGGATTTCAAGCAAGTCCTCTGTGCCTCAGTTTACCCCTCAGCACAGAGGGCACAGCACCCCTACTTGGCTGCTCTGGGAGGTTCATGAGGCTGGGTCTGTGAAGCAGGACCCTGCTGTCCCCCGTGAGCCTTGTGACTCCAGACGAACCTTCAGAGCCTCAGTTTCCCCACTGGTAAAGCGAGAATCTCCTCACAAGCCCCACAGCCAGAGCCCCATGTGGTTCTGTCCTGAACCTTCCTGCCAGTCTCTTCACCCCGCGGTAGCTGGTCTGCGGGGGACATGCCCCCAGTTCTGTCCTGCAAAGCCTCTGGATGCTTCTGAGGTCAGGAGTGAGACTGGGTACCGGGCACAGGGGCAGCCACGGGGACCCGAGGCAGATCCAGACCTTGGGCCGCCAGAGGCAGGAAGGGGCTCCCGGGGCAGACGAGTGGGCCCAGAACGGCAGACACTGGAAATGCAAGGAGATCCGAGATTCCCTTGAAGGATCAGCATCCACGAAGGCCCAGGGCTCGCCCTAGGCCATCAGAAGGGCGGCTGACTCACGACCTTGACCACCCCGCCTCCTCCTCCAGGCAGCCCACAGGGGTTGCTTCCGTGCGAGGGATCGCCAGCAGCTTGGGAACTGGCAGGATCGATTACCTGCCCTCCGTGGACTTGAGTAAATGCCACACGTTCTCCCCCGGACACCTGTCACGCTGACCCGGAGCCTGACCCCTGCAAAACCAGTCCAGTGGCTTCGAGGGTTTGCATCCAAGAGCTCTGGCGTCTGGCCTTCCCAGAGCCTGGCTCTTGGCAGAGTTTCAGAAAACAAAGTGTTAATTGCCAGGCACAGCCGAGGACAGGCCCGCCACACGGCCCGTCCGGGAGAGGCAGTTAGTGGCAGAATTAATGCAGGTTCCAAGTCAGCGTCCACTCTCGGGATGGACGGCGGCTTAGAAAGTGTTTGCCTTTTTTTTTTTTTTTTTCAAGCTGCCTTCTAGATTTTTCACTTTCTGTAGAAAGACAAATAGGGCAATCCACTCCACGCGGGTGAGCCACAGGCAACCGGGGCGGTAGAGGCTGCTTCAGAGGAAGGTCATAACGGTGGTGATGGATCCCTTCCCCGGGGCTCCCCTCCAATCGTCCCGCCTGACGCAGACCCCTGGCTTCGCACTCGCTCCGCAGGGAGGAACAGCCAGCCGCCTGGGCGTCTTCCCCTACTTCCCAGATTTCATTTCAAATCCCAGAATCTGCAGCCCGGCCCTGTCACTTTCCCACTGTGGCCGTGGCGCACCACGTCCTCTCTCCGAGCCTCAGTTTCCGCCTCTGTAAAATGGGGAGAAAGACGTCCCCTCGCGGGGTTGGCGTGCGGACTCAGGGCGCAAACACGCCCGAGGTCCCGAGAAAATGCCTTTGTTCAACGGAGACCAGGACGGGCACCGCGCGGCTCACGCAGTGACCTGAGTGCGCGGTGGTCGGCGTTTTGGAACCCCCCCGACGGCGTTCCGATGCACGTGCCTTCGGGCGCCCCCCCCCCCCCCCAGGTGGTCCAGAGAAGAGACGCATGGATCCCGGAGCCCCGGGAGCCGCCTGACGGCAGCCTGCGGGGTGGCTGGGAACAGAGACCCACGGGGGCAAAGGCGCCACCAGACCGTCCCCAGAAGGGCAGCGAGGACGGCGGGATCTTGCTGCAGACGGCTGGGCTGCCCTTCGTTTCCAAACACTCAACTGATGGAAACAAACAATGAAAGAGAAAAATAGTTCGCGGCGCCTTGCAGCCCCCCATCCCTTGCCTCTGGCACCCGACCCTCTGTTGTCTGCGTCTCTGAGCGGGAGGTTTGAAGATCCACACACAGGAGGGACCGTCTGTCGTCTTTCACTCAGCACGGCGCCCTCGAGGTCCGTCCCTGCTGCTGCCAGGCAGGGTTTCCTTCTTTCCTACGGCGGAGCAATATCTCATCGCGCACGCACCACCCCTTCCCCATCCGCTCATCCGTCCGCGGACACTCGGGTCGCTTCCACGCCGTGGCCACCGCAGACGGTGCTGCAGCCAGCCTGGGGGGGGGGGGGGGGGGCGGGGTGCAGAGAGCTTTCGGAGCGCGTATTGCTTCCTTCCTGTAAATTCCCAGCAGTGCGAAGGCCGGGTCGTGGGGTCGCTCTGCGGTCAACTCTTGGAGGACCCTCCGCGCTGTGCTCCAGGGCGGCTGCCCCCGTCTGCGTTCCCACCCACGGGGCAGGAGGGGTCCCCTTTCTCCGCGACGTCGCCAGCCTCGGTTGTTGCCCGAGTTGCTGCTTTTAGCCATTCTGGCGGGGGTGGGGTGGCGCCTCGTGCCTTTCATTTGCATTTCCGGGACGACCAGCCACGTGGGGCGTAATTGCGCGTTCCTGCTGGCGTCTGCAGGTTCGGGGGACGGCGTCTGTTCAGACCTCCGCCCGTGTCTGAGTCGTGTTGCTGTGTTGCTGCTACTTGACTCGGGCGAGGCTTTTATCTACCGAGGGCATCGGCTCCTCATCAGACACACGAGGCACAGGCACGTCCTCCCCTTCCGGGCTCTCGCCCGCTTTGGTGCTGGTTTCCCTTCTGTGCAGCAGCTGTTTAGTTCCATGTGGGTCGTTTGTTTGCTTTGGTCGCTTTCGCCTTTGGTGTCAGGGTCGAGAAGTCACCGCCGAGACCGAGGCCGAGGAAGACGGCTCTGCCTTTGTCTGGGTGAGGGGTCCGGGGCAAGCACTGCTGACCGGAGGGGCCGGGTCGCACACGTGGGAAGAGAGGCCCTCGGACGCTGCTGCAGGGGCAGGTGGAAGCAGGCTCGGAAGGATGCCCGACGGCTCTGAGCTCAGGCCGCCGCCGTGGGCTGTCCCCAGCTGAGTGTCGCAGGGTGAGGCGGAGATCCGGAGCAGCGCTGAGGGTGTGGAGAGCGGAGGGCGGCCCGCGCAGGCTGAACGGCTCCTGCCGAGCCCGGGAGGCGCGGAGAGCGCAGGCGGGTGGGCGAGCCGGGAGCAGGGGGGAGGCTCGCAGCGCGCAGATGGCGGTGGCCGCCCGGAGCCCGATCCGAGAGGCCGCGGGCCGCGCTGGCGGAGCGGACATTCATCAGGCGGCCGGCGGGGAGCCCCGAAGGGTCCAAATGGACACGTCCTCGTCCTTGCACACAGCAGGGCGACTTGAGCCTGGATCGGAGGGCGGGGGCCCGCATCACAAGGGGGATCATGAGACGTGAGGACAGGAAGCGGGAAACAAAAGCAGTTTGAGCGAAGGGTCCTGACTACGGACGAGGGGGGGGGGGGCTGAGAGAGAACGGTGCCCGCCCGCTCCCGAGAAGGCGCACAGTGGGACCTCCAGAGACGGCTCGCGGGGCTTGCGGGAAGCTCACGGACTCTGCACACACACACTCAGGCGGAGATTCCAGAGACGGAAACCGCAGACGAAGCTGAGTCCTTGGTAACCGACCGAGGAAAAGACAAGAGGAGACCAAAATGCCGAGAATTCGTAGACGCGGCATCAGGGACGCGTTTATGTTTTCCGGCCTGGGGCTGGCGCGGCACAGGTTTGGGGTAACAACGAAACCGTGAAAATTCATAAGGCCAATCTTACCCCGTGGCTCTGACACCTGGCGAGAGGGTCACGCAGAGGGGTCAGGGCGCCGCGGGCTCGGAGGGCACGTAGGCGGAGAGGTTTGTGCGCGGGGAGGGGTGGGCTGGGCACCACTTCCTGAGTTGAGACCCGGGAGCCACAGCAGGTTGGGGGGGAGGAGGCGGAGCCCGGAGACGCACCTCCGCGGGAGGCACCGTGTGGGCCGGCCGGGGCAGCGCTCGAGGCGTGGACCGCCTTCCCTGCGCACGCGGGACGCTCCGGGGTGAGGCTGAGCCTCACCACCGACAGACGTGCTCGCTTCCCACGAGCTCCACGACGATCGCCGCTCACAGAGGAGGCGGGTTCAGAGCCCCCACGTCCAGTGGCAGCTGGACTCTGTGACAGAAGCGAGCACGGAAAGCAGGGCGCTGAGGCAGGGGAAGGGTTCACCAGCTTCGCTGAGGCAGCAGAGGCCAGCGGTCCTTCCGGGACCCCCGGGGCCGGCAGCAGCCGGGACGTGGACGGACGCGCGGCATGAAGGAGGCAAGTCGGTGAGTAAGACGGTCTTGGGGGCTCAGGGCCCCGGGGCTGAGGGGCGTGGGGGGGGGCTCTGGGGGTGTCCGCCTTCCAAGGCAGTCTTGGGGGACAAAAGTAAGACACCCATCGGGAGGGAGCGGAAACACAAACCCTGGTCTCCACGCGAATCTGGGGGAGCGGCTTCCGTGGTGGAAACCTCCAGATCGGCGACTGTGCAAAGCACGGTGGGCCTGGTTTCCCCGGGGGGACGTTGTAGCCCCAGTCTTGCTTCTGCCGCGTGTGGAGGTGACCAGGGTGGTTCCATCTCGTTAGTGGTGGAAGGAGGGCCGTGGTCACAGGGGACACTTGTCCCTGGGCCATTTCTCAGACCCGCACGGTGTTTTCCAACACGCTGCTCAACCGTGAAGGCAGATGTGTTGACGTGCACTCGAGCCGTAACTTCCCCTGGGTCCCCACCTTGCCGTCTAGGGTCTTAGGGACCCGGGTCCCACACCCCAGGGCTAGACCTTTATGACGTCGCTGGTCACGTGCCCGTGGGAACGCCTTCGGGTGGCGGAGGCCCGAGACCCCTCTCGGGAACGCACGTTCCGAGTGGAGGCCGGGCCGAGATCTCCCGCCGCCGGGACTGGACCGTGAGCGACATCGGAGACCCACCTCTGTCGGCCCCCACAGACGCGCCCGTGTGTGCATCCGGGGTCCACAGATGATCGCATGTGGGAAACCCAAAAAGGACCCCTTAACCACAGCCCCCGATATGCCTGCGGAGGGTCCCCTGTTGGAGCAGCCCCGGGCTCCCCAGTATCCAGGAGAAGCCTGATGTGGGCAGGGACATGCGGACGTGGTAACTGTAACGTGCACTGGGCTGCAGGGGGGCGGGGAGGGGGTCCCCATCACCAGGATGAGACCTGTGGGTGAGGGAGGGTGAGCGGGCCCGGGGAGCCCCCGCCGGGGGACAGGAGCCCTTTCGGGCTGGAGGAGCACACAGAAGGGGCTCAGGTGACCTGGGGAGGCCCAGAAGCCCCCCCACAAAGTCTGGGGCCCGGCTCTGGTCAGGACCAGCTTGTGCCCAGGACCGAGCCTGAGCCACAGGGCAGAGGAGAATCAGGCAGGACTCAGGGGTTTTAGTCTGAACCGGCCCCCACCCCGGGACCTGCCCGGGGCATGGGGGCGCCCACCACGTGGGCCGGGAGGGCCTGCAGCGTCTGTCAATGCTGGTCCCTCCTCACTGCCCCACGGACAGGAAGAGAGGGGACATCCCTGCCACCATCCACGTTTATTCCTGAACTCCTTCTAGAGCATTCCCTGGGGCTCCTCCTGGAGGCCACGGGCTGAGCCGTGGGGCTTCCCCAGCCTGCCTCCCCGCTTGGTGCCTCCTGGTCCGAAAACAGCTCAGGAAACACCTCCACCCCCATTTCCAGACGTAGAAGGAACACACGGATGCTTCCGTCTCACGCACACCTCGGAGACCGTGGGACGCGGACTAACGCGCTCGGAGGGCCAGTGCCTTTTAGAAGCCGAGCGGACGCGCATCGGGGCTGTCGCCGCAGGCGGGGGCTTCGCCCAGTGAGCGGAGGTCATCTGTGCCCTGCAGACCGGACGGGAGGCCCGGAGGCCCGGGCTCGGCTCAGGCCCCTGGGGGGCTGGCGGGAGGCGTTCGGGCCGAGGCGTGCGGGCGGGGACTGTGGCCAGGACACCAGGCGCCCAGGATGCAGTCGTTCTCCACGGCGTCACTGGGCCTGGAGCCGCTGGGCGGCTGGCCCTCCCGCTCCCGCGCCCCTCCGGCCTCTGATGACCTGGGGACAGCCGCTGAGCCCGTCTCCCCCGGGGCCCAGGGCAGCCCTGCCCACCAGTGCCCAGCAGCTTCTGAGGGAAGGGACCCCGGGGGTGGGGGTGGGGGTGGGGAGGGGGCTGGGAGGCTCCCGGGCTGTAATTTGGGTGCATCGTGGGTGTGCGTGAGCGTGCCCGTGTGTGTGAGTGCAGGCACTCGTGTGTGGGTTCCCTCCTCCGCTGAGGCGGGCCTCTCAACGTGACGCTGAGGACACACGACGCGGGCCGCTCGGGCCCCTGGGCCCAGGCCGGTCCGCGGCCCCCCTCACGGGCAGCCCCCCCCCCCCACGGCACCCCCTCCGTGCGCAATCCCCCGTGGCCCCCCCTGCGCTGATGCCCGAGTCTGGCAGGTCGGCAGGTTTTGGCAAACAGAGCAGGGGACGCTCCCGTCGAGCCGCCTAACGTCCTCGCAGAAACACGGCGGGGTGTGCGGGCGTCACTTCCTTACCTCCGAGGCCGGTGGAAGCGTGGCCCCAACAGACACCATCGGTGGCGGGCGTCAGTCACGCTCGTTAGGTCGCGGCTCTCCCAGCAGGAGAACGGCGTCTTCTGTGAGTCGCACACGGGTGTCGGTGGCTGTCGTGAGACCCTCGGAGTTCTCTGCAGCCCAGACCAGGGCGGCCGGGTCCCCCTTTGTGGCGCCCGACCCCAGGCCCCCCGGGCGGGAGACCCACGTCTCTAGAGCCTGCGCTGCCCTGCGGGGGAGCAGAGCCCTGGTCAGTCCGCCCCGGTGGACTCGGGGGAAAGTCAGTCCCAACCAGCTCTTTAAACACCTGGGGGGAAAGTCTGACACACGGGTGAGGCGGCCGCGCCTGATCTAGGCTGCGTCCCTCCGGTTTCCTGTGTCCAAGGACTGCCCTTTCCTGGGACTCCTGTCCCCTCCTGTCCCCTCTTGCCCCTCCTGGCCCTCCCTTCCCCTCCTCTCCTCTTCTGTCCTCTCCCTCCTCTCCCCCTGCTGAAACACGACCAGAGGAAGCTGCCCCCCCCCATCTACACAGCCGGTCCCTCTCAATGCCCCGAGAGGCTTCACCTGAGCTTGTCCTCCCCGGGGGTCCCTACACTCACCCTCCGGGGTCTGGCCCAGGCCTGGCCCCGGCCACTGTATCATGCACCCCACCCCGCCCCGCCTCTGTCGCTGGCTTCGTGCCCCTGCCTCCTGGGTGCAGCTGGGGCCCCTCCCACTGCAACACCGGGCTCACTGGGCGTCTTCTGTACGACCCCCTGGATCCCCCTGGTGCCCCGCTCCCCCCTCTGCTCCCCGCCCTGCACAAGGGGCCGAAGCCATCTTCCCATGCCCACAGTGGCCCCGGTCCTCCCTGCTGAGAGCAGGACCCGACAGCAGGGCCAGGGGTTTGGGGGGCCTCGTGCTGGGACCTCTGGCTTCACCTCTGCAGCTGACACAAAGCTCCTGACTCCAGTCCCCGAGGAAGATGGTGTCCACACTCAGGCTTCATCCCTTCTCCCGCCGGGGAGCCCCAAATACCCAGAGGCCACTGTGCCCGGGGAGCTCTGTCACCTGCTGCGGGCCCAGCCCCTCTGCCTTCGTGCCCTGGACACAGTTTTGGTTGCCGGTCGGCCAGGTGCGCCCCCCCCCGCCCCAACCCCCACACCCCGGGCGCAAGGTGGGAGGGGACTCAGCCGGCTCCCCGCAGGCCCCTGGGCCCGGAGACTCAGAGCCAGTTCATCCTTCCTCCTGAAGCTGTGAGCTTCCCCCTGGGGCCGAGGCCTGGGTCAGTCCTCAGGCGGAGAGGGGACTCTCTTGGTGACCTGAAGATGACAGCTGCTCACGAGGGGCAATGTTGCTGGCTGGGGCCTTTCTGGAGCCCTCACCCCGCGCCCCGGGAGTGTGGGGTGACCGAAGGGCGGTGGCCTCCTCCGGGGACGGGCACACTTCGCAGACCTTGAAGACAGAGCTTGGCGGGGGTCCCGGACCTCCCTCCCTGGCAGGCGGCCCGGCCCCTGGCCTCTCTTCACAAGCCTGCCACGCGCCCAGGTTGCTGCGCGTCTCCAGCGAGAGCTCTTGGGCCACTCGTGGTTGCAGGTGACAGAAACCCCATCAGGGTGACACAAGCCCGGGGACCACGGGGCGCGGCTGGGGGGGGGGGGGCTGCCGCGAGTTGTCAGGTGTCCCCGGGGATGTGGTAACGATCAGCCACCAGCCAAGTAGCCGACTGGCCTCACGCAACAGGAACTTACTCTCTCCAGTCCTGGAGGCCAAAAGTCCAAAATCAAGACGTCAGCAGGGCTCCGCTCTCTCGAAGTCTCCCGGGGGGACACTTCCAGCCTCTTCCAGGGCCCGGTGGCCCAAAGTGCCCCGTGCTGTGGCCACATCATCCAGTCTCCACCTCCGCCCCCAGGCCCCCACCAGCCTGGAGACCATGCACAGGTCGTGGCTGCCTCCCCGACAGCAGTCACGGATGATGGTGCCAGCCCTGCTCCGGCCACTGGCGAGGACCCCGTGACACGAGGCTCCGATCGCTCGTCCGCTGGAGACCCTGACCCTGGCGCCCTGACCTCTCAGCTCTCTGAACATCCTCCCTGTGTTCAAGACGGCCACAGGCAGGTGTGCAGGACAAGAAAGCGACCGCCTTGTGCGCCTGGGAGGGGGGGGTGGCTCCAGGCAGCAGACGTTAATCAAGCTGGACCCGGCTCAGCCTGGAGCGACTGTGCAGACACAGCTGGTTCCTTGGGACAAGCTCATTATCCCAGAAAGGATGGCGGTGGAGGAGGGGGGAGGGGGCAGGGAGAGAACCCCTGCTCACCCAGGACCGCGGGATCGCAGCATGAAAAATGGCCACAGCGGAACCGGCCGTCCCCGCGGCCGCTCAGGGCCGGACACAGTACGAATGACATCATTAACGGGTCGATGCGTTTCCATGCTCCGCGGGCGCTTGCGGTCGTGGGTCTGCTTTTGGAAGGCCCCCAGGCTCACTGTCGCTCGGGTGACCACGGACAGGCACGCGGCCCGGCGGGACCCGCTGCATGGTGTGGCCCACCGATCCGTGGGGGAGCAGGCAAGGAGGGGGTTCTGAGTGACGGATGTCCTTCTGGAAACTTCCACACTTCTAATGCCTGACGAGGAGTCCGTAGACCAGGGACACCTTGGCCAGAAGAGGCCCCAGCTGTGCCTCGGGATCTGTGGCCACCAGCAAGGTGGGCTGAGCCTCAGTTTCCGTCTCAGGTTCCCACGAGGGACACTGCCCCCTGCGCCTCACGGGACAGAGCCCACACGCAAACGCTGGGGCGAGAAGTCCCACGGCCCTTCATGGCCCGTCCCCAGGCAGCTCGTGCCAGAGTCGGGGGGGGGGCCCAGAGCGGCGGACATCACTGGGGCGTGCGCGGGGCGCGTGCCTGGCCCTGGGGGCTGAGCAGAGAAAGGACCCCTCACACCCGGGGAGGGGGCTCATCACGGCTCTTTATTCCCGGAGCTGGGCCCCCACATGCACCGATCCCCTTCAGGTGCACAGACCCTGGACTGGTGGCTGGGGGTGGGGGGCACAGCGCCCCCCAGGAGTGTAGCCCCTCGTCACAGGAACCTCCCCAAAGCGCACAGGACTCGCCCGAGCCAAGACTGCTCTCCTGCAGGCTGACTGTGTGACTCCTTAGTGTGCTCAGACGAGGAGGGACTGACGTTCTGACGTTGCCTGGGCAACACGAGCACGTGCCCGCAGCCCAGGGTCCATCACAGCCCGACGCTGCAGCTTTAATGGAAAAATATGCAAATGGATTCAGTGTCGTCCTTGGGATGGCACCACTGTGTCCCCGGGACGCAAGCTCTGGTTTTCCCGAGGGAAAGGTGTTGCTGCGGCTCTGGTGATGGCGGGGGTGGGCGGGGGTCCCAGGCGGAGGGAGCCGCACGGGGTCTGTCACCGCCCCCCACTGCCCCAGGGAAGACGGGTCTCCCGCCCACCCGCCTGCCCAGCACCCGAGGAGCCCGGGAGGCGCCCCAGGCCGGAGTGGGCCGCGGGGGCCTCGAAGGTCCAGGACCTCACCGCTACCACATTCAAAGCCGTGACGCAAGAGGAGGCCCCGTCGGCGGGGTGCCCCGAGGAGGGCGTCCCCGACAGGCCTCCTTGACCCCCGGGCCCAGCTGACCACCTGCTGCGCCCGGCACTCAGGGCCCAGTTGTCAGACGGCGGCCACATCCCGGGGGCTGGGTCTCCTGTCTGTAGCGTCTCCTCCAGGGTCTCGACCATCCTCTGCTGCGAGGCCCAAACAGGCCCCAGCCCCCTGTCCCCACGGGCCAGGGCAGGGGAGGTTCCCGGGAGAGCAGGGGAAGTAAGTCTCTACTGACGGCCGGCCAGGCGGTCAGACCTCGGCGGGGGCGCTGGGGGCCCAGGACCCTGAGCAGTTACGGAGGGTGATGGGTAAACGGACTTGGGCGGGTTCTTGCCCACACTGGGCGCTGCAGGGATGAGACGCCCAAGGCGGGCCTGGTGCCGAGGCCTCAGGGAGGTCACGCGGGAGTTCTGGGCCGCCCCTCGCCATCAGGGTGGGGGAGACACAGACAGAGGGCGCTCTCCCGGCCCCACAGGCAGTCCCCGCAGCCCCCCCGCCCGGCCTAGCTGGCGGAGGAAGCTGGAGGAAGCCCGGGGAGGAGAGGCTTTGGGACCAACCAGAACAGCCGTGGCCCCCTCCCCCGGGGGGGAAAAGTACGGGGCGGCGTGAATAATCGAGACCTGAATTAGCACACAAGGGACAGATCAACTTTTTCCTGGCCACTTCATGAAAAAGAAGGGACAGGGTGGGAGCTCCTTCCAGAAGTTTCTTTCCACGGCTTCTCCGACCAACACTTGCTCCTCTGAGCTCTGGCCGCAGCCCTGTCCCCTGCTCACCAGGCTGGGCGGCATCGTGGGCCGGGCCGCAGGGCTTCTGCAGAAAGGAAGCCCCAGGGGGCCCGGGCGCCAGGGGAGGGTCCACAGGGGTTTCTGAATAAAACCGTGACCCCAGGATCGGCCACCGCCTGCTCTCCTGGCCTGGAGGGGGGCACAGAGCTGGTCGCCGCCCTACAACCCTCGTGGGTGAGGACGGTGTCCCTGCATGGGACCCGGCTGCCACCCCGGCACAGAGGCGCCTGTCCGGGGCTGGGGCCTCGCCCGTCCGCCCCAAACCAGTGCCAGACAGATGGGCCTGGAGGGCTGAGCGGTTCCCAGGCCGCCGCGTCCAGGAGCTTGGCCCAGATTTGCTCCAGAAGGGCCCCGCAGGTGGGCGGACACGGGACCCCCTCGGCACCGCCGCCCGGCACATTCTGGGTCCAGACGGTGCCGCCGCCCTACTGGGTGCCTGGCGGAGCTGGAGACCAGGGCCCGAGACCTCTCCTCCCTCCCTGCCCCTCCCGGACCAGCTCGAGTGCCTGCATGAAATCAGACCAGACGGCAGCCCCGAGCCTCGCCCGGACCCCGAGAGGCCACCATGGCTCTGCCCTCCTGCGCCTCGCCCTGCGGGACGGCTGTAGCCGCGGAGCCTCCGTGGGTCGGGGACGCCATGGCTCAGGAGGACACTGAGAGCTGCAGGTGTGTGTGAGGTGATGGCCTCGGAAGGACGCTGCGGCTCCCCCCGCGGGGCTAAGTTTCTCAAACGTCATTTACCGTCTGGCTTGAAGCAAGGGGACACGTGAGCAGGGCCGCTTCTTAGGCGCCATCAGGAAGTGGCCGGGCCGTGAGGTCAGGACGAGGACTTAGTACATGAGGCCCAGGACCCCCGCCCCCCCGTGACGCCCGCAGCCGTGCTTTTCCTCCCGGAACAGGGGCCGCCAGCGAGACTGGCCCTGACGTGGTGCAGAGGCCTCGGTGGTCTGAACACCGCCGTCCTGGACGCCGGGCCCCCCGAGCCGCGGGGCCAACGTCACCGTTACAAGGCCCTCGGGGGACGGCCACCCTTGGCCCTGCCCCAGCGCTGTCCTAGCTGGGGACGTTCCCCCTGGAAAGAGTAGAATCCACACGCTTTCCCATCTTACACCTGCCACAGAGGGGAACAGAATAAGGTGCCCATCCCCCCGCCCCCCCAAGACACCTGTCTCCCCCCCCCGCCAGGTGCCCACGGACACCCCGCCTCTCCATCAGACAAGGGCATGGCTGAGGCTCCCGGGCTGCGTTCCGATAGGGTACGGACCGGAATTAAGTGCTGCGACCTCCTTCGGGGACACCAGAACGCGTACTTTACTTAACTATTCGGTTCTCACTGTGCCCAAACCCTGTGATTTCAGCTCTGGCTCACGGTTGGTCACTTGCACATGATCCTGGGCGTCCCTTCCAGTGCCCCGCCACTCCCCTGCTCGGCCTCCTTCCCCCGCTGCCGGTCGGGTCCTCCGTCCGCCTTCCCTGCTCTGCCCTTGTCGATGCTA
This sequence comes from Panthera onca, assembly GCF_046562875.1. Classification (NCBI taxonomy): domain Eukaryota; kingdom Metazoa; phylum Chordata; class Mammalia; order Carnivora; family Felidae; genus Panthera; species Panthera onca. The sequence continues at coordinate 139,971,183 of NC_138345.1, read as the reverse complement.
ATGACCGGGTGCCCCCGCTGCGCCCCGACTGCTCCTCTCTCCCCGTGCAACTGGCCCCCAGTACCTGCACTGCGACCTGGCCCCCACCCGGCAGCCTCTGCCTCACCCCTCCCTGCCCACCTCGTATCCTGCCTTCTTCCCGAGACCCCTTCCACTCACCCTCGCCCCGCCCCACGTGAAGACACCCCTGCAGACGGAGGCCCAAGAGCACAGCTGACCTGCACCCCGGGGGCTGGGGTTGCACGGATCCTTCCCGAAGTCGTGGAGTTAGCCTGGAGGTAACCAACGGCCCTGGTTCTGGACTGTGGTGCCCGCGGGCACGCCCGCCGTCTGTGAGTCTTGGGCCAAGATTGCACGTCCGTGTGTCCTCTCCGAACTCGCTCACCAGTTGGCACAGAGGGAGCCTAGGAGTTAGATTCTAAAGCTGATTTCTAGAAAGACCATCCTGTCGGCGAGTTCCGTGACACGGGCCACAGGAGGAATGTCTGTCTGAGCCACCGAGGGTGGCCGTGGTGTCCAACACAGCCGCCAGCACCTCCCGAATCATCTGCCTTCCACACCCTTCCAGTCTGGAGACGTCTAGAAGCCTTGCTCTGCACCTGCCCACCCTGAGCCCTGTCCTGGGCCTCCGCGAGGTGTGGCGGGGAGGGCTCTCCCGAAAGCCCAGGCTTCTGAGCCGTGTGTCCGTCTTTGAGGCTGTGATAGACTTCAACGGCCCAACCCACCCCAGGTTCTGAAAGCAGAGGACCCGGCTCGAGCCCTCCAGCGTGGCCGGCTGTGGCTTCAGGCATCTCTCTAGGCTTCCGTCCCCGTATCTGTAAATATCGGGGTGGCAGGAGTACCCATCTTGCGAATTCAGAGAAGCAGTCTAGGGTCCCTGGAGGCCGAGAGGGGATCCCACACGTCCGTGGGCTTCAGGAGTGGAAGGGAAATTGGCCTCGGGGGCGCGTTGTGCTGGCTCCTTGCTTCTGTGGCTTTGATTCGTGTCAGTCAGGAGTGCTGTCCCTGTACCTGGTCCCAGGGGATTCCCTGTTTTAGCAAATGGAATACAAACAGGATTAGTCGGCCCCAAAAGCTGTTGCACCTGCAGGTTGCGACTCAAAAGGCGTTTAGAAGAGGGAAGCAACCACCAGCTCCGTTGTCCCCGCAGGTGCTCTGAGGGCCCGGGGAGCCCGTGTCCCGCAACCTGGCCCTGCGTCCTACAGGAGGCAGAGCCACCAAAGACTCGTTTCCTGTGCGCATGGTCTCGAAGCCACCTCAGTGCCCGCAGCAGAGCGTGCGTGGGTCAGTGCCCCTGGTGTGCCCCCATCTGTGTCCCTCTCCCCAAACCACCCAGGAGCAGTGGGCTCCGGGCTGTCCCTTTGAGGCCACCCTCCTGAAAGGTCCCTCCTGGTGAATGAGAGGGTGCCCCCCAGAGAAACAGACTTGAGCAGGTGCAGCGTGGGGCCGTCAGACGGCCCGGGGCAGAGGGCAGCGAGAAGGGGGCGCTCCGCTCCCCGTAATCAAGGAGCAAAGACTGCAGACTCTTCCTCCCGCAGCGGCTGAAGCAGACCTCAGCGCCTCTGTCACTCCAGGGAGCTCCTCCTCGGGTTTCTCTGGGAGGGTCCCTCCCGTGGCCCCTGACCTGGGAGCGGTCAGCACCCTTGACCCTGCGAGGTCCTCTCTCCCCAGCCTCTCTCTCCCCGCACCCCTGCAGAGGGGAGCTAGGCGTCCACGTCCTTGCACACAGCGCCGCCCACCCTCCTGTGCTGTGCATGTCGGGTAAACTGACACCAGCTTCCAGGAGACCCATCGGGAGGTGTGAACTGCTCATGCCCTCGAACGAACCGCAGCGCCCGGGGGGTTCACCTGAGACCGGTGTGAGCCCACGCGGGCGTGTTGAGGGGCCGGTGTGAGGTCACGCGGGCGTGTGCGCGGGGGCAGGTGTGAGCACGTGCGGCACGTGACCGAGTTGTGACCAATGGGCACGAGCGGACGGAACGCGCACCCCTCCCGGGCAGTGGTCTTCAGAGGAATGGGCGTGCCCTTCCTTTGCCCGGTTTCCTTTCGGCTGAGATGCGGATGTGATGGCAGGAGCTGGAGCAGCCACCCTGAGCCCCGGGCTGGCAGCCATGAACTGAGATGGCGGAGTCACCCCACCCGGCGGGCACTGCCCACCTCTGAGCTGCTGAATCAGGCTCAGATGACATGGCAGTGAGGCCGTGAGGCCGTGAGGCAGTGAGGCAGTGAGGCAGTGAGGTCCGGTGAGCATGGCAGCCACCCGGGTTCCCGCTCGGACACTTACAGGGGACAAGGTGCAGACAGCACCCTGAGCTGGAAGCAGAAACCATTTGGGCCGCTAACCCCCTCTTTCTCCATCGAGGAAGTCCGTGAGTGGCCACACCACCGACCCTCCAGCCCCAGGAAAGTTACCTGCCCCTCAGGCGCGGTACCTCCAGCTTATCACAGAGCCCTTGGCCTCCAGCCCCGCTCGTGGGTGACCAAGAGAGGGCGGAGCGGGACACCAGATCTCAGAGGGCTCGGCCGACGGGCTGCGTCCTTCCGACTACCTTTCATCGGACGAACCGGCCACTGGCCCCAAGCCCGGGAGGCGTGGTGCTGGGGAACGTGAGGATGCCTGAGGGCCCTGTCACGGCTTTGCGTTTTACCAGAAGGCCATCTGCCCTGCTTAAATATGAAAACCGTTACCGTGCCTCCCAGGAAGCCTCTCGACCGAGAGCGTGCTAACAGAAAACAGAGGAAGGTCCCCAAGCTGCCCCCAAAGCCACAAAAGCTTCCATGCCGTGAAAAGCCTCTCGTCCCACGGCGGACGACAGAGGGCACGCGGGGCACAGAGGAAGCAGGTGGGAATCTAACCGAACCACCCGGTGCCAGAAACGTGGGCACGTTCAGCCATGGAGCTTTTTAAAACTCCTCGACTTTGAACAAAGGGGAAAATTATACGGTATTAGATTAATGGCTGTTCCTACACCCAATTAGGAAGTGTTGAACACATATTTAAAAGGCTGTCTGAAGGACCCCCACGTCACCGCTCAGTCCGGCCGTGGCCTGGAATGCACCTGAGTCCTGAGTGAGGCGCCCACAGCCCCTGCCTCCTGTCCGACCCCCGATCCCCAGGGACAGGTCTGTGCACTGAAACACCTCCCTGCGCAGAGCGAGCCGTCACCGGACCCCCAAAGCCGCCTCCTACAGCCACCTGTCCCCTGGGCCCACTTTGCTTCTGTGCCGTCACTTTTCTCCTGCCGGGGATCACCGTAGCCCCCGTGTTCGCGGGAGCCTGGCCCCGCTCACGCTGGTGAGAGCTGGGCCCACCCCTGCCAGGTGCCCTGTGTCCTTGGGCAGGTTGTCTGCGCTCTGCCACGGCCACGCACGATTCCACACAGCTCCCTCCCTCCTAACTACGCAGCCTTGGGCTTTGCTCCTTCCACGTCCCAGCTTGGCTCGGGGACAGGGGGACGGTGCTCAGCTCACAGGCCACTCAGGAGGCTGGGCGTGGGGGAGGCACGGGAGTCCCGGCACCTGTCAGGAGAGCTTGCTGGGGCCGCCGCAGAAACAGCATGAACCGGGGGCCTTTCAGGAGCGCCTTCTCCCTGTGCCTGGAGCCAGACGTCTGAAACCCAGGTGTCAGCAGGGCCGTCTCCCCCCCCCCCCCCCCCCCCGCCCCCCGCCGAGGCTCTCGGATCAGATGCTTCCTGCCTCTTCCAGCCCCCGACGGCTCCAGGGTTCGGTGGCTTGCGGCCACGTCTCCGTGGCCCTCTTCGTGTGGCTTCTCCCCTCTGTGTGTCGGGGTCTCAAAATCGCCCCCTCCCACGCTGGCAGGCACTCCCCTTATGCATCTGGAGCCCGCCCAGATAATGCCAGAGGACGGCATCCTGAAACCCTTCATCACAGCCCAAACACCCTTGTCCAGATGGCATCACGCCGTTCCCAAAGATGAGGGTGGGTGCCCCTTGCGGGGGCTCCCGCCCAGCCCGGCTCACTTCCCAGCAGGCCCCGTTCCCAGTGTCCACTTCTGCATGTAGGAGACCTGCCCCCGCTCTCCCTCCCGTGCCCCTCACCCCAGAAGCCTTTTGCCCTTTGTCCAGACTCCCAGAGGGCCATGCCCACGACAGATGTGCGGCCCCGGTGGCCCCGGGCCCCGTGCTGTCACCCCTCGGCCTCCCCCCAGGCCCCCACCGCCCCCACCTGCGTCAGAGCCCCTGCCACAAGGGAGCCTGGCTCCGAGCTTCGGAATTACGTGTGGAATCAAACCCCGGCCGCGCTAAAGGAAAGCCGCATCGCCCCCACACGGCGCGCGGGGTCTGGACCAGGAAGCTGGGACGCGGGCCGTGCAGGCCCGGACGGGGGACGGCCCCCAGACGGGCGCGCTGGAGGGGACAAGCTGACCAGGGCCCCGGCGCTCTCTGCTCTGAGGGTTTGATTGAATGGGATTTCGGGTTGAGCTTCACTGGTTACTGCAGTTTTCCCATTATTTTATTGTGCAAATTCCTAGGAGCGTCAGCAGAATCCAGAGGTAAACCGAGCAGCCACTGTGAAGTGTGAAAATTACCCTCAACTAATACAATCAAACTATTTGCTTATGGGATCACTGCATGGAAATGAGGCCTCGGGGCCGGCGATCTGGCGGAGGGCTCAGGTCACCTTCCCGGGCCGCCGCAGCCCCCCACGGGACCGATGGGCTCGCTTGTGCGGGCTCCACGACCATCGGCAGCACACCCCCGGGGCCAGGCAGGGCGGGCGGGGCTAGAAAATACATCCTTGCCAGATACTCCCTCACCCACAAATAGGAACTCCCCTCCCCCTCGCCCCCCCGCCCCACACCAGACCTCAAGGCCAGGCAGCCGGGGACTAGAGGCTGAGCCTCTTGCGTGACCCCAGCTGCGCCGAGAGGGAGTGTGTAGCTCCTGCCGCTGTGTGTCCCCAGGGCCTGGCCCTCCGCCCCGGCCACGGGACGGAATCACCTGAAGAGTGTGGCAGTCCTCCTGGCCGGCCACACCGAGAACAACTACGGCAGAATGTCCAGGCAGGAGTCTGGCTCCGGTGCTCCTCACACACCACATGGGTCTCTGCAGGAGCAGCTTTGCTCGGAAACGCTTTTGCAGAGAGTTCGGGTACAGTCTCCCTCACTCATCGGAACGTGAGCCCGGAGGATGGCCAGGAAGGACTTACCTGCAGGGCACCTTTCTGCAGCGTGTGCAGAGACGAGCCAGGCATGCAGGTGTCTCTTCAGGTCAGTAAATACTTAAGGAGCGAGTGGTGAGTTAGTGCAAGGACAGAAGCGTGAATAGGTGCATGGACAGGTGAGTGGGTGGGTGAGTAGATGGATGGATGATGGATGGGTGGGTGATGGGTGGGTGGATGGATGAAGGATGGATGGATGGACGGATGAATGATGGATAATGGTTGGACGAATGGACAGACTGGTGGATGAAGGATGGATGGATGCGTGGATGGATGGGTGTACGGATGGATGAATGGATGATGGGTGGATAGATGATGGGTGGGTAGATGACGGATGGATGGATGGATGGACGAATTATGGATGATGGTTGGACAAATGGACAGATTGGTGGATGAAGAATGGATGGATGGATGGATGGATGGTATATGGATGGATGATGGATGATGATTGGACGAATGGACAGACTGGTGGATGAAGGATGGATGGATGCGTGGATGGATGGGTGTACGGATGGATGATGGGTGGATAGATGCTGGGTGGGTGGATGAGGGATGGATGGATGGATGGATGGATGGATGGATGAATTATGGATGGATGGGTGGGTTGGTGGATGAAGGATGGATGGATGGGTGGGTGGGTGATAGATGGAAAATAAATGAGACAGAGATTTTGTTGGAGGACTGCACAGAAGCATAAGACAGCACCCTCAGTCTGTGGGAACTTTAAAAGAACCAATAGGTTTGGGTGCCTGGGTGGCTCAGTTAGTTGAGCATCTGACTCTTGGTTTCAGTTTGTGAGTTCAAGCCCCACGTGGGTCTCTATGCTGATGGTGCAGAGCCTATTTGGTCTCTCTCTCCCTCTCTCTCTCTCTCTTCCTCTCTCTCTCTCTCTCAAAAATAAATAAATAAACTTACAAAAATAAAATAACAGTGGTTTACTGAAGCAGCATGTGACTCGGTAGCTGGTTTGAGGAGAGGTATGGAGATCCTGTGACTTACACTTAACTGAGGCTGAGCACATGCTGTGCTCCTGGCCCTGGGCCTGGAACCTTCCACAGGAGTGGATTCATCCCATCTACTACTCACCCCTGTTCACAGCTCCCACATCTCCCCACCTACAGGTGAGGAACCAGCACTCACAGGTGCTCACCTGCTGTCCTAAGCCTGTGCGTCCAGGAGACGGCAGGACTGGACCGGCACTCTCCACACACAGGAGGGGGACTCAGGGCCCGCTGGGCACCAGGGGGGACACAGGGAAAGGACAAGCGTCTTCCTCAGGCCCTGCACACACCGGGGGAAGGAGGTGGGGCCACCGCCTGTCCCAAAGAACCCCTCCCTCCCCTCCTGGGGCCCCCAAGCTTGTTCTTGGACCAGTTCTGAGGAATGAGAGTTTAGGGCAGTAAAACTACTGTGATACTATAATGGTGGATAGAACTCACGATACATTTGTCCAAACCCATAGAATTTCCAGCACAGAGACCAGACCCTGCTGTCAGCTACGCACTCTGAGTGATAATGATGTGCTCATTGGTCGTAACAAATGCCCCACTCTGGCGGGGTTGTAGGCAATGAGAGAGGCAGCGTGGGGCGGGGGAGGGTACACAAAGTCTCTGTACCTCCCGCTCAAGTTTGCTGCAAACCTAACACCTAAAAACTAAAGTCAGGAGGAGAGTCCCAGGCGGGTGCACGGACCCTGGGGTCCAGAAGGCAGTGGAGGATACGTCGCACGTATGAGCAGGGGGAGAAGCCACAGCGGGGACCCAGGCCAGGGCATGAGGCTGGGGACCGGGCAAGCGCTGGGCTCTTGGCCCCCACGTCCAGCCGTGAACCACCCGGTGCCCAAGACCACCAGCTACATCCCCAAGCTGAGCTGTTTAAATAAGCCCTTAGCTATTTGTACATAAATCTCCATGGGGAGGATGGCAACGTGGTCTGATTCTGAGTGTGGTTTCTGCAGCATTCTAATGATTCCATCAATCTGCAAAGCATGTCTCTTGGATCTGGCATAATTAAATGCTGAGTTATTTGCAAATGAAATGTTTAAAGCAAGAAAAGCAGCTGGAAGTGTCCCAAGGCCGAAAGCCGGCAAGCGGGTCTGCCCTGCTCGTCTTCTCCCCCCGCCCGACCTTCCTCCTCCACGGCGGGTGGCAGGGAACAGGAGCGCGGACAGGAGGGCGAGGGCCCCAGAGCCCGGCCCCCACCTGGGGCAGGCGGGGGAGGGGGGGCGGCCAGGCTGGCAGCGGGGGCTGCAGCCGGATCCCCCGCTCCGCTCCCAGCAGGCAGGGTTCTCAGAGGGCGGGAGGTTGTGGTGGCACGTCGCAGCCAGATGCTCAGAACAGCCCAGCTGTGACAGAGCGTCATGACCGGAGAACTAAGTGATGAGCCCCCTCCACCCCTTCAGAGGGAAGTCAGGGGTGCGGTCAGCCCCAAGGCAGAGCTGGAGGGCAGGGCTGAGTCAGGGCTCCCCGCGGGATGCCTCAGGGGCCCGGGGCCAGCTTGTGTCTCCCGGCGACACAGGGCATTAGCGCAGGTGTGTGGGGCTGCATGCCTGCGGGTGAACTAGGCGAGTGCAGGTACGTGGGGGCGGCTGCAGACGTGGGGGTGTGCACAGGTGTGTACAGGTGTGGGGGTATGCAGGTGTAACTTGCAGGTGTGTGCATATGGGAATGTGCTGGTGCCCGTGGGCGTGTGCAGGTGCGTGCAGGGCTCTGTGTGGTCAGGGCACTGGCCCCCGTGGCTCCAACAGATCCAGGCGACCCGCTGTTTCCAACTGAGTCGTCCAGCAGCCAGCCCTCTGGGCCCTGCTAGGTGCCCGCACCCTGCCAGGCTCTGGGAGGCAGACCCCAGGTGGTCGCCACCTGGCGAGGCCCCCCAGACGTGTATCTGTGACAGTAACATAAAGACAGAGACCCCGCGGAAAGGCGTGTGCAGAGTGTGCCCGGAAACAGACGGGAGGGAGCCGAGCGCACCTGGCGTCCCGAATGTCGGGAAATGCAGCGTGAGCGGAGCAGGTGACCTGAAGAGTCCCCGCACAGAGGGGGGAGGGGCGGGGCGTGTGCGGGGCTCATGTGGGAGGCGGCAAGGGCTCCCCGACGCCTGGGGATCTGGGGCACGGCAGGGCCAGGCGGGGGCGGCAGCGGGACTCACCACCGAGTTGAGCTGCTCCCCTCTGGACGCTACTGCGCATGCCCACTGGGGCCCCGCCCCCTGACCCAGCTCTGCACGTGACGCGGAGGCTCCCCCCGGAAGCGCGCACCAGGGTGGCTCGCGCCGCCTCCCTCCCGGGACGCGATGCTTCCCGAGTTCGTCTGTGCTTCACGCACCATAGAGCCACGAGTTCCGTGGTTTCCCACCAGAAAGGCGGCCACTGTCTCAGAAGCACAAGGGAACGGCGCGCAAACCGCATGACGTCCTACAACGCAGCGTGGACCCGGCCACCAGCGCGCCCGGCGGAAGTGGAGTGCGGACTCCTGGTGGCGTGAAGGTCTTGGCGGTAGCGTGAGAACACGTCCTTCAGAGGAGGTGTGGCTGAAGCCTTGAGGTGAAGTGTCACGGTTCTGAAATTGGCCCGAAGCCCAGCTGACCCGCGAGGCCCTGTCAGTGTCAGGTGCACAGCATCCCCGTGACGCCGTGTCAGTAACAGTCACAGGGACAACAGCCGTCACAGCTAGGAGTAAAGCCAATGCAGCGAATGTCCGCACTGCTGACCCCGGGCACACGGCCTGCTCCTGCTCCTGGTGCGTCCTTGCTGCTTCTGGCTGGGTTTGGCCTGTTTCCAGCCACGGCGTTGATTTACCAGAAACATGGATCCCCGGAGAGCTGGGGAGCATGTTCGCCGCCACACAAGCCGCACGCAGGGAGGGAGCACACTTTCAGGAAGCACGGGGCAGGGTGCATGTGGGCAGGGCACACAGTGGGGGGGGGGGGTGCAGGTATGGGGCTCAATGAGCCGAACACAAGAGCAGACCCGTGCTGCCCCAGAATCTGTAACGACAAGGGCTTGGCTCCCGGGATGGGAGATGGACGATCAATGCTGCAGATTGGTCTTGCTCGGGGATCCACAGAACTAGGAGGACAAAATCCCGAGCACATAAATCATCCAGTTACGGAGCTCACAGTAGAAGACATACAGGTGATTTTACACCACGAGGTACAGAACACACATCCATCTGGACACAGAGGGAGCGGCGTGTGCCCAGAAACTAACCAGGAACCAGAGTGTCTGCAGAAGAAACCCCCAGTCTCCAGAGCACTGACACCAAGTGGACTCTCCTTCTGGCCAAAGTGGAGTTGAATTAGGAGCTATCAATTTAAAAATTTTTTTTAATTTTTTTTTACGTTTATTTATTTTTGAGACAGAGAGAGACAGAGCATGAAGGGGGGAGGGTCAGAGAGAGAGGGAGACACAGAATCCGAAACGGGCTCCAGGCTCTGAGCCGTCAGCACAGAGCCCGACGCGGGGCTCGAACTCACGGACCGCGAGATCGTGACCTGAGCCGAAGTCGGATGCTTAACCGACTGAGCCACCCAGGCGCCCCAGGAGCTATCAATTTAAAAGTATCATTAAAAATCTCATTAACCTAAACAACATGCAAGTCTGTATAATTGGGGATAAAAATAAAATCACATAAAATTACAAAGTGCTTAAAATGAAAAGGAAAATATTGCATTTATTCATGGGGCACAGCTGACATGCTATGAGGCATTTATGATTCAAAATACATTTATCAGCAGAAAACCAGAGTTACGTCTTCAAGTTAGAAAAGAAAGGAGGCAAATCCTCTCCCACTCAGCGTCCTGCAAAGAAGAAAGGAAATCATAAAGTTCAGGAAACAACAATGTTGAGGATAATTGTGAAAAAACAAAGACCTGAGAATATTCATGAGACAGTAAACTTGGGTCAAGACCGGGGAAGAAAAACAAGGAGAGATGATGACAATACAGTTGGGAATAAAAGAGGGTGATAAAAACCGGCACAAAAGAAATAAAATTCTATTTCCCCAGGCAGTGCAGTGCTAATGAATTGGAAAAACGAGAAGAAATGCATCTTTTGAAAACCTGAAAATGCAGACTTGGGCCGAGGAGAACAGGGGTCCGTGAAGGCGCCCCGGGGAGCTGCAGGCTTGGGGTGCCACCAGCACAAGCTGTCACTGACCACGGTCGCGTAGCTGATGGATTCGCTTATGCGCCTGGTACAACGTGGTTCCACAACCGGAAAGCTGTTTTGTGAAGCAACACAATTTTACTTTATTTTTTATTTATTTTTTATTGTTTATTTTTGAGAGAAAGATAGAATGAGAGTGGGGGAGGGGCAGAGAGAGAGGGAGACACGGATTCTGAGCTGTCAGCATGGAGCCCGACGCGGGTCTCGAACCCACGAGCCACGAGATCATGACCTGAGCAGAGTTGGGCGCTTAACTGACTGAGCCACCCAGGCGGCGAGGCAACACAATTTTCAGCTGATTTTATTTATGACCGTACATACTCAATAACGTGTTATTCACCCAAGTACATATTGGAAGGTCATTCAATATGATTGATGATGATTTTTCCTTGCATGTGAGCATGTCTCAAGACTAGAAAATCCATCCGGAGATTCCCTGATTCAATGGACTGAAAAGATAACGCCACATGATTCCCTGAAGAGATGTAGGAAAAAGTGTTCAGAGTAAAAATAAAAATCTGTTCAGATTAAAAATAAGACTATCAGAAGGTTGGCAATTAAACAGAGTTTTCTTAAGCCTACATAATAAAAACCTACGGCGCGTACCGTCCTTCACAGAAACTTCAAGTCGCTTCCAGCGAAATCACACCGAAGATGAGTTCGCGCATCCGCCCTCTATCATCCCCCCCATTTAACGTGGCACCAAGAACTCTGACCGCGGACACACACGTGTGTGAAATAAAATGGTCGTCGTCCACAGATGAGAAGCCTGTACACAGAAATCCCAACAGAAACGTAAGTGAAATCATGGCACCAATACAGGAACTTAGCACGTTTATCAAATGCAAGGTCGACGTAGCATAACTCAACAGTCACTTCTACACTAGCTACACCCGGCTGAATATTAATGGAAAATAGAAATGTAATTTACCCAAACAAAATTTTAGATATACTGGTCTAATGAGGACTCAGTTGGTCCAACAAAAAATACACAAGACCTTTATGAAGATTGTTTAAAAAAATTTTTTTTAATGTTTATTTATTTTTGAAAAAGACAGAGACGGGGCACAAGTGGGGGGAGGGACAGAGAGAGAGGAAGACACAGAATCTGAAGCAGCTCCAGGGTCCGAGCCATCAGCACAGAGCCCGACACGGGGCTCAAACCTACAAACCGCGAGATCACGACCTGAGCCGAAGTCGGGCGCTCAACTGACTGAGCCCCCCCCAGGCACCCCTGAAGATTGTTTTAAATCTTACCGAAGGGCATAATAAAGTAGAGTCAACACAGTCCCGCTCAAACTTTCATCCAGATTATTTGGGGAAATTTGTTGAAGTTATTCAAAATCATCCCAAAATGTACATGAAATCTGAACAAATAGCTGAGTCAATTCTAATAAATGAGCTGCCAACACGGGCAATTCGCCTAACAGGTGTCGTGACAGGACAGTCGCACAGGTAACAGACGTGGCAAGCACAGCGTGGCCCCCGCGAAGGGAAGAGAGAGCCCAGAGACGGACCCGGACGTGGATGGCATCTCCCCAGAGCTCAGGGTGGGGAGCAAACAGTCCACGGCCACGCGGAACTCTCCCCGGGGCCGACAAGGAAGGAAAAAGCACCGTCCGCACGGCGTGTGCCGACCCCCCGGCGGAATCGCCCGTGGCCAGGGGGATGGGCCGGCCACGGCAGCTGAGTCACTCACACACAAGAGAATGTGGGGGTGGGGACCCAGCTCCCTGCCTGGAGAAAAATGAAGCCACGCTCCCACTTTGCACATCACGCAGGTTAAATCCAGGGAGATTAAAGTGTGAGCGTATGAGGACAGACAGGGAAGCTGATAGAAGCAAATACAGAAGGATACGTGTGTGAGGCAGGGTTGGGAAATTGTGCTTCATTTAAAGGTCTTAGAAGCACGAGCCAGAAGACGGGGGGCGGGGGGGGGGGGAGGTGATGAATTTGAGTTCATCGCCGTTCGGGAATGCCCTGGCCTCAGGGAATATGGAGGAGGCAGGCTCCCGCCAGCCACACACCCTGGACAGACGTGTGGAGCAGCTCCCGGAGCCCCCGGAAGGGCACGTGACGGCAGGTGCACAGGGGACAGAGGCCGGCGTGTGAAGGGCCACCCATCCAGGGGGAGGTATCGTCCAGCCTGGGCTCAACGCAGCCCCAGACAAGAAGTGAGCCCCTGGAGAGGCGCCCCCCTCCTCGCCCAAGGACAGAAGACGGGGCCCCTGGATCAGGAAGAGGAGGAAATGGCTCCATTCCTGTTTCCTGCCTTCCAGATCCTTCCGCAGCCTGAAATACAAGCACCGTGGCGGGAAGACGCCCAGCCTCTGAGGGAGGGAGGCTTCCTTCCGACAGGGCGGCTCTGATCCCGAGGGCACAGGTGAGTCCCCAGTGGTCTTCCTCTCTCTGTCTCCCAGGAATGAAGGGAAACCAGGAGACCCACTGGCGGCAGACGGGGTCTGAAAGACGCGTGGAAGGAGTCTCTAGGTGGCCGGCGTGGTCCCCGAGGGGACAGGAGACCAAGGGGTGATGACAGAGCCGCGGGGGGAGGGCGGTGTGGTGATGCATCCGGGGAGCCTGGGGCTGTTCTGCCTCTAGAGTGAGCCGAGTGTGACGGGGCGGAGGGGAGCGCAGGGGGCTCCGGGGGCGGCCGGGCGTGGAGACGCTTCACGGGGGCCGAGGTGGCAGGGAAGCGCCTGAACCCCGAGTGGGTCGTCCAACTGCGAGTGTGTAGACGGTGATGTCCGGAGCAACGTCAGCAGAGAGGCTGACGTTTAGGGCTCGGGAGGTAAACTGAGGTAGGGCACAGACCGTTCGAGGAGGCGGCAAAGGGGAAATGACAGGAACGCATCAGATGTGATCACACACGTCGTATACTCCGCGTGCCCCACCTAACAGACCCACGTTGCCGAAGTGTGTCCAAAAAAGAGGAATAATAGAGGGAAAACACGAACAAGGTGCTGTGTGCAGAGCTCGCTTGCAACAGAACGGTGTAAGTCGGTTAAAAGGATGTGAAACATACACCACGATGATTGATCGAAACGGATCTGGGCAAACCCAGGGCGTCTGCTCCTGTCGGGTAAAGAAACCTGACGGGACCCAGTCGGCGAGACACAAGTGGCCACAGAAGGGCCAGGGTGGCTTTGGGGAGTGTGTGTGTGTGTGTGTGCGGGTGCAGGTGCGTGTACTCACTTGTATGTGCATGTGTGTGATGTACTCACTTGTGCTGTGTGGACGTACTCGTGGACACACGCGCACACACACCGCATTCCACGGATTGCAGCTGTGGGTTCCTTCCGAGGAAGGACCCCAGGGGTGGCTGCCACAGAAGGAGCCGGACTTCGGGGACGGTGTTGGAGGCGGGTGGCCTTCCGGGGCCTTCCGCACATAGGGAGGGGGTGAGAGGGACCGAGGGCAGCCTGTGTCCCGGGCGTGACCGGATAGACAGCAGTGCTCTGTGGGGAGGACCTTGGGGGGCCGAGCTGGGGCAGGAGTGGCAGGCAGGGTCGAGGGTCAGCTTCAGGCAGGGCAGTGACAGGTCACGGGGCCATCTGGGGGACTGAGGCCACCCGGCCGGACAGCTGCCCTGTGTGGCCGTGGGGAAGATGAGGTCGCCTGGGGCCAGGGGGCTGGCCTCCTGGAGGTCAGAGAAGGACGAGGAATCAAAGACGTGGGCCAGCCGGGCGTCTGGATGGGGGCCGGGAGGTCTCGGGGGACCAGAGCAGAGCATCTTCCGCGGGTGGGGGTTGGACGCGCAGCCGGGAGGGGGAGGAGAGGGGAGACGACGTCGGTGTAGAGGCTGATGAACCTGTGCCACGCGGGTGGGTGCGCGGTGGGCACGGGATCTGTCCCCGGGCTCCAGGCAGAGGTCAAACTCCATCTGGGTGCCCGCAGCTGCCGGGCGCTCGGCTCTGTGCTGCCCGGGACGGAGACGCGGAGGTTCTGCCCAGGAAAGCGGATGTGCTCACCCCAAGTCCCCCCGAGGCCAGGCAGGGATCGGCCCGGGGCACTGCCACCGCCCCCCACCCTCCGCCCAAGACATGTCGTTTAAAGGAAATGCACACGCGGACCACTCGGCCCGCGGGGCCCTCCGGCGCCAGCAGCAAGAGGCCGGGCAGGCTGGCTCCCCCTGCCGTGGGCGCGAGGGGTGCCCAGAGGCGCACACGTCCTGTACATGTGCTGCGGCCACGTCCTCCGGGGCACGGCATTGTGGCGGAAATTTTGCCGGAAATTACGGATCGGGTGGCGGTAGGTGGCCCCTTTCAGGTGTTAGAAACAGTTACGCGATCTGTTTTTCCGTCTCAAACACACCTTCGATGTGCTCTGCGTGCCTGCGTGGGAGAAGGACTTCCGACAAAAGAGCATTTTCATGACGTGAGCTGACGGGCTTCGGGATGTGGGATGTGTGTGCACTTTGGGAGGTAACTCGAAACGCACTGGCCACACCGGGCTGACAGGGAGCCGCGCTGCCCGTGGCCGGGCTGCTCGGCCACGGGCGACCTTCAGCGCCTGCCTCACCGCGGCTGCCGGGCGACCCGGCCCCTGTGCACACCTGGGCCCTGACATTTCTCCCCCGCCCCACCCCTCCCCGCATCGGGCCCGGGTGTAGAGATTACTTAAAATAAACAAACGAATACGTAAATCACAAATGATGAAAAGTATTTCCTATTTGTCTGAAATTCGCATGTAACTGGCCTTCTGTATTCGCTAAGCCCAGCACGCTGGATTTGGAGGGTGTGACCCTGGAGAGACAGACAGACTGAGGATTATGGGAGCGGGGTCGGTGACTAGGGAGGCTCAGACGTCCCCATCTGCTGTCGGTCTGTCGGTCTGCTGGGGGCCCAGGAGGGCCGGGCTGTCGCTCCCTCCAAGTCCGGGGCGGGACAGCAGGACAGACAGAGAGGACGGACGTCCCGGCTCAGCAGCGAGCCCCCCGTCCTCTGCCCTCTGTGCCACAGAGACCGACCCACACCGGGGACGCCTCCGCTGTGCTCAGCCCTTCCGGAAACACCCCCAGAGACGCTCCCAGAACTATGTTTTACCAGCTCTCTGGGCACCGTCCTGTTGACACAAAATTAACCATCACAAAGTCTTTCTAAAAACTACAGGGGCGCCTGGGTGGCTCAGTCGGTTAAGCGTCCGACTCCTGGTTTTGGCTCAGGTCACGATCTCACGGTTTGTGAGTTCGAGCCCCATGTCAGGTTCTGCACTGATAGCTCAGAGCCTGGAGCCTGACTGGGATTCTCTGTCTCCCTCTCTCTGCCCCTCCCCTGCTTGAGCTTTCTCTCTCTCTCTCTCTCTCAATATAAATGGACATTACACACATTAAAAAAAAAACCATATAAACCATATTTGAGCTCTCCTTAGCCATCTCTGGTCTGGAGCAAAGACAGCAGCCCAGTTTCCCGGAGAACCCCACTGGTGGCTGACCCAGTACCTTCCAATGGCCAAGGCATGTGCCGGAAACCACGTGAACCGGGGGTGGGTAGGCACGTGCCCCGCATAGAGGTCAATCCATCTCTGAGACCTTCCAGAGGGGACCCTTCTGGGGGTGGCATCTGATGCTAGTGGGCAGGTGGCCGGGCTCAGCTTCTCTCTGGCTCTGCGGCTGATTAACTCCCCAGACAGAACCACAGACAGAACCGCCCGGGGTCCCCGATCTCCGGGACTGGAGGTGCACTCCGGCCTCCCACCTGCCTGCCGAGGGCAAGGCCGTCCCTCCCGCGCTGCGTCCCAGAGCGAGACAAAGTTCCCTCTGCTCTTGCGTCCCGTTGAGCAGAAACGCAGCTCTGACAACTGAGGGCAGGGCGGGGACTGCTTTTTCTTGCGCTCGGGGCCCCGGGCGGGAACGGTAGCTCCCTCACCCGCTGGTCCAGACGAAGCAGACACACGCAGGGCCTGCGGCAGTGGACGGCCGAGTTTGACCTTGTGACGGCGAGCTGGCTAGAAGTGATGAAGACGTCTCGGGGAGAATCCGCGTTGTCTCGGAGAAGCCGCTCCCGGGGACCAGAGCTGACGACACCGATGTGCACGGCTCTGTCCTGCTGGTTCCAGGAAGTCGGCCCCGAGCGGACACACGGGGCACGACTCCGCCCACCTCCGGCCCTCCCCTGATGAGCCCGCACCCCGACCCCCCGCCTCTCTCAGGGGGCCGCCCCTACCCTCCTGTCCGCCACCCCCTGCAAGGTCCCCATCCGCGTGTGCAACTTGCTCTGCCCTTTCAATGACCTTGCATTTTGGTCTTGCTTCCGGGGAGGACTTGTCCCCCCGATCTGTTTTGTAAACTCCCATCCAGCCCTCAAGACCCACCACATGAAGGTGTTTAATGATCCAGGGCCTGGCTGGTCCCTCCCTCCTCCGTGGGTGGTGCCGTCACATTCTCCACACTGTCCCCTTACCGGCATGTGACCTGTCCGAGGGCGGGGACCTGCTCATGCGGGTCTGAATCCCCTGTGTTCGGCACAGAGTGTGTATGGTCTGGGGTCAGTCGAATTAATAAATTCTCTCCTAATGTTTAAACCTCCTGACGCCCAGGAGGCCTACTCTGATGGCATAAACTACATTCCAAGCTTTACTTGAGTTCCCTGGACGCTTCTCAGAGAGTGCACCCCCCTCCCCAGGCCTCTCCCAGCATGCCTGCTCCTTCCCATAGGGAGGCTTCTTTCCAGAAGGCTTTTCAGGCATCGCCAGAGCTGGGGGAGGGGCAAAGCTCACACACCTGGGCAGGCTGAGGCCATCTGGGGGAGCGGCCGGCCTCTGGGCGGCAGGACGAGCCCACCTGCTTCCTGATGGGGCTCCGGCCGCTCGGAGGTGTCTCCCCCAGGACGTTCTCCGGCTTGTGCCAGGAACAAAGCCCGGAGCCGGTGGTTAGCGGGCTCTCTCTGGGGACACCCGGGAGAGCATCCGAGCCCCCAGCACGCTGACCACCCCCCCCCCGCCACTTCTGGCTCCTGGGTGCCTGGATCAGGAGGGTCCAAATGCAGACGGGCACTCGAGGCGAACGACGCACATCCGATTTCAAAACTTGCTATGAGATAAAGGTGGGAAACTCATTCATCATTTTTTGAACTGGTTACACATTTCGGTGATAAGAACTGGGTAATTGGATTAAATACAATAAATGACTAAAATACAGACATTTCACCTGTTTGTTTTCCTTCATCGAGTGTGACCAGAGGACACAGAACACTCAGCGGCTCGTGCAGTGCTCCCGCCGGGTGCTGGACCACAGTTCGTGCCAGCGTTCCGGTGTCTTCCCTGCATGCCTGGGCCCCGGCCCAGCCCAGGGAGGGTCTCCCCGCTGTCACGTGCGGGGGGCTCTGTGACGGCACCTCACTGCGTCTCTGGGAGCCCGGCGCCATGTGGGGAGGAGCACGGCCTGGCGGAGGCAGGAAGTTAACCGCGGCTCTCGAGGCTGGGCCAGAGCGAACTCCAGGGCGGGACGGGCGGCCTCCACCAGCACCAGGGGCTTGCGCGCAGGGCCACTTTCCTCTTGGTTTGCCCACGGCTCACGCGTGGCTTCCGTGTGGCACTCAGGGCAGGACTGGGGGCAAGGCTGCGCCGCACAGGGGTGGGGCCGGCGGGAGGGCGGGCTCTGCGAGGTTCAGGGAGCGGGAAGGGCCTTTGTGTTCATTGCAAGTCAACGCTCTGCCGACCTTTGCCGCACAGCAGTCTCTGCAGCGTCTCCACGGGAAGCAGCCCGGTCGTCTAACGCACGCGGCTGCCTGCGCCCGTGCCCGTGCAGGGGCCTCCTGGTGACCGGTGACCGCGAGGTCCTGGTGGCTCCGGGTTGAAGGTGGGCCCGTTGGGTTTGGGGCTGGGGTCCAATAACTACCAGCTGCTGTCTGGGCCCCCACTTCCTGGTCTGTAAAATGGGGTCCTCAAGCCACCCCCGCGTCAGCCGTGGGCGGTGGGCACAGCCTCGGGCACCTGCAGGCCTCAGAGCGTGGGCCACGTGTGGCTGGGTGTCCTGATGTTCCTGAGCACCAGTACGGGCCCCACTGGGGCAGCTGGGGAGGGGGCAGGTGGACGTGAGCCCTGCTCTGGCTCCGAGAGGGGCCCCTGGAAGGGGAAACAGGGACAGAGAGACGGAGACAGAGACTGAGTCTTTCGGCCATGAGTGATTCGGAAATGGAGTCCCCAGGGCCCAAGCGGTCCCGTCTCGATCCCACGACGACCACGGGGAAGGGAGGCGTCGTTTGGAGACCCTCTCAGGATATCCCCGGCCATGCTGGGTCTGTGAAGTCGCCTCCGAAATTAGGGAAAAGCAGATTCATGCTTTAAGGGAGTATTTACAGATAGAAAACTAACAAACTATTAATTTTAAAACAAATTAAGTAAAGAAGCTCAAAATGATGCCATCTTTTTTCCCGAACTGTCATCGATGAGGAGCTAATGTATTATTTTAAAGAATGCCCCTCAGATGACACCATAAATTCCATTTTTATTCTGGCGATTAAACCAGCGTGATTTATGGGAGTTTTTTCGAAGGCATTTCCCCCCCGTATCTGAAAACACAGACTGCATCAGAAGGGCCCATTTGCTGCCCCTATTTCAAATTGATTGTATTCCATTATCTCGTTTGGTGATTTATAACCTGGTTTTTCTTGAGATTCTAATCTTAATATTGTTGACCTGTTTGTAAAGCGTGTCTCCCTATCTACCTTTGGCGACATTGCAATCGTCAGCCCGTCCCATCTGGGATTCTCGGCCACCCGCCTGCCCTGATGCAGGCCGTGCCCCGGGGGGGTCGGGTGCAGCCGTGTGTGCGTGAGCGAGAAGTCCGCCGTGCCAACGCCGAGCGGGCCGCGGCACAGACCCTGAGCACCGCCCTGGGAGGGGAGGAGACGGTGCGAGAGGAAACAAAGCTGGATCCGGCAACCGCTACCCCCCCCCCCCACCCCGACTGCTTCTTTCGGGAAGAGACACAGCCGGTCCAGCCTTGATCAGCGACTCCGCTCTGTCGCTGATCCTTCAGCGGACAGGCTCCCGGCAGGCAGACTGAGCTACGGCTGGGGCGGCAGGTGTGGGTGTGTGTGGAGGCGGAGGGACGGGGGTCGGTTGTGTCGAGTCGATGAAGTTCACGGTTTCAGTGAGCCACAGGCACACCGCCCCAGTGTCAAACACACCCAGGTACAAGTGCAAACGCGCGCACAGGACAGACAGCTGTTTTCAGGAAAGTGGTCTAAGTCCGTGACCCAGAGCAGGGGAAGGTGTGAGGACAGCTTCCCTCTGTGACCAGGTGGGAGTCGTGAGCTTCAGGACCCGCTGGCTCCCCCATCCCGCAGGTGGCCTCCCAGGACGTCCCCGGGGCTGAGCATGAGGCGGCTGTTGGCACGTCACGATTCAGGCCCCTCGGACCCCGGCTGTTACGGAAACCTCAGTGTGGCCAGCCTGACCTGAGGTGTCCCCGCCTTAATCCCCAAGGCCATCCCTTGCGGGTTGTATGATGACCAGAACCGGCCCGTCACACGACCCTTGGCTGAACCCATCCCACGAGCACCTCCAGCTGCTTTCAGAGACCTCCAGTGGCCCCGCTGTCCCCAGGGCAGAGAAATGTCCCGGACGTCCTCTCCGGGAACGGCTCAGGCACCTTCCGTGGGGTCTCAGCTCCCGGGGGACCGCGCCCAGATTCCTGCCAAGGACCCGGCAGGGGCAACTGATGGGGACAGAAGGCAGTGCCCGCCCGGCCACCGAGCTCCTTCTGGAAGCCCCTCCGTCTTGCTCACCTGTAGCCTCCATCTTTCCAGGAAGCCCCGGATTCATCCAGAACCAGGCTCCACCCGACAGCCCCGTCGGTGGGACGAGGGGGGGCGGTCCACGCAGCTGGGAAGGACCATCTGCTCATTCGCTTTGGCAGTTTTGATGACTTTGCTTTTGTGGAAAGTGAACTTCTTTGGTCTGGAAAGCAACATATCCCCCCACATCCCATCGACTGGAAGGCGCCTGGCCTCACGCGAGGCCAACACAGACACCTGCCAGACTGGAGGAGGTTGCCGCCATCCCCGCCTCCCGGGCCGCTAGTCAGGCGACCTCCGCCGTGCTCCCCTCCAGGACCTGGGTCTTCGTTCACACTTACTCGTGTGTCGGGAACGCACACGACAACACAACCAGCGTCTGTTTCGGACGCCCTTCCTCCACCGGGCGCCGGCGTTTGTTTGCACCACAGGCCACGGGCTGCGTCATGGGCCACGTGCTTTCCCCGGAGAGCCTTGCCCTTTCCGGAATTTTCTTAGAGAGGATTCTATTCTCGAACACGTGCATTTGGGGCAAGAAACTGGCTGGGTTTAAGATCACGGAGCCCCCTTCCCGTGGTCACTGTGTGCACCGCCCCCGTGTCTCCTCCACCCGTGTCTTCTCATCCACACGGGAGGGGCCCCTGATTCGCTTGTCCACTGTCCCCGCCGTGACACTGGGCTCTGTCCCCCACCCAGGAGGCCCAGGCGGTGGCCAGCTCCACACGCTCCGTAAGCCTCTGGCACATTCGCACCAGATTTTCTTCCAGTTTGTTCCTTCGATGCTCATCGTTTATCTTCTTTCTCCTCTTACCGACCGTCCCTCTCTCCCCCACTTTGCCAACACATTTGCAGAGTGGCCACGCTGTCTGTCTGTCCTCCAGACCCCCCTGAGAGCTCCCTGGCGGCCGCTTGGCAGCTCCGTGGTGGGGGAGGGCAGACTCCTCAAGCCCCTTGGGGGACCCGAAGCTCCTCACCTTCCCTCTGCCTCTGGCCGCGGCCCGTGGTTGAGGCAGGTTCGTCCAACACGGGGCCGAGGGCACGTGGACAGTGGCCCCGGGTGGACACCTGCACTTCTGTGGGGAACCCAGACTCTAACTTCCTTCTAGAGGTTTCTAAACGTCCAGGTGTCGTCCCTCTACCCAACGTCTTTAAGTGAGCCCTCTCGAAGGATCTGATTCCTCGGAGAGGGAAGTGATTTTCAAAATTCATATGCTGACGTCACGTGCCCTTCCCTCCTGGTGCACGTGCTGGATTTTTATGTGTATAATTACATTCCACACGTCACTGCTTTTGTTACCCCGCTCCCCCTCCGGCCTCACCTGCTACAACCCACTCCCCACGCGGCCACAGAGGCTCCTAAAGCGCTCACTGCCTGCCCCGCCCTCCCACTGCTCCCCACTGCTGTGAAGTTGAAGTTCAAATTCTCGGGCCCAACATGTAGGTCTGTTCCTCCAGCAACAACCGTCTCTCCCGCCCGACCTCCCGCGTAAGTTCACTTTCAGGCCGATCTCTTTAAGGTTCCCATTCTCGTGCCTGGGACTGTTTCCCCCCCCTGCTATGACCCAGCGCGATGTGGCGGAAGGCTGGCGGGGGGGCCCCGGCAACCACGAGCTGTGTGTCCCGGGTCTATTTGCTCGGTTGCAAAACATCTTCCAGGTAGGAGGTTAAATGAGATGATAGGCTTTCAACACCTGGCACCCAGCAGGTGATAAAAGGCTTCACGCCCCTTTCCTCTTCAGACAAGCCAGCCCCACCCGCTCTGCAGACTCCCTGCCTCTTCCGGACCAGGAGCAGGTGTCTCCCATGTCTGGAGCTGCAGGGTCTCCCCAACCCCCATCCTCGCTTGTGCTGCTCGGTTTCACCCCCCACCCCAGGCTATTCGTCCCATTGGGCGGAACTCCCTGGGGGAGGGGACGGTGTCTCAGCCCGAACACAACACCCGATGGGCCTCAAGAGACAAAGAACATGTGGGAGCGCCACTTACCGCCCGTCTTCCCGGCCCCCCTCATACACGACCTACAAAACCCGGCAATCCCACCTGGCGGGGCTCCATCCTTCCGCCGCCACGGGCAAGCAGAGACTCAGAGAGGCTAAGTGATGCACACAAGTCGCACAGATGACAACCACAAGACCACGGTGCCGACGCGTCCCCGACCGCAGCAGTTCGGCCACCGTACAGCCAGCTGTCTCCGTGGGCTCGAAGAAATAGAAGCAGGGGTCAGGAGTCAGTGAGGCTGCCGCAGCTCTTCTAAGGTCACACTCGGGAGCGAGACCTCTCCTGGGAGAGATGTCAGGAGGAATTAGCGCGGGCGACCAACCCAAAGAGGGCTTCATGGGAAGATGTGGGCTTTGGAGGTCGTTCATCCTGACGGGGGGGGGGGGCTTTGACACTGGCTGGTTAGTCAGGTTCTTAACTTCCTTAAGCCCCGTGTTTTCTTCTGTAATATGAGCTTAATAATAGTAGTTATCACTCTCTCTTAAGGTTTCGGGTGTATCGGTTGACTTAAACCTGTGTAGGGCACCTATGAATGGTGCACAGCGCTCAATAGCTGTCACGTGGATGGCTGGACGGATGGGCGATAAATGATGGATGGTGGACGTATGGTTGGATGGATGGATAGATGATGGATTGATGGATGGATGCATGGATGCATGGGTGGATGTATTATGCATGGCGGGATGGATGGATGGATGGATGGATGGAGGGATGATAAATGATGGATGATGGACGTAGGGTTGGATGGATGGATAGATGATGGATTGATGGATGCATGGATGCATGGGTGGATGTATCATGGATGGAGGGATGGATGATGGATGGATGGATGAGGGATGTATGGTTGGATGGATGGATACATGATGGATTGATGGATGGATGCATGGATGCATGGGTGGATGTATTATGGATGGAGGGATGGACGATGGATGGATGGATGGATGGATGAGGGATGCATGACGATGGATGGATGAATGGATGGATGGATGATGCATGGAGGGATGGATGATGGAGGGAAGGAAAGGGGGAATAAAGGAGAGGTGGTAGAGTGAGAGAGAGAGACAGATGGGTGGGCACCTACCATAGGCAGTCTCCATGCCAGGCAATAAGAAAAAACATGGTGTGTAAAAACTGATATTTACACCCCCCCATCCTCATGGAATTTACAACATAGTGCAATAAATAAGCATTATTCAAATAACCACACAAACAAATATAAACTTGCAACTGTGAAATGTGCTGAACAGCAGAGCCGTGCAACTTTATGAGGTACTGTCCCAGGGGATTTGACCTGGTTTGTGAGACCAGAAAAGACATCCATGACAAAATGACTTAAGCTGAAAAGATGTCTGGCTTAGTTTGGGCATGTCCCAAATTCCAGGGCGGCTGGAGCAGACAGAGCCAGGCGCCGGTTGACCGAGCTTCGGAGATGCTCAGGACACAGAACTGAACAGGCAGAGCACTTGCCTGACGATGGAGCATGGACAGGGTTAGAAGAAGACAGAGCTGGCCCTCAGGTCTCTGGCATCAGGTACGGGTGGTGTTGGTCCCACCCCATGAGAGAGGGAGCAGGGTCATGAGCTGGTTTGGGGCATGTTGATCTGGGTGCCGTGAGAAGTCCACGAAGAGGTGCTGGGGAGGAGGATGGACGCAGGTAGAACCCTGGAGCTCGGGGCCAGAAGGGAGCTGGATTGGGAACGGGGTGCCATCTGTCTGTGGTCCACATCTGATGCTACAGCTCTCGATGGCATCACCCAGAGAGAAGGCACGGGGCAAGACGGGAAGGAAGAGGGTGTGGTTATCCTTGAAGAGCCCCATCGGCCCCGGGCTGGACACCCAGGGGAGGAGGTGTGGCCAGAGAGACGGCGCAAAGCCCTAGGTGGCCATCTGGAGCGAGTCATAGGTGGGGGGACGGGAGCAGGACGCAGTAGCAGAGAGGGCTGGGAAGGCCCAGCCAAGAAAGGGCCGAACGGACGGCACGAAGCTGGAGGGAGAGGAGGCAGCAAAGCCCTCGCCGCGCCCCCACAGGCACGGTCGTGCATCCGACGGGCCACCTCCCAACACGTGTGATGGAACTTTCTGGAAACTGTGCCGTCTATACAGCACTCGCTCTATGAAGGGCAGCCACACACACACACACAGAGCAGAATTTTGTCCTGTGTTTGTGTTGTCCTTTGTCTGGCAGTTCTTGAACGCTGCAGTCCTTGGGGACATTTGGGGACCTGATAGCTGGACCTCAATATCGCAGTGGTTGGTTCTCCTTAGGGCTTGGGGTCAGTTCACACAGCAGGCTGCTCAGAGTCTGTGTCCGTTTCCAGTCCTTGCTTCTTGGTCAAGGCTTCGGGCAGGGGACCCCCTTCACACACGGGCTCCCCCAAAATTACACACTCACACATTTACACGCACATTCATACATGCACACATGCACACACATGTATACACACTCGCACAGGGAGACTCACACACGTATACGTGCACACTCACACACATAAACACACACACGTACACATGCACGCTCACACACACGTGCACACGCACACCCACACACATGGAACTGGATCCTTCCTTCAGCCTGATCACTCATTTAAAGATTGTGTTTCAATTTCCTTTAAGTTGACCCATTGCCAAAAACTCCTTTGACTCCTATTACAAAAATGACCACTGCTATCTCCGTAAATCACGAGCGCACAACCCACAGTGTCATCGGGCACAGCGGTGGTTCCACGCAAATGGATGGCGTCCTAGTCACTGAGCCCTCGGGACCGTCACCGCCATTAGGAGCCGCACCCCCTCACCGCCAGGACGGCCGCCCCGTCCAGCGCCCGGAGCCACCGGACAGACGCCTGCCGGAGCCCCAGGCTGGACCTCAGCCCCCCAGCCCGACCCGGCCAGGCGAGGCCTGCATCCCCGCCGCCCCCCGAGGTGCGCGTCTACACAAGCCTCTGTGTCCGAGGGGCGTGTCTGCGGCAGAGGGGGCGGGCTCCCACGTGCTCTACCAGATGCCACGCCCCGTCCCCACCGCCCCGGCAGCCGGACCACAAACACCACCTGTGTCACCTCCTGCCCGGCTGCTCTGCGTCCGGGCTGACCTGGCCCTTCTCTACGGCGAGCAGCATCCGCAGGACAGACACTCTGCCCTCGGTAGGCCAGAAGAGATGCTTCCTTCCGGGGGTCTGAGTGGACCACTTCCCGGGTGGGCAGCGGCGAAGGGGAAGCTGGTGCCGGGCTGGGGGAAGCTGGGGTCGGGCGAGGCGTGGGCCTTGGTGGCCGTGAGAAGCCAGGGAGCCCCCGCTTCCGTCTGACGGGTCCTTGGTCATCTTGACGGGGGGCCTGATGAAGTGTTGGGAAACCCACGATACGGGGACACCGCCATGGGGCGTCCCGGGCAAGACAACAACAGTAAGGGAAGCAGCGATTTCTGTTGAAAGAACATTCAGATGTATTGACCTGGAGGTTCCCGCTGTCTTGCAGGGTCGGCCTCTGGCCTGAGGAGGTACATTGGCCTCTGGCCTGAGGAGGGAGCCAACATGTGCTGTGTCCAGCCCCACCAAGGCCACACTCCGGCCTCAGCAGCCCTCACGACCCGGGATCCCACGCCCTCTCTGCCTTTGCCCCTGCTCTGTTGTCTATACTCCGTCACTCACTTCCCTTCCCCTGGTTGCGTCTTCGGTCGGCCTTACGGACTCCGGACCCCAAGGACCCCACACGGACCACCCTTTCCTCCAAACTTCCTGATGTTCCTGCTAGGTGACAGGCTGGCAGAGGGGACACGGGAGCCGGGGCGCAGGGCCCCCCCCCCCCCCCCCCCGGGGCAGACAGCCTGGGCCCGGCCGGGTGGGAGTGGGCGCCCTTCGGGAACGTGTTGACCCAGCAGCACCTCCGGAACGTTCCAGCGTGCCCGAGGCGTGCGCGTCCCCAGACGGACTGCATTCCGCTGCTGCATCGTCTGCAAAGCTACTTCTCGATGACAAGCGGACTGTGGATGTGGAGAAGACGTCCCCCGTAACACTTTAATAACTGCTCTCCCCGTGAGCGTGGCGGCCGCTCCGATGCCTCTCAGGCCCTTCGTGAAAAGCCTGCTGTGACGGCAGTGCCCCTCCTGCGGGGATCCGGGGCTGGGGAGGGACCCTCGGCTGGACACCCAGGGCGGGGGGTGGCCCCGGGAGGCAGAGGGGCGTCTCTCTCTGCCCCTGCACCCGCGTATCAGGTGACCTTGTCGGATCACCCTGGAGAGGGACCGGACCAGACGGGCCGGGCCGAGGGAGGTTCACGGGGCAAACACCCACTGGAGGTGAGCACGCGGAGGGCTGGCTCTCACCCACCTCCCCCCCTCCCGTCTTCCTGACGCCTCCTACCAGGTCTCCCATGAGCTGTCGTGGGGCCCCGGCCCGGGCTGGGGTTGGGGAAGGGAGGGGCCTCACCCCAGCAGTTACGGGGAGGGACGAGCAGCCAGCCACGGACCTCGGCCTGGAGGTGAGTGGCCACCTTGGCAGGTACATTCCAGCAAGCGAGTCGGGCGTGTGAGCCCCGGATGGGGAGGGGCGATGAAGACTAGTGTGTGACCTCAGTTTCCCTGAGAGTGGGGCCCAGGGGGTGGGCACGTGGGGCCGAGAGGCAGGGGGGCCTGGGGAGGAAGGGGGCAGGCCGGAAGGGGGGATCCGCTGCAGAGTGGCTGGGGTCCCCGGAGTTTGCGGCCCCCGCCCTGTCCCCCCTCGGGACCCTAGCCCCTCCCACTGTAGCCTGGGTGGTGGGGGGAGGGGGGGAGTCATGGAAACCACCCCCCAACCCCGCTGCCGTTGTCTGACTGAATTTCAGAACTGAGCATATTTCAGTCAATCCAGAAGTTCAACTGGCCTGGTGACATTTAGTAACACGCGGCTCTGCCCCGCTAATGCCTGCTTTCCGGGATGTAACGGGTGTATTTGTGAAGAACGCCAGTATTTATCGGCTGCCGGTTTTCAGGAAAGGAATAATCTGTGAAAACACTCTCCTTAGGAGTGTCGCTTTTACGCAAACCTGTTGACAAACGTGTCCTCTCTGAGACACGCCCCAACTTCCCTGCACATGGGCTGGGCCCGGCCCAGGCGGGTCCCGGAGGGACGGCCAGTCTGCGGGTCTCTGCCAGGCGCCCGGCTTCCGTGGCTCAGTCTGTTGTCCACGCTGCCGGCCATATGCCATAAGCCGTTCTTAGCCGCCGGGTAGCTGGGCCCTCCCAGAGCCCACAGGGCAGGAGGCGTCCCTGGGCTGCTCTTCTCTGAAACAACCAAGGGCCCGGGGCCACCACGGGCAGCCCTCGCTTTGTCCTGGAGGCCGCCCCGGGGCCTATGCTCAGACACCGAGCAACGCAGACAGCTGGGGCCTCTGGCAGGGCCGAGCGTTTCTAGGGATTCGAGACAGCAAGAGCCATGGAGGGCTGGCGCTGGGAACCGGGGCAGCCGGCTCTGGGCATTCGGCATTTTGGAAAATCACACACGGATGGACGTTCAGAGACGAAGAGGCCGGGCGGCTGGGTGCCGCTGTTGCGAGCCCCCCAGGCGGACTCCCCTCTGGTCCTGCCCGCCATGTGACTGCAGGCCTGGGCACAGATGCCGGCAGACAAGCCCAGCCCCGCCTGCCCGGCACCTGCAGGCCGGCCTGCCTCCCCCTCCCGCAGATACGAGCCGGCACCTGCCTCCATCAGGGCCCATCCCGCCCAGAGCGCTGCCCACAGGCCCGCAAGGTCCTCGGGTCAAGCAGATGCCACTCGGGCTCCTGCTCGGGGTGGGGACACAGCTCTAGGCTGAATCCCAGGCGCCCAGGGCAGGCGCCCAGAGCCCAAGGGCAGGGCACTGTGTCCAGCACGTACGATTTGCTGCCACAGTGGAAGTTTCGACATCACCACAGGTTTTTACACTTCGCTCCCGAAGCTATTTATCCAGGATATAACGATGTCGAGGTTGACACTGGCCCAGCTTCTCTATGAAACCACTTGTCCTCAGTAAAAATCCGCCCGTCCCAGGGGTGCATCATGAGAACACAGGGCCGTTGGTGGAGGAACGCGGACGAGCTTCCAGATCATTTCAAATGAGTTCGGGCTGTCCGCAGCCGCCGTGCCCACTCAGTCCCGGAGCCCAGATGCTCCCGGACCCCCTGGGGCCCACGCCCCTCCGAGGAGCAGTCTCGGAGCCAGGCTGCCCTGAATCACCGTGATTGTCCCCAGACTCTTTCCCAGCAAATCCTTCTGTGTCCGGCAGAAGTGACTTGTATTTCTGACTTTTTAAAATTGGACTCACCTGCCTAATGCCTTCCTGTAGTGGGTCTGGGGTTCGTCTCACCCGATACCGAAAGACAGACAAGAACAGCCCGCCGGGTGAGGGCAGGGAGCAAGGAGCCCGAGCGGGTGGTCCTGTGCCCCTGGTGGGGGACAGCCCTGCAGTCCTTGGGGGTGCCGTGAGGACGGGCCCCGGGGTCTCAGCGGAGAAGGCGGGATTCCGAGGCCCCAGTCCTGTCCAGGGTGAGCCTGGGTCTTTGCCGGAACAGCCTGTGGGGCAGGCCTTCCGAGCGAGCGGGGACGGGCCAGGCTCCCACTGTACCATCCTGGCGATCTGCAGCTGCAGGGGGAGGCGGGGAGGGGATTCACGGGGCGTTGAGAGGCCGGCGTTACGCGTGGGCTGGTGCCTCGCCGAGCCAGAGGAGGCCAGCGGTGAAGGTGGGTGTGGGGTGTGTCTGTTCTCCAGGGAAACAGTCCAGTGGGACGTGGGGGGTGCTCTAGGAATCAGCCCTAAGATTAGGGATCTGTAGTCTGCAGGCTGGGGACCCAGGCCGGGGCTGTGGGTCCCAGCTGGAGGCAGACCAGCGTCCCAGCTCGGAATCGTCAGGCAGGGAGAGTGGGTTCTCCCCTGCCCGCGGGCTCTGTTCCAGCCTCCGAAGGACCAGGCCCCTCTGCACCAGGGAGGGAGGTCCCTGTCTGCTCCCAGTGCTCCTCGGGAACATCAGACTGACCTTGGTGGCTGGAGAAGGGGACAGGGGACAGGGGACACGGCTGGCAGGGGAGGAAGGGCAGCACAGAGGAGCCCACAGGAAAAAAAGCTAAATGTTCAGGTCTCTCCAAAGCCCAAAATAAATGGAAAAGCGCGGTGGCCTCCAGGCCGGGACGGGGGTGATAGATGGGGACACACAGCACCATCAATCTCCCGGGGAGCGGGGGCTGCGAGGGAAATGGGCCGGAATTGGATTCTCTGGTTGTGTTTACTTTTGACAAAGAAGCAAACTGCTGAGAACAGGACGGGATGCACCGACGGGGAGGCGGTGACTCTCATCGCGGTTAAGTGAAATGAATCACTCCTGCTTTTGGACCGTTACCCTGGCCCGTGTGCGAGGTGGGGTCACCTCAGCGTGGGGAGCAGGGGAGAGGTCTCCCCCGCGAGGACTAGAAGGACCCCCTGCCCCACGAGGGGCGCCCCCCTCCCACAGGCACCAGGCCTCCTTTCTGGCTGGCCCCTGGGCACCTGCAACACAGAACACTGTCCAGATTCTGGGTCCACGGAGGGCGGTGGGGACCCTCCTGTCCTGTGCCCATGCCTGCAGCGGTTGGCACGCGGGTGAAAGGGAGGCGCGAACAAAGAGAACAAGGCAGGGCCATCCCTCAGCGAGAATGGGGCCCGGGAAGCCGAGAAATCTCACACGTGTGCCCACGTGCACACAGTGCACATGAGCACACAAGGAATACACACGATAACTCCCGCTCGAGTGTGCACGCACGAATATGCACACGTGTGCACGCACACGTACAGGCATGCGTGTGAGCACGTGCTAATGCTGGTCACAGAGCACCAGCCCGGGACCCTCCTCGGCTGACGCCCTCACCCCCGTGGTGACCGTGTCTCTCGGCTTGTCCCTGCCGTCCCTGAGCCCGAGGGCCAGCACACTGTGAGCCCCACGCCCCGCCCCCACGTGCGCCCCTGCGCGTAAGCACTAAGTGCGAGCCACGTGCCCGGGTTCCAGAGCCTCGCCGTCCACGGCCCGCCGGCTCAGTTCCGCGTCCACGTCCAGAAGCATTTTCCTGCTGAGGGCGCGGCTCTCGGCCAGGCACCAGGCGGACCTGAAGGGGAAGGAGGCTTTGGAAGAAATCTCGTGTCGAAGCCAGAATGAAGCATAAAGAAAGAAGCAGCCGCAGGGCAAGATGTGAGGAAACACACTGGCCAGCGGGAGGAACAGCGGGAGGAACAGCGGGGCAAGTCCCACTCCCAGCAACAGAGGAGATAAGATACCCATGAATAAATTGAACAGGAGACGCGTGAGGCCAGGAGGAGGATGACTTCAAGGCGTTCATTAAAAAAACAAAAGTAAATTTGAGCAGATGGAAAATCACATGGTCGGGGACAGTCAGCATCACCAAGATGTCGATTCTCTGTTAATGCGTCAGGTTCAACACAATCGGAATGAAAATGCTAATGGGCTGCGTTCTCTGGGAACAGTCAAGGCCACTGAAACTCCCCGGAAAAAATGAAAACAGAAGTGGCCAGGAAAGCGGAGAGCAGGAGTGGCTCGTTCTGGCCGACATGGACGGTTCCCATCGCTGGGGTCCTGGAGCACCACGGACGCGCAGACCAAGGGCGGGGGGGGGATCCTGAACGAGACCGTGGGCAGAAAGCCCTCCCCCGAATGCGGCCTCGCCTCGCCCCTGCAAGGCAGGCCCCCACCTCGAACTTGAGGTATGGACGCATCTCCCCAGCAAGCGTGTACCTGTGCCTGGCTGGGCAGACACGCGGACGGCTAACACCACAGACTCCCAGGCACGAAGCTTCAGGAAAAAAGCTCCAGGGCCGGCTTTCAGCCAGTCGCACCCCTGCCTCCGGGACCTGCGGCAGATGACTGCCCTTCTCTCCTTCCCCAGCCGCACGGCTGTCCCAAGCATCAGTGTGGCCGTGGATGGCCCGTGAGCCCTGCCGTGTGGACAGGAAAGCCCCGTCTTTGCCCCATCGTGGCGAGATGCTCAGCCGTGGGATGGCACCTGCTGGAGGGGTCGGGGCACCACACCATGCAGGCTGCAGCGGCCCCCAGATTGCCGTCCAGACGCCAGGGGGAGGGGGCCCCGGGCTGGGCAGGCGGTCAGTGCAGCCCACACCGTCCTGGAAAGGCACCCAGAGGCCAATGAGCTTT
This sequence comes from Panthera onca, assembly GCF_046562875.1. NCBI lineage: Eukaryota > Metazoa > Chordata > Mammalia > Carnivora > Felidae > Panthera > Panthera onca. The sequence goes on along the minus strand of NC_138345.1, from coordinate 139,939,961 downwards.
TTCCTGTCGCTGTTTCCGTGCAACAAAACTTCATTACCATTTTCCAAACCTAAATCAGTGCAAATGGCTGGGGACAGACTGACCCGTGGGCTCTGTGAATGCAGAAAAGAATTGCCAGCCGCCCCTCAGACGGAGGAGCAGGTGCGGGGGCGACTCCTTCTGGATGCTGACATCAGAACACGCGCACCTTCTCCAGCCGCCGGCCTGCGGAGACGGGCTTCTGCTGGTCCGGGCACCTCCTTCACATTCTCCACGGCGTCACACTCGGTCGGACCTCCGTCAGGCCAGCAGGGACTTCCGGAGCGTGAGGACCGGGGGCTTCGGACCACGCACAGCTGCTCGCAGCAGGACCTTTTTCAAGTGCACAGCGCTGTAGCTTTTCGTGCGTTCACAAGGTTGTGCCACCGTCACCTGCACCTGTCCTGAAACATCTCCATCGCCCCGAAAGGAAACCCCATAGCCATGACCGCTGCCTCACCCCCGGGCCCCGGGGACCTGCATTCTGTCTCTACGGGTTATTCTGTTTTTATGCGTTTCATCTACACCGGACAACACGGCGGGTGAACTTGGGTAACCGGCTTCGGTCACCTGCACAATGTGTTTGGTTCATCCACAGCAGATGTCAATGCTTCTGTTGTGTCCTTGCTGGAAAATATTGCACTGTGTGGATACAGCATCTCTCTCTCTCTCTCCCTCTCTCTCTCTCTCTCTCTCTCTCTCATCCATTCCAGGTGTGATTACCCTCTTACCCCTACCACCCTGATGCATTTGTCCATTTTTATTGACGTCCCAGCTCAGTTTTGAGAGTGATCCTTTACGACTGTAGGGGGTTAGTTCCACAGATGCCTCTGGATCCACGTGACTTGACGTGTTAACGTGTCACTGTTGCAAACAAGACAGGTGAGTGCACACACCGCCGCCCCCCTGCCTGCCTTTACTAGACCTCAGGACAATATCCTACCAGTTCTAGGTCACATTATGCCCCGTTCAAGGCTGTTTCCATAGGACTTGCTCAACCGCCCCCTTAAACCTGCAGGAACCAGTTCGTGCTTCCTGCGGCTCCTATGGGGGTCTGAGCTTCTGCAGGGACTTCTCAGCTCCGTGCCCTTTATGACAGTGCCGTGGTCTGCAGGGAGGAGCGGGGATGATGCCTCGTGTGCAGCAGGTGCAGGCGTGCGTGGAGGGAAATGCACGCACGCCTGGGTGTGCAAATGCGAGGAATCCGGCGGCTGGGAGCTGGCGGCGGGGCAGCCCCTCACCACCTGTGTGCCCGGGTCCCGGCTCCCTGGGTGCTGATCCGCGGGCTCATCCAAACATGGGCGGAGTGCCCTGGCCGCGTCTGATCGACGGTGCAAGATGGCGGTTAAAGGAGTTGACGGGTGTGGACGCCTTCTGTGAACCGTGAGTAACTGACGGGGTGGGGGGGGTCCCTTGACTGGGCCCCTCCCGGCAGGAGGCACAGTGCTCCTCCTTCCCTTCTGTGCGGCCGAGACGAGGACACTATCATCACTTTGCGTCATTACCCTTGGTCTTGGGAGCACAGGGTCATCGGGAAGCCGGGCCTCCCCCCGGGAGCACCCCTCGCATCCGGGAGCCAAGAGGGCTGGCTGTCGGGTCTAGAAAACCCACTGATGTCAGTTAATGGATACGACCAGAGGCAGAGACAGAGGTCTCTGAGGCCCCTTCTCCACTCTGAGAGAGAGAGAGAGAGAGTGTGTCTCTCTGGTGGGTGGACCCCAGGCCCCTCGTGGGAGGTGACATCCTCTCCGGGTTGGGGGCGGGAGGGGCCCAGCCTGGGTGCCTGATGTTTCCTTGAGCCACTGGGTTCAGATAAGGGTCTTCCGGGAGCCACAGCCATCGGGGATCTTTGCTCTGCGAAGTTAACTCACAGGCACTGACAGCGAGGTGCTGTCCCTCGTCCCAGCCTTCCACCTGCGTTCTGATGGCCCTGCTGATGCCGGCTGTGAGCTGTCCGGTGCCCGGGGAGGGGCCATCAACAGCCGGCTTCCCGAGGGCCGGACCCTCACTCTTTTCCCATTCCCTCTGCGGTCAAAGTGGCTAATTCTGTCCTCATCTCAGTCCTTTTGTGGGCGGCCCTGCCCAATTCACCCAACCGTGTCCACGGCATCCGGGCCTCAGGCCCCCAGAGGGACGGGGGCCGTCCCCCAGCTCCCGAGACTGTGTTCACGCTGCAATGACGTGTAGAGCACGACCCACCGCCCCCCAGTTCCACCCAAGTCAGGTGCCCTGTGTCAAACCCGTGCGGCCAGGGACAGTCCGGCTGCCCCAGCTGCTCTCCAGGGCCCGGCCCTGTGGGTACGGGTGCTTTGCAGGGAAGAACTTTCTGGAAATGGTGCAGTGTTTGGTCTTATGTGTCCCTCTGCATCCCTGCTCGCCCAGCACGCACATAGTGGGAGCTGAGCACACGGCGCCGGGTGGAGCTTCTGGTCTGAGCCACTGAGGCCACTCAGTCGACAGCGTCTTGCTGAGCCGCCGGCTGACTTGTCCCCGGAAGGGCCACCAGGCCCCGCCCGGCCCTCCGGCCCTCGAGCCCGGAGCACCTGCTACAGACCCTGCCCCTCGACAGCTAACGGACAAGGGATACGGGGCCTGGCGGTGGTGACCCGTCAAGCAGAGGTGCGGTGTGAGGGCAGCCGGTGCCCCAAAGAGAAGGCCCTCCAGGGGTGGGGTGGCGCTCCCGAGCCCACACAAGGCCCCCGTGCCCTGCTCGCGACATTTATTTTCCTGCTCGTGTCAACTAAATTGAAGTGTAACCAGAGTCATCAGTCCGTGCGGAATTGCCCTAAATGATCTCTCTTCCCAGCAGGGGCAGCGCTGTAGGCCCAGGACGGGTCTGTTAATCAGTGCTTACAGCGGGCTGCGCACGCCTCCCAGAGATGCTTCCAGAATGAGCGAGGAGGGGGAGGGGAGGCACCCAGGATGGGGGAGGGGTGAGGGGAGGGGAGGACACCCAATATGGGGGAGGGGGCAGGGGAGGGGAGGGCACCCAGGATGGGGAAGGGGAGGGGAGGACACCCAGGATGGGGGATGGGGGAGGGGAGGGGAGGGGAGGAGACCCAGGATGGGGGAGTGGGGGGAGGACACGCAGGATGGGGGAGGGGGGGACACCCAGGATGGGGGAGGAGTGGGGGGCAGAGGAAGGAAGCAAATAGCCTGGGGGCAGGTGTCGGATGCTGACCCCCCACAACCCCCCAACACCGCCACACCCTGCGCAGGGTCTGAGCACGCGCTCTAGCTCCACTGGCCTCAGGCTGGGTGGGAGAGACACCGAGCGTCCCTCCCGGGGTAGCAACCAGTGGGCCGGCAGGGGTCAGCGGGCCGACACAGACTCCCTGGGAGGCAGACACAGAATCTCAGCAAGAGGCAGGCGTGCAGAAGTGAGGGGGCTCCTGTAGGGGGGACAGGCCCCCGGCATCACAGGACACACGGCCTTCACGAGGTGGTCAGAAGGGAGGAGGGGAAGTAGGCCTCTCTGGGCGCTGCGGTGAAGACGCTGACTCCTGGGCCTCACCCCTGCATCTGACTCCCGGGACTCACCCCTGCATGACTCTCGGGTCTCACCTCTGCATCTGACTCCTGGGCCCCACCCCTGTGTCTTACTCCCGGGTCTCACCCCTGCATCTGACTCTTGGGCCCCACCCCTGTGTCTTACTCCCGGGTCTCACCCCTGCATCTGACTCTTGGGCCCCACCCCTGTGTCTTACTCCCGGGTCTCACCCCTGCGTCTGACTCCCGGGTCTCACCCCTGCATCTGACTCCCGGGCCCCACCCCTGCATCTTACTTCTGGGCCTCCCCCCTGGGGTCTGCTCTAGGGACCCAGGAATCTGCATTGTGTGTGACCCTGCGTGTGTCCCCTGGGGCTGCCCTAACACATGACCACAAACCAGGGCCTTACGAGAGCAGACACGTACTCTCCCCAGTTCTGAGGGTCTGGAGCCAGAGGTCAGTGTCAGCAGGGCCACGCTTCCTTGCTGGGTCTGGGGGTCCCTGTTGCCTCCCGTGGTCTCTGATGGCCCCAGATGATGCTTGCCCTGCGGCCCCGTCCCCCCGCCCTCTGCCTCCATCTATACGTGCCTCATCTTCTCCCAAGTCCTTCTTCTGTCTCCCAGAAGGACACGCAGCGTCGGATTTCGGGCCCACCCTAACCAAGGCCGACCCCACCTTGACCCCCTCAACATCACTGCACTTGCAAAAGGCTCTTTTTCCAAATACGGCCATGTCACAAGTTCAGGGCAGGACGTGCACATAATGTGGGGGGCCTCCGTTTAGGCAGTGACACACCCCAGGAGCCAAACTCAGAACTCCTGGACAGGGGTGTGTCTGTCACACGTCTGAGGCTGGTCACCTGCAAGTGTGTGGTGGCACTTAGGAGACAGGTGTGCCACACGCCGGGCAGCGCTGGGCCGGGCCGGCCCTCCCAGACTGACACAGGTCATCTGAGCAGGGTCCAGGGCCAGCTGCTGCCCGGTTCATGTCAGCCACAGGGCGCCTGTGTGGCAGGGGCTGGGGGGGGGGGGGCAGGGAGGGACCACCAGGCAAGGCCATCAAACCAAGGGGGTCTTGGGGTGTGGGGAGGAGGAGAGGACAGCAGGGCTGAGCCCCCAGGGAGGACAGGGGATGTTCATTATTAGTTCAACGAACCCAGCCAGCATCATACCCCAGCCACGTGCCATGCGTGGTCCTGGGAAGGGACGGTCACCCTCGGGAAGGCAGGGTAAGTCAGTGGGGAAGCGAGTGGAGAAGGTGCTGTGACAGTCACCTGGCGGGGGTGGGGGGGGGATGTCAGGGAGCCCTGTCCCTGCAGGCTTTGGGGCAGGGTCTCCCTTCCTCCAGGCCGTCCTAAGTAAAGCAGGGCCCTGCTGCACAGCTGAACCAGTGGGTGGGTGCAGACAGACGGCCGGGCGGTGGCTGGGCTGCTATGTGCTGGTCCCCACGGGGCTATTCATGCATTTCTTTTAATGCCTGTTTATTTTTGAGAGAGAGGGACACACAGAGTGTGAGCGGGGGAGGGGCAGAGAGAGAGGGAGACGCAGAATCCGAAGCAGGCTCCAGGTTCCAAGCTGTCAGCACAGAGCCCGACGCGGGGCTCGAACTCACGGACCGCGAGATCACGACCTGAGCCGAAGTCGATGCTTAACCGACTGAGCCCCCCAGGCGCCCCAGGTTCCCACAGGGTTCTACGTGAGCAGCGCTCTGGCCACAGGAGGGACTCGGGCAGTGGAGAGCTGGGCTCTGGAAGTTTGGAGCTCGTGGGCGAGAAGGGGTGAGGTGGCAATGTGGATGACGGGTCTCAGGGGAGGGCGGCTGGGGCACAGAGATGGACGAAGCCCCGGCCGGCAGGAGAAGTCCCCGTTTGGCTGATGGAGACCCGACGCCCGGGCAGGGCTGGTGTCCCCGGGGTCGGGGCCCAGGGGAGCGGAGGCAGGGACTCCACTCTGCAGGATGAATGGGAAACCGGGCGAGAGGTTCAAGCACCTTTCAGGCTGAGCCCTGGGCCGGTGCAGCCCCTCCAGCTTGGGGCCACCCCCAGCTTCCTTCCCCAGCTGCCCCCGGCCACTCTTCTCGCCGGGAAAGCCTGGCATCGCCCGAACCATCACACGCACCTCCTCAAGCCAATCAAGTTCCCATTCACTGAAAACAAGAAACAAGGAAAGAAAAATGAATGAAACCAAAAACAAGAGGGCAGAGCAGAGGGGCAATCCCAGCCACGGTTCTCCTGGCAGCCCGAGCAGGTGCCACGTTAGAAGTTCCACTGGGCACTCTGAGCCCGGCCAGGCTTGGGAACCCGTGGTCTCACCCGAAGGCATCGCCCTGGGAGGGACTCCCACCCCACCCCTGCCCAGGCTCCCGCTGGCCCCCCACCCTGACCTGCACCCCCCTGCTTCCTCACCGCCAACACGATCCTCGATGCCCCGCGAGCGAACGGGGCCGGAGCAGAGACACTCGCCTCCCTTGCCACATTCTGAACAATCCCAGCGAGAAGTTCTTCGAGTGGATGTGCACGTTCCTGATAATTGGCCAGTACATTTTGTCCTTCAACAGAAGGAAAGGGGTTGAAAAAGAAAAACCTTCTCTTTAAAGTATTGGGGGGCATCAAAGCTTGTTTGTGGAGTGGAATTAATACCGCATTGATAGCATTTGCTATTGTGTATCTGTCTCTCCCAATCTAGCAACAGGAGGTGACCTCCAAATAGAGTTAATTTAATCTGCAGAAATAACCCTGCAATTGACTTTCCCGAAACTGATATTAGATGAAATCTCTGTTCCGCTGAGCCCGCCTGTCATTAACGATTCCCCGTGAAAGGCCTAATGTACGGCGTTTAAAAATCTCCCCTGATGTTGTCAGGTTTCATAAACGCGCTCTTTTATTAAAGAATTAGCAACATGGGCCTCAGGGCTGGTGCTGTATGGGCAAATCTCAGGATCCTGTCCTGGATGGACAGAGCTCCCGTGGACCGAGGCTGCGAGTGGCCAGGGGCAGAGACACTGGTGCCACCTGCCCACAGGGCAAGAAGGACATGGGGACCCCAGGAGAGCATAGAGGACAGGGGTCATCTCCCCAGAAACCACGGAATGCACGTTGCTGACCCAGGCTGTCAGCAGGCTCAGGGTAGCAACGGTAGAGGATACCGGCCTTCCCTGGGGCACAGAGAGGACACGACGCTCACTGCCCACCTGGCCGGCTCTCACCGCGACCTGAGTTCTGGGCTCCAGCTTCCCCACAGGGCTGGGCGACAATGGACACGCCCACGTCTCAGCTGTGTTTCCGCTTCCTGCTCCCAGAAGGAACCTGGTGCAGGTGACTGCACGTGATGGCTGCAGGATGCTGGGTGCACGCTTCAGGCTGCGGAGAGGGGCCTGGCAGAGCTGGCTTTGAATCTCGGCTGCCGCCCTCCTTCGCTCCCCATCTCTGTGCCCAGCTCCTACATCTATAAATGGGCACACGGTGGTCCCACCTCACAGGGATGTCAGGATTCACCGAGGCACCGCTGTTGGGATCCGCCCACACTAGGCACAGACCAAGGGTTTCCTACACGTGAGCTTAGATGAGCACTTCCACGTCCTCAAAAGGCTTCTTGTAGCCTTCCTGTCATGGTACCCTTAAGATATGTGTGGGGATGGGCCTGTCCAGGGCCCCACAGCTCATCAAAGCCTTCTGGGTTCTGGGTAGGGGGCCCAGGCCACCCACTGGTTCCCAGCCCAGCAGTGTGTTCAAGGGGCAGATCTCACCCTGGTTTTTGATCTCATCTCCAAAGGAGACTGTGCCTCACTCCCCAGTCACCTGACAGGATGGAAGAAAGGCACTGTCCTGGAGCCCTGGAGGTCTATCCCTACAGTCCACACTGCCAGTAGCACAATCACATTGGAGTTTTGTTAATTTGGAGGGTATTTTGGTATTAACGTTGTATTTAATGTCAACGTTAAACTTCTGGTAACTTTGATTTAGCCTCGCTTTGTTATTTAACAATATGCCAGAACCTAGGAGACAATCTCAGCTCTAGGGCCAAGCAAAGAGCTCTTGGATTTGACACTAAAGCGCGAGCCATCGAAGGAAAGACTGATACACTGGACTTTATCAAAAGGTAAAATTACATTCTACGAAGGCGAAGAGAACTAAAAAATCAAGCTAAACACTGAGAGGAAATATTTGTAAACTTATGTCAGACTCAGAATTAGTAGCTAGAATATATAAAGAATTCTCAGGGGCGCCTGGGTGGCTCAGTCGGTTGAGCGTCCGACTTCGGCTCAGGTCATGATCTCGTGGTCCGTGAGTTCGAGCCCCGCGTCGGGCTCTGTCCTGACAGCTCAGAGCCTGGAGCCTGTTTCAGATTCTGTGTCTCCCTCTCTCTGACCCTCCCCTGTTCATGCTCTGTCTCTCTCTGTCTCAAAAATAAATAAACGTTAAAAAAAATTAAAAAAAAAAGAACTCTCAAAACTCGCCAGCAAAAAATAATGAAGCAACGCATTTAGCAAATGGGCAAAAGATGTTTCAACCAAGATGATGTCGAAATGAAAAATAAGCACCTGGAAAAGGTCCCAATTTCATTAGCTGTTAGGGAAATGGGAATTAAAACTAGGAGACAGCACTGCACATCCATCAGGATGGCTGAAATCCAAAGGCCACGTATAACTGATGTGCTAAGAAAAGCAAGAAAATTAAAGCGTAGAAAATGCTTATTTAAAATCACAAAAGGCAGAAAAAGAGTGGAAGACAAAAATAGGAACAGAGAACAAGGGCAACAAACAGAAAACAGTTATGAATATGGCGGACATTACTCCAGCTATAGCCATAATCACTTTAAACATCAATGGTCTAAATATGCCATGTAAAAGACAGAGACTGCAGAGAGGATTAAAAATAAGATTCAACTATATGTTGTCTACAGGAAATCCGCCTTTTAAAATTAAGTTTTTACTTTAATTCCTGTTCATTAACATACAGTGTTTTGTTACGTTCAGGTGTACGATATAGCGATTCAACAATGCCATGTCACCCAGTGCTCATTGCAACAAGTGCACTCCTTCATCCTCATCACCTACTTCACCCGTCTCCCCACCATCTCCCACTCTGGGAACCATCAGTTTGCTCTCTATAGTTAAGAGTCTCAAGAAACCCACTTTTCATAAAAAAGACACACATAGATTAAAAGTAAAGAGATGGAGAAAAACGTGACGTGCTAACACTACACAAAGGAAAGTAGCATAAACTGTATTAATTTCAGACAGAGCAGACTTTAGAGCAAAGACACTATCAAGGATAAAAAGAATAGCGGCACCTGGGTGGCTCAGTCGGTTAAGCGTCTGACTTCAGCTCAGGTCATGATCTCATGGTTCATGAGTTCAAGCCCCATGTCAGGCTCTGTGCTGACAGCTCAGAGTCTGGATCCTGCTTCAGATTCTGTGTCTCCCTCTCTCTCTGCTCCTCCCCTGATCACACTCTGTCTCTCTCTGTCTCTTTCTCTCTCTCTCTCTTTCTCAAAAATAAATAAACATAAAAAAAGAATAAAAAGAACATTACATGATGATAAAGAGGTTAATACTCCAATAAAACATAAGAGTCCTTAATGAGTGTGCACCTAACAACAGAGCATCAAAATATATGAAGCAAAAACTGAGAAAACTGCATGGAGAGATTTACTAGCATAGTTGGAGACTTTAACACCTTCTACCAGTAATGGATGGATCCAGGAGGCAGAAAATCAGACAATCAGGACACAGCTGAACTCAACAACACCATCAATCAACCAGATATGATTGATATCTGTAGATGACTTCATCCGATAACTGCAGAATGCACATTGTCCTCAAGCTCACAGGGAACATTCACCAAGACAGGCCACATTCTGGGCCAGAAAACACACCCTAGCAAATTAAAAATAATATGAATCATATAATGTTTGCCCTTAGGCCAAAATAAAATAAATCTAGAAATAAGTAACAGAAAGATAGCTGGAAAGTCTCAAAATACTTGGAGATTAAACAACATAATTCTAAACAACACATGGTTCAAAGAAGAAACCTCCCACCTTCAGAGAAATTTTAAAATATTCTTAACTAAGTGAAATAAAAACACAGCTTTTCAAAATTTTGGGGGCGCAGTGAAAGCAGTGCTTAGAGGGAAATTTGTAGCACTGAATGAATATAGTAGAAAAGAAGAAAGATCTAAGATCAATAATCTAAGATTCCACCTTAGGAATATAGAAAAAAAAAAGATGAGAAAATTAAACCCAAAGTAAGCAGAAGAAAATAATAAATATTGGAGCAGAAATTAATAAGATTGAAAACAGGAAGTCAATAGAGAAAATTAACAGAACCAAACATGGCTCTTTGGAAAGATCAATAAAATTGATAAGCATCTAGCCAGGCTAACTAAGAAAGAAAGAGAAAGGGCACTAATTACTAATAAAAGAAAGGAAAGAGGAGACATCACTACAGATTCTATGGACATTAAAAGAATCATAACGGGATACCATGAACAAGTCTATGCCCACAAATTTGATTCCAATTCCTTGAAACACATAATCTGCTAAAATTCATACAAGGAGAAATAAAAAATATGAATAAGCCTGTACCTATTAAAGGAATTGAATCAATGGTTAACAACCTTCCAAAACAGAAAGCACCAGATGAGTTCTACCAAACATTTAAGTAAGATATTATATCAATTCTCTAATCTCCTTCAGAAGGTAGAAATGGAGGAAAATAGTTCCTAACTCATTCTTTAAAACCAGAATTACTCTAATACCAAAACCAGACTAAGACATTACTAGAAAACTATAGACCAATACCTCTTAGGAACACAAAGGCAAAAATCCTCAACAAAGTAATAAAAAATCAATCCTCCAAGATATGAAAAAAATATATACATCATAACCAAGTGGGATTTTTCTCAGGTATGAAAGTTTGAGAATCACTTAATGTAATCCATCACATCAAGAGGCTGAAGAAGAAAGATAGATCACATGATCGTACCAAGAGAAGGGAAAAAAAAAAGCATTTAACAAAATCCAACACTCATTCATGACAAAAACTCTCAGCAAACTGGGAATAGAGGAGAACTTACTGAACTTGACAAAGAACATCTACAAAAACTGTAGAGCTAAGATCAGACTTAAGGGTGAGAAACGTGAAGCTTTCCACTGAGATCAGGAACAAAGCAATGCTGTCCTCTCCCATCACTGCTTTCCAACATTGTACTGGGAATCCTAGCTAGTGTCATACTTCACCTAACACTCTTCGGTACGTCATCCACTTCTGGCTGTACGTAGGATGAGAAAAGAGCTCATACGTGGATGTGTCTGAAAAAGGCTGCTGTATTTCAGAATTGTCAACATTCTCATTATTGAAGAGTGTCTAGAACCAAAACCACCACAGCACAGATTTTATGTTGTCTGTATATTTGTGGGGCGATGGTCTTATTAAGGTGTTTACTGAAAAGGGCCATTAGCCAGCCTTTCTTTCTGACAATCAACAATTAATAAGTTACTTCCGTTCAAAAAATAATTTAAGAAAAGAAAGGGACTATAGTATGCACACTGCGAAAGAAGAAACACCAGTGCCTTTGTTCACAGAGAACATGATCATCTCGGTGGAAAATCTAAAAGAATCAACAAAACAACAAAACTCCCAGGACTCATAAGTGATTACGCAAGGTTGCAGATGCAAAGGTAACATGCAAAAGTCCATCAGTTTCCTATACGTGAGCAATGAACGAGGGGAATTTGACACCTCAAACAACACCACTTACGTTGACGCCCGCACCACTGATGTATGTGAGTATAAACCTAACAACATGTGCACAAGAACTATTTGAGGAAAACCACAACTCCAATGAAAGGTATTTAAGAACTGAAGAAACAGAGACAGTCCATGTTCATGGACAGGAAGAGGCAGTATTGCCAAGATGTCAGTTCCCCGCAGCTTGGTCTGCACATTCAATGCAATCTCAATAAAAATCTGAGCAGGTAACTTCACAGATATGGACAAACTGATCCCAGAGCCTAGATGCAGAGGCAAAAGACCCAGAATGGCACACTCACTATGGAAGAACAAAGTCAGAGAATCAGTGCTACCTGACTTCAAGATTCAGGACAATCTTCAGTAAACAAGACACTCTGGTGTTGGTGGTGACAGAGCAGACAAGCAGATCAGTGGAACGGCATGCAGAGCCCGGACACAGACCCAGCAGAAATGGCCCAAACCCAGAACTCCGACAAGAGCACACGCTGGTGGGGCTGTAGAGCAAGAGAAGCTCCCATCCATGGCTCGTGGGCGGGCACAGTGGTGCCGCCACTTTAGAGGACAGCCTGGCATTTTCTTACAAAGCTAAACATACTCTGACCATATGATCCAGCAATCACACTCCTTGGAATTTACCAAAAAGTGTTGAAAATGTGCCCAAATGAAAACACACACACACACGTTTATAGCAGCTTTGCCCATAATTGCCAAAACTGGGAAACAACCAAGGTGCCCTTCAGGAGCGGAATAGATAAACAGTGTGGTCCATGCAGACAATGGAATATTAGTCAGTATATATGCCATTTCTTATTAAAAAGAAATGAGCTACTGAGTCCTGAAAAGACAAGGAAGAAACTGAAATGCACATCAGTGAGCAAAAGAAGCCCATCTGAAAAGGCCACATGCTGTCTGATTCCAGCTCTATGTCACGTTCTGGAAAAGGCAGAACCACGGGGATGGTAAAAGGACCAGTGGTTGCCAGGGGTTGGCAGAGATGACAGGTAGAGCACAGAGGTCGTTCTGGGCAGTGAGACTGCTCTGTGTGATACTATTAACAGTGAATCCGTGTCAGTATACATCTGTCCAGACCCATAGAATTTATGACACCAAGAGTGGCCCTCAATGTAAAGCATTGATGCAGGATGACAATGATGTGTCACTGTTGCTTCATCTATTGTCGCAAATGTCCCGCTCTCGTGGGGGATGCTGATACTGGGGAGGCTGTGCATATGGGGAGGGGGATATATGAGGAATCTTTACTCTTTCTTCTCAATTTTGCTGTTAACCAAAAACTGATCTAAACAATCAGTGTATTCTTTTTAAAAAGAGAAAATGACAAGGAATTTTCAAACTTGACAAAAGACACTAATCCACAGATTCAAGAGACCCAATAAATCCCAAGCAGAACAAAATAAAATAAAATATGCATCTGGACACATAAATGCAAACCTACTGAAAACCTAAAGCACTGAGACAATCTGGAGAATAGAGAGCCACGACCATCCACCTCTAAAAAGGCAGAAGTTTGGCTGACTGCCCAGAAGATCCGTTGACAAAGCAGCACGGTGAGGTCAGAAAGCATGATGCAACATACACGACATAGGATTCTGCCAAAACCCGAGGGGTAGCCACCCTAGCAAACCACAGTCAGGGCTCTGTCACATGCCAGGTTTGAGGGGAGCACCCTATTCGGGAAGGAGGGGTAGAGTTGGAGGACAGAAGGAATGACCGTGAAAGTGTAGACATCAAGGTAAATCCAAACAAGTGTGGGTTGTGTGAGATGCTAAGGAGAATATATGGGGGCATTTAGAATAGAGAATTAGGGGGCGTGACAACATAGGCATAGAGAGGTGAGGGGACAGGTGGGATCCGTGTTCTCAGGTGCTTCCTTTATCAGGATGATGGGGAGAACACCTGTTACCCTTGGACGGTTCTGGGTCCAAACCTCATGCGGGAATTCTAGCACGGCTAACAAAATGACAGCAATAAAAACGTACGACTTTCAACCAGAGGGGGAGATTATAATAATGACAATTATCAATGCAAAATAAAGCAAGACATGAATGAAAGGGAACAGAGCAGACGGGGACATTCATGCGACATTGTAATTAACCCTAAATGCATCACTAATTGTGTCGAATGAAAAAGAATCAAACACTTCATGTAAAAGGCCATTGATGTCCTAAATGGATAAAATAGGAACACCCGTATATAGAATGTTTTAAAAATTATATGCAAAATATAAAGGCCCAGGAAGCCTAAGGGCAAACAGACGAGGAACAGTGAATCATGGGGAAACACTGAGCAAGGGGACGTGGCAGCCGTGGAGGCCCCTGAAGGAGTCCCCCCACAAACAGGGCTGAAGAAACACCGTCCACGACGACCATTCTAAATGTGTGTGCACATGTCAACCCATCAGTGTCACGAGCAACGTCATCACCATGAAAGGCAATCATCGGCATCACCTCAAGAGATGAGTTTTCTGAAATAATGGCAAACACAGGAAAAGCAAACTTTGCTCAGCTCACAAATGGCCTCACAACCGCAACAAAACCCTACAGCAAATGGAGAAAATTCTGAAGGTTTCTCTTTGAAACTGGAGACAAGCAGGGACACTCAAGCCTCGCCACTTCTACTCGGTGGTGCCGTAGCAACGAGCCAGAGAAGAGACGCAAGAAAAATCAGTAAAAGCTACAAGGACTAAAAAGGAAGAAATAAATGTATTTACAAATGACACGACCGTGTACATGGAAACAAGTAATAATACTCATGTCCCATTAGAAATGTATGTCAGTTTAGTAAGACTGCTGCATACAAAGTCAATATAAATTAAGTCAGTTATATTTTTATGTACTACAAATGGCTAAGAACGATTTTCTTACAAGGGTAACATGTACAACAACATCAGAAACGTGATACTACATCTCACAGAAGACGTGCAGGTGGCCGGGCCCCTCCTGGGCTATCAGGACTCACTGCATACAAAACACCAGCGATTAAGGGAACGTGAGATTGGGGCAGGAATGGTCGCGTGCAGATTTGAACGGAACACACAGCCGAACGGGAAACGTTCTGGAAGGTGGTCGGGAAGAAGGGCTTCGTGTTTGTGTGGAGAAGGATTTCCCAAACCACACACGTACGATGAGGAGGGGATTCCCTGCTACGCACACGGTGAGTGTGGCCAACGAGACTGAGAGTCAAGCAGCCTGACCCACAGCAGGACGCACAGCACGACCACGTATGTTGTGTGATACGCCCGGGTCCCTCATGGTCGCTGTGCACATCCGTGAAGAGCTGTTCTGGTCGCTGTCAGGACAGGGGGCGTCTGCCACGGCAACGGCGCGGGAAGGGTTCCAGGCGCCGATGCATCCGTGTGATCTGTTACTTGTCCCGTCTGCGCTCATTTGACAAATTGAATTCAGAGGCATGTCGCGTTTGACGGATTCTATGCATTTTATGTATTTTTCTTCGCACTGGCACGCTTAACCACAGGGACATGCAGCCTCTCGTAACTGCACAGAACTTACGAAGAAGTGATGTCATCGTATTTCAGACATTAAAAGGAAACGGTTACGTCGTTGCTTAACACTTCCACAAGAAAACCCAAATACACAGCCGGGGATACCGGGTGACATCGGGCTTTTGAAGAACTTGGTAACTCCTCATTTTTGCGCTGAGGTGCACGCGGTGGCTCTTACGGTCACCCCGCTGCCTGGTGGCATCTCGGCCTCCCCGGACCTGCAGCCCGGCTGGAGGATGCTTTGTGGTCCCAGGTCTGCTAGTCCCATCATGACCCTGGTCACAATGTGAATAAACACGCACAGACACTACTGTCTCGAATGTCCAGGTGCCCTTGGCTTCAGCACCAGCATTTCCTCCCGGGTGAGTGACACTTACCGTTATTATTAACGGCCCTGGATGAAAAGCCCACGGAGGTGTTCTACACACATTTTCACGAATAGTAAACAGAATCAGCTGTCTTTAAAACGCGTCTCAGGATATGACGAATGGGGCCTCTGCCCAAATTTAAATCAAGTCCCCGGAGATGACAAAGTCAGCGTCCTGCATCAATTTTATTCTTCATTTTCATTTTCTTTTCACTTAAGGCGCTGAGAAAGGGTCCACATCAATGACACGAGAACGAAGGGATCTTTTCCATTAAATGGACCTCGTTTTGTTGAAACTGTACCTTGAGTCGCTTGCCAGAGGGCGCACCCCGCCCCCACATCCCCCCCAACACCTGCCTGCGGGGCCCACCCCATGACACCCAGCTGCCCCCACTGGCCGCCGGAGGGGACGCTGACGTCCAGGCTGGGGCACAAATGTGATACGTCCCCCATCAGGACGGCTGGTCCCAGGAAACCCACAGACAATTCGGGTGAGTCAGTGGAGGGTCTTACGGCAGCCCTGTCCAGGCCCCGCCCACACCCACCCTCCTGGTCCGGGCCACCCCCACACCCACCCTCCTGGCCCAGGCCCCGCCCACCCCCACCTCCTTCGTCCAGGGCACGCCCACATTCATCCTCCTGGCCCAGGTGCTGCCCACCCTCACCCTCCTAGGAGAGGCCCTGCCCATACCTTCCTAGGGGAAGGCCCGCCCACCCTCCTGGTCCAGGCCACACCCACACCCAAACTCCTGGCCCAGGCCCCGCCCACCCACACCTTCCTAGGGGAGGGCCCGCCCACACCCACCCTCCTGGACCAGGCCCCACCCACATTCACCCTCCTGGCCCAGGTTCTGCCCACCTTCACCCTCCGAGGGGCGGCCTGGCCCACCCTCACCCTGCTGGCCCAGGCCCCTCCCTGCTTGAGGAGGTGAAGGGTAGGGGTTCCTGAGTTGGGCTGTGGGTTGATCAGGGGCGTCTTGAGGCAGCACCGCCTCCAACCTGTGGTCTGAACCAGCCCACAGCCCCGGCCTCCCGCGTGCGTCCACACAGCGCGTCACCCACGGCCCCACGAGGCACCCTCACACGCGCGCTCTGAGAACCCGCCCCTGTCCCGGGGTCACCGCCTGGGTTCCAGGGTCAGGTCGCCCAGCGGCTCCCTCCCGCCTGAGGGGCAGTGGACAGTGCGGGCCCTGAGGGGTGGGACCTGCTGTGACCCCGCGGCCGGCTGCACCGTGGGGGCCGCAGCAGGAGGCACGGGAGGCACAGGCCTGCACCCTACTCCGCCCCGTGTTCTGCCTCCCGGAGCGTATGTCCCGGTGTCTCCGGGGCCCGGGGGGACTCACACCTTGACAGGTGGAAGAGGGCACTGGGTTCTCGTGGTCGCTCTGGGGGACTCACTTTCCCCCAGGACTTTCACCTGAGCCGTCCCCACTGCCACCAGGCAGTGCCCCTGACCCTGGGTTCATCTCAGCCCACCTGGGTCTCATCTTCCACCCCTGTGAGCCCGGCAGCTCGCCAGGACCCTGTGCAGGTCACCAGTCCCGAGGGCCCAGGACCCGGCCCCTTTGACAGAACACTCCCGGTAAGGGGGTTTCCTGGCTGTGTCCCCTGCTCTCATCGCTGCCGGGCCCCCAGCCGGGGGAGGTGCCAGGGTGCAGCTGTGGCCAGGCCAGGGCAGGGCAGGTCCAGGTCGCCCGCCGGGGTCCTCCTCCCGACTTGAGGGCCGCAGGGAAGTGGGGGGCAGGACGGGCTGGTGTGAGCAAGGACGTGTGGGCAGTGGAGACAGGGGGCGGAGGACAGGGGCCAGGCAGCAGGCGCAGGTACACCTGCAGGGAGCGGCATGGGGGAGGGGCACACCCTCCCGAGAGACAGGCCGAAATAAGGAAACCACACCTGCCTTCAGATTGCTCTGTGTTCCTAAAGACACTCAGAGGGCAGGGTGTTTTTCACTCCACGGTAATAATTCACTCCGACACCAAACTCAAGGGTGGGTGTTCTTGTAACGGCCACGGAGGGAGACGCCCAGTGGCTGGGGCTGCAGCAGGGGAAGGGGGCCTCGCGCTCAGGACCCGCCTCCGCCTCTGCAAGTGCAGCCCTCGCAGCGGAGCCTCTGGGCAGGAAACGTGTGAGGTCGCAGACGGGCTGATAAGCCGGTCTGTGCCAACCAACCTCAGGTGACCCGGCCCCTTCCCCGCCTTTGACTTCGGGACCCAGCTCTCGGGAATAGGACTGCTTCAGCCATTAACCTCCAGGAGTTTAGGCTCTGAGCCCACCAGGGTCTCGTTGGATGGAAACCGCAGGTGCGAGCCGTGTGCAAAATGGACCAGAGGGGCCCGAGACCCAGGGCCCGCTCCAGCAGCGCCTCTAAAAGCTGGGCCCGAGGCGCTCCACGGCTGGCTCCCGACCCCCACGCCCGCAGCCTGCCGAGCCCGAGGGCGGCCTGCACCTCCTCTCTCACACCGGAGGACACGGGCACCCCGCCTGCAGGATGTGCGGCCCGCGCTCCGGGCGGACACCTGGCTTCCTCTGGCAAGACCTTCGCCGGCCGCTGGCTGTGGCGGGTGCGCGGGCAGCGAAGCGGTGCAGGGCCCGGTGGCGGTGGGGGGGATGCTCAGGAGGCGGGTGGGCACCTGGGTGGCCAGCCCCCTTCTCTCCTGGGGAAAGCGCGTGGCAGGAAGAGAGGACAGGAAGGCTTGGGCGCGAGGGGCAGGTGCACGGGGGCGGGGCTGCGTACAGCACCTGGGAGCAACCACGCGTGGGCTCAGAGAGTCGGGGCCCTGGTCACAGAGCCGGAGGGGGCTGAGGGGCGAAGCCAGCAGACGGGTAGGGTCAGGTGTGCGTGGGGAGGAGAGGTCGGGTGTCAGGCTCATCGGGGGTCGACATCTTCAGACCCCGCGTTTCAAAGGTCGCTAAGGAACAGGGAAAGCGGGATGCGAAAGCAAGCGCAGGCCCCCAGGGGCCCCGAGCGTGGAGGAGGCAGCCGAGGTGCCTTCAACACCCTGTCCCCGGTTATCGTCAGCCCCTCTGAGATGTGTCTGCTCCACACCCTTGACCCCGGATCCCACCATCCGCCCATGCGGACGAGGAACCCGGTGCCCTCTCTGAGCCCGTGCTCTGCTCCCTCGTGCACCCCTGCCCAGGGGTTGGCCTTCGAGGCCTGCCCACGTGGCCCTCCCCAAACTCTCTGCTCCAGGTGGCACCGTCTCTGGCCGGATTCTTGCCGTGGCTGCCGGCCTGCGCCCTGCACAGAAGCGTGGGTCAGCCATGCATCTCCCTGCTCGGCGTCCATAGTAACCTTATTTTACAAAGAGGGAAGCCCAACATCCTCACATCAGGGCCCGTGGGAGCTGCCCGAGCACCGTGCCCCTCCGGCCTCACCGGCCTTGACCCTCTTCCTCTGGGAACAGCCCGTTCCTGCCAGGTTCAGGGACCTCCCCACCCCGTGCCCTTTGTCCGGGCTTCCTCCTTTCATGTGACTCGTTCTTGCGTCTCCTTTGGGACTTCCCCTAAAAGTCACCTCCTCAGAGAGGCCCTCCAGGACTACAGTACCAAAGCTAGCCCTTCCGCCCCGCCAGGCCCCTCCCCTGCTTTTGCTTTCTTTCCAGCACCTCGCCTCCTTCTGTTCTCTATTTGTCCTTTGTCCTCTGCCTTCCTCACCCAGCCACCCCGCTCCCTGCCCTGGGAACCGCCGGCGTGATGGGTGCATCTGCCCTGCCCCCACCCTGCCGGGAGGTGCCAGAGGGCTGCCAGAGCTCCCGATGCACGGTGTCCTTGGATCGTGTCAACAAACCGGAGCCCAGCACGGCCTGCGTCCACGGGAGGCCCCGCGCCCCTGCGCGCCGCGGTCTGGGAGGCCTGGGGACCCCGGCTGGAGCCCGGCGAGAAGCTCCACAGTCCGAGGCTGCCAGGGTCCCCGAGTGGCACGTCCGTCCTAGTGCCCCGATGCCCCGCAACGGTATACAGCGCGCGGGAAGGCAGACGGGACGCGAAGCCGTGATTGCTCCGTGAAATCTCTTTCGTCTTTCTGACACGCGTTCTCCCCACTCGACTAATCATTAACTGATAGGTTGCTGCATGGAGATAATATCTCTAATATGTAATGCAATTTACAGAGCATAGAAAGTGCTTATGGAACACAGCTGCTCTTGGGGGTCGGCGACCTGTATGGAAATTGATGAAGAAACTGCCCGGCGGAGCCTGAGGGAGAGGCGTCCGCGCCCGCAGCCCGCTGTTTATCTATGCAGAAGACGTCTTTGTAAATCACGGAGAAAGGAAAATCGATGCATTTGCATCTTTACTCCCTCAAAAGCCCATTAGATGCACTTTATTTAACGTGAGGCTTGTTTGCTGTCCCTCACTTCGGGGGATGCATGAAGGGCGGGACCCACCAATAATTTTAATCTCCGAAAAGTACATTTCTATGCTAATTTTTAATTACAATTAGTGCCAATGTCAGCTGTTAGCTGGGGTGACTGACTTAATGACCTGCCCGTGCCGGTCCACGGAGGAGGGAGAAGGCCCCGGAAACAGCGACGTGGAGTTTAAGGGAGACTCTCGCACCCGGTGTGGACGCGTCCGGGGAAGCGCCAGCACGGCTGGTCACCCGCCACCTGTCCTCCAAGTCACGCACCTGCCCCTCCTCGTGAACCCACTCTGGCTGCAGGAGCGCTCGCTCGGCCTACCCCTGTCCCCGGGGTCCCCGGCAGGATCTTGGGGACACCGGCTTTGCGATGGGCCACAGCGGGGCCTGGTTCCGCTTCTCGGGGCTGGGCTCGATCAGCCTCGGTGGCCCCTGCTTTCGGGAAGAAAAATCCAGAAGCAGAGTCTATTTCTAGCCCATCAGAAGGACACTGGGAACCAAGGTCCCCGTACTGACTCGAAGCTCATGTTGTACTGGGGTCGTGGGTAAAGGCCTGTCACTTGCACAGGTGGGAGGGGATGTGAACTAGAGGGGGCAGACGGAGTCCAGGCAGGTGGCCTTCACAGGCGGCCGCCGCGATGCCCGTCCCCTCCCTGTGCTGCACCCCTGCTCTGGACGGGCCAGGGACCCGCTCTGAGTTCTGGGGCCATCCGCGTCAGTCGGGACACAGACCACGAGAAGCGGGACGGGCCCAGGGTCTCATGGAAGGCTGACCACACCCTCAGAGACCAAGGTCACCACCCGCAGCCAAAGCACGCTCGGGGGCCTCGCTGTAGGGTGCATGAGCCGCACAAGGTCTGGCCAGCCTGTGGGGCTGCGAGAAAGCAGAGGTCGCCATTGTTTTAAGCCCAGAAGTTTGTAGGACGTGTTCCTCAACCGTAGAAAGCTTGAGAGTGACGGCCCCGTGCCTGGTTCTGCTCCTCCTGCCCAAATTCCCCCAGGGACCCCAGGAAAACCGGGCGTGCAGGAGACTCTGGCCTGCAGCCTCGGGCTCGGGGACGGCGAGGAGGGGACAGTGGTCTGCACACCTGCTCTCAGGAGCTCGGGGGCGGGGGAGGTGGCGAGGAAGGCAGGCGGGGTCCCGAGCCAGCGGGGAGGGGGCTGGGCGCCGGGGGAGCCCCCTCCTCTCCCACCTCCCCCACACCACCCGGCCCGGCCGGAGCCGCCCCCCCCCCCCCCCCCACTCCCTCCAGTATCTGAGGCTCCCTTCATAATGGGAGCTGACAGAATATGCAAATGAGCTTCTAAAGGAACCAGCAAAAGTGGCAATTTTTCTCATTGAATCTTCAGATGAGCCGTCTGTCTCCCGGGCGCACGGTCTCATTAGAATTCCGAGATTAATTTTGTCCATCCGCATGAGATCATGGGTTTGAGTGAGGTTGGGGGGGGCGTCCCAGGAGGGAGGCGGGTGCCCACTGCAGAGGCCGACACACGGCCAGCGGAGCTGTCCTGACAGCGCCTTACCATCCCCGGGCGCCTCTGTGCGGGCAAGGTGCCCACGGCGGAAGAGGCCGGCCTGGCAGGCTCCGTGGCCCCCCGGGGGGGGGGGGGTCGGGGCTGGGTGTGTAGAGCTGCCAGAGAAAGGGGGCTCCCTGGGGGCCACAGGGACCCCCCCCCCCCCAACACATGCTGTCGACCCGGGGACAGAAGGGCAGCTCCTGGGACCCATCAGGTGTGAGCAGTCCCCACGCGTATCGCTCCCATCACTGCCTCCTGCCCGCTCGGAAACCCTCCGAAGGGCAGCACCGACCCCAGTTCACGCGGACGGAGACACGGAGAGGAGCAGCCTCGCCGAGCGCACCTGTCCCTCAGCGGTGTGGCCGTGCTGGGGTTTCAGCCCACACGGGTGCGATTCTGGTCTCCACGCCCCGGGTCTCAGCGGCACACGCCTCCGGGCCAGGGCGCCAGCCATCGGCGTTGTGGGCCTCCCGGGGGGACCACTCAGAGGACCCCGTCGGTGAAGACGGGAGCTCACCCTGCAGGACAGCCGACGCAGACTGCCATCCTGGCCCCACGCAGGCCAGGCGCCGAGCCTCCTGCTGTGTCCCCTGCCCTGGGGCGTGCACACGTGCAGAGCGTGACCCCGCCCAGATGTCTCCGTTTGGACTCGTGTGCAACACAACCGACACAGGCCGTGAAAACTTACCCAGGTCTGGGGAAGGCAAGCGTCCATCAAGGCGCAGATAAGTGGGCCCCACGCATCCAGAATCGTGGTTCCGCTGGAGTCCGTGGTAAGGAGCGGTGTTCATGGAGCACCATCCGCGTGCCTGGGGCTCGCCGTTCGGGGACCGCGTTGTTCCAGCCCCACGGTCCCCCAGCAGAAACAGACCGTCATGCGCCAGGTCCCCACAGGGGAGGCCAGGTCACAGGAAGCGGCCCGGAGTCCCACAGCCGAGCGGTGGCAGCGCCACAGCCACGTCGGGACGTGGCCGCCCTCGGAAACCCCGCAGCTCCGGCCACTGTCTCCTAAGTGACCGTCAGGCATGGAGACCGCACGCCACGTCTCCTCCGTGGGGCTCCAGGCCCTTCCCCAGCACCCTCCCGAGAAGCATCCTCAGACACGCGGGAGGGACCGGAGGAGCCTCGCACCAGACTGGGCTCAGAGCGGAGAACTGTGGACACCGACTGACAGACTGTTAGGGGACACCGGAAATGTTCTGCTTCACGACAGAATGGCTTCAAAAGAGGAAAAAAGCCCCCAATAATTTAGAAACAAAGCGGAAAACAGGGAGCCTAACCTGCCGCTCGGGGGTGGGCATTGTGGAGTCTGGTGCCGGGCTCCGGAGCCGGAGGGAGGCCGGGCCCATGTGATTCTCGGGGCCCCCGGCGCCCACGTGTCCCGGGAACAGGCCGCCGGCCAGGACTAGCCCACACCCAAGCTCCCAGCGAAGCAAGACGCTCAGCCCCGCTTTCTCTGCGTGCACGCCTGCCCGGCCGCCCTGTGAGCGCAGGGGAGAGTGGGGGCCGCAGCGGAGACGCAGGGGGATGTGGGGCCTGCGGGCCCAGGCGTTGGTGGTCAGCCCGGACCTGAGACCCTGTGAGGCCTGGGCGGGTTCCGGGGACACCCCCAGCAGTCTCCCAGGTTTTAGAGCCCACGTTTAGCTACGGCCGGGGCCTCCCCACTCACGTCTGGGGCCAAAGGGACACAATTCCACACCTGCTCCTTCTGCCCAGTCCCGGCGGCGCCGGGGGCCCCAGCGGCTGCTGCAGGCAAAGCCTCTGCCCCTCTGCTCCCGGGAGGGCGGCCGACGGGGGCTCCCGTGCGGCACAGACCCCCGCTGGCTCCTGTTGGCGGAGCGACGTCTGTGATGCGCTCTAGACCGCCTCCGCTTTGCTCTGGGGACCCACCTTGCTTCCCCCCTGGATCCTGGGTCTCACCCCCCCCTCTCGGTGCAAGACACCCACCCCCAACATCCTCCAGACTCCGAGTCCGCAGAACCTTTCTAAACTCAGCAGGTGCTCAGGACACCTGTGTTGGCGGAGTAAATTCTCTAGACGTGTCTGGATCTCCTTCCCAGCAGCGGGCCCATCCGGAGGTCGATGACAGTGTCCCGGACAGACCTGCACCTGCACCCCTGGCCCGTGCACCTGACAGGCTCTCAGGCCCCCGACCCCGACGCACACACGCGGCCCTGCCCTCTGGCCTGGCGTGCGCACACAGCAGGGGCAAGCACACCCAGCCCTCCCCAGCCCCACAGCGAACCCGCGCGTCCAAACGTGCCCGATGCGTCGCTAAGTGAGGCCGGGGGACAGGTGCTGCCCGGGCCCCAGCTGCCAGCGTGAGTGTCCACACCTCAGCCCGTCCCTGAGCTCCGGTCTAACGCACCGGGGGGGAGGGCCCTCTGACCTGCACACGGCCTTCCTACACACCCTTGGATGAAGGGCAAACGGGCTGAACCGGGTGCCACCTTGGGTCGCGGGGACCCCTCCCCCCAATTTTGGAGACTCACAAAGACTCACAAAGATGCAAATCAGGGCAAACAGCACAAATGCAAACACCTCCAGACCGAACGGGCAGTGGGCTTGTCCACCACCTCCCAGGGCTCGCGGGGTCCCGTTCCTGCCAGCCCGTGTGGTGCGTCTGAGCGTTTCATTTTCCTGCACTGATCCAGCCAGGCACTGTTCCCTCCCGGCTTGCGGCTGCGCCCGAGCGCTCCGACGGACGGTGATGGGCCGCTCGAGGAGAAGACAATTTCTTAATGTTCTCCGAGGGCCTCAACTGAAACCGTTCGCCCTGCTCACCCCCCGTTCAGGACAATGTTTGACTCGGTGGTTTTGTGAGTGGCTCCGGGGAAGCCCCGCGGGTGTAAATCCAGCTCCTTGTAGAGGAGGACAAGGTGGCCTGGCTCAGGGAGGGGGGCGGGGGCCGCAGCCCAGGCAACTTTCGGGGTCCTGACCGGAGTGGGCCCTGCAGGAGCAGAGGGGAGGCAGACCCCCCTCATATTCGCTGGAGCCTCGTGGCTCAGGCACCGTCTGCGGGCTCTCGCCGACACCCGTTAGCCCACGGTGAGGCCCACGCCCGCCCCGGGCGCTGGGGCCTTTAACCCCTTCGATGCTGAGTTAGGGCAGCACACCCTGCGGCCTTCGCAGGACCACAGGAGCAAGTGGGTCAGGCTGATGAATCCATCTGGGGAGAGAGGCTTCCCGGAGGAGGCGGCACAGGCTGAGGGCCAGCCGGCTGGAGGAGGGCGCCGACAGCCGAGATGCCCGCTCCTCGGGGAAAGGGCTCAGGGGAGTCCTGGAGAAGCTTCTAGGAGGGTCTCTTGCTTCTCATCCGCACATGCATTTTGTTCACCAGGCAGGGGTGGGGGCGGGGGATGTCCACTGGGCGAGGCTCCCAGGGCACAGGGGTGACTGGACGTGACACCCACTGACAAGGCCCTCCCAGACCGGTGGGTGGGGCGGCTCTAGAGACGCGTAGCCTGGATCCTGGCCCAGGGAAGGCAGTGAGGCCCCAGGTGGGAAACCCAGAAGCGAACACGAGTTTGGGTCATTTTAATCCCGGAAAAACTGACTCACTGATGACCCATTGTCTTGGGCGTCCATTTTGTCCCCTGGCTAACCTGCCAGAACCCCTTCTCCCTCGAGCACCGGCCACCGGGACAGGGCCCGGGACCTGGGTGCCCTCCTGCCTGCAGCCCAGGAGCCCCCCGGCCCCGCCCCTTCTGCCCGCGAGGCCCGTGGGCCGCCGGTCCTGAGTCTAAGCACTTGGCCCCTGCCTGGGAGAGGCGGGCTTGGCGGTGGTCCGGCCCATCCATCTCCTTAATGAGTCCATTTGTCACGCGAGGGGCTGTGCTGTCCACCCGCCCGACGGAACAGGCCTGTTCCAGCCGGACGAGAGCCACCCAGCCCTGGTTGTCGGGGTGCACTGTGCAGGCTGGTCTAGGGGCTCGGTCCAGGCTGCGGTACCTGTAGAAAGGGGTCTGCTCCGGCCCCCCGGCTTGCTGTGGACCACGGGGTTCCCGGAGGTGCCCCTCCAGGGTCTGCGGGTCCATTTGCCCAGAAGCAATCGGTGGTCACGCCTCGCTCACGTGAGGGACGACACGGCCTCCACCTGCCACGTCTGTTCCTGGCTGACCCCAAGGACACCAGCCGACAGTCACCCCGGTCACCAGTCGCGGAGAGGGGCCCCTTGGAAGGGGATGGGGTTGAGGAGGAAGGTGGTTCTGCCGTACCCCTCCCCGGCTAAGCAACCCTGGGGAAGTCATCCAGCCTTCTGGATTCTCCAGAAGGTTCTGAAGGGCACAGCGAGGCGCCCACCCCACGTCCCGCTGACGTCGCTCTGCCAGCTCCCAGTGTCTGGGGTGCTGAAATGCTGAAATGTCGGCCCGCTCACAGGGCCGTGTCCCTTCGATGACCTGCTGCCAACTCCGGCCAGGGGCCCGCCCCTGCAGGTGGAGGCCTGGGAACACCCGTGAAGGCTCCGGTCCCCGCACCTCCCCTCCTGGATGCCCAGCTCCAGGCACCTGCCAGGCAATCCCATGGCGAGCGTCCAGCTTGCCCTGGGCCGGCACCTCGAAGGCACAAGAGGAGGGAAAGTGCCAGATGGGGTGGTCGGAGCAGGGGTGGCCCCCAGCCAGGTGGCTACAGGGCCCTCAGGGGCCGGAAGGGAAGACCCTGCCCTCGAATTACCCACCTGCCCCCTGCCCCTTGGTGGAGCCATCCTGCCCTCCCTGGGGACGGCCAGGCCACCCTGGGGGTGGAACTCAGCAGAGCAGAGGAAGGGGGACCCAGGATAAAAAGAAACAGGGTGTGCAGAGGCCCTGCAGGGAAGCACCAGGTGGATCGGAGGGAGGAGACCCTGTTAGGGTCCCGGCTCAGCTCCACTGTCCCCCATGTCCTGGAATCAAGGGGGCAGGGCACCCCCACGGTGGCCGGGCTTGGCACGGGGCATCCCAGGCTGGCCTGGGGCTCTTCCTGTCCTGTTCTGCAGACCCAGCACCTTCCTGGGCACCTGCTGCCCCACGGCAGCCTCACAGGTGCACAGACACATCATGTCCCTTCCCGGTTGCTCTGCTCAGAGACCCCCCCCCACCAAGTAGAGCCGCCACACTGAGCAGCCCCCCCCACCACACACACTGAGCACAGTCCCGGGGGGCTCTGCCCCAGAATCCTCTGGGGCTTGTTCTTCTCGGGAAGACCTATCCCTGCTAAGGGCCCATGGGTCCACCTGCATTCCTGTCCCCAGACGTACTTGTCCCCAGTTCTCCAGTGCCTCCTTTCCTGAGTTTCTGCTCAGACAAGCCTCTGTCCATGGGTTCCTCTCTGTCTTCCTCCCCGCTAACTCCTCTTTCTGCTGGTGGACCACCCACTGCCCTGCCCCCTGGAGCACGTCCCTCTGTCAGGACTGAAGAGTAGGGACGCCCTGCAGTGACAGCCACATGCCAACCCACCGAACCTCAGAGACCAGCCCTTGTCCCCCATCCAGCAGCCGGAGGTGTGGGCCTGGACAGCGGCCGGGGTGGTGGGCGGGGGCGGGGTGGATGGGGCAGGGGGGGCTGGGGGGCCTCTCAGGCTTGGGCAGCTCTCTTCTGCCCTCCGGGCCTGCCAGCTCCCGCCCGCGCCTGGACGTGCCTCCTTTGCCTTCTGAGGGCCCTGCGGGGGCCGCTGACCAAATGACCTGGGGGTTGACAGAGCACTTCCCCCCATCAGCTGGCCACTTGCTGTCCCAGGCTGGTGCTCCCTTCCTGGCAGCCAGGCCACTGGGGTGCACATTCTGAACCTCTTTTCTACAAGCCTCAGCGTTAGCCGTTCCCAGCACCAAACTGCCCACCGCGGGGTCTGCTAAGCTGGCCGTCTCACCCCGCAGCGGCTCTGGGCCCGTAGCTGTTAGTGTCACCGGGTCAAGGGCCGGAGCAGGGCCCCCAGTGTGGGGACCTCCTCAGAGGTGGGGCGCACGGTGCGGCCGGCCGTTCAAATGTTGTAGGGATTATCTCCCGCCTGCCGAGGCCCCCATTCCTGCCACTTTTTATCCATCGAGCCCAAGGTCACGGAGTGACTGGTCCCCGGAGTGTTCTGGGGAAAGCCCAGCTGCTATGAGGGCGGGCAACACGTTTCCACAGCCTGGGATCAAACTATGGTCCATCCCTGGCGACCGGCTGGGACCTGGCCCAGCTGCCCCTTCCCGTCTGTGCTGGGACAGGAACGCCGCCCCTCGTGGCCCAGCCTGTGGCCGAGGCTGGCCCCCGACAGTCTGCCGGTCCGCTGTCACCCTCCAGGGCCCATCTGGTCAGCGGGGCCAGACTGGGCTGGCGAGGAAGGTGGGGGTGGGGCGGCCTCCCCCTCCGCCATTCTCCCGGGAGGCCGTGTGGTTTCCGTTTGCTCCCTCGGGTGGTGGGGCTGTCAGAGGTTTCCACTCGCCCTTTCCCACAAGGACAGTCCCCCACCACGCAGGCCGAGGACCCGGAGGGCCCCCCCCCAACCCGGGCCAAGACGCACTTGTTATCCGGCTCCCCCTTCCCCTCTTCCAACAGTGTCCGTGGGTCATGCTGGCCCAAGGAAGCCCCCTGCCGGTGTCCTGGTCCCAGTGAAGCCTGCATCACGGGAACATCCTCTCTGAGTTTACCCTCCTGTGGACCCATGACCCGGGGACCCTGTCCCAACACGGTGTCCTGGCCTCTGCCCTGCATGTCCTGGGCCCACAGCTCCTTCCACGGGCTGCCCTCTCTTCTGTTGGCAGGTGCAGCACGTCCCTACCGGGGTCTGTGACGGCCCAGCCTTGCTGTTGGCCTGGGGCCTGAGACGGAAGGGCTGCCCCTGGGGGTACAAGCTGTCGGGTAGGGCAGGCACCTCCGTACCCCGCCAGCCAGGGGGCACTAGCTCTCGGTCTACTGTAATTTTAGGGGGGGCAGTCAAGCAAACCCTAATCCTCTGGCGGGGACAGCCCTTCTCCTGCTGGAGGTTTGGGGTAGGTCTGTTCTTCCTCACTGGTGACCCGGGGGCACCACACAATGGCGCTCCAGCCGGGGCCCAGACTCATCCCTGAGTTTCCCTGCATCCGTGAGGTCGGGGCCCCTCCCCAATCCCCAGCGCTGCGGGCCGCTTCTTGGGGCAGCGCCCGGCGGGCAGCGTCCCCTGTGGCCGTGATCCCTCCCCCCCACCGCCCTGCGGGCCCTCTCACCCCCCTCCCAGGCGCCCTCCACTGCAGACTGTGATAAGTATTCCAGGCCAACGTTCCCACATTCCCTTCCCACGGTTCTCTGACCTCCTAATGCAGAATGATGGTGTTTTCTCCTGCTCGGCAGCCTGAACCCAGAACCCCTCGTTCCCCCGGTCTGCCCCCCGAATCCCAAGTAGCCCCCCGCACACTTGCACACACAGCCGTCTGTGGGCGGCTGGCAGCTGTGGAGAAGCGATTACCAGGAACTAAGAAGAATAAACGTGCTGGGCGCCTGCCCAACAGTCTCAGAGGCGCTGGGAGGAGAGGTTCCCATCCTAAGCCCGGGGCACTTCCCACATCCACCTGCTCAGATGGCCCCGTGTGCCCCGAAGGGCCCAGGCCAGGGCCCCACCGCGTGCTCACCTGGGACTTCCCAGACCAGCAGCGTGGACACGCACGCCCCTCCCCTGCCCCGCGCAGCTCCTGGTGCGGCCGCCTCCCTGGGACGCTGTTTGGCTCCCGTTCCCGTCCCCCCCAATCCGTTCCCTTTGTTCCTTCACCCCATTCTCATCGCCCTGGTCTGGCCAGCCCTCGCCCACTGCCCTGCAGCCTCTCAGCCCAAAGTCCCTCGTCCCACAAACATCACTCCAAACTATCACGTGAGCCTCACCCGTGCGATCCCCGGCTAAGTCCCCACGTCCCGCCCCACGGGAGCACCTCACAGCCACCGATCCCTGGGCGTGCCCCCAGGAGCTGCTCATGCTCAGCCTACGGGACATTGGGCTCAGCTCCCATGGCCACTGGCCCCTTCCCGGTGACCACGCTCGAAATGCAGCGAGGAATCTGGTGGCAAAGACCTTTCCCCGTGGGGTGGGTGGCTGGGCAGCTCTGGGGGGACACAGTCCTGGGGACGTGGCCTCGGAGCTTGGGGGCTGCGGCTGCATGATGACCCTCCCTCCCACAGCCACCAGGAATTTCCTAGGGGCTCCTTGGACCCGCCCGCCCAGCTCCGCGCTGGCCTCTCGGCCTTCAGTTGATGACCCGCCAGCCGGTGGCTCGTAAGACCCTACACTGTGTTTCCTTTGAGAAGGAATTCACGCCCGGGGTCCCAGTCCCGGGGTCTGCTCACCGCCAACCCACCAGGAGTCCAAAGGGGACTGCAGTGGGGGCTCAATGGACGGCCTTTAATTTAGTCTCCAAAGCGGGTCCACGGGGGAGGGAAGCCCAAATCGGGGCCCACAGGAACCCCGAGGCCAGGCCCAGTCTGCAGGACGGAGGCTCTTCCTGTCCTCGGGGACACTCGTCTCCTGCCTGCGGCACAGGCAGACACACAGAACGAAGCAGACAGACATATGGACCGAGCCCCGGGTGGACGGGACGGATGCCAGCCTCACGAAAATCAGTGCCTCCGAGCACCTCAGCCGCAGCTAATTGCTTGTCATCGGAACCTCCTTAATGCGTTAGCGTGTTTCCCGAAGAGAAAAATAAACATGTGCCCTACTCCATGGAGCGCGTCCAAGGCAACGACAGCGGAGCAGACGCTCTCCACGGCTGCGGGACGCGGTAGGTCCTGCCCGGGGCGCGGAGGCCCCACGTGGCGTCCCTGCAGCCCTGCTCCAGGGGCCCCGAACGCAGGCAGGCCAGGGAGGAATGCGTCGTGTTCCTGGTCTTGCCCAGTGAGCCCCCAGCCTGTGGAGCTGGAAAGAGGAGAAACGGGCAGGTGCCGTACATTCCTGATTACAGGAGGAGGAGGCAAGACGGATCCAGGTGTCGGAGGTCACGGCCGTGCAGACCCGCGTGGGGGCCACGCCAGGGAACACGCGGGAACCTGGCCTGACGGGTGGTTCACGAAACCTCACAGAGCGACAGTCCTCGACAGGCAGGGCCTTCTGGGATTAGACGTGTTGACCGAAAACCGGAAAAGCATCTCGACTGCAGCCCCTCCCTCCCTCCTCTGTCTACGTGGCCCGGTGAACAGCTCAGTCTTGTTTCCTGTTCCTCTGAAATCCCCACACAACTCACGGAAGACATCACAGGACGAAGCGTGACCGGCCGCGTGTGACGATGAGTCTTTAATTTGTTTTTTTAATGTTTATTCATTTGTGAGAGAGAGACACAGAGCGTGAGCGGGGGAGGGGCAGAGAGAGAGGGAGACACAGAATCCGAAGCAGGTTCCAGGCTCTGAGCCGTCAGCACAGAGCCCGATGCGGGGCTCGAACTGACGGACCGTGAGATCACGACCTGAGCCCGAGTCTGAGCTTGACGGACTGAGCCCCCCAGGCGCCCGGGTGATGAGTCTTTAGATGGGACACGGGAAACACGAGCCTTGCGGGAAAGGTTACCAAGTTGGACTTCACTCAGATGGAAACTCTTTTCTGCCAAAGACCCTGTGATGACCCATAAGAGAGAAGCCACACGCGGAGGGACACGTCTGGGGAACGCATCCCCGACAAAGGCCTCGTGGCCCCAAGAACACGAGGAATCTTGACCTCAGCAATCAGAACGTCACGCAGCTGAAAACCAAGCAAAGGCCCTGAGTAGAGCCTCACCGAGAAGAGGTGCGGAGGGAGAGCACGTGTGAGCAGAGGCCCCGGCGTTTGTGGCTGGGGAGTCCCAAAGCAAAACAGCATGGTGACACCGACATCCGCGATGGGGGTTCCGGGAGGAGACGCACACGGCCGCGTGGGGCCCTCGCTGTGTCCTGATGAATCACACAAGGTGACGGTCCGTCTCTGGAGGGGCCGTGGGGACACGGGTGCGCACCGGAGAACTTGGGGGGCGGGGGGGCCTGCGGGACCACAGGCGGGAAGGAGCGCCGTCCTCGGGCTCCTGAGGTCGTGTCTGCAGGACGAGGCACGAGGCGTGAGCTGTGGACCGCGGGACTAGCTCACGGAGGCCAGCGAGGCCACGGCTCCCTGGGGGAGGGGCGGGAGGGGCCGTCCACGCGGTGACGGACACCTGAAGCGTGAGCTCGTGCTTACCCGAATATTCCTGTGGACAGTCACGTACACAGGTGCATCTGTGCGGCGACCTCCTTGCCCTGCGGGAACCTGGAGTGGGGAGACCCCAGCGGCAATGTCGATTTGCCTCGATTTCCACCAGCACTTCGATTTCCTCGAATGCACCTCGATTTCCACCAGCGCTTCCCACGTGGCGGAGCCTGGCTTCTGGGGGAGTGGCTGCTTGTAGGACCAGGGGTGGGGGAAATAATCAGCCTGGAGCATCTTATAGTGAGAAAAAGTAAGGAGGTGGTGAGGAGGAGGGAGGGAGGGAGGGGGAGGGGGGAGGGAAGGAAGGAAGGAAGGAAGGGGGGAGGGAAGGAAGGAAGGAAGGAAGGGGGGAGGGAAGGAAGGAAGGAGGGAGGGAGGAAGGAAGGAAGGGAGGAGGGAAGAAGGGAGGGAGGGAGGAAGGAAAGAAGGGGGAAGGAAGAAGGGAGGGAAGGAGGAAGGAAAAGGGGAGGGAAGGAGGGAGGGAGGAAGGAAGGAAGCGGGGAGGGAAGGAGGAAGGAAGGGAGGAAGGAAGGAAGGAAGGAAGGAAGGAAGGAAGGAAAGAAGGGGGGAAGGAGGGAGGGAAGGAAGGAAAGAAGGAAGGAAGGAAGGAAAGAAGGAGGGAGGGAAGGTGGGAGGGAGGGAGGAAGGAAAGAAGGGGGGAAGGAAGAAGGGAGGGAGGCAGGAAGGAAGGAAGGAAGGAAGGGGGGACTGAAGGAGGGAAGGAGGGAGGAAAGAAGGGGGAAGGAAGAAGGGAGGGAGGGAGGAAGGAAAAGGGGAGGGAAGGAGGGAGGGAGGGAGGAAGGAAGGAAGGAAGGAAGGAAGGAAAAAAGGGGGGAGGGAAGGAGGGAGGGAAGGAAGGAAGGAAGGAAGGAAGGAAGGAAGGAAAGAAGGAGGGAGGGAAGGTGGGAGGGAGGGAGGAAGGAAAGAAGGGGGAGGGAAGAAGGGAGGGAGGGAGGAAGGAAGGAAGGGGGGGATGGAAGGAGGGAGGGAGGAAGGAAAGAATGGGGAGGGAAGGAAGGAAGGAAGGAAGGAAGGAAGGAAAGAAGGGGGGGAAGGAGGGAGGGAAGGAAGGAAAGAAAGAAGGAAAGAAGGGGGGAGGGAAGGTGGGAGGGAGGAAGGAAGGAAAGAAGGGGGGAGGGAAGAAGGGAAGGAGGGAGGAAAGAAGGGGGGAGGGAAGAAGGGAGGGAGGGAGGAAGGAAGGAAGGAAGGGGGGATGGAAGGAGGGAGGGAGGAAGGAAGGAAGGAAGCAGGGAGGGAAAGAGGAAGGAAGGGAGGAAGGAAAAGGGGAGGGAAGGAGGGAGGGAGGAAGGAAGGAAATAAGGGGGGAGGGAAGAAGGGAGGGAGGGAGGAAGGAAGGAAGAAAGGGAGGAGGGAAGGAAGGAGGGAGGGAGGGAGGAAGGAAGGAAGGAAGGGGGATGGAAGGAGGGAGGGAGGAAGGAAAGGGGGACGGAAGGAGGGAGGGAGGAAGGAAAGAAGGGGGGAAGGAAGAAGGGAGGGAGGGAGGAAGGAAAAGGGGACAGAAGGAGGGAGGGAGGAAGGAAGGAAGCGGGGAGGGAAGGAGGAAGGAAGGAAGGAAGGATGGAAAGAAGGGGGGGAAGGAGGGAGGGAAGGAAGGAAAGAAGGAAGGAAAGAAGGGGGGAGGGAAGGTGGGAGGGAGGAAGGAAGGAAAGAAGGGGGGAAGGAAGAAGGGAGGGAGGAAGGAAGGAAAAGGGGAGGGAAGGAGGGAGGGAGGAAGGAAGGAAGCGGGGAGGGAAGGAGGAAGGAAGGGAGGAAGGAAACGGGAGGGAAGGAGGGAGGGAGGAAACGCAGTGCTGAGCATATGTTAAAGGGACACAGGAGACGAGGGAACAGACACCCAGTGGCCAAAGCCAGGGCAATGTGACCCCCAACAAAGCCGCAGGGGACCATGACCTCAGTCTGAACGTATATCCACGAATTCATAGTGATGTAAATAAGTGATGAAATAAATAAGAGAAAAGACACAAGTCTCTGTGCACAACAGTCACAAGTAATCTGTGTGGACACCCGCGCGGGAGGAGCTGTGACGGAACCCCCCTGCCCCGTGTCCGTGCACACGGACCCCCTCCAGAGAGGACGGGATGTAAGGGGAAGAGGACGACAGACCCGTCCCCGCCGTGTGACCAGGATGGACACCACGGGGGCCAGTCGGCTGACCACACGCATCCCTGGGGCGGCCCCGCCTCCCTCAGAATAGCCACCACCCCAGTGAGAACGGCGCCTGGCAAATTCCAGGAGAGGCGGGTCCCCGGAACACCCGCCCCGTCCTCCCCCAAAACCGGGGAGGTCGTGGGGACAAGGACGGCCGGAGAGGCCGTCCCGGCCCCGAGGAGCCTCAGGAGAAGCTGTCCTGGGTGATCGGGGACAGACACCCGGGGCCCCGCCTCACTCACCTCCTGCCCTCGTCCCCCGCCGGGCCCCACCCCGAGGACTCCCACCCACGGTCCCAGCGATGCCCCAGCTCCACGGCAGTCTGGCTTCACCCGAACCCGCCACACCACCCCTACCACCGCTGCTGGCTCCCCACTCCCCGCCCTCGCCCCTCGCCCCTCGCCCCTCGCCCCTCACCCCGGACTCCACTGGGGTCTGCTGCTCATCCCGAGTCCTGACAGCGCCCGGCAGGCGAGGGGCGCCCAGCGCTTCAGAGCACCTGGCCGAGCACAGGGCTTGGCGGCCTCCTCGCAGCCCCTCACCGTGGCGGGGACCCCTCCCTGCCCTCTCAGGAGACGCGGGGTTCACCCCAGGCGCAAACGCAGGCGCTAGGCCGCCGTGTGAATGACGGAAAACCCACGCCTGCCAGGCGCCGAGCAGAAATTGCACCCAGGTGGCCACGTGCTCGCCAGGTCCCTGTGCGCAGGGCGCTGCGTCCTCGCTAATCGTTGCAGCTGCTCAAAGTACACGATGGTCCAGGAACGTCGCCAGGTCCCGCCCGCTCTCGGCGGGCACCGCGCAGGGCTGGGCGGCAGGGTCGGATCCCGGCTGCTGCGGGCGTGGGCCAGGGGCCGCACTGGGCAGCGTCCCAGAGAACCAGAAAGTTCCGGGGAGCACCTGTCCTCCACCGAGTGGCCATTTCTGGTGCGCCCGCCCCCACGGTCCGGACGGTCCCCGCAACCGCACGAGGCCTCGGAGAACTGGCTCACCTCGATCAACACCCGTGTCCCGCAGGTGGACAGGAGCGGAGGCCAAGGACACAGCGGATCGACCTCATCTGCCAACAGGCTCGGCCACCGGGAACCACTGCGCCTCACCGGAGGCAGCAAGGCCACGTCCCCGCGGCAGATCCAGCTGGGGAGGGGGCGCCGTGAGAGCTCAGGCTGATTCCTCCTTCTGTCCCTGTGCCCCTCACTGGGCCTTGGGAGGTGGGGGCACGGCCAGCTGCAAAGCCACCACGTTGAAAACCCTGACCTCCCGGCAGGGTGACGTGTCAGCTGGCCGCTGAGCGTGGCGGGTCAGGGAGCCCGTGCCCGGACCGGACGGCCGTCGCGGCCTCCACACCATCAGGATGTCGGCGCAGGAGTCCCGAGAGGTCGGCCGCTGACTCTCATCCGAGGAACCAGCTCTTCCGGTGCCCCCCACCCCCCAGCCCGGCTTCAGGCTCTGGGCTCCCAGCTCACCCAAGCCCGGGCTCGAAATATGCTGCTTGTCCCGAGACGGAGCACCATTCGTCTGTAGGTGGCTGGCCTCCTGGGGGCCGTGCTGAGTGTCCCTGCGCTCGGCCAGGCCCGGGGTGCTGTGTCTGCTGGCCTGGCTGTGAACCGCTCCCCCAGGGGCCAGACACAGAGCCTGGCGCCCGCTGTGAGCCCGGCGCAGGCTTCTCACCCGAGATGGTCAGCACACACGTCTCCAGTTTGCAGATGAGGAAACCGAGGCGGCCACGTGCGGCTGGCTGGAATTAGCACGTGGGCCCCCTGTGTCTTCAGCTCTCCGGGGAAGCGGTGTCGCCCGGGGCGTGGGAGGCAGGGAGGGAGGGTCTCTCTCTTCCCGGCGCCTCGTCCCTCCCGACGAGGACCATCAAGCACAGACCACCAGCTCGTCCGTTTCCCCTGGGACGGCATTGGAGGCTAGAATCGCATACGGCCGGACCTCTGGGTCCGGATGATTTTCTAAGGACCTCGAAGTCGGCGAGGATGAGAGATGACTGGCCAGCGAGGCCAGCGTGACGTGGAAGAGAGTGAGGACCAGAAGCCTACGACACAGAGTCACAGACATGACACGGGTCCCCGATGCAGAGGACACGCCCGCCCGGCAGGGAGGACACGTCCAGGGAGCCCGGACAGAGGGACCCGTGGTCTCACAGAGGACTCCAGAGCCTCGGCGTTGGCAGACCAAGGGGGCACAGGGACACGGTGTCCCCACGGCAACCACCGTGGGCTCCTCCTGGCCACCACGCCCTGTCCACGACTTGGCTCTGGCCCCAGGTCAGGGGCACGGTTCCAGAAATTGGATCATACCGTTCCCAGCAGCCCGACAGCACCGGACTTGGGTTCAATCTTACAACGAAGGGTAGAAAAGAAAAGTTATCTTCACGCCCACCTGACTCTGAGGGCTGAGCTCTGTACCCGGGAGAAAGAGCACGTGCACGCGCGTGTGTGCGCACATGTGGGTTCCGGGGGGGCAGAAGAGGAGAGAATAACCTGCAGGCAGTGGCCCAGAGGTCAGAGCCCCCAGGGAAAGCCCCCCGCTCCCCACCCCGGGCCCTGTTTGCTCCCCTTCCAGGCCCCTTCCGGGCAGAGCCCCAGTTAGCGCTCACGGGCCCCTTTGCTCCTTTGCAAGGTCCCGTGTGTTCAGTGTAGACCGCTAAAGATTCTAAGGAGCTTGCGGAGTTGACTTCTTCCCACGTTCAGCGTCGGGGCCTGGCTCTCCTCCCCGGGCATCAGGCCAGGGGCTCCCCCCCCACAACTCCAAACCCGGCCCGGGACCACGTTCTGCAAAAGGGCACCTCCACCTCGGTGTGGTCTCCGTTCGCTGCTTCCTCAGGCCCGTGAGATTACATTCACCCGGATGTCCTGGGATGGAATGAGGGCCACAGGCCTCAGGGACACCCCCCAGGTCACTGACCTCCTGGGTGACCGCCAGCTCCTGGGACTGATGTATGGGTCGCCCAGAACCCACAGGTGTCCTGTTCAAAGACAGAGAACTACGGGCGGTGGGGGGGAGCAGGAGCCCTAGGAAGAGTCTGCCGCCCAGGAAGGGTGGGGCAGTGGGGACTTCCCCACCCGTGCCTCAGTTTCCCTTAGCTGACAGGGTCAGCCCCGAGCTGAGGGACGGCTTTAAGTTCCTCCACCGTGTCCGAAAGTCCCCTTGAACCCAGACCTGCCTACTCCGCACAGCCCCACCCACCCGGTGGCTCAAGACGATGAATGAGCCCTTGGTCCCCTCCGCCCCCTCCCTGCTCAGGATGCAGTTTCCTTCTCCAGAGTCAAGAAGCAGTGACCTCCTCCCAGCCGGCCCACCTGAAGCTGGCGTTACCCACACGCACTCACGCACACGCGCCCGGTCCCTGCTCCTTCTCCCGTCTCCTCCTCCCGGTCACCCTGGAGGAAGGCGGAGCCTCCTGACTCTCCCAGGCGTCTGGCGCCGCTCGGCCCCTCCCCGCCACCTGCTCTGTCTCGGGGCGCTGACCCACTGGTGCTCCTCTGTTCCCGGTGTGCCTGTCCCACGTCTGGACCCTCGGGCGGGGCCCAGCCTGCTGAGCTCTCCACGATCACGGTGCCCACGGCCTTAGGAGCGCTGCGATCACCAGCGGGTTTGTGAGCCACACTGTCCCCGAGTCTTCAGACTCCGTCTTCAGACGCAGCGCCCACGGAGGGCGGCTCCAAGAAGTGTCTCTTCCCACCTGAGGGTGAGCACCAGGCGTTCTGTCTCAGAGACCCCACCCCAGCCAGCAGACAGAGACCCGAGGGAGCCCGCGGGAACCCCAGCGGGAAGGGCGGCCCTGCCCTCCGTGAGTGGGGGCCGCGGTCCAGTCACCTGTGGCCCCGCCTCCAGGAGCCTCTGGTGGGAGGGATGGGGCATTTCGAGGACCAGCCTTACCCTGTGTGGGGTCCTGGGACTGCGAGGCAGGGGTCGCCCATCTGATGTGTCTCCTCGACCCAAGTGCCCACTGCATCGATGGTCAGAATGCCGTGACCGCTGCCCCGTCGGCCTTCCACACGAGCCCTGACCAAGCCCACCAGACTGGGAAGCAGAGGGTAAACTGAGGAAAGGAAAACCCCAGAAGTTCTGGCGACGACTGCTGTTTTAGGGACACAGTGTGATTTGTGATCAGAGAACTGCTTCTGCCTCCAGGGACGAGGCCTGCCCTCTAAGCACCCTGGCGGGAACTGACCTGCCCGCCCCTCCCCGCTGTCCTTCTGTACCCTGGCCCTTCCTCTCTGCTGTCTGCCATTCCCAGGGTCCATCTGTGAGCAGGTTCCCTCCAGGAGCGTTCCGTGCAGCAGCCCTCGCTGGCCCGGCACACCCCGGTCACCGTCACCATGTTGGGACCCCTGTCCTCACTGGCCCAGTACACCCTGGTCACTGTCACCGTGCTGGGACCCTTGCTGGCCCAGCACACCCCGGTTACCATGCTGGGCCTCCTGGTACTTCCTGCCTGCCCCGTGTCTGGACCCCTCCGTGGATGCAGAAGAAAGGAAGCAAGGCAGGAGAGTGCTCCAGACCTGGGGTCCTTTTTTGGGGGGGCGGGGCAGACACACTTGACCCCTCCAGTTCAGAAGTGCAGGGTGGCTCAGCGTGTGGCCAGGGCTCCGGGCCTCGGTGTTAGTCCTCTCGCGCCACGGAGAAAATAGCAGAGAGCAGGCGGAGTCCTGGAGGCCAAGGCCAAGATGAAAGGGCAGGTCTGGGGTGAGCAGGGCCTTCCCCGGGGCCGGCGCCTCCCCTCTGTGCCCATGTGGCCGAGACGGAGCCCTAGGCTCTCGCTCTGCCTACGGGGACCCAGTCTTGCAGGACCGGGGCCACCCTATCCACGACCTCATCTCACCTCAGTGAGCTCCTGAAGGTCCTGCCTCCACACGGCCACCCTGGGGTCAGGCTTTCCGTGTGCAGGCTGGGGGGAGGGGACACAATTCAGGCTGGAGGCCGGACAGAGGCGGTGATGGGATGCAGGGTCCCCCGAGGAGGGGCGTCGGGACCCAAGGCCAGGAGACACTAGGGAGCCCTGCGTGTCAAGCCGTGGGGCCAGCACCAAACAAATGCCGACAGTCACACACCTGCCCCTTCCCAACACCACACACGCCCCGCCAGGTTGATTTCACTGGTTGGCTTTTTATCTGA
This sequence comes from Panthera onca, assembly GCF_046562875.1. Taxonomy (NCBI): domain Eukaryota; kingdom Metazoa; phylum Chordata; class Mammalia; order Carnivora; family Felidae; genus Panthera; species Panthera onca. The sequence continues at coordinate 139,901,512 of NC_138345.1, read as the reverse complement.
AATGATTTCAAGCTTAGAGAAGATCTGCACAGACAGCAGGACCGGGGGGGGGGGGGGGGCAGCGGACCCCCTCCCAGGGAGGGGTGGGTGGTCTTCCACCCACGTGCAGGCAGCCTCTCCCCACCCCCGCGGCCCCCCCCACTCTTTGTTTCCTGAACCAGGTGGAAGTCAGTGGCCCCACTGACCTTACAATGTCTGGTGAGCATTTCCTTAGGTCAGGACCTCTTTCCAAACCCAGGGCACAAGGAGGGACCTGGGGACGTCCCACAAGGACACGGAACCCTTTTCTGATCTGCAGCGGCCCCTCCGTGGAAGGACATCTTCACCAGAAGGGGCCTGGAAGGCCCTGGCCCCTTGTACCCACCCCCTCCCCGTGCCTGTAGTTGGCTCAGTCATGCCATTTTCTGGGCGTCTTCCCAAATGCGGGGACATTAATTCACAGCACACGAGCTCATCATCCAGGCCCGCAGGGACGTCGCCCAGAAGGCCGCTGCAGACAGACCTTCCAGCCCCGACAGACCGAGGAGGGGGGCGGGTTCTGCAGGTTGACAGACCCCCCCCCCCCCCCACACCGTGGGAGTCGCCCAAACTGTGGTCCTCAGCTGGGAGATGGTGGTCCACCCCAGGCGTGGGCGATACTCACGGCCTGGGCCCCCAGGACACGTCAGATGGAGCCAGTGGGGGGACAAGCTGGAATCTGGAGGCTCCCTTACCGGAGCCTGGTCCAGCGGCCACTGGGCAGGCTCGGTGGAACCAGTCCTGTGGGACGGCCCGTCGCTCTAGTGGACCCTCGAGGTCAGGCCCAGCGACGGACACCGTCCCCGGGGTCCCCGAGGTTGTAAACCCACTATCCTCAGACACGGGATGAGTTTTATGCACAATGTGTTTCATCACTGGGATTATTATTATTTTAATTTTGGAATTAATAATCCAAGATTCCTCTACGTGTTTTATGAAAAGCCCTATCTTCCATTTAATGAGCTCTATGCGACTAATCAGAAAATAAAACTTGAACAGCACAATGATTTAGCGGTCGGACAGAGAAGGAAGGTGAAGGAAACGCACTGAGCTGGGAGGGGCCGGAGGAGGGCCTGGCGTGGGGAGGGTCAGGAGGGTCAGGAGGGAGGGTCTCACAGGCCTGAGGGTCAGGCTTTCCGCTGCTGCCTTAACTTCCCCCGCACTGGGTTCAATTCGCGCCCTAGACTGCAAGGCCACCAGGCCCGGCTCTGAATTGGGGATGGGGCAGCGAGGCTCCAGCCTCCGCCCCAAAAGTGAGCGGCTCGCGGAGGAGGCCAGGTGGAGGCCTACCGCAGGGCACTGGCGGCCACTGAGCATTTGCTTTTGGGAGATTTAGCTTTTAAAGGCTTCAGAGCTGAGCCCCCCCTGGGCTCAGGTTGGTCTTGGACTTGAGTGCCTGGAGCAGAGCTCTCGTTAACATGCAAATCTCTCCGGGCTGAGGCCTGGCCAGGTGGCAGCCGTCCATCAGCAGGACCAGAGGGGACAGGGTGCCGGGGAGACACGGGGGAGGGGGGTACAGGGGCGTGGCCTGGGGGACACCGTAAGGGGGACGTGGGACGGGCTGGGGGGGCCTGCTGGGATGGGCCTGGCCTCTGCCCTGGGGCGGGAGCCTCCCTGGTCCTCCAGCCTGACCCCCATCCTGAGAGCCCCAGATACTGGAGGAGGCCGCCTGGCATTTTAAATGGCTTCCTAAATGTTAAAGACTTATTTACATAAATGGCCAATAAACATATGAAAAGATGTTCAAACTCAATCGTAATCAAAGATATGCAAATCCAAACAACAAAAAAACGATTGATACCTTTTTCTGTTCAGCAAATTGGCAAAGATTAAAAAGAAGATATAATCCCTGGTTTGGGCAGCAGTGTGGGAAAGGCGGGCCCTCTCCCCTGGGCTGGTGGGCTTCTGAAAAGATCCTGTTTTCCTGGAGGGGGTTCAGCAACGTGCTGCAAATGTAAAAACGCACAGAGCTTTTATACTCCTCGCCCAACGTCCCGCCAAGGGTTCGTCCTGACGGGATTATTAAGTGAGATGCGGGAGGTCACGTGCCAATAGATTCCCCACAACGCGGTCATCGGGACAGAGGGGCCACGTCGCTGCAGGCTGCAGCACATAAGGGGCTGCGGGCCCTTCGACGGACTCTCGTCCGCCGTCTTCAGTTGAGGATGCATTTCTGTCCATTAACGCGGAACAAGGCCCGACACACAGTCGACCGGAAAGCGCAGATACAAAGCCCTATGCACCCCGCCCGTCCGCTCACCCAACAGACACCGATGGGGGGCCTACTGTGCGCCTGGAAAATTCTAGGTGCTGAGATCACGGTGGGAAGCGAGACAAAGAAGGTTTTGCCCACAAGGTGTTGGTTTCCACGGGCTGGTGGTCCCGCGGGCACAAGCTGGGTGGCTTGCGACACGCGGGATTTATTCCTGCCTGGTTCTGGCGGCCGGAAGGCTGAGGTCAGGGCGTGCGCAGCGCTGCGTTCTCTCCGAGGGCTCCGGGGAGGTCCCCTCGCTGTCTCTTCCCGCCTCCTGTGGTGCAGGTGCTTCTGGGCCCACAGCTCGTCACCCCTCCCGAGAGGGCCCGTCCTGGAGCTCAGCACCCCCCCTGCTCCAGTCTCCTGGACCTTACCTGAACCCGCTCACAGCCGCAGGGGTGTTTCCCAGTAAGGTCCTGATGTGGGAACAAAGGCAGAGGGAAATGGCAGATAGAAATCAATTTCCTTCTAGGCTGCAGCCCCTTGGCAGATACTGGGCAGCAGAGTAACACGTTTCTGCGGGATTCCCTGCTGTCTCAGCCCTGATGCTTTGCTGGAGGGAAAAACCATCCTGGCTTGACAAGAGCTAGGCCTCCGGTGCCCTGGGAGTCTTTAGCAGGTGAAAATGTCCCTGGAAACTTCCCCCGGACTTTACCTCCCCCGACCCCACAGTATATAACCAGCCTCTCCTCATGGTCCCTGGACGGCTCTTTCTGCCCACGGGTCCTGTCCCCGGGCTTTGATAAAATTGCCTTTTTGCACCAAAGACGTCTTCAAGAATTCCTTCTTGGCCGTCGGCTCCTGACCCCGCGAACCCCCATCACCCTAAAAAACCTCATCAGTCTCATTCACAGGCTCCGGGCTCAGAACTCCAGTGTGTCCCTCTCGGTACCCGATCCCATCACACCAGGAGCTCGCCGTGGCTCCCAGTGGCTGACGCGTGTGGGAGGGACACTCCTTGTCCCCACGCTTGACTGAAGGGGAAAGTCCAAGAGGACGTCAGCATGTCAGTAACTCACCGGGGTTGCAGAGCCCACGCCGGGGGTGGTCAGGGTTTCCGGGGGCCCCAGGCGGTCCGAGGGCCTCACAGGTGTGCCCCCCTCCCACGCCGCTGCCCCCTCCCCTCCCAGGCTCGGCCACCTTCCTGCCCCCAGGGGTTACCCAGTCTCCCAGCTTCATGGCCACAACTTGCTTGTTTTCCATTCTGGGAAGCAAAGCCTGGTTCTGCCTCCTTGTGAACTTTGTGAAAACAGAAGCCCACGTGCGTACTCTGGGTGTCCTGCTTTTTCCACACGGCAGTGCGGTTTTAGGACTAATCCCACTTTTCCTAGATTCGCGGTGAATCGCTAGATGCCACAGTTTATGGATTGATTTGGCCGCTGACGCCGACGTGCCCTTGGCGGGTCCCCACTCAGGGCCGTGACCAGCGGTGAGACCCGGTGCCGAGCCGCGATGGCACGTGTCCCGGATGTGCCCTCCTGCGTCCCTCACTGTCCTCGGTTCCCAGAGGGGCCGGGCGAGGCTGGTCTCCGTTTCCTCCTGCTCATTTCTAAACACTTATTGTTTGATAATTACATTGCCTTGGAGTCAAGTTAAGAAAGAGGGAGCCGCGTGCTGGTTCTTGACAAGCGTGGACGTGGCAGCCAGATGGACGCTGGGCACGCGCCATCCCTCGTCCACGCCTGGGGCCCCACAGTCAGCGGGGAGGTTAGAGGACACGGAGGAGGCCCTTTGCTGTCAGGCGGCTTTGCTGGGATCCTTGTTACCACAGAAACAAAACCACCATCATGGTGGGAAAATAAAGTCGCAACAAAGAGCGGGTGGACAGACAGCCCAGGGTTCTTCGTGGGGCACCGGGGCCCCAGGGACTGTGTCCCTCTCCGTTTCATCCCAGCATGGGTGCATTCCACCCGCACAGGCCTTGGTTCCTCCAGGGAGAGCCTGTGGGGGGAATTAGACTCTGGAAGCCACCGGTCAGAGTCAAGGTCAAGCGTCAGGTCTGGAGCCTCACCGTAGTGCAGGGTCCGCCGAGGCGGCCTGAACACCCAGAGGCAGCGGTGTGGAGCTGTTTCAGGGCCGAGCTGGGCCTCAGGACGTGACTGCGTTTGCCAGGGTCTTTACAGAGGTGAGTAAGGTGAAGGGGCATAGGGGTGGCCCGGTCCCAAGTGACCGCTGTCCTTATGGAAGAGGGGACAGGACACAGACACGCAGGACCGTGTGAGGCCGAGGGAGGGACCAGCCCCACCCAGGCCTGGACCTGGGATCCCAGCCTCCAGGGCCTGGAGAACAAGGCCCCTCGGCTGTCACAGCCTCCTGCTTGGTGGCATTGGTCACACAGTCCCCAGAAACTAACACATCTTTCTTTCCAGCTCAGCCTGATGCTTAGGAAACTGTTTCCGGTTTGGTCCCCCAAACAGTCAATCCTGTACCTTTTCTTCTGTTCCTTTCTCTTCCTCCTCAATTGGGCCCTGTGGCTGCTTGGTCACTGTGATGGTTCGTTCTGCATGTCAAGCGGACAGGGCCATGGGATGCCCTGACACCTGGCACCCATCATCCGGGGTGTCTGTGCAGGTGTTTCCAGAAGAGGTGAGAGGCTGACTTAGTGACCTGGGGGCAGCAGGGGCCTGACCGGGGCTGGGGGGGTGGGGGCGTACCCCATCCATGGAGGGTCTGAATCCCCTCCCTCTGCCTGAGCCCAGACACCACCCTCCCCCTCCCCGGACACGGACCGAGCTCGGCCGCATCTGCTCTCTGGCATCTCCCAAGGGCGGATGGGGAGCCGCTCCTGTAATGAACTTGCTCTGACTTAAATCCGCACGGCTCCTGTGGGCCCCATTTCCCTGGAGACCCCAGCTGGTGGAGTCCTCCGAGCCCATGTCCCGGCTCACTCACAGGCTGCTCCTTGCACAGACGGGCTCAGCAGGGCTCTGCCATCCCACTGACTGGGTGCAAACCAGTTGGGTCCAAGCCGGTCGTGTGGCCTGGAGGGGACTTCCACACACCTCTGGAAAACCCCCTTCTCCTCCTCTGTAAACCCGAGGCCAAGTGGTGCTGCCTGGAAGGCTGTCGCTCAGGTGAAACAAGGTGAGGGCCGAGTGCTGGCCCCGGGCGCCGCCCTCTGTCCCCAACGAGACGGGGCCACCTCTGGGGTCCTAGAAGAAGAAGGGAAGCCAGCAGGTGCGCCCACCCCAGCGCCAGGACCTAAGGCAACAGCTCCACCTGCATGGGAAGAGGGGGCCAGACAGGGGGCCAGGGGACGCCGCTGAGCCCGACATTTTGCTGATGTTCGGTTACCTTTCAAGTAAGTTATTCAGAGAGTTTTGCAAAGTCCAAGGTTACAGGAAAATAAAGGCAAATGACCCATTTTATGATTTTACATCAGCTACCATTGCATGGTAAGTGGGCGCCTCGCCGCGGGAACGGATGGATAAATCTCCCCCACGTCCACATCTGTCCCGGCTCAGGGAGCTGCTCCCTGTCCCTTGCCGTCCTCAGGCCCGCGATCCCTGGTGGGGGCGGTGTCCCTGGCACTGGTCATTGAGCGCACAGCGCCGTCTTCGGGAACGGTCGCCTGGGGGGTTCAGCTGGGGTGCAGGGGCCCCTGCCATGGGCTCCCTGTGCCTCCCGGGCGTCCTCGAGGTCTGTGACCCCACGCAGCCGTGAGCCTGTGCGCCCAAGCCAGGGCACACGGCTTCTCTGCTTCCAGCCCCGCCCTGGCTCTGCTCATGCAGGGAAACAGCCACAGTCCTGCGTGGTCCCGGCCCCCAGAGGGTCTCTGGCCTCACCCCCACTGCCCTCCCTGTGAACCCTCCATGCATCCACCCCCATCGCGAACCTGGAGCACAGAGGGCTCCCTTCTTCCTGGAGCCTTTGCACCTGTGCTCCAGTCTACTGAGGCCAGTCGGCCCCAGAATGCCTTTCCTTCAGGTCTCACGTCAGCGCTCTTCCCCCACCCCCTGGTCCCTTCTGTTTTGCCCAGGGCCTCTTCCCATTCCACAGCGACTTCGGTGTCAGGAAGGAGCAGGTTTGGGTCCTTGTGACCCTTCCTGCACCCTCAGTGCCCAAGCCTGGGGTGCGCAGGGACACTCTGGGTCCTCTCCTCTAACTCTGAGTTCTGGAAGACCCTCCTAGAACCTCCTGACACACGTGAAAATGTGTAATAAGCATCCCGTACACATTCCGCTCTGTGGGTCACCGCTGCAGTGGCCGCCTTCTCTTCTCATGCAAATGAAAACAAGGAGGCTGGGAAAGAAGCAGAAACAGAGACTCCTGCAGTGAGGAGGCATCATTGTATTTATAATATTTAATCACTGCAAAGGGCAGCAACTAGAGAGGGCCAGAGATGCCCTGCCCACCTGCTTCTGCAGACCTCTGGGGAGCCCACACAGCACCTGCCCACCCCCTTCTCCAGACCTCAGGGGACCCCACACAGCACACATTTTCCAAAGCAGTTGGCACAGGGAGGGGCAGCTACTCATGGAAAATGATACAAAGAAGCCCTGGGCTGGCTACACAGGCTCTCCTTAAACTCCTGACACCATAAAGGTCACAACATTTGGGGTAAACAAAGGAAAACACCATCTGTCCGCTTTGCAAGAAGTTGCCAGTCCGACATGTGATCAAAGGAAGGAAGGTTATAGGTGAGAAATGGCTTTGAAACCACCGATGTCGAGAGAGGAAGCCCCGTTCTGACCAGCCACACATGTGCCTGTACACACACCTTGTATCACTCAGGACTTAGCCAGGTATGCACCATGGACCCCGGGCCACACTGTCCCTCTACAGATGTCTACCTTGGAATTATCACTCCTCATTCAAATTAAAAAAAAAAAAAAAGAAAAAGAAAAATTAAGGTTGATATTGAGAAGGAAAGTAAAAATTTACACCAGAAAAATTTTGCCAGAAAACCAATGACAAAAAATATTAACAAGGAAAGATGATATCTCATGAATTTAAAGACCCTGGTTAAACAACAACAACAACAACAAACGTTGTGACGAATCAGTAACTTAAAACCAAGACAGAAAAGAACAATGAAACCAATAATAAAATTGAAAAAAGAGATGAAAATAAATTAGACCTTGGCAAGGAATGGGAGAGGGCAGTAGAAAAGTCCATCACTGAAAAGTCCATATTTGAAGCGTCTTGAGAACAAACAGCCATAGCCAGGGAGAAATAAACATGAAAAACTTGATAAAAATTAAATAATTTGTTTAAGTATTGAATAAAAGAAAGAATAGGAGAGCTTTATGAGACAAGGAAGATTTCCAGCATGCATAAAACTGTGAGCCCTGATGAGGAGGACCTGAGATCCCAGGACTTGTAAGACAGCCTCTCCACCTATCCCCCCAAGTATCCTCACATATTAGGGGGAAATGTTGAGCTTTCTCAGGACTTCCCTATAGGAGCCTTCAATGTTGGAAGAGTGTGGAGCAACGTTCACAAAGATTTCAATGAAAGAAAATGTCACACAGTAATTTTATACCCAGCTAAATGATCATTTGAGTACAAAGTAAAGAACAGAGCTTTTCTCAGGCAGGAAAACGCCCATCAACTTTCCTGAAGACTGAAGTCAGACAGCTAGGAGCTGAGTAAAGAAGATGTATAAGTAAGCTGGTGATGAGTCTCTTTTGAAACCTTATACAGTTAGTAGTAAGGCTAAGATGACTGTAGAAATGATGGTTATGGGGTAAGCAGTATGTATTAGAAGCTATAACTATGTAAAAATGATAATATAACTTAATAGCAGGTGGGGGGGAAGGCAAGCTAGAGACTGAATAAAGAGTGACCTCATTGGTCACCTCGTATGGTTCAGGAGACCATAGGTGTTATGGAAAGCTGATAAATCAAGTAACAGAAGTAATGATTAAGTTGTTTGAGCCTCTAAAATAAATCGGGATAATTATGTAGCCAGTGATGCTGGATGTCTTATGCTTGCCCCTCAATCTCTTGAGCCCACTGGCTTGCAGCTGAATTTGGGCAGTAAGGAGACCCGATGAGAGATCAAAGGAATGGAGGAGAGTGGGCTCAGGGGGCTTATTCCTCAAGTTTCCTCACTTCGGGTGTCCTTGAGCTGCTGTGCCCCTTGACAGAGGGTTACTCTTCCTCTCAAAGTGGCCTACATCGCCCATCATTCATTCCCCCCAGCTTCCAGTGAACTGTCCCTCTCCTGGTCCCTTTGGGTGTCATATTGGCTCTTCTGACATGAGGTTCATACACACACACACACACACACACACACACACACACACACACAGATCCTGCTTCCAAGAAAAAGAAAGGAGAGGAAAAAAGCAAAAAACTCAGATAAAACAGAAAAATAGCACAACAAAAAGTTTTACTACGTAGAAAATATTCAAATATAACTAATTATGACAGTACAATGATTTAAGGAAAACAGACATCTGATAAACACAAGAGACATGCCTACAACATAAGAAAACAAAATTTGAAAGCAAAGAGAAAGACACAGTCTTGGGAGCTAATGAGATAAAAGCTATCTTGGCGAAGCTACGTGAAAAATGGAATTAAAGCTACCAGCAATGAAGAGGGTGGCTTTATAATGAAAATGCGAAATTCATCAGGGAACATTAAAATGTCTAAATATGAGTGCACATACATATCTCCACATTTTATAATGTCAGGGAGAGATAGGTAAACCCAGCACCATACTGGAAGATTTTCACAGAGCTTTCACAGTAAGTTAAGATGCAAACATATTTATTGACAAATATATAAAAGATTGAAACAACACAATTAACAAATGGATCTAACGAAAACCTGGACTGCAGAACTGTGGGCCTCAAAATTGCAGAGACACTTTCTTTTCAATTATACAGAGAACACTTACAGAAATTGGCCTGGATTTAGACTATAAGTCAGATCCCAACATGTTTCAAAGCCAAAACACTTTTTACAATGAAACAATATATTTTGTGAACATAATTACATTGCAAACCAACGGCAAGGTAACATTTAGCACAGTTCAACAAACTGGGGTCCGTCCACACCCTGAAACAATACTCAGCAGTGGAGGGAACCAGAGGACTGTCCATGCATCCGCTCACATAGGTCTCCAGGGCACTGCATGGAGCAAAAGGCCCATCCGAAAAGGCTGCATACCATAGGAGTCCACTGACGTTACACTTTTAAATGGCAAAGCTTTAGAAATGGAGGCAGTGTCTGCCAGGGGTAGGAGGGGAAGGCAGGTGAGGGGGAGGGTGGGCATGGTTAGAAAGGGGCCTGGGTGTGGGAACTTCTTGGTGTCTTCTCTGTTGTTGGATGCATGAACCTATCTCGGGGATAACACTGCATAGAACTGAACGCGTGGGCACACACACACACACACACACACACACACGAGTACCATGAAAATGGGGAAAACTGAATAAGACCAGTGGATTCTATCCCTGACTTGTGACCTAGTGTGGTAATTCTGCATGATGTTTTCCGTGGAGAAAACAGGGCACGATGTACATGGGATTGCTCTGGATCCTTTCTTACAATTCCATGGGAATCCCCAATCATCTCAATAAAAGTTTCAATGAAAAATTATACATATTAAAAAAATTTTAAACCCACTTTAAAATTACTTGTTTAGAGCATAGATAGTAAGGGAAATTATACCATATTTCCATCTACACAATGAGAAAATTCTGTGTTGAAACATGTTGGATGTGGCAGGTGTAAAAGTAGAGAAAAGTTTACAGCCTTCAATACTCGCACTGGGAAGAAGAAGGATTAAGAGTCAAGGACTAGGAAGTTAGAAGAAACAACAAACAAAGAACAATGGTGTGAATACAAAACACCTGGAATAAAGGCAATTTAAAAAGCGTGGAACTCAATGAAATAGAAGTCAAACGAAACACAGCTAGGAGTCCCCAAACCTAAAGGGTATTCTTTTGAGAAAAAAAGGAAGAATGATTAAAATTGACAAGCTCAATGAAATTTACATTAAAAAAACACCCTCAAAACCCCAGAAGTCTGATGCATTTTTAGGACAAATAAGCCAGTGCTAGGAATGTAAAAGGGGTTTGTGACTACAGATGTAGAGTGGTCCTATCCTCTCTTTAAAGATAAGACAATTTTTGGGGGGCGCCTGGGTGGCTCAGTCAGTTAAGCGTCTGACTTGGGCTCAGGTCATGATCTCACAGTCTGTGAGTTCGAGCCCACGTCAGGTTCTGTGCTGACAGCTCGGAGCCTGGAGCCTGCTTCGGATTCTGTGTCTCCCTCTCTCTCTCTGCTCCTCCCCTGCTCACACACTGTCTCTCTCTCAAAAATAAATAAAGATTAAAAAAATTAAAAGAAAAAAGATAAGACAATTTTCAGATTAGGATGGTGAATCACACATTCCATTTTTCAGCAACTTCTCCAAATTTCCACTAACACTGTATGTTTTTTTTTTTAAACCTGAAAATTTTTCAAAAACTCTAAACAGATGGGAAGAAAAGGAACAAAATTTTTGAAGCTGAGAAACAGACCAATGAACAATAAGTGATTGAGTGAGCCTGAGAAATCTGAATCCCAAGCAGCAGCCAGGAAGGCTGAGAACCTAACTGATTTTCTGAGAGAATTTAAAAGGGAGGGAGGGAGAGAAGAGAGGGGAGGAGTACCCCTGCAGGCATCCGGAGGGGTATTTTCTCCATAGGGCACAACTGAGATGTGGGAACTGTATAAAAATGAAAACCAACCAACCAACCCCCAAAACAAAACCTGGCACACACACCTTCCCTTTTTGGCCAAAATGAGAAGACAATTTTCTGGGGAATCAGATCCACCCAAGAGGAAATATCTGAGGAACGGACACAGGGTGGGGATTTTCTAGCAAACAGCCCATCCCAACCTCCTCGTAGCAGAATTCAAAGTCAGTGATTTCATCTATGTACGAAGAGATTCCAGACCATGTTCTAGACCCCCACCATTCATTATCCAGCAAGGATCCTCAAGTGCAGTGAAGGTCTCCCACATGGTGTGGGACGGCTGGGGAGAGGCCAAAGTAGACAGAATGGCACCACTGGTGGAAACGAGGGCCTTTCAGAGAGCAGAGACTCAAAAAAAGTCATCTAATACCCTAGACAAATAAGGAGAATACTGCAGTCATAAAACCAGAACAAGCGCTATCTATAAAACAAGAACAGATTCTCAAATCAGCAACAAAATGGCTGTGGGAATTAAACATATGGCAGTCAAAACGGAAACCTCTAAAGAAATCTGCAAGATGAGGTTGAGATAACCTCATAAAAACTTGGCAGAGATAAAGACAAACATATGAAAAATGAAGAAGTGAAATTTGAAGACTGGTCCAGAGGGTCCAACACCCAAATAACAGAAGTTACAGAAGAGATTAACTCATCAAAATTTTTTCAAGAAAAGTTCTCAGAAACAAAGGACACACATTGATGGATTTGAAAGCCCCACCAAGAGCATAGGTTCACCCCAAGGCTCATCTTTGTGAAATTTTAAAACAGAACACGAAGACACTGCATCAATCAAGGTCAGATAAAAGGATGGGGAATCAAAACGGCTGTGGGTTTCTCAGCGCGACAGAAACCAAGAAGACAGGGGAGCATTGGCTTCAAAAGTCAGGAGGGAAATGGTTTCCGGCCAAGCTCTTAAATAGGTTCTTAAGATTCGATAACAACATCCATAAAGTATGTGGAATAAAATGAAGAATGACTGTGGGTAAGTGGGATCTGAAAACGTTGCTTCTGGTGAGTCCTTCTCAGGAAGCGCCCGGCAAGCTGGAAGACCAAGCCCACAAAGGGGTGACGCAGGTCACAGGCCACAGGAGATCCGACGTGGAAGAGTGGTGGTGGCCACCCTCGGGATGCTGGTGGCATCACCCTGTGTGGACAGCTGTTCATCAGAGGCAGAGCTGGAGCACATCCAGCTGGAGCACATCCCACAGGGGGCATTTTATGGTTAACCCAGGACCTCGTCACCACAGAGCCATTTCTTTAGCCCAGCACCATGCACCTGGGGGTGCCTGTCAAGGGTGTGGATGTGGTTTCCTTGGCCGTCCAGCCCTGAATTCCGAGCCGGCCGTAGGGCCTGCATTCCACCCGTCAGGCACATCTGTGTTGACCTGATCCTGGGCACCGGAGGACGCCATGGCCAGCCCAGCGCTTGGCCAGGTTCCTCTAGGACACGAAGCCCCTGATCTGTACGACAGCCCCTGTAGGTGCCCCAACTGCAGCAGGCCCTCGCGCTCCGGCCGCATGCATCACCTGCTCCCGGAATTCCGCAGGACGCTCTGATCAACTCTCCAAGACCCAGACAAGGCTTCCTCCCAGAAATTCTCTTCTGCTTGTTTCCTTGGGCACCTTCACCCACGTAGTCACGATACTACTCTTTCCTCATAAAGCCAGTGTTGCCTTTCATACTCACATTTTAGGGTAAACAACGTAAACTTATGGATACATCCTTAGACCACAAAGCTATGCAGAAACGTAAGAAGACAATTTGCACAAAGAAAATGATTTGCACGAAGGCAGCGGTAACTGGGGAAGGGGCACGGGGCTTCAGAAGGGCTGCCCGGGATCCGATTCCGAACACAGGTTCTGGACGGACGAGTGTGTCCTTTTTTTACAATTCCTCAGACCCTTCCTGTACCATGCTGATGCGTAACGAATTCCTGAGTCAAGACGGTACAGGTGGGAGAGCTCTATAAACACACTTGCACCGATAAATGCATAAGCTTGAAAAAACTGGACAAATTTCTGGAAAAGTATAACCTCCAAAAAATGACCCAAAAAGAAATCGGAAGCCTAAATAGACCTATAACCGTTAAAGAAACCGGCTAAGTATTTTAAAGTCCACCCACACCATATTTTCAATTTAAGAAGAAGCACAGATGGTTTTATGGGTGACTTCTACCAAACAGTCAATGAACAGATCATTCCAATTTCATAAAGGGTTTTCCAGACAATAAAAAATGAAAGAACTCATTTTACGAGGTGAGTGTAATTTTGATCCCAAGCCAGGCAAGGACAGTGTAAGAAAAAGAAAATTGTAGGTCAGTATAACTTATGAGCATAGATTTTTAAAAATCAATTAAAATATTAACAATTCAAATGCAGTAATCCATTAAAAATTACTCCTGACCAAACTGGGTTTTCTTAGGAGTAAAAGGGATGCATTAACCCCCCACACTCTATTTCACCACAGAAAAACTGTACAATTATTAGACTAGAGGCAGGAAAGTGCATTTTTAAAAATTTAACCCCATTCCTGATAAAAACCCTAAGACAACTATGGAAAGTATCAAACATCTTAATGTAGCTTCTCTATAAACATCGACTGCAAACATGCTTTGGGAGAAAACTCCTGGACGCATTCTCTGGAAAATCTGGGCCAAGTTAAGAGTATTCTCACCTAGTGGTGTAAGACAAGGAAAACAAATGAAAGATAGAAAATAGAAACATGAAAATATCAACATTATTGCTCGGCCATTTTATCGAGTCAACAACAATAACTTAATAAAAGTTTCCCAAAGTGCTTTGTGTACAAATAAAAGGGATGAAACCCAAAGATGCAGAAGAGCCTTAAGAAGAAACCAATGGCACTGAAGTATTGAGAGGCCAAAAGAACAACCGAATAAAAGAAGAGAATCATTACATTAATTTATGTAAAATCTCAATTCCTTAACGATCTGTTTGCCCACAAGAATCCACGAACTCAATCGTTTCTCATCAAAATTCTGGAACGATTTTTGGTGGAACTAGAGAAACTGAGACTCACACGTGCATGCTCGATACGTGGGCTTCTATGTGGCATGGCTCAATTACGGGCCCGGAAAGACACAAAGGAAAAGCAGAAAATGCCAACCCAAGGAACTCGCACAACTGCATTCACACAAAATAGGGGTGTCTGGGGGGCTCAGTCAGTGGAGCATCCAACTTCCGCCCAGGTCATGATCGCACACTTCGCGGGTTCGAGCCCCGTGTCCGGCTCTGTGCTGACAGCTCAGATTCTGTGTCTCCCCCTCTCTCTGCCCCTTCCCTACTTGCACTCTGTCTCTGTCTCTCAAAAATAAATAAAGGCTAAAAAATTAAAAAAAAAAAAATAAACTCCAGCACAAAATATTATTTGTTATAGAGACGATCACAACAGGAAGACAACAGTCTAATGATACGATATAGCAACACTTACCACGCATACTCTTAATAAAAGAGCTTCCAAATATATATATATATAAAAATTAGCAGCCCTCGCGGGAAAAGTACATACGAATCCCTCATGCTGGTGGGATAGTTCAAGCCTCCTTCGCAAAGTCCAGGCTGAGGGAAGACCGGCAAGCAAGCGATAGGGAACCAACACATAAAGAATGAATACTTTTTGCAAGCGCACGTGGAAAACTCTATCTTGCAGGAGGCTGGGAGGGAGGCCTCGGTTTAGAACTAGACGTGTCTGTAATGCAGAGCAGGACCTCTGACCACCACGCGGTGGAGATAAAATTTAAAAACTAAAAGATGCATTAAAAATCACCTGCAAATTTAGGAACTGAAACGCCATTACCAAATAACTCCCGCATTATAAATACATAATAACTCAGGGCGTCCGGGTGGCTCAGTCCATTAAGCGTCCGACTTCGGCTCAGGTCATGATCTCATGGCTCATGAGTTCCAGCCCCGCGTCGGGCTCTGTACTGGCAGCTCAGAGCCTGGAGCCTGCTTCAAATTCTATGTTTCCCTGTCTCTCTGCTCCTCCCTGGCTCATGCTCTGTCTCTCTCTCCTTCAAAAATAAATAAAAACATTTAAAAATTAAAAAAAATACATAATAACCATTAAAAATGTTAAAGGACGCAGAGCTGACTTACGCTACGAACACCACAGGTGGAGATGAGATGTGGTGAGCTTAATGCTTGTGGTACGACAGCGTGAGCCCTGCAGGCAAATCCTGTTGCTGGTGACGGCTGTGAGCACTGAGCAAGTATGAAGCGTAAGCACCTGAGGGCACTGAGAATGACGGAGAAGCAAGCGGATTGTGGGGCCCTCCCACGCCCGGAAATGCCGCTGACACGGGGCCCGGAAATGCCGCTGACTCGGGGAGAGTCTCTGGGCTTTGGTGCCTCGTGCCGAGTGTGGGCCCAGCATGGACCCGTAAGAGACACAGCTACCTCCCTTTCTGGCCTGGGGACTGGGAAGGGAGGTGTGGGGAACAGACACCAGTGACGGTAAGGAGCCAGAGCGGAGGGCAGAGCGCCAGAGAAATGGTCTCTGAGTCTGTGCACGGCCCACACGGTAAGCCTACGAAGGGCGGGCTCCACGCCGGCACTGGGTGACGTAGATGGGTCAGCGTTACGTGAGCTGAAGATGGACATCGAGCAGGTGACCAAAGGATCAGTTATTCAGGAAGAGATAAACTCGTAAGCCTGTACGGTGATAAGAGATTTGAGACACCGAAGCAAACATTGGTGAATCAAAGGGAAAAACACACACGTCCACAAAGTAGGAGACTTTCACGCCACCTCGGCGATTCATAAAGCAGCTCCACACAAAACACAGGGAAGACAGTGTAGGATTTGATCTGATTGATATTTATGCACATTAAACAAAAAATATCACAATTAAGGGGAAAATGAGCCATCTCACGTCTGTAGTCGAGGGTGTTAACCTGTGTCTTCTCGCAATTCGTAGAAAACTTGGCGGAAAATCCATAAAGACAGAAGATTTGAACATCGCCAACCACCCTGCCCTGCTTAACGTTTACAAAACACCAACCCAACCTTTACAAAATAGACACGTATTTCAAATTAATATCGTACATTTGGCGAGACGCACATCCTGGGCCATAAAACTCTACACCTCCATACATGTTTAAGAGGACTGAAATCACACGGGACGCATGCTCTCACCACAACGCCGTGAACTTAGATGTTGATGACGCTCATGTATCTAAAAAATCCCCCAAGGACTGAGAAATTACACAACGGGGGAGCCTGGGTGGCTCAGTCTGTGACGCACCCAGCTTTCGTTCAGGTCACGATCTCCTGAGTTTGGCTCCTGAGTTTGAGCCCCACATTGTGTCGGGCTCTGGGCTGACGGCTCAGAGCCTGGAGCCTGGTTCTGATTCTGTGTCTCCCTCTCTCTCTGCCCCTCCCCTGCTCAGGCTCTGTCTGTCTCTCTCTCTCAAAAAATAAACATTAAAAAAAATTTTTTTAAAGATATTACACAACACATTTCTGAACAATTCATGGGTCAAAAAGAAAAAAAAAACAAGGAGATCTGAAAATATTTTGAACAGGACAGTAGTGAAAATTCAACAGATTAAAATGTGTGTAATGCCACAAAACCAAGCCTTGGAGGGTCAGCTTTCCATGCTTATATTGGAAAAGAAGAAAAGCCCCCCAAAAAACATGTGAACGTTCACCTCCAGAAACGAGAGCAGAGCCCACCTAAGAGGGAGGCAATGATAAATGGTCAGCTGAAGGCAGGCGGGAGCAGGGGCGAGGAGGGAAAGAGGGTCCTCGGACGGTGGATGTGCTCTTGACTGGGGCTGTTGGAGACCCACCGGCTTCCCTCCAGGACCCTGTGTCCAGGTCCTAACCCCAGCGTGGTGGTTTGGGGGAAGTACGTGGGTTTGGACGTGGCCGTGAGGGTGGAGCCCTGGTCCCCTGGGGTCAGTGCCTCCATCAGAGGGGACCCAGCCAGCTCTCCCGCTCTCCCCACCGTGCAGGACCCAGGGACAGGCTGGCCACCGGGAAGCCAGGAGGAGGCTCTCGCCAGAACCCAGTCTGCTGTCACCGTGATCTTGGACCATCCAGCCTCCTGACCTGCGAGAAACGGATCCCTCTTATTTGAGGCCCCCCGTCCGCGGCATTTCAGTGTTTTAGTGCAGGCTGAGCGGAGACGCGGGAAGGTTGCCCAGGGCTGTGCGCGCGTCGGGATGTGTTCAGCTGTGCACTTAACTCGTGGCAGTTAATTACCTGCCGATCATAACTCGGGAAAGGCGTTGCTGAAAAACGAGCTTTTGGTCTCATTCCTCCCCTCTATCATTTGAACGTTTCCCTTTTCACCGATGAGTGCTGTTATCTGAGTTATTTCGTTCTTTCTACTCCCGCTCAGGGCTACTCCGCTCCTGTTATACTAGCTGTGTGAGGCGAAAGCTTGCAGCGACCGTTTCAGACGTTTATGGTGTCTGCTAGAAGTTTCCAAAGCTGAATAATTTCTCTAAGCACTGCTTTAGTCCCAGTGCCCGGATTTTAGTATGCTGTGCTTTGTTACCATGCAAGTCAAAACATTTAAGTTAATTCAATTAAATATGTAACATTTATTTTTTTTTAAATTTTTTTTAACGTTTATTTAGTTTTGAGACAGAGAGAGACAGAGCATGAACTGGGGAGGGGCAGAGAGAGAGGGAGACACAGAATCAGAAGCAGGCTCCAGGCTCCGAGCAGTCAGCACAGAGCCCGACGCGGGGCTCGAACTCACAGACCGTGAGATCGTGACCTGAGCCGAAGTCGGACGCCCAACCGACTGAGCCACCCAGGCACCCCTTAACGTTTAAATTTCCATTTCTGGGGCGCCTGGGTGGCTCAGTCGGTTAGGCGTCCGACCTCGGCTCAGGTCATGATCTCACGGTTCGTGAGTTCGAGCCCCGTGTCTGGCTCTGGGCTGACAGCTCGGAGCCTGGAGCCTGCTTCGGATTCTGTGTCTCCCTCTCTCTCTTCCCCTCCCCCACTCATTCTCTGTCTCTCTCTCAAAAATAAATAAACATTAGAAAATGAAATAAAAGAAAAGAAAAGAAAAGAAAAGAAAAGAAAAAAGAAAAGAAAACAAACGTAAGCACGCCCCTGTCCGGTGCTCCTGCTCTTCCAGGGGCTCACCCTTGGGGGGCTGGAATGTTCTATAAACACCCATCACGTGTTAGCAGATGGTGTCCACGTCTCTGTGCACTCACAGACCTGTCGTCTGTTCCACCGGTTACTGACAGAGAAACAACACGTCCCATCTCGTTGCTTCCAATTCTGCCAGGGTTCTTCTTAATTTTTTTTTAAGTGTTTGTTTATCTTAGAGAGAGAGAGTGCAAGCAGGGGAGGGGCAGGGAGAGAGGGAGACACAGAATCTGAAGCAGCTCCAGGCTCCGAGCCGTCAGCACGGAGCCCGACATGGGGCTCGAACCCACGAACCGGGAGATCATGACCTGAGCCGAAGTCAGACGCTCAACTGACTGAGTCACCCAGGCGCCCCTGGAGTGTTTATTCTGTTTATACTGAATGTAACTGTCCACGGGCTTGGCATTGATCCCTTTGTGATTTCTGACTTCTCCTTTCTCGTCCCACCTCATTTTTCTTTATTTTCCCTTTCCTGCCTTCTTTTGTGCTTACCTCAGTGGCATACACTTCACCTCCATTTTTTACCTTTTAGGTAAAATGTCTTTGCGTCACTTTCTAGTGGTTGTGCTGGGGTGGTGTTGTGTCACCACGATCAGCGTAAGGTCGATAGTAAATTACTTCGGAACAAACATGGGAACCTTGAGGCAGGATGTTTTCTACCTGTGCTGTTCACCTCTTGGGCTAAGTGCCTACAGGAAAAAATAAATAGGGGCTCCTGGGTGGCTCAGTCGATTAGGACTTTGGCTCAGGTCAGGATGTCGCGGGTCGTGGGTTCGAGCCCCACGTCCGGCTCTGTGCCGACAGCTCGGAGCCCGGAGCCGGCTTTAGATTCCGTGTCCCCCTCTCTCTCCCTGCCCCTCCCCGGCTCGTGTTCTCTTTGTGTCTCTCAATAGTAAATAAACGTTAAAAAATTAAAAAATAAATAAACAAAACCTCGGTGCGTTTTAACCCCCGCGATACAGTGATAGCATTTTTGTCTCAAGCGGGCGCAGGTGTTTCAGCAATTACGAGGATGCACACACAGGTGTGTATTCACATTTCTGTGATACATCAGCCGTACCGCGGGCAGTGAACCCTCTCCGCTCTGCTCTGTTTTACTGGAAATGTTTTCATTTCACGTTGTATTTCAAAGAATAGTTTCTTGGGATCTAGAAGTGTTGGTTGACGGATTTCCACCTCAACACTTCAGACGCGCACCTGTTCCACGCCTGTGGCCTCCACCGCGCATAATGGGGAGTGTGTCGCCCGTGACATCGCTGTCCCCTCTGCGGTGGCCCCACCCTTCTCCCCCCCCCACTCCTGGGACTTGCTCTTGGTCTCAGTCTTCCGCAGGTTGGACCGTCAAGTCCTTGGCGGTGGCTTCCTGTGTTTATCCCGCTTTGGGTGACGGGTCTGTGTGGCTCTTTGTGTTGTCCTGTCACCGCATGTGGGGAGCCTTGGCCATGACTTCTGCAAATGCTGTTCCCATGTCACACTGTCCCTTCTCCTGTCCAGGGCTCGAATCCCACCTACGCTGGACAGGGTGATGCGGTTCCGAAGCTGTCTGAGGCTTTAGATTTTGTCTTCCTTCTTCTGTCAGTTTCTCGGATCGGAAAACTTCCGTGGCTCTGTCTTCAGGCGCCCTGGCTCTCTCACGTTGAGAGAGCCGTCGAGCCCCTGTGGTACGCGTTCCAATTTATTTTCTGTTATTGTATTGTTCACCCCGAGGACTATTTTTTAAATAAATATTTTTAATAATTTTCACTTCTCTGTTGAAACTCCCTACCTATGCACTCATTTGTACCACATTTTGCTTTAATTATTTAGACATTTTTATTTTTCAATTTTTACTTATTTGGAGAGACGTGGGGGAGGGACAGAGAGCGAGAGAGAGCGAGAGAGAGAGGGAATCCCAAGCAGGCTCCGGGCTGCCAGCACAGAGCCCAACTCGGGTCTCAAACCCTTAAACCACGGGATTGTGACCTGAGCCGAAATCAAGAGTGGGACGCTTAACTGGCTGAGCCGCCCAGGCGTGCTGTTTAGACATATTTGTAAGAGCTGCTTTGAAATGTGTGCTAAACACAACAGAAGCCGGCTGAGCCTGGGTTTCTAGGCCCGAGCACAGATCGCGCTTTCCCGATCCTTCTAATTTTAGGGGAAAGATCGTCATGTTAATTAACATGTGGACACTCTGGGTGTCTGTATTTCTCTGAGCTCGTCGGGTTTCGTTACGGAGGGCAGTCGCTTTGCCCGTGAGCTCTGCGCCCCTGGAGCCAGAGGAAGCTGACGTCTCTGCTTAGGGCCGTCGCGTCCTGTTTCGGCTTCCGGCTGCGCTTAATTTTTACCGACCCGCCGTGCGCACCCTTCACCCGAGCGTTTGGACGGGGGGCTCACCCACGCTCACGGTCTCTGGCTTCTGAGATTTCCCTCGACCTTCACTGCCTCCGGGGCCACCCCGGGTCCTCTGCTTCGATACCTCGAGCCGGACGAGCCTCCTGCCCTGCGCTGGGTTGGAGGCGCGAGCTCGTCTGTCTGTCGTCCGACGTCTTCCCTGTCCGCGCTCTGCCCGGTGCTGCTCGGGGGTCAGCGGGGGCCGTGGGCTCCTGCCCCCTCCGTGCGCCCTCGCCGACGCACATCGCCCTGGCACCTGCCGCCTCCAGCTGGCAGGGCTGTGCTCCTGCGTCTCCACGGCTGGCTTTGGGGGGCAGCCCCAGGGAAGAAAGCCACAAAACCGTGCTTCACACGGTAGCGTGCTTGCCAAAGCGGATTCTCCTCCGTTTCTTCCTGCCTTTACCCGTCTGCACAGAGCCTTGCAAGGCACTTTTGAAGAACTGGGTGCGGACTGTGACTGTGGCCCCGGGAAGGACCTCCTAGCCCCGTCCTCCCTCTGTTACCGGCGTCCTGCCCCCCGTCGCGCCTGCCCCTTCCGGCTCCTCCTGGGACCACTCCCTGTCCCCCTGTCCGTCCCACCCACTGGAGGAAGACGCTCCGAGAGCATCCTCTGCAGTATCTTGGTTTCATCGTCATCTGGGGAGTCTCCCTTTGCTGGACGTAGAATTCTACCTTGGAAAAGGTCGGCTTTTCTCCCCAGGACCGTTGAGACCCTCCGCTGCTCTCTGGCCTTGCTGTCTCATGTCCCCGAGGGGTCAGGGGCCCAGCTCTCGTCCAGCGACGTGGGCTGAGCCTGGCGGCGAGTTTCGGCTGCTGATCCCGGCGGGCTGCTCGCATCCTCTGGTGGGAAGGAGTCGGAGCGTCGAGAGCAGGCACTTTCTAGTGAGCCGGCGCCTTCTGAATACCTGCCCGCATCACATCAGCTGTTTGTGCAGCCAAAGCGCGTCACGGGAGCAAGGTCGCGTCCGCGTGGAGCCATAGGGGTGTGGGAACCAGGGCCGATACTGCGGGGTCCCCTGGGGCACCCGCTCGCGGTCGTGCTCACGCCCTGTCCCCTCGTCCGCCAGGCTCTTTGTCTGCAAGTGTCCAGGGTGGTACGGCCACACTACACCGCTCCATAACAAACGCTACACACGCCATGGAACCTTCCGGAACCCACCAGCTGGCTGCGCAGGAGACAGTTTGGCTACAGAAGAGTTCGTCCTCGTTGCTCGTAAAGATGCCTCTCCTTCACCCAGACTCCTGCCTGTGACCGGCATACCCCCCCTCCAGTCCTGAGATCCTGGGACACAGGAGCTGCAGCACGTTCAGAAGGATCCCAGCACATCCGAGCCGATACCCCCCGAGCCCCTGCCCACAGACACTGGGCAAACATCTGGACGTGCATCTGACGCTCGCGTGGCGAGAAGTCTGGGGACACAGAGCAGGACAGGCTCCTTCCTGTGGGCCCTGCAGCGTGCGAGGAAGGGAGAGAGGAGAGGCAGGTGCCTCTCAGGACGGGTGGAGGGAGAGAGGAGAGGAGAGGGAGGAGAGGCCTCGGGGATCCAGGTGTCAAGGCGGGAACGAGAGCCCTTCCCTGAGAGACCGAGATGGACTGCAGCCCAAGAGGGGGCTCGTGGCTCGGGGAGCTTTAAGGGGGGCGCTCCCAGGGGCCCCCCAGGGAAGGCGGGTAGGAAGGAAACGTGGGCGTTTGCCTCCCTCAGGGGCTCCTGTCTGGGGAAGGGGCTACGTTTTCTCAGGCCATCTCGGCGTCCATCCTGTTCTTACTGAGGGCGGCTCCTTGCTGTCCCCGAAGGACGTGGGCTGACCCATACGGGCCGGGACTCCGCACGCCTCCTGTAGGAGGTGCGTCCCGGGCGCTGGGCACTCGGGTCCGTGGCTGCTCTGGCCCTCCCCCGTCCACCTGTCGGGCCCCCGTCTCGTGCGTGGCAGGGCCGCCTTCTCTGAATTGCTGTCATTCTAGGCGGGATGGGGAAGGACACGGTTTCTCACTTTATGGGGAAGGACACGGTTGATCAGAGCTCAGGAGCTGATGCCTTGGTGGCCCTCCTGTTTCTGCCACGTGCCACGGGGCTGTCTCAGGCATCATCACGCAAACAGGAAGCGCTGCCGTGAGAGCGGCTGTGGTGCGTCCATCCACGTGTCCCATCTGTGTGCCCTGCAGGGGAGGAGGGACGCCCAGGGGCCCCGAGACGTCACAGGGAGATGTCGCCCAAGGAGCTGGACGTCACGCAGGGCCCTGGGGCCGGGTGGCACTACGGCAGAGGCTCGGGGGCAGAGAAGCCGGCAGGCACCAAGCCACAGGGAGCAGGGTGCAAGTGTCGCTGGTTTCCAAAAGCTGGAATGGACAGGAAAGCAAACAGGGTTCTGGACTTCCGTTTCCAGCACGTTCCCAAAGCAGGGCAGCCCAGGCTACAGCCGGTGTCTCCGTGAGACCAGGGGGCTCTGTCCCAGGAGGGGAGGTTCTAACACAGAAGGCGTGGAGCCTCCTGTTTCCCACGCCCGCAGGTGGTCTCCCGCCCGATGTCCCCAGACCCCTTCTGCTGTCATTACGAGCACGGGGCCCAGATCTGAGATCGCAGAGGCCTGCGTCCTGGGAAAACACACGAAGACCCCCCTTCCGACAACCCCTGCCAAGGCCATTGCTTCCTCCGGAACCCACGCCCGGGGACGTGAGAGCAAGAGTGTATTTCTGATGTATTTCCGCGGTAGCCGGCGCCCCAGGAAGCCAAAGGCTGGGGTTTATGTGTCTGTAAAGTGGCCCCGGTGACTTTGCTAGAAGAATCTGAGCTCTGCTCTCAGCAAACACCACTGATGGCACGTTTTATGCCCTGGCAGGGATCACGCAGACATTTATGAGCAAATGAAAAAACTCGTTCTATAGGAAAGCATTTTCCAGCCTCAGCTCTGTCCTCAACCACCTTGCCCACCTACTGGGCGTTTCTCCTGGGCCAGCGGGTGCGGGGCTAGCCTGGCACCTGGCAGGAACATAGTGCTGCCTGTGCTTCAGACCCAGAGGAGTAGACCCGGGGGGTAGGACGCAGTGGCACACGTCCTCCTCACCGTGACACGGTCATCGGTGCCGCAGGCTCCCTGCCGCGGGTCCTGCCCTGCCTCAGGGCCTTTGCACCTACTGCTGCTTCCTCCAGAAACGCCCCTCTGTGGGCATGGCCTCAAATCCCTCACGTCCTCCCGGATGTCATGGGTCACAGAGGCCTGCCTGGCCGGCTGCATCCAAAGCAGGCTGGCCACACGGCACGGCCCCACCCCGTCCTGGAGTCCATGTTGTCATCTGCCGGTGGGTGTTCTGTCCTCCCGCCCTCCCAGCCGCACCACAGTGGAACGTGAGCTCCTCGGGCACTGGCGGGTTGCCTGCTCTGCCCCCTGCTTCCCGCAACGCCTGTGCCAGCGTGGGGCACACACGACCTGCTCGGCGGGCGTGTGCGGGGAGAACAGGTGGACGGTGAACGAGCGACGCCCATCGTCCGGGACGACACTCATCGAGATGTGCGGCAGCTGCTGACAAAGGCCGGTGGCACCGGTCGGAGTCCCGGCCGGGGAGCCGCCCGCCCCCCAGGGAGCGATGGCCGCGCCTTTGGTTGGTGCCCAAGTGCGCCTGCTCCCCCGAGACCCCCCACTCCTTCCACATTTCCTCCTTCCTTGGAAACCACAGCTCCTGGGGAAGTCTCCGTGTGACAGAGCTCCAGGCCTGATTCGGCTCCTGGGCGCAGTGCCCCGTGTGCCATCCGGCTTGGGGACCCATGCTTGGGGGACTCGCAGGAGGGTCCGTGCGGCCGAGCGGATGGCGTGTCCCTGCCAAACGCCCAGGACTGTAGCAGGCGGGGCACGCAATTACGTCACTGAGCCCCAGAGGAACCCCCGCCCACTCCCTGCAGACAGGCCAGCCCCCACCTCCGGGGGACGATGGCTGGGAGGGGACGAAGACACCCAGACGCACACGTGGGGGTGCTCAGACACACACACACACACACACACACCTCCCAGGACCCCACAGCCGTGTTAAGGCCAATTAGGAAAGCAGAAATGTCTGGAACCGAATCTGGTGAGCGAGAATCTGCTGACGGAAGGCAATTCGGTGGCTGCACACACATTCCCGCCACTGCGTCGGGCTCTCTAGGGCAGGTGTCCCCCTGGAGCAGCGGGTGCATAGTGCGGCCCGGCACCCACCCCCTAGAGGGGCCTCTGGGAGGGCCGTTTGCAAACAGCACTGACCAGGAAAGGGGGACCCCGGCTCCCCCGCCCCGCTGACAGCTTTGCATAATGATGCCATCTGGGCTTGACACCACTTCGTCCCTGAGAAAATCACAGCCCTTCCTGGGGCAGAGCCCCCTGCCCACTGGCCCCCTCCTGCTCGTCTCCCTAGGCCTCCGGGCTGGGATCCTGGTTCCTGTGGGGCAGGGTCCCCGGGGCGCCTGTGAGCAAATGCAGACTTTTCTGGAGAAAAGTCACCTGTTTAGAAGTCCCTGGCCCGCCTTGCACGGGAGCACAGAAGAGTCCCCAGGATGCTCTCAGGTGGCGGTGGGTGCTTGGGCCGTGGGGTCAGAGGGGTCTGTCTGCCTCCTTGTTCCCGTGGACGCGGAGCGTGTCCCTGCGGGGGAGGGGCCCTGATGGCGCGTCCTCGCGGTGGGAGCCGCCCCCAGGGCCTCCGTGCGGGGCGCCCCGGGCTCCTGCCAGAACCCCCACCCCTCAGCTGTGCCGACCGGTCCCCACCGGCGGGGCCGCCCGGGTGATTTAGGGGCTCTGCAGCCGTAACGGACGGGAAGTTTATGAATCCAAAGCAGAAAAGTAAGTTTAATTATTTGAAAGTCAGAAAGCTCATTCTCTCCCGGTGACTTACGACATTTAGTCTCCAGGCCTCGGGAGCCTACGTGAGGGTAAAATCGGGCTACGTTTTAGGAATTAAATTGATAACTTGACCAAATCGATTTCATTAGTGAACGTGTCATATTTGCCGTTAATGATGGCGATCGCTGGAATGGGAGCTGACAAGAGCCCTTGAAAAACTGGGCAGATGGAGATTGCATGAAGTCGGCGGCCGCGCATTTCCACGCTCCGGCTGGGACCCACCAGCTCTCCCGCCGCACTGCGGCCCGCCCTCCGCGCGGGGCTCATCATCTGCCCTGAGCTGTGTTGTCCCGAGCTCACGGGCCCAGAAAGGAGGGAGGCTCCCGGTCAGACCCTCGCAGGTGCTCCGGGAGGGTGAGCAGCTGGGGCCACCCCAGCGCAACGCGGACGTCTCCTGGGGGGATGTCCCCGTCCTCCCGACAGACAAGCACAGCCGTTGTCAGCTGCTCCCGGAAGACGATGTCGATTCTACAAGGCTCGGGTGCTCCCCGAATGCTCAAGAAACCCAGGCCCACCATGCCCTCCTCCCTCCGGCCAGACCGGGCAGGAGGGATGCCACAACGGTGGACGCTGGGGCTCCTGTTAGTGTCCACTGTGGGCAGGAGCCCCGGGCTCCCCCGGGCTTTCAGCCTGGCGTGGCCCTGCCTTCTCTGGGCCTGACGGGAACATATCCCAGTGAGCTGCGTGCTGGGGGCCTGTTAGCGGACGGGGCTGCTTTTCTGGGACGGGTCTGTGCCAGGACATGGGGCCAGGATCCCGAACGTGAGGCTAGGGCTCCTCTGATCCCCTGGAGGGACCCAGTCCGTCCCGTCTGCCCTGTTCTTCGAGGCCTCGTCCCTTAGGGCCTTGGGGTGGTCCCAGGAACCACGGCGGTGCGGCCCGTCCGGAGCCGGAGGGGTGTCTGGGCCGTCCTCGAAACCCCACGGCCACACTCGTCGCCCACGGGCTGAGGTGCACCTGCCCTCCGGGGGAGGAAGGGCAATCACGGGCTTTGCCCACGGGCTGTGCGGCCGCCTCTGGCCAGGAGCTGACCTCGCACAGTCTGCACAATAGACCCAGTGGTATTCTGCAGGCGTGACCCTCCTCCCCTCTCCTCTCCAGAGGGGCATCCGAGCCCCGGCCGTCTCCCTGGGATGGGAGCTTTCCTAGAGGTGAGGCCAAGCTCACGACGGGCTGGGTCAGCAGGTGTCGGCATGTCTCCAACACGCTCCCTTGAGCTACCTGTGGTCAGGCTCCCGAGACCTCCGCCCGCCTAGGGCGACCTTGGGCTTCCGCACGCCCTTGCTGAGTCCCGTCGCTTGAGAGAGACTCCCGCCCCAGGTGGCGAAGCCGGTGGCCCCACCCTGCTGTCGCTGGCCGTGGACCCCGTGGTCTGGGAGGGACCCTGGGGGCCCCGTCACTCCCCGGACGTCCTGCACGCCCTTCTTTACCATTGCTCCCAGGCCAGGATCACTCTCGCCGTCTGCACAGAGTGTGGGGGGGCAGCGGAGGGGTGCAGCTTCCACAGGCTGCGTGTCCCGCCTGCAGGACAGAGGGGACGGGCCACCAGCCTGGGTGGGCGCCCCTCGGCTCGCTCGCTCCTCTGTCTGGAGTGAGGCTCCCTCCCAGTGAGACCGTGGGGGAAGGGGGCCAACGTCACAGGCGGACCCCCCCGGGGGCCACCGGCCACCCACCCGCCACCCAGGAAGGACACTGACGCGCCCTCCCTGCAGCACCGGAGGAAGGAATAAATGAGGTGACATTCGTAAAAGCAGAAAAGACACGTGTGATTATTTTAGAGCAATTCTGTGACTCTGGGCACAGAAGGAGGGAATAAAAGGCGGTTGAGATGGAGATGGAGATGCCCACAGGACCATGAACGTGGACCAGCCAGCACAGACACGGGGAAGCCACATGGTTCCTCACGGCTCTGGAACCATGGACGGCCGCCGGACGTTTAGAAGGGAGGCCAGTGCTCGAGGCCGGTGCCCGGTGGTGGGCACGTGGGCTGGGGGGTCAGATGCCGGGTGAGGCCAGTGGGGGGCGGGGGCCAAGAGACGGACGGACACAGGAATGTCTGACCCCGCCTGGACCCAGTTTGGGAACCCAGGCGGTGCGGAGACGTCACCATCAAACACCAGCAAAGGGCCTGCACACGGTAGGCACGCGGGTGTGCGTGTGATCGGCCGTGTCCCCCGTCTCCACGTGTCCCCTCCATCCTGGGGGCCGGGGAGGGGCCGGGAGCATCAGCCAGCAGCGTGCGCCCTCGTGAACATTCGGCTCGGTGGGGAGGCTGTTGGTGAGTTGTGGTGAGGGGGTGAGGAGTGCAGGGTGGACAGAAGGGGGACAGGTGGCCAGACAGACGCCTGAGACGGGGACTTTGGGACACATGTGGGGGCAGGGCGTGCTGTGTCCCCGGCCGTCCTGGGGTCCTGGGTCCTGTGCTGACCAGCCCGACGCAAACCCCAGCCCTGCTCCCACCCCGGCCAGCGCGGCACCCGTGGCCCCTCCCCACACTGCCCCTCCCCCTCCCGCCATCTTCCTTCTCTGTCTCCCCCACCTGTGCTCACCGCCTATGACCTCCCTGCTGAGTGGCGATGGCCCCTTCCTCGCCCGACGTCATTTCTCCCCAGGTTGGCCCCTCCGAGGGGCAGCGGCCTGGGGATCGTCCTCAGACCCCCAGTATGTCCTCCCTGTAGCCCCACACTGGTCCTGCTGGGAGGGCGACGCACAGAGGCCCCCCCCGACACTCCTTGGTGGGCCCAGAGCCCAGGGAGTCTTGGGGTCTTTCCCGGAGAAGCACACTCTCCATGGGCACCAGCCTGTGGGGGTGAAGGCAGCTCAGGATGAGGGGAGCAATGTGGTCACCTCCTGAACGCCAGCCTGATAGGTGACTGTGGACCTGAGGTGCCCCGCAGGAGAGGACGCAGCCACTCGGGGTTGAGGGGAGGCACCCGGCGGGCTGGCAATGCCCCCTGGGATGGCCCAAGCTTCCACAACAGGTGAGCCCAACTCAGCAGCCCTCTGGATGGATGCTTCTGAGTGTGACCTTGGGGTCCCTGACCTTGGGGGTCCTGGAGGTCAGGAACCGTGCAGATCTCTTCCTCGGAACCCTGGCTCACAAGGTGCTCAGCACATGAGGGTAATTTTGAAAAAGTCACACCTGTGCGCACGTGCACACACACACACACACACACGCGCGCGCGCGCGCGGGCGTGCCCCGGGGACACTGAGCTAGCCCACTGTTGGCCAGGCCGGCCCAGGAGCTAGCCCAGGACAGGAGGGTAGAGCGGTGGCCGCGGAGCCTGGCCTGATCCCGGCAGGCGGGCAGATGTGCGTTCCCGCTCGCCCGCAGCCCGGGCTCGTGTCAGCACCTGGTAAGAGGCGGGCACAGGGGCCCTGGAGCCCAGCCGTCAAACGTGGCTGCAGGACGGGGTTCTGTGACGGACGGTGGCGGGCAGGTGGCGGGCACTGACGTGCAGAATCGAGCCAAGGAAGCACTCCCGTCATTTAGGGACGACCCGCGTGCCGGGCTTTTCACAACCGGCGTCTCCCTTTATCTCCAGGAAAACCCAGTGAGCTTTTGCACAATCCTCCCTGTCCCACCAAACAGGGAAACCGAGGCACAGAGAAGAGGCGCGGCCTGCTTATACCATGCAGCTAAATCGCGACTGCCACAGCCGGGCAGGCTCCCCA
The DNA here is from genome assembly GCF_046562875.1 of Panthera onca. Classification (NCBI taxonomy): domain Eukaryota; kingdom Metazoa; phylum Chordata; class Mammalia; order Carnivora; family Felidae; genus Panthera; species Panthera onca. The sequence continues at coordinate 139,872,493 of NC_138345.1, read as the reverse complement.
GGAGCCCAGGGCCACGTCCAGGGGGTCGTGGCCTCCGCTGCCCCACCGCCGACGCTCAAACCGTCCGTCCTGGTGGCCCTGCGGGAGTGGCTTGTGCGCGGTGGGGAGAGCTGTCCCGCGTCCTCCCCCTCCCGTGGCAGCCTCCGTGCACCTTGACGCCTCCCCTCACTGCCCGGCCGGGACAGGGCGCCACGGACACAGTGCTCGCCGCACAGACCACGCGTGGCCATCCCATGGCGGTGAGGTGGCCCTCACACGTCTTGCTTGGGCTTTGGGGCTCTTTTCCCAGGCTGCAAGCAGGCGGCCGTCATGACCGTACCAGTTGTCGAGTGAGGAAACCGAGGCCAGAGGGCTCACGTCAGCAAAGGACGGGACCAGCCAGAGGGAGCAGAGACGGCTGCCTTCCGTGTGGAACCCTTTCCGCCAGGCTGGATGCTCCACGGGTCTCCTCTGATCACAGAGACGGAGGGAGCCTCACGGGAGACCTGTCCCCAGGAGGTGCTCTGGTCTGTGGTACGAGGCAAGATGCTCGTTTACATGCCGGTCAGCCTCCGGCTGTTTGTTACCAAGACACGATCCAGCCCGTCCTGACCGACACGCTTTGGGTTCTTGGGAGACGACCGCCCTCACTCTCACGAGCCCCGGTGGCCATGAAGGTCTCAATCCTTTTCTCCAGCTTGCTGGTTTGTGGGTTTCTCTGTGACGTGCCCAAGGAGACTCTGGGACAGTGACGTCGGACCGCAGACTTCCTGGGCGGGCGGCTCTCAGGGGGTGAGCCTCCCGGATCTCCCGCTTGAGCCGCCTTTCTCTCCCTCACACGGCCCCCTCCTGTGCCCTCCGGCCTGTCCTTCCTCAGCTTGGACAGAGTGAGAAGTGGTGCCCCGGTCCTGCCCTATTTGTGCCCGGACTACAGCGCCCCAGGCTTCTCCCCCTCCACCGCCCCGTGGCACCAGTGGCCTCTGCCGGGCCTGCGTTCCGCCCCCTTTCCTCCCTCCCAGGCCTAGCCCAGCTCTGTGCCAGCGGGTGGGGGTCTCCTCCCGGGTCTCGCCTGGCTCTGTGCCAGGAGCGGGGTCTCGTCTACCCCCCGCGATGGCTCCAAAGGCCAGGGGAGTCTCCTTACAGTCAGGCTCAGGCTGCAGACAGCCCACAGCTGAGCCACCAGCCACGGCTCCCGGGGCTCCCATTTTACGCAGAGCAGCTGGGAACTGACAGGTGTGGCTTCCCCGCATCTAGGAGATGGGACTCTGGGCGGCAGAAACGTTCTCAGTGCCAAGACCCCCCTGCAGATCTGAGCGGATGTCTCCGGAAAGGGGGTCTCCTGTGGGGGCTCTGCTTCTCCGCGTGCAGGGCCTGGCCTCTGTGTGGTGGGGGGGGGGAGGTAGACACTCACACACAGGGTGACAGGGGCCCCGGAGTAGCTGCGGGCTCAGCACCGTCCGCTCAGGGAGCCGCCCTGCAGGCCCTGGAAGGAGGTCCCTGTGGCCACCTGTGCGCCGAGCTCTGTGGCCTGTCGCCCCCAGACGCACCTGCTGCAGCCCCTCCCAGGACACCACGGCCGGCAAACAAAAGCCATGCTTACCAAAGGAGTTTTTCTTTATTTTCATAATTTAGCTGAATCAACACAAAATTGAATACTGTAAAACAAGAAAAAAAAAACCGCTGTATCGTCTTAAACCTCCAGTCTCTGCCTTTGAAGGGGTCTACACTGGCTGCGGGAGGAAATGCGCACAGGGAGGCGGCAGAGACGTGGGTGGGTCGAGAAGGCGGGGCCCTCCCTCGGCCGCCAGCCACTTCGGCCACCAGAAACCGAGGTCCCCCCCCACCCCCGGCTGTGTCTTTCCCTCCAGGACACTCGAACCTCTACATTTGTGGTGACCAAAAGGTAAATTAAATGCTCATGGACGTTGAAACGGGTCTAAATGGATCTTCTCTCCTATCTGTAGTCTATGGGTTGCTGGAACAGCTTCTATATATATATGTATATATATATTTTTTTACTTTTTCTTTCTTTTTTTTCTTTTTTTTTTTAGTAGCATCGAACTAGCATTAACACCTGTTAATCGGACTATCAGGTAGTGTAGTTCAGCGGAAACTCAGGAGAATGGAGGAACCCGGCGGACGACGGCCAGGGGACGGGGAAACAGAACTGCCCCTTGCTCACTGGGCCCGGAGACCCTGCCCTGCACCGAGGGCGCGAGAAGGTCGGGAGAGTCAGGCGCCGGCCGTCCTCCGCACGCGGTGGCCACCCCAGCGTCTCAGCCGTCAGGCGTGAAGACAGAGCCAGCGGGACGTGGACTGGGGTCGGGGGTCGGCTGCAGAGACCCCTCCAGACCCGCCATGTGGGGGGGGGGGTGAGAACAAGGGACGCGGAATCCGTCGGAAGAGGACGCACACACCGCGTCCGCGGAGACGGGCAGGAGGGGAGCCGCGCCCTGGCCCGAGCCGGGCGAAGACAGCCGCGTCCCCGCTGGCGCCCGCCGCGGCTCCCGCGACGTCGGGCGCGTCCTCGGCTGCTGTCCCCAGAGTCCTGTGCTCGCGCCCGGCGGGGCCCCCCGCGCCCACCCCCGGAACCTCCAGAGACACCGCGCTCTGCCGGCCTCTCGGGTCGGCCAGGGCTACCAACATGAACTGTTAAATAGGATTTTCTACAAATATACAGCATATAAAAACTGTTAAATATATAACTTTAGGCTTTGCAAAATACATTTAATGATCTCTTTCAAACAAGTGTTACTTGAGTTTTCTTTAATTTGCTTTCTGGAGCTAAATGGTGTATCAGAGGAGACAGCGGTCACGGGAGACCCAACATGCTCTTGGCGAATACTGGATTATCCCACTATCAGAAATGAGCTGCAGAGAGGCAGGTGTGACTGGTTAAAACAGAAAGGGATTTTAGTCGGTCAGGTCCATCTAAGCACAGCGCGCGGGGCGGGCGCCGTGGTCTGTGTCCCCGGCGAGGCGCGCTCGCTCGCGGGGTCCGCGTGGGGGCATCGCCGGCCGCGGTCCGCGGGGCTGTGTCCTCCGCCGGCTGGGCCCCTCTCAGGGCGCACCGCAGTGTCCGTGGGGCGGACGCGCCCGCCAGGGCCGCCCTCCGCGCCCCGCCGGGGCCACCGGCACGTCTCGGCCCCTGTGTCCCCCAGTCGGACCCAGGGACTCGGACGGTGAGGGTGAGTCCACGTTAAAACAGATTTGCTCTTTGGTCTATTGAGTGAATACTGAAAGGGTAAGAAAATAAAAGCGATTCGGACAGTCTGGGGCACAAGGAGAGGCCAGTCCTGCCCCGGGCCCGGCGCCACCCTTCTTCCCGGGCTGGTGAGGCCAGGCTCCCGCGGACGCCCAGCGCTGCCCCCGCTGTGTCCCAGGCCGGGCTCCTCGCTGCCGCGGACACACTCAGCTCAGAACGCCAGGGAAGCGGGCTGTCCTTGGCAGGCTACAGAGAAACGGACGGTGGGCGGGTGGCAGAGAACAGGTGGTGTCCACGGCGGACAGAGGGCCGTGGCTGAGGCGTGGACTCTCCAGGGAGCCAAGGCCACTCCCGGGGCCCCTCTGGGGCTGCGTTTGTCAGGAGACCTGAGGAACAGAGAGAAGAGAGTGTCAGCCCGCAGACACCAAGGGTCCCGGTCGGGAAGGAAGGAGCCCAGGGCACGCCCGCCAGGCTGGCCTCGGGCGCGGTGCAGTGCGCATCACGGACGCCCGTCCTTGTCCCTCCCCTGGCTCAGACCAGCGTACTTCCTCCAGGACATAACGTCAGACTTCAGGTCTACGCCTGCCACAGGGAGTCGCTCTGGGAAGCACCGTCCTTCCTCTGTGTCCCTGGTGGGGACCCCCACCCCTGCGCCGGGCGTGACCGCGGGCTCCCACCCTGAGCACTGCTAGCCAAGGGCACGGCCTGTGCTGGACGGCAGTTTGGCTCTGAGCCCCGCCCACCCGTTTCCCTAACGCCGTCGGGCGCTGTGCCATGCACACAGCGGGTGTTGCCTAATTGCGTGGCGACAAATGATGGTAATGAAGTGTCGCAGGCCCGCGGAGCCTCTGGGAGGCCAGAGGTGGGCGGGATGCAAGCCCCTGGTTGGTGACGCCCCTGCATCCCAGAGTCCCAGCAAACATGTCAGGCTGAACACGCTCACAGCCACAAAGTGTGAGGTGATGGTCGCGAGCCACGGCTGTGGGGTGGGGAAAATGCCACCGTTAAAGCAGCAAAGGCAGAAAAGTGGGGGGCATGGGGGTCTCCCTAGACCAACACAGCCTCACACCACTGGATCTGTGACCAGAAGCCTGGTCCCAGGTCATCCCAAATGCCCACGTGGCCCCGGTCTCCCTTGCCCCCCAAGGTGGCCCCAGGCCCAGCCAGGGACCCTGGGGCTCTGGTCAGGCACTCAGGGGCTGTCCCGCCCGGTGCAGCCTCCCCGCAGGGGCCCCCAGGCAGGGGACGGGACACAGCACAGAGTGACGGCCGGGGTGGGGAGGCTGTCAGCCATCCCAGCTCAGCCTTCTCTCTCCACGCAGAGGCACCCCCGCCTCCGGCTGGCCCCCATCTGCACCCCACCTGCCTGAGGCCCCCACCACACTCCCGCCCAACCCTGCCCGCCCCACAGGCCCCTGCCCCACCCCCGCTGGCCGCACCACGGCCTCTTAGCCTTCTCTCAAATTCTCAGTCCCACCAGGCCGGGCACGAGCGGTCCTTGCTCGTGGGGACCCTCTCCCCAGGTCCCCCTGCAGAGAAGCCCATCCTGATGGCGCCACCTGGAGTCGACCGTGCCCCGGCTGCTTACGCGGTAGGTGTGGGGGGGCCGTCCTCAGGCCGGCCACGCCCCACCCGTCACCCCTGAGGACCCACTCAGGGAGTCTGGACACCTGGCTGCAGGGAGCCGTCCGGGGACAGAACAGACGGTCTCCCGGGGACAGATCAGGCTGCACCTGGCGCCCTTGGCGCCCCAGGCACCACGGAACAGAAGAGCCGGCTCGGCTCACTGCATCCAGATCCCCTACAGAGACTCCGTTCGCCCCCGGAGGACAAGGGCTCGTCTTCTCACTGACGGAGGCCGTGGCCAGAAGGGAGCAGGGCAGGGCCGGTGGGGCCTGGGTCCCCACGAGCCACCGAGGGCGGACGGCTTGTTTCTGCAACAAAACCTGGCAAAGCGTCTGGACCCTCCCCTGTGCCCGCTCCGCCCCCACCAGCGCCCTCTGGGGTCTTACAGCTTCCTGCCCAGGCTCCCCCCGCCCCTGCCCCCGCCCCAGGCAGAGAGGAATCGGCGTGAGATCTGCGAGCACTGGGGGAACAGGGAGCTGTTGGCTCTCATCTGGGATTGCGGCCACCGGAACCATGGGAACAGAGGTGACCGACGGGGGTGCGGCCTGACCCTGACCCAGGCCCACACGCAATGCGGCCGTGGAGCCCTGGCGGGGCAGGGGGGTGGGGGAGGTGTCATCAGCTGGGCCCCTGGAGGGTTGGCTGAGCCCCTGGGGACAGTGCAGACCCCAGCTACACATCTGCGTCCTCCCACCAAGGTCCTGGACAGCAGAGGAGGGCGAGGGTGTGACCACCGGAGGTCGGCGACCCCTGAGTGCTTCAGGATCCACGCCTGAAATGGCCCCCTGGGGCTTGGGTGGTGGGGACCCCAGGCCCCCCACGGTCTGCCTGTGCGGGGTCCTGCAGACGGGGCCGGCGGGGGGGGGTGCTCCTTGGGGTCATGAATCCAGAAGATGGCAGGCGGCGGCTGGAAGCTTTAGAAATCCGACAATTAAACCACATGAGCACTTGGTCACATCTTTGCAACCAAAACGTATTGCTTTAATTGTCAAGATTCACTCTGTTCCCTGGAGCTCTTCTGGGGCCTGTGCCTCGGTCCTGTCCTTCAGCAGCTGCGTGCCCGCGCTTTCCAGAGAGGAATAACGAGACGGGTCTTGAGACAATGTGCCCCCCGAGGCTTGTCCTGCCGTCCGCTCCCCACCCCCCCCCGGGGCTGCCGCTGGCTCCCCAATCCCCTGCGTCACATCCAGGCCCTCCCCCTGCCTCCCAGAGCCCCCAGCACTTTGCGGGACCCTCGCCTGGCCGGGGTTCCCCCCCCACCCGCTGCCCGGGACGTGCCCCCACCGTCCAGCCAGGCCAGGGAGGGCTGATGCAGACGCCTCGGGCACAAACCCTCACTGGCCCCCCAGGGCTCAACCGAGGAAAGTCTGCCTACTTTTCTGTTTCTCGTTCACGGGAGAACGGGGAAGGGCAAGCACGTAAACAACGAAATTCCACCGGCGTTTCCACATCCAAAGGCAAGTATTTGGAAGATTCCAGCCCATCTCCTTCCCCAGTGTAGTGGCGTGCACACGGTGGGGGGGTGGGGGGGTGGGGGGCGGGGTGTGAGGAGCCAATTCCACGTGGCCCACGAGGCAGAAATGCCAGGTCCTCCGCGGGGCTGGAGGGGGAATCCCTCACCGTCTCCCGCGACACCGGGTGAGACCCTCCGTCTAGATGCGGTTCCTCTCGCTTTGCTCACGGCGCCCGTGCCCTCCCCACAAGGCTGGGGGGGGCACCATGCGGGCCAGCGCCGCGGCGAGGGGGCCGTGCCCCGTACAGTCGGACCCGTGTCACTTAACCTTCCCAAGGCCACGGCCTCAACCCCCACACGCTGCCCCCTGCCAGCCACAGGGACACCAGGCACGGTCAGCGCTGTCGTTCGCTCCTTGGAAATCAAAGCCGGCCCCTCCCACTGACCCAGGAGCAAAGCCCCAGGTGGACACGTTCTGTCCCCGCAGGCCCCACGTCCACCAGCACACTCAGCCGGCCTCCCGTCAGGGTCACGGACTCCAGGGGTTTCGCGCCTCCAGGCCTGTGAGCTGGGGCGCCGCCCAGCCCCGGGCACCCCGCTCCCCCAGCCCTGCTTCCTCAGCATAAAACGGGAATCGGGTGCCCTGGCCACAGGGCCCAGGAGGGGGTGACCCTCCTCCTCGGGGGCCTGGGGGTGGTCAGTGCCGTGTCCCGAGGCCAGGACGTCTGGAGCGTCACGCACGTGCTCTCCCCTGACAGCTCGGCCTCGGTGTTCCCCACGGACAGGAGAGGGCGTTCACCGCAGCTGTGGGCTGGGGCCTGCCCACCGTCACCGGGCGGGACCACCAGGGCACAGGTGGACACCCGGCCGTCGGGGTCGCTGGTGAGGCGGCAGGAGCAGGGCCTGGGAACCCACAGACCCGGAAGGCAGACGGTGGTCTCGGGAGCCGGGTCTCTGCAGCCCAGCTGCCTTCCTCCAGGCCGGCTGCCCTGATCTCGGCCGTCTGGGGACCACCTGACAACACAGCCTGCCGTGAGCAGGGGACATGCCTCCTCCCAGAAGCTCGTGCCTTCGCTCGCTCGCTCGCTCATTAGCCACGGATTTCAGAGAACGCTGCCGCTGGTCTCCAGCACTCCCACACACACGGGTGTTTTCATCACTGCAGTGGCTCTGAAGGCGCCAGGGATCCGGAGCCCGTGCACCGCACGAGGCCCCAGGCAGAGGGGGGCCGCTGTCCCGCCCCGGGTGACAAGGCCTGGGGCCCCGGGCCACCACACAGCACGCCGGCCCTGCAGAGCTGAAGGACGGGCTTCGTCTCCCGGAGCGGGCGTCCCGGGGGACGGGGGGTGTCCTCCTGGCAGAGAGCCCGGGGTGGCGGGTGGGGGTCCCGCCCGAGGGTGAGGCCGCGTCCGACCGGGACCGGGCGAGGCTTCCCTGTCCTGCTCTCACGTCAACGCTGGCGACCCAAGGGCTCTCCGCGGAACGCCCCGCCTCGTCTACCTCTGCTGAGCACACAGGGATGCGGCCCCTCGAGGATGATGCAACCCTCAGGCCCCGCGTCTCCGGAGGGTGTGCCCCAGGCCAGCCCTTGGGCTGCAAAGCTGGATGCAGGACCCCCAGAGCACGGCCTCCAACCAAGCGCGGGGCCGGCTGCGGTGGGGGCGCTGTGCGGCCACCAGCTCACACACCAGCCTGTCCCTCCCACAGCTGGGGCCGGGCCTCGTGTCCTCTGTGAGACAGGACCCAAGGCGTGTTGAGGATTCCGGGGCCGGACTTAAGTGCCGGCCCTGGTGCAGGAGGGCAGCCCTTCGGCACGAGAGCCAAGGACCCGGGGGCGGTGTTGGGAGCCACCCCAGCCTGCCCGCCCTCCACCGATAAGCCTTCAAGACTCTACTGTCTAGGGCCTCACAGTTCCCTCCCTCAGCAGTTTGCACCCCGAGGCCTGTCCTGGGTCACCACACGTTTGTCTGTGCAGACCGACCGGCATCATCTGGTTTCTCAGCAGCTGTGCCCCGTGCCGGCTCCCCATCCTGGGCCACAGGCCCCCACCCACCACTGCCGGCCGTGCTCCTGTCTGCCTCCGCGTCGCCTGGCCACGGGCCTTCCCCCCCCTCCAGCCTCACGTGCCGTGCCCCTGGGTGGACTGGGGGACGGACGGCGAGCACAGCGGAGCTGAGGTGTCCCCAGCCTCTGTCCTGCTCAGGCCAGGCTTCCCTGGGCTCTTGGAGAGAGAAGCTTGAGCCCAGCACATCCGGGCAGAGCAGAGGCGGGCGTGGCTTTCCTCCTCAGTGAGCATCTCTCCTCCTTCTGCCTCCGGGCACACGCTGAGGGCAGCACGCAGAGGGCGCCTGCACGAGGGCCAGTCCGGCGCGAGGCCTCTGTCAGAGCCCCAGTCCCCTTCCCCGCCATGTGCCTGGCCCCCAGAGACAGACGGGTGGGGTGGCCTGACCTCCACAAAGTCCCGGCCCGGCCCACAGCCGGTGGTGGCCACCAGCTCCTCCCTAGGCCTGGTGACAGGGACTGAGCTGCAGTCAGAGCTGCGGTGACGGGTCCGGCGGGCCCGGAGGCAGGGTCCTCGCAGGTGTGGGCAGAAGCCAGCAGGGCGTTCCCGGCCCTGGGGGGGAAGCAAGAAGCGTGTCCAGCTCAGGAACCTTAGGTGGAGGCCCCTCTCGGGACCTCCCAGGGCTCCCGGCTCGTGGCCTGTGCGGGTGGCCACAGCTCAACCAAAAGCTGACGTGTGGGGCCTCTGCCTGTGGCAGGACATTGCTGGGCCCGGGGAGCGGCCTCACTGGCCTCTGGCTCCCTTCCTCGGGAACACCCGCTTCTGTCACACCCTGAGGTCGGCCGGCCCACACAGGGGACCCCGGGGGAACCCTCCTGCTGTCCTGGCCGGCTGCCCCCTCCCCTGGGGACTGCACAGCTGAGCTCCAGTGACCACATGGGCTCCCACCTGCTCGGGGACATGTGGAGCCGGTGAGCCCCGGGCTTGGAGGGAGCGAGAGGGCCATCGGACCGTCAGGCTGCAGGGAGAGTCCCCTGTGAATAGCCCCGCCTCTCGAGAGCGCGTCCATCCTGGGGGCCCCCCCTCACCCACACACTCGAGGGCTCAGGACTTGGCATCTGGATCAGCGGGCTGGGGCCCTGCGGCCGTGACACCCCTGCCCTGGGGAAGGGTCCCGTGTGGGTGGTTCCTGTGCCCCCTCGGCCACAGGAGGATGCTCACGGACAAGCCACCTGTGCGCGGTGCCTTGTCAGCTCGCGGGCCGGGATGGTGCTGTGGGGCCGCCAGAGCCCCGTCCGGGGGTCGTTCCGCCCACCCCGGAAAGTTCTCTGCGGTGACAGGCAGGTTTCTCTCAGTACTCGGTCATCTAAAAAACATGACAGAACTTTCCAGCCCGAGTCCGATGCGCGGTATTTTCTGTTCCTCATTAAAAGTTTGTGTTTGACGCGAGGTCAGGACCAGGCACCTGTATTCAAGAACGCGCCGTTCTGGATTGAGAGCCCCGAACAAAAGGTCCTAATAAACAGCAGACACGCAGACACGGTGAGACACGGAGGCGACGGCAGCCTGCCTGGATAGAGGCTCGGAAAGAGCTGTTGCCATGGGGAAGATAAAGACATAAGCAAGGAAGAAGCTTCTGGAAAGGCCACACATCATCCCACCGGGTCCCGCCACCCGTGCGTGGTTTCCTCTCCGGGACTGTTCCCTGAAGCTGTATGGCCAGTCCACACACAAGGAAGCCTGGACCCCACGTTCTCCCCAAACCCAGGCTCATCAGAGTGACCGGACTGGCCGTGGCTTGCCCGACGTGGCTGACGGCAGCTCCTTGGGGTCACCGAGTGGGCTGGCGACCTCAGAGCAGCCCCCGCATCCTCCGTCCCAACGTGTGAGCGGCACAGGCGTGTCTGGGCCGGGTGAGGCGCGCTCCATGCACCCTGCGGTGGGTCCCCGGGCATGGGCTCACCATGTCCACCCCTGTCCGTCCTTCCTCTCAGCCTGTGACTCACTGCGTCCCGGGCTCACTCTGCAGGGCACTGGGTGGGTTCCGGCGGACGTGAGGTCCTGCCTGGCTCTTCGGGGAGGTGAGGCTCTGACACCGGTCAGGAGGCTGATCGGCCTGGGGGGGCCGGGCGGGGAGCCCCCTGAGCACGGGCCCGGCCACAGGGATGGAGACGCGGACTGAGACGGTCCCCTCAGATGACAGGCTCGGAGGCCCCTCCTGCTCCTGCTCTAGAATGAGGCTAGACCACGTGGCCACCACACGTGTCCTGGGGCCACGGCCGGACCACTGCTTCCCAGGGTCTCTTAGCACCAGGTCGGGGCTCGCGTCCAGGGTCTTGACGCTACTCGGCTGTTTGTGATCTAAGCACCCTAGGTTACTTCGGCGCTGCCTGCCTCAGTTTCCCCAGGTGTAAACACACCCCCACCTCCCCACTTCCTGTTTATAAACCATCAGAGCAAGTCTAACGGAGCCAGCAGCAGACAACTGCCTCTCACGCTGAAAGGGAGAACAGCTGAGGTTTTAGGGTCCCCCAAGCAGGTGGTGAAGAGCCCAGCCCTCCACCCAAAAGGGTTTCTGCTCGTCCTGCGGCTGTGTGTGCAACTCGCTCTTTCCTCATCGGGGCGGGGGGTGCCCCGGGAGCTGACGGGGGGGGCGGGGGGGGCGGCCCCGGGGGCTGACGGGGGGGGGGCGGCCCCGGGGGCTGATCCCTCGGGCCCCAGAGCACCTGGACGCTGCCTCCGACACATCCCGGGTGAGGTTCCTGAAGGCCCCGTTTCTGCTCTGAGCATCTGCACGTCTCCGGGCCCCCCTGACCCCCCTGCTCACCTGTGCCCCCTCCCTCTTCACATCAGCTCCGAGCAAGCCCCCCGCGGGCCGACCCTCTACTGCCTGCATCCTGCGCTACCAGGCGTGTTCCCCAAGGCAAGACCTGTGCTCATGGGGACACGTTCCTTGTGTATTTCTGGAGCCGTGTGTCCAGGGAGGGAGGGAAGGAAGGACGGAAGGAAGGAAGGACGGAAGGAGGGAGGGAGGACACAGTCCCAGAAGCTGACGGACCCGGATCTGTGGGCAAACCGCCAGTGTCCACGGCTGAGCGATCCCGGGCCGGGCTCTGGGCTGGGGGACAGGACGTGCTCGTAAGGCACGGGCTTTGGAGCCGGTCTGCCCAGGTATGAAGGGCAGCCTGTGAGCTGGGCCCTCTTCTTAACCTCCCTGGGGGATGAGGCCGGCATCCGCCTCAGGGGCTTGGGGGGTCCCGGTCGGGGGGGGGGGGGGGGGCGGAGCCACAGTGGGAGGAGCCTGCAGGTGCTCTCAGACACACCCACCGTCAGGCCCCCGCCCTCGGCGCTCTGGGTCCCTGCGCCCTTCTCTGTGACACCGGGACAGGACGGGTCTCCCCGCCAGTGTGGCGGTGTGGCTCTGGTTTGTTTCCTTTTAAGAAAAAACACGCAGTTTCATTTTAAGAGTCTCGCGTAAGCCAGAGGACGGGGGTAGGCCATGGCGAGGACACGAGGCGCGGTGACACGGACGCAGCAGCCGCTGTCTGGATGGGAGGGGCGGTACCAGCGACCCGGCAGCCGACACCGCAGGCTGGGCGGCTCCAACCACAGACCCTCGTCCTCTCTCGGCCGGAGCCACGTGGGAATCAGGTGCGGGTGGGGCTGGTCTCTCGTGAGGCCCCTCTCCCTGGCGTGTGGACGCCGACCCTTCCCCGTGTCCTCGTGTGGCCTTTCTCTGCATGTGTGGACCCTGTGTCCCTTCTCACCAGGACGCGGGTGCTGAGGGATCAGGGCCCCGCCTGCTGACCTCACACGACCCTAATGTAAAGGCTCGACTTTGAACCCACAGCTGCTCGGGCAGATCTGACCCTCGGGTCCGAGTGATGGGAAGCTTCTCAGCAGGTGTCACCCACGCAGGAATTTCTGAAGCGCATCACTCTTGCCTTTCGTGCCCCACACGGGTCTGGGCTCGGTGGCCTGCCAGCCGGATGGTCTGACTGAATCCTGACCTCTCGGAGCCTCAGTTTCCCCGCCGGTGAGGTGATGACAACGCCCAGGGTGGGGGGGAGGCTGGGGGTCCATCCAAGTGCCGGGGGCGGGGCCAACCTCCCAGACGTCGGTTGGAGAAGCCCCAGGACAGACTGGACTCGGCCGGGTTCCAAGGCTGCTGGTGTCACATCTACAGGGAGGGCACGAGCCGTGGCTCCGGGCCCGCTCACATCCCAGCAGCCACGCGCGCAGACCCCCGAGCCCCGAGCGGGCCGAGGAGCCGGCCATGCACCTGACGGAGGCGGCAAGGACGCGGCTTCCCCGGGCGGCTCTCGGGTCCGGAGGCCAATGTGCGACCGGGGCTTAGAGGGCGAGGACCAGGGGCCACCCCGCCGCGGCCGAGGGGAGACGCGGCCCTTGGGGGCCTCCTCTCCCCTCTCCCTCCACCTGCAGAGGCAGCGGCCAGCATCCCCCCCTCTGCCCTCCCACGGCCGCTCCCCTGCCGCCCCCTACAAGGACATCTGTGGCCGCACGTGGAGCCCCCCAGACGATCCCCACCCCACGGCCCCTGCTTCAGATCACGTCTGCAAAGTGCCCCCTGGCTTCTACGACCACGTTCCAGGCCCCGGAGCAGGACCTGAAAGTGTCTGGAGGCCGTGGGTCGGATCGTCACAAACACTCACTAATTCCAGAAAGAAACCTCCTTCCCGGAGTGGTCAGGAGGACGGGCCCTTCCTCCTCTGTCCCCGCAGGGGCAGTGGAGGGCCTCCTGCAGGAGAGGCCGGACGAGAGGTCGGGCTCCCCGCTGCTGGTGCACAGCTGCCCCTCGGGCGACGGGGCGGGTGTAAGGGGGGCTGCACAGCTGCCCCCGACCAGGATGAGGTCCGGACTCTCCCTTCCCTCTGGACCTTCCCCACGGGGTCGTCCTCAGCCCCACATCCGGTCGTCGGGCTCCACACGATGAAGCTCGTGGGCCCGCGTGTTTGTGAACCGAATCCTGAGTCTGGGATATCCGTGACACCTGACCCTGTGGAGGGGGCACGACCCTTCCCAGAGGAGCCCGTCTCCCGCGTGCAGAACACAGAGCGCCTGGGATCTCGCAGCGGCTGGGTGGGGTCTGAGGACACCGCCCCGGGGAAGGAGGTGCCCCAGCGTCCCCGGGGCCGAGCCAGTGGGCCTGCCCTGCCCGGGTCACCCTGCTGGGACCAGCTGCTGCTTCTAGGACGGCCGGCCCCTCCTCCACCTCTACCGCTCGTCAGCCACGGTCCGGCGGTGCTTGGCGGGACTTGCTGACCACCCTGGGATGATGACGACGCTGCTGTCCGGCTCTTGCGGGAGCAGTTAGGAGGCACAGAGTGAAGCTTGTCATCCCCCCGAACCCACAACCCACAAGGGCACATGCTAGCCCCCCTGCTCTCTGTGAAGTGTCCCCTCAATCAGGGGGGCTCCATGAGGACACATAACGCACTGGACTCTGACCCGGGCTCAGGGCCTCCGGCCGGTGCTGGCTGGGCCCTCGCTGAGGCGGTTCAGAAGGTTCTGTGCTCTGCACAGGGGAGCCCGGGTGGGAGCTGAGCCTGACAGGCTGGGGGCCACCTGTCCTGGCCCGGCGACCTCACAGCACGTCCCTGCTGCCTACTAAGCGCCGTGAAGCGGTCAGCGCCCCTTGTGACCGGAGAGAGCAGCCGGGCACTGTGTGGTCATCCCCGCAGCTCGGGGATGGGCCCGGGGAGCCAAGGGGGAGAAGCTGGGGGACCCCAGGGCCCCTGTTCCCCGTCTGCAAGGCCCCTGAGCCACCCAGCTTTCCCCAGGCCTGAGGAGATGGGCCGCGAGACGAGCTCCTCGCTGAACAGAGCAGGATCCGGGAAGAGGTGGGAGGACTGCGGGCAGCCTAGGCGGGGGAGGGATCGCGGAGAATCTCCGAGAGTCAGCACGTTTGGTGCTAATCAGACTCCCACTGGCAGAACAGCCCAGGCCGTCCCAGGACACGCACGGGGGCAGGTCCCCAGAGCTGGCTGATTCAGCACCCGCCTGCCGAGGACACAGATCGCGGATCGCGGTGACTGAGCTGAACCGTGTGGGGCAGGGGGGTGGGGTGGGGGGCGGTGGTGGTGCTGGGAGGCGTGCACGGCAAATACCAGGCAGAGACGGCGCACAGAGACGGCGGGAAAGCAAGCACACGCGGAGGACGGAGCCACCACGAAACCCTCTCCCCAGATCTGTCTTAATGTGTCTTTTTCAGTCATTCTGCTCCCAAGCAGGGAGTCTGAGATCAGAGTCACCTCGGGGTGCACGTGGATTGCCGCAGACACCTAAGCTGTGTCACCCCTCGTAACACCTGCCGCTCAGCCCGGCCACGAACATGGAAGCGGTCGGCTGCTCTAGCCGGGGCCTTGGGGGAACGCAGGCTGGCAGTGATTGCGCAGCCCTTCTGTGCCATGAGGCAGAGAGCCAGGGGAAGAACTGGGGCGGGTGGTGCCAGGGCCGCACCTGGGAAGGAGTGTGCCCTTCCCTTCAACTTCTACAGCGAGAGCCAGAAGGAGTCTCGGACTCACGTTACCTCCCGCAGCTGAGAGCTGGAGGGACATGAATTCACTGCTCAGCTAAACAGTGTAGCTTCTCTCTCTGGAAAGTGAGACCTTTTTGAATCTCATATGGGAAAACTAGATTTCTTTCTTTACAGCGGCTTTTTCCTTCCTTTGCTCATAGCTGTCTTTCTTGGGGTCCATCTCCCTGGAGAAGTTTCTAGAAAGTCTGGTCCAGCTGGATCCTAGCTCAGACGGACTCTCGGGAGCTGACTTGGTAGATACGT
This sequence comes from Panthera onca, assembly GCF_046562875.1. Taxonomy (NCBI): domain Eukaryota; kingdom Metazoa; phylum Chordata; class Mammalia; order Carnivora; family Felidae; genus Panthera; species Panthera onca. The sequence continues at coordinate 139,857,426 of NC_138345.1, read as the reverse complement.
CTGCTATTTCTATTGAGTGGCCACTGCTACAGGGAAGCCACATTTTCTCCTCCTTGGGGAGGGCACCCACGCATCACAGGGCCCCTGGTTTGGGGTCACGGTCACCACGGGCACTAGCATCCGGTTCTAAGACTAAGACAAGGGCGGCTGGGAAGGCGAGACCTCGATCGAAGGAGAGGGTGGTGAGGAGGGTTTTGTGCCTTCGAGGCAGAGTCACAGCTGAGCCTTGGGCTCTGACCCCACGTTTGCTCACCAGGCCCTTACGGAGCGACCAGCCGCTGTGCCCCGGAAATACCAGGGTGCTGCGTGACCGGGAGCCTCACTGGCTCCTAGGGCCCCCCCGGCTTTTCTGTGATGAGGACCCCATTTTATTTTAACGTTTATTTACTTTTGAGACAGAGAGAGAGCATGAGCGGGGGAGGGACAGAGAGAGGGAGACACAGAGTTGGAAGCAGGTTCCAGGCTCTGAGCTGTCAGCACAGAGCCCGACGCGGGGCTCGAACCCACGAACCACAAGATCATGACCTGAGCCGAAGTCGGATGCTCAACCGACTGAGCCACCCAGGCGCCCTGAGAACCCCACTTGAGAGAGCTACAAAGAGATGGGGGGCTGATTACCTGCCCAGTGGACACAGGCCCCCACGGACACGCAGAAAAAAACACCAGTGTAGGTGTGTGCAGAGGTGTGGCTGTGTGTACACGCAGGAGTGTGTGTGCAGGTGGGGTGGGCGTGTGGCTGTGTGTGCACATTGGATGCGCCTGCCCCCCTCCCCCCCCACCCTGGAGGGTCTTTGCGGGGCCGTCCTGACTCTGGGCTCAGATTTGGTGGGAGGTGCTCACACGGTCCAGGACCCATGGCAACAGCGGCCTCCCCTGGCGAGTGCAGGGCGTGGGCCACCCCAGCCCGGTGGCTTTCAGCCTCTCTCACTGTGTCCCTGCCCCGTCTGGTCTATCCGTACTTGGTCCTGAGACCTCGCAGGCTGCTGGGGACCAGCTACAGGGCAGGTCTGAGCTGGCGCTCCCCATCTTCTCCTGTGGCTGGACACGCCCATGGGGGACGTCTCTGGGGCTCACAGACCCGGCCACAGCTCTCCTGGTGCCTGGCGGGTTTCCACGGCCCGCCTTTCCCTTCCTTCTGGGGCCACAGATGAGCCCCCGTCCTCTCCCCTCGTGCGTCCCAGGCAGGTCTTTGCCCAGAAAAGTCTCCACACTGGGGCCTCTCTGTTGCCCTCCCTGCAGAGCTCAGGAAAGGCACTCAGCTCCCCACAGCCTCAGTTTCTACATCCACTAAATGGGACTCTGAAAAGGGACTGGCCAGACAGTTTCTGCAGGGGCACGATTCCCCCTCGTCATGCAGGAGTGGAAATGTGAACGGTCTCTTGTCCAAGGAGCTACTCAAGATCGCACGACATACTTATCCGCGCACGTGCGGCAACACTGAGGTCGTTCTTGAGTCGGCATGCGGGCTCCTCGTCTGGGCTCTCGAGCGCGCACAGGGCCCCCTGAATAAATAAAGGGAGGCTCGTCCCTTAGGTCCCAATTGAGGTTTCACCGTGCGCAGCGGTCTACAAGGAAGCCTGTTCCGCCCTGAGAAAGCCCCAGCTTCAGCCCAGCCTCCCGCGTCTCAGGGAATCGCTCCCAGCCTGAGCCCTCGGAGCCCACAGGCGGCTCACTCCCCAGCCCGCGAGGGCCACTGGCAAGGTGCCAGAAGCCAGCACAGCCCGGGGCTGCGGGCACGCGGGATGCCACATGAGGCGCAGAGAGAGACGGCTCTAGAATCCGGAAGGATCCTGCGTCCACGGTTCCACTGGCTGTTTAAGTTCTTACTCTACGTTTTGCAAACGGAAAGCAGAAGGAACAGATGGTGCCAATGCAAGAAAGTCGGCAGGGACGCCATGAGTGGGACCCGCCCAGTGACCCCCCGGGGCCCCAGGTGACACAGGGACCCGCCCAGTGTCCCCCCGGGGCCCCAGGTGACACAGGGACCCGCCCAGTGTCCCCCCGGGGCCCCAGGTGACCCAGGGACCCGCCCAGTGACCCCCCGGGGCCCCAGGTGACCCAGGGACCCGCCCAGTGACCCCCCGGGGCCCCAGGTGACCCAGGGACCCGCCCAGTGACCCCCCGGGGCCCCAGGTGACCCAGGGACCCGCCCAGTGACCCCCCGGGGCCCCAGGTGACACAGGGACCCGCCCAGTGACCCCCCGGGGCCCCAGGTGACACAGGGACCCGCCCAGTGACCCCCCGGGGCCCCAGGTGACCCAGGGACCCGCCCAGTGACCCCCCGGGGCCCCAGGTGACACAGGGACCCGCCCAGTGACCCCCCGGGGCCCCAGGTGACCCAGGGACCCGCCCAGTGACCCCCCGGGGCCCCAGTGACCCAGGGACCCGCCCAGTGACCCCCCGGGGCCCCAGGTGACACAGGGACCCGCCCAGTGTCCTCCCAGGGCCCCAGGTGACACAGGGGCTGGGATGGCTCTGGTCCACCAGAGGGCAAAAGCCCACCTGGGAGGGGGCACCGGTGCCCACACGGCTGGAATGCCCCGGTGAGATCTGGTCAGGCAGGTCACAGAGGTCACACGTGTGGGGGGCGTGGTTCAGATGCTCGGGTTCCCACTGAGAGTCTCTCCGCGATCTGAGACGTCACAGCGACATTCGCGGAAGCTCCCTGCTGCCCCCTCCCCAGCCTACCCTCTCCCCTGAGAGCAGGGGCCCGTTCGGCCCTGGCAGAACCCACAGGGACCGCCCCGGACTCATGACCATGTGCCGAGCCCCTCGTGGGTCTCCAACACGACCGCCCCGGACCCCTTCCCACGGAGGGGCGTGCGGAGACCTCCTCTGCTCTGGGAGGACCCCCTCTGTCGGCCGCTAGCAGGCAGGTGAGGGCCCTCCATCCTGAGCCAGGCTCTGGCCCGCAGACCCCGGGGGGCGCCCCGCTCTGTCTGCTCTGCTGGTGCGTCACCGTCCCGCTAACGCTGGATTAGGGAAGGTGACGGCTCCACTCGGTCCTCTCGAGGCCGGGACCCCCGGCAGCCTCCTGCCCAGGTGCCGCCCGGCTCCTTCAGGGAGGCCTCCCCACTGGGTGAGAACCCCAGGCTGAGACTGACCCCGAGTCCCCTCGGGGCTCCTGCCGAGTCCAGCTCTGCCCACGACTCCCGAGAGGACCCGATGCCCCCTCACTGCCTCCATGCGCCCACTCCCTGTGCCCGTGCGGCCAGGGCAGGGCCACCAGCTGGGTCCGGTCACCGCCACCTCCTTGCTGGCAGGGAGACCGACTGGCCCTCGAGTTCCCTAAAGCCTCGGGTCTTTTACGACAGCCCAGGTTGCCAGGTGGCCTTCTGAAGGGGGGCGTTGACAACCCAGGACGAGGTCTGCACCCTGGACACCAGCCCTCTGTCCACCCCCTCACGGCAGCGCCGGCTTTGAGGTCCTTCCCTCGCCTGCGCTAACTGGGCGGCTGCCCCTGCCAGCCCCACACCGGACCCTAGCCGGCACGGGGGCACGGCGGCCTCGGCCACCTGCCGCGAGCAGCAGACCCGTGGCCACGTTCACAGGCAGGTGGCACCTAGGGGACGCAGAGATGACAGCGCGCGTCTTCAAAGGCGGCACCAGAAGCGCTCTGGCCGACGCCTTGCCGTCCGCCGTCCACAGTGGGGAGGGCGGCCCTGTGTGCTCCGGGAGCTCGGGATCAAACCCCTTCCCCGGTCTCCTTCCTGGGGCCACTGACAGGAAAATGAACACTCCCAGTATGGGGTCAGCTCTGCGCGGCCGGGTCTGGGCCTCTGAGCTGGAGCCCCGCCGGACCGCTGTCCGTCCCCGATCCCTGGGACCGGGCGGTGCCCACACTGGGGCCGCTGTCCGTCCCCGAGCCCTGGGACCGGGGGACCGGGCGGTGCCCACACTGGGGCCGCTGTCGGTCCCCGAGCCCTGGGACCGGGCGGAGGACTGGCCAAAAGGACGTCTCCATGTACCTGTCTGTAGCAGCTGCACTGAATTCGGCTCCCACGCTGCAGTCACCCTTCCGGAGGGTCCAGGCAATGCCTGCTGTTTCCTGGGGTGTGTGGCCCACCCCACAGCCAGTCAGAAGACCTCCCCACCCCACATACAAGGAACCCTGACCCCTCAGCAGTCACGACCGCCCTCCACCACCCTCTACCAGCCCCGGCGGCCCCTCAGCGGACTTTTCTGCCCCCCCCCAACCCCCCGCCGTCTGCCTTTTCTAAACAGTTCCTGTGAACCAGTCACACACAGGGGGCCTTCTGTGTCTGATGTCTTTCACCTTGTGCGATGCGTTCAGGGCTGGTCCCCGGTGCGGCCTCTCGAGCGGAGGCCTTGCTCCGCTGGAATGATATTCACTGAACGGCGGGACTCATCAGCAGCGGGGCGTCCGGGCCGTGCCGCACAATGTCGCTGCGGTCCCGTGAGCACGGCTCTCTGAGTGGACGTGGCTTCCTCTTCTGTCGGGCGGACGCCCGGGGTCCCGCGGGACAGGAGCGGCGGGTCATGTGGTGACTACGTTTCCCTTCTGAGCACCCGCCAGCCTGGCCTCCAAACGGCCCGAGCATCTTTCTGCTTCTCTTGACGCCTGTCCCCTAAGCACTTTCTCGAAAGGCAGTTCTCAGGCACATCCTTCCCGAGGCCTCCACGTGAGACCGAACGGAATTAAAACCACACGCGAGCACCTCCTTCGTGTTCGGGCTGCCCGCTCCCCGACCGGGGGTCTCTCTCCCCACTTTCCTCGCTGTTCCCATTTGCCGTTTCCGGACCCCCCTGCCGCTGGGCTAGCCTCCTGTCTGCGTGCCGTCCCTCCTCCGTGCGGTTCGGAGCCAGCCCTGCTGTGGGGGCTCCACTGCCTCCCGACCCTGCGACCTGTCTGTTTTTGGGAAGGTGGGTTTGGCTTTCGGAGGTTTGGGCTGTCAAGGTAAGTCCGGGCGGCCCGCTGAAGGCGGGGCCCCGCGTGGGCCTGTCGGGCTCCGGCTGACTCTGGAACCTCACGGCGTCCTCATCTGTACAGCGGGGAGAACAGTCTATGGCTCACGGTGGCCGTCAGCCTAACAGGTGGATTTACGTGTGTGTGCACAACAGCGTCTGAGCATGTGTACTGTCCGAAGTGTTCCTGGTTGTTCCCGATTCCTCAGACGCGATTTATAGCGACTGCATCCCTGTCCTCACCCTGAAGCCACCTGTCCCCTCACTTTCTCCTGCCGTCCCACGGTCTGGGTGGCCACGTCCAGTCTGGAGTCCCCGGGGAATCCAATGTGGAGTGAGGTGAGCGGTCAGACTCTGACTTGAGTTGCCCCCAAATACGAAGCCCGTTTTCCCCGGCCCGCTGTCGGGGGCCCGTCCCTCCCCCGCTGGTCTGGGCAGCTCACCGCACCCCTCAGTCCATCCCACTGATGCCCACGTTCCACTCGGGGCCATGTGTCCGTGCAGCAGGAAGTAACACTGGGAAGGCTAACACTTTGCATCAGGTTTTAAGTCTGTCCTCGGTCCTTGTATCAAGGACCAGGGGGGTGACGGCTGGGGTGCAGCCTGGGGGCGGCTCGGCGGCCCCCAGCCCGGGGCTCAGCCACCCACAAGCTCCCCCTGCACAGCCAAGTGCACGCCCGGCGGGATGTGGATGCCTCGGTGGCCTCTGTCCCAGAGCCTTCCTCCACCTCCACCGTGACGGACCTACCCTCCCACGAAACGTACAATCCCTTGTGATGTTCCCAAAAACTTCATCGGAGATTTGACTGAACTTGTATTAAATCTAAAAATTAAATCTGAAGGCACAGACAACCACACAGGGCTTAGGCACTCACCGACTTTATCGAAAAAGGGATTTATTCAAATCCCTTTAATTGTCTCCTGATAAGACTCTGCCGTTATCTTCACACAGGTAATCAACCTTTTCTCACTAAAACGTTATTTCGAGTGACTTCACGTGTTTTCTCCTGGTATCAACAGAGATCTCCCCTCCCTCTTACTTACTCGGGTTTAATTCACTTGTGTATTTTAAACACACCCTTATGCTTCTGAAACACATTTGCCTTCAAGTAGGAACAGAACCAGCTTCTGTTTTCTCTAGCCCCTCCTCCATGGCCAGGTAGGCAAGTTTCTTCCTAAAGTCTGCGGGCAAGTTCACCTGCTTTCGCCTCCTAAACGACGTTCACCACGTTCAACCAGCTGCTAATTCCGTATCCCCGCGGGCAGGCTTGGAGGACTTCCCCTCACCTAGCCCCGGGTTGGCAAACTCAAGTTGCAAAGGGCAGGGGGTACAGATTTTCAGCTTTGCAGGGGGTAAAGTCTCTCCTGCAACCACGCAAGTCTGCTGCTGCAGCCCCGAGGCATCCCTAGACCATCTGTAGGTGAAAGGAAGGCTGTGTTCCAATAAAACTTTATTTATAAAGAGAAGTAGGGGGCCGGATTTGGCCACCAGGCCATAGTTTGCTGACCTCTGACCTAGAGCTTATCTGATCTCAGCTTCTATCTGCAAAAACGTACAGATGAACACAAGGGGACAACCCTCTGTATTCATAATTGGTCCATTTTAATAAACCGATTCGTTTTCAAGGCATTTCAGCGGCTTCTGCAGAGGCTTGGAAACACCTGTTTTCCTCATCTGTGGGTAACAATGACTGTATTTTCTCGTATCAAATAATTACGTGCCTGCACTTGCCAGATCTTCGAGAAGGTCATCATGGAGACGGCTGCCGGCTGCCTCGGCATCATCTCAGATGGATGTTAGGTTCCGGGGTGGGGGGACCCCCTGCCTTCTCCTCCAGGTGGCCTTGGAGGTCTGTGGTATGGATGCTGTGGTCTGAGATTTTCCTTAGGAATAAATGTGGTTCCTGCCTGATGCCTTTTTCAGCATCTATGGAATTAGAGCTCGTGTTTATCTGAGCCTCTTGTGGGGCTGGTTGTCTTTTCTGATTCTAAAATATTAAAATAGATGTTTATTTCTTACCTAAATCTACTCCGTGGTGCCTGCTGTGTTTCTTAAAGGACTGAGTTATTCAGCACTCTGTTACTTTATGCAGGTACGGGCGATGTGTGTCCCAATCACCCCCACACATTCCGGGGGTCCCCCAGATGTATCCACTTGCCCAAAACAATGCGGGGCTCCAGTGCTCAGCACACGGCCCGAGCCACATCACAGACACGGTCTTTGTGGACCACGATGGCTTTGTGTGTTCTCGGACCTCTGGGGAGACAGCAGGTGTCGTGGTTTCCCTAGTCCCTAAAACGAATGGGGCAATTTTCCAGTATTTGGGGAAAAGATACCTGCACATTAATGTTTTTAAGAACACGGCTGTTGGGACGCCTGGGGGGCTCAGTCAATTAAGCGTCCGACTTCGGCTCAGGTCATGATCTCGCGGTCCGTGAGTTCGAGCCCCGCGTCGGGCTCTGTGCTGACGGCTCGGAGCCCGGAGCCTGCTTCAAGTTCTGTGTCTCCTGCTCTCTCTGCCCCTCCCCTGCTCACACTTTGTCTCCCTCTCTCAAAAACAAATAAACCTTAAAAAAGTTTAAAGATAAAGTTACTTAAAGACATTAGTATACCAAAGTGCATCTCTCACCGTGCCTGGCAATACACCGTGTGTGGCTCTTATAACATTTGGAAAGTGATTAAACTGCATGGACTTTATCGTCTGGGATGTGCTGGCTCTCCTCGGACAGGATTACTGTTCTAAATCCTTCAATTCTATGGCAGCCTTGGAAAGCGAGGGGGTTGGCATCCCACCCATTTTACAGATGTAGACACTGAGGCACAGGAAGCTCTGAGTTAGGCAGCTGTCAGGTCCTCGAGCAACAGACTGACTTCAGACCCTGAACGTGGCTACCCGAGTGCGACTTCACTTTTTTCATCCTTTTGCACCTCCCCACCCCGACCTTCCATTTGACCAAAACACCGTGGGAAGGTACTGGCTGCTGGGGTTATTACTATTATGTATTTATTTTGGGGGGCATCTTACATATACTGGAAAGTGACCAGAAAAGAAGGTTGACACATTTCCCCTCTTAGGCAGGTTCCATTCGTGGATTATGGATTCTTCTGCAAGGGTTTCATCAACCGTGGGCAACTGGAAACATCCTGTTCGTATGTTAATGTTCAGTACGTAGCTGCAAATTCAGCTGTGATATTTTTATTGTTCAAAAGACCTACGTCCTGGTTATTTTTATTGTTATCTGTGGTTTTTACTTGATCTTAACACAGATGTAAGGGTTGTATAAATTTCCAACTAAAAGTTACGTTTCTGATCATTTTGTTTATTTGCAGTCAGGCTTGCGTCACAGAAATGTATGCTAATCCATGATACTTTCATTATGCTGGACTTTAATTATCGATATGCGTCAATAACTATAAACATTTGTATGACCCTACATGTATCACCTTTAAGCATTAAATCGACATGTTCCAATTTGGTCATGTTTACCTACTGATTTCCTTTCCCTCTCCTTGGCCAGGTATACCTTTATTTATTTGTTGCTTTAAAATTTTTGTTTGTAGGAGTGCCCTTAGAAGGTTTCCCATGTTTGATTATTTATTTATTTATTTAATTTAAATTTTATTTCTAAAGTTTACATCCACATCAACATACAGCGCAACAACGATTTCAGTGTATTTGATTATTTTAAAACCTGATTTAAGCAGTCCTTGCCTTTTAGTAGGGGAGACTAACCCACTTACGTTTATTGTCACCGCTGGCACAGAAGTTGTCATGAATAGCACGGCCCACTCCGATTTCTGGTTAGGGTCCGTTCACGGTTCAGGTCTTTATACACACGCACGTTTCACATGCTTTCTCCTCAGCCATAGTTTGAAGGAACCAGGTTCTTCTATTATCGGCCACCTTTGTGTAATCGAACGCACTCTCAATGATGAAGCCATGTCTCTAACAATCTAAGTCCTCATGGGTCCTCTACTCCACGAACAGACGTTAGGTCACTCTTCTCTTTCTCACCAGCCTCTCCGGCATGTCGGCCTCTGTTGATCTCACCAGAGGCTACAAACTGGTTTACTATCACACAACGATCGTCTTTCACAATATACAGCGTACTAAATACATGCTGTGGATTTTGCGTTCAACTTCCTAAGCACACTCACAGGGGTGATTTGTTTGACTGCACGTATCTGTTGGTATCGAGAATCACCGTTCTTCTTCTCACACATGACCTTTTCCCTCATCAGCTCTTTTTTTTTTTTTTTTTTAATTTTTTTTTTTCAACGTTTTTTATTCCCTCATCAGCTCTTGATTTTTATTTCTTCAATTGGCTTCAGGTGATTTTTGTTCACGTTTTCAGGGAAGCTTTGTGGGTGGTACACTTTCTAAATCCTCGTAAATTTAAAACTGTCTTCTTTAGTCCCTTGGTCTGAAAAGCAACTCGAACTAGGGGTGAATTCTTTTTTTTTTTTTTTTTTTAATGTTTATTTATTCTTGAGACAGAGAGACAAGAGTGCGAGCGGGGCAGGGGCAGAGAGAGAGACACACAGAATCGTAAGCAGGCTCCAGGCTCCAAGCTGTCAGCACAGAGCCCGACGCGGGGCTCGAACTCACAAACTGTGAGATCATGACCTGAGCCGAAGTCGGACGCCCAACCGACTGAGCCACCCAGGGGCCCCGAAGTGGGGTTGAATTCTTAAGTGACAGTATGTTTCAGTCAAATCCCTGGTGGTGATCCTTCCTTTTCTTCCGGTTCAGAGGGCGCCTGGTCTCTGCCTTCGTAGGTTCCGTGGACCTCTGTCCTCCTGTCTTAATTTTATTTCCCTGATTTAACCTGGCTTGGGATGAGGCAGCCCCCTCTCATCCTTTCCACGCAAACACAAGGCCATGGGGTGCATGGGTCCTGATGCTTCTGTATCGTTTGTAGTTGGGGGTTTTCTTTCCAGTCCTATTTTTGCCCTAATCTGACGATTCTTTCTTTCCTGGTCACAGTGGCTTCCCCTCTGGAGTGCCCCGTTTCTCAGGTTAGGAATGTGCCCTCTGCCCTCACACCTACCGACTTTTTTCTCTCTGGCTCATTTCGTGGCTTTCTCCTATGACTTGTTCCTTGGCTGAAGACCCCCACACTTCACGGAATCGGTTTTCTGCAAGGACGGTTCCTTCATTCGCAGCTCCCAACACCTTTCTCGATTCCACTCATGTTTCGGGTATCCTGCCTTTCCTCCAGCTCACCCAGCAAACCTCCTTTGCCCCGGGCGGTCCTTTCTCTGTGGCTCGCGGCTCCCGGGTCACAGAAGGCACGGCCCCCTGTATGTCTCTGACACCCACCAGCAGACATTCTCCAGAAGTCTCCTCTGTGTACCTTAAACAACTCTTGTCAGAGCTAACTGTGCCTTTAATTCTTTATGAAGTATTCCTTTCCACAGTGTGCATTTTCCCACAGGCTCCTGTTTGAACTTGGGCTCTGATGTTTTTTTAAACCCCCTTCGGACAAGCAGAGGCCTAGCCTGGCCTGGAATGAGCCAAGAGGCCCGGTGGCAAGCAAGTCTCCAGCCTTCCTCTGGGTTCCCGGGCGGGGCGGGGGAGGGGGGAGCCCTGCGGTTTCAGGCTGGTCTCGAAGGTCTGGATGCACAGAGACCCCCAGCCTTCACGTGACCCCAACAGGCTCTCAACCGGGGCGGGGGGGGGGGGGGGGTGGCTCCCAGTGGTGTTTATCCCCCTTGGGGGGTCGGGTGCTCTGCCTCGGCTGGAGAGTTTTATGGTCTTTTGAGAACGCTGAACTGAGTGGACACACAGGCCCCTGCGTGAGCCACCGCATTGCCCTCTCCTGCCCACCCCGCCCCTTCCAGTGAAGCTCACCTCCACCCACCGCCTCCTGTCCTGTCACGCTGTGGGGAGTCAGTCTCTGCAGGGCGATCGGGGGCGCTCCTGCTGGCCCGACCCCACCTCTGCAGGCTGGTGGCCCCGTCGGTGCCGCCGGGCCTGGGGCTCGAGGGCGGGCCCGGGCGCGATGAGGAAGTCGCAGGTTCTCTCTGCATTTTAGGAGGTTCTCGTCGGAGCTGGGTAGCGTAGACGGTAAAGCACCGTGCCAAGAAGGGGCCTCCCATCCACGTGCGACACGCCCATGGCGAGGGTACCAAACTCAGCACGTGTCCCTCTTTGCTTTGAGTCAGGGTGCGATGGCCAATTGGTTTTATTTCCGAAAATACATAAGACCGGACGCGAGGCAAAGGCCACGCAGCTGTCGTAACAAGCGTGACACCATGTGAGTCCAGAACGTCCAGCCGCCACATCCAGGGGGCCCCGGCCGGTTCTTCGCAGACGTGGAGGAAGGATCGGACCATTCCTCTCTCCTCCAAATGTCCAACAAGCTGGTTCCGTCATAGCGTGGATGGCCGTGGTAATGGGGACCAGGGAAGCTCCTCCCTCCCCCACTCATCAGTCCCATGAAAACCTGAAGCCACGTGGGCAGAGACGACACAAAGGGAGACGCAGCCAAAATTCAAACAAAACCAAGAGACGCGGCGACGCGGCCAGCACCCCGGGGCTTTCCTGCTACCCAGCACCCACTATCAGATGGGCGGGGGGCTTCCCAGAAGGGGCTGCGGGTATGGCTTCTTCCTGATGATGCAGCCACTGGGGATGTGAGCACTCCAGAATATTCCGGAAGGTGCCACACGAGGAAAACAGCAACACTCAGACCCACACCGACTCCCCTGGGCTTTCATAAACCGTTCTCTCCCTTTCCCACCACCCCAGGGACCTGTGAGGTCAGCCTGGGGTGCACTCTTCCCCCATCCCACAGATGAGGAAACCGAGGCTACCAACGTGTGCGTGAGAAATATCACCACGTGAACGGGGTGGGGACGATCTCACGCAGAAAGCGGAGAAGCGGCCGGAGAGTGGGAGGCTTGTCACGGAGCAGGGCACAGCGGCGGGGAGGGGGGGGGTCACACACAGCGCCTGGCGGGGCCGAGCTCGGTGCTCTGGCCGGGGGAGAGGACGCGAGGGAGGATGGGTGCCAGAACCCAGCGGTGGCGGCTCTGGACCCACCACCCAGGACCCACGTCGCCCAGTATACGCCTCGGGTGGAACTGGGAGTTGACGTTTAAGGTAATTCGGGTTGAGACAGAAATCCTTCTGTGTTTTAGACTGATCTTTAATGAGTGTCCACGTCACATGCCGTGTGGTCCCCAAGTGGCACGCAGACAACTGGGGAGGGGTCGGCCGGCAGAGGACCCTGTCCCCGGTGCTGCTGTCCAGGCGGCACAGCTGGCCTGGGATCAGCAGCCCCCCACGCCGGGCGCACAGAGGACAGAGCCCGGAGGCACAGCAATGGAGACGGGTGCAGCATGATCAGAACCAGGGGTGCAAGGGGCCGGCTGGGACGTGGGCGCCAGGCAGGGAAGGCATCGTGCCCTGGAGGCTTGTGCAGTGTGCACACTGACCGACTGACTTCTCGCTTATGTGATCTTACACATCACAGCACAGCCGAGAGGGGCTGGGTTTACCTCTGTCCTTTACAAAGAAGCAAAGCCCTAAGCAACGTCATTTGTAAGATCATAAGGACGTATTAAACCAACAGGAAAAACACATGTTTTGGATCACTTTGCCCAAAAGCTCACGAAAGCCGGGACCAGAAGACAGAATTAACACAAACAGTCCCAGTAACTTGGGATCACTCTGAACTTGATCAGCTCTTATCAAACACTCGCTGTTGACAAGGTGGCCCCTTCATGCTCGTGGGGTCGCAGGGACCCCCCCTTGACTTCTGGGAGAGCAGGAGAGCTCTGGGCAAAGGCACAGGGCAGGCCCTGACAGCCCACGGCCATGTGGTGGGCTGGCAGGGTGGGCAATGTGGTGGCAGCAGCCGGTCCGCTCACTCCAGAAGATTCCCTTACGGAGGGGGGGGGGGCACATACTGTGTCTGAGGCAGGGTCCCCACCTTCCCTGTGGACTGCTGAGACTTGGGACCATTTGACCCTCTCGGATCCCAGAGCCCCAGACATCAGGGTGAGCGGTGGGACACGGAGGCCTGGCCAGTGCCTTCCGAAGGCCGGCATTTTCTCCCCATCTATTCAGCAGACACTTTTGACCTCATGTCTAAGCGATGGCCGCTTGTGCAAGCCCAAATGGGGCCGAAAGCTGTCCCTCCACGGACTGTCACGGGGGCCCGTCAGCTCTGTGAGGGGCAGGACTAGGCAGGCTTCCTCCCTGTATCCCAAGCATCCAACATGGCTCCAGGAAGGATAGGGGTGGGGGCAGGGGAGGGGGGAGGGGAGGGAGAGCCCCGACGCTGTGCCCCAGCTGCCCATGCAGGGGCGAGGGGACGGCAGAACTGAGCCTCCCAGGCCTCGCGCTGGGGCCCGTCCCCAACCCTGATGTGGTCGGCTTGGCGGGCTGGCATCACCTCTGTGGCATGAGGGACGCCCCAACCCCGTGGCGGGGGGCTCGCCCCAGGCCCACTGGTTTCTCCACTGGGCACGTCCCCCCGCAATTCAACCGTGTGCCATTTACATATTTAAAACAATCCAGAGAACAACTGCTTTCAGGAAAATTGAGACTGATGCAGTGCCGTTACCATAAACAGCTACCAGCACGTAACGTCTCCCATCGCGAAATCGGCCGAAAGTGCCCACGGAAAAAATGCGGGCTTGGTCAAACCAATTTTCCGTTTCTGGGCTCGCTTCTGCCGAGCAAACGAAGACTGCCGCAGCTCACGATGCTAGCTGGTGCCGGGCCGGCCGTCCGCGTTCTTTGTTTACACACGGAATCTATTAAAACGTCCAGCTATTACTGTGGTGATAAATAGCAGTGATTCAAGGAACACAAAATGGATTGCAGACAGGGATCAGAGTAATGACTCGGTATTTTTCATTGTTTGTGCGGCAGAAAGAATTAGCTGGGTGCGGGCACTGACTTGCTCGGGGGAGTTCTGCCCTCCGCTCGGCCTTGCTGGACGCTAATCCTAGAAACCTGACAAAAGCCCTTTGTCCTGGCAGGACGTCGTCGTATTTGCTGAGACGCTCCCAGAGGGCAGATGAGAGGGGCTGGCTGGGAGTCCTCCCGCGTCTCCGCCCTCCTCCCCTCCGCTCCCCCGGGGCGGCCACGCCCCATCCTGAGCCCAGATGCCTCCCTCCCGGCAGGGCACACCCGGGCCACGCTCTGTGCGCTGCCTGGGCTCCAGCGGACCCGCCATAAACACCATTCCATCCGATTCCACATGCCTGACGGACGGCGGCCCCTCGGCCCTGCGGGAGGGGCCGCTCAGCCCCAGACCTCACGGCACGGCTGGCCCTCTGTCCCCTGATCCTTGCAGGCGGCAGGGGAGGCCCTGAGCCACGGGCCACCGTGCGCGGGTTCTCAGCCAAAGCTCCGCCCGGCATCCGCCGCGGGAGAGGAGAGCCCTGAACAGACGCCAGAAAGCACATCCTCGCGGGCGCGTGCAGGGCGTGAGGGGCTCCGCCATATGCCCCCACCGCACGGATCCCAACAGAAACTCTCCAGCTGAAAATCCTGTTTGTCCGTGAGAGGCACATCCATTACCCGTCTCGTCCTCGCGCCCAGATGCGTAATAGAACTCTACAAGGGGCGCGGGCGGCCGTTAATTCCCTCCTCGGGAACCCACCACGGCGGACACGGCACAAACTGGACCGGGGATTATCCCGCGGGGCCCTCGTCCCATCCTGCGCTCTGATGAGGAGCCTCCTGGAGCCCCAGCCTCGTCTTCTGCGCCTGTCTTTGACCCCATGCCCTGGCTGACCTGCCCCGTCCCACCCGGAGGCCCACTTCCTGAGAGCCCGCTGTGGTCTCCCCACCTGCCCCCCAAATCCTGGGCCAGGGGCCGAGGGGAGACACGGCCCAACCCGGATCGACACAGGGCCCAGGTTCCCCGCTGACATCACGGTCTGTTCCGGGCGCCTTCCCGGGAGCCCACGCGCCCTGCACCCCGGGCTGCTCTCAGGGTTCCCTGTCTACACGGACGGGTGCCCTGGGAGGGGAACGTGGCGAATGAGCTTGCCTGCAGAGGCTGGGCGCGCCGGGGAGGGCCTCGACTCACAGAGCCGGGGGCACTCGGCTGGGGGCCTGGGACACCTGCCGGGGGGACCGATGGAAACCCCCGCAGATCCGCAGGGACCACTGTCTCCCTCCCCCCAAAGCAGACAAGGAAATACCTGCCACAAGCCAGCCAGTTGTGGCCTCCGGCCAATAAAGCCCCGCGCCGCCTCGCTCGGGGCCCAGAGTCATGTTTCTTTTATTGGTTTTCAGAATGAGCAGCAGAACGGCAGCTGAGACCCCGCTCTGTAATAAAAGCTTCTAATTGCTGGGATGGCTCATTCAAGATCAGAGACAAACCAGAGGCCCCCAAACACCTCCACGAGGCGCTGAGCTCCTGGAAGCTGTCAGGATGATCCCACCTGTAGGGGCTCACGGCTGGCAGGCACGTCTGGAGAGCCCTGAAGGCCCGGGGCCCACGAAAGGGACCAGCAGCAGCGCGTCCCCTCCCGGTGGGGCCAGAACCTGCAGTTTCCACGCGCAGCATGGGCTGGCCCGGACCGGGCACTAGGAGAGCTCAGGACATGCCGGCCGGCGCGGCGGGTGGACGGCCAGACGGGCGAGCGGGCCTTCAGCGGCCGGGAGAGCCAGGCTGGGGGCACAGAGATTGCAGGAAGTGACAGACTGCGTCCGCGTTCCCGGAAGTCCTGGAACTCAGGAGCGAAGGAGCCCCGGGTCGCCCTGAGCACGGAGGGACGGAAGGAGGCCTCACAGGGGACAGAAAGCTGGGCGCACACAACCCCCAAGGTCGGCAAGGCTGCGGGAATTCCTACTGACCCGTGGGCCTGGGGGGGGGGCTGGGAGGGACCAGGGGACCCCTCGCAGAGACGGGGGAGCAGACGCACCACACACAGGTCGGCCGCTCTGTGGTGGAAGCCTCTGGGCTTCCCTCCACGACCGCGCCCGCCACCCTCCCCGCTGGGGGCCTCCAACCCCCCCACCCCAGCCACGGACCCCGGGGGCTGCCACGCTGACTTCGGACGGCCTAGCGCCTAGTGTGTGGGCCGGGGGGTGGTCCTGGATGCCTACAGGAGTCACCAGGCCGGAAACACGAGTCCATCCTGACCCCTGCCCCTCCCCACCCCTCCCTGCGCCACAACGGCTGCCGCCGTGTCCCCTCTCTGACACCGCAGACCCAGTGGGTCCCCTCCTCTGCAGCTGGGACCACAGAGTCTCATCTGCAACCCTCTCCCTGACAGAGTGACCTCGAGCCCGTGGCCCCAGCCGGCCTCACAAAGACAAAGCCCTCCTGAAGTTGTCCCTGTGCCCCCGGCGCATGCAGGAGGGACTCTCTCCGGCATCTTCCATATCCCCTGGGGCCCTGCCTCACCCTTGGAGACGACTGGGCCCCCCCAGCTCCTAAGAAGCCAGGCTGTCTTGGGAGCAGGCCGCAGGTGCCCGTGTGGACCGCTCTCCTCCAACTGTCTCTGCCCACTTCAGACAGCCGTCGCCTCCCCGGGGAGTCACCTGAGGACCCTCCTGGGGCTCTGTGGGGGCAGGGCTCGTGCCCACCGGGACTTCCCGGACCCGCAATGCCTCACAAATAACGGGCTCATAGATACATAATAAAGAAAGCTCTCCCGTGGGGGAGAAACGCGAGACCGGCCCAAAGCTTGGGGGCCCCACGGCTGCAGCGGGCTGGGCCGGGGCTCCCCCGGGGCTCGTCCTGCTCGGTCCTCCTCTTCGCGGATGGAGGACTTTATTCCCACCACAGGGGGTGCACGGAGGGGCCCCGCCGGCTGGAGGCGCTCTCTCCCGCACCCGGGAACATTCCTCCAGTCCCGGAACCCCAGGTCGGGAGCTGCGTCCTGGAAATCGGGAAGACGTGTGCTGCTCAGGTCTGGCTTCGAGCGACTGGGCAGGACAGCAGCGGCCGCATCCGAGTCCGTACGTGACCCTTTCCCCTCCGGCTTTGGGCCGGCCCGCGGCCCCGCGCTGACTCACCCCTCCCTCCGCAACCTGCACCTCCGAGCTCTGGGGATTTCTTTCCTTACACATTTCTTTGATAATCTTCTCTCCTCCGTTTCTCTCCGTTTTTGGACCCTGTGTTCTTCGGACCTCCTGAACTGCTCTCTGTGTTTCCTACTTCTCGTCAACAGTCGATGCTACGACTTTCTGGGGCTCCGTCCTTCCACCAGCGGGCTAACAGAATCTGCTCTGCACACACACACTCGTGCAGGTGTATGTGCACACAAATGCACACGCGTGTGTAACCACAGGTGCACGTGTGCTCACGTGTGCATTTTATACATATTTTAAACTTCCGTCCTCATAAAAATTATACACGTAATCCCCCCAAAATGCCTTTTATCTCCCTGGTGTCCAACTCAGCGTCTTAACTCCACCGTGACTCTTGTCACAAATCTGGGGCGCGAGAGCATGGGGGTGACAGCTCACCCCTGTGTCGAGAGAGGTCGGCGGGGGCCCCTCACAGGGGAGCACGGTGGATGTGGGGCCATCGCACACCCCCCCCCCCCGCCCGGGGGCTCAGGGACCCCACCTGGGGGAGGAAGGGAAGAGGTCGGGGACGTGTGGCCCCACTGGCGTGCCCTTCTCCTGCCGCCTTCCCACCCCCTGCTCCCGCGGGCCCCCCCCACCGCCAGCTTCTCTGTGCGGCCGCTGGCTCCACGGCCTTCCGGGCGCCTGTGCCTCCGGCCTGTGGTTTGCGTCCTCCGTGCTCCCGGCTCGAGCACTGGCCCTTTGCTTTCCCCCACGTCCTCCAGCGTGGCCTGTGGACCCAACGGGCAGAGGCTGGGCTTCCCAGAAGGGTCCTCGGGCCCCACACCACGGCGACCCACCTTGGGCTTGTTTAAGTTAGTGGATGGGATGGGATGGGACCCTCGTCCCACCCAAAATTCATGCCCACTGAACCTCGGAAAGTGACATTTTTGGAAACGGAGTCATCTTAGATGTAATAAATAAAGCTCGCGAGACAGAATCATCCTTAACCTGGGACGGGCCTGGACGTGACGGCCGAGCGTTCTCGAGGGAACCACTAGCTCCCGCAGGCACACGGCCACGTGACGATGGAGCCCCAGACCCGGCCTGAGGCCGACGGACCCTCCCTCCTCTCCTCTGGAGGAGCCTCACCTCAACATCTGACCTCTGGCCCCCAGAGCCCAGTGAGAATGAGCTGTGGCCGCGGTCACTTGGGGGGGCCGCAGGGGACTCACGTGGAGGGGTCCTCCAGAGAGACAGCGCTCCGGGAGCTGAGGGGGCCTGTGCTTCTCAGGACCTGGGTCTTCAGGAAGCTCCCCGACCTGGAGACGCGCCAGACACGGGCCCCGCTCTGGCACGAACCCCCTGGGGCCGTCTGCCGTGGGGCCAGGCGGGAGGGCCTGCCTGCACGGTGCCTCCTGCCTTCTCCTCTCCTTCCCCCTACGCCTTTCTCCTTCTCTTGTCCCTGTCACTTTATACGGGTGTCCAGATGGCCAACATGAGCAGCACGTGTGTTTTTGTTTGTTTGTTTGTTTTTTTAACGGGGGGCCCAGAACATTTGCTAGGTTCTTGGTCGTTGTAAGATTCTCAGTGCAAGTGTTGTGGAGAGTGTGTGGGGGTCCAGGGTGTGGGGTCCAGGGTGTGGGGTCTAAGGTGTGGGGTCCAGTGTGAGGGGGTTCAGTGTGTGGGGGTCCAGGGTATAGGGGCTTAGGGTATGGGGGTCTAGGGTGTGAGATCTAGGATGTGGGGGTCCAGGGTGGGGGTGTCTAGGGTGTGGGGGTCCAGGGTGCGGGGGTCCAGGGTGTGGGGTTAGGGTGCGGGGTCCAGGGTGGGGCGTGTCTAAGGTGTGGGGGTCCAGGGTGGGAGTGTCTAGGGTGTGGGGGTCCAGGGTGCAGGGGTCAAGGGTGGGGTGTTAGGGTGTGGGGGTCCAGGGTGGGAGGGTCTAGGGTGTGGGGCCCCAAGCTTGCAGGAGGCTGAGGCGGGAGCTCCGGGCCAAGCGGGCCATCTGGACAACACATCATCCTCAGGACTGTGAAGATGGGCAGTGGAAGGGACAGTGGCCCCCACCCCGTCCCATGCTGGCTTTCTCGGCCCAGACAAGGGCTCTGTGGAAAGACACTCAGCACCTCGGGGGGTGTTAACAGGCAGGACCCAACAGGAATCAACGACAGCCAACCCCACCCCCGCCCTGGCGCTCGTCTGCCGTGTGAATCGGTCCGTAGTGAGCGCTGAGCTCCGGGACCGGTCGGCAGGCCAGGCCGGGCCGCCGGGCATCCCCTCCCAGGGTCTAGCCCAGATGCCAGGACACCGTGACCCCCTGACTGCCTGAAGTCCCGAACAGCTGGGCAGGATGTCCACCTCTGGGCACGGACGAGCTCAGGCTGTGGCCGCCGGGCCTCGTCTCAGAGCCGGCTCTCGGGAAGTGTGCTTTGGGGGAAGCGAGTTTCCATGAAGTCCCAGTTCCTGAGCAGAACGGGACAGACACTCCCCCCAACCGGGCGCTCGCTCCGCACAGAACTCAAGCGTGGCGCCTAATGGCTGACTGGGAACGTGGGTCTCTATCTGGTTTGGGGGACGGAGCACCAGTGCACGGACGAGCACCCGACGACACATGCAGGTCACGGCCTCAGCGCCGGACACGGGGGAGGGCGCGTCCTCCCGGGTCACGTTCCTGGTGCAGGCCGACGTCCACGGGCCAGCGGAGCGAGAAGCGGAGCCTGGGGCCACACAGACGCGGGAGCGCCCCGAGGCCACCGGGCCACCACACCTCGCCGTGTCCTGCCGTGAAGACCCCATCTCCCTGGTGACCCCGTGCGTGGGCCTTTCACTACGCGGCATTCACCCTCATGACGCGGGACTCTCTCGTTTTACTCTATTTCTTCTAACTTCTTTTAAATGCTGGTCATGATCCAGGAAATTAATTTCATGACCCACTAATGGGGAGCAAGCTGCCCTCTGAGGAGCCACGCTCTAGGACACGCGAACACCAGCACGCTCCCGGGGTCTCTCCCCAGGAGCTGGAGTCATTAACGTATCGCACCCACGTACGGGGGCCCCGCGTGAGGGCCACTCACAGGTGGGTGGGCACAGAGAGGGGAACACAGAGGCGTGAGGTGAGACGTGGTGGGGCTGGGGGGAGGGGCACCGCTCCAGACGCGCTCTAGCCACTGAGTTGAATTGGCTGTCACCTGGCCAAGCCATCACGAGGTCCCTCAGAGCCCATCTCACGGGAAAACCGTCATGATGGAAGGGGAGACCCCATAGCACTGAGCATCTATAAGAGAATCGAGACGCGACCTTGAAACCCGGACTATGCCTCCAATTATACGGTGTTTGGGTCAAGAGCTCAAGTAAACTTTTCGGAAAGCTTTGCAAACGGGTCACCACAGCCCAGCCTTGCCGTGAGAGCCGGAGCTCTGTCTGGAGACACCTGGGAAGACCCCCGCCCTCCAGCTTTATCACACTGACCCCTTGGTCCCCACTGATGGAGGACAGCAGCTCTGGCCAGCGAGGGTCTGCGTGTCCCCAGGTCTCCCCCGTTTGGGAACGGCACACAGACGAGGACCCTAGAATAATGAGCCCCTGGAGCTGGCGGTCACACGTCAGAAGCTCCCCCGGGCTCCCTCGGAGCCGCCAGGCAGGTGGCAGGTCCCTGCACAGCTGATGGGCATGAGGACAGGGTGGCCATTCCCGTGTTCATCACGGGTGAACAAGTGACTGTCTCAGCTGAGGGCCGCATGTGGCCGGTGCCCCCCGCCCAGCCCACGCTGCCACCAAGGGAGAACTGCCTAACTCCCACCAACGGGCAGCCGCTGCTCAGACCGTGCCCCCGAGGGGCCTGCAGCATAGGGGCTCCACCCAGAGGCCGCGGGTTTTCCTCTGGCCCAGCTCCTGAGGGCTGCAGCCCCCACAGCAATCCCGGGAGGAGGCCCAGACCCCCGTGGGGCTTTCTAGATGCTTCCTCAGGGACCCCAGACCTCCCTGACTCAAAGTTCCCGTGGCGGGAGTCACGGCCAGATCACAACCTACTCCAGTCCTCAGTTTCTAGGTGGAGCTTACGAGGAAGGGCGGGATTGGGGTGAGAATGGGCCAGCAGGCAGCAGAGGTCATTGCCGTGTGGGCCTCGGCCTGCGGAGCCCCAGGGCCAGAACCAGAGGACACGGGCGCCGACTCCCGTGGCCTGGGCCGTCGCCGCACGGGCCTCGAGGAACTTACCTTTGGAAAAGGGACCTCAGCGAGCAGTCCCAGGACCCCTTCCCCTTCCCTCCCGCCCCCTCCCACCCCCACCCCCAAGGAACAGCAGCCACGGGGACAGGGCTGGTCGCAGCGCCTGGAAAGGAGGGTCCGCGGTGTGCCCCCTCAGCGGACAGGGGTGTGCTGGGGAAGGACAGGGGGCACCTCGGGGTTTGTCGGGGCCTCTGCCGAGTGGCCACTCTGCGGTGCCCAGGGCGGGAACAGACATTCAGGTCACCACCCCTCCTCAGTCAATCCTGCTCTTTCAAGAGCCTTCGCCCCCCTCTGGGGGGCCCCAACCCCTTCTCCTGGAGCTTCGAGCATGCCCCTGCCCCAGAAAGGAGACAACACCACCAGCCACCAGTTGTGCGTGGGCCCTGAGCTACCTCCTGAGTGGTTCTGTCACGCTCTCCGTGACGGCCCGGGGGGGGGGGACAGCCCAGGGACCGACTGATTGGAGCCCAGAGAACGAGGCGGGCATGGAGGCAGGCGTGGCCCCTCCACACCAGGAAGCCGACTGCCCCTGCCATCGCCGGTGTGGGGCCGCCTCCCCTCGAGGACCCAGTGCCCAGGGCCCGCCGCCCTCCCTGCGTCCCAGAACGAGCAGGGCCGAGTACCCACCGTGGTGGTCTTTATCCGCCCTCCAGGCTGCGTGCACGTCCAGCCTGACCGGTTGATCAGCAGGTCACAGCCTTCACCCTCCAGACACGGGAGCATGTCGCACCACTGCTTTGTCTTGATGATCCGAGCTGTGGGAGACAGGAGGGCGGTCAGCATGGCTCAGCTGGGGCAGCGCCCGCACCCTGACCCCACCCTGGGCGCCGGCCACGGGGGCCGAAGGCCTGGTGGGTGGCGCCCGGGTCACGCGGGGCGGCCGGCCACTGTTGCCCCAGACCCCGTTCGGTGCTGCTCCCCAGGCCCGGCCCTGCCCCCAGCCCCCAACCCCCAGCCCCCAGTAAGTGGTAACGGGGTGTTGAGGACAGTTTCAGGGAGTAGCCACGGCCTCGTCCTGGAGTGGACAAGTCTCTTCTCTCCTTAAAAGCAGCACCGGATGTCCTTCCGGTGTGGCACACGCGGGCCGGCTGAAGGATGGGGACGCAGGGGCCGGGGGGTCAGCACTACGAGCGGGGTCCTCAGGAGGTGGGCCAGTGCTGCCATCGGACCGATCCATGGCGGGTCTCGCAGTGACCACGGCCCCTCCCTGGTCCTCCTCCAAAAGCGGGGGGCTGACCTGAGCCCCTGTCATCACCTGGGGTGCAGGCAAGCGACAGGGTGGGTAGACCCCAGGTGGCCGCTGAGCCCGGAGTGGCGCGGCAGCCATAAAGCCCGAACCAACCGCTTCCAGGCAGAAAAGAGCCACGTTTCTCCCTTGCTGGAGGCACCCCATCATTTTGTGGCTGTGGGCCCGTGGCTGCTTTCCGAGTTAGGACACAGTGCGCGTCCTTCCAGAGGCACGTACGGCCGGCTGACCGCACTTCTACAGGAAGGGCATCCGTGCAAATCGGAGGGTCCCCCGTGCAGAGTCTGAGTGTTCAGACCGGATGCCCCCAGCGGGCCAGACGCACGCTTCCAACCACAGCCTCGGCCTCAGCTCCCGCCCCCCTGCCGGAGGACGCACACAGGGGTCCAGGCCGAGCGAGCACAGGCGCATGTTCGTGCATCTGCCCTGTGCCGGTGTGCCTGTCCCCTCGGGGGCGGTGGGAGGAGGCCAGCGGGGCCAGGAGACAGCCCGGGGGCGGGACCTGGGGCCGTCCAGAGGATGCACTAGGTGGTCACCCTGAGACCCGCTCCTTTCCAGGCCAGGCCACGGACGGGACTGCACCCCGCTAAGTCGCAAGGTGAAGCCCTGACCCTCTAACCCCCAGCGTGTGGGCCCTCGGGCACCGTGCTCTTACGGAAGTCAGGTGACACGAGGTCACGAGGGTGGGGTCCCGGTCCCATAGGACTGGTGTCCGTGTGAGAGCAGACACCGAGTCCCCACTGTCCCTCAGCACCGAGCCCACGAGGACACGTGAGAAGCCAGAGGAGGCCTCTTGCTGGAACCTGAGCCACCGGTGCCCTTGCCTCAAATCCCGGCCCCCAAACATTTGCTGCTGAAGCTGCCCTGGGGGTGGCATTTTGTCCCAGCAGCCTGTGACACGAGGGACACTCACCCCTCGGACACACTTCTCATTCAGCTGGAAAGTCAGCAGGGAAGGACACTGCAGCTGAGAACCAGTGCGGCTCCCCAGGGCAGGGTGGGGACGCGCAGGACTCCATTCGCAGCGTCCCCAGAAATGTCTCTGCAATGAGCGGCCGCCGTCCTGGGCCGGACCCTTGGGGGAGACGCTGGGTGCGGGCGGGAGCCCCTCTCAGGCCCGGCCACGCGGGAGCCGGAGCTTTGCCCAGCGCACCCCCCCCCACCCCACCCCAGGCCTCCTCCTCCTCCGCTCATCATTCCTGCCAGGGCCCCACCACGACGTCCTGTCCCAGATGCACCATTTTGTCACGGTAAAAGATGGCCCCAAAGCCCTGTTGGAAGCCAGGAGACGGACACCCTAAGCCCACGGAGCGGCTACAGGATTGAGGCACACGCCCGGCCCAATCCCCGGAAATCCTCTGCATGGCGTCTGGGCGAGGATCCCGACAAGTGTCGGGGAAGCTTCTCTGGGATCAGCAGTGAGGATCGGCGAGGAAGGGGCTTAAGTGTGGATCAAAGGGAATCCGCATCTGCGCTCCCCGTCTGTCTCCCTGAGCCGCACCCAGGGAACGCGGTCACCGAGACTCCGCCACCGGGGAGGCATGGGCCGCCCCAACGCTTGACCGAGGGTCTGAGAGCAAGAACAAGGTGTCTCGGGGACGACGTCCCCTTCGGCGGCAAGAGGATGACGAGGTTCTGCAGGCAAGAAGGCCACGCAGGCGGGGGACCGCGACATCCACGAGGGGGCTGCACAGACAGTGCTGAGGGCCGGTCCCGGCTGGGGCTGTGCCGCCCAGGGTGCGGGACACCCCGGGACACGGCCAGACGCCCGAGCTGGCGGGGCTGGCAGAAGGGCCTGGGTTCCATGCTGCACCGCCGTGTGCCGGCCGCGGGGCCTCAGCAGCAGCGTTCGTCCACCCTCGGGCCCGGTCCTCCCAGGGGAGCACGGTGCCGGGAGGAGGAGCAGGTGTCCACACGGGGCTCAGCCTGTCGGCGCTCACGGACACGCATCCCTCACGGTCGGGGCCCCTGTGGCCACTGGGGCTGGCGGCCGTGGACAGACGCTGGGGCAGACGGCCCCAGCCTCGCGTGCACCCTGAGGACCTCGGGACGCTCCCGTTAGCCTCACAGCAGCTCCCCCTCCCTTGCCAGGCCCTCAGCCGAGGCCACGTCACCGCAGTGTGACCCCGGGCTCCGCCTGGGCTCCGTTCACCTTTCTGGAAGCAGGCTGGAGGCTGCGGACCCCACCCCTCCACTCCTTCCCGCCACACACGCAGCTCTGAAAGCGGGGAACACGCGGCCCCCCTCGCCGTGTCCACACGGCCGATCACACACGTCCCTGCTTGCTCCCATGTGCTCCTGTTCACACGCACGGGAAACGCACACAGACTCTTAAACGCACGAACACAGGCAAACAGCACGCACCCGTCCGTGCGTCCACGAGTGCGTGCACACACACACGAGCAGACGCATCGAGCGGCTGATGGCCAGCCATCCCCCACGCAGCGTGGCGGCCCGGACGTGGCAGGGGCCGGCCCCGAGGAGGGCACTGGCCGGCCGCTGCTGAGCACACGCCTTCTGTTCGCTGCAGACCTCAGCTCAGCCGGCCCGAGCCCACTTCCTGCTGGAGGCGGTGGCAGGCACAGTGCTGGCCACCGCGTCCCAGGGACACAGGGACCTTTCGTGTCACACGTCACGGTGTCGGTGACGCTGAGGCAGCTCTGGTGCCGGGGAGGGCACCCGCCAGGGGCTGACGGTGCCCCCAGTGGCTGACAGTCAGGGGCCTCAGCCGCGTGGGCAGCTGGGCCCCCCGCTCATCAGGCGTCATTGGCATGTCCCCCGGCCTGTCCCCGGGCCCGGGAGTGCAGGCTTGTCCAGACTGGGGCTGGGGGCCAAAATGGAACCTCTGATGGGGCGCCTGCTCGGCCGTGACGGGTGCCATTGCCCCTCCCTCGGCCCGCCCCCACCTCGCATGGGTCCCCAGAGACACCCCCAGGCGCCCAGCGCTCGCACCTCCTCTCGCCAGCCGGTCTCGCTCCCCGTGAACACGCTTGCACCTGCCCACTCGCACCCCGGGGCGGCTCTGTGCACCTGCTGCTGGCTGGGCGCCTCCCCCTCCCCCGGCAGTGAGCGCTGGGAGCCTCAGGCTGGGGCCCCGAGTGGCTCCCGGCCCCGCTCCAGACTGCCCTCCACGCGGACATCCCAGGGACACGGGCTCTGCCTCAGGCCCCTGCTGCTTCAGCCCGCTGCAGCCGTGGGCAGCGTGTGGCAGGCCGCTCGGGACACAGCTGGACGGGCATCAGAGGGCCAGAGGGGCAGCGAGGCGATGGTGGGGTGGGTGGCCCTGGTCCGGGGAGAGAGGCCGGGCACTGGGGGGAAAGGCCACAGAGTAGGGCCCGCAGGCGGGGGCCACAGCGCTACAGGCAGGGAATTTGCCGGAAGGTCAATTTGCCCAGACAGCGTTCGGGCCAATGGTGAATGGAGCTGAAGACGGGTCAGGACAGCCACAGAGTGACGGGGCCAGACAGGGGGCAGCGGGGACACTTCTGAGAAGAGACGAGGGAGAGACTACCTTCCAGGGAAAGGACAGCCCTTCAGAAACACAGCGGGACGGCAGCGGGATTGGAGGAGGGGTCCCTACGCAGCCCCCCAGCAACACGGCCTCACCGGCCCTGGGAACACACCCGGCACACGGGCACACGGGCCCCGGAGAAGCCCCTCCTTCCTCTAAGAGACGCGCGAGCGGCCCAGCACCGGGTCCGGGTCAGGCAGCGGGGGACCGTGGACACAGCCGGGAGCTCCTCACGCCGGCCCCCGACCCCAGCCCGAGCCAGGAAGGGGCGGCTCAGGGGGCTCCCCGCCTGCGGCAGGGCTGGGCGGGGGGACGGGGAATGTCAGGGTGGAGGGTCCGAGCTCACCGAGCTGCACGGCTTCGTGACTGAAGGGCAATCTTCTCGCCCCGGGAACACTTTACTCTCCCGGAGCAGCCGGAAGCTTCCATCCAGGGCAGAGCCTGGGCTCGTCCGGCGGCTTTGCGAGCGCACCCTGCGGGCCACGGGGTCCCTGGCCCCGTGTGGGGGTGCACTGAGGACCCTTGCTCTCTGCCCCTCAGACAGGGACTCCCGCACAAGGGCGTGAAGGCACGAAGCCCTCCCGCCACGCTCCCCGGGTCCCCCACACCGTCCACTGGGCCACCCTCGGGGACCGCCTGCCAGAGACGCAGGGCTGAGCAGTCCTCTCTGAGCACCGTCCCCCAGGGAGGCAGAGCCCGCCAGGGTCCACTGGAGACCACCACGGCGGCCGTCCCGGCTGGTGTTGGGGCCCCGTGAACGTCTCCTAGTGGAATCCCAGACTTTGGGCCCTCGGTGAGGACACGTGCCTCCACCCAGCTACCCTTTTACATCAGGACGATGACGGTCAGGCAAGCCGTGCTCCTTCCAAAGACTCTTCTAGAAAACACTGGGGACCTGCGCCCGCGGGTGCAGCCTGGCCGTCCTGGAGTGCGTTCTGTGCCTACAAGTGTGCCCCCACTTGCTCTGCAGCCTTTGCACAGGGAGAGGGGGTGGCGCTAAGGCCACACGGTGGGGGGGGGGCACAGCGCCTGGGGCTACGGCACCCTGCTGGCTTCCTGCCCCAATGCCCCTCCGGGAGCAGTTCACCAGGAGAGAGCGTGGCAGGACACGGGCACGGCTCGGTCCCCTGCCCCTGTCACGACCGGGTCACGCCCATTTAAGGCAGTGCTGGAAGGAGACAGCCTGGGACAGGAGCCGGGAGCCCCTCCCACCAGTGCCCCGGGACAGCTCTGGGGGAAATACGGAGGCTCTGCCGTTACCAGTGGGGTTTCAGACAACATGTGGGCAGTGTCCCCAACTCCAGAGCCTCCGGGCAAAGGCAGAAGAAAGCGTAAACGTGGATCAAACCGGCGGGTGCCACGCCCGAGGATCTCCCCCGAACATCTGCCCTAGAAAAATGCTGCCGATTTAAATTTTATCGGTTCTGCAGTTTTGTTTGTGTTTAATCTGTAAGTGGGTTCAGTCTTTTTCCAGTTTATAGTCTGGTGAGGACGCCCGGCTTGGTGTTTGTTCATATCCCGGCAACATTATAATAGAAACCATTTAGGTCAGTCGCGAGGGGCCCAGGGAAGGAGCTTTCCCTTCGAAGGAGTTTTCAAGTGATTTAAGTCTGGGCAACACCCGCTGCCCACCCGCGGTGAGCTGGGCAGAGAAGGAGGCAGAGCCGGGGTGGGAGACTGACGCACGGACCCTCCGGGACCAGACTGGGGCCGCAGAAGGGAGCCCAGAAGGTTCCGGTCCCGTAGCCCTCACCACCCTCGCCCCAGCCAGAGGGGCTTGGATCTCCTGTGACAGCCCCCTCTGGGGTCTCCCTGCCGTGGCCCCAGCCTAGAGACGGAGGGACCTGGAGGCGGGCGTGTGCTGCGAGCATGGGCTGTGGGGTAGCCTTTCTTTGCCCCTGTCCCTCCGGCCCCTCCATGGGGGAAGCGTCTCCCCTGAGATTCTCATAGTTCCCACATTTGTTGTGGTCGTTCGGGTAATGGAACATCTTAAGTCGCTCGCAGCGTCACGCCAAAATCAGGGCCAGCCCCAAACTCGATTAAGCACTGATCGATCCCTGCCTGCCGCGGGGCCCACCCCTCCCCGGGGCCCGGTCAGCCGCTCCTTTCTCCTTCCTCCCAAATGACCTGTGAAGGGCGGGGTGGAGACTGGCACCAACTGATGTTGGCTCACGGCGGGGCCAGGCCGTGCCTGGAGGATGCTCAGTCCCGATTCTCCTTCTCTGGAGCACATTCCAGAAGCCTCAAAGGCCCAAGAGTCTGGCTGCAAAGTCTTCTCTGCTGCACTACCCCTACTCAGCAGATCTAGCTCCCTCTGGCTCAACAGGCCTCCTCACCACCACCAGCATCCCCATCAGCAACCATCAGCAGCTCCTGGACTGGGCTCTTGTCGTACTGGGCACACTGGCCCCTTCACTCCAACCGCACTTCTTAGCGGAGGCTCTCCGGAACCTCTTTCAGAACGTGCGGGTTCTGAGGGTTCCCGGGACAAGGAACTGTGAGAAGCTGGGGTTCATGCCCAGTGGCCAACCCGTAAGCGCCCTCTCGTGGCCTCTGTCACTCCAGGACAGACCCCCTTCTTTTCAGAGGCCCCCCGTGTCCCAGTCTGATTCCTCCCCGCTTGTGCCCACGGTGCGGCATGAGCGGAGACTGGTGAGGAATCTCAACCCCGTCGCTGCCTACATCTCATTCTTCACAGCCTCCAGCCTCCCTGGAGGACAGCTGATGCGGGAAGGCTGCGGAGCTGTGTCGGCACAAACCCACCCGGCTTCCTCCCGTCCGTGGAAAACCCCGCTGGAGGCAGAGATGGTTATGCAGCTGCAGAGGGGGGGCCCAGTCAGCACCCCCAGGCCCCGCAGTGGAGCCTGTGGCATGGGGGGCAGCCAGCCAGGACCTCCTGCCCACCCTGACTCAGCCGGCCAGGGCCGTGTGTCTTCCCCAGCCTGGGGGGCCTCAGGGCTCGTGGTGGGTGGGGAGCAGGACTGGGAGGCAGGAGGCCCGGGTTCGAGTCTCAGCCCTGCCACCACCTGGACTCCTCGAGCCTTTCGATTCAGCTCCTAGTCAGTTTCTCCAAATCGATCGACAGAGAACACGCCGTGCCTGACGCCTGATGCTCTGGAGGGACGTCCAGGTCCTGGCCAGGGCCTCACGCTCCCGCCTCGTGTGTCCCAATGGCAACAGAAGGTAAGCCTGTGTCCTCACCGTACAGACCGACCGCATCCCCAGGGCCTGACCCTGCAGCCGGCGTGAGGCACTGATGTCCCAGCTCACCCAGACGCCTTGCAAATGCTGGGCCAACAGCTGTGGCCCCTGACGTGCCAGAGAGCAGCTTAAATGGGGAGCAGCAAGGAAGCGTCTGGGCCAGCACGGGGCCCCCGCTGTGTCGAGTGTGTTCCATCGGACAACTGGTCTCGCCCAGAGGCAGGTGGGCGCGGGGGTGGGGTGCGCACGAGCACCTGTGCGTGCCCACCCAAGCAGGTGCTCAGCAAACACTGAGGAAATGCCCAGACACACAGAAGAGCGAGCCGTCACAAAACCCGACTTCTGACGTGTCGGCTGCTGGTTCGAGTGTCCCCAGTAACTCCAGGTGACCCCAAGATCGAAGCGCAGACTTGCCTCCTTGGCCCATAAAGCCCGTGAACGTCCAGCACCCCGCTGCCTGAATCCTGGCCTCCTTATCTCTGTCCTGCCTCCAGAACCTTCTGCCCTGGGCCTGATCACACGTCCCCTCCACCTCCCAGGCCACCCTCTCTCCTGGCTCCCGAGTCCAGGCCAGCATCTGGCCTGCCAGGCCGCCCTCGACGCCCTCACACCCCACATGCAGCCGGCACTGGGGCCCGGAGCCCACACCTCTGGGGGTCCCTGTGCACCCCGGAGCTCACAGAGCTCCCCCCTCACTTCCACCCCTCCCGCGGAGTCCTCGATCAGAACGTTCGCGTTACAGGGAGGAATCAGCACGAGACTTCTCGCCCCAGGAAGACAAGTGGGCACAGCCTGCCAGCAGGGGTCTCAGCTGCCCCCGCCTGGGGACCCCCCCCCCCCGGGGACCCCCCCCCCAGTGAAGATCCGCCACGGCGGCTGGGCCGGGAGCTGAGGTCCCAGGTGATCAGGCTCAAAGCTCCCTTGGACCTAATAACAAGCAGGATGCCGGGCCATTTGCTGAGTTCATTTACAATCCGGGAGGGTAATGGTGCCTTACACGAGTAATTTCTCACGGATCCTCAACAGAGCCACGGACTTCGTCTCCCGAAGCGCGTTCTTCTTGGGAAGGCCCAGGAGGCTTTTATTTACTCAGTAAGGCTCCCCGAGCACTTGCTCTGTGAGAGCGGGGCGTCCGCACCAGCTCTTGGGCCGCGGCCCCACCGGGAGCAGGAACACCCCCCCTCCGGGCCACGACTCTGAACCTGGGAAGACGACCGCGAGACACGGGGGACACGCTCACGGACCGGGACAAACCACACACGCTGCAGGCCACAGAGAGCCCGAGCCACCCGCTTCAAAGGCGACCACCTGCCTCTCTGGCCAACGACTTCTCTAGAAGCGGCATCGTCTGGACAAGCACGTAAGGTGAGGCCCCGTGAGGAGCAGAAGACGAGGAAACGCCATCATGGACCCCTCGCTAACGAGGAAAAACTCGGATTTATGACCTCATTAAGCCTCAGAACCCTCCTTCAGGAGGGAGCATGGGCCCCTTTCACAGACAGGAATACTGAGGCCTGGGAGTTCCCCTCTCCTTCTCCCCCCTCTGCTACCAGGTGCACGCCATCCTCCGAAGGCGCCCCCACCCCACCATGAAGCCCCCCAGGGGGCCAGGGTGAGGGGCGCTGCAGGTACCCAGGCCCAGACTCTTCTGGGCCCCATCCCCATCCCTCCCCCCATGCTCAGGCAGCGTAAGTCCTACCCGTGTTTCCCCTGATGTCCTGCAGCCCTGCCTCTCCTGCCCCCCAGGTCTCCCTCCATCTCCACAGCCACCCCTTCTCCTGGAAACCCTTCTCCGCCACCCCTCCGCCTTCCGCCTCTCCCCCCGGGACGGCCCGGCCGCTCCCTGCTGTCCCTGTGGTGGGCCGTGGGAGGGCTTCTGATGACCCCAGACCCGGGACTGTGCGGGACCCCTCAGTGCTCTGCTGAGGTCCCCGGGGGGCGAGGGGACAAGGGATGGAGGGATGAAGACACAGGACCAGAAGGCGCCCGGCCCACCTGGCCCAGGTGGTCACAGATGCTCAGAGACATAGAGTCTGGGCAGGCGTGGACCCTGCATGGCAACCCCGTGCCCGCTCGCCTCGCCTCCCTGGCGACACCGGCCCGGGACTGGGTTATACACGCAGATGTCACTCCTTACTGCCTTCATTCCTACCCATCAGGGGTCCTCAGGAGGCGGGGCTGAGGGTCAGAGTGGACCCCAGTGGAACCTCCTCACCAGAGCCACGGCACTTCCTATGGCGGTCAAGCTGCTGACCACGTGTGCACAGGTGAGTTGAGCCGTGCAGCCGGGCATTTGTGTGCGCGCACACGGGTGTGATGTGCACACGTGTGTGCATGTGTGTGTGCGTCCGTCTGTGGGGTCTGAACGTTCTGGTCCAGGACCTGAGCCGCACGTGACGAGGGAAGTCCGGGGCCAGCAACACCCCGCCCGGCGGGAAGGACACGGAGGCTCCCTCCTCGTTTTCTGGCACCAATATGCTTCGGCTCAATCCCCGTGAACGACAGCAGCCCCGCCAGGCCCCTCGCTCACCCCCGAACCAGAGGAGACAAAGATATGACCCCGAGGGACCCAAGTCTGGCCGACGGTGGCAGGTGTGGACAGCAGGCCCTGCGGCGAGCACGCTCCCGGCTCTGGCCTGGACAGATGGACGGGGACAGACGTGCTAATTTGCCAGGGGACCGTGGAGACCGCACTGCCGCGCTCAACGCCAGGCTCTTCGCTGCTCACAAACCGCACGGCTCCCTTTAGAATAAACAGTTTCTTCGTTCCCATTAACATATGAATCTGCTTACTTTACTCGACAGCTTGGAAAAATGAATCATCCAGAACAAAGCCAGTGGGGCTGCAGGAGAGCTCCGGCCACATCCTCCGACGAGATCCCCGACAGACCCTGTCCGACCGAGGTGGGGGGGGCGACCCTCCCCGGCAGGTCTGACCCAGAAGGGTACACCCCCCCTTGTCCCGCTGGGGTCAGATCACACACTGGGAAAGGGGCAGCTGACGCTTAATGCACAGGCACACATACTGGTTAAAGGTACACACACACACTGACCCACAGGAGCCAAACATAAGTGGCACATCCCAGGGTTCCAGAAAAATCTACCGTAGGGAGAGCTGATGTAGACCGTGAGGTCTTAACTGAGACAGGATCCCTGTAGCGAACGTTCTGGAAGGGGAGGAGTGCCCTGGGCTCCCCACTGCTCTGCTCCACGGGGCGGTGCGTTAAGGCCTCTCCTGGCAGGGAGGCCCATGGGGCTGGAAGGTCAGAGGGTGCCCTGGGTGGCTTAAGGCCCGCCCCCAAAAGCCCACCTTCAGCCGGCCCTCCCTGGGCAGCCTGGTGCCAGGGGCAGAGGAGTCAGGTGAGCACTGCCCTGAAGGACAGGGCAAGGGTGGTATAAAGACGGGGGACTGGACACGGGGACATGCGTGCAGGGTCTGGGGGGCACAGCGAGGTGCAGCCTGGCCCGTGGAGGGCCGGGGGCCTTGTGGAGAGGAGTCTGTACGTCCAGACCCCCCTGGTGGGCTCCAGGTCTCCTGCCCACGCCCCCTGCGGGGTCAGCCACACGGGGCTCAGGATGATACGAACAAGCAGAGTATCCTCAGAGATGCCCCCGAGCTTAAGGGAGAAACCCATTTGCTCTCAGCCCCAGAAGCACCTTCTGTGCTCCAGAAATTCTGCTTTGAAACGTCAGTGCCCGAACACATCAGGTGAGCACGCAGCGGGGGAAGGAGCGGGGCCACCCGGCCCTTGGGGAGCCCCACCACCGGCTGCTGGGGACAGGCATGAGGCCCAAGGACACGGGGATGCCTCGCGGGTCCTCACGGGGACGTCCGTGCACGGTGAGTGTTACAACCGCTGGGATCACCCCCAGGAAGGCCCGACTCCCTCATCCTTACATCACAGAGGGGAACACGGAAGCTCGGGGCGGGGGGGGGGGGGTCAGGAAACCTGCCAGGGTCCCACGGCTGCCAAGTGACCCCGTGGGGAGCTGGGCTGGGGCAGCCTGAGCAGAGCCCCGTGCTCTCTGGATCCGTGTGGCCCTTGGGCAGGAGCCTGGAGGCAAGGGCACGGCGGGAGGAGGAAGGGAGGCTTGTCCGAGAAGGACCGCGTCTGGGGCAGTCCCGCGGGCCTGTGTCCAGTGGGGCCGCCACAGCGGGGCTCCCTTGCCACCTGCCAGACGGACGTCTGCACAGCAAGGTGGAGTCGGGGACGGTGAGCGGGTGGAGGTGGAGAAAACGGAACCGGGCAGAGTGGATGCCAGCAAGGGACAGCCCGGCCCAGCCGGGGGCAGGGCACAGGCCTCAGGAAGAGACCAGGCTCTTGGCCCCCGGGTCTCAGGCCGCGTCTCTCTCCCCTCCCCCGCACCGGACGCAGTCATAGCTCCCGGCTGCTCCGCCGTCCCCCTCCTCTGCCCAGCGCGGCCGCGGGTCAGCACCCCGTTCCGATGGCACCTCGGCCGCTGGTGCCTCCAGCTTAACGCTGCTCCAACACACCCGTCTTCCCTTCTTTCGAATTATCTTCTCAAGACAAATTTCTAGGAGTGGAATTATGGGATCGAGGGTCTGGGCATTTCCATGGCCCCGGATGCGTCCCGCCAGGCTGCTCACGGAATGGATTCCGCCCTGAACGCGGCCCCTGCACAGCTCTGAGGACGCCTGTCTTTCCCACGGGAGCTCCGGCCCGGAGTCACGTCCTGCGCACGGCGTGCGAGTGTAGACGGGAGTGGGGTCCCAGGGCAGCCTGAAGAAACACGTCCCACCAATAAGCCGACCTGGGGTGGAAGTTCGTGCGGCGTAAGCGCACAGGAGCGGACGCCGTTCTGAGAGTCACAGGTGAGAGACGGCGGCCCCTGCCCCCTGTGGACCCAGGGCTACGAGGGGCCAGAGACTCTGGGAGGCAGAGGGCGTGTGCTTCCCTCCCACCCTATCAGCACCCAGGCTGCACGGCCTGAGTGGCGCCTTGTCCCAGCCCTGTGCCGTCCCCACGGCAGGAAGCATCTGGCAGGGGTTGCGAATGAGGGTCTGGGGCCCCGGGTCTCCCACTGTGGTGGGTCACAGTGGGAGCGTCCGACCCCCGAGGGAGCTTCAGGCCGCACTGTGGGCTCAGGCTGGTTCCTGATCCCCACCTGCCTGGGAACTGCTCCCCCCCAGACACCTGCAGACCCTCACAATGGTCTCCACCAGGGAAGCCGGTGAAGAGGGAGATACACCCAGGGGCACCGGGGTGGCACAGGCAGTGAAGCATCCAGCGTCGGCTCAGGTCATGATCTCACGGTCCGTGGGTTTGAGCCCCGTGTCGGGCCCTGTGCTGACAGCTCGGAGCCTGGAGCCTGCTTGGGATCCTCTCTCTCCCTCTCTCTGCCCCTCCCCCACTTGTGTTTTCTCAATTTCTCAAAATGGATAAATGAACTTAAAAAAAGGAGACATCCACATCTATCCACCTGTTACCTATCATCCATCCTACCTATTCTGTCCATCAAGTATCTATCGATCAACCCATCTATTTACCT
Organism: Panthera onca; assembly: GCF_046562875.1. Taxonomy (NCBI): domain Eukaryota; kingdom Metazoa; phylum Chordata; class Mammalia; order Carnivora; family Felidae; genus Panthera; species Panthera onca. Next base: position 139,822,814 of record NC_138345.1, on the reverse strand, counting down.
CGACTTACCTGTCTACCGATCTGTCTATGGGTCAACTTACATGCCTATCTATCTATTGATGGGCTGGTCTAACCATCTGTCTGTCCGCCTGTCGATCCGTCTGTCCATCACCAAAGCCCCCATGTGCTCATCGGCCCCCCTCAGCGTCCAGCCGTCGCAACAGCCGCGCGTCTGCGGTGCTGGTTTGCAGTGAGCCAGGCCGATGCCACCACAACGGAGAGGATTAATTTCGCCCCCTGGCCTCTGCCCCAGTGTCAGGCTGCGGCTGAGGGGGGACAAGGGGCGCGGGAGGGAGGCGAGCCTGCAAGCTGTGCCCAGGTCCAGAGCCCATCCCTGGTCCGGCTCCCAATGCGAGGCCCACCTGGCAGCATGTGGGCTCCAGCCCGGCCCAGGGCAGAGAGGCACGGGGCCCGGCGTCCCATGGGCCCCACAGGGGAGGTCTTGCTGGGCTGAGTCAGAGTAGGGACAGGGGACGTGGCCACACCCAGCAATCCTAAGTCCTTTACAGAGTGCCCTGTCCAGGTGATGGCTGATGGGCTCACTGTGGCACACGGGCAGTGCATGGATGGGGGTCCACGTGGTGCTGGGTGACGGGAGCTGGCTGTCACCATCACACAGAACCGAGCCAGCAGAAGGGCGGCCACCACACCAGGGGACAAGGGAGAAAATCGGGAGGTGCCAGAAGGGGTCAGGGAGGGACCATGCACAAACTCTCACGCAGAGCCTTGCTCTCCCTCTCTTAGCCTTCTAGAATCTTCTGTGACCTGTGCAGTCACACTCCTGGTCTGGGATGCATGCCCTCGCCAGTGTGCCCATCATTTACATCGAGGGGGCTGACAGCAAGTGAGTCTGTATGAGTCGCCTGCCCGTGTGCCCTCACTGCTGCACCAGCCCCCACCCCCCACCCCTCACTCAAGATGGGCACAAACCTCCATCAACTAGTTTGCAAAGGTGTCCCACAGACCCCGTCCCGCTGGATCCTCAAGGGGCCACAATAGGAAGCACAATCCCTGCTGACAAAGGCGAAGCCGGCCCCAGCGCTAACTCACGAGCCAGCAGGAGCTGGACCGCCATGGCCTGGGGGTCCTGGCATCCGTATGGCCGGGGAGCTGACACTCAGGGTTCTGCCTCGTCTGGGGAGTGGGGCCTGGCCTGAGTCCCTGACCTGCTCTGGGTCGTCTTGGTTACAGGAGGGAGACGGAGAGCTCGCAGCCAGAGCCCCTGCAAAACATCTGTGACGCCCGGCCTCGTCACTCACAGGCAGGTGCTGCTGGCCGTTCCCCGGGCTCCTCAGACGAGGCGGAAGGCCCATGGGCTCCGGCCTCAGATAAACCCATCGGGAGCAAGTGGGATAGCAGTGGGCGCAGCTCGGCCTCCGGGACCCCTGAGCTCAAGCGGGGGCTCTGCCTTCTGGGCAAAGAGGGCCACAAACGCTCACTCAGGCTGAACCCAGTGTCTCCTGGGGACATGGAGCCTCAGGGACGTGGGCCTGTCCTTAGGAGCATAGAGCCAATAGTCTAAGAACATCCTACACCAGAGAAAGCGCTGGCCATGGGGTGTCCACAGGGCAGTGGGGGCTCAGAGGAGGCCCTGGGCCAGCCGGGAGGGCTTCCTGGAAGAGGTGAGATTAAAGGAGTGAATTGGCCACAGCGAAGAGGGAGAGAGGGCGCTACAGGCAGAGAAAGGGGCCCTGAAGCCCCGGGGCAGGTGTGTGGTCACTGCTGTGAGCTTGAAGCATCGCAGAGACACAGGAAGCTCCGTGTACTCAGGCGGCTACAGAGGCCAGGGGGGCAGAGGCCGGCACTGGGGCGGGGGCAGTACACTGGGTGACCAGGCCCCCGGGGCAGGTCCCGCCGGTGTCTTAGAAGGGCCATGGTCCTCCAGGCCATGCAGGGAGCTGAGCAAGGGCCTGAGGGCTCAGAGTCCATTAGCCAAGTCCCCCGGAGGCTTGCCGAACCCCACCCGGACCCTCAGGCGGCACTTTCTGGAATGTGGTGCCTATTCTAGGTGGGCTCTCCTGGGGTTATGGCACGTTCAGCCAGCACCTGGTCAGGGAGTCAGCCTGCCCAGGCCCGTTTCCTGAACAGGAGGGGGTGGAGAGGAGGGAGGACCACACCCTGCAGCCCTGGCTAGGAGCCCCCACCTTGTCAGAGAGAGGGGGGCTTGTTCCGGCAGCTTCCCTGGCCCGCCAGCCGGAGGGCAGGAGCTGGGATGTATCCACGGTGCCATGAGGAGGGCAGGGGAGGGACAGCTCTCCACCCGCCGACCCCAGCTCCCCAGCGGGTGAGCCCCGGCCAGGAGATGTGGAGAAGGGAGCATCTAGCTGCAGGCGGAGTGCGGGCGAAATTCCCGTGCTTTGGGGAGGCTCCCCTTCTGACAGACGGCACATCATCAGGAGCGTCTGATTCCCCACGAGCATCCCTGCGCCCCGGCCCACCTCCTGGAGAACCCACATCCCAGGGCAGAGAGCACCCTGCCAGCGGCCAAGGGAAGCGTCTAGCTAGAGGCTCGGAGGTGCTGGGATTGGAAGAGAGGGAGGCGCGGAGGAGGCAGGAAGGACAGTGGCCCCCAGTCAGACCAAAGCAGCCTGGGTGCCCGGGGGGAGTCCCGGTGAGTGGCCGGGACGGGCCGGGCGTCCGCATTTCTAAAGCCCCGCCTGGGAGACTCCGATGTAGCCCTCGGGGCCGCAGGGGTGACCTGGGTTCCAAAGCGAGAGCCAGTGCATTGAACCAGCTCGGCCTTCGTTGAGCAAAGCAACCCAGACGCAAAGCCAACTGACAGAGCAACACGCACACCATCACGTTACCGTCGAGTCTCTGTGCGGACGACTTGCTCGCGTTTTCGTAAAAGTCATCGGGGGCTTGGCCCTCTCCACTGGGCTAACTGAACTCTCCTGAACCCTGAGACCCTGAGGGTGCAGGAGGGCAGGCGGGCCAAGCAGGCCTGGCCAGGCAGGGTTGCCCCAACCCTGGACCAGGAGGGCAATGCGCTAACGCCCCCCCCAGCCAGAGGCGGACAGAGGTGGAGAGCGTCCCCCGCGAGTCCCCCAGCCTTGTGCCTCCCGTCTGCAGTTGAGCGCCTGTGAGCGCCAGGTCGCGGGAGGGATGCTGGGGACGGGGGCGGGAAGGGCCCACAGCAGCCAGTGCACGGTGCCGGGGCGCGTCCACACCCGCTTTGGACACCAGGATGCACTGTTTCCTAGGAGCAGGCGAGGTCGAGAATCTCCCTTTAACCCCATATGCTAAGAAGGCAGGCCGGGGGCTACCCCGCCCCACAGCCGGGGGTGGAGTGGGCTTGCTCACGGCCACGGTCTGCGAGGGAAGCAGGGCCCGGACCCGCCTGAGGCTGGCCCTCCACAGCCCGAGGCCCAGAAGGCAGGAAGCAAAGGGCACGTGCCCCCCGCCCCCCAGGGCTGCCCGGCACGGGCCCCTTCCATCGCTCGGGGGAAGAAAAATTCGGCAAACCCGAGATCACATCTTAAAATTAGACAAAATTTTCTTTCTACGACTTCGAGACAGCATAATCTAGCGCGAACGGTCTCAATAATTATTTTTTCTTTAAATAGTTACAGGAGAATGTATTAATTTTCAAGATGGTCCTCTGATTAGCGTGATTCATTAGCTGTCTAGGACTATTCTGCGGCACAGGAACGGGAAGGCTCGCTTTGTGATGTGCACTGAGCCACACCAGTGGAAGACACTCCAAACGTGGGTAATCGAATTAGATTGAGGGGCAGAAGGAGGGAAAGAAACACAGTTGTCACGTGCTAGCTGCTTCATTATTTCATTAGGATTAAGAAATGTAAGTAGAGGGGAAAAAAAAGGCCACTGCAATCATTTTTTTCTTGGGCAAATTCCCACAAGTTGACAGGAGCTACTTAACGGGCAGGACAAGAGAGGCAGCTGGGTTTTAATTTCAGGGTGTGGAGAGGAAAGCGTCTCCCTCTGGCTCCGGGAAGCAGAAGGGATCCTGTTGGGGGAGCTGAACCACGAGGGGACAGCCCCCTTCCTTCCTTCAGGGCTGGGACATCCCTTCACTTAGGCCAGCGGGCGGCTGCATGTGCTGTGGGTGTCAGGCTCTGGGGAACAAGCAGAGGCGGAAACAACGCGGAGGTGGGTCCTGCCTGAACAGGGGAGACGGGGGTCACGGCAGGGAGGGACTGAGGACAATGCTGCTTCCTTGGGGAAGCCAGTGCCCTGCCAGGACTCAGACTCAGCCCTATTCACAGAGGTCTCATTCATTGTGGAGCCCACAGAATATTCAGGAAGGCATCCTCTGTCTACCCCTCCACCTACATATCCATCTATCCACCCACCCATCTATCCATGCACCCACCCATCCATCTTTCTACCCAGCCATCCATCCATCCATCCACTCACCCATCCGCCATCCAAATATGCAACTACCCATCCATCTACCCATCTATTCACCTACCTACCCACCCACCTAGCCCCTCATGCATCCATCCATCCATCCATCCATCCATCCATCCATCATCCATTAATCTATTCATCCATCCATTGGTCCATCCACCTACCATCCATCTTTCCACCCAGCCATCCATCCATCCATCCATCCATCCACTCACCCATCCACCATCCAAATATGCAACTACCCATCCATCTACCCATCTATTCACCTACCTACCCACCCACCTAGCCCCTCATGCATGCATCCATCCATCCATCCATTAATCTATCCATCCATCCATTGGTCCATCCACCTACCATCCATCTTTCCACCCAGCCATCCATCCATCCATCCATCCACTCACCCATCCACCATCCAAATATGCAACTACCCATCCATCTACCCATCTATTCACCTACCTACCCACCCACCTAGCTCCTCATGTATCCATCCATCCATCCATCCATCCATCATCCATTAATCTATCCATCCATCCATTGGTCCATCCACCTACCATCCATCTTTCCACCCATCCATCCATCCATCCATCCACCCACCCATCTATCCATGCACCCACCCATCCATCTTTCCACCCAGCCATCCATCCATCCATCCATCCATCCATCCATCCACTCACCCATCTGCCATCCAAATATGCAACTGCCCATCCATCTATGCATCTATTCACCTACCTACCCACCCACCTAGCCCCTCATGCATCCATCCATCCATCCATTAATCTATCCATCCATCCATTGGTCCATCCACCTACCATCTATCTATCCACCCACCCATCCATCCATCCATCTACCCACCCATCCATCCATCATCCACCCACCTGTCCGTCTGCCCACCCCAACCTTTGGTGTGCTGAATGCTGTGAACCCCTGAACTTGCTTTCCTTCCTCCCAGTGGTCAGAGATGGGTCCTTAGACAGGATCATGCCTGCTGGTAAGGGCCAATGAATCCATCCCTCAGGGACGCCTCCCTCCTGTCCTCTGCTGACTCCACAGCATGCACAGCCTGGGTGCGGTCAAGACCAGGGCTCTAGACTTCCAGCCCCTCCCCCCCTCTGACCTCGTCCTGTGCTCCACAAGGAAGGTCGGCGGGTGGTGATGGAGGGCATGGGGCATTCTGTCTGTGGCCCTTTCTGGCTGGGAGCAGAACTGTAAGGCAGCAACCTGTGGGCATCTGTGGAGGTGCAGATGTGGACTGCAGGGACTTGGAGTCCCCACTGTAATGGGGGGAACCACCACATGTCCATGAAACCAAGGACCCCAGTGGTTCCTGGAGAGTTTTCTCCAGACCCAGCATCTCTGTCTTCCAGCGGCTCTGCCCTCTCCTACTTGGTGTGGCCCATGTGGGGCTGGTGGGGGTGGGGGGCGGTGCTGACCATCTCAGGACCCTCACTGTGCCCACAGGAAGGAGGCCAGGCTGGCAGGTCCTGGACACTCTGGAGCCATGGCTGGTCCCCTCTCGGCACAGCAAACTTGCTCCCCCGGGGAGCCCTTGGCACCCAGAGCTCTGAGCCGGGCAAGGGGTCACATCTCTGGACTGGACTTAAGTCACATGATGGAACAAGGGCCCTTCACGGAACTGTTACCGGAAGGTTCCCAGAAGCCCGTCCCGCTCACCCTTCCCAGGAAGGCAGGCAACAGGCTTCTCTGGCGGACACCTGTTTCTGGGCTCAGGGCCGCCTGTCTCTGTGTCCCCCTGAACCCTGCTGCCCTGCCCTCGGGAAGCTCCACGAGTCACTGTCCCACAGGCCCCCGTGGCCCCCACAGGGGCCTGGAAGGGGCCACGTCTTGTCCCCGTCCCAGGAAAGCAAGTGCTGCCTTGCTGTCACGTCACGCAAGGAGGTCCAAGGGTCACGGCCCCTGGAAAACGAGAAACTCGAGCAAAAGACTGACAGTTCTTTCAGAAGCGGCTGTGACACGAAGGCTCGGACGCAGCAGGCTGGCCGGCCTGGAGGTGGGGGCCCAGGGCAAGGCGCCCCGGTGCTGGCTGTGGGACGTGACCCGGAGCCCCAGGCACGCGTGGGGTCGTGGGCCTGGGCCTCAGTCAGGGCCCTGCAAACGCAGCCCCGTGGCCTCGCCTGGAAGGGGGACACGTGGCTCCCGCTGGAAGAAGTGTGCAGGCACAAGCCCCCGTGCGGGTCGGCCACCCGGTCTCCACCGCCAGCCTGGCTCACGTCCATACCCGTCCGAGGTCGCCGGTTCGCCAGGAGGGTCGGGTCCGTGATTCGGCCGCCGGCAGCTGGGGCTGCCGCTGTGTAACTGAAGTTCCGTCAGTCAGAGACCCCAAGGGAAGGAGGCTGGTGCTCCCACAACCACCAGCTGCAGGGAGCAGTGAATCCCTACAGAAGGAACCCGCCGTGGCTTCGGGCGTGGACGGGGCAGCCGTGAGCTGCTGCTGAGAACGTGAGCTGGGCCCCGACACTCGACAGAGCCCAGTGGGGGCACGGACGCACGGACCACGCCCGAAGCAGAGTCGTCCCCCCTCTGTGGTGGTTGCCCTGAGCCCTGGCCGGGTCGTCATGGTTGACAGGCGGTCCTGACAGAGCGTGCAGTCTCCAAGGGACACGGGACGTGGAACACACACCAAGGACAGCGCTGCCAGACCCAGGCGCCCCCAGCGCAGAGACGCAGCGGCTCCCAGGGCCACCCACCCTCCCGCCAGCGCCCTCCCAGCTGCGTCGGGGCCGGGACTCTTCACAAACGGCTTGCTGCAGCCCTAAGGGGCAGGTGCAGTGACAGGCACCCGAGAGGTGAAGCCCCTGGGCTGGGAGGTCACGTCTGTCATCCCGACAGGGGCAGAGCTGGGCTCCCGCGGGCCGTGGTGTCGGGAAGTCAGGCTGCTGGACACGTCAGGAGGACAGCACTGAGCGTGTGACATCTGCTGTCCCCAGACAGGGACCAAGGGAAACCGAGGACTGCTCTGGGAGCCACGGTCACGTCCTGGAAGGTCCGAGGGATGCTCACGGCCATCTCCATCCGGGGGCGTGGGGCGGGGGGGCCGGCCTGGTGCTGGGCCTCGTCCCCTCGAGTCCAGACACAGACCAGGTCTGAGGTCAGGACAAGGAGAGACAGGAGAGGGAACAACGTCCGATTCCCCGAGGAGGAGGCGGGTACACGGCGGCCTTAGGTGAGCGCTCAGCGGGAACGCCCGGGAGGCCATCTGCAAGAGGATGCACGAAGCCGGCCCTCACTCCCTGGTGGCACTGAAGAGAGACGCGGGAGGGCGTCGAGAGGTGGGAAGGGGACGCCATCGGAATGCTGCGTGCAGGCCCCGGGGCCCAGGCGCCAAGGGGCGCCTCCAGCAGTGGTGACGTGGGGCCCTCGGAGGGGCCAGAGCCAGGGCTGAGGCGGGGGGGCTGACTCGCGGCCCAGGTGCCCTGTGTGCGGAGCCAGGGGAGCAGGTGGGGCCAGGGCACCTCCAGGGACGGGCTTCGTGCGGCCAGGGTCCCGGGGCCGCTGTGACAGCACCGCACGAGGGCGGCCCAGAGCAACAGGAACTTAGCGCCCACGGTTCTGCAGCGGGAAGTCCGGGACCACGGTGTGGGCAGGGCCGTGCTCCCTCTGAGGCTCCGGGGGAGGGTCCTCTTCCAGCTCCCGGTGGGGGTGCCACCCCCGGCCTTGCCGGTCTCCGAGACCGTCCCTCTGATGTCTCTCCAGCTGTCCCCTGCGCGGCCTCTTCCATCCGTGCCTCTGTCTTCCTGAGATGCCTCCCTCTTCTCACAGAGATTTAGGGCCCAGGCTAAGGAGCGCATCCTGTCCCGTTTCCCCGCACGGCCACGTGAACAGGTCCCGGAGCTCAGAACACAGAGTGTGGTGCGGGCCACGTGCCACGCTGTGCCTCCCATCCAGAGAAAGGCCCCTCGGCTGCGGGACAGTAGCCCGACCTGTGTGCTCCGCTGCCCGGAATCCGAGATCGGTGAGCTCAGCCCCCGACCCCGGGCGAGGATGCTGCTGTTTGACCAGGTGCGTGTGTTTGACCAGGCTGTGTTTGGACAACACGCCCGGATCCGCTATGTTTGCAAAACCCATAGGCGACTCCAAACTCAACTCAAGCAACTTTACACGCATGTCTTATCCTGGAATCTGAGATAGGCGTCTGTATCGGAAGCTGTTTGTCTGGGTTTTAAACGTTTCAAAGCTGCGTGGGGGGAAGGAAGGATGCCCTGATCACATGTCTGTTTGCTCACCGGTGTGATCCCTCCAGGTCCCGACAGGCTCCAAACTGGGGACGACCTGGGTTCTGAATGTGGAACGTGGCTTCCTTGCTTCTGGCCTCACCGAAACTCTGCACCCAGGTCGGCCCAGAGCAGGGCCACTGTGTCCGAGGACCCTGGGCTGAGGTGTCTGTCTGCACAGCTCTACCAATGTCCCGAGCGCGGGGCACGTCGGCAACCAAGGGCCCAGAGAACCGGAAAAGTGCTCCCGACTTAGGAAACGCATCTGCGGTTTCCACGGAACCTCGGGCCATCTGCTCTCGGGTCGGAGCCCATCTGGAGGCACCCGGTGGCCTGCCCCCTGCCCCCTGCCCTGCACTCTGACCGGGGGGGACGGCTGACATGCTCTGCGGGACCTCAGGGACTTGTACGGCTGCCACAGCTGGAGGCAGTGTGAGGAGTCCAGGGTCCCCGAGTCCCCCCCAGCTGGACGGGGTCCCTGCAAGGCGGGGGCACATCTGGTGGATGAGGGTTCCAAATAGTGGCTGTATCTGAACTACCTGAAGCCATCAGGCCCGAGTTTCCAGGCCCTTCTTCACCATCTCACAAGCACAGACGTTCAGCCTGAGGACCACAGGCAAGAACCCAGGAACCCTTCCTAATTGTCAGTCACCGGGTGCCAGCTTTCCTCCCCGATGCCTGATACCCAGCCTGCTCCCCGGAGGCGGCCTGGCCGGCCGAGCCTGGCATCGTTCCCCATTTAGGGGGGCAGCCCACTGCGGAAGCAGGACCCCGAGCCACCGCCTGCTCCACAGCCGAGCGCCCGTGTTGGGAGAGCAGAGGCAGCGGGCCAGCCTGGCAGGGAAGCCGCAGCAGGGGGAGCAGGGGAGCGGCCATCGGAGAGCAGACCCCCGGGAAGCAGAGATGAGGGGCAGAGGCACGGGCAGAGACCCAGAGCAGGTCACGGGGGTGCAGTACACGTAAAGCAAGAGGGTCTCTGTGCCACCTGCCCTTTGCACCGTGGTGTCTGTGACCCTTACGAAGGCCCCGGGAGAGCTCCCGGGCATCCAGGTCTGAGCCCCACTGAGAGCTGAGCCACCCACGTGTTCTCTGTTCAGAGTGCCCCCCGGGGGTCCACACCTAGTAAACCCACTGATGCCTCTGAACCTGAGGTTCGCCAGGAAATCTGCAAACACTCTGGGGCGCCGTGGGGGAGGGCGCACAGGGCGTGGGGGCCAGTGGCTCAGCGACCAGCGGTCACCTGGCACCAGACGCTGTCGCGGGGACCGAGACGGCTGCATGAGCCACAGTTGCAAACTGCCCAAGGCAAACAGCCTGGAGCCGCGACCGTGTATCCGGCCCGAGCCCCGGGCAGCACTCACGGACGCTGGGCGTCCCCTCCGTCGCCTGTGCGCCTTCCACTCCCGATGGCTCCAACGGAACAGAGTACTCGCAGAAGAGGCAACCGCAGTTTTCTTTGGGTTCGAAAAAAATACTCCCAACCTGCTCCTCTCGCTACATGGCTCCCTACTGCCCGCACTACCTGCTGTAAGCGTGGTATTTCATGCTGGTTTTAAAGATCAGGATTACAGCGAAGTCGCTGAGGCTACGGCATCCGCCGCAGGCACACGCGGGGAAGAACCAGGACGGGAGCTGAGGCCCGGGAGCCGGAGGCTGAAAACCCGGCAGAGAACAAGGCAAGTCGGCAGTCAGGGCGCCGGGGGTGGGGTCTGGGGGCCGAGATCGGTCGGTTCAGTGTCATAACACGTCCCACTCGGCCACGTCGCCTCACTCTACCCGCTTCTCGGAAGAGAGGACAGCTCAGAGCGGTCGAGGGGTCGCTCTAAGACGCACAGCCACCCGCTAACCCCCCGCCAGGCTCACGGAACCCCGGGCCACACGCGGCGCACGCTGGGCTCGCCCCGCGGCAGCGGCTGTCGTGTGCGTCCTGGAAAGAGGGCTCCCGGGGGAGCACCAGGAGGCGGCGGTCTGCCCTCCGCCTCGCTGCCGGCTGGGGGCGCACGCGGCCAGCACGGAGGTCACGGCTCTCCCGTGCTTCTGCAGAACACGAATGTCAAACGCGTGATTTAGGAAGCGTGTCCGAGCAGCCGCGTGGTCCTCCCGGGCTCGCCATGTCCTGTAATACAAAAGACCCTCTGGCAGTTCCCAATAAATACCTGCGCGCGACGTTTCCCTCCGGCCTCCTCGTTTACGGGTAATGAGCAGTGACAGTTTGACTCAACAAGCTTTAGGATTTTCATTCAAACAGATAAGTTAGTACCAACTGTCCCAGTCTTTGGAGACGGTGTTTCCCTGCCGTATTTATGACACAGGACATAGTCACCAGAGGCCCGTAAAGCCTGCCCGAGAGAAGCTGCCATTCATCACGGTCCCCAGCACGGAAGCGCGGCCCCGTCCGACACAGGAGGGGCTCCCGGGCCGCCAGGGCTGCGACAAAATGCCTCCACCCAGCGACTTCCTACGGACGGCACATTTGCGGGGCGGCCGCCCAGGAGCTGCAAGATCTGGTCCGTGCCGCCGGGAGCTTTGACCTTGGGCTCCACTCTGCCCGCCCGCCTCAGCCCCCCGGGCTCCGCGTGGGGTCAGGCCGGAGTGCGAGCTGGCCGCAGCTAACGGGACGTGCCTGCTGAGTGCCACCAGACACGGCTCCGGCGCCTCCGGCGGCCCGTCCCCCGAGCGTCCCTCCAGCAAGGCCCTTCCCTGACAGCGTTCCTCCCTACACCACATCGCAGTGGCCTCGTCAGAGGAAAAACGCCCCCGATAAAGGCGCTGTAATAGACACTACACTTATTTACTGCAAAAGCCACAATTAAGGAGGGCCGTCCCACCAAGTGCACGAGCCATTAGTGGCCAATTACAGGATTACGGGCAGCAGGCGCCTGGCCCTGGAGCACGGCTCCGTCACAGAGCATGGCCAGGGATGCCGAGCCGCCCCCTCCGGGGGACGGGGACCTGCAGCCCGAGGCCTGAGCCCACGCGCCCTGCCGCCCGTGCCGACCTCAGGGCTTTGGTGATTCGCGCGGGTCGGACGGCAGGCTGGGCACGCTGCCAGGCGCGAGTGCCCTGAGCACAGGCCAGGGGCCGCGTCTTTCCGTTCCCGGCTAACTGAACAGAGACGCGGGAGGCAGCCAGGCCTCGGGGTCTGCACCACCTGAGTCCGAGCCGAGCTCTGAAACTTCCCGGGTCTGATGCTGACAAGACCCTTCCTCAGGGTTCCTCTGCAGGGAACCTGCCACACGCAGCCTTGGGAACCCCGGGGGCACAGGCAGTTCAAGGCAGACTCTTCTCCAGGCGGCCTGAGGCCACGGGCAGCGGTGACTCCAGGTCAGGTGAGGGCGGCTCCCTCTCCCCATAGGCGGCAGCTGGCGGGACAGCCTGCCGTCCTTCCAGAACAATGTTCACTTGGGGCATGTGACCGGACTTGGAGCGGGGGCCCGGGGACCTACAGCCTGACTGGGTCTTGGGTTCTGTGTAGAGGAGGCCATGTGTGCTGAAGCGTGGGCCCCGCCCTTCCTCGGGGGTGGGGGTGGGGGGTTCTGGACAGGGATCACGTCCCGTTCCGAGCACCCGGTCTCCCCCCTCGTCGCGGTTCATCCAAGAAGTCTGACGCCCCAACCTCCCGCCGGCCTCGCTGGGCCCGAAGGGCGCGAGTGAGGGTAGCAGGTGCCGCAAAGGGACACGGAGGGGGAGCACGGCAGTGTGCCCTCTCACCCGGGCACCGCGCACGGCCCTCGGCGGGAGCTCCACGGCCTTGGCGGCCGGAAGCCGATTGCTTCTGTCAGCAGTCAGAATATAAGAGAAATTGAATTAAACGGGCGGCAAGTTATAATGCAGTGTGGGCGTTCTGAGGAGCATCAACATTCAAGCAAAGCCCGCGAGATAAATAAACATCAAGGGGAGAGCGCCAGCTCGGGAGCCGGGCGCGGTATTGATGTGGAAGATGCTTGCTAATATGCAATACCCACGTCGGAGCCAATAAGGCCACAGACACATCAAGATCACAGTACGGCTATTTCAGGAAATGTGATTTCATTACCCGTCTTCAATCCTTCCCCAGCCCGCCTCCTGCCTCGGAGCGACCGTCCCTTCCCTGCAGCACGCACACCCTCATCTGGGCCCAAGACAGAGCAGTGGGCCCGGACCCCAGCGCGCCAGCCCATGGGACAGGGTGCCGGCTCTGAGCTCCTTCCAGGCGCGGGAGCCTCCCCTCCGCCGAGCTGAAACACGGGGACCTGCCCGGGATGCCCCGGGCCAAGGTGGGCAGGAAGCAGGGATCGTGCCCCGCCTGCCCTCTGCGCCCCGACCCTCTGGGGTCCCCGTCTGGGCTTCCCCGACAGGGCTGCCGACGAGGACGGCTACCCCAGGCACCTCTGCGGCCGGACGGGACTGCCGTGGGGAGAGGGCGCAAGGCTCCCAGGTCCCATCTTTGGGGCTCAGCCTCGTCCTGGGTGAATGGCAGTCAGGCTGCAGGGTCTCTGGAAACTCTAGGTGCACGGACGTCCGGCACCAGCTCTGGCCGGGCCACGGCACGCGTCCAGGCCCCCCACCAAGGCTGCCTGGAATCAGCAACCCTCCCCCCCACGCCGGCTCCTGCATGGGGGGCGGGGGTCTGGGAGGGTGGCCTGCCCTCGGGGGGTGAGCACTCAGGCCAGCTCCTTGCCCCCACCTCCCCGCCCGCCTGCCTCCCTGGTGTCGAGGGGAAGACGTCGGAACCCAGGCAAGAGTCAGGCTTAGTGCAGCCTCCCCGGTGACCTCGAGGACAAAGGGTGCCCGTGGGGCCTCGCCAGGGGGCGGACATAAACCCGGGCCCAGCAACCCTTCATCTGCCACAGGCACCCTCCCCGGGGAACGGCCCCCAGCGTGTTTGTGAGGCCCCCGCCTGCTCGGACCATGGGTCTGGGACAACTGTCCTCTGAGATACTGACATTGGTGGGCCGGTGATTTACGATCCACACAGCAGGGTCCGAACCCAACGTCCACTGTGGGATTCAGTTAACAATGGTGCGGCCACGGCGGGCCCTCCATACAACCCATGCGAGGTGCTAGCAATCAGGGCCACGGCGTGGGGGGACACTCTCTACTCTCTACTCCGTTTTTCTCTGAACGTAATACTTGTCTAAAAACAAAGACGTCAATCCAAAACAAACAAAAACTATCTGATCCAGCCAGACATTATGAATCCAGACTTGGGGCCCGTTTCTCTGCAGGGATAACAGATCAGCACATATCCCTCTGTGGGGAGCGGGGCCCCGGGGTTCTCTGCCCGGCTGCCGGACCAAACTGGACAGAGAACCCCCGACTGTCTGTCTACGGGTGCAGCCTGGGAGTCGTGAGCGGGCCGACGGCCCTGGACGGAGGAGCAGGCTGCACCTCTCCTCTGCCCGGCTGCCCTGCCCTCACGGCGAGGGTCCGGCCGCTGGAGGGGGTGCCAGGAAGGCCGCCCCTCAAGGCAACCAGTGCCCCGCCCCATGGGAGGGCCACAGGCAGAGTCAGGGTGTCCTGGGAGCACTCCTTCTGTTCCCCCCAGTAACCTCGCCCCTGAGAGGTCCGACAAGGTGGAGGAGGGACAGGGAAACGGAAAGCCCGTACTCGGTATCTGCGGGGGAGGGCGTAAGTACAGGCAGGACCCTGGTCTTGCTCCAGTGTCAGCGGAGGAGACGGGAAGGGATGACTCATTTCCATTCTGCCTCAAAAACGTGTTTCAGCGCTTTACGTAAGAGCCAACCGTAGCGAGTGAGAAAGGCCCGAACTTCTGGCTACGCGGTGCGGGTCTCTCGGATATCCACGTGCGGAGGAGACGGCGAAATGGGAAACTGATCTCAGACCCAGGCTTGCCAACGGCACAAGCACCACGGCTCCCCCAGGAAGACGGCCACGTCAGAAGTGCCGACAGCAGCAGGTGTTGGCAAGGGCACAGGGCGAGCGGGCCTGCAGGCCCGGCCCCGACCCGCGTGCCGGCCGCTCCCGGTGGCGCGTCCAGGAAGAACGAGCGCCTCCATCTCCCAAGAGACGGGCACACGCGCGTCCACGCTGCAGCCGTAACGGTCAAACGTCACAAGGACCTCAACACCGCTGTCTTCCGGTGAACAGACAGATGAACCCAGGTGCCATCACACAATGGAATCCCACAAAAATTCTATAAAAGTACCAGAGTAGGGCTGCCCACGTAGACGGGTCTCACAAAGGCAGACGTATACCGTCCGATTCCGTTTATGCGAATTCCCAGAACAGACAAACGTGCAGTGACAGAGGCCAGGACTCTAGGGACCCGAGGGGGCGGGGCCGGGGCGCCCAGGCTGCCCGTACGTGTGTGTGCGCGAGCCTGCGTGCGCGAGCACTGGATCTCAGTTAAAGTACCTCAGTTCAGGTCTTTAAAAAGAACACGGAAGCCTGGGGGTGGGGGGTGGAGCTCAGTGGGTGAAGCGTCCCACTCCTGGTTTCGGCTCAGGCCACGATCTCAGGGTTCACGAGTTCGAGCCCCATGTTGGGCTCTGAGCCAACAGCGCGGAGCCTGCTTGGGATTCTCTCTCCTTCTCTCTCTACTGCTCCCCTGCTCTCACTCTCCCTCTCAAAATACTCTCAAAATAAATGGACTACAAAAAAAAAAAAGAAAGAGAAAGCCTTCACAGAGAACCGACACGTGTTCTGCACCTCTCAGTCCTCCGCAGGGTCGTGTACTCCCTCCTGAGCGTGTCCACACGGGTCTGTGAGTGTGTGTGACGTGCAGCTGTGCATTCACAGGGTCACCGAGGTCCCCGGTGCCGGAGGGAAGGCCCCCTTGTGAGACGCGGCTGCGCGTGCGTCGCCGTGGGGTTACAGCATTTCCTGGGCGTATTCCGCCCCCGGAGGCAGCGGAGGGGCCACGCATCTGTGGGTCACAGGCCTGCAGTGCGGGCTCGCCGCGGCCAGGAGGTCGAGCCCGCGTCGCCTGTAGGAAAACGCTAAACCGCCAGTTGCTGGCTTCTGTATTCCTTCCCACGGTCCTGTCCCATTAGTGTCACAGACCGATGCTCCCGGATCCCTGGAGCCCGTGAGACAGGGTGCAGGGTGCGAAGGTGACCAGTGCAGGTCACTTGGGCAGCGAGGCCCAGGAGTTACGAATCCCCGCCAAGCGCCCTCAGCCTGCAGCCCCCGCCTGGCCTTCAGAAGCAGCACCCCGTTCACGGGTTTATGGACGTGGACGTGGAACGTGAATGCCGCAGCCTTCCCGACAATACAATCTTCCTTCAACCCACCGGCTCGACCAGGAGCCAAGGACACTTAGAATGACAAAAGTAAGAGCCAGACAGAACACCGCTGAGGCACAGGCAGGGACCCTCTGGCTGATTCTGAGTGCCACCCTCAGCCCGCAGCCCTGAGTCCTGCCAGCCTCCCGCCCTTGGCCGCTCGGGCTCTGGCCACCAGCTCGGCCGGGTTCCTGCTCTCCCATCAGTCAGGTGTCGCTCCTGCGCGAGCCGAGGCCGCCGGGACCCTGCCAGGCATCCTGAATAATTAACGGAGCCCTTTATCGGCCTCTCAGCTCCTTCCTTCCATGGCCCCAGCCACCGAGGACAGGGAAGGGAAGGCACTGACATCTCCACGCTGCGTCGGGCTCAGCAGCGGTCACATCCTGGAGCACGGCCACCCTGGCACACAGCTGTGTCCTGAGCGGCCTGCTTGCCCCTCCCTGCCGACCTGCTCACCTCCACACCCAGCCAGGTGCATCGTCCGGCCGCCCTGGGCACCTGCCGGGGAGGGGCAGAGCGCCACAGACAACCTGTCCGTGTCCCCTGTGCAGCCCATAGCCCCCGGTGGGGCGCAGGTTCGTCCTGCACAGCTTCCCGTGCCCCTACCTGGGCCTCCCACACCGGCTGTCCCCCGTCACCACCATCACCAGGCGGATCTCTCCCAGCATCCACTCCTGCGGCTCGAAACTTACTGTCTGGGGGCAGGGAGGGATTTCTTCCAGAAGGCCGTCAGCCAGCACTCTGCTCCCAGCACGCGGGAATCAGTCCCTGCCCTGCAGGCCTTGTTGTCTGATCACAGACACCTGCCCTCCTCCCTCCACCTCGCAGCCTCCCTGGAAGGGGGCGCCAGGCCTGGGGAGCACGGAGACGGGAGATGCGTCCAGGGGGCCTGGATGGGACCAGGGGCTGCCGCTCCCCCACAGGCATGCTCCCATCACCCCGATATCCCGTGATCAAAGCATCTCCCGAGATCAAAATAAAATTGTCTCATCTAAAATTTCCCTGGCTTTGATTTGTTTCTCATCACACGGTTTAATTGAGTTGGAAATCTCCAGTAACATCAAAGACAGCGGGAAGGCTCCGTGCTCATCAAAGGAGGTCCCACCCTGGGGGTCGGGGGGGGTGCAGGTGCCGGCTGGGTGGTCCCGGGGCCCCCTGCCTTCAGCAAAGCCCCTGCCACACGTCCAGGGGAGGACACAGCCCCACACCAGGGTAGGGCGGTCACAGGGAGGGGAGAATGAGGGCAACGGGCACCAGTGCCCCACCCAGCTTGGTGCCTCGACCCGCAGGGGCCCCCACCCCGCCCCTGGCCTCTGCCCAGGCCCCACAATGTGACTGAGTCTGTCTGCTCTCCTAAGCTGGCCTCCCCAAGAAGGGGCCCTGGGTGCACGGACAGGCACTGCACCCACGGTGGCCAGCCTCCCTGTGCCCGTCCCTCTCGGGCTCAGCCTGGAAGTGGCCGTGTGGCCGGTACGGCTGTGTGGACTCCTCCCCTCCACAAGGTCACCCTGTAGACCAAGATGGGGGGGGCACGGTAGCTGGTGTATGCCTCTCCGCTGGCCTGCAGCCCAGAGAGGGACCGAGGCCAAGGGCAGCACCAGCCACAATGCTGAGCACTGGGGCGTGCCTATGCGTGGCGTGAGTGCTTCGGGGGTGGTGGTGCAGGAGACAAGGGCGGCCGCCTGCGTCCCTCCTCTGCAGCTGCCACGACCAGGAAGACTGGGGGACCCTCAGGCCTGGCCCACAGCTGCACCTGCTCGTGACCACCACGGTCCCATCAGGGGCGCAAGGGTCACCTCCTCCAGGAAACCTTCCCTGGATGCCGCAGCCTGAATCTGCACTCTTGTTTCATGCTTCTCCCGTCCCCCATGCAGATCAGCTCCAGAGCTGGGCACCCTTGTGCCCTCCTTCCTGGAGGCAACGCAGCCTCGGCAACGTCAGGAGGGAGCTGCCTGCGTCAGCCTGGGTGGAGCCCAGTGAGACCAGATCTCACTGTCCTGCAACGGGGAGTATCTGCGACGTCCCCGAGCTGAACGTGGGACAGGGTGGAGCGTCTGGTGATCCGTGCGGACCCCCTGCATCGTTCCCCGGTTAACGTCACGAGCATCCCTGATAATGGTCCCAATCGGAGCAAGCTCCCGGTTTCCTGGAGAGAATTTCCTCAAAGAGGGTTCAAAGACATTTCTCCTTACACATGCTGATTATTCTCAAATGCTGATTAAAATGTATAAGATGAGGGAAGTGACATTATTAGCACAGCCCTGTTTTATAGCTTTCGGGGCAGGAGTCTGGCACTTGCTATGTCTATTTTTGACTCTTTGGGTTTTTTTCTTTTTTTTGACGTTATTGTAAATGGAATTGTCTTCCTGAGATCGTTTTCACGTTGTTCACCACCACTGCAGAGAAATTCAATTTTGTATATTGATCTTATATCCTGCAACCTGGCTGAAGCCTTTAGGAGTCCAAGCGTGCATGTAGATTCCTTAAGATTTTATTTACAAACGATCACATCACCCGTGAACCGATGGCCTTACTTCTTTCTCCCGCCCACCTTCCCGGGCGACAGCCTCCAGGACGATGCTGAATAGAAGTCACGAGAGCAGACGCCCTGGTCTTGTCCTTGAAATCGGGGCAAAAGCGTCCGTTCTCCCTCCTCCGAGGATGCTGTCTGTCCGCGTTTCCTAGATGCTCTTTGTCGCGTTGAAAACCTCTCTTTGTCCTAGTTTGTTGAACGTTGTTACCACGATATGGCGTCAGATTGTGCGAACGCCTTTGTTGCCACCGTGGGGACGATCGTAGGATTTTTGTTCTCGATTCTGTTCCTACGGCATTCTACGCTCACGGGCTCCCAGAACCGGACTCACACCCATCCGTGACGTGAGTCCCACCTGGTCACGGCGTGTGACCCTCTCGGCGTGCCCCTGGGGGAAGCCGGCTAGTCCCCTGCTGGGGATTTCTGCGTCTACACTCGGAAGGTCTGTGTTTTCTTTCCCATGTCTTTGCCCGATGCTTCCGGTGTGAGGGTCACGCCAATTAGGAGGGTCTCTTCTCTGATATATTTTTTATGTTTGATTATTTATTTTGAGAGAGAGAGAGAGAGAGAATATCCCCACTGTCAGCACAGAGCACAGTGACGGCTCAAACACGTGAACCGTGAGATCATGGCCTGAGCTGAAATCAAGAGTCGGACGCTCAAGCGACTGAGCCCCCAGGCGCCCTGTTTTCCTTGTTTTTTCTATTCCAATCCTATGTTACTTTCTTCCTTCTACTTAAGTTTAGCTGCCTCTTCTTTTTCTTCTGTCTCAAAATGGGTACCTTTGTTTTTAACGTAATTTACTCACAGGTATACTTACAGGACTTAATTTTTAATACCGGCTGATGCTAACAGTCAGCTCACGAAACCCCCGGACACGGAACACGGCTCTCCCAAGCTGTCCTGAGTCTGCTCCTGCACCCCGCAGGGGGCGGGTCTCCCAAGCAGTGCCACCAAGAAGAGAGGACGTCACCGCAGGGCGCAGGAAGCCGGGCCGGGCTGCATCTCTGCCCGAGCTCGCAGACTCTAGGTGACCTGCCAGAGGCCACCCGGCTGCGCAAAGTACACACACGCGTTTCTAAATACACGTGAACACTTCCGTCCGTTTTTCTAAGTACTGAAGCACATAAAAGCTTTTCCCCAAAAGGACGGAGGCCAGCTGTCCCCTCTGTATCCCGTCCGCCCCTTCAGAGGCTGTTTCCTCTCAGTGAGCAGGGTTGGAGGGTCCGGACAGTACTGGACGTGGACGTGGACGTGGACGTGGACGTGGGGCGGCCTCGCGCCCACTCGTGCCTGCAGCCAGGGGCCCCCAGGCACCTAGGGCATCACCGGGCAGGTGGGTGTGGCTACCTCCCCGGACACAGTGCTCGGCTCCCCCGGAAAGCCTTCCGGAACTTTTGCTGCTGCCTCTGCTCGGCTCAGCCCTGCGCCTGTGGCCCCACGGGGTTTGTGCTGCCCTATGCGGCTCCCCCATCTCACGCTTCTGTCTCTGCCCCCACCCCCACCCCCAGCGCTCCCGGGGGGCTGCAGGGACATGCGGTGAGGCCGGCTGGCCCGGCATCTCTGTCCGCCCCCGAGACTGCACAGCCCGGTGCCAGAGTATCTGAACACTGCTCCCCGCTCCCTCTACACCAGGCTGTCAGCGGGTTCAACTCAAGTCCCGTCCTGCTCAGAGACTGCAGCCACCTAGAAAAAACACCGAATTCTGCTGTGAGGCACAAGGACAGGAGAGATTGGGCCGTGGGGGCCTGCACAGCAGGAGGGCAGACAGACCCGGACCCTCTGGGCAGCCAAGCCAGGGCCACAGCAAGGGGGCACAGCCAGGGTCACAGCAGAGGCCACAGCCAGGGTGACAACAGGGGGCCACACCCAGGGCCACAGTAGGAGGTCACAGCCAGGATCACAGCAGGGGGCCACAGCCAGGGTCACAGTTGGGGGTCACAGTCAGGGTCACAGCTGGGGCCACAGCAGGGATCACAGCAGGGGGCCACAGCCAGGGCCACAGCAGGGGGTCACAGCCAGGGTCACATTTGGGGGTCACAGTTGGGGGTCACAGTCAGGGTCATAGCTGGGGCCACAGCAGGGATCACAGCAGGGGGCCACTCTCTCCCTCACTCAGACCCGTGTGTGGCTGGGGCTCCAGGGGAGTCTGGGCTGAGATAAGAGCACCCGATGGTGACAGGCCGGTGCTCTGATCTCTCTGCATGAACATGAAATGGCCACGCGGCCGGCCACCGTGTGGTCGTCCACGATCAAAGGCAGTTAAGTTAGATATCCCAGCGAGAAGGTGCCAGAGAAGGATGGTTTTCTCCTTTCGGATGAAAGTGAACTCACGAAGCGACAGGCCGGCCGTAAGAGGCTATTACAGCCCGTGGGTGCAGCCAGCCTGGGCTGGGCCCCAAGCTCCTTCCTGACCCCGGATCCCTCCAGAGCTCCCCTCCAGGCCCGGGCCTGCAGCACAGCCTCACGCACCCTTCCCTGGCAGGGCTGCTGGGTGCACAGACCTGGTGCCGCTCACGGTCCCTGCCGGGCTTTCTGCACGCACACCCCGCCCTCCTCCCCAGAGAAATCGCGGCTCGGGGCCTCGTCAGAGGGCACCTCAGAGTCCCCCTGGTCCTGGACAAGCAGCTGGAATGGGGGTGGCCTCAGGAGGGCGGGTGGTGGCATCTGCAGAGACTCCGGGACTCCGTAACCATCACCCCTTCCCCAGAGCTTGTCCAGCAAGAAGCTGGACTCCAGCGACAGCAGAATGGCGGGGGACTGAGCGTTACAATGGCCCTGTCGTCATCGGAACGCGTGGTCAGGCTGCAGACGCACCGGACACACTCTGTCCTCTCCTCTGCCCACCACACTGGCCCCTGGGGTGCCCCGCACTCTGCAGAGCTGGGGCCCCAAGCCCAGGTTCCCAGGGGCTGGCCTGTCCCGGCCGCAGCCTCAAGAAGCTTCCAGAAAGCCGGGAACTTCCTGAGCTAGAACAAAGGTGAGAGCACAGACGTGTAGGCAGCCCACGTCTGCTGAGGGGCCGCACGCGCCCTGCGTGTCTCAGGAGCACACGGGAAGGTGTCTCAGGGCCTGCCCGGGCCACAGGGCACACCGGCTTACTTCCAGGGACAGGACACTATGACGGTCCCCACCCCACGCAGGACCGAAGATGGGGGCGTAACCCCCACCCCCCGTCCTCCTCTGAACCCACCCCCCACCCCCTCCTGAGAACCGCCAGCCAGAGTGGCCCCCCCACCCTCTGGGCCACCCCACCCCCCTCCGCCGGCGCCCAGATGGCCTCAGGGTGCTTCCCCTTTGCTTCTGCTTCTGGGCCCCGGGCCTCCCTCCTGCTACATGGGGCAGGCACGTGCCGATCAAGCTGTGGCCGCAGGGCCTCGGGCCTGACACCCGCCGCCCTCGCCCAGCGGCGTCCGCGGAGCCGAGCAAACACAGACTTCTGCCCGAGGGCCTCCTGGAGGCGCGTTTCTGCAGTTACTCGTTTTCACCGCATCCTACGTCCCAAATACCGGCCCTTCCCCACCAAGCGTCTACACCAGCCTCTCCTGGCCGCCCGTCCGTCGCCAGTCGGAACCCCCACCCGGCGGGGCTGCGGGACCGCCCACGTCCTACCCCTGGTCCCCGCCACGAAAGCGGACTGGCCAGCGCCGGCTCCGGCCGCACGCGAGGCCCCGCGCCCCTTCCGGCCGCCTTCCTCCCCCCCCCGCCCCGTGATTCACCCACGGGAAGCACAGCATCCGCAGCTTTCAGGGTTTTCGCAGAGCTGTGCCCCCGCCCAGTCCGTTTTAGAACACTTTCACGGCCTGAGAAGAACCCTGAGCTGCTGATCACTGCCCCCCCCCCCCCCCCCCCCCGCCCCGCTCGCTCCTTGCCCTCTCGCTCCGGAGACTTGCCCGCCCCGGACACTCGTGGACACGGACTCACACAGTCCCCGTCCTCCGCGCCCGGCATCTCTCACTCATGGCTCACGCGTGTTGTGGGGCGTCCCTCCTTTTCACGGGTCGGTAACGTTCCGTTCCGTGGACGTACGGCACCGTTCACCCCCTGGCGGACCCGTGGGTCGTTTCCACTCTTTGTCCGCCCTCGTGAACACGCGGGTGCGTGTGTGCGTGGACGCGTGTCCTCACTTCCCCTCGGCCCACGCCCAGGACCCCGCGGGGGGTGGAGCCACGGCTCCTAAGACAGCACTACGTTGAGCCAGACCAGCTCCCGGGGCAGCCACACCTGCACGCCCGCAGCCGCAGGGGGGCTCTGACCGTCCACCTCCCCGCCAACACACGTGACGGTCCGACTCCGCGGAGCTCCCACACGGCCCCGTGTGCCTCTTCCTGGTGGCTGAGGACCGAGCATCTGTCCACGTGTTCCCTGGCTGTTTGCACAAATACCTTCTTTGAAAATACACCTGTTCAAACCCTCTGCCGCTTTCTCAACTGGGCTGTTCGTCTTTTCATCATCTAGTCGTAGGAGTTCTTTGTATGTTCTGCAGACAAGCCCGTGATCGTTATTTGCAAATATTTGCTCCCGCTTGGTGGACTGTCTTTTCACTTCCTCGACCGTGTCCTCGGAAGCACCAGAGTGTTGAGTTTTGGTGAAGTCGCGTTCACCTTCTCTTCTCTCTTTTTGCTCGTGCCTTTGGTGTCAGATCTAAGAATCCTTTGCCAAGTCCAGATCGCGAAGGTTCACCCCCATCTTCTTCTAAGCCGTCTACGGGTTCAGCCTCTGATCTGGGTCACGTTAACTTCTGTACACGGCGGGTCCCGCTCCACGGCCGTGCACGCGGCTTCCAGGGGTCACGGCGCCACGTGTTGATAAGACGACGCTTTCCCTGCCGAATGGTCTGGAAACGCTTGTCAACGACCAGCGGACAGAATATGGGAGGCTTCATTCCCGGACCTTCACCTCCTCCCGGACGGAGGACCCCGTTCTCATCCGGAACCTCAGCAGCCGTCCGCAAGCAAACGCGCCCAGATGCCTGTCCCTGCTCTGTGCTTCCTCGGCGGAGGCCCTCAAGGCCGCGTCCGGGACCCGGGGATCACCTGCTGCTGGACACAGTGTAAAGGGGGAGGGGCGGTGGGTCCCTAAGTTGGGGGGAGCAGGTAGCAGCTTAGGGAGCCGTTTGCACGCCGTATCTCACGTGCAGAGCCTGCCGATGTCCAGTCTGTGGATGAAGGCGGGGGCCCAGCCCACCAGCGCCCGACGGTGAGGGCACAGGGAATCGCCGACCAGACGTCTCCACTCCGCACCTGGGGCTTCCGGCGTCCCAGGCTCCCGTGGACAGGAGAGCGTGTTACAAGTTCCGAACTTCACGTGCAGGCACGTGATGTGGTGCATTCCCTGCTCGGGACTGAAGGGCCAGGTCACCTAGAAGGCAGGTGGGCTCCCAGCGGTGCCACCGGTGAACTGCGTCACCACCAGGGTCACCCCCAGGGCCCCGGGAGAGCCCGGCCGACCATGCGCTGAAGGGAGCCGTGACTCCCCAAAGCCTCTCCAGACATCCCGACAGCCCAGGTCACCCTCCCCCTCCTCCGGCGGGCCCCGGGCCTCACTACAGACGCTGACCTGCCTCCTCCCCCAGACGCCCAGGGGCCCCTCTCCTTCTGCCCCCCTGGCTGCGGGCAGGGCTGCTTTAGAAACAGCCCTCTCTGCTCCGACCGCCTGCACCCGGCCCCGGCATCACCTGCTTTCTTTACTTCGATTCCTTTCCAAGGCGTTTCTGGAGAAGTCAGCTGAGGGGAGGCAGGGCCTCCACTTACAAAGCAAGACCCTGCCTCAGTGGGAAGGACCGCGGTCCTCACGGCAGCCCTGCAGAGGCACCCGGCCCGCACGTGTCCACTGAGGGGCACAGGGGAGCTCGTGGCTTCCCAGAGCCGCGGCCGCGGCATCCACGACCGGGGGCGGCCCCTGAGGCGAGCCGCATCCCCTGTATTTGTGCATGAGAACGTGCCCCTGCAGACACGGCCAGGAGTCGCCCCTCCTGCCACAAGCACCCTCCTTTCGGGAAGAAAAGCTTCCCTGGCGAGCCCCTCTTCATCCCTCAATACCCTACTCAAATGCCCCCTTGTGGAAGTAACTTTGCCAAGGTCCCGGACACGAAGGGACGGCTGTGCTCTGAGGTCCCGCAGCCCCTGCCCCACAGTCTGGACCCCAGCCCCACAGCACTGTATGTTCTAGGTATTAGGTATCCTGAGCGTCAATCACTCAAGAGCACACCCCGTATCTGAACGTACGAGAGCGTGAACGAATGAATGAATGAATGAATGAACAGGTGGACAGACGCAGGGGTGCTCCAGGACTGCAGGCTCCCTGCCGACCACACAGCAGGGTCAGCACAGACCACCCCACTGACCCTGCTTGTGCCGGATCGCACCCACCGAGAAGGTTCAAGGTTTTTCTGCAGCAGCCACAACGCACACGTGAGGAAACTTATTATGCACCCAGAGCAGGGAAATAGAAAAGCAAAAATTAAATTAGACGGCAGCGGAGAAAATGCCCACTGTGCAGAACCAGAACGCCAACAAATTTGTCTGTCCTACCCTGGCAGCGGCCAGGTTTTAATTCGGGTCTCTGGGACACGGCCCCTGAGGCGCTGGAAGGCTCGCGGGAGAGGGGAGAGAACGTGGTTTCAGATGAGCAGACCCGGATTCGATTAGGAAGCACCTTGGACCCCAACTCTCCCTGCAGGCTCGCGGGGCTAGCAAGGAGGGGGCCCATCGCCCCGTGCCCCGTGCCCCGCGCCCCACGCCCCACGCTCAGCCCTGGGAAGGATCGATGAGCGTCAGGAAGAAGGTGTGCGTCACTGGGAGTCTGATCCGGTTTCGGGAGCCGGGGGCAGAGGGGGAGGGGTTGCTAGGGTACAAATGCAGCTCCCTGGGAGTCAGGGAGGCCGCCCCGGCCCGAATTCACCGAGCACCTGAGCTGGGCTGCACCGAGTTCCGGAACGGACACTGCCACCCCCAGGGGGCAGGTACCCCCCTGCTCGCTCAATCGCACGCCTTTTATGGGACGCCCACCGACAGCAGACGACGGTTCTTAAAAACAAACCCAGCTCCCGCGACGAGCCCCTCTGAGCACCAGGTCCTCGAGATGCCCCCACTTGCCTCCAGCCCCCCACGGGCAGGGTCAGCCCCTCTGCCACCTTCTCCCAAGTGCCCCCCGCGTTCCCAAGGAGCCCCTCAGGGCTGGCGGCACGTGGCCACGGGGGCCAGAGACAGTCAAATGGGCCCTGGGGTGGGGTCAGCCGGGAGCCCCGCCGGGCCTCCAGGGACCTCGTACCGCGGGCCCCCCGGGCCAGGCCCAAGCAGCCTGCTCAGCCCCAAAGGGGGACCAGGCGTGGGTGGGCCGGGCCTGCAGCTCCCGAGCCGACTCACTGCCCCACCACGCCCCAGACAGGCCGGGGACAGGCTCACCGGTGACACCAGGGGCAGAGGTCCCCTCCTGGTCAGTCTCCATCCCCCAAGGTGGCCTCACGGCTCTGCTGACCCCTTCCTGGTGCCTTGTGGCTCCGGGGGCCCCCCTGGGGCCGCCGGCCCATCCAAAAGCCCACCCCTGGGGATGCTAACATCCCTACTCCCGAGGGCCCAACCCCCCGCCAGTGAACTTCCGAGGTCAGGTGCTCCAACTGTCCCGGCCCCAGGCTCCCACGGCCATCCTTCCTCAGGTGACCGTCCCGAGCACCGAGGGCAGTGGGGGTGGTCATTACCGCAGTATCCTGGTTGGGCAGGAAGCGGGCTCCCACACAGAAGCCGCTGATCCGAACCGGGGAGGAGGTGCCCAGAGCCCCGTGCAGAGGCTGTCGGGGAAGGAAGGGCACGGCTGAGCCCTGGGACCCCACCACCTTGTCAGGCTGTGACCACACCTCCTGCAGCCCCCCCAGAACACCCTGCATGGGGTCCCCCCACCCCAAGCAGCTCTGACACACGAGGCCGCCATTGGCCTGGCCACAGGAGCACCCCCTAGGCCGCCTGCTCCGGTCACGGGGCTCCGGCCCGGCCCCGATGCTGGCCTGCCCGCGGATGCCGGGTCTCACCCCGGACCGCACACAGAGGCCCATCTACCAAGGTGATGGGCATTGCAAGGGCTCCCCTCTGCTTCTAAGAGTATTTGCGATTCTGTTTCAAAGACCATCCCCGAAGATACCACCTAACACAAGGTGCCTGGGCCCTCGTCCAGCGAGGATGTTAATGTGGCACATCTCAGAGGCCAGACAGCCCGCTGGCCGTGGGGAGGCCTCACCGCCTCCCCGCTCTCGGAGCCCGAGGGGGATGGGGTCCTGACGCGGGTCACTGAGCGGGTGGCCTCCCCCAGAAACCACATGTGAGGGATATAACGGCATCCAGGGCTGCCGGCCTGCACCCCCTCCGCCCGCAGCGACACTGAGGGGCCACGGTCCCCGCCTGGGCCTGTGACTCTCTGCCCCCCGCAGCACCCCAAACTCCACACACGCAGAGACACCAACACCGTCCGGGCACCGAGCGCCCCATCAGGGCCGTCCTGCCTGAGGCCAGGCCCAGACAGCCGGCGGCCTCCACAGGCGTTCCCAGTGGTGGGGGCCGGGCTGTGTCCGCTGGACCCCAGCCGCCCGGGCCTTCGAGGGGGTCGCGACCGAGGGCTCTTACCGTCCACGCAGGCGGGCCGGGCTCTCGTGGTGCCCGCGATCTGCCCCTTTCTGCAGGCACAGCGAGCCGTCTGCCGGGCGATCGTCCTCCTGGGCTGGCTGCTGTCGCGGTCCAGGGTCACAATCTCACAGGTGCCGGCGGCCAGCTGACCTGCAAGAGAGGCACGGGCGTGGGCTGAACGGCCGAGGCAGGGGGCCGAGCGTCCCAGCCCTCCCACCCACGGAGGGGCCCCGGCAGCCGCGGGAGGCAGGCTGCCCGCCCGGAGTGCCCGTCTCAAACTCGCGAAAGGACGCTGTCAGAAACACGCCGTATGGGGCCGGCACTGGGTCAGCCCAGCTACCTCTGCTCTGCACGGGGACGCTCGAGGGCCTGCCCGGGCAGACAGGAAATTAACTGTGGCCCCGTCCGTCACGCCGGAGATGAAGGGGCCGAGCCTCGCTGTCGGGCCTCTGATGGAAGCAGCCAGACCGCCCAGAGCGCAGAGATCCGAGCCCACGCCGGCCCCTGGGTCTCCGCTGGCCAAGACGCATTCCCAGCTGTGTTAACGGCTGCGCGCCCGCCACATCGCAGGGGAGCCTCCCCCCGTCAGCACGGGGCTGAGAGCAGGCACGCTGCACAAGGACGCAGCCAGGTGCACGCACAGACACAGACACGCCCGCACACGCCCGGAAGGTGGGCACGGAACGCACCTCACATGGGTTCACGCGAGCTGGACTCAGGTGTGAAGGTGCCAAGGCCAGGAGCCACACGGGCGGGTACGGGGAGACGCCCACACAGCACATGTGTGACCCATCGACGCCCGCCTAGGTACACAGACGGCGCTCATACGTTGCACACGTGTCCCGTGCAGGCACGCACACACAGGTACACACAGGTTACCTGGATGCCCCCCTCACTCCTGCCTTCCCACGTGGACACTGCCCTGATCCCTAAATACTGGCCACCCCAGGGCACGGGGCTGTCCTTGGTCCACCCCTGGGCCAGCAGTGTCCAGAGAAGGGACAGGTTTCCTTCGAAGGTGACAACCAGTTGGGGTGGCTTCCTCCTCCTCGGTGGTCCCCGAGTCACAGAAAGGGTGCCTGTGCCGCCAACGTCCCAGCAGAGGGGAACCTGCCTTCTGCAGGCTGTCACTTCTGTGAAACCTGGCACGGCCCCCCCCCCCGACCCCCTGAGAACGTTTGCCGGGACGGTGTCGGCTCTGCACGGAGGGCCGTCCTGCCAGAGACCGGCCACCTCGCCCCGTGCCGACCGGAGGCCGTCCCCAGCTCGGCCGGTGCAGCACCGGTGTGTCCCTGGGCTGGGCCCCCACTGCCCCTCCACCCCGGCCACCCAGCTGCAGCCTCCACCCGCGTGTCCACTCTGGAGAACCACCGGAGGCTCTGTGCACTCACGTTCTCACTCTCCCGGTCCCTCGGCAAACAGTAAGCACCTACTGAATGCCGTTGGTGTCGCTGGGCCCCGCAACCATGCTGTGAGCA
Organism: Panthera onca; assembly: GCF_046562875.1. Taxonomy (NCBI): domain Eukaryota; kingdom Metazoa; phylum Chordata; class Mammalia; order Carnivora; family Felidae; genus Panthera; species Panthera onca. The sequence goes on along the minus strand of NC_138345.1, from coordinate 139,794,360 downwards.
AAGCAGACCGCACAGCGCCCTGGGGAGCCAGGAGGACCAGCTCCTACAGACACGCGTCACGCGGGGCCCGGCCGGGAGACGGGACAGCGTGGGGACGGGGCCTGCATGCTGGATCACAGGATAAGGGAACCGCGAAGAAGCGACCGCCAGGAGACGGGCCGGTGGGGCAGGTGGGGTGGGGGTGGCTCCCACCCTGCAGGGGAAAGCAGGGGGTTCCCGGGGGCTCCTGGGTGGCACTTCTCAGCCCTGCTGTCCTTCACTGTCCACGTGCCTGCTGTCACCTCGGGCCCCTCCTCCAGGCAGTCCCCCGGGCCCTCCAGGCAGCTCACTGCACAACATCGCTCCTGCCTTTTTGTCACCTATAGGTCCGTAGCCAAGCCCGAGCCGGGTGCAAAGCAGGAAGCACACCCTCGAGCCGGGGGGTGCCGTGTGTGCGTGAGAACCGGGAGGCACCAGACGCGCCAGCCGCGGACTCAGAGGGCTGCGTGCAGTGACCCCAGGCCTGCTACCCAGAGCCTGTCGGACGACACACGAGGTTTCCTGGGGGGGCCGCACGGGTGCGGGGAGAAGGACCCCTGGACACCGTGAGTCCCGCCTGCGAAGCGAGGCGCCAGCCAGCCACGCGACTCCTCACCTAAGGCGTTAACCGGCCCGTGTTCCAGCACGAGCACTGGGGCCACGAGAGACGCTGCCGGGCACATCGGGACTCGGGGCCACAGCGAGGGGGCCGACGGGGTCTCTGCGACCCAGAGCGCCCGTCACCCCGACGGCCCAGCAATCAGCGGTGGTCAGGCCGGCACGGTGGCCCCCACGTGCCACAGCTGTGGCCCACGCCCCGGGCACGGGTGGTGCCGGCAGATGACGAGACTGCCAGGGCCCCCCAGGCGGACACGCTTCCACACCGACCCGCAGCCCACGGCAGGTGCCTCTGATGGCGGGTCAGCTTCCGGGGCCGCCCTGGGAAGGAACCGGAGACGGGAGGGAGGCCCGAACCGCAGCCTGTCACTCGCCCCTGTGTGCAGGCCGCACGTCTGACACGCAGGTGTGGGCAGGGGGCCCCCGAGGGCTGCCGGGGACGGTCCTTCCTGCCTCTCCCGGCGTCCGGGGTGGCGGGTCCTGGTGGCAGCCGCGTCGGGCCGGCCTCCGCCTCCTTCCTCACCAGGCAGCGCTCCGTGCCTCTGCTCTTACGAGTCACCTGCCACCTGGACAGAAGCCCGCTCGCATGACCTCATCATCACGTGAGCACAGCTGCAGAGACCCCACTGCCCGACGAGGCCACACTCACAGGAGGTGAGGACCCGAGTGTAGCTCTTGGGGACCCCATCCGACCTACGAAAGGAAGGAAACAAAGCTTCCCCCTCTGAGAACCCAGAAATGCCCGGCTTGCCACGATCTGGGGGTGCGTACCCTTCACGGCTGGCTGTCTTCCGGAGAGGGGTGCCCCCGGCTCGTTAACTTATCGCCAGCTGACCAGACTCGGGGTTCCCCTGCAGCGCCCAGACCGGTGCCTCTCCGTGCGTCCACCCCCTTCCCTCGGCTGTCCTGGCCGCCCCTCTTCCAGGTCCCCCATCTTACTTTCCATCCCCCAATTTGGGCTGACACACAGACGTCAACCCTGGCCAGCCCCCGTCGCCTGGGGCTCCACCTCGCCGTGCACGGACCCAGACCTGGGCCCCGGCACCCCGTGTCGACAGCTGCAAACAGCCTCACAAGGGGCCGGAAGGGGCCGGTCCAGGGGCACAGGGTCCCAGCGCGTCGGCAGACGGGCCCCGAACGGAGGCGCAGAGAGACGTGACGTGCTTTGCGGCTCAGCGGGGACAGCGTCCTGCCACTCCCGATGCCGCTCGTACCCCACGCGCCGATGTCGCCAGCAGCTCACACGGCTGAGTACGGAGATCAGGTGTCAAAGGAGTGGCCACTGCACGTGGCGAGGACGCTCAGTGTCGCGGAGAACAATCAGCCCGGCCTGGGCGGCAGCCGGCCCTCCACTCGGCCCTGCCTGTCTGTTTTGGGGGTCAGCCACGGAATTCAGGCCGCGACCCGAACATGTGGTACGGACCCACCACCCGCCAGGACTCGGGCGCGGCCATCTGCCGCTGAGCCCCCGGAACCCACCGCGGACGCACCGAAGCTATCACTCAACAAGCTTGTCGGGCCCGCCCATCCGCACCTGCCGGGGGGAGCGGAGTCCCACCTAGCCTGGCGGGAACCCACAGCATCTCGTCCAAGCTGTGCCCACGCTCGGGGCAGGGGTCAGAGGGCAGGCAGGCAGCCGGCCCCGCCCGCGGTGGCCACACCGGCCATTTGGAGCTCAGATATCGTCTGTGGCACACCTGGGTCCCCTCTGGCAGCCAGCTCCTGGCAGACGCACTTCAGAGCTCCGAGGTCACTCTGTTCCACTCAGGGTTCTAGTTTGTGGTCGGGACCCCACTGCCCTCCCATAGGGCAGTAAGCGCCGAGCCAGCAAGCGCACGGCCGGCCCAGATCCGGTGTCTATCTCAGCCCACCCGGCTCCCGGGGCCCCCAGGCCTACACCCTCCCCAGGCCCTGCCGACCCTCCCAGCACCCTGGCTCCTGAGGCTCTGAGGGCAGCAGGGGGGCCCGCCCCGGCCGACGGGGCCGCACGTCCCGCTCAGAGCAGGTGGATACACGTGGAACGAAGTTCAAGGAGACTTGCCCCCGCCTGTGGGTTCAGACACCTCGAGACTCGCAGGGCAGGGACAGAGAAGAAGGTGGCAGCCATCCTGCCCGGCCTGCCCTGGCCGGTGGGCTCTGAGCCCCGGGAAAGGGAGCCTTGGGAGCGGCCCCCACTGCAGGGCTTACTGAGGTAAACCAGCCCCGGTTGTAAGTGAGCCCAAGCCGCTTGTCCCACCAGGTGTGCAGGGGACCAGGGCACTGGCGGGCCTCACTGCCCGCTCGGGCCAGCTCTGACCTCCGGCTGGGCATAAACACCTGCTGGTGGCCGAGCGAGGCCTGACTGTCCCCCCGCCAAGGACTGATGTGCAGGGACCCCACCAGGGACCGGAGGCTCCCAGGGCCCAGGAGAGCAACAGTTAGGGAGGAACCCACAAGAGGACCAGGGACGGGTTTCCTCCTGCCACCAAAGCTCTCTCGTGTCCAGAATGTCAGGAGCCCCCGTGGGTCCTTCAGAGCAGGGCCTCGGAGGGCGTGCCAGCACCGAGGAGGCCAGGACTGTGCCTGGAAACAGTGTCCCAGCTCCGGCACCAGGGGCCACGGCTAAGCTCAACTCCGGGCCTCTCTGCTGCACTGGCCGAGGGCTGGAGCCCTGCCAGGCGGCTGCACGTGGCCCCAGGGGAAGGGGCTGGGGATGCCTACCGGACCCCAGAGGCTAAGAGCCCACTATGGGTCCCACTCACCGCCATGGTCACCTGAGGTGCCGGCTCTGGGCTGGACTGGACCCCAACAACTCCCCGCAAGGTGAGCATTCTGACCGGATTTTACAGAAACAGCCCGCGGACATTCGTCACACGCCGGCGGACCGTGACCGGGGGCCCTGGCGCTCAGGGCAGGGACGTGCCAGGAAGCACCAGCGGGACACATCTTGTGCTTGGCCCCTGGGGGCCTCCTGGGTGTCCGGGGCCCTGGCCAGCGCGGGCAGAGGCCCCCTGAGCCAGAGCCCCCGTGTCCTGGGCTGTCAAGTCTCACGTGTGCCCAGAGTCAGACCAGGCTGGACAGCAGTCCCTCCAGGTCCCCAGCACGGTCCCAGTGGAGGGCCGCCACCACCCAGCCCCCGAGCCTGGTCCCTGAAGGACCGCGAGAGCATCCTGAAGGCGAGCTGTGCCAGAGCCTACCTCGGGGTCACTGCGCTGTTACACGTACATCTCTTTCATCAAGACTTACGGTCCGAGACCTTGTAACCCACTGGCCCAATGACTCCTCCTGCTGCGGGAGTCAGTCCTGCAGGGCCCAGCCTGACCAGGTGCGGCCACTTGCCGCTCCCAGCACCTGGAGGGCCACCTGCCAGGGACTGGAGCCCGAGACCCAGGCCAGGAGCAGAGCGGCCGGCACCGTGGGGGCCTGATCTCGGCCGCTGGACACTGTGGTGTGGGGGCACCGCCTGCCCCGGGCGGACAGTGCCGGCTGTGGTGCAAGATTCCAACGCGGACGTGGGCACCCAGGCACCATGTTCTAAGGATGCCAATGGAGTCTGCAGCCTGATCACCGTAGCAGGTGCCACTCCACCCGGGCCCCTGGTCAGGCATCCTGGGACCCAGGTCCCCAAATCTGCGACTCTGTGCTTGGCTCAAAGTGCTTCTCGGTGAGAAAACAGCACATGCCCAGCGCCCGAGTGGGGGGCGTCCACTTGGCCTGGGTGGGGGTGGGGGCCGAGTTCGCTCCTGCCCACGCTTCAGCACGCACGCAGGTCCCCTGGCAGGTTATGACGACGTTAGACAAGGTGGGATGAGGTGGGGAGGCGGGCTCAGCGCACGGCCCAGGGCTGAGCCGAGCCTGGCCCAGCACAGCCCCTCGGGGCCCCTGCCCCCATCTCCTCCCAATACGTCCAGGCAGACGGAGAAGAGAAGGCGATGGAGACCCAAATCTGCTCTGGACTCCATGGTCAGACCCTGCAGGCAGCGATCTTCCCCTCCTGCCCCCGCAGCCAAGGATGCCCACCTCCCCCCAGCCAAGGGCCCCCAAGTTCACAACTGGCTTCACTCCCAACGCGGGTGAGCTGTCCCCCCGGGTGCCGAGGTGCCCTCTCCCACCGTCCGAGGACGAGGGTGCGGACGCCCACTTGGCCACAGGGCATCCTGGGCCCACGCTGGTGCCGTCCCCAAACCGCAGACTCCTGTGAGCGTTGGGGTGCGGCCCGACCGGACAGGAGGCATGTGGAGGACAGAGCCCTGGGCGTCCCTCCTGTGCACCTGCCTCTCCCGTTACCACCACGGACGGCACTGCCAATGTCCCACCGCGGAGAGCCCGCCAGAGGCTGCACCAGCGGGGACCGATGTGCAGCTTTGTCCCGGGCACACGTTAAGTAGGATGAAAATACACGGAAAAAGGTATAAAACCCGATGGGAGTATGACAGCCTCTGTGTTTGAGCTACAGCAGTCACAGTCCCACTGTCCGCGGTTTGTCACCCGCACGACGTCCACCTTGGCGGAAAGCACCTGCTCCCCCGCCCCCCGCAGCGTGGGAGGGCCAGGTCAGCGCCTCCTCCCTCAAGGGGCAGGTCACTGGCTCCCGTGGCAGGAGAGGGGGGGAGGGGCCGCGGGACATCCGGTGACTTTCACTAAGTGCACCTGCCGTAACCGTCCTCCTTCACGACCAGTCACCGTTGTCCACCTCCTACTGTGCCTGCCTCATGACTTCGCCCAGTCACAAGGCTCGCTCGGTGCTACCACCGTGTGCGCCCCCCCAAACCCGCACCTTGTCCGACAGCCACCACCCCCCCCCCCAGCTCGGGTCCTGCCCCCCGCGGGGAAGGGGGCTCCCGAGCCCTGAAGCCGGCATCCAGTCCTCTATCACAGGAGCCAGGTAAATGCGTGCCGCGGATCACCCAGGACAGCCCTCTGCTCACGGGCACGGGGACCAGCCTGCGAGACGGTGAGTGAAACCGGGACCTTACGGAGGAGGGGACATCTGTGGCCGTGCACGGGTGGCCAGCCCCAGCCGCTCCGCGGCTCCGGCCCCTGGTGCCAGGAGGCACCTGCTCAGAAGACAGTGTGACAGAGGCCCCAGCGCACGGGCGAGGGGACGCTGGTGCAGAGCAGGGGGCAGGGCCACCAGGCTCCCGAGACCAAGAGCCAGAGCAGCTCCAGAGCGCCCGCAGGGTCCCTGGGGGCCCGGGGAGCCCGGGTGCGGGCCACAAAGCCGCTGCTCCCTCGGGGCATGTGCGCTCACGGCCCAGATGCACACACACGCGGGCACGCACACCAGGCTTTCCCAAGGAGCCCCCGTAGGGGCCGTGCGCTCCCTCCCACGGGACTCAGCAGCTGGAAGCAAGTCCGCTCGGACCGCCCACAGAGCCTCAAGGGGTCTCTCCACGGCCCTGTTTCCTTTCCAGCCACACCTCCCAGGATGGCCACGCACCCACACGGCCCCTGCAGACCCTCAGCTGTGTGCCTCCATCTCCAAAGGGACAGTCCCCTCCACCTCTGCACTGGGGGCGATGTCGCCCCTCTGCCTGGACGCCTCCATGCGGCCTGTGCTCAGGCCTTGGCACGCCCCGGTCCGCGGAGACGGCCGCTGATAACGGCCTAGCGGGGAGTCAGGGGCCCTCGGCCCTGGCTGGCCCTTTCGTCCTCACAGCCAGTCCAGCGCTGGGTGAGACCACAGGCGGGACGGGAAAGCCAGACTGTGCATGAACTCAGGAGACCGAGTGGCCTGGCCCGACGCTGCCTGCCTCTTCCTGGCTCTGGCTTAGCTTTGCAGGGAGCGTGTCAGGAAGGTCAATGGCGGGGGCGTGGACTTGGGAGACGGGGGCAGGATGCGTCTGCATGGACGGGTTGTCCTGGTGCCTGTCACAGCTGGAGACCTGCTCCTTCCCCATCCTAAAGAGGAGCCCTTGGCTCGCCCCTGCTCTGCAGATCGGCCCCAGTGTCCCCTGGCTGTCCCCGCTAACACAACTGTGAAATATAATTATGTCTTTTCCAGCAAAGTCAAACATCTCGTGGAAGCCTCCCGGAGCCGGCCGACCTTGTCCCAGCCTGCTCCCGTCACGTACTGCCTGCCCTCTACCACCTGGGCCGTCCCCCCACCCCCTCCCCGAGCTGCGTCCCCTGCCCAAGCCCAGAAGCCGGACGGGTTGGGACAAGAGGGGCAGACGGCAGCCCCCTCCCACAGCCAGACGCACCCTTCCAGAAAGTTCTGCCGGCTCACCCCTGCCCAGTGCCTGACCTGTCCCTCGGCCACCTGTCAAGTTTGAAAACACGGGAAGGGTCCCTCCGTGGGGAGCAGGCAGGCTGTACCAGGAGGGAGGGACGAGCCCCCTCACCATTCCCCGGCTCAGAGAGGAGGGTCCGCTCAAGGACGCCAGCGCCCGCAGGCTCTTCTAAGCGCTGCTGGGGCTGGGCTCTCTAAGAGCTGGGCTTTTCATCTGGGTAAGAGCAGATGGAGGGACCATAATAAAAAAGAAAAGAGAATAATACCTTGATTACAGCTACGAGGCAGGCTTTTCAGGCCTCCAGAAGGGAGATCAAAGCCTCTCTAGTCAAGTTCCCTCCGGTGGCTCCACAGCGGGCCTTAAATCAAATCAGTGCCTCGCCGCCCCTGCCCGCTCCCCCCGCCCAGGCCTGAGGGGTCTGCACCTGCCGACACGGGCCGGGGGAGGGCCAGGCTGGGCCGTGCTGTGCGAGCCAGGGGCAGCCACCATGTGGGTGTTGGGGACCTGCCCGCTGTCACCGCCAATGCCGTCAACCCCGCTGAGGACAGGGCGGTGCCCGGAGGCAGTGGCTGGTCCTTGAGACGCGGGATTTCAGAGCCAGCCGCCGCCTGGGCTGGGCTGGTGGCTTCAACAGGGACATGCCCCCGATGTGCCCTCTGCAGCCCGTGTGCTGTGCTCAGTAATGCCGACGGGGCGTGTGCAGGGCCCGCACGGGGTCACTGGCCTTCACAGTTAAGGCCTGGCCCCCTCCCACCCCCTGGAGCCGACCCAGGCTTCCAGGAACCCAGTCAGACTCCAGCCACGCCCACCTCTTCCCCGGGGCCACCAGGACATCACCCCGGAGGCTGTGTTCTCCCTGCCGTGACAGCTGCTGCCGACCCCACGCCAGCCATCCAGCCAGGGCGCCCGGGCTCTGCCCATGCCAAGCCCGGGGGCAGGACTCCAGAGCAGGAATCACCCCACACCTCTGGATACAACCACAGCCCCACACAGCCTTTCGCCTTGAGAGAGACCAGACAAGCAGCAGGGGCAGCCTCAGTCTCCCCATCTGTGAAGTGAGCCAGCGGGACAAGGCAGCGTTCTTCCCCGTCTGGACTGAGCCACCACCGTGGAGACCAGATGCCACGGGGAGAAGGGCGTGGACGGCGGAGGGAAGGTCCTCGTCCACCACGAGCCAGCCGGTGGAGGGCGGCGGGCCCAGAACCTCCCTCCGAAGGGCACAGCCGTCAGCGGGCTCCAGGGAGAGAAGGCAGGACTCACACCACAGACAGACCTAGAAACAAGCCTCACGCAGCAGGTGGAAAGCGGTGGAGTGATGTGCACCTCCCAAGCCCTGGAACGTGTCAGGTGGCCCCCTCGCCCACAAAAGGGTGACTATCTCCCACGTGGTATGGGCGTAAGTTAGGGAGCTCGAATGTGGATGATCCCAGTGGCCCGTGTCACCCCAGGTCCCCGTAAGAGGGAGATGCAGGGGATCTGACCACAGAGGAATGACCCAGTGACCCCACACAGAGGCTGGATCAGCCAGAGCAAAAGGGCCTCAAAGGTGCTGTGAAGGGCATGGGGGGGTGTGGGAGGACCACGTGGGGGGTCCTGGGCCCCAGCCAACAGCACAGGGCTGCAGAAGGGGGAACCACAACCCCAGTGCCTTCCGGCCACACCATAGAGAGGGTCCCCGCTGGCCCTCCTTCCTCGTGCTTCCTGACGAGACTGTCCCCCGAGATCAGGGCTGCCCCACAAGCCGGGAACCGAAGCTCACGGCCAACACCTGTGCTCCAGTCATGCGACCCTGCAGCTGGGGGGGGGAGACCTCGGCGTAGACACGGCTGGACCAGGGCTGAGAGGATTCAGGTCCACGTTTCAAGTTAAATATTAATTACTGGTGAAAATAGAGTTGGAACACGTGCCCGGCACCGAGCCCTACCCGGGGCAGGAGGCTGGCGGGTCCCCCAACCCCCCAGGGCTGGGAGTGGAGCCCAGAGTCTGCACCCACACTCAGAGCATCAGCCACCACGTGGGGACCCCTGCTCTCCTCATAGACTTCATCACAGACTAAATCGCGTCATCTCCAACACACTTTGGAAAACCCTGAAGGCGTGAGGCTGTCCTCAGGTCCTCTCAATGTGAGAGCAGAGAGGAGGCTTGGTTGAAGCAAAAGGGACCACGACCTAGGTCGTTCCTGCTTGGGAGCCCAGGCCCTTTGCTGTGGAATGATCTGGGCTCAAGCCCCTCTCGGGGCTTGGTAACGAGGCCACAGGGGGCCCTGACCCAAAGCGTTTGGTGAGGACGCCTCCCGGGGATGGGCTGCCCACCAGGAACCACACACCGGGGCCCCTACGGGGGGAGTCCGAGCTTGCCTCTTCCCCTTGGCCTGGCTGGCACAAAGGCCGGGACCCCAGCGGTCGTCACGGGCTCCACAGCTGGTCCCCAGACCTCGTCCCCAGCAGCTGGGCTCACCCTGCCCTTTGGGAGGGGCTGAGGCTCCGGGAGCCCCTGATCCGACCTCTAACCTGGACTAGCAGGTACTGTGTGGGTGGGGGACTGCGCCCAGAAGACTGACCGGGGACAGACCCTCCCCAGAAAGTTCCTGAAGGAGAGCACGCCAGCTTGCATTCCAAAGCAAGGCTCCCCTGTCCGCTCCGACCCTACGTCTCCCACCCCGGGAACGAGCACGTGGCCGGCGTCCCCCCGCTGGCTGCCCCACGTGCCCAGTTATGTCGGTGGCTGCCCGGGTTTAGGCAAGGGCACAAAAGGAGCCGAGGGCCCAGGCCCAGCTGACCGAGGCACTCCCTGCTTCCTTCCCTGGGGCTGGATTCTTCCCGAACCGATCCCGGGCCCTGGGGATGGCCCGACAGCCCGGCTCCTCTGACGTGCAGGCGTGTTATGGAAGAGGGCAGTAAAGGAGGCACTTTCATTGTTCTCCTTGAGGCTGCGAACGCCGCCCCGAGACGTCCATCATCAAGCACCTCGCCGCTGTCCAGCTGGCTCCCAGTCAATTATCCCCGTTAATGTGCCTATTAATGAGGCGACGCCCGGCCTGGCAGGTCCGCGCGCGGCCCCAGGGCCCGTCCCGAGCCGGGCTGGAACACTGCTGGCACAACATCGTAAACACTGGGTAATTACGCCGCAGTTTATGACTTCGCAAAGGTCAATAAAGGCACGCAGCACCGCTCTCCAGCAGGGAGCACCGTGTGGCGGGCGGGGGACCACGGTGGAGCCAGATCCGCCCGGAGAACAAGGGGGCCCCTCCGCACGGGCTGGACCTTGCCCACGGCTGCTCCACGAGGCCCCTGCGCTCCGAGCCTAGAGTCCCGTGAGCCTCCATCCGGGCAGCTACCCGGGCTTCGCCGAGTTAGCGACAAGGGCGGGGGCTGGTGGCCTCCTGGCTCCCGCCCGCACCCCCACCCCAACCAGCCTCTTCCCGGCAAGGGGGCCCTCAGGCCAGGCCGGGTGGGGCTTCTCCCGGCCGCCCCCTCCATGGCAGACGGGATGGGCTTGGGATCCCCAGGCACCTGCATCCCCAAGGAACCACCAGGGTGACGGTAGGGGACTCCTGGCCAAAGGGGCTTGGTGTCCAGGTACGGAGCGTAGGTCATCACCCACTCCTGGCTGGGGCCACCCCCACCCCCCACACTCCCAGTCCCTTACTCTGGTACCCAGTCCTCACTCTGCTACCCAGTGTCGCCGTTAGCAGCGGCCTCCTTGAGGGCCAAAAGAGCCCCTGATGGGCTGACAGGTGAGGCTGCCCGGACCATGGGGCCTCCCAGACAGCCACCTGCCCTCTGCCACAGGTGGCTGTGACCCAGGCCTTCTCCCGGAGGTCCCGTGGACGTCCCAGCAGATCCTTCTCTGGGGCTGGGGTGCCCTACGCACCTCAGGGTGTTCAGCACCACCCCAGGCTTCCCCACTCTGAAGACTGCACGTATCTCCGGATGGTGCCAGATCCCCCAGAGGCCCAGAACCTGCCCTTGACTGAGAACCTGGCTGAGTCACCAAACCTGTGAGCCCTGCTATTTAAAAACATGTTTCCGCTTCAACCTGACGTGGATTCACGTGGCTCTCAGACCATCTCTGGACATACGGGTTCGCTGCAACCAGCAGAAGAAGGGCCAGGGCCTGGGTGGGCTGGGAGGTCGTAGGAGATTGAGGAAGGTCACGGGACATCACGGGAAGGGGTGGGTGGGGAGGGACCGGCACCCGGCTCTCCTGTGTGCTGTGAGTGGCAGGGGCAGGAGGGGCCCGGCTTGTCCAGCTGTCTGTCCCACCTGAGCTGGAGGACGATGGCGGGACGCCCTCCTGCAGCTCCCAGGTGACCTGAAAAGTGCTCACTCCCTGCTCTGCTGTCTTTCAGGATGTGCTTGAAATGACCCAACGTGCACGAACATCACAGAGCCAACGTGATTTCCGTGCACGGGTCACCCCAAAGGCCTGGGCACCCCGGGAGGGCCGGGGTCCTCAGGTGGCAGTCGGGCAAGCTGGGGAGCCTGCCGTCATCCCGGAGGGAAGGAGGGGCCCGGCGGGGGCCATGGAGGTCAGGGCGGAACCAGGCCTGTCCTGCAGCCCCAGCAGGCCAGCCCGCACGCCGCGGCCGAAGCGACTCCCTTCTCCCCCCAAGGGCGCGTCCTCCTCCAGATGGGGCCCCCCGCAGGCCCAGAAGCCTGGCTTTCTCTGCAGACCCTGGTCTCACGGGAGGGTGCCCCTCGGATCCCCGGGCTCTGGGGGAGCTGCTAGGGAGCACCGGCATTCAGCCAGGCACGCGCAGCCCTGCGCTCGTCCGAATATCCTCCCCCGCCCCTCCCCGCATGATGGCACCCACGAGACAGGAAGCAGGTGTCCCTGAGCAGTCCCGGAAGTGCGGGCTACGGCAGAGCTGTTTCCGGCACTGGCCGTCTATCTTAGGAAGAAGCAGCCTTGGAGGGACCAGTGTGTCCCTGCCTTGGGCTCCAGGAGGACAGAGGTGGCCGCAGGGACGGCTGCTGGTCCCCCGTGACATCACGTAAGGGTGTGCTCTGCGTCCAGTGGCCCAGCCTCCACGACAGGTGGCCCGGGGGTTTGTCCCCCACCCTGCCCGGCTCCCACAGAGGACCTGGGGGCGGCACGTGGGGACAGGGCACCTGGGGACAAGCCTGTCTCCTCCATCGGCAGGAGCTGTGTGGAGGCTTCCTGCTGGCAGAAGGGCGGGACGCTGCCCTCTCTCCCAGATGACCTGGCGGGGAGACAACCGTGCGGGAGGTACCTGGAGGGAGGCAGGTGTGCAGGTGATGGTGGCCCTGAGCGAGACGCACGGAGGGAGGGAGAGGGGCGCGTTCTGGAGGCCAAGGGGACAAAGATCCAGAGACCGGAGGGTGAGCACAGGGAGGGGCTCCAAGGACACCCCAGCACACCGGCCTCCCCTCGTCCCTGGGCGGGCACATAAGCGGAACGTGGTAACCTGCACTGACAGATGCCCCCTCAGCCCTCCTCCTGGCTGACCTTGACCACGCAGACCCCTCCGCAGCCTTCAGGCCAGACCAGGCGGGGGGCACCGCTCCCTGCCCCCGTGTGGATCCCGACCTGCGGTGGATGCATCCTCCTTCCCTGAGTCTCTGTCCTCCGTCCCTGCCTGGGCAGCAGGGGTACCGGGGCTAGGACCGCTCGGCGAAGAGCCTCTGCGCCCCGTGCCCGGGGCCGTGGCCCTCAGACACCGGGTACCTGCAGGCTCCCCGTTAAAGCCGAGGGAGGCAGCGGAGGACCTGGGAAGGAGACCACCCGCCGGGCAGCCGCGCGAGCCCTCGAGGGGAACCACCAGCAGCAGCTCGGAGACACGTAACGCCGGGGGAGTGTGCGAGCTCAGGACACCGGGGACGGTGCAGAGATGGATCTTTGGCAAGCGCATCTGGTGTCTCCGGTGGGCTTTCTTTAGACAGCGCGGGTGATGTTCCTGCCAAGTTGCCGATTGGAAAACCACGTTTCCCAGCCTTGGCAAGCATCTCCTGGATCACAGGAAGCAACGGGATCTGAGGGCTCATTACCTGGCCGGGGGGGGGGGGGCAGTGCAGTCTACACTGAGGGCGCCCACCCCCAAGCCTCAGGACAGCGACGGAATCCACATGGGGCCAGCTGGTCTCTCTGACAAAGCAGCGAAGGCAACTCCACGGAGGAGGAAAGATCGCTGTCCAGCGGAAGATGCCGGAATGATTAGGAGTCAGAGATGCCAAAAATGAGCCCAGACTCAGGCCTTACACCGATCACAAAAAAATCAACTCACAGTGGGGATCTAAATAAAAAAAACACAATAATCTAAAACTTCCAGACGAAAACGTAGGAGAGAATCTGCGTGACCTTCAGTTTGGTAAAATGAGCCGTTAGACAAACCACCAGAAACACGATCCACGAGAAAGAAAAAGATAAACTGAGCGTCACCAACATTAAGCACTTCTGTTCTCAGAAGATGCCGTTAAGAGCGCAAAAGACAAGCAGAGGCACGGAGAAAATGCCACACGCGTCCGGCAAGGCACTTGCGTCCAGAAGGTGCACGAACCCTCAACACTCCACCGGAAGAGAATAACCCGACTAAGAAACGGGCACCAGATCCCAACAGACACCTCCCCCTCAAATGGCAGAACGGGCACACGGAAACATATTCAACAGTATTTGTCACCAGAAAGTTCCAAACCGAAACAAGGACGTACCAGCACACGTGCATTCGAACAGCTAACACACGAAAATCTGAAAATCTCCACCTGCCGGAGAGGACGCACGGAGACCAAGAACGGCTCCCTCGCCGCGGGAGGGCAGGCGACACGGGGCGGCTGCTGCGGAAGGCGACTGGGCGGTTTCTCGTGAACGGACACGCTCCCGCCGGCCACTGCGCCTTCTCGACCCGGCGAGCCGCTCCTGCGATGGGACTGGCCCTCACTGACGTTCACGCCTACGTGCTCACAAAAGACTGCTTGCACCTTTTTGCTCACACCTGGACACAAGCCAGGGGTCCTTCCGCAGCTGGACGGACACACGAGCCGTGGCCCATCCGGACCACGGGACGGTCCTCCGCGCGGCCGAGAGATGAGCTATCAGGCCACGAAAAAGACGGGGAAGAACCTTAAGCGCTCATCCCTCAGCCAGAGAAGCCAATCTGAAGAGGCTGCGTCTTCTGTGAGTCCAACTCTACGACGTTCTGGGAAAAACAAAGCGACAGCGAAGATAAAAAACTTAGCGGCTGCCGGTTTGCGAGGAAGGAAGCGGGGGAGAGGGAGAGGAAGGGAGAGGAGGAGAGGGACGTTTCAGTCCAGGGAAACCAGCCTGGGTGACCCCAACGGGGCCACGCGGCATCATCCGCCGGAAGCCGTGTTACTTCACGACTCAGCGAGTGGCCCGAACACACACACCCTTGCAGGATTCCTGTCGGGATCCCGGAGGGAGTTCACGTGCCGTCAGGAGCACCTCACCGTGTTGGAGGCGTGTGAGCTGCCTGCAGACGCGGGGCCACCGTGCCGCCCTGATGCGCGGACGCCGTAAGACGGAGGCGGTGGGAACCGCGCAGAAGCACTGTCTCTAGCGAATGAAGCGGGTTCCCAGGGGGATACAAGTGCCCCAATCTGACGCTGCTCTACGTCTGCACGTGACCAGTCAGGCAAGTGGAGGCGGCTGGTGGAGCCAGGCTTCACACGGTGGCGGTGGGAGGTCAGATCAGCAAGCGCGGGAGGCTGAACGATCCATTGGTCGGTGTGAGTTCCCGTCAGCTCCCAGGTTCCTGCACACGCGGACCTACCTCCGTGTTCGGTCCGCTTAGAGGATCCGGAAGCAACAGCAGCCCATTAGCAACAAGGACACCCGACGCCCGATTGTGGTCTCTAACACCACCCCCCCCCCCCCCCCCACCAACCAGGACTCCTCGGGGGAAATGGCTTATTTGAGGGTTGGGTAGGAAGTGTGGCATCTTGTGGAGACGAGAAGGAAGGAAGGACTCAAAAACCAAACAATATCATTGGGGGGGGAGGCTATGTCAAAGGCACACGGGAGTTCCCAGGGACTTAGGCTAAAACATTTGAGCAACCAGATAAACAAAGCAGCAGCAGAGCATCTCATTCAAAACACACGGTGCTCTCAGTCTGCGGCGATAACCATAAATGGCCGAAGCAACTCTCCGATGGGGAGAAGATTGCAAATCTCCAAGGCTGAAGAATCCCCACTGATTTCTGTAGACACCTGCCCTCAAGGAAGTGGAGCGTAACTCCCCACTCCCCAGCCGCGGGCTGCGCCCTATACGATGACTTCCTTCCAAAGAGAACATCGCAGAAGGAGAGAAGAGAGGACCGTCGCTGAAGAAGAGCCTGACAGACCAGCTCAGCCAAGTGATGGAGGGCACGGTCCTCGGGGTACATCGCGTCCAAGGCATCTGCCCTGATACGATGGGGTGAGAAGGCACCCCCCCCCGCTGCGGTCTGCCGCCCGCAGACCCACGTCCCCAGCCTCCCCACGCGAGAAACATCGGACAAAACCCGACAGAGAGCCTTTCTACGAAACACCTGCCCGGTGTCCTCAACAGTGCCAAGGTCGTCACCAGCAAGCAGAGTCTGAGAGACCGTCCTGGCCACAAGAAGCCCAAGGAACCATGAGGACTGAATGTCTGGTGGTGCCCTGGACAGGACAGGCCTGCCTGGCACTTCACAGGACACCCTATGGAGCCAATCCTCGCCGCTTTCCCCCTGGGATCCAGCCCGCCTTCTGCCCACTCCTCGTATGGGGTCCCACACCCCGAGAAGCCCCTCCCCGCAGGCTTGGCCCCCAAAGGCCTATACCAAGCAAAACAGACAGGCTCTCTTGTGAGCAGCTCCATTTGCGTTCCTGGGCCGGCCTGCCTTGGGCCACGTTTGCTCACTGCCTGCCTGCATAGATCTGACACCACCACCAGGATGGACGGATGGAGGGACAAACGGAGGGACGGACAGATAAAGGGAGGGATGCAGGGATGGAGGGAGGGAGGGAGCAGGGAAGGGGGCAGCTGACCACGGAGCTCTGAAGGTAGGGGCCACTCAGCAGTCACTTCTGCGTGTCCTGGGCCACGGGGCTGGACAGCGCGGATGCCTGGAGATGCCTCTGGGGGAACGGAGGCCCACCTCACAGATGCTGCCGGGACCCCCACGAGGACACACACGGGAAGGAGCTGAGGACCCCTTCCAGACAGTAGAGTGCTGGGCTTCGTGAGCTGTGTTTGGAGATCAAATGAATCTTCCTCTGGGGAAAAAGGAAGAAGGCGGGAGGATGAGGGACACGGTCCCCTCTCCGAGGTGGCAATTGTGTCAGAGAGCCTGAGTAGGAACTGCCTCCCAGAGGTACGAGCATCAGGAAAGTCCAGCCCACTGTGGGCAGGACCGGGACGGCCGTGGAGAGGTGGGTCACACGGGAGGGACAGTAGACGCGTCCCAGGGTCACGGACCCACCCAGAAGCGCCAGGCCGTGTGCAGGGTGGGAGGGCTGGACACACTCCGGACAGGCCACCGCTGAGGGTGGGGCAGGCGTCCTCCCCCGTCCCCCACCGGCCACTCACACAAGGCCCACGGCAGGCAGGGTCCACGGCCCTAGGGTGGCCGCGCTGGGGGCCAGCAGGGGAGCCCCGGGGGGGTCTGCCCTCGGCAGCGGCCATGATGTTGTCCCAGCAGCAGCCACAGAGCAGCGTCCACGGGTGTTTGGTAAATGACTGAGTGCACGTACTACGGCCCAGATGCCGACTCTCTTCTGGAACCTTCCTGGAATCCTGGGGGCCGAGGTCCAAGGGGGAGTCATCAGAACCTCCAGAAAGCCAGAAGGGGCGGCAACTCCTGGGGACAGCGTTGTCCAGGATTCCCTGAGGCAGGAGCGGGAGTGGCCCTTCAGGGAAGCTGGGGGTTGAGGCAGGGAGTGCGGTGGGGCAGGGTGGGGGTGGATCTAGAAGGCCGGTCTGCGCAGGTCAGAACCTTCCAGAACCTGGGCCCCAGGCTCAGGCCCTGGCATCCAGCTGTCAGGGAAGCCTGAGCAATGTGTCACAGGACAAGATCAAGGCACGGGGCAAATGGGGAAAGAAAGGTTCACAGGACAGCAAGGACCCTGGGATCGGGGACCAGAGGGGATGGGCGGAGGGCGGCCCTTTCTCCAGTCCCACGACCTGGCTGCCTGAACCCAGGGTCGATTTGTTTCTTCTTCTTCTGCTCCTATTGGGTTTGACGGCTGGCATTTCCGTGGCGCCCGTGGCTTGTGGCCCCAAGTTAACCGAGGTCAGGGAGCGCAGCACTGGTGGCCCGGGGCTTGGGGGGCGTGCCGGTCAGAGTAGGAAGCAGGTTGAGGCTGTGGGGGCAGAACAGGCTCTTCTCAGCACCGTGCGGTAAGGCTGATGCTGAGGCCCTGGGCCCAGCCCTCGGGGAGACACCGGCCCCCGGGCCATGCTCTGTGTCCTAAAGTAGGCGTCTGCCTGGGTGCCCCAAAGCCCTCACCAACGGGGGCCCTCGGAGCCTGGAGTCTGGCCCACACCCCCAGGAGCACCCAGCCAGCAAGGGCGGGACAGAGCCCCCCCACAGCTCATTCGGCGCAAAAAAGGGAGAGCGCCACGGCTGGATTTCGAAGGGAGAAAAGACTGGAAATTCCGGCTATTTTCTAAAAGTGAGGACACGGAGGCTGGTGGCAGATCACTATCTTGGGAAGTCAGACAGCTAATGTGTTTATCCATTCCATTAACTGCTCTCTCATTCCAGAACGAGTATGAAGGGCAACAAAGCAGTTAACTCAGGGAGGTCTAACCCCGCCGTCCTCGCGGTCAGGAAGTAGGGGGACGGGAGGGACACAGAGATGCTTGGAGAGCACAGGGGGGTAAGGCACCCACCTTGGCCATCGGAGGTTCTGGATCGGCCCCAGGAGCCCACCGCGCCCTGTGGGGCACCCACACCACCCAGGAGAGGCACAGGGACCCCACTCCTCCCTCCGCGACGGGGCCAAGCAGCCCGATTACAAACAACAACCGTTAGGCCCCACCAATCAGCCACCCGACACCAAGCGAACCGTCCAGGGTATCTTTACAAGCGAGTAAATCCCGAGTTTGTTCCAATGAAGTATTTATGAGGCCTCTTGTTTCAAAACTGCACGGATGGCCTTTTTCTAATCCGATCTGTGCTGCGAGAGTAAATACAGAAACACCGGACGCGGGGCTCAGCACGGGAGCGCCGTGCACGCACGTGGAGTCCGCCCCCCAGGGCACACTTCAGGCCCGGAGGCGGGGGCCCAGGCCCTGGGGGGCCCCACCCTGAGGAGGTCAGAGGCTACCCGCTCCCACTCTGAAACAGCCTCCTGCATCAGGAATCAGAGTGTTTCCTGCCGTTATGTCCCGCTTCCATGCAGCCCTGAGCTCACGCGCACAGACCACCCTCCCGGGGCCCACAGCCTGGCTCCGACACTGGCCAGCTTGCCTCAGTCTCCCTGTCTGACACCCGGGACGGCTGGCTGAGGTCATCACCGGCCAGGTGCTCAGGACAAAGTCCCCGCCCTGCATGCCGGGAGAGGTCACTGGAGATCCTGTCCAAGGAAGTGGTAGGGTCCCTGCGGGGCCGCTGCTGACCTGACCGGAGCCCTGAATCTGCTGGGCCGGAGCCACGGGCCTTTCAGGGTTCCTGGGAGTCTGGCAGCCCCCTGCAGTCCCAGTCCAGGCGCGGGCAGGGCAGAAAGGGCAGTCCCAGTCCAGGCGTGGGCAGGGCCGGGCCCGGCAGGCGTGCCTCAGTGACGTCACTCCTGATTTCCACGCCCAGGCGACCTTCACGGCCCTGCACCTGCACCGTGTGCTCCGAGCAGCGTGTCTGGGGGTCTCTCCCAAGCATCCTGCCTGCCGGAGATTTCCCTCACGACGCCAGAACCCGGTAGAACGCTCGTGGACGCTTTGCACAATGCGGACAGCCCGGATGTTCTGGTTAATCAGGACTCATCCAGGGAACATCAGCATTTTAGAAAAACAGGATGCTCGGTGTTGGCAGAAAATTATAACGAATGAAATCGGCCCTCCCTTTTCGATGCCAGCAGACCTCTCCTCTAAGCTCTGCCTGGTTGCTCCCGGTGATGGGAGGCTCACTGCCTCTCAGAGCCCAACCCACACCTGAACACCTCTGTAGCTGCCGGGCCCCCATCCACAGTGACCCCGGGTCACTTTAGGTGGCCTAAAACCTGTGGCCACCACTCCTGTTCCAGCCCCGCCTCGGGGCCCCCACGCTGCCAGATCTCACGGCGTCACACAAATTCTGGAACCACATTTTACAGATGAGAAAACTCCAAGTCATGACAGAACCAATGACAGGACGTCGGTGCTGCTGGTAAAAACGGACCTGGGACCCCGGAGGCGGTAGCAACCCGGAGCACGCTCGTGAACACTCGTGGCATGGTAGGGGACGCGTGGCCAGCCTCGCGTGGAGTTCAGCCGCTCACATCAAACACTAAGGGGCAAGACTGCAGAACAGTGAGCTCCCCTCCTCGGGGCATCTGGGGAAACACGTGCGGTGTTTCCATCAGCCCCAAACTTTCTAGAATCTGGTCGTTTGGAGAAGCTCCAAGGTTAAAATCTGAAAGAAAAGCAGGGATGCTCTCTAGGAGAGGCTGGGGTCCCCGGGGGGCTCTGCGGCCCGGCTCCAGCAGACCAAGCCGAGAGCCACCTTACAGATGCGTCAGGTGCCTCGGTCCCCCCACAATGACCCGGAGCCCTGCGCTCTGCGGGCGCGTGCAGACCCAGAGGCTCGAGGGGACCTCTCCGTGAATGCTATCTGCTCTCTCATTTCGGAGCCACGGTGCCGGGGCAGGAGCTGTTCGCTAAAGGCCGCGTGCGTCGGGGCCGCGGAATCTCAGAGGGTTACCCAAAGCCGGGTTTCTAAACCGTGTGATCTCAACGGACACAGAAGTCCAGACGCAGGCTCCCGTCTGAGCTGGGGCTCTGCCCTCCCACCCAGGGCAGCAGGACGGGCGCTGAGTGGGGCAGCCACGTCCTCGCCAGGTCTGCCGGCTGCAGAGAGGGGTCCCCACCACCCGGCACCCCACAGGACACCCCCTTGTGACTCCCAAAGCATGAATTTAACCTGTACCCTGGCTGGTCCCTCGTGGGACAGTCGTGACGTGTGGATCAATAACACAAAGGACTATGGCTCACTGTCCTCGGGGCCGGAGAATGCCACTGTTGGGAGAGGCCGCCGGAAGATTCTGCCAGGCATCCGATGTCCACCGTGCCTCCAAATGCAGGAGCAAAATATTAAAGGTATATACAAATGAAGGTGACCAACTGTCCTGTTTCACCTGGGACCCGTGAGGACATGTGGGGTACAGGATTTTCACTGTTGGAATCAGGAAATCTCAGGCCAACCACAGCCAATGGGGGTCCATGAACGAAGCGAACTTAGCAGAGAGTTAAGCCCGGAACTCACAGACGATGCACACAGCTGTGGGGACACGTGACTGTCTGCTGCGCCGTTCTCCTGACCCTTCTGTACGTATGAGGGCTTTCATACTGAAAGGGCATGTGACCGGTGGTCCTGAACTCCCCCAAACCCATGCCAGGGGGCGCAGGGGTGGACGTACAACCGAGCAGGTGGAGGTGACCTTTTGCACGGGGACAGCTGCCCTAGGATGCTGTGTATCGGCTGGGGGAGGGGCGCCTGGACCCTTGCCCGAGGTCACAGAGCGGGTCCCGGGTCTCTGCGCCTGGTCCCCGCCCACCTCCCCAGGCCTGGCCCTTGGGCTACAAACAGCCTCACTCTGGGCCTCAGATGGACGGACGCCGTGCCTGCATGACTGAGTGACGTCCACGGGCAGTTCAAGTACCGTCCGCAGACACACGGGGATCGACGCCTCGGGTCGGGGGTCGGCAAACCTCTTCCGTAAAGGGCTAGCTGGCCAGCATGTGTCTCTGCAGCCGAGATGTCCAGGGCAGCGGCTGGTGCTGTGGCTGTGGGGCAGCGGGAGCCACGGACGAGACTAGACAGCAGGCGTGGCCTGTTCCCGCACAGCTCGCTATGGAAGCGGCCGTCTGACTTTCACGAAACAGTCCTTTCAATTTTTTCAAAGATTTAGAGTTTTAAAACAATTCACGATTCGGTGCTGCACAAAACAGGCCAGGGCAGGACCTGGACGGGGGCCGTAGCTCCCCTTCGGGCCAGGGGGGCTTTGGGAGCGTCAGGAACACCCCCAGCACCAGGCACTGCCCGCCAGGTGGGTACAGAGGGTGAGGAGGGAGAGATGCCCAAAAGGCACGACCACTGCCACGCAGCTGGACCCCGTGAGCCCCTGACGTGGCAGGTGCCGCAGGGGCTGGAGCGGCGCTCAGGGCGAGGGGGGCGGCCCAGGGGAGGGGCCGGGTGACCGGTGATGAGCATGGCCCATACCAGCATCTCAGGGCACGGGGGGGGGGGGGGGGGGGGCGCCCGGACGCTCTCGGGCAGAGGTGTGGGTGCGACGTGCAGTCAGGGCGAGATGCCCTTCTCTCTCCGTGGCTCCCACGGCCCGTGTGCAGACAGGGAAGCTGAGGCCCGGCGGGCAGGGGGCCCGTCCGAGCTGACGCTAAGGGTCTGGGACACATGGGTCTGTCTCCGGACCTCCACGGCGGCCTCGCGCTCTCACTGGGAACATCCGAAAAGCCAGACGGAGAACGGTCAGGCCACCACCTTGCTGGGGCCTCACCTGTGGGGCTGTGACGGCCACGGGGGTCAGGACCCCGTGTCCTCCCGATCCCCCACAGGCCCCCTGCCCGTGCAAACACCCACACGTATGTGTACACGCTCACGGCCAGACACTTACTCCTGTAAGTGTGCACTTACACACGTGCACACTCACACACTCACTGTCAGACACAAACGGGCCCCAGAGGCCCTCGGCTGGACACAGGAGTCTCTGTCCCGTCGTATGCTAATCGCATCCAAGGTGCCCAGATAGTTGCACTCAACTCCACAAGGCATGTGAGGCTGGGCCCTGCCCTCGCTCTGGGGCCCAACCCCACGTGACCACGTGACCACGAGGGGGGCAGGGCCAGCCGTGCAGATCCCCCCACCGCCCAGCCCCGACCCAGCATGGGTACCCGGTCAGCACGGAGATGCCCCTCTGGCCTGTGGCCACATCAGGTCTGGCTGTGCCGTGTGTATGAGAAGTGGCCTAATCCACCTACGAGTGGATTTTAGCGTCTCTTTGCTCCTAGAGTCAAGGCCTCCCTGTGGTGACTCTGTGCTAGGGACACACTCACGGCACCCGGCACACCTGCCCTCATCCCCTTCTCCAGGGGACGGCGCACCACGCACCGATGTGTGGACCTTGCTGAGGGCAGATGGTCTGGCTGACGGAGAGGGAGGGAGGCCCTGCCGGCCCAAGGCGGGCTCTGTGTTCCTGTCCCTCCAAAACGTGAGGCCAGGGGAGTCCTAGCAGGTGACGCCGGCCACAATGCCAAGGCCATCGATGGCGGTGGGTCCTCTGTCCTCGACCCAGGCTGCTCCCTGGCAGTCAACCCTCCTGTCCGCCCAGGTCCCACGGGTCACGGCACAGGCGCCCGGCCCACCGGATAGTCAGGGCACCGCTGGGCAGTGTCTCAGGAGGCCTGGGGACACAGAAGGACCAACGGTCAACACAGACCCTCAGCATCACCGGGAACAGGTGCAGGAATGGGCTCCAGTGTGGCACATCACGTCGTCCGCAGACCTGGGTGCTCCGAACCCCAGAGCCTTCGCCCCGGCACCGCGAGTCCCAGACCCCAGAGGACAAACCCTGAGTTTACGAGAACAGAGATTTCTAGAAGCTGTCGTGCCTGTTGCTCAGTCAGAACTGAAACAGAGCAGCTAATGAAGACTGAACGAATGAATACGAGGAAGTAATAATGACAAATAAAGCAGGCGTAAGAAACGCACCACAGGACTGCACCTGAAAGAAAAAACGGAAAAAGAGGAATCGGAGAATTCGGGTCTACGGGGGCAGCCGCCAGAGACGACAGATGTCGGTGCCGACCAGGCAGGAAGTGACAGCAAAACACAGCACCGGCCACGTTAGCGCCCACAAACGGGACACGTGGTACAAACCTATCAGAACAGGGACGCGCTCTCTAGGCGGAAACCGCGGATCCCGACGAGCAAAGGCACTTAACGAGCAGAGAGACGCGGTCCACGTTCACAGGCCGGAGGCCTCAAGGCTGTCAAGACGTTGGTTCTTCCCACAACGTCTACAGACTCAGCACCGCCCCAAACAAAATCCCAGCGAGGTATTTCAGGGACGCCGGCCGGCTGATCGTAGCATTTCCGCGGAGACGCAAAGTCGCCAAAGACCCAACAGGACGCCAGGGGAGGACAGAGCCGGAGGACGGCCAGGCCACACGCCCAGGACCCACGGCAAACTACGTGCGATTATGGGCGAGAGCTGGACGGAAACGGGTCCAGGGCGCAGCGTGGAGGGCTCGGCTACAGACGTGCCAATGCGCCCCCCCCCCCCACCTTTGACCAAGGAACAAAGACAGTTTTCCTACAG
Organism: Panthera onca; assembly: GCF_046562875.1. Classification (NCBI taxonomy): domain Eukaryota; kingdom Metazoa; phylum Chordata; class Mammalia; order Carnivora; family Felidae; genus Panthera; species Panthera onca. The sequence goes on along the minus strand of NC_138345.1, from coordinate 139,771,039 downwards.
AAGGTTCTGGAATGGCTGGAGGTCCACACACACACGAATCCGGACACAGACCTCACATCCTGCACGAGGATTAACTCAAACCGGGTTATAGACCTAATAGTCAAACACAAAACCGTAAAACCCCTGGAGGGTGACCTTGGGGATGATGGCGGTGGAGCGGAGACCGTGGCTCTGTCCGTGGCCTGTGGCAGCCGTGTGCCATATTCCCTCCCCCTCTTCACAAAGCACTTGGCAATGACCACGTCCTGCCCAAGGGGCCACTGAGGCATCCGGCTGACAATAGTCCCTCCCTGGAAAACCAGTGTCCAAGCCTGGCCGCCAATTCAAGTCAAGCCCCTGCCTGGTCTCTGACCTGCCCTGCAAGCCAGGGCCCCCCATTCACCGTGTGCTGGGGACAGACGCCCTCCTCTCCCACATGCTGGGGGCAGACCCCGTCTTCTCTCCCCTGTTCTGGGAAGAGACCCCCTGCTCTCCCCCCTGTACTGGGGGCAGGCCCTGTCCTCTCCCCCCTGTGCCTGGGACAGACCCTCTCCTCTCCCCCGTGCAGGGGACAAACCTCCAGCCTGCCTCTGAGCACACGACAGCACTAATCTGTTTACGCTGAGGTTCATCCTGTGCCTGCGAGTGCTGCCTCCGTGGTACCTACTGACCTTTACCTGTACCCGTGCCGGTCACTCAGGGACGTGCTCGCAGCAAAGGAGGAGCGGGGAGCCGAGCCCCCGGAAGAAAAAGATCACGGGGCTTCGCGAACAAGCAGGAGCCACGCTGCGGACAGGTCCCCTCCAGGAACCTTCCTTCCTCCCAGAGGCCTGGCCCCACTCTGGAAGGGCTCTCAACCCACCCCCGACTGGACCCTGTGAAGCGACCTCAGGGCCAACCCTCAGCCTCCACCCGAGGCCCCGCGAGGCCCCGCTCTGCCTGCCGTGAGGGGTGCAGAAGTCTGTCCACGTCCTAACCCCGCACCTGTGCGGCAGACCTCAGGCGGAAACGGATGTGATCACGGTCCGATGAAGTCACTGGGGTGGGTCGCAATCCAACGCGACCAGCAACCGTGTGAGGAGAGGCAGAGAGACGGACCCCCAAGGAGGCGGCCATGTGACAACGGACACACACACGGGAGAGTCGCAGCCACAAGCCCAGAAGGAAGGAGCACCTCTCGCGGATCCTCCCCCACGGCCCTCGGGAGGCCCCTCCGCCCGGACCCGCGGCCCCCGGCACTCGGAACGAAGGCACCTCCGTGGTCTAAGCTGCTCCCTTCTTGTTCTTCTGCTCCGGCAGCCTCGGGAAAGTCACGCAGCCGCCCTCGCATCGTGAGCGTCCCGGCCCCGGGGCGTCCTGGGCAGGAAAGGTGACACAGTCTGCCCACCGACCTCAGGAGCCGGCCGAGGCTGGGCACCCAGGGCGCGTCCCCCGGAGCCGACCCCGCAGGCCCTCCACAGAGGGCAGCGGCCCGGGGACGGCGCCCAGCCGAGCGACGCGTCTTGTCCTTTGCACTCAGTGTTACCACGGGGCTTGGGGTCTTCCCTCAACCCGTCCCCGCCCTTCGGGCCTCAGGCAGGGAGGTGAGTGGCTGGGGGACGTGGGCATCACAGTGGCTGAGCATCCCCTCGGTACCCGCAGACTGCTCACGCGCTCACCAGACGGACTGTGCCTGCGGGTGCCGGCCACGAACGGGGGAGCCTCCACCTGCCAGGGTCTCGGGACGAGTCTGCAACGTCTGCACCCGGGCACAATGACCGGCCCCTCCCAGGGGCTCCCGCCTCCCCTGCCGCGCCCCCACTCCTCGGGGATGGCTCCTCGTGGGCCAGATGGCTGCCTGAGAGAGGGGCCAGCCCTCCACCCAGGCCCCTCCTCCATGACCAGGTTGGTCAACTAAGTCAGGGCAAACGTCAGAAAACAGCCCCACCTTCCCCAAGTGTCGCTGGGAGGGCCACTCACTCTGGGGGATCTGTGCCACGTGGCTGCTCAGAGGGTGGCCTGAGGCCCGTGGGCGTGGGCTCAGGACACGGGGAAGGCCCCGAGAGCCCCACCTCCCACCTGCCACCTGCCCTTCCCGGGGTGCCAGGCCAGCAACTCCTCCCGACACGCCGGGAGCCCAGCTCCCTTCTGGGCGGCTTCTGTCCCACGTACACGCCCTCACGCCGTTCTCCACTTTTAAGTGGCAAGTGCCACAGTGTCCGCTCTCCGTCCTCGTGGCCTCTCCACGAATGCTCTGTGGACTCGGCAGGAGGTACCGAGGGCACTTCTTCATTCCGGGCAGCGTGGGTTTGCAATTTTCCAATAACTGCACACGAAGTGTGGTCTGCACTACGGATCGAAGGCGTGTCACGGGCGTGTACCTTCCTGCGAGCCCAGATGCGCACGCGATGCCTGGAGGACGGTCTTCCACGGCCCCTCACATTCCGGTTCTTGGGGACCACGGGCGGGCTCGGGTTCACCCCTCGATGGAGCTACGCCCCCGAAGGGAAAGCTGCAGGGTCCGTCTGTACGGAAGTGACGCCCTCCTGACAGCAGCTAGATGTTTCTGCTTCCCTGCACTGACCCGCCCTGGTTTTCTACTCTTCCTTCGTCACTTGGCCAGAGCGTCCCTGGTATTAGAGGAGCCTTCCCTGGAGTGACAGTTTCCCAAGTCACAACAGCAAAGAGCAGAATGCTTCCTCAGAGGGACCTCCACGTCCTATCACCCGACATACACACGTGTGCACGCACACACACACGGAAAAGTGAGGGAGGTGGCAGAGCCAGGGATGGGGAAGGAAGAGATGAACAGCAGGGGGCCTTGGAAGGATGTGCCAGGCCCGACCGGGGCACAGAAATGGGGCACCGTGTAGCCAGAAGGGTGGAGGGGGCAGAAGCTGCCCAGTGAGGCGTTGAGCTCACAGTGGGGGACAGCAGCAGGACGGGTGCTCCGGCCTTCGGGGCAGGCGGGTCCTGTGTGAACACCCACTTATCACGGCCATCAAACCATCATCACTGCCACTATCATCACCGTCACCGCCATCGTCATCACCACCTTCATCACCCCATCAACATCAACCACCATCATCATCACAACAACAGTCCCCTCCCCCCGAGAAGAAGATAAAGTGAAGACACCCCATAAACCAAGATTCCTTCCCAAGCGTGCTGCTTCCTGCTTGTACCCTCTGGAGGGACACTCGGCCTACTCCTCCCATCTCCCCGTAGCCCTGCTTCTAGGGGGCCGGCGGGGAGAGAAAGGAGGAAATATCCCGGAGGCAACCACCATCCAGGGGGCTCACTTTCCGTCAAGGAAATTCAGGATGACACAGGAGCAGGGCCTGCCACTCTCGGCTCACATTCCTGGCATGCTGTTGGCACAGAGGGGTGTAGGAAAGGAGGGAAAGAAGGGGGACTTTGTCCCAAAGCCACCTGTCCCCGGGCCACAAGAGGCGACAGCCAAATCCCCCGTCCCTGGGACGCGGTCTCCGTGACAACCACAAGCAGCTGAGCTGCCAGCTAGGAGCGCCCCATCGGGGCGCCACACGGGTGTGCACAGGCCACTGGTGCCAGACAAGGTGCTCCTGGTGTCCTCTCCCCAGAGCGTCATCGTACAGCATCCCAGCACCCTCAGTGGAAAGACAGAGGGAAGGTGCCGGGGCCTTCTCGTGCCCCGATGGGATGCCCCGTGTGCGTGTCCATGCCATGTCATGACCCTGCGCGGAAGCGGGTCCCTCACTCTGCCCCATGTCTCCCGGGCTGGGTGAAACCGGGGCCTCTGTGACCCCTGGCAACTGAGAGGCGGAGGCAGGGAGGGGGGGCCTCGCCGGGGCAAGCAGGAAAGTCCCGGAGCTGCCCCACCCTGCAACGCATTGTCCCGAAAAGCCCGAAGTGCCCGCTTCCTGGCAAGCCCACCAATGAGCATCTCTGAGGCCGCACAGCTGGAGGCGCGACCGCCATCTGCCTGGGGACCTCCTCGCCCCACGTCTCCTGAGACGCGGGAACCGGGAGCGGGGGCCTGCCCCCGCTCACACAGGCTGCCCGGCCCGGGAAGCGCAAGGCGGGACCAGAGCCAAGAGCGACGCCAGCGTCTATGACGCAAGGTCTTTTCTGGTAAATGAAACCTCCCACCCGGGAAAATGGAGGGCCCGGCACCTCCGAGAGCCGGTCTGCATCAGCCCCGTGTGCCCGTCCGCCAGGGCGCTCCCCGCTCCGTGCCGTGGGCGCCGGCAAAGGCACAGCCTTGCGGTGAGGTCGTACCCTCCCCGGAAGGTCCAGGCGGGTCCAGAAAGGCGACTGCTGGCCGATGCGCCCCTGAGCCCGTTCCTGAGGGACCGGCCCTGCCTCAAGCCATCACCCCGTTACCTCTCCAGGCCCCTGCAAGGCCTTCTCGTGCGGCAGGAGTCAGAGACGTGGGACCTGCCTGTCCGCAGAGACCCTGGACTGGGCACCTCCAGAGGCCGCTGGGCAGCCCGGCACCACCGTTCCCTGGCCATATGGCCCTGCTGCCCACCTCAGCCCTGGCATAGACACCTCCATCAGCGGACTCACCGCCTCCGACCCCACATATCACAGCTCCCCCGCCCCCCCCGAGACGCTGAGAGGTGACGGCTACTCAGGGCTCCGCTGACCCGCGCACTCGGCCCTCTCCAGGTCTGTGCCGGGCACCTGTCAGCACCAGGCCGTTACGGGGCACGTAATGGGACACGGCCGTGCACGAGACCCGGCGAGGGGACAGACACACGTGGTCTCTCAGACGCGGCCACGATCGGAGCCCAACACGCACGGATGATGGGCAGATCGTGCCTGAGCCGCTGCAGGAACGTTCTGTGCCACCCGTGTGGTAACGAAGACTGTCCCGGAGAGCGGAGAGCCCTGCAGTCAGGACGCCGCGAGCACCCCACACAGAACCGCCGCGGCATCGGAGAGCGAACGGGGGAAAGCGGCCGCATGGGCCTCAGAAGAGAAGCGAGAATGACAACGGCCCCAGACGCCCACCCGCCACCTGCTGGTCAGGGGGACGCACAGGGTTGACAGCACGCGCTGTGGTGCGGGCGTGGGGGGGCCGCCTCTGCACGCGACCCGCTGGACGGAGGGAGGCCCCGGGCTCGCTTCCAGAGGCACGACGGCGCACCGCCCACCGGGCCTCGAAGGCGCGCACGGCTGCCCTGGCCAGCACGTTCCCTTCCGAGAAAGACGCAGACGGGAGGGCCGGGGATGGGGAACCCGTCACGTGAACGTGAGCCCACACCGAGGAATCCCCCACAGCCGCGTGAGAGAACACCGTTCCGAAAAGAGCTCCAAGAACTATTGCCGAAAGGGCAAACGTAATGTTCTCGTGTGTGTGTGTGTGTGTGTGTGCGTGTGTGTGTGTGCACGCGCGCACATGTGCGTGCGAGCGCTCCCGCGGAGGGCAGGAGACGCTGGAAGCACAACCCGGCTGGCCGCTGCAGGGCACGGGATCGCCGGGGAAGACATCGTGACTCAACACCTGTACCTTCCAAACTGCGTGCAACACAAGGTGTCGTCGGCTCAAACACCCACCTTTACGCACACATAACACGAGACGAGGTGCATAAAGACACGTGTGGGCGCCCACACGAACAGCCACGCTACTGTGCACGCACACACTTCAACACGATGAATCAGGGCAGACACGCTCCCTGTGGCAGGAACAAGCGTGGCCACGAGGGCTGGCACGCAACTCGCAGAGCCGGCGAACAGCCTCCTCTCTGAGCCCCGCCTGTGGCGCCATGGGGCCCCACCCCACCTGCTGGCCTCCCCGAGGTCCCCTCGTTGTCCACAGGGGCCCAGCCCAGGCACGCGTCCCCCACAGAGAGAGTGGGAGACACAGAACCCGAAGCAGCTCCAGGCTCCGAGCTGTCAGCACAGAGCCCGACGTGGGGCTCGGACCCACGGACCGCGAGATCGTGACCTGAGCCGAAGTCGGACGCTCACCCGACTGAGACCCCCCCAGGCGCCATTTTAACCACCTGTCACTGTGCAGGGCAGGGGCGTCGAGCACATTCAGTGCGGTGCCACCGTCACCACATCCGTGTCCAGAACTCGGTTGTCCTCCCGAAAGGAAACCTGCTCCCCACTAAACACCAACACCCCATTCTTCCCCCCAGGCCCCAGGAAGCACCATCCGACTTTCTGTGTCCGTGATCGGACCCCTACCAGGCCGCCCGCCCAAGTGGAACCGAACAGGAGTTCCCTCGAGCAAGACTTGGTTCACTTAACGCCAGGCCCTCACGGGTCGCCCACGTCGTAGCAGGTGCCAGAACGTGCTTTCTCTTTACAAGCCTGAGCGACAGTCCACCTCATCGGCACGCGTCCCGTCATCCGCTCACCTGCCGGCTTTCTCAGGGCTGGGAAGGCCGCCCTCCGCTGGTCTCAGACATGCGCCAGGGCCCAGAGCCGGCCGAGCCCGCGGGGACCAGAAAGGAACACTCGCCCTAGGCCCCCTGAGGCGGCGTCCCCTCTGCCGTCCCCACCTTGTCTAAAACAACTCCGTCTCGGTAACTTCCAGGACAACAGAGCGTCGTTTTAATCAGGCGAGGAGAAACCTATCGGCACAACCGCCAGAATCTTCCCAGACCAGCGAGCTTCGTCCTTCGTCACGTTCACTCCCTTGTCAAACCCTGAGATGCAAACACCGCCTTCAAGATGCATTTCAAAAGCTCTGCCACGCGCCTGCTTAACACAAAAGTTAAGATTTGAACAGTAATACCACTAATTCCCTGGGACTCAAGCTTACGTCCGGGGGGGGGGGGGGGGTGGGTGTTGGAGATAATGAATGTCCTGTAAGAACCACACTGGAAGTTGCATAATCATACTTAATGATTGTGTTTGCATAATCTTGCCGCTTAATAAGGCTGCGAGATATCATGTAGCAGAAGTTTTAATTTACTTAGCTCAGAACTCAGCTGTACCGGAGACCGTCTCTGTTCTTAAAGGATTAGACCCTGAGGAAGTCGGCACGGCCCCACACGGATGCCAGTTAACCAGCACCCAGGATCTTCTCGGCCCCCGGAGGCAAGACAGGTGCCGGGGACCCTCACCTGCGGGCGGGCGGCTCACTGCACCTGTTGGGCTGATGCCCATCCCCCGAAGCGTCACTTCTTCCGCGTGGCCCACGGGGACGGCTTCGGCGGCCCCCACGGAACCCCACTTGGCCTGCCTTGGCCCAGAGAAGGGCTTCTGGCCCCCCTGCCCAGCAAGGATCTCATCACCGCTGGTGGCGTGCTGATCGTCGGAACAAAACGCATCTATTTCCCCAGCCTCTTCTGTGTGGCTGGAGCCCCTGAGTGCCGTCAGCTGCATTCGGTCCCGGCAGGCTCCAGCTGGAGCTGCCGGAGGGGGGGACGGGGGGGGGGGCGGTTGTGATCGCCTCCCCGCACCCCTGGGGCCCAGAGGAACACAGGAGCCTAGAGGGCAACCATTCTGGGAACAGGGAGTCCCCCAGATCTCTTTGCAGGGCCCCCGGGTTGCGTTTCTGCCCGGGAAGGCACAGGGAGAATTCCTCTGCACTTCGGAGCAGTGGAGGCCAAGGCTGCGGGCACACAGCTGGAAGCATGTGCAGGGAGACCGGTGCTTTGCCACTCCACCGGGTCACGGGCTCCAGGAAGCTCTTCCGTCCAGAGTCGCCCACGTGGACACGGGGCTTCACGCGCCCGGTGCTGACAGGGGCGGTCAGGTGCGGTCAGGTGCAGTGTCTCCCCGTGCAAGCAGCGACGCCCACAAGACGAGGGTGGCTCGTGGGCCGGGGGGGGGGGGGGGCGGGGGCACGGACTCCTCTGGGCAGGGCAGGGTACACCGAGGAAGCCCGTCTGCTCCACCTGCCAAGGCCATCCGAGGCTCAGTGACCAGCCAGACGAAGGCTCCCTGGGCGCGGCGGTCAGAGCGCCAAACCACGGGGTCCGTGTTCCCAACAGCCCACCCGGAAATACAGACAGGGTGCCCGGTCCGTGGTAGACGACTCAGAGCTGGAGACCACGAGCCACGGCCCAGCCCCAGACAAAGCTCCACGGTCACACTCAGTAAGGAGCAGGCAGCTGGCGGGACTCACACGGGGGCCCCCTGGGAACGGTGAGTGTGGCCCCGTGTCCCCGGGTGCTGACTTGCATTGGACACACACATACCCAGCCCTGGGAACAGACCAAGAGCAGCCCCCCACCTTGTGCCTGAGAGCAGACACGTGTGTCACTCCGGGGACAGGGCAAGTAGAGATTCGAGGGCCCCCACACAATGGCTGGTTACAGGAACATTTCTCTGCAAACTGATAGCCTGCCGGGCTCAGACCCGGCGCCCCCATCAGTCCTCCTCTGCAGACCCCTGCCCGCCCCCCCCACCCCCCCGCCCATGCAGCCAGCTTGGAAACCCCTCCCTGTTGCACCAAGAACGAGAAAGCCCTCGGCCGCACCGGTCTCCCTGCCTGAAGACCCGTTTCCCCCAACATCTGCCAACATCACTAACTGAGACCCACGAGGCCCTGGAGGAGTCAGTGTGCTGCCGGGCCTCAGTTTCCCCATCTGCGAGGTGACATGGGCGGGCCTCCTCTGTGCCGTCATCTCTGGGCAAATGGGCTCCGAGGCGTCACCTTATACGCAGAAGCAGAAAGGCATCCAGTGAGCAGAGAGTGGGCTGGGGACCTGTGCACGGGGACTCGTCCAGGAGAATGCAGCGGGCCGGTGAAGGCAGTCGGCAGGCCAGCCGCCCCGGAGCTGCTCTGCCCCCAGCTGGGTCACCAGGGGACGGCTCCGTCCCGGGGCTACAGGCAAGGCCGTCCCTGGCTCTCCTGTCCCCCCTCAGCAAGCCTCCCCCAGGCCCAGGACCCCGTTGGGGGCTCTCCAGGCACCAACCAGGTACCACGCCAGGCTCAGCCCCGGGGACCCTGACCGCCCTCTTGAGTGACCCCTTGAGATCAGCCCCAGAAAGCACAGGCAGGACCTCATGAAGGCAACCTTTTGCCTATGTCTGCTAAGTATTCTGGAAAATTCCATGTACCCTGGATCGTCACCCAACACGGGGCCCTCCCTCTGACAACCTCCATCCAGAGCCTCCCAGAGCCCAGCTGAGAACTGCCTCTCAGCCCCCAAGGGAGAGGATCAGCATGAACAACGAGGAAGCAAAGGAGGGGTGCAAAGAATGGGGGGGGCAGTGGGGACACGGCGGCCAATCCGGAGTCCTCCGCCCATGTGAGAGGACAGACAGGCGGGATAGTGATCCCAAGCTGGGTGTGACGTGAGGACAGCACTTTCCACACGCTCAGCTGTGACCTCCTGCATGCATGAATGCACCTCTCCCTCACCACCACCCCGGGGGACCTGTGCTCACAGCCCCCCGATGGGGGAAACTGAGGCACGGGGTCCTTAAGCCCCCAAGGTCAGTGGCAAAGAGAAGAGCTGAGCATGGCAAGGCGGGTGTTCAGTGACAGACGGGATGAGCCAGTCGCCGGAAGGACGTCAGCACAAGGCCCCATGCAGGGGGCAGCTCAGGAGACCACTTGGACCAAGAGATTTCTGCAGAAGCCCCAGGGAGCCCTCCGGCCCCACCCCTGCAGCCACCTCCCCGGTGTCCAGGCAGATGCTTGCTGGGGGAGGGTGATTCCTGGGCCACCCCCAGCACCACACCCTGACGTCTGCAGGGGCTCAGGGCCACGTGGCTTCAGCAAGCCCCTCGCCGCCTTTAGCCTGACTCCCCCCGTCCCCCACCTGCCACCTCGGGGGATGTTACATGACACGGAACAGGTCAGGCATGCAGGGGGGCTGACTAGTGGCCTTACAGATAGGCTGGGGTGCCCGCCTCTTCCTTCTGGCCAGCACGGCCCCAGCAGGCTACTTCCAACGGCACTCGGTGCGTCCCCTTTGCCTGGGACTCCACGTTAGGGGCGCAGTCCTGCCCTCGTCCCCGCTCACCTGCACCCCTCCAGCGGCCCATGCATCCCATGTCCCCTCCCTAACCGGTAAAAGGACTATCGGTACCGTGAGCCCGCCCCTCCCAGAACCTTCCAGACGGCTCATCGCCCTCCCCCACAACATGGTAAGCCACACCCAGGTGTATGGCTGTGTCCAGCCTGCCACCTGGGGTCAGACGCACTCGACCAGAGCCCCGTGGGAGCAGGAACCCAGGAGGCAGCCAGCATTCGGGCCTGGGGACCCCTCTCCCGCTCCCCAAGTTTCTGGTTCTGACTGGTGCTCTCCACCCGGGACGAACCGCCTTCCAGCCCAGAAGATTCTCTAGGGAAAGCGGGCTCCATCTCCCTGTTCACACTCTGCCGGCGACAGGGGGGGAAAACTCAAAACACACGAGTTCCCGTTTTGCTTTCACTGTCAAGTCACCACAGGACGGAGAAGAGAAAGTTCGACGAAGCAATCCGTGCACTAAGCGTAAACCAGGAAGAAGGGAAGACACTAGAACCACGTTCTTACCATCTCACCAGGTAACTGTCAAACTGGCAAGAGCCCATGCCCGTCGGAATCAAGCTGCTTTGGGGCAGGCCAGGCACACGTGTCTTGTCCCTCCAGCGAGGAGCCGCTGGCTGTCCTATGGGTCACTCACCCCGCCCGCCCTCCAACCGCACGGGCCCCCAGGCCCCAGCGGAGCCCAACACACAGGGGCTACGGACTGGAGCACAGCTGGAGCCTGCAGCTCTAGGATCCGCCAGATCGGGCCTCTGGCCCAGGGAGACGGCGTCAGAGCCCAGGCACGGGGGCCCCTGCCCTTCCACCCCAACACGGTGGGTAAACTGCCTCCCCAAAGATGGATCTACCCAGAACCTCGGAGCGTGGCCTCAATTGGACCAAGCGTCCTCACAGGTACAATCAAGGCTCTTGAGACGCGATCATCCTGGATCTGGGAGGAACCGGAGCCTCCACAAGGAACCCGTTCTGCCCACACGGTGGTCTAGACCGTGGCCTCCAGAGCCAAGAGACCGGAAGGGTCTGCGGCTCAAAGTGTCCACCCACGGTCCTTTGTGACGGCGGCCCCAGGAAGCCGACAGAGCCACCTGTCCATCCTGACCTCCATCGTGGAGCCCGGCTCCCCCGCTGAGCCAGCCTGGACACCCGAGAGGAAGCGACCAGCATTTTGGAGCCCACCCCCCAGCCTGCAGAACTCTCCGGAGCTCGCGGCGCCCTTGGTCCCAACAACTCCCAGCACCCGGCGCTCAGTAGGTGCTCAGGAAACGTGCACTACACCCACCCCGAGTCTCTCCACGACGACACCGCACCCGAGTCCCACCTTCCTGTCCAAAAGAAGCCCTTTCTCTCTCTTAACCAGAAAGCCAGCGCCACGGCCACAAATAGAAGGTACCCATAAAAATAAACACATGGCCGTTAAAATGAAAAATGCCCACCCGTGCTGCATAAAGCGTGCCTCACTCTGCAAAACGCTGGATTTATGGGGGAGGCGTGCTCGGAGTTTCCGGGTGGCCCCATCCATCCCACACCTGACCTGGGGGAAGCGGCTTCTGCCCCACCCGGCAGCTCCAAGGTCATCACTTCCGTGGGCCCAGACACCCTGACCGGAAACCAGACAGACGGGGGGAGGGCAGTGAGACCCAGCACCCGGGAGAACACGCTTCCCTGAGCCCCCGGCACATGTGGCGTGACTCCCGGCGACGTGACTCCGGTGACACGGCGTGTGCCCCCTCCTCCGTGCGCGGTCTATCCGTTTCTGGAGCTGCCCTGACATCACCACCAACGTGTGGCTTCAAACAACAGAAATCCACTCTCCCGCAGGCCTGGATGTGGAGGGTCCAAGACCCAGGTGGGGCAGGGCTGTGTCCCCTCTGGAGACTCCCGGGGAGGGTCCCTCCTGCCTCTTTCTGCTCCTGGTGGCCGTGGGCAGCCCTTGTCCCCCCGTCTCTGCCCCCGTCCTCACCCGCCTCCCCCCACGTCTCTTCTCTTATAAAGACACCTGTCGGGGGACTTAGGGTGGACCCTCGTCCAGGACGATCTCATCTCGAGACCCTTACCTTAATTGCATCTGCAGAGACCCTGTCTCCAAACAAGGCCGCATCCGCGGGTCCGGGGCACACGTGTTTTGGGGGGTCCCGCTGCCCGCTGCTGTGCCTTCCCCCCAAGCGCACACACTCGGGCCCCCGCCCACCCTGTCTACACACTGGATCCCACTGGACCCACCAGCTCCCCAGCACAGAGCCCTGCTGGCTTACAGCAGGCACTCGGTCTGTGCTCGAGGCACGCCTACTGAGGCCGTCACGGGGGCTGCGGGTCCTGGGACCGGGTGCGTGCTGCCCTGGTGCCCCCCGGGGTCAGAGGGTGAACGCAGGCCGTAAGGCCCACAGAGCACAGTCATTTATAACAAGGCCTGGGCTCCGCCTTTGGTGAGCAAACCAGAGGGCCTGCCTGGCCGCTTCTGTAAGCGGAGGAGAAGGAAGGTAAGGAGTTAATAAACCCCGCCTTCTCCAGGCAGAAAAGAGCGTGCTTAAAGATGGAACAGCCTCCTCTAATCACGCACGGGGAAGATACCACAGGGCCGAGGGCGGACATGGTCAGTCGGGGAAAACTGGCCGGGTCCTCGGGCAGCCTCTCAGAGGGCAGCTCACCCAGAGCTGGAGCCTTCTAGAACCACCCTCCCCGCCCAGGTCGGGGGACCTAGAGGCAAGGGGCAGGGCAGAGGGAGCCCCCTCGGCACGTCCAACCACAGGATCCCACCGTCGGACCAGGAGACCGAGGCTCAGAACCGGTGGCTGGCGTCCAGGTCTCTGCCCAACCCCTGCGGCCTCCGCTGCACAGCGGGGTCACGTGGGCGGACAGACAGCTTTGAGGCCGATGTCACCCTGCCCGAGACCGCCAGCGGGCGCCCGTCCTGCAGGGCGCACCTCCGTGTGGCTTCCCAGGATGCACATCTGCGTTCCCGCAAGGAAGAAAGAGTGGTGCCCGGTGCTCAGCGTCGAAGGCCCTGGGGCCTTGGCCAGACCCTGCACGTTCTGTCCTTGACTTTCCAACCACACCCTGCTCACGGGGTAGGTGAGGCCATGGGAGGTTACGGGGGAGCCCCGGCAAGACCAGAAACGAGGTCCAGCCTGGGCTGGGGGTGGGTGCGGGGGAGCCCCGCTTCTGAGAACTCCAAGGCGGCGTGAGGTCGGGGCGGGGGGGAGGGTGACACCGCTCCACGGGTGACACACTGACCTTCGGGACCCAGCAGAGCCCGGTCTGTTTTCTGTGGTGCAAAACAAGAACAAAAGAGGACAGGGCAGAGGGCAGAGGGCAGAGAGCAGAGGGCAGAGGGCTCGGCTGAGTGGGGGCAGGGGGCATGATCACCCCCAGCCCAGGAGCAGGTGCCGGTCGGACCCCACACAGGTCATGAGCCGGCAGGCTGAGGGCCTCCAGGGACGCCGCAGGGCGACTGCCTCGGCCCTTCGAGGCCCCGTCCCACCCGTCGGGAGTCCCAGGCACTCGGGGACAGCGAGAGCTGGCGGCTGCCACTCTGGGCGCCTGGGGTCCACACCAGCCCCGCGGGTGAGAACAGCCGCTCCAGCAGGCGGCCTGTCCTTCTACCACAGCTCAGGGGCTTCGGGAGGGTTGAGCCCTAAGGGCTGGGGGCCCTGCCGCTTGGAGGGCCTGAGACACAAGGCCACGTGGGTCTCATGCTCCTGGAACCAGCCTGTCGGCGGCCGTCCAGAGCCTCCTCCCTCCACCGTGTTCCCACCTGCAGAGCGGCCTCCCCCCTTCAGCGAGAATCGGACGGAATGACAAGTGACTTGTGGACGCCACTAGGCAGGGAGGGAAAGGCGAACCGAAGACACGTGCATGACCACGGCAGCTCCCACATCAGTCCCACAAGAGGCAGGGCCCCTGGAGCTGCTGGCACCACCCCTCCCAGGCCGGGCACGTGGCACACACACCTGCCGTCCACGTGACGGGCGGCAGTCCACCCAGAGCGAGCCGTGGCTCAACCCCAGGCGGTGGTCTGAGTCTCTGACACGTGACGCATCAGGCTGCAAAGAAACTTCCGGCCGTCCGGGGCAGAGCTCTGGGACCTCTCCGTGACGGCTGGGAGCGGCCGGGGCACGCGGGGCGGACCTCCGGCTCCAGTCCCTACAAAACTGTTGGGACAAAGGGGTTCCGTGCTCTCGGGGCTCACCTGGGAGCTGCCGTGGGCACCTCGGGGTCGCACAGCTGCACCTGCCACGTGTGCCTCAAAGAGCCCACACAACAGGGAAACGGATTCGTGCACCCTGACTGCCTCCCTGGGTTCATCCAGGCACCTGCCTGCAGGCAGCGTAGACGCGGAAAAGCGATGATCCAGCAAAGCCAGGGTCTCTGGGGAGCTGCCCACCCCCCTCCCCACCTGGCGCCTGGAGGAAGCGCCTGCTCGCGTGGGGAGCTGGGGGTGTCGACAGCAAGGTCCCCCCCAACCCACCTCGGCTGACAGCCGGATAACCCTCCTCCCTGCCTGCAGCCGTGGGCCACCCCTGCCAACAGCTTCTGCAGGGGGGCTGTCAGCAGTGTCCCCACGCACTCAGTAACTAAGTAACCGCCAGAAAGAGCAGGTGGGTCTGGCCGTCCTGCACCTGACTCCCCAGGTCTACGGAGCGATGAGAGTCCCCCGCCGGGAAAGGCAGGCTATCAGCCGAGGCTGGTGAGCGGGCCCCCCAGGACTCGGGCCGGGTCCCAGGGTGGACCTCCGCGGACTGGGCTTTTCTCCCACCCTTTCCCCGTTCCGCTGGTCCTCAGGCTCCCTTCCTTCTGGGGAGCCCCCACCTGCAGAGGTGGTCCTGTCCATCCATTTGCGGGGCAGTTGGGGGGGGTGGAGCACAGACATGTGCTCCCGGCCCTGGGAGGGAGAGGAAGCCTTGCCCTTTCCCACAGGGCTCCCCGGGGCCAGGATCCAGAGTCCTGGGAACGCTGGCGACCACGGCTGAGGCCCCCCTGGCCGACAGCAGGTGGACGGCAATACGGGCCACGAACGTTCGTCCAAGAGGAGCCCCGAATCCGTTCCCTGAAACGTGCCCAAGCGGCTGCTCTATGCTACCTGTGCAGGTGTTCACAGCGTGGCTCACTTCACACCCGTCACATACTTTCATGTGCTTTTCATTCCTGTGTGACTCAGGACACAACGGACAGGCTTCCCTCCGCCCCTGTCCTTGCACGCCATCGCACAGGCGCTCTGCCCCCTAATTAAGAGGCTGTATTTTCAGTCGGGCCCACGATGCATGTGATATACTCCACACGCCTGAGGACGGCATATAGAACCACAGACACACGGGGCCTTTGAATAATTCAACCAGATGTCACTTACTAGTCGTTACTATCACCACCAAAGGAGGGGACGTGGCCGCCCCTCCTGCCCCCTCTGCTCCTGGTGTCCCCAGACGGCATGCGGACCACTGAGCGAGGGCTCCGCACGTCCCCGGCGTGGCTCCCCGTGCCATTTTCGGACAGAACGAGGTGGGAGGCTGCTGCCTGCCAGAACCTCAGCCGAGGCCTCGCCGTTCCCAGCGTGGGCACGTGCACGGCCCCCACCCCCACCGCAGCGGTGCCCCCAGGCACCCCAGGGCTCTTTGGGGGCCCCCAGAGCGCAGACGCCCCCACCCAAGGCCGCAGCGAGCCGTGTCACGTCGGAAAAGTCCCCTCTGTTCCCAGTCCTGAGGATGGGATCTCGGCGCTGAGATTCCCACTGAGGCTGGCGTGGGTTTCATTTATCAGATTCTTCGTCACATGAGAAACGATAGTAAATGATGATAAAGGAGCTGGTTATTTTTAACGCCCTCCAATCCCACCCCTCCCGAAGCCACTCACACGTCCCCAGCCCCTGACGCATCTGCTGGAGGGTTGGGGAGGCGCCATGCGGGGAGCAGGTGGAGGTCACTGGCACAGCGGCCGAGGGCGGCCAGGCGCGGGGCTGCGGCCCTCTCTCTGTGAACGAGGCTTGCCTCTGCAGCCGCGACTCTGACGACGGAGCTGGGCACCGTCCCCCGGCCCAGAACCGCCAGGAACAGCTTCCCCGCCAAGCCCGCACCAACCCACGGTGGGCCTCCCGCCAGCCCCTGCCGGCTCACGCCTTGGGGACACGCATGCGTGCCACATAACCGGGAGAGGCTGTCGGGCTGTTTTCAAGCCAACGAGCGTTTCCGACGGAATCCTCGCTCGGGAAGGGTGCCGTGTCAGTCCCCGATCCTCTCCCTGTCCCTTGTTCAGAACAAGCTGGTGGCTGCAAGGAAGCTGGTGACGCTCGGTGCCAGCTGCAAATCCCGTGACCACGACAGCAATTAGCGACTACGGAAGGCCGCCAACTAACGGAAGGCCGTTAAGGGGCCCGACGGGGTCACACGTGCCCCCTCCCAGCCTCGGGCTCACAGAATTACCCTTCCCTCTCAGAACAACGAGCTGACTCGGGACGTGAACGCTGGATCGTATCCACTCTATCACACAGCCTGGCCCGGAGCAGCAGCTGAGGCCTCGCGGGCCACAGCGACGGCACTCGGAGCCCTGGGACCGAGGCCGGCGCACAGCGAGGGCGGCCGGCCCGGTGCCGACCTCCCCACCCCGCCGCGAACGCTCGCTCGGTAGCAGCTGTAAGAGAGGCTGTTGACACGACACACGCCCGTCTCACGCACTCGTCTGCCACCGAAAGGGTTTACAGAGAGAGACCTAAATCCGCAGACCATGTTCCAGAAACAAATCCCAGCTTCGCCCTTCCATGCAGACTTCCCGGCCTGCTCCCGCCCCCTCCGGGTCCCAGAGCCCCCGACACCTCGCCCCACAAGCGGCCTGGCTCGGCCGGGCATCAGCTCTCACGTCTCCCCGCTCCTTTTTAGTGTTTCTGTCGCTCTTCCTGTTACATTAGGCATCGACACAAAAGCCGTTAATCTGCGGGCAGTGCTGTAATCTGTCAAGTGAATAAAAGACGGGAGGAAAATATATTAAAGTCCCTTGAAGAGGAAGGTGGGAAACACTGTTATGATTCTAGCCATTCCCGTAACCCCCTGCTCCGAGGCCCGACGTAACTAAGGACGTAGAGGAAGGGGTTCCCTCTGCCCCTGCCCCAGCACCCCGTCACCTGGGCACCTGCCTCCTGAGTAAGCAGCTGGGTTTTAAATCTGGTTCCCGAGACCCCCAAACACACATTTGCACGCTGCATTCAGAAGCAACACACAGGCCCCTCTTGTGTCCCAGGGGGTCGGGGTGGCCCCAGGAGTGAGCCGAGAAGGTGCCTCCCAGGCCCCGGGGCGTCCCCACTTCCCACACCGGGACCACGTCCGGGGCTCCCTCTTCGGCCCTCAGCCGGCCGAGCCAGGCGGGGACCCACCCAGGGGCCAGGATCGTCCCGACAAAGGCCGGACCAGCCACGGCTGCAGTCGGGGAACCACAATGTGTGCGCATCTCCGGTCACAGCCCGATTCATCTTCCCAAACGCTGGGAGGCCGGCTGGCCAGAGGGGGACCGGTCAGCCAGAGGGTGGCCCGCAGCTCCACACAAAAGGTGAAGTGTGGACAAACGGCTCCCTGGGCCCCCCATTCTTCATCCCTGAAAAGCCAGAGTCACGGAAATGGCTACTTAATCAGCCCTTTCGCACTCATCTGCAGACAGCAAGTCACAGCTGCCGGCCGGCCCGTCTCGCCGCCCCCCTCCCGCGGGCCAGCACGCTACTGGAGGGAAGAAAACCGGCTCCCACGGCCTGAGGACCAAGAAGAGCCCCAGGCCTCCCCTGTGACGAAGGGGACAGCCCCTTGCAGCCAGTGCCTCCGTGTCACCGCATGCTGACGGACCTCCGGCGCCTGGACGGCTGGACGGGCAAACACCGGGACTCCCCGTCTGTCTGAGGGACATGCGCCTTCTGACCACACGCCTGCTCCACGGCCCCGCGGCCCGGCCTCCTCGTCCGCCACGGCCTGCCACCGCATGACACACACGTGTGTGTATCTGTCTGCTTGAGTGAATGCCGAGATTTCCTGTGAAGGGCTCTCCACGACCACCCACAAAAACACTTCACTCCGTGAGCCCCGTTCTTCCCTTAAACCCTGCCCTGCCCTGCAACCCGACATCCTCCAACCCAGGGGACAGAAGCTCTTTCCTCCCGGCCAGAAGAAACTGTCCTTGAGACCCGACGCCTCAGGAGGATGGTGCTGTCCCCCGAAGACACCAGGACCGCTCAGTCCCCGTGGGGCGAGCGGAAGGGACCCGTTCAGCCCCACGCAATCGGAGTGGCCAGCGGCCTGACCCTCTTTCTAAATCATTGCTTTAATATCAGGGAAAGGGCTCTCCGTCCCGGGAGCTTCCCATGTAGACGGGCACTTTCAACCTTGGAGAGAGACGGTAAAACTTTAACGCGCGATCCCTTTCCAAGACGAACCCCCCCAAATGGGAAAGACCAGGGAGAAGGGTAAAGAACTAAAGGCCCAACGAGGCCCAGCTGCCCAGGGTCCCTCTGGCCACTTGGGGGGGGGGGGTCCTCTGGTCCCCTGGCAGCAGACACGGCTGAGAACAGCCCCCTGGGGACGTGCCAGCCCCGTGGGACCACCAACCCAAGGCAGGACCGCCCACTCCAGAGGCAGGCGGCGTGGCCGGGAGCTGGCCTCCAACTTCACCCGCAGGGCAGGGCAGGCCAACAGCAAGGCCCTGGGACAGTCAGCTCCCCCTTCAGGTCCTGGACCCAAATTCCACGGAGGGAAACGGCCACCAGGCGGATGGAGGAGGTCACCCAGCCTGGGGCTGGCCTCCCACACCTACCTGCTTCCCTGGGGAGCCAGCAGCAGCTCATTAATTAGGCAGGGAAGCAGCTGAATGTTGCAAATCCTTCCTTTGTAGGAACCCAAACCCAGGGCTAGCGTTCCCCAGCCACTCCAGCTCCCTCCAGTGCTCAGCGCTCCCTGCTGGCCGGGGGGCGCGGGGCCGGGCAGCCCTGGTAGCAAGGTGCCTGAGGGCAAGGGCGGCTGACAGCCCCAGGCAGTGGGTACAACTGAAGGCCTGGCGTGCCCTGGGTCTCCCGTTCTGGCTCAGCCCCGGCTCTACTAGGACCAAGCTCCAGGAGAGCCCTGCTCGGGGCCAGGAAGTTTCCAGGAGTGCCCCACCTGACCATATGGGAACCCGAGGTCCCAGAGTACCCTCCAGCCTCGAGGGTCCGACCGTCCAGGCATCCGCCTGAACCAAGTCCCAAGAACGGGATCCAGGGACCCCCGCTCCAGCAGGCACCCGGAGGGCAGCCCCCCCCCCCCAACCCCCGCTCTTTGGCGACCAAGTCCCGGCTCCCCGAGCCCGCGGGTCCCCAATTCGGTTGGGAAGGTGGCGTGGGGAGCGGCATGCTGCGCACAGGCCTCGCCCTGGCTCCTGCCGGTCCCCCAGCCCCGCGCGCGCGCGCCCCGGCCCCGCCACCGTGGAGCGCGGGTGCCATCTACCGAGGGCCCGCGGAGAGCGGGCGGGCGCCGCTGCCAACGGGGCCGAGTGGGGCAGGGGACCGGCACGGCAGCCTCGGCGAGAGCTGGGGCCCCCAGCGGCGCGAGGGCACAGAGGCCCCGGCGCCCTCCCCGCGCCGTTGGTGAGCCCCGAAGCGCCGGGCGCGGGAAGGTCCGCGCCGCCGCTCCGGGCCCGCAGTGGCGCCGGCGGAACGTGCTGGAAGCCCGGGCAGCCGCGGGGACAGCGCCCGGGGACCGGTCCGCGCCGGGGACAATTACCTTCTTTGAGGAACTGAGCGTGAATCACCAGGACGAGGAAACAGCAGAGCGCGGCCCCTGCGAGTGCCCAGAGCGCCTTCAGGAGCTGCATCGCGGAGTGCCCACTCGGCCGACGCCCCCGAAGTCGCGCAGCGAAGGTCCAGGCGCCGCATCAGCGCCCCACCGGGTGCAGCCGCCGCGGCCGCCCGCTCGCGCCCCCCATCCGCCGCCACCGCCGCGGCCGCCGCGACTGGAGGCGCCACTCCGGGCGGCGATGCGCGTCTTTCGGGCAGGGGGGAGGGGAGGGGCGGGGGGCGCCGGGGAGGGGCGGCGGGGCGGGGAGGTTAGCAGAAAGTCTCCGGCCGCGGCGGCCGCCGCTCCGGCCACTCGGCCACCATCGCGGGCTGCGGGGCGCCGGGGGCCCGGGCGCGGGGGGGCGGCCGCCGCGGCCCCATGAATCAGCCCCGCCGCCGCCCCCGGAGCCGCGCCGCCCGCAGGGCCCGGACGGCGGGCCGCGGATTGCGCAACGGCCGGCGGCGCGGGGGGGTGCTGCGCGCCCCGGCCCCTCCGCCGCTGCTCGGCGTCGCCTTCTTCGTCCCCTCCTCCTCTTCCTCTTCTTCCTCCTCCTTCTCTCCTCCTCCTCCTCCGCCGCCGCCGCCGCCGCCGCCGCCGCCTCCGCCGCCGCCGCGCCGCGCTCGCTCCGGCCGGGGCTCAGGGGGCCGCGCCGCCGCCGCCGCGGAGAGCCGGGCTCGGGGCCGGGACTGCGCGCAGGGCGCGGGGCTGCCGCACCATCGCCGCCGCCGGGGCCCGGCCGGGCCCGCCGAGATCCAACTTGCGCGGCCCGGGGCTGGCGGGCCGGTCGCCCCCCTTCCGCCCCGGACGGGGCCGGCCTCCGCGCTCCCCGGAGCCCGCGCCTCCGCCGCTGCCGTGGGACGAGGCCCGGGCCGGCGCTTCCGCGGGCCGCTCGCGCTGGCCGGCGCTGCCGGGGCCGGGGCCGGGGCCGGGGCCGGGAACGCGGCCAGCGGAGGGGCCGGTGGCGGCGGCCGCCGCGCCGACAGGTGGGGCCGGCGACGCTGCGCGCCTCGCCGCCCGCGGGAAGCCGCTGCTCCGGCCCGGCGGCGCGCGCCCGCTCGCTCGCTCGCTCGTTCGGCCCCTTCTGGGAAGGCGGCCCGCGCGGCGATCGGACTCCGGCCCGCGCCCGCCGCCGTCTGCGCTCCGCCCGGTCCGCGGAGCCGCCGATGCGCACTGGGCCGCGCAGGGGACCCGGGGGACCCCCCGCCGCCCTGCAGCGCCCCCGCCTGGCGCGCCGGCGGGTCAGGCGGGGCCTGTCCAGCCGAAAACCGCGGGTCGGGCTCCACCTAGGTGCGCAGGGGCCTCACTGCAGAGCCTCCGCGGCGGCGGCTGCGGGAGCGGGGCGGGCGGCCTCCGGCGGGCTAGCCCAGCCCCCTCGCACCCCCGCGGCCGTCGTGGGGAGGGAGGCGCGGGGAGGACCCTGGCCCAGGCCTCACTGAGGCCCAGGCCCAACCTGCTGTGGGTTCTGAAAAAGGGCCCCTCTGCCCGGAAACACATGCGCGCGCGCGCGCGCGCGCACACACACACACACACACACACACACACACACTCTCTGGGTCTGGTGTGTGAAATCCTCCAGGCCAGCTGCTAGGCGCCCGAGCACGTGGGAGCACAGTACATGCCCAGGGAAGGCTCCAGAGGAAACAGCGGGCACCTTCCTGCCCGCCTCTATCCAGCCCCTAGCAAGGGCGGGTGTTTCTTCCTGGCGGATTTCCTCACCTTCCCAGGGCCCTGGCCCAGGAGCATCTGTGGTCAGATCGCCCCCAAGCACAGCGGTCAGGGTGGTAGGCCTTGAGGCACTTGTGCACCAACTGAATTCAAATGCCCAGCAAAGAGCTCTGCAAGTGGGTTGGGGCAGGGACCTATGCTTGGCCCTGCGCTTCCTGTGTGAGGCCCTGTGTGTGTGTGGGTGGGGGGGGGGGGGTGTCACAGACCATCCTGGGGCAGAGGGTCCTTGTGACTGTAAGGTAGGCCCGGAGACGTGGTGCAGGGGTCACAAGAAGGCTGTTTCCTTCCTGCCCAGGCATCTTGGTGTAGTCAAGGGAAAGAGGCCAGATCTGGAGAGGGCTCCTAGAGGTCAGACAGCTCTAACCTCTCAGTGTACATTTGGGGAAAGTGAGGTCTGCAGAGGCATGGACACCGGCACCAAATCCAACAATAAAAAACCGGCCAAGACTAGCACCCGACTCGCTACCGTCTGCCTCTCACGATTCGGCTGTGCCAGCCCCTGATCGGGGGGGGGGGGGGGGATGACAGGCAAGACCACACCTCTCACTCCCAGGTGAGTCACCTCCCTGGGAAGTCGGAGGAGACCAGGACGCCAGTCCAAGCCCTCACCTGGAGAAGTGGCCTGGATCTCACTCCAGCCGGGGACTCAGGAGCTCGGAGAGGGTTGGTGTTCTGCAGCCCCTCCTCAGAGCCCCGTTTCCTGCCCTGCTCCTCTGCCTTCGTCCCCAAGACACTTTCCAGTGATGCCCTCACCTGAAGCGATCGCTCAGGGAACCGCCCTGCCCAGTATGCAGAGCCTGACCTCCACCAAGGTCATTGCCTTCCTTCCTCACATGGAGGTGAGCCGTCCCCTTCAGAAGCCTTGAGGGTCACCAGGGCACTTGCTTCACCTGCACACCCAAGACCCCAAAGGGACCTCAATCAAGAAACAGAGCCCACCTCTGACAGCCACCTGTTCCCAAGCAGGTGGATAGTATTTGAAATTTGGAAAAATATCCTAAATTCACCCGGGGAACTTTTAAAACTAACCATTTGGAGGATCCATCTGTAAAGAGAATTCAAGAAAATAAAGTTCATAAAATGAAGTGTGTGTGGGCATTATTTTTCAACAGGTGGAACTGAGGGACCTGTGTGTCATGCCACAGGGAACGGAGCCTCCTCCTTCTCTGGGCGCCGAGAACTTCCACCAGTAAATGTGTGTGGCATTGCTTGTAACCTTAGAGAAGGTAACGGGAACATCGGGGGACACCCAAGGCCGGCGCCCACGAGAGCCGGTTAACAGTGTACATCACGGAGGCCCATGGTGCCACCGGGAAGTCTGTTCAAGAGCAGGACACGAGCACAAATGCAGACCTCGGAAGGAGACACCCAGTTCTGATCAGAAACGTTTTCAAAAATGATAAAACTTCAACGGTGCTGGACAAGAATGGGGACAATCTGCCAGAAAGGATGGGAGATTGTGGGGCCGATTGCTGCGGAAAAGAAAAGGGGCTGCAGCCGGAGCCATCAGAAAGACGCCCAGGTCCCCCCGACCCCCCGCCAGCACCTGTGATGCCAAGGGACGGAGCAGCGCATCCAGGGGGCACAGGCATGTGCTCACAAAGTGGACGGTTGATGGACAGGGTTGTATTTCCAAAGTGCCGGGTTAGTCCGTACCCCACCCTGCCCACATGACACACAGCTGGTGTCAGACTTTAGTTCAGGCCAGAGCCAGGAGAACGCTGTCCAAAGAGAGGGGCGTCCGGCCTGGGGAGGGTCCCCAGAGTGCTGGAGGCATTGGAGCCTGGATGGAGAAAGTATGCACGTTGTTTAATGTGTCCTTAATTTACAATTGGCATTAACCTTCAATCGGGCATGTAGGCAGTAAACACGATATTTGGGTGTAACTAACGGAAATCACAGGAATCCTCGTACCATTTTACAGCTCTTGGGAACATTGCAAAGTGGTGTTTATGTTCACCCTGATTTCTAACTAGAGCTGTCCCACGGCCAGACATTTTTACATAATGTTTTAATAAAGAAGTAAACATATTACTGCATCAAAAGAGACTCTCCAACATTTGATAAAACTCATTTCGATATAATTGGTTTTCTTAGTAACTTTCTATATTTCTATTCTATTCTGAGAAGGGTCCCATAGGCTTCGCCAGATCGCACAAGCGAGACTAGGAAACACCCCCCCTCCCACCCCGGAATGTCCTGGTCAACCAAGAAGCCTGCTGGGCTACCCAGCCAGACCTGTGCTAATCAGTCACTGTGCACCCCTCAACCTTTATTCCTGTCCAGAGAGGACCTGGCAGGCAGGGCCACGGGGCAGCTATGGAAAGGCGGTGGTGTGAACCGGGAGGAAGGCTCGGGATATTGATATTCTACACTTGACAATGAGGTGGCAAGGATCAGAGATGCTTCAGGGAAAAGTGAAATAATAAAAATCATTCTGAGTAGCATCATTCAGGCTACTGTGAGGAAACAGAAAGACAAGAAAGAAGTCTTGGAAATGAACGTGCTAACCAACGTGAAGCTCGATGGCATGGACATTCCTGAACACCAGGATGTGGAAGATACTGCCTAGGACGTGTCCCAGAATAGGGAGCAAGTGGAAAAAGCATTGAGAAGGGAGGTGAAAGTTGAAACATGCAAGGTGTATCCTGGGTGCCAAACTTTCATTCACTAGAAATTCTAAAAGAGGGAAAAAAGGCAACTGAGAAGAGGAAACAGTCAAATAAATGAGCAACATCTTCAGATAGCATGGGCCTACCATATTCTGAGTAGATCTAATGGGCAGGCCCAGACCCAAGAAACGCAAGAAACTCTCAAAATTTGGCAGAATAAAAAGAACACGACCAACAAATAATGACTGTTCGTTAACAACACTGCCTTCTAGAAGCTACTGGAGCAGGAAGGGTCTTTAAGTTCTGATGGGAAAAGGTATGGCATCTAGACTTTTATACCCAGCCAAGCTGTCAACAAAGCAAACCATTTAAGGCTGTTTGGAAGTTCCATTTTCCTATCACAGACCCCAAGCAAAAAGCTGGCCTGGGAGGACAGCCCAGTGCCAAAGGAATCAAGAAATGAGCTGTGCGGATACAGGATGAAGGAAAACATAGCCTCTCGACTCTTCCAAAGTACAACAAATTGTCAAGAATACGCATACAAATACACTAGACCCTCATATTCAGAAGAGCCTCCTTCAACGGGTAAAATCTTTACCACGTTCTTCTTCTTCCAAAGTGCTAGTCACAAATATGAAACCTGCATAAACATTTGTGCAGTAATACTGCCATATTTTCATTTTCAAGTTTTAAAATCAAGATGTAGAGAAAGCTTGGAGAAGTATTTATAGTAGAAAGATAAATAGAAATTTTTACATCTTGTTTTTTTTAAATTATATGAAAACAGTGAGGTGGGGAGTTGAAGCACAGAGTGGGCTTGGCGCCTTCTTCCCCGCCGGGAACACGGCGAAGCAGGTGCCCCCCAGCGGTGACCAGTCACGACATGTCAGGACACACCTAAACTCAGAAGGTTAGGTCAGGTTAAGTCAGGACAAGTTATAGTGGGAGGGCCAGAACGGGGAAAGAGAACTCTATTAACAATTCTGTTCCTGGGGCAAAGGGCAGGGTGTGGGGCAGAGGGAGGCAGAATCCTGCTTTGCATTTTGAACCTGGATTTGTTACTTGAAAGTTTGTCTTTTCCACATGTGCGTCATTCGATGCTCTATCATTTGAGGAAACCTTGTATCGCAAAGACAGCGTGAACTGTGTTCTATCCACGTAACGTGACTGTCCGCGTCCGTCAAAGAGAATGAGACAATGGCGTATGTATCCGTGGACATGCGTGTGCACGTGTTGCTAACTTGGTGTGAACGCACACGCTTTCTAACAACCAAAGGCTGTGAGAGCAGACGGGGCACGACGCAGGCCTTGGTTAACGGGGAGAGGTCATCTCAGTGGGGGAGAGTCAGGGTGGCCTCCTCGGGAGGGGAAGCCAGGGGCACCTGCAGGAGAGGGGAGCTCGCCGGCAGGCCGGGAAGCAGGCGGCTCGAGTCTAGGACTTGAGGATGTAGAGCATCGATGTTCAGGCCAGTGTGTGCCGACCCGGAAGGCCACGGTCTCCGGGAGGCCTCGGGCACGTGCGGAGCGGAGCTGGGGATCGGGACACTGGGGCGAGTACAGCATAGCCTTCAGGGCCCAGATGCCCCGGGCAGGCCCAGAGCGAGGTAGCTCCCTCTCCTCCCGCGTCCACGATGGGGCGAGTAAGGAGGGCGGTGTTGTGTGTGCTCGGGGACCCCTGGAGGGGAACCACCTGGAGGCCTCGCCCTCAGCCAGGACCAAAGCAAGGGCCCATGGGGACTCTACCAGAAGTGACCACGGCCGCTTCCACGTGGATGTCGGTGGCATCTGTGTGCAACTTTGTGGGACCCAGCCCCCACTCCAACAAGAGTAATTATGCAACAACCCGGCAGGGCCTGAGCCTGGGAAACAGAGCAGAGTCCCCACGGGGTCCCCAGACGTACCCCCAGGACGGGAGAACGTGTCTCCCGGGGCGGAGCCGTCCTGCCCACACAGACACCCTGAAGCCTTGACCGCTCCCCTACTCCCAGCGTCCTCCGGAGGCCCCATCCAAGGACAGACAGGCCACAGCAGAGGCCGCAAAAGAGAAAGCCTCCTGGACCGAACTGTGACGTCAAAATCACACGGTCCCCGGTATTAATGCGGAGCACGCTCGCGAGGCGAGGGGAGAGAACGGGTTAGCACGGAGGGGACGGGCGGGGAGGAAGGCCGGTCCCCAGGAATGCCGGCCTCAGCCCTTGTTCCCTTGCCGCACTGGCGGGGCCACGACTAGGCTCACAAAGACGACACGCTTGGGACAAGCGGCCACGGGTGAGACCCGTATCTCTGGCCGAGAAAGGAGCCACAGCGAGGAGAGCAGGTGTTGGGACACTGTCGAGAAAGCAGGGAGGCCACCCCGATGTGGTGGAGGAGACGTTACAAGCGGTGAGACCCGGGCAGTGATTTAAGGCCGGTTCCGGCGAGATCTGGAGAAGGCCTGGATGAGGGCGGTGGGGGGGAGATGTGCCAGAAGCCCGTTGCTGGGGCCGGCAGCGGGGGTGGGGTTGGGTCTGAAACACCCAGGATGGAGGGCGTGGGCGGCCGGGGCATGGGGCATGGGGCATGGGGCATGGGTCTGGGGTGGAGAGAGAAGGTCTGGGTGCCCAGAAAGGCAACAAATGCCCAGAGTGGGGCAGGCTGCACCCGTGGGCACCTCCAAGGGGCCCCGTGGCCGAGTGCCGGGCTGGTGCCTGGACACCCAGCGGGCTGGGGAAGAGGCGTCCGGCCGGCAGGTGCCCCTGGAGCCCCCGGGTCACAGATGCTCAGCATCTGCAAGCAGCGTGCTTGTGGGGCTTCTGTGCAGCGGCCCCCGCGGGCAGGGGGTACACGTGACGGGTGACGGGGCCCATGCATGACACACGCACCATGCACGTCAGCGCACACAGCACACGTGATGGGGCATGTGGAACACGCAAACAGTGGCACGTGGGACAGGGACGCACACCCCAGGGAGGGGCCGGACTCAAACCGGACTCTGTCTGGTTTCAAGGTTCGATTCTTCGTAAAGGGCAAAATCCCTGGCAGGGCTCACTCTAAGCCAGCGTCAGTCCTTTCTACCCTTGGGTGAATGAGTTCCAGATCCTTTCTCTAGAGCGGAAGAAACCAAGCGAGCAGAACCTGTGGGGGGAGGGCACAGAGAGAGAGAGGTAGCAGGGAAAGGGCACCAGCTGAGGGAGGGCGAACGGGGAGACTGAGGCTCCCGGCTGGGGGAGGGGTGAGAGAGCGTGTCCGCGTCTCCTGCCCATAGGTCGGTTGTGCTTCAGGACAGCAGAGCCCAGGCAGGCCCCGAGGGCCCAGCCACACCCGTGAGCACAGACCTCTTGCGGGCCTGGAGTTTTTGTCCTTACCGTCACCTCTCCCCGTGGCCTCGCTGCACCCCCAGAACATAGAGGCGATGATCGCAGCAAAACCCACCTGCTCGTTGGGCCACCAGCTGGGACCGAACCGCCTCCACCCGGCACTCGCAGCCGCCCGTGATGCGCCCTCGCCCCTCACCAGCTCCGTCTCCCTGCCCTGGGGCACAACGGGCCCCCCAGTGCACACGGACCCCTGCTGACGTCCCAAGGCCAGCATCCAGCCAGACTCCGCCAGGAATCCCGTGCTAAACCCTCATCCTACGTGACCCACTCTGCAGGGCCACGCTGTGCCGTGGCCTCCCCTCCCTGTCCGCCCATGGCCGCCCTGGCCTGGGGCTCCGAGCCAGCAAGGCTGTGTCTCTGTCCTGTGCACCGAGGGCCTCCCCAGCCAAAACGGAGGAGGAGGAGGGAGGAGGTGGGGGAGGACGGGGAGGGGGTGGGCGCTCCACTGGGGAGCAGATGCCCCCCCCCCCACCCTCCGGCCAATCTCCCAGGACGCTCAGCCAGCTGCCTGCACGGCTCTCCCCTCCCCGCCCTGGCCACCGTCACCTTGCTCCCCGTTTGGAAATTCTTCTCTTTGCTCTGCACCCATCAACCCACATTGTAGCTGCGCTTACGTCCCAGTTGCCCCAAATGCGGAATGTCTTCCGAAAGCATCTCCCAGTGAGCCTAGAGGGACACCACGGACGTGCCCGGTGCCCCCGTTCCTCTGACAGATGTGCACCTGCTGGGGCTGAGGGGCATTCGGGAGGGGGAGGCACGCGCTCCCGCCCGGGCGCCCACCCGGCAGGCACGTGCTGTGACCGGCGCCAGCGTGGGGTCCTGGGAGCTGAGCACGCGGCCGGGTGGGCGGCCGGACAGGGGTCTCGTGTGGACGGAGGGAGGGCTTGCGGAGGAGAGGACCTGAGAACGCCGAGGCCTCCATCTGAGGGACAAGATGCCGGATTCTGCTCAAAGCGGGCCCTGCAAGCGAGGTCGAGCTGAGCAGTGCTGGAAACCGGGAAAGATCCGGGGCTCCAGCCTCGCGAATACTTCTTTGAATGTTGCCGGACGGAGAATCCCGTGCCTCGGAAGCTGGAACGGGAAGTTTCCCCAGGCCCCCGCTCTCCTTACCACCCCGAGTGCGGGATCCGGGGACATCGGGGTCCCCACTATACTGTGCACGGGGAGAGCCACTGCCGGTCCCCCACGGCCAGCATCCCGGGAGAGCCACCCAGCCGTGCGGTCTCCGGGCCCAGGCCCCCGCCCGGCGCTTGGCGGTGTGAGTGGGTTCTCACGTGTCCCCCGGGGCCCACCCTGCGCCTGAACCTGGCGCCCTCGCGGGAGCTCCGGGTGGGCTCCGGGAAGCTCCGGCCGGCAGGATCCGGTTCCTGCCCCAGGCCCACCCCGCCGCCCCAGGGCCACCCCCACTGTCCATCCCGTCACGGCCACTGGGGGTGACAGAGCGGCCAAGGGAAGAGAGCGTCTGTCTCCTGAGTTTCTGTTCTCCGCCTCCGGGTCCCTACAAGCTCTCGGAGCCTCGGTTTCCCCAGCTGGTCTCCTCCACAGGGCTGCCCAGTGGAGTCACTGAGGCTGGGGGCTGTGAGGGGGCATGTGTCCCCAGGCTCCTGTTCTGACCCAGATGGTGATGACGGCTATTACGGGCGTCAACCAGCCCCAGAACATTCCCTCCCGGACTAGTGACCTCCCCTCCCCACAAGGCCACAAGCTGCTCCTACAAAGCTTGGTGACCTGTGCCCACCCCTCTCGCCGCGGCCCAGGCTGGAACCTTCCCAGGTCCCCGGGGGATGGAGGAACTGACCACACAAACAACGGACAGTGGCCAGACCTCACGTGACAGTGGACTCTGACCCCCCAGCTCTGCGCAGCCACCGGGAAGCCCGGCCTCCACCCCCGCAGCCAGCAGGCTGATCAGCTGGCCCAATTTTGCCCCCGCTCAGGACCCACAAGAGAGTCAGACTCGTCCCACCGGCCGCAGGCCGCAGCGGAGCCACGGGGCCACCCCGCCCCCGCCGGCCACCCGGCCTCTGCTTGGCCTCCTGCAGTCGGGGACTTGGCGGCCACCACCCTCCCCCTCACGGCTGTCCCCTCGGGGGCCCCAACGCACCACATGCACACGCGTCCTGGTCTCGGGGGCTGCTCTGGGGCTGCCAGACTAAGGCACTTGCTGGGAGGTGCCCCTTTCATAGAGACAACGGCAGGGGCCTACCCGGTACTGAGCCCACACCGTGGTCCGAGGCAGGAAGGACAGAGTTCCAAGTGGTCCTGGCAGGGGATGGGCCGGCCTGGGGCGCTGGGAGCAGGAAGGCAGTTGGGAGGCCACAGGCATCTCTCCCGCGGGGCCCTCGGCCCTGTGCCGCTCGGCCCCCTCCGCTGACCATTCTCCCCTGTCAGTCCGAGACTCAGGCCTTTGAGGTCCTGACAGGCCTCGGGAGCCGGCCGGGGTCCAGGCCCTCCCTCCCCAGATGAGACGCCGACCTTGGTCAGGGGGAGACGTGGCTGGTCCCTCTGAGTCACAGACCACCCCCCACCCGCCCACCCAGGAGCCTCCGGGTACCCACTGATCCACTTTCTAGAAGGGGCCAGGGGAGCAAGGCTCCAGAGCAGTCTTGATGGCAGGGGGGTGACCGCTGACATTCCACTCTCCTGTGGGCCAGGAGCTGGCCGGGTCCACGCCGTGGCCCTAAGCCCTGAGAGAAAGAGACAGAGGCACGGAGCCCCCGAACCTGTGTCAGGGCAGGAGCCCCAGGGGTCATTCGCCGGAGGCTGCCCAGCAGCTCCCACCAGGCCCTGTGGCGGCGGGTCAGAAATGACTTTGGTCACCTGCCGCCTTTTCCAGAGCGTTGGGGGCCCTGGACCTGACCCTGAGCAGGGGCTCTGGGAACCAGGAACACTCACCTCTAAATGAGGCTGAAGCCCGAGTCAGAATGTCAGAAACAGCTATCGCATTGTAGGAAATGCGTGGGGTCACTGTTTGTGAGGCGGTTTATTACCGCCTGCTGGTGTCTGGAACTTTCTAACGGGGATGCTGGGTCGTAGCGGCAATCATCACCTCGATAGCAGCACGCGTCAATCACGTCGCCACCGGAGACCCAGCGGGTTGTCGCGGGCATGAATAGCAAAGTGGACGCTAAATGTTTTCTAGGCCGTCAAGCGCCCGGCCTGGGAGGGCTTTGCAGGAGATGCGAGCCACCCCGAGTCTGCACGCAAGGTCGCCCAGGTGGCCTTCCAGATGAAACCGGCCAGAAGAGGCATTCTCTGTCATTGCCAACACGCATGGGCCACGCCACGGCCCAGGGCAGCGATCCGTCACGCCGGAGGGGCAGAAGGCAGGGACAGCAAGGCTTTGCAGAGGCCACGGCCAGGCGGGGCCGGATGGCGGGGGCCGGGTCATTCCCAGGTGGGGTGTCTGCCTCAGCATGGCAGCCTCAGGGCCTGAATCAGAGGCCCCACGCCCGTGGAACCCCCCGCCACCCCAGCAGCCCTCGTCCGCACCGAAGATTCGAGGCTGCAGGAACGTGAGGGCCCGCTGTCCTCCTCCACAGGCCACGAGAACAGACGCAGCGCAGGAGGCTTCAACAACACCGTTTCCCCAGTTCTGGAGGCTGGACGCGCGGGATCCGGGTGTCGGCAGATCTGGTTCCGGCGGGAGGGAGGCCTCTTCCACAGTGGACAGACATCACCGTGCTCCTGTGTCTTATAATCGCACCACGGGGCCCCAAGTCACGACCAAAGCACATCCTAGAGGCCACTTGCACACGCTCAGGGGGTTAGAGTGTCAACACACGCGTGAGCAGGCACAGGCCACAGGCCACGGCGCCCATCACTGCAGACGTCCCAGCGCGCACCTGCTCCCACGCGGTCTCTGGGAGCCTGCGGGCTGGGGGAGGAAGCCCGGGGGGGGGGCCACGCCACCCCCGACTCCGTGGCCCACGTGGCACTCAGGTGTCCTTGTGGACCCGAGACGGCCAACCCTTCCGCTGCCCTGTGCCTCCCTCCTCACTGCCCACGTGGCCGTGGCCACCTCACTGTCCCACAGCCCCTGGACCACGTCTCCCAGCGGCTCTGCGTGGAAATGCCTGGGACACGTCTCCCGGCTGGCCAGATGAATAAACGAACACGAGAGAAAGGAGGGACGTCCCCCCACACTGCCGCCGCTCCTAAAGGCCGCCCTCACACTGCCGGTGGCGGGACAGCATGGCAAGGACCCAAATGGACCTCGACGCCATTTAATAACTTCATTATTGGCTTTGAGGATATGACCCTGTAAGTGATCTGCAGCTGGAAAATGCAGACGATTATGGGCTCAGAGACACAGAGAGGTGTGACGGCCATTAAAACACATTATGTCAGCTCCAGAGAGGGACACATTCAAACCCAGATTTAATTTGTCCGTGTGTAAAACGCGAGACTGTAAGAAACACCTGGGGCAAGTAAAACGAATGTGTGCCGAGGAAAAGCAGGCGACGATTTGCGGGCTCCCAGCAAATTGAACATAAGCTCTCATTATAATGCAGCCACAGCGAGCGAGCACGCAGTAATGGCTACATGGGGACGGTGGGGCCCTGGCCCGGAATGAGAATGAACCACACAGCCCGGCTCTCTAGCCGCCCGGGACCTCCCGACACCCTCCCGGCCCCGGATCCCCCAACGTGCAGATCCCGGAGGACCCGGGGGGTGGGGCAGACATGCACACCGCCCTCCCTTGTCCCTCGCCCCTCCGCCAACGAGCATCTGACTCGGCGGCCGCCACATCTCCCAGACCTACTTCCGCGAGGGCGGGCGGCGCCCCCAGGGGACCGAGCCCTGGGACTCGGGTGCGGGGAGAAGGTGAGAGGCGGGCCGGCAGGAGCCCCACACGGGCTTTGACGCAATGGGGCGGTGGCTCCCTCTGAGCCCCGCGGGACCCCCTCACTCTGCCCGTCTGCCGGTCCCTGTGGCCCTCCTCATCTCCCGGGGGAGCCCCTCGATCCCCAGGACTTGCT
Source organism: Panthera onca (assembly GCF_046562875.1). Taxonomy (NCBI): domain Eukaryota; kingdom Metazoa; phylum Chordata; class Mammalia; order Carnivora; family Felidae; genus Panthera; species Panthera onca. The sequence goes on along the minus strand of NC_138345.1, from coordinate 139,738,710 downwards.
CCTGGAAGGCGTTGGTCATGCCTGGACCGACCCGGAGCGTCCACCGGAAGGCGAGGCAGCTCGGCAAGGTCGCGGTAAGGACTCAACACGCGGACGTGTGTCCAGGCCTTCCCCACGATGAGGCAGGCACGCAGGACACACAGGGGGCAGGAGCGGCCCCGCGGAAAAGGTGTCACTGGGGAGACGGTCACAAGGAGGCTCCAGCCCCCCTTCTGGCACCCCCCGCCCCAAGGGCAAGACTCAGAGATCAAGTCTTGGGGCCATTCCTCAGGGCCCACGTGGATGTCACGGTGGTGACCACACATCGGTGACCACCCAAGGCCGGGGCCACACGACACCGTATTCCCAGACGCTCGTCTGTCCCCTACAGCTGCCGACCAGTGGCCAGAATTCGCCGTGTGGCCTTCGGAAGGGGGAGTGTTGTTTCCTGTCATTTTAAATCAGAACCGGAGCCTGGTCCCCAGCTTCCTCCCGAGGTGCCCCCTCAACTGCCATCAACAGAGACGGCCGTCAAGCCCACGGCCAGGGTCCACAGGCTCAGGCGCAGCTCCCAGAGCCAGGACAGGGGGCCACATCCTGGAGCTTCTGTTCTCACCAGCCGCCAGCAAAGGCCCTGAGGCCACACCCCCGGCTGACACCCTGTGCCTGGGGCTGGATGCACACTACACAGTGTAGCTGGTGTCTGGGCCGCAGGGAGGGGGGAGGTGCATGCTGCTCCTTCTGGACAAACTCCTGACAACAGGGACGCCAGCTCTGGGCATAAAGGAGGTGGGACGAGAGTGCAGGGCAGAGGCTGAGAACCGCAGCCAGGAATGTCTCCAGTCAGATCCTAGAAAGAGGCCCCTGCAGGCTGAACACAGTAGCTCGGGCCGCCAGCGCACAAAGAGCCTGGCCCCGGCCCCGGGATGGGGAGGGCCGGGCGCTCCCGGGTCCGCGAGGTGCCCCTCGGCCGGGCCCGTCTTGGGAGCAGCCTCCAAGGATGCCTCGTCCGTGCACCACACTGTCTGGTGTCTGCGGGGCCAGCTTGGCCTTGTCCGTGGTCACGGCCTGTCACGCCTGCCGTGGCCCCCGTGGCCCCGGAGGCCACCACCCTCCCCAGGATTGCCAGCTTCCCTTCACAGGCAAAGGTGTCCCAACGTGGGCCTGCCTGGGAAGCATCTCTCCCCAGATGAATACAGATGGCAGAGGCCGATTTAAATAAATCTATTAATTATCCCCAGCTTAGCACACACACACACACACACACGTGTGTGTGTGTGTGTGTGTGTGTGTGTGTGTGTGTGTAAGCCGCAGCTCCTAAATAATGTAATTTCAAAAACCTCAGCATCTATTACATTGAATTACTTCCCCGTGTGGTGTGCAGGAAGAAGGCTCACTGCTAACCATGTCGGTCCCCAGAGCCTACAGGCCTCAAGGGGGCCGTTCCCTGCGCCTCCAGGGTGCACGGGCGGGGAGCACTTCCTGCCAGGGACCCGCCTCCTCCCAGGCCCCCTGGGATCCCCCCAGTGATCGGGACAGACTCATCTCCTCTGCCCCAGAGCCCCTGTCTGTGACCCCCACGGCTGACCCCACCGGCCCCTGGGCGAAGCTACCACTGAATCTGATTCTCCCCCAAAGGACCAGGCTTCAGCGTGAGGTCTTAGCCAGGACCCCGTGGTCCCCGCCCAAACATCAGGACACCCTCCCTGGGAGGTGCAGAGGTCCTCACTAGCATGTGGCCGCATGGCTGGGGCGGGGGGGCACCGTCGGGCCGGGAATCCTAGGGCCTGGGCCTTGGAGGACGCTGCCCTGGGACAGATGAAGATTTCCAGTGCGTGGCCCTACAGTGCCGGGCCATCAGCCAAGCTGTACCTCCTTGCCTTATGCCCTGGGACAGGTGTCCTGAGGGCCCCCGCCCCACTGTGGCAGCGGGGCTTGGACACGTGGTCCCTGCAAAGGTCATCCCTTCTCTGAAACCCTTTGGTGATGGGGTCACCGAGCCACAGGAGTCCTCAGAGCACGGGGCGCCCAAAGTGTGGGCGTGCCCCACAGCCCCCAGGCACGTCCAGGGTTAACGATTCCTTCTTGCCTTGTTTCCCTGTCTCTCTCCGGTCAAGATCGGAGCTTCTGAAGGCACAGACGCACTTGAACATCCGCCGTGTGAAAGTGAAGATTCCAGACAAAAGCCACAGCATGAGCTGGAGGGGGAGGCGTCCTCCCTCAGCCCGGGCCCCAGAAGGAGTGGAGGGGGTGTGGACTGCGGCCGAAAGGCTCTGAGCCGCCGGGGTCCGAGGGCCGCGCTCTGAGAGCGCAAGGAAGTGTGAGCGCGTGCGGAGGAGGCCTGAGGCCAGCGGTGCCGCTCAGGAGCGCCGGGCCCCGTCGCCCCCAAGCCACACCCTGTGCTATCCTTCCCCCCGCTCCCCAGGTAGCGACAGGCCGCGGAGGGCTCCCGGTTCTCCCCCAGGGACCCACTGTCTTCCCCCTGCTCCTGTCTCCACCTCCACCGACTCTCAGAACCCGCGGCCACGCCTGCCACACGGCCGTCTCGGGTCCCACTCGCCAGAAGCATCGTCCAGTGACCTCTGCAGACACGGAGGAGCCGGCCCAGGGAGGCTCTCGGGGACCCCTGACCCCAGGCACCTTCGCGGAGACCATCCCGGAAAGGGACAGCCAGGGACAGGTGCGCCCACCTGCTGGGGAAGCAGACACCTGCGTGGGCGGGTTCTAGGTGTGAAGGGCATCTCGGCACCTAGACGTTCCTAGATCGCATCCCAGACACCTGGGAAGTGGTGACACTGTTGTCATCTGGGGGTCTAATCCATTAAAACAATAGCTCTTAATGCTCATCCGTTTCTGGCAATAAATGGCGGTAATCGTTTGCCGACGAAGCCGCCGTGACCTTCACTGAACCCCAATGGTGCTCATCTGTGTTCTCGTTAAATGACGGGCCCCCATCGCTCTTTGAAACCCGAAATGCTCTCCTTCCCAGAATTGCCAAAGCCTCCCCAAAGAGTAATTAACTCATGTGATTAAAAATGTAATATGTTGGGGACATTTTTTACTTTACGAAGGTACCAGGTTAAGAGTTTTAATATGCACTGTATTAATCATAAATCATTTTGATTAAAAAAAAAAGCTTCACAGAACGAGAAGTAATTGGAAAAGCTTCGTTGTCAATGTTGGATTATGATAATTTCTTTCCTATCCTAATTTTTATTAATGAAAAAGAAAGTGATGAACGAAAGCGGCCGTCAAACTCCTGCACCGTCACAGCCGGCGGTCTAGGGAGCCCTTCCGGAATGTTCTGAAGATGTCGGTCCCGTGTCCCCAGGCCCCGCAGGGGAAGCTCCTCCAGCGGCCCAGACACAGACTGGGGAGTGGGGAGCGGGGGCGCCCGAGGGCAAGGCCATGGGTCTGCCCCACGTTCTCTGCTCTGGGGGAAGCTCTGTGTGCCCCTCGATGCCACAGGCAGGGGACGGTGGCCTCGTCCCCACTGGGGAGGGAAGGACACCGAGAGCTGGCAGGTGAGTGTGTTCACTCACAGGCATCAGCACCCGCCTGGTGTCCTGTTCTGGGCGATGCTGGGGGCTGGGAAATGCCCTCTGAGCGACGAAAGGCCTGAATGGAGAAGGGCACAGCTCCACAGGTCAGGGAACAACAGGGTGTGGCAGACGTGAAACCACCAGGGACAGAGAGCCCGAGGGGGCTGGGCCTGGACTGAGTGGCCATGAGACGTGAGCTCAGAACGCCGCAGGAACCTTCCAAAAGGCTCACCGTGCCCCAGAAAATGAGCAGGGTCCCCAGGCCGAGGAAGACTCGGGCACAGGGGCCGGGCGGGTGTGGAACCGGTGGCTGCCCTGCCCCGTCCCGTCAAACACGGGCACTGGGGACCAGCAGAGAAGCAAGTCCCCCTAAACACTCACGTGTCTGTCACCAGCCTGCCTGAAGCCCTCTGCCAAACCCGCCATCGGGGTCACAGGTGCCTGATCTCATCAGCTTGCGCCTGTCCCGCCTGCACCGGTGACCCCTCCCCCCTTGCACACTGCCCCCCCCCCGGCGCCCTCCCTGTCATCTCAGGATCCTTCACCCCCTCTCCCGCCACCCTGCCCCCAGCGCACTCCTGTCAGCCGGCCAGACACAGGGGGACGGGCTCCCGACCCTCCCCGGCACCCAGTGGTGTGCAAGCCACCATCCCCTCGTGTCCCAGGCATCCCATGTGTCAGTCCTTGGTCGGGGTACCGGGGGTGTTGCCGTGAGCACAGCCAAGGCCTGACCGACCCCCCCTCTGTAACACCTGCGGGTGTGAGTGACATTGCCATGGAAACACACTTAGCAGGGCAGGGACGGCACAAGGGGAGAGGCCATCTGAGTCACGCTGGTCCTGGGCGGCCTCCCCCAGGAGGTGACATTTGTCAGAGACCAGGACTGCAGAAGTCACGATGTGTGGATGGACCTATCCGAGAAGGCAGAGCAGGGCCTGATCCGAGAAATGTGGCAGAATCTCCAGTCCATCGGGAAGGGCTGAGGCAGGGCCGGGGGGTGAGGGGTGGGGGGGGGGGGAGGGAGGCAGGGCAGAGGCGGACAGCGGGGGGATGGGTCCGGACAGTCCTGCAGGCTGGGGAGCCGCAAGGCAAGGTCCACAGCCCCAGCCACGGTGGCGTCTCTAGTGTGGATCAGGCTGAAGCCAGGTGGCCCGTTCGGGTCTCTCTCCGCCCCGTCTACGCCGTCTACACCCGGGAGGCACTAGACTCGCTTCATGTCCCCGCACAGGCAGGGCCTCGGGACGTGGAGGGGACACGTGAATGAAAAGCAGCGATGCCGAGGGTGGCTCTCATCAGAACAGCGAGGGGCCGAGCCCGACCAGCAGCCCCAGGGGAGCCCAGCGGACCCCTCTGCGCACAATAAATATTTACTTAAGGTTTTTCCAGTTGTCAGCGTGATAAACGGACCCCTGACACAATCAATGAATCAAGTAAGCCGAGTTAATCTACAGGAGGCCCTCCTAGGGCACACCCCACTCTGCCCGCCACGCAGAGCGTGGGGGGTGATGGGAGTGGGGGGGGGCGGTGGGGCACCCCATTCCACTCAGGACTGGGCACGGCGGGCCCAGGGTGGGGATGGGGCAGAGGGACAGGGACAAAGTGTGGTCTGAGCAGCTGTCCGAGGACCGAAAAGACCCAGGCCACGGGGCAGAGCCGAGGACAAGCAGGGACGGAGGTCCTGCCGGTGAGCTCGGCCTCCCCCACCTGATGCACCAGCTGCCTGCAGAAGGGACTTCGCCCCAGGCCGTCCCCAGGCCACACCCGCAGGCCAAACCGGGACGTCCTCACCCCCAAAGACATCCTTGGTGGGGCCGGGTTTGCAGCCCAACCCCCTCCCGTGCCCGCGTCCCTCGTGGGAGGCCAAGCCGAGTCCATTTAATCCCAGAGCAACTCAATTCAGTCAACGCTCAATTCAACAGGAGACCTCGCAGCCTGATTTACGTTCTTTCAAGGTTCCTCCAGCGTGTTCCCTTCTCCAGACCCGGCCCGGCCGTCACCTCCACGTAAACCTCACTGGCAGCTCCTCCGATGAGGGGACCGCGTCCTCCCCGGGCAGTGCTGGCCCCATAGCCGCTTCTGTTCCAGAATCTAACGCGTCTGTTTCCTTCTCTCTCCATGAAACCCTGGGGCCTGTTTTTGTAAATAAAGTGTAATCGGCACGCAGCTGCGCCCACCCCCTTCCGGAAGCGTGGAACGGCGGAACAGACACTGTGGGGCCACAGAGCCAAAACCATGTCCTATCTGACCCCTCGCAGGGAAGGTCTGCTGACCCGGGCGGCACCCTGAGCTCCTCATCCCGGAAGGGACCTTGGCTATCTGTCACCGTCTCCGGACCTGAGGCAACGGGTCCCTGGCATGTTCCCCCAGCCGCAGCACCCAGTCAAAGCTCGGACTGTGAGCTCTTTGGGAGACTGGTCTAAGGGGGTGCCCCTGGGTGGGGGACCTATGGCACCCACCTCCCCACGACGGCCCAAGAGCTCCCGGGTAGGGCCTTCTCAGGCGCACAGGGCTGGCTTGCACCTTCCACAGAGTCTCTGGGCCATCAGCCCTGCAGGGCCTTGATGGGGCCACCCTGTGGGCCCAGCCCTGAGCCAGGGGCCGGGGTGGGGGTGGGGAGGTCGTGCATCAGAGCAGGGTATGGCACAAAGAACAGAGAGGAGCTTAGGGCCCCAGAAAGGCTGGACTTCGTCCGGAATGGGAGGCAGGGAGGGCCCAGGGTCGAGGGACCCTAAGACTAGCCAGCCCTTGCACGGTCACCTTCCAGAAACCTCTATCCCAGAACAGGGGTCCTGGCATGTCCCAGCCCCGGACGGAGAGCCACCCACGGGGAAAAGGAGGAGGGAATTAGAAGCTCCCACCCACGGACCTCTCCCAGCCCCAAGCACGATCTTAAGCCCCTGAACACCAGGACTCAGTCTGCACACACACCTCTCCCAGATGGGGCGTCATGACCCCCGAGACCTCACACATAAGGCAGCAAGCTAAGGTGGGGCCTTTGCTGGAGGCCGTGGGGCAGGAAGGGACAGACAAGCCCCATTCCTGAGACCAAGCCCAAAGCTGCCCACCTGCCAGTGGGCCCTACCCAGGGCCCTGCCACGCTGCCTACTGTCGCTCACGGTCCCAGGCGGACCCGTCCTGGACACCAAGACGGCCACGTGAATGAATGAAGGCCTGACCTCAGGGCAGCTGGCCTCCCTCAGTGCCCCTCCCCCCAGCCAGGGCCAACGTCACGTGGGCAGAGCCCCAGGCAGTGCGCGTTCCCGTGTGCAGCCCTGGGCGAGCGCCATGACCCGAGGCTCGTTCTGATGGAGGAGGCAGAGGTGTCTCCCCACAGGGACCCCACAGGGACCCCGTGGAGACAAGCCTTCATGCTACACGCGCCCGGCACGGCATCTGGCACGTGGCCCCTGGGAACACGGCCCAGGACGCCGCAGCCACAACGGGGCTGGGGTCGTGGGGGCAGCTCCGGCCACGGGAGCAGGGGAGGGTGGCCTAGCTCCACGGGACGGGGCCCTAGGAACGATGTCGCCGTGGCTCTCCCCACCTCATGCGTCTTCCTCCCCACCCCCTCCCCCCTTCGGCAGAACGTGAGCAGAAGTGGAAACACGGGCCGCCCCGGGACCCCCACGCACAGAAGTCCACACGCACCTGAAGGCAACGTTTTGTGGCACAGCCCAACGGGTCTATATTTAGCGCTGAACTTGAAGCCAAACATCAAGGAGTTCTGGCGCGGAATCCTTGATGGGCTCGCGCCCTTCGCGTGTGCTCTGAACACCAGCGAGCCCGCCGTCCCCTGACCCGGGAGGTGACAGGAAGGCCGGCCCCGCACAGGGGACTCTGGCCCTGCATTTATGGGGCCGCGCCCCCTGCCCGATCGGACTCACCAGAGCGGCCTCACCCCTGCACTTTGGGGCGTGGTGGGCTCAGGATGACGCTGAGCTGGGGGACGCGGGGCACCCCCGGACGGAACGCGGTGGGGCCTCCTCGCCGAGGCCCAAAGCAGGGGCAGCGGCTACCGCTTGGGGAACCGTCTTCAACAGCAGACATCTGCTGCACAATGAGCGGAACCCAGCTGGTTCTGGGAACACTTTAGCGTGGACGTGATGTGCCCACCTCACTCCCGGGGCGGGAGAAGGTCCGAGAAGGCGTTTCGTCCAAGGACAGCATCCTGGACCAGGACGCGGCGGTCCGGGCTCCCGGACGCGCAGGCTCTGTGGTCCGGCAAGGCCTCCATCCACACACGGGATCCGACAAATTCGAGTCTGGAAGGCTTCGGACTGTCACGAGCGGTCAGACGGTGGGGGCCGCCTTGGGCTAGGATGCTCCTGGGGGCTGGGGCTGCGAATCCGAACCGGAAGTCCCCACGGCAGGTCCCCGGGGATGATGCACTCCACCTTCCGATAGAGCAGGTGCGGAGGGACGGGGGAGTCCCGACCTCACACAGCTAAGTCACGGCCCCGGGGAGGGGGGAGGGCGCTTCTCCGGGGCCCCCGCCGCCCACCCTCCTCTCCCCGGGAGCGCTGCTGAGGCGCCCTTCGCACCCCGAGGGTGGCTCCCAGCTCTCCGACACCCCAACACCCAGGGGGGCATCGGGCTTCGGCCGCCTGAGCCTTGCTGCTGGGAGCGCTTCAGGGTCCTGAACCCCCTGCCTGCCCTCCCGAAATGGCAAAGGCTCCTCCGGTGATTCTCCGCCGGTGCCCGTGGCCGACATCACTGAGCCATCTCCCACCATCTCCCACCGAGCCTAGAAGATGCCAGAACCTTCTCAGGAGAGCCTGTCAGGCATCTGGGGTGACGTCACTGGGAAGCTGCACGCAGGGAGTACCTGTCATCCCGGAAGCCTCCCCAGCTCCCGCAGCCTGTCCGTGCGCCCTGCACCGAGCCCCCTGCCCTCTCTCCGCGCCCACCCACACCTTGTCCCCACCAGGTGCGCCGTCTGCCCAGCTGGCTCCCGGCAGCCGGTCCCCATCTCGCCGGACACGTCAAAGGAAGCAAGGAGACGCGCATGCTTTTAAAGACGGTCTCAAGCTTCGAAGAAATCGTTCCACGGTCCACTCCTTAAATTCCCCGGAGAACGTCGGTCCACGCTTGCGCGGCTGACACAGTCTGGGGCCAGCGCTGTGGTTCCGAGGGATTAACGTCGCTTCCTCCGTCCCTCTCCCCATCACTGCCTCGCCCGGCACGTCCGGACACATTCTGCCACGAAGTCTCCGAATCGCCTGTGCCCTCGGCTTGACCTGGGCTGTCCTCCTCACGTTCAGCCCAGGCAAGCTGGCCATCCGTCAGTCACTCCAGAAGTAGCAGTTGAGGCCCCACCCCCACCGTCCGCGGAGGGGTCTATTTGCCGTCTGCGTGGGCCTCGCCGTCCCCCCACATTCTGACGGTGGGGGCAGAAAGGTCTGAGGTCTTAGTTCTGGGGCTCCCAGAGGAGTCAGAGCCGGAGCGAGTTTTCCGGGGGCCCGTCCCTGCGCCCACCCGGGAAGTGAGCAGACACCCGGGGACTCTTCTTAGGCTGAGGTCGCTCTCCCTTCAAAGGCCAGTGTGTTTAGAATGTCATTTGCAAGAGACCCTTGCCGTGTTTCTGCTCCGTTCCTGGGGGCCTGGAACTCGGGAGACCAGGCGGAGAAGCATGTATTTGTGACACAGAGAAGGGCTCCCATCATGCATTTCCCCCATGCTGGGGGAGCACTTGTGCCACATCCTGGGGACACAGGGCGGACGGCACAGAGCAGCTCTGCCCTCAGGAAGCTGACGGTCACGGGGCCGAGGCACGCATGACCCCCGAGCCGCGCCTGGCTTGGGAAGGTCCTGAGCCGTTTGTAACAAGACACAGAGGCCGGCGGGAAGCTCAGAACATGGGGATCCCGGCAGGTGTGTGTGGAGAACGGCAGGGCTGATGGTGACCGGCGGGCAGGTACAGAGAAGCCACTGTCCCGACAGGAGGACGCCCAGGGGGGCCCGTCTTCAGGTTCCCGAGTGTCCTGTGACTCAGTTCCTCCCTGGAGAAAGGGGGGCTCCAGCGAGGAGTCGCTGCGCGTAAATCACTGGCAGCCGCGTTGGGTGCCCCGTCGGCCGTCAGTACCCGCCGACGCGGACGACCCGTGTCGTCCGGGGCGCACGGCGTCCCCAGCAGCGGGCCTGGCCCCACCAGTGTGACTGTGTGTGTGTTTGGTCCTCACGCCCGGGCAGGGGCTGGCGCCGCTGTCCTCACCCGCGTGGGGGCCTGCGGCTCTGTCCACTGCCCAGGGCCACGTGCCAAGTGCAGCCAGAGAAGGACCCCACCCCGTGCAGCCAGCCCCAAGGCCGCCCACGGCCCGGCCCCGGGCCTCAAGGGTGGACTCGAGGGGACCCAGCCCGACCCCTGGGGGGCCCAGCCCGACCCGGGCCGTTTTGCTCGAGTGCCTGGAGGCTGCTGCTCCGTAAGCCTTGGTCCCTTCTCCAAACGCCACCGCGTGAATGCCATGAATACTATGTAAATTCCAATGAGGCCCCTTCCTGAAATGTGTGCGATCATTTGCTGCACCAAGTTCAGGATGAGCGTGGATCTGTGACGCGTCATCCAACCTCCAGCCCCGCGTGGACCGCCTCCGCCAAGGTGACTCAGCAGGCGTGGTGGGGCGCGGGGGCGCGGTGGGGCGTGGAGGGGTGTGGCGTGTGGGGGCGCCGGGGGGGGGCACAGGAGGGCGCAGGGGGGCCGTGAGGGGCGCGGGGGAGCTGGGGGGGGCATCATGCGCCTCGGGGAGGGCGCGGGGGGCGCCGCGTTCCTCTTGGGTGACTGTTGGGAAGAAGGGAGGCAGGGGCACCGGGTGACGACCCCGCACCTGGCGGGAGGTGGGTTCCGGTCGCGAAAGGAGCGATGTGTGTTCACTCTTGGTGTCTCTGTCACAGGGAGACTGAGGGTCCTTCCGGGCCGATGAATTTACATGTCCCATCGGAGAAGTCTTCCTTAGGTCAATGTGGTTTCTACACGGAACTTCTCTTTGGCCGAAAGCCTGGCGTGGGTGTGATGGCATCCTGCAGGCTCATTCCCAGAAACACAATGAATTCAGAGAACAACTGACTTCGGCCCAGCGGGGAGGCAGCACACATGAGGCCCCTGCTGTATGCCACGTATGACAGGGAAGAGGGTGGCTGGCGGGCTGCTGAGTGACCGCCCCTCCCTCCCCCCAGCCCGCCCCTGGCTTGGCCCGGCAGGATCCGTGATGCGCAGGGGCCGGAAGTGACCACGAGCTCGGCATGTGCTTCCGAGGTCGGGCCCCTCGTGCTTCGAGCACAGGGCAGCCCTGAGCCTCCGCCCTCGGCCGGGAGCACGCCTGCCGGCTTCAGCGGAAGCTGGTGAGTGCACAGCCTTGCCCTGGAGCCCGGGACCGGTCGGTGCGGCCCGGTCATCGCCGACCGCAGACGTGAGCGCCGTGCGGTGCCGCCGAATTTGCAGCTTCAGCGGCGGTGCCGACCTGTGACAGGTGTCGGCTTCCGGGGAGGACCAGCAGGGGAACCCACGCCCACGGTGGCCCTGGCGGGAACGGGGAGGCAGGCGGGGGGGGCGGGGGGACCGGGGAAGCTCTCGGGAACGTGGCAGGCCACGTCGCCTCTGGAGACCTTGCAAAATCCTCGACATCTTCCTTACCACGTTTTGCTTGTGAGAAGGAGCAGCCCCTCCGGGGTCCGATCTCCCATAAGCGCTGGGTTCTGGGAAGCCAGAATGCTGGTCTGCCCTCCAGCCACTCCTGGGGTCTCCTCGGCTTTGCAGGGGTCCCCACGCCGCTGCAGCACCAGAGGCCGTGCCTCCCAGGACGGGGGGCTGCAGGGACTGAGATACCGGGAGAGCCCGTGGCATAGACACCAGTGGGGCGACAGGTGCGTGGCTCGGGCTCTGGGTGGGGACCGCCCTCCCTGGGCTCCGGCTCCCTCACTGTCGTGCCGTCGAATGCCGGGTCTCGATTTTCCCCACTTGTCGAACGGGGCGGGGTACATTACCGCTCAGCGAAGTCGTTTCGTGTGTGTGCGCACGTCAGACCCCAGGAGAGAGGTGGGAGAATCCGGCCCTGCGGGGAGATCCAGATTCAGGGCGTCTGGGAGGGGGCCGAACATCTTCCCAGGACGGCCGATGCCGTGGCCCTGAAACCCGCTCAGACCCACCAGCTCGGCGAGGGTGGCGTTGGCTTGGTGATGTAACACCTGCAACATGGCGGACGGGGCTGGCGAGTGACGTGGAGTCTCTGAACGCAAGTCGCTGTCACCCTCACTCCTGCTGGTGCTTAATTAGAGCCACCCTGGCCATCTAAATGCTGGCCAAGCTACCGGCCACGGCCAAGGACCCTGTCTCTGTCTCACCAGCACCCAGGTTCACCGTGGGCATTTCAGTGCCTAGAACCTCACGGGCAAACCGTCCTCGCTTCCCGGGAAGGCGGGACTGAAGGGCAAAGAGACAGAAGCCTCCGGGGAGGGGTGGTCACGGGGGACCCCCACCCACACAGCTCCCCTGGCGGGTCCAAGCCTCGGGGCCGAACCTCCCCCGTGAAGCGCCCCCGGGAGCGCTCCATCCAGCACACGGAGGGGCTCGCAGGCAGAGGACAACCCTACTCCTCCCTCCCAGCAGAGGAAAATGGCCCCGAAGCCTTGTTCCCACAGAGCGCGGGAGTCTAGTGGCTCGGGGCCTGTGGGATCCTCTGTAAATGGCTCGGCTGGAGGGCCACGCCGCCTTTTCATTTGAAGATACAGATACCATCAGACATTTTGATCATTTCTATTTCTGTTTCCACACTTCGATTTTGGCAGGAGTCTCTTGGGAGCTGAGGGGTGGGGGTGGGGGTGGAGAGACACATTTTTCTCTACCGTTTTTAATCTTCTTTTATTTATCAAACTTAGCTCCTCTTTTGGTGGATTAAAACAGACTTGGACGGAGTCTGGAAAAACAAACTCTTTTAAAACAAGACGGAGATTGAGTCCAGCCAACTGCCTGCTTCCAACGCTCCTCAAGCCGAGCGAAGGGAGTTCGTTGGGGCGGCCGCCCCTGCCCATGCAAGGCAGTGGGGCGTCAGTCACGGGAGCCAGCAGAGCGGGACGCACGTCGGCTGAAGGAACCCGTGCTTTGTGACGGCACACCTGCTCGAGTCACCAGGCCCTGGGACAGCGGTGCAGAAAGGGTGTTAGTGGAGGCTTCCCCTGTGGTGGACGCCCTCGGAGGTGAACAGCTCAGAGGTGCCGCTGGCCCGTCAGGGACACGCTGGCGGAGTCCTCCCCTGCAGCCACGTGCACCACCGGGGCTCCCCGGGGCCGCTCCAGTGGCTGGCGGGAGGCCCCGGCCGGCCGGGACTGCGGGTGCCCCCAGCGTGGCGCCCCCGACGCTGGCCTGGATTCCGGGAGCCCCAGGACTGGCTTCCTTGGGTAGGACCTGCCTGAGGCCCACGGACCCCCGGAGCCACCCATTCCCCAGGCCGGCGCCTGACACGTGGCCTTCACTCATGGATTCCTTCACTCATTCACTCGGCACATACTGAGTGTGTCTGCGCTGGGGGACCCTGGGGTGGCACCTGATGACAGAGGGTCTCTAACAGGGATGGGCCGTGGGGACGGTGCTCTGAGCTCTGTCAGACGCCAGCACTGTATTCCGTGGGGGCTCTCGGCACCGGCAGTGACCCCCCCCCCCACCTCTGCAGGCTCGGGGGGCCCCCAGCCTGTGGCTCTCCTGCACAATCCCCTCCTGGTCCTGGTCCTGGGTTAGTTCTGGGGGCCCCATCTCCCTAGGAGGCTCAGAGCCACGGGGTGCGGGATGGCCTTTCAGCCCCTCCTCCATCCCTCATCAGCCGGCGGGGGACCCTTGATGATGCCCAACCTGGCTCCACAGGACTGTGAGGCAGTGCTGCAGACTGAGCAAGCCTTGCACGCCCGACAGTCATTAAGCACCTACTGTGTACTAGACTGTCTGCCGGGCATTGGGAACACAGGAGCCTATAAACTTTGCTTCCCTCCTGGGGATCCCATTCTGGCCAAGGAGCTAAGTGATACCAGTTATGATAAATTATAGTAAGCGGGTTATGGCAGGACGGTGCAGCCCCCACCACGCGCCGCGACAGGGGGTGCCAAGACATTTGCAGAAATCGGGAAGGTGGCGATCAGAAAACTTGGCCCCAAGAATGTTGAAACCAAGTGGCATTAAGCCAAGTGGTCGCCGTGGCCACGGTTAGGATGACGGGCCTCAACGAGCCGACGGAAGGCTCGGGACAAGGGTGGGAAGAGAGAATGGTATGTCCTACAAACCTACTTTGGGGAGCCTGGGTGGCTCAGTCGGTTGAGCGTCTGACTCTTGATTCCGGCTCAGGTCGTGGTCTCGTGGCTTGTGAGTTTTGAGCCTCACATTGGGCTTGGTGCTGACAGCATGGGGCCTGCTTGGGATTCTCTCTCTCCCCCCCCCCCCTCTGCCCCTCCCGGCCTCTCCCTCTCAAAATAAACAAACACACTTTTAAACAGTGTTTTAAAAATAAATAGAAACAAAAAACCTATTTCCTCAGGACTTGAAAACTCACTTACAACGGAAGTGTCAGGAAATGATGGTGGAGGGGGTTCGTTTCCAAGGGATCCTCCTATCGGCTGAACTGTGGGCACTGGCTCGGCTGCGGCTCCCCCCAGACAGAAGCTCACTCGGGGGGCCGGCTGTGGCCCTGCTGGAAAGGACATCCTGTAGGCTTCAGTCCATGCCTGACCTCGAGGGGCTGGGGGAGGCCGGTGGTGGTTCCGAATCCCAGCACTGCCCGGACCTCGTCCTGGATGCTTCCCCAGAGTCTCTCAACCCCGATTTCCACATGAGACCCCCAAGCCACCCCCTTCCCAGATCACCAGAGAGGCCGAACTCGGGCTCTACCCAAGCTGCAGATGGCGACAGAGACCCTCAGGCCTTCCGCTGCCGAAGGCACACGAGGACTTGAAGGTGCAGGTGGCCTCAAGGGGACGAAGCAAATCCTCAAAGCAGGTGTTCGGTGCGGACATTGGGGCTTTGAAAACGTGGGAAAGAAATGCAGCCAACTGAACACACGCACCTGCACCCCTGCATCCTGGGGGAGGCTGGTGCCTGCTCCCCTGTATCCTGGGGGAGGCTGGTGCCTGCTCCCCTGTATCCTGGGGTAGAACGGTGCCCGTGCCCCTGCATCCTGGGAGAAGACGGTGCCCGCACCCCTGCATCCTGGGGGAAGCTGGTGCCTGCTCCCCTGCATCCTGGGACAAGACGGTGCCTGCACCCCTGCATCCTGGGGGAAGCTGGTGCCTGCTCCCCTGCATCCTGGGGGAGGCTGGTGCCTGCTCCCCTGCATCCTGGGGGAGGCTGGTGCCTGCACCCCTGCATCCTGGGACAAGACGGTGCCCATGCCCCTGCATCCTGGGACAAGACGGTGCCTGCACCCCTGCATCCTGGGGGAGGCTGGTGCCTGCTCCCCTGTATCCTGGGGTAGAACGGTGCCCGTGCCCCTGCATCCTGGGAGAAGAGAGTGCCCGCACCCCTGCATCCTGGGGGAAGCTGGTGCCTGCTCCCCTGCATCCTGGGGGAGGCTGGTGCCTGCTCCCCTGTATCCTGGGGTAGAACAGTGCCCGTGCCCCTGCATCCTGGGAGAAGACGGTGCCCGCACCCCTGCATCCTGGGGGAAGCTGGTGCCTGCTCCCCTGCATCCTGGGACAAGCCGGTGCTTGCACCCCTGCATCCTGGGGGAGGCTGGTGCCTGCACCCCTGCATCCTGGGGTAGGATGGTGCCCATGCCCCTGCATCCTGGGAGAAGACGGTGCCTGCACCCCTGCATCCTGGGACAAGACAGTGCCTGCACCCCTGCATCCTGGGGGAGGCTGGTGCCTGCTCCCCTGTATCCTGGGGTAGAACGGTGCCCGTGCCCCTGCATCCTGGGAGAAGACGGTGCCCGCACCCCTGCATCCTGGGGGAAGCTGGTGCCTGCTCCCCTGCATCCTGGGACAAGACGGTGCCTGCACCCCTGCATCCTGGGGGAGGCTGGTGCCCACTCCCCTGTATCCTGGGGTAGGACGGTGCCTGCGCCCCTGCATCCTGGGAGAAGACGGTGCCTGTGCCCCTGCAGCTGGTGCGCGGGGAAAAGCAGTCTAGTGTTAAAGTGAGTCACACTGTGTTTGCACCACTCCTGACACGGCTGCTCCTTTGAACAAAGCCCCAGTTCCCATTCTGTGGAGAGGTCTACATGTCTCTCTAAACTGCTGCCTTGTCACACATCACCGGGACTGAGGTCTGACGGAGACCCTGCCAGCCGCCCCACGAATATGGGCAAACGGTGAAGGAGGAGGGCACCCCCGTCCACGGTGGTGATGAGGCCTCTGAGGGGCTCTGCAGGTGGTCAGGACCCCCATTTCCCTGCTGCCCAGGTCCTCTGGGCGGGAGTAACTCCAATCTGCACGGGGTGAGGCGGAGGGCTCCCGCCAGGCCCAGGGGAAGGTCATCAGCCAGGACCTCTATCCCCCCACTGCCGTCCCGTCCAGCGTCGTACCTCAGGACGGGGACTCGGTGAACCCCCCCCCCCCCCCCGGCCCAGCCTGCATTTACAGCACCGGCTCTGTCTCCCCTCCAGACCGTGCCGGCCTGCCTGGCAGGAACGCCACCTTCCGACCTAAGACCCCACCGCCGGCTCTCCTGAGCGACATTTCGTCCAGAGTGGCCGCAAAGGTCACCTCCCCTCCACTCGGCCGGCTTCGCAGCCACGATTACATTTTATGATCCTTTTATGAAGAGTTTTGTCTTTAAGTTCTACAAATGTTATTGCAGAAAACGACTCGGGTCAGCCTCCCGCCCTGAGGGGGGTGATTCTCTTGACCGATGGGTGTTTAGTAATAAGAGTTAACGCCGTTCTGAGTCCTTACTTCCAACAGAGCAGAAAAAGAAATTAAATACAAGTGGAACAGACCCCGATGGCCGCCCTGGAAACACTCCGCGGACAGGAGTGGGTGCCGGCGTGGGGCTGGGGACAGAGGAACACAGACCCCCCCCCCCCCACCCCCCGGCCTCCCTTGCTGTGGGCTCTGAGGCCAGGGGCGCCATGACCTGTAGTTGGTTGGGGTCTGGCCAGGGAACAGACGAAGCCGCCCAGGCAGGTGGGGTGGGTCCCATGCGCATTTCAGGGCCGTCTATGCAACACGGAAACTCGGGGATGGCCGTTGGGGTCCAGCTGGGTGCTCCCGGCCCCTCCCGGGGGTTCTCTCCAGACGGGCCTGGGTCTCCGGGAGGCCGTGCACACCCGCCCTCCCCTCCCCCCCTCCCCCCTCCCCCCTCCCCCACCGCAGCTCTCACGGCTGCAGGGCGTGTGCCAAGCACTGCCCTGCCATCTGGTCCTTGCACACACACGCCCGGCAAGCTCACTGGAAGCCAGGGATGAACATTTGCTTCGTGCACGTGGGTGGGCCCGCTCCTTTCCGAGGACACAGGAAGGGGAATCCCAACCCCTCTGGTATCATTGTCCCCAACGAGGCCATCGGGGGACGGGGCCGAGGGTGGCTAGTGTGACTGCTCTCCTCCCTTTCAGGCCGGGCCACGGCCGATCCAGGAGGACCCCCGCTCACCCCCACACCCCGGAGCTGGCGTCCCTCCAGTGCCTGGGCAGTGGGCGTGCTGGGGAAAGGGAGGCTTCTCTGTGGCGTCCACAGGGGGCGCCCCACACGCCTGTGATGGGGAGCCGGGCCCAGTCACCACCCCTGTCACACCGGGTTCATGTGAACCATCAGGGGGCTCAGGGTGTTTGAAAACCATCCGTGCTCCCTTCTGCCAAATGCACTCCTGTTCCGTGTCGAGCACTGACCTCGCACCTCCCGACACCCAGGAAAGCGGGGCACTGGGTGGGGACTCTGAGGCACAGACGGGTCAGCCTGCTCTCCGTGGGTTGAGTTTGTCCCCTCAGCAAAGATGTGTGCGTCCCAACCCTCAGAAAGCTCAGGCTTGGAAACGGCGTTGCTCCAGATGTCGTTGGTGGAGAGGAGGTTGTCCCAGAGGAGGCCGGGCTCTGACCCTCCCAGTAAGGCCGGGTCCTCCTAAGAAGAGGAGAAGGGGACAGACCCAGAGTCAGATGACTCACCCCGGAACCGGAGCAGAGGTGGAGGGTGGGGAGCACGGCCACAGCCCGGCACACGGCCAACAGCCCCGAGCCGATTCTGCCTCGGAAGGAAGCCCGCTGCCCCTCGGGCTTCTGGCCTCCAGGATGACAATGAATGTCCTCGGTGCTAAGTCACCTGGTTGGCAGTGCTGTGTCAGGGGAGCCCCGGGGAGCTCGTGCAGTGCCCCAGGGCACGTGCGGTCACCGGGCCACCCTGAGTCCCAGGCCTGAGACCAGAGCCTGGCAGGGCACTACCCCTTGCCGGCCACCAGTCCCCTCCCAGGCTAGGAGCAGAGTCCCACGCAGAAGGGCTCTGAGCCCGGAGCCCGGAGCCGTGTGAAGGGTGAGCTGAGCCCTCAGCACAGACCACGTGGCAGGGACTCCCCGTCACCACCTCCTCCAGCCTCCCTGCAGGGGACACAGCCCCTGATGCACACGAGAAAAGGTGACGGCGTGAACCAAGGGGCCCGCCGGACACCGGGCCCAGGCCAGAGCAGGGGGTGCAGGGGAACGCAGGTCTGCGACGAAACAGGAGACTGTCCTCATTGAGAGGCAGTGTCCAAGGTCCCAATCCCGAGCCTCGGGCCAGAAAGACAAAGACCTCAAGCCAAGCTACGAGTCCCTGAACACAGCCCGGGAAGCGGGGGGCGGTGGGGTCCTGGGTCCGTGCGCACACACCCGGAAGGCACGCGGTCGAGGCAAGGGCCCCAGCTGGGCCTCTGACGCGCGAGGGCCTGGGCGCTTCCTGGCCACGCGGCCCTGGGCACATCCCTCGGCCCACGTTCCCACGTCCCCGTGGGAGCCCCTTTCCAGGATCCGAGCACAGACGGGAGCTACACACCGACACGTAAATCACCGTCAGGCCCGGCACTGCCTGGCCAGCTTTCGCTAAACGGCTGCTTTTACTATTTGGCGATGAAAACTAGTCCGACAGGCAAACACGGAACGGACCCGTGCCGCCACACCCCCCAAATCTTCCTCCGATCGGAAGCTGAGAATGAGGCTGCATGTTTCACAGCACATCAGTGACTAAATTCTAAATAATACCATTTTGTAAAGAAGGAATAATTGGCAAATTATGAGATTATTTTAGTGCAGTAACTTGAAAAGCAACTGAGAGACGGCAGCCGGAGCTTGGCTCTGTGGAAAGAACAAAGGGCGTGTTCGAGGGACACAGGCGACCCATGCCAACCCGCACCGATTTTCTGGCTCCGGGAGGAGGAGACGCCCGGGGTCAACGTTGCACGGGCCTCAGCCGATGCCGGGACCCACGAAGGGAGAGGCTGGGGGACCTGTGGCCGCGTCCTCATGGGGTGTGTGAGCCCTGGACTTCAGGAGACCCTGCAGAAGTGTCCTCTGAGAGGGACTGTTGGGGTCAAGCAGCCTCCGCCCAGCCCCCTGTCGTGTCTACAAGGGCTCCCCAGGGCCCACCAGGTCCAGGGCAGCCGGCCTGCCCTCACTGGCTTCAGCCTGTGCCGGCACTTTCCATTTCCCCCAGGGGCAGCCGGAACGCCAAGAACGGGCTTGGACCCAGGCTGGTCCAGCCCGAACACACGTCCGCCTGCAGCCCGCAAGGCTGGGGTCAAGTCTGTGCCCGAGACGGGCGGGGGCCCCAGCAGCCCAGCAGGCCCTGGACCCGGATGCTCGTCCCCAGAGGCCCCTTTGCCGTTCAAGCCAGTTCGGGCTGAGCTCCCTTGTTTCCTGCTCCTGGAAACATCTCAGATGCTGTCTGGGAGCAGCTCCAGCAGGGGCCCCAAGGCCATGGGCACGGCAGGGATGGCGACGCCCCGCTTCCGACCACGCAGGACCGCCACCCTTTCAGCGCCCCCCCCCATCTCCTGCCCCCCCACCCGTGACCACCCAGCAGCCACCAGAGCCTTCGGAGCCTAACTCCGTCCTCCTCCCGCCTCCTTCCTGTCATGCGTGGAATCAAACCAAACCCTCTTCCAGCCCCCGTGGCCCCAGGTCTGCCCAGCTGCACCCCTGTTCCCCAACCCAGTGCCACTAACAGCTGGTCCTGCACTACAGATTCGGGACCTTGCAGTGTGCTTCTGGCTTCCCATTACTGGGCACTCGGTGAAAATGTCACCTCCTGGGAGGGACCCTCTGGCAGGCTGCCCGCCCGTATCACGCTCCCCTGCTGCAAGTGTGTGAGAAGCCCATCCAGCTGCCGGACGTAGCTGCCATGTACTTACAGGTCTGCGTATGGCCTGTCGCCTCCCCACAGCAGGGCTCCCTGCCGCAGGGCCCTTGCGCGGCCGCGAGGTGCCGGTGTGCCGTGGCTTCGGAGACAGCGCGGGCACAGACCGAGCCTCGGCCCGTCCCAGGACGGCACGAGGTGGAGAAAACGGTCACGGGAAGCCCCGGCGGCCTCAGAGCAGCCTGCGCACGTCTTCACACAAGTCTCCTTCGTTCCTTACCGCCACCTGCCGCGCTCGCGACATCCACGCGACTCACACAACACCAAAGGCGGCAAAGGAAAAGCCGCGTTGACAGACGCCCCCGTCCAAACGTAACTTCGTCTTTAGAAAAGTCAACCTAGTAATTCTCTTTGTTGCAGACCAGGCACCAAGGGGGAAATCAAATAGCTTTTCCTGCCCGAGAAGCAGTCACAGCCACTTCAGAGTGACGGCCAGCCCCGTCCCCACGCATCCCCCGGGGGCCGAGCCGGGCGCCCGCGACACAGGAGCCCGTGTCCTATTACAGCACCGTTTTTGCCTCCGATTATCTGGCAAATAAACCAATTTGGGGGCCCACCAGGGTCCTTCTGGCCACCTCTGTCAGGCCCTGGCTGAGCTGCTTTTGTGTTCATTTCCATAGAGATGGTGTCCTCTGCGAGACGAGGAATGTCATTATTTACCAAGAAAGCAAGGTCTGAAGATGGCAATTACTGGGCAGGTCACGAGACGGCCCTGGGGCACGTCCCTCCGCAGAACCCGGCCCGGCCCTGTCAGAGCTGGGAGGGGCAGCCGTGTTGCTGGCCCATAGTCTGCAAGCCCCCGTGCACGGCATGGGACGGGTTTACAAAAGTGACCGTGTGTCCCCCAGAATGCCTACTCACTCCCGCCCGCACAGGAAAAGGGGCTCGTGGCTCACAAATCACACACCACGACCGGACAGGAAGTCGTGGCACCCGGGGGGGAAGCCCCGAGCCCAACCTTTAGCCCAGAGCCCCCGCCGGCCGGCTGCCCCGAGGGAAGAAATGCCCGGCGGCCGCTGAGCATGACTTTCAGGCTGGTCCAGACCCCCGGCGGGTCCTCCCAGTGACCCCCTGTGCTCCACCCCCCACGATGCCCGCCAACGATTTCAAAGAGCTCAGCTGAGGGATTAGGTAAACTACGCATTCCCCCCATTCCCTCCGCGTGCTCCACCCCGGCTCCCATCGCCGTCCCCCTAAAACCAGGAGCCGGCACTCTGTGCCAAGGGCCACGTAGTAAACATCTCAGGCCACCGGTGCTGCACGGCACACTGTGGTTGTAGCCCGTGAGGCACGTAAAGCCCACTCTTCAGTCCCCGGAAGTGCCAAACCAGGCCGCGGGCGGAGGGTGCCGTGCGGGTGGTGACGAGGGCATCTAGGCACTGTCCCCAAACCACCGGGCACCCACAGAGACCCCTGCGCCCTCCCCACACCCTCCTCCACACGCCCCGGCGGGTCTGCCCTTGGGGGGCTCACCCATCGTGCCTGAGACGCACAGAATGACCCATCAGGGGGTGGAGGGCACTGTGCCACCACCATCAACGCCCCCCCCAAAACACCCACAGTGTTGCTGCCTGAGGAACTTCTCAGAACCCACAGTCCTTGGGTCGGCCCCATGGTGGCCACGTTCACCCAGGCGGGCAGAGTGTGTGCCTCTGGGGACGTGACAGTGAGCCGCCTGGTGGGGCCCTGCCCTCCTTGGGCTGCAGTCTGGGGGCCGGTCCACGCAGACGGAGCCCCCGCAGGGGAGGCTCAGGGATAGGAGTCTCGGGGCTCCCGTGGAGGGGCGCTGGCCCCCTGCACGGCTTGTCCTTGAACAAGAAGGGGCCGTGGCTCCTCATTCCATGAACACAAGGAGCCACAAACTGTCTGGAGCTCGTGAGAGCCCAGACATCACCCTGATGTCCAGCTGCCAGGATTCAGAGGTCACGTTTGCCCAGGGCCGCACCGTCGGGACGTGGCCGGGCCAGGATTTGAGCCCCAATCCCTTCCTCAGTCCCACTCGGTGCCTCCCAGCACTCAGCACGGCCATCCCAGCAAGACTCACGGTCATCAAGAGGGGACGGAGGAGGAGGAGGAGGAGGAGGAGGGGACACCCACTCAGGGCTCCCACGGCCACACCCCATGATGGTCCCTCCCGGAGAATGCTGAGGGCACGTGCCAGGGACAGAGCAGCAACACCTGTCCTCAGGTCCCAGGGGAGCAGCCACGCGGCTGGCAGAGGACACGGGACACCACGGGAGCCACACAGAGCCACCCGCCCCATCCTCCCTGGTTCCTGCCAGGCTGGAAGATCGGCTGGTTTCAATCTGGGACGTATCTCCCCAACCAGCGCGCTCTCCAAGCCCCCGGAAGAGCTGCCCAACGCCGCGGTGCCCCGAGGGCCTGGGTCCTGACCCTCCCCTGGGGAGCTGAGCCAAGCCAGGGCCCCGGGGACGAGCTCTGCAGTTCGCGAGTCCTGCGAGCTGCCTCCGACTTCTCTCTGCACGAGCCAGCCTGTCCTGCACGACAGAAGAGCGGCCGCGGAAGCAGGGACAGCCCGTCCCTCCGAGGGCCGTGGAGGAAGCCGCGACTGTGAGTGACATGGAAACCCAGGAGTTACACTCGGCGCGGGCGGTTTCAAAGTGTCAGATGTTGATAACCGGGCGGGTCGCGGTCCGTGCGCGGCGAGGGTTTGGCGCGACAAGCCACGGCCACCGCTTCCCGACAGCGCGTCAAGGGCGCGCGCCGGGGCCACGTGTCCGCCTCGCGCTCGTTACCAGGCGGGCTCCTGACACGCCGTCAGCGGGAACGAGGGCCGGCTTCGCGGCCGCTCGTGCGTGGACACAGGACTTGCTGGGGGACAAAGGAAACCCTTTCGTTTCCCGGCTCCAGGACGGGAAGGCGTGGGACACACGGTTCTCGCCGGGGCGCGAGGGCGCCAGGGCCACGCGGATCAACCGCAGTGCACGTGTGTGCGTGTGTGTAAGACACAGTTCTGTGAGTCACACGCACGCACAGGGCTGTGTTTGCACGTAAGCCACGGCCCATCTACTCGGGAGCCACCCACACACAGAACCAGGATGTCCCCCGGGGAGGGAGTTCCTGTCCCCATCCACACACTGGACCCCCGGGGCCCTGAAGGCTGGCCGGGCAGGGGGCAGGAAGGCGCTCCGGGACGCTCTGGGAAGCAGGAGAGGCCCGCCTGGCACGGTCACAGGCTGGGTGACACAGCGGCCACAGGGCCGGCAGGGGGCCGGAGAGACTGGGAAGCAGAGAGGAGGATCGGCGGGGGGTGGGGGGTGCAGATGCCCACCTAGGCCCAGCGGCCAGCACCCTGGCCCACCCCTCGTCCTCCACGGCCCCAGGGCCCTGCCACTGCCCACCTGAACCCGCGGCCACCTCACCCCACGTCTCTCGGCCACACACCACTTAGAGTCGTGGCCCTGCCACGTCCTCAGTGCCACGGTGTCCCTGGAGCCCCGGCCAGGCCTCCCCTCTGAGTGGGCACAGACCCACTTGTCAGCCCTTCTCTGACCCCCCGAGTCCCAAGGGCAGCACAGTTTGTACCTCCCCCAGCCTGGGGGGGCCACCCCCACATAACACACGATGGAGGGGGCGTGGGGCCAGGGGACTGGAGGGTCCCGCAGCCCCCACAGGTGCTGACCATGGCCACCCTCTCTGCGAGGGAGTCCAGTCTCTGGGAGCCCCCAGAGGCCGTGGAGGGCGAGGGGAGGGTCAGGGCGCTGGCCGCTGGGCCTAGGAGGGCACCTCCACCCCCCGGTCCTCCTCTCTGCTTCCCAGTCTCCCTCGCAGACAGGGAGGCCGTGGTCAGCACCAGCCTCCCAGTCTCTGGGAGCCCCCTCCCTGCCCACCTGCCCCTCGCTCCCCTGTACGTCCCACCAGCTAGACGTGGCCTCTCCTCTCCCATCAGCCCCAAAGCAGACCATGCAGGGTCACCTCCGCGGGGGTCCCAGACCCCCGACCTGTGTCCCCGTCCCTGAGGGAAGGACGGACAGTGGCCTGTCACCTCCACCGGCCCTCTCCACACCCTTGTCAGCCGCAGCTGCTGGCACACCAGCTCCAGGGCGTACGTGCTGAACTGCGGGCGCTG
The DNA here is from genome assembly GCF_046562875.1 of Panthera onca. Taxonomy (NCBI): domain Eukaryota; kingdom Metazoa; phylum Chordata; class Mammalia; order Carnivora; family Felidae; genus Panthera; species Panthera onca. Next base: position 139,714,812 of record NC_138345.1, on the reverse strand, counting down.
TCCTGTGCCCACACGTGGGGCTCCGTCCTCTGAGCCCCTCCTGTCTCGCCCCTCCCCCAAGTCACGACGACCACACGGGGCTCGGCTCCCGTGCCCTGCTCTGCTCCGGCCAACCTTCCCACTGCGTCTCTAGGCGCTGGATTGTGGCCCCACCCGTCCTGGCATTTGACGGCCACGGAGTCCTCACCTCCACGTGGCAGGAGGATCTGGGCACAGACCGCCTGGCACCTTCCAGGGAGAGTTCTGAGGGCAACACCCTCGGCCTGTCCCCCTCCCAGGGGCAGTAGGGACAGGAGGGACAGGAGGGACAGGAGGGACAGGAGGCGGGGCCGTAAAGGACAGCGGAGAGGGGCGGGTCTTAGCTCCCTGGAGCCACACATCCCATCCTAGTGGACGGGCCACCCAGGAGCAGAGGAAGGCCACAGACGGGAGACCCCTGCTGGCCTCTGGGCCTGTCTTTCTCCTAACACCGCAGTGGGCTGGACACAGCCTGTGTCCTCTCCTCTCAGGGGGACACACGATGGCAGGGGACACAGAGGCTCCGGACTGCCCATCTGTCAGCAGGTCCTGCTCGGACAGCACGGGGCAGGGAGCAGGGAGGGAGACTCACCAAATCCCTCTGCTGCAGAAATGCAGATGTCGCCCCGCCCCTCCTCCTGTTGCCATGGTGACCGAGCTGGCTGAGGGGTCAGCAGCACCAGAAGGACCCAGGGCTCCCCTGCCCTGCCCGCTGCCTGATGCCTGAGGACAAGGGGCCAAAAGCCCCACAAACAGTCCTGGGCGGGCCTGGGAGGAGAAGGGGGCCCCCAGATCGTCCCGGATGCCCTCTCACGCCCAATCCCCCCACCGCGGCCCAGGGCTACGGTCCCCTCAGAGGCCATGCGTGCATCACCCGCTTCGGCCTGGATGCAAGCCCTCTTGTGCCTGTTCCACTCAGGCCTCAGACACACGGTGGCCAAGAGCTCTAACCAGTCTGCTCACCGCCCTGTTATGTCCCTGCAGGCAGGCCACACCGTGCACCGAGGCCTCAGTGCTCCCGGGCCCCGGGGAAGGGCGGCCTGTCTCTCTGCGTGTTCCCTACGGCGTCGCGTGGAGCCACCGTCCCCGCGTGCACCTGCCTGCCGGCCCGGCGGGGCCACTTTGCCGGCCGATTCCTCCCGCTTTTCCACCGAGGACCCGCTCAGGAGCGCACGGCCCTGCCTCCACCGCCCCTCTTCTCCTCCACCGCGGCCACGACCATAGCGCAGGGCTACAGGAGGCCGGGGACCTGGGCGCGCGGTAAGTGACACGGCGTGGCTGTCCACTGGGAAGGGTGCTGACCATGCCGCGGGGCCGTGGGAGAAAGGAGAGAAGCCGCTTTTGTGGGAACCTCCACGCGCGCTGGGGCTGGAGTCGGGTCCGCACAGCCGGTGCGGAGAAATCCCACTGTCCGTGTTCTCTCTCCTGGAGGCTCGCGCGTCAGTGACGGTGGCCACGAAAAACGGCGGCCCGAAGGCAACCACCGGGGGGTGTGTGCAGGGAAGGGGCGCAGGTGCAGGACGGGGCTCGGGCGGCGGAGCTGGGGCCAGCAGGGGCCCACACAGCCGAGCCACCGACCTGGGCAGCCTCCTCCACACTCATCCTCGCGCGTGCAAGTGTGCGTGCACTCACGTGTGCAAACCCAGAACTCAGACGTGGGCACGTCCACACTCACGCATGCACACTCACACAGGGCACGTCCACAGCCACATGTGCACACACAGGGACGCGTCCACACCCGCACTTACACGTGGGCACGTGCACACTCACACACACACACACACACACACACACTGGGCCTCAGCTTCCCAAGGGTAGAAACCCCGTCTGTCTGGTGCTCCCCTGCCAGGCCGGTGCCCTGCATGCTCGGGGAGTGTGTGTGAGTCTGGGCACACGAGGGTTGGGGTGACCCCGAGACGGAGCAGCTGAGGCTCCGTGGAAACGAGAGCGGTGCCCGGAGAGGGAAGGGCTGCTCTGCCCGCCAGGGCCCCGGCAGCCCCCACAGCCCACGGCCCCCGGCAGGCGAGGAGCCCGGCCTCACCGGAGCCGCCCTCCTGGAGAAACCGCTACCTCCAGGGTGGCCGCCCGGCCAGCGCCCGGCCGCGGGGGCGCCTCCTCTGGGGTTCTGCCACAAAGGCAGCCGTGGGATGGGGCGACTCTCCTCCGCGGGCTGCCCAAGTCCTGGCGGAGACACGAGGAGGGGCGCCAGCCTGCGGGGCCCCGGGCAGGTCCCGGGAGACACCGGAGGGAACACGCCCGGGGCCTGGCACGTGGTCAGGCCTCCCTCGCCGGTACTGCAGGGTAGAAACGTCCAGATGAGGCACGCGGGGGACCTGAGTCCGCTTCCGGAAAGTCTGCATTTCTCCACGGCTGCACAGTGACCACGCTTCCTGCTCACCACAGACAGAAATCACTGGAAGATCCAGAGACACCAAATTCAGCCCTCGCTGTGTTCCCAGGAAGCATCTCTGAGCAGCCGCCGGCCCCGGGCCGTGGCGGCCGGGGGTCACGGGGTGGGACCTGCGGGGCTGTCTGCTGCCCATCTCGGGCACGCTGGGGGTGAGAGCAGGGCCCGTCACGTGCACTCTATGCCTGGGCCCCTCTTCCCTCAACCACATCCTGGTCTGCTTTCCGGAAGGTTCCGGGGTCCAGTCCCAGAGTGTGATCCATCCTCCAGGCGGAAGGGTGGAGAAAGGTGAGAGGGGGACCCAGCTCCCAGCCGCCCCCCACCTCCGCCCCAGGGATCCCCGGGGTCAGCGTGCAGCCCTCCCCCGCTCCGGGTCCCGCTCAGCCTCTGGGACGTGCGGCCGCAGCTCGGTACAGGCGTCATTCACCCACCGATGCAGACGCGTCTGCCGTCCTGTGACGTCACAGGCACCTGCCATCAGTTCCTGGGCGCATTTTCTAAGTGTCCTCTGAGGGCAGGACCGTGCCGGGAACCAAACGCGCAGCCCGTTGGCAGGGGAGACCCCGGAGGAGAAGCCACGCGGGGCGGGCCACCAGCACAACCCCCTCCGCGGACCCCACCTCCTGCCCCGGGGAAGGGGGGAGGCGGGGCTGACTTTGGGGGCACTGGCCCCGACTCCCAGTTTATGGCATCTTGTGTCTCATTTCCCCAAAGGCACACACCTGATGAGCCTTCTTAACGAGATAGGATATTTAAAGGCAAAGAAATCATTTTTGAAAATTACGAGGACACCTCCACACCCCCTTTCAGAGGAGCCACAGCCCATCCTACAGAGGATGCCATTGTTAATTTTTCCTAATGACACATCCAAGAAACAAAGCAAAACAAAAGAACCATCAACTCAGCATTTAGAACAACATATTTTGACAGCATATTTTTAAACTAATTCCCCTCTTCCAATGAAAGTGCCATCTTGCAATCTTTTTAAGTCTATTCGGTATACAGCAACATGATTATCTCATTCTCCTCTCGATAAAAACTCCCAGATACATAATGACAGCGTGATCGACATGCAAATGCACTCGGGGGACATTGTCTCTTCTCACAAGGACCAGGAAGGAGGAAACAATGTGTGACGTCCCCCGGGAGCTCCCGCGCCTCGGGCGTCCTGTGTGGTCAGAGTTAGGGGACCGAGCGGCCCTCAGACGCCCATCCTGTCCCTCCCAGGACACAGGCTCTGGGACTGGGACCCCACGGGCTCACGGGGCTGGGATGGCCACCCCCGGATGTGGCTGTGGGTGGCGGCTCATGGAAAACTCTGCCCACAAGGGTCCTACCGTCCATGTACAAGTGTCCTGTGGCAAGGGGCTCCTATAGGCTCCTGGAAAGAGCGGAGGGGAACCTCCTTACGGGTGCACATGACACAGTTGTGGTGTCCCCCTTGCCCGGGAGGCCATGGGCTGGGCCTTCACAAGGTGCCCTCTTTCCCCGTCAATACTGAAGCCAGTGGCATCTCGCCTCCCACCCCCTGGGGACTAGTACGGAGGTCCCTGGAACCCGCAAATCATGGCAGCCAGGCGTGCACTGTCCACATCTTTATCGGGGGCCCCTGCCGCCCCAGCCCAGACCTGCTGCATCAGAAACCTCAGGGGGGCAACAGCCTCGCTCTCCTGAGCCCTCCAGGAACCTGACCCACGCTAGTGAGGGTGTCCTGACAAAGCCGGAGGGAATCCAGGTGGCTCCCCGACCCCGAGCGTTCCGCCAAGCTGGGACCCCATCCCTCAGTGGGTGCATCAGGCTGGCCCCAAACAAGGGCAGGCCCTGGTCCCTGGTCTCTGTGGACGTGACAAGGGTGAAGGTCTCGAGGCGGGAATGACGCTGCGTTTCCGGGTGGCTTGCTGTCCTCACAGGGGTCCTCACGAGAGGCAGGCGGGTCCAGAGGCAGAGAGGATGTGGGGGGACAAAAGCGGAAGTGGAGGAAAGAGAAGATGGCCCTGGCCTGGCTGCGAGGTGGACCAGGGGCCACGAGCCGGGGAGCCTCCAGATCCCACAGGCACCTCCGCTCCGGGGCCAGGCCTGGGACTCTCAGGGGGGCCGCCCGCCCATCTGGCTCCTCCAGGCTGCGGCCTCACGCTCTGGCACCTGGCGTCTGGCGGGAGGCCGATGTCCCCTGCCCCAAGAGGGGGCCGAGTCGCCCAGAGAGCCGGCACCAGGGCAGCGATCGCCTGGCTCCGGAGAAAGCTCGCAGGACTCCGCGTATGCAGCACGGGGAGAGCGGGCGGTTCCACACCATCCCTGTCCACACAGCAGCGCCTTCTGCTTCTCGAGCCCCGGCACTGGGACCCCGCAGGCCGAGGAACCCGAGCGTCGGTGCACGGGGGCCCCCCCTTCCACAGCGGGAAGGCACTTTTCCGGCTTCCCGACACCCGGAGGCCACGGTGGGGTTTGCGGGCCAAGCGGACAAAAGCAGGTGGCAGCTGGTTGCCCACGGCCAACCAAGTTCACCTCTGGGAGCACCCCACAGCGGGGAGAGCGAGCGGGGGCAGGGGCCGTGCCGGTGTGCTTTGTGATTGCGCGTGCACTGCCCATGCGTGCGAGTGTCGGCGTGTGCGTGTGTGTGCATGTATGCACGGGCACTATCCGTGTGCGTTGTGTGTGTGCACGTTTGTGGGTGCATGTGTGTGTCCTGTTCACGTGTGCACGGTCCGTGTGTGTTTGCACACACGTGCATGCGTGTACACTGTGTTTACTCTGTGCATCACGTGTGTTGTGTGTTTAAGTGTCCGTCCTGACCTCCCGGATGGTGGGGCTGTGATTTCTGGCCGGTACGGTGCCCCTCGCTGCCTCCCGCCCTCCCATCTGCACCCCAGCTCACTCTGCACTGGCCCTGGGTCAGCCCCCATCTGGCCCTGGCTACCTCTCTGTGCTGCCCCCACAGCCCTGTCCCTGCCCCCCCCCCCAGCACCCGGGCCCCCAGGCCCCTCCTATGGCGGGGAGAGGACACATGGTGGGGGCGAGTCACCTGCCAGAAGTACCAGTGTTGGGGTAAGGGCACCCGGCAGAGCCCCAGCCGGTGGTGCTCCCCCGGGGAGCTGGACGGACAGGTGACAGATGGCCAGGTGGGCAGCTGGCTCAGGACCACGCTCAGGCAGAGCGGACAGACCGCCATCAGACCGGGGGAGACCGTGAGAGCTGATCTTAAATGCGCGGTGCACTCGTTTCCTGGGACCCCGTCACGAGGTCCCTCGGACGGGCGGCTCACACAAGAGACGTGCGCTCTCTCCCAGTTCTGGACGCCCCGGATCACGGTGTCCCTACGGCTAGTTCCCTCCGAGGCCGCGAGAGGGAATCTGTCCCAGCTTCCGGGGCTCTGCCGGCATCCTGGGGTTCCCGGGCCAACTCCTGCCGTCAGGGTCAGTGCCCATCTCCTGGGGAGTCATGCCTCTCCACGCGGCTCCCTTCTTGCCCAGACACCAGTCATGCTCTTCAGAGAAAGAATGTGCTTCCCTGACCCGTGGTGTGACCGGTGGACGATTCCGTGGAAGAGAAGCAGCAGGGAGGGGTGGGGGCACCAGGAAGCAGCCACGTGGGTGGTCATTGGGGCCTGGGCGTCCCGAAGGAGGGCGTTCGGCTGGGGTCACAGCTGGGAGGCGCCAGGCAGAGGGGTGGCTCCCGGGGCCCCAGGCTGGAGGGGGCCAGACACAGAGGACCAGAAGTGGAGGAGGTTCGAACAGGGGAGACGCGCACGCGGATCTCGGCGACAGCTGCCCACGGACCCTCCTTCCTACGGCTCCCCCTCCCAGACCGGTGCTCCCAGGGCCGGGGCTCCAGGCTTTAGTTTTGCTTGGGCTGGGCACCAGCCAGTGTTCGAGGCGGTCCGTGCAGTGAGCACCCCAGGCGACGGGGCCACGTGACTGCAGAGGCCAGACGCAGGCTGCGTGGGACATGGCCACCTTTCGGCGTCCCGGCTTGTCCCTTGCTTCTTTGTGAACAATGAGCTGATGCGGCCCCTGCTCACGACGCCATCAGACAAGGTCTGCACCCCTTCCCAGGCAGAACCACGGGACTCAACATTCCCGTGTCCAACCCAACCTGGCGTGGCGGGACGGTGGCTCACACGTGGACAGGACAGAGGCCGGCAGGTCCAGGGAGGAGCCCCAGGGCTCAGTGCGCCTGTAGGCTCCCGCGGCACAGGACCGCGCGGATGAACCGCAGATGCTTTCTGGGGGGAAGGAGGCCAGGCTGGGACACCGCAGCCGGCGGATTCCATTCCTGAGACGTTCTGGAAAAGGCAGAGGTGAAGGAAGTGAGCACAGACCAGTCGTTGCCGGGGTTGGGGTCTCTGGGGTCTGAGGAGCGTCTGTGTCCTGACTGATGTTTACGAGAACGTCTGCGCATAAACCGACTCCAGGAAACGCACCCCAGAAAAGGGAATTTCGTTGTGGGTAAATATTTTTACATTATTAAAACTGATCCTGACCCAGCACATCGATTTTACATCAGCGGGGGGTCAGAAGCCACAGTCTGAGAAATGGCTTCACTGGAGCCCGGGAGGGCCTCGTCCGGGGGGATGGGGACTGAAGGGGGGTCCTCTTGCGTCGTGGGTGCTGAGACCCCCGGAAGGCGAGACTCTGGGTGCTGCCAGTGCTGACGACAAAGGTGACAAGGATAGTGAGACACAGAGACCGAGAGAGATGCAGAGACAGACAGAGACACAGAGAGAGACAGAGACACAGAGACAAAGACAAAGAGAGAGAGAGACAGAGACACAGGGACAGAGAGGAACACAAAGAAACAGACAGACACAGAGACACAAGACACAGAGACAGAGAGAGACACAGAGACAGAGAAAGAGACACAGACAGAAAGAGAGAGACAGAGACATAGAGACAGAGACACAAAGACACAGAGACAGAGAGGGACACAAAGAGACACAGAGACACAAACACAGAGACAGAGGGACACAGAAAGACAGATGGACAGGGACAGACACAGACAGAGAGATGGGGACGGTCAGGGAGGCTCAGCTATCTGTGGACGACCACCAGTGTGAAGGGCGTCCGGCCCGGGTGCGTGCCCGTCCCTCCCGCCTGTCCCAGCACACACCATCAGGGCCTCTCTGTCCGGACCTCATCTCGGTCCGTTCTTTGCACGAACCACCTTGGTCCACGAAATCACACGCTCTGGCGGCCCATCTCGGCGCTCGGGACGGTCACAGGACCGTCACGGGGTCAGTCTCACGTGGGGCCGAACCCAGCACAGCCACCGCCTGCAGACCCTGCCTCCTGAGCATCCGGGCAGAAACGCGCCAAAGCCAGTCTGTGCCCACGGAGGCAGGTGCCCAGACCTGCCCGTGCCCAGCGAGTGGCTCAGGGAGGACACAGGCTCCTCCCCACGTCCCCGTGCTCCTTAGATCTCCACCCAAAACCCGCAGGCAGCAAATCCCACCCGGAATGTGTCCATCCGGGGCCCCGGCCACAGTGCAGAGCCCGCCGTGGCCTTGGGTCCCCTCGCTCTGCCCGCACCACAGCAGTGTCAGAACCGTGAGGTGGGACAGGCCACGTGGCTCTCCCTGTGGGGAAGAAGTGGGGGGGGGGGGTCTCAGGAGGGCACTGGGGGCCCCCAGGCACCTCGCCAGGACATCCCACACGGCCGTCTCCAAAGGCCACCGCCAGCCATCTGGAGCCCCAGGGGGACCCTGTGTCCATACCCAGCCCGGCCTGCTGCTGCAGGCTTCTCAGCAACCCGTCCTGGCGGGAAGTCCAGGCTGCCCAGGGGTGCAGGTGCCAGCTGGGCACAGGCTCCCCTGGGCTCCCAGGTGCCTGCAGCCCGGGTCAGGGCTGGGCCCGGAGGGGCACCCGGCAACTTCACAGATGGCCATTCGGGCACACGAGGACCCGAGCCAACACCTAAGCTCTGGCCCCCAGAGCGCAGTCTTTGGAGGAAGGCCAGCCAACCTCCAGGGGCCAGGAGGGCGTCCGGGGCTGTCCAGTCGGGGCCGCGTCCCCACCAGGGCTGCCAAAGGCAGACTCACAACCCGTCAGTCCCCAGCCTAAGGCTGGGAGCAGACCCGGTAGTTCGCTGACCCCAATCCCGCCCCGCAGAGTCTCCTGGACAGGGAGGAGAACCCCAGGCCCTGGCCGATCCCTGCCCCACCCGAGCCCTGCTGTCCAGCCCGCAGCACAGACAAGTTGGTCACAGCCCTGCCAGCGGGCACGGCACAGAGCTCCACAGAGTGTCCGCTTCGTGCCGGCCTCGAAGCCTCTGAGAGACACGAGGCCACGGCCACATCCCGAAGCCGCTGCCCACCCAGGACCACCAGCCCCTGGGGTCTGAGTCAGGCCAGAGGGGGCTCAGTCCGGGACGAAGCGGGCACCGGAGAGTTCCGGCACACGACTGTCAGAGAACGAGACTGACGCCCGTGCGCCGTAGACCTCCGCTCTGGGGTGCCGTGTCCGCTCCTGGCCCGTTCCCGGGACGGACTGAACGTGAGGCGGGTCCCGGCAGATCCACGGCGTCTCGGGGCCGCTAAGAGGCACGTCCCGCTGCACCAGGCCTCCCGGCCCACTCTGGTCTCACTGCCACAAAGTCCTTCCTCGGGGTGCCCGGCAGACGACCTGTGAACCCCGCGAGGTCTGCGGTGGGTGCAGAGGAGAGCGGACGGGGCCAGGGTCCCGAGGTCACGAGTGGACACGGAACCAGGGCGGGGGCCGCGGACACAACCTGATCTGCAGGAGGCAGCTCTGGGCTCCACCTCGGGGCTTCCCCTCTGGGGAAAAACTGACCTCCCTCTGTCCCCCCCACCCCCACCTACGACCATCCCTGCTTGGTTCCTCGAGGACAGGCACGTACCTGGGGACGCGGCCCGCCCTGCCAGCACTGCCCGATGCTGGCCTGAGGCTGGGCTCCATTGCTGCCCCCAAGTCCCCTCCAGACGGGGCTCCCGCACAGAGGAGCCCGCAGCCCCGCCTTGCTCCGGGCTCGAGCCGAGGACGAGGGGCTCCCCTCCCCAAGATCCAAGGACGACGGGCTTCCGATGCCAAGTCCGAGTTCACGGACACAAGACGAGGGCCTGAAGGGCCCCAGAACCCGGCGTGTTGCCTTAATGACAAACCAACACCGACCAGCGATCGCACACAGCACTTCTCTCCTCCTGCCCAACCTCCCCTTCGCTCCTCGCGGGCCGAGAGCCGCGCGCAGCCCCGCATCCCTGAGCGTCTGCGCCCGTGACGGATCCCCGCAACCCCACGTTTGTAATAAACGCCATTCGTCACAGACACAACGCCCATCCTGGAAACACGGCTTCAGAATTTCTTTGTTTTTACCCCCAGCTTGATGGTGACTAGCGCCTGGGTGATTATCTTGTGCTTTTTTTGGGTGGCGCTGGGAACAAGCAACACCATTAGGACCGCAGAGCGGGACGAACGCGGGAGAGGCAGGGGCAGGCTCGGTGCCTGAGGAATCGACACGCTGAACCCCAAGGGCCTCCGGGCCGTGATCCGGAAAGTTCCATCCCTCACTGTTCAACGCTGCAGAGTAAACTAAACCCAAACCAGGGAGAAGAGTCCCCCGGATGCACTAACGATATTTTTTTAAAGTGCCCAGATGTGCACTTAGGAGCAACATCCTAAGTAAATAAATTAAAATAAATAAAGCCAGAGGGCCAAGATACGGGGATAATTGGTAAAATGGGCCGGGGGAAACCCATTTACAGCCCTTCCTTCCACACCCGGGGTCCTGTGTTGGTATAGCCGTGACAGGAAGAATTCACCAGGCAATTAATTTCCAAAGAAAATTCCACCCATGTGCACGACGCCCTACAAACAGACGTGCTGTTGAACGCAGGCATCTCGCGGCCCAACCGCTGGGCTCTCCCAGCAGCTGGCACGGAGCTGGTTCCTCACGGCGCGGACAGGGTCGTGACCCACGGGACCCTGGCCCTGTCCCCACTCCTCTGCACCCAGCGCAGGCCCAGCCAAGCCCCCACCTTGGGACCCTCTCTGGCCCAGGCCTGAGGGACTCTCTGGAGCCCAGGGTCTGCAAACCATGGCAGGCCTGTCTTGACAGAAACTTCCAGACCCAGAGCCTGTACGTTCTCCTTGGAGCTGTGTCCCGCCCAACTGTCCCTGGCTCTCCAGAGAGCTCCGTCCACCCTCTGTGGCCAGGCCTCCACACCTGCGGCCAGGACACTTCCCTGGGGGAAGCCGGGGCGGCTGACACGGGCCGTTCCTCTCCTCACCCGCCAAAAACGGGAGGTGGTGCCACGGCCTGGGAGAGGTCGGCGTGGTCAGCGTGGAGCAGGGCAGGGGCACAGCGGGGCAGAGGGTGGTGTGGCCAGCGTGGCCCCGAGGGGGAGCCTCAGAAGCAGCAGTGTCGGCAGCAAGCCCGGGCTCGGGCCCCCGGCGACAGAAGGACACCCTGGCACTTCCCGGGGTGGGCATCCGGACATTCTGCCACACGGCTGAGCCCCCCGGGCTCCGGGCCCCCTCCTGGACTCTTCCTCTCCACCCTGTAAGTGACCTGGGCCATTGTCCAGTCCCAGGACTGCGTCCAGGGTAAGCCCGTAGCCCCAACGCCAGATGCCCGGCCCCGAGCGACACCCCCCGCCCGGGGGCTCCCTTGCACACCTAGCAGCCACCTCCCGCACGGTGCCTCGTGCTGTGCCTTCTTTCCCAGCAAACCGGGTGCAGCCGGCCACTGCCTGGACCAGAGCACCAGCTCTGCCTGCCGAGGTGACCCCTCCCCACGTCTGGCCCCGTGGAGCTCAGATGAGGTTGGGCACTCGAGGCAGAGAGGTGACCGCCGGGGCCGTGGGACAAGGGAAGGGGTTGGAGAGTCAGGAAAATGAAGAAGGTCAACGGGGCCCCTGGGGGCCCGACACGGTCTCCGGGCCGTGGGGACGCTGGCTGGTGGCGCCCTCATACCTGCCCCCCATTGATGCGTCTGCTTCCCGGGGCGGCCGTCACAAAGGGCCGCAGACCGGGCCACTGGCACCGCGGAATCCGATCCTCTGACGCTGGAGGCGGGAGGTCCCAGGTCCAGGGCTGGGCAGGGCTGGGGCCGTCCGAGGCCGCGGGACCACCTGCACCAGCCCCTCTAGTCCGGGTCACCTGCCTTGTCCCCACGTCTGCGTCTGTGTCCCCTCCGCTTGTTACGAGGACCCTCGGCACAGAGCTTAGGTCCACCCTGAGGTGAGCACACCCTCACCTTAACCAACTGCATCTGCAGAGACCCTAGTCCCAAATACGGCCACACCCAGGCTGGACACACATCTGGAGGGGACGCTACTCAGCCCAGCGGATGGAGCCACTCCTGACCCGCTTCACACACAGACAGGCTGAGTGACCGCCCCAAGGACGTGCCACTGTGATCGGATAGGACTCCCGGAGCCTGGCCGTTGTCACCTCGCATTTGCACGAAGGGCCGGAGGGGGTTCAGGTCCTCAGGCTCGGGTGGTCCCCCTCACGCCGCGGGTGCGGAGACTGAGGCCTGCGGTGACTCCGCGTCCTGGGAGCCGGGCCTCCAGCCTGCGTCTCCCAGGAGCATCGGGGCTGCGCTGGGTCCCCGGGGCGGCCGCGCTGGGAGCCGCAGGCCTGTTTCAGGCCTTCCAAGTGGGTTTCTGGGCGCCTGAGGAGCACCGCCCTGCCCCGTGGTTGCATAATAAGCAGATCAGGGCATTGGGCGCCAGAGTTATTAAAAGTGAAAGATCCTGCAAGAGGAGACAAGGGATTCTTAGAGCCTCGTCTCCTACAAATATGTAATGAAATTTAAATTGAATCTGGTTTAAAATCATTTACCTTTTGACATCATGTATCAGTACACTAAGCATCAGCTGAGAAAGCAAATAACCTTTCAAGCAGAATGAAAAATTACTCTGTCTCTTTTGATTTCATGTTAATTTTCAAATTTAAACTACCCTAGAGCTCTCTGCTTGGGGTCAGCCCCTAAGAGCCTGTTGATTGCACGAGGTCCCGGTTGTCCCCTCTTGCGTCCCTCCCGGCCCGCACCGCGGACTCAGGCCCGCCCTCCCGAGCTCCTCGATGACTCCCAGGGGACAGACGAGTGCAGGGGACGCTGGCCGCCACTCCAGGCTGCAGAGAAAAGCAGCACGTTCGTGGTCCTGGGGCCCCGTCCCTCCCCTGGGTACAGACACGGCTTCCGCGCAGGTCAGAGCGTGGGCCCGGCTCCCGGGGACTGTCCACAGAGCGCTGCGGGGGACACGGACACTGGGCGGAACCCCCCTAGCGTGACGGTGTCCTTGTGACAATGTACAAACCGCCATAACCGCCCAGCCCAGCGGGCCTCTGGAGAACACCGAAGCTTGAAGGGTTCTTACGGGCACGTGTGTGGTGTGGCGAGAGCGGCTTCTGGGCCACTGCGAGATGACGTCACAGGCGGCGATGACAAGCGGGGGCGGGGGGGGTGGCTCTGGGCACCTCACTGCATGCACTACAGCCCACTGAGGCCTCCCGACAGGCCTCTGCCTCCGCTCCACCCCATTACACAGACCAGTAAACCGAGGCCCCGAGAGGCGAGCAGCTCAGCTGGGTCTCCATCACTACACGTGCAGCCAAGACCCGGACCAGCTTCAGGAAACCCGAGAGATCGGCACCCAAGCGCCAGCGTCCGTGCGGCTCCCGTCCGATACTCAGAGGTTAGAACTCGTTCGTCTCGAAGCAAGTCAGAACCTGCACCCACACACCCGGCCTTGGCCGTGATGGGCGAGGGGCGAACACGCTGGAGACCGAGGCACTGGTTTGCACGGTGCGAGCCCCGAAGCATCCTCCGCTTCTGGAGCCTTCCCCCCAGCAGACTCAGCCCCGTTACTGTCCCATTTCACAGACCAGAGAGTTGAGGCTCAGAAAGCTGAGCGCCGCCCTCCGCACCCTCCCGGTGCAGAGAGAGAAGCGGGGCTCCCGTTGGAGCCCCCAAGGGCAACGGCGTGCCGACCCCGGGCCAGAGGGCCCTCGGGAAGTGGCTGGTGCTCTGCTGGGCCCGAGGGGTCCTCCCCGAAGCCTCCTCAAGTGCTGGGTGTGCTGGCCCGGCCCCTTAGGACCATGGCCGACTTCCAGGGGGGACGTGGAGCCTGGGCCCCCTTTGAGGCCTCCTGCCACTTCTTAATTAGCCAGAATAAACAAAGGGGCTTTTCATGAGGACTGTCCCCTGCGCTGTCACATGTGAGCGTCACTGGGCTGGAAAACAGAGTGGCCTTTGCCAGCACATCACCCCCACTGGGCCCAGAGAAGGAGGAAGGGGGGCACCCGGTTGGGGGAAGGAGGCCGGGGCCCCGGCGCTGGAGCACCGGCCCCCGGGGAGCACGCCCTCCAGCCTCAGGCTGCCGCTGGGTGAAGGGATCCAGTGTCCAGGCGGTGGGACGGGGGAGGGGGCGGGAGCCCACGCCCAGGGTCTGCTGTTCCCCAGCCCGGGGCTGCTTTCCACCGGGACGCGATTCAAGGCCTCCAGGTGGCCCAGAGCCAAGCCCTGGGGCAGACGCCCCGGATGTCTGCGGGCCGGACACGCCGGCCTCCAGCGCTCGGGGCAGAGTCAGGAGCTTGCTCCGGGCCCGGGCGCACGCACAGTAGGCCTTCAGACACGGGGGGCTGGGCAGGGGTGCAGGCTGGGAGGCGGGTGGGGAGGGTCAGGGGGCACGGCGCCCATCATGTGCCCACCATCCGCGGCGCCCCGGGCCTGTCCGCCACCCTGAGCGGCAAGTGCTATAGGGCCAGAGGTGACACCGGCCTAGTGAATGTCCCCGGCAGAACGGTGCCCGGGGTCGCCCCCAAGGTCAGGCACGGCTGGAAGCCGCGTAGCCAGGCGGAAGCCAGGCCTGGAGCAAAGTCGCTGTCTTTGTTTCCCTGCTCGGGTGGCAGGGGGGACAGAGTGGGGGGTAGGGGGGGACGGAGTGGAGACTGGGGGGGGATGGAGTTGGGGGTTGGGGGGGATGGAGTGGGGGCAGGGAGACAGAGTGGGGGCCGGTAGGGGGATGGAGTGAGGGGGGACGGAGTGGGGCGGGGGGGGGACAGAGTGGGGGGGAACGGAGTGGGGGGGATGGGGGGGACGGAGTGGAGACTGGGGGGGGGATGGAGTTGGGGGTTGGGGGGGATGGAGTGGGGGCAGGGAGACAGAGTGGGGGCCGGTGGGGGGATGGAGTGAGGGGGGACGGAGTGGGGGGGGGATGGGGGGGGGACGGAATGGAGACCGGGGGCGGGGACGGAGTTGGGGGTTGAGGGGATGGAGTGGGGGCGGGGGGGACGGAGTGGGGGGGGAATGGAGTGGGGGGGGATGGAGTGGGGGCAGGGAGACAGAGTGGGGGCCGGTAGGGGGATGGAGTGAGGGGGGACGGAGTGGGGCGGGGGGGGGACAGAGTGGGGGGGAACGGAGTGGGGGGGATGGGGGGGACGGAGTGGAGACTGGGGGGGGATGGAGTTGGGGGTTGGGGGGGATGGAGTGGGGGCAGGGAGACAGAGTGGGGGCCGGTGGGGGGATGGAGTGAGGGGGGACGGAGTGGGGGGGGATGGGGGGGGACGGAATGGAGACCGGGGGCGGGGACGGAGTTGGGGGTTGGGGGGATGGAGTGGGGGTGGGGGGGACGGAGTGGGGGGGGGAATGGAGTGGGGGGGGGATGGACTGGGGGCAGGGGGGGATGGAGGGGGGGACGGGGTGGAGACCGGGGGGGGGAGGACGGAGTTGGGGGTTGGGGGTGATGGAGTGGGGGCAGGGGGACAGAGTGGGGGCCGGTGGGGGGATGGAGGTGGGGGACGGAGTGGGGGCCGGGAGGGAAGACCCTGTGTCTGCTGCACATACCCCCTGCCCGGTCCAGCAGGGTCCCTCCGCCTTTGCTGCAAAAACCCTGTGAAGCGGGGGTCTCAGGGGGGACGGAGTGGGGCGGGCAGTGACCGCGTGACGGGAACAGGTCTCCTCTGGGGAGGCGCACGCGGTTGAGGACGCGGCAGGCGGTGGCTGGGCCGCGGTGTGAATGCGCCACGTGCTGGCGACACACAGGCTGCGGGACGGTCGACTTTGTGACGTGAGCTTCGCCTCCACAGAAACACCCCGCCAGGGCGCGGATTTAAAGGCTGCGGGAATGGGGAGCCCGGGGGGCTCAGTCGGTTAAGCGTCCGACTTCAGCTCGGGTCACGATCTCGCGGTCCGTGAGTTCGAGCCCCGCGTCGGGCTCTGTGCTGACAGCTCAGAGCCTGGAGCCTGTTTCAGATTCTGTGTCTCCCTCTCTCTCTGTCCCTCCCCTGCTCATGCTCTGTCTCTGTCTCAAAAATAAATAAATATTAAAAAATAAATAAATAAATAAATAAATAAGGCTGCAGGAAGTGCGAGCCTCCCAGGACCAGCGGCCCGGAACCACGCGGGGTGCCGCCCGCCCGCCGACCGCACAGGCTGCCTGGGGCGGGGGGCCCGGCTCGCGAAGGCCTCCCCTCGGTCGGCGGGCGGGGCCTCCCTGACGGTCCTGCAGCGTCCCCAAGCCCAGTGCCCCCAGCCAGGGGCCCCGTGACAAACGGGACAGCACATGGGCCGGGGACGCCCTGGAGAACTGGGCTGACCCACAAAGCTATCTCCACGGAGACGGCCTTCTGAGGGCGTCCGGCCCCCGCCCCGCCCGGAAAGGCCCTCCCGCCCCCGCTCCGGACGCGCTTCCGACCGTGACACGCGCCCGAACGTCGCCTACGCCAAGGGCCAGGGGTCTCGGCGACGGAGATGGGGCCCGCAGGAGGGCTGTGCTGACATCACCAGGAAGGGGGATCGGGAGGAACCGTTAATATGTAGTTAAACGTTCTTAATCTCCCCCAGCATATGCTGTTGCACCTAACTTTGATCAACTTAAGTGTAAAAATGTCTCTGTGCCTCCACTCGGGTTTTACCGCCATCTGGTTTAATTAGTCCTCGGGTAGCCCGCCACCGACTTAATAGCAGAACGCTGCCGGGCCGATCAGAGGGCCGGCTGCCACCACCAGGGCCTCCCCTGTTCCTCCCCAACCCACTGATGGGAGGTCGAGGCGGAGATACACCTGTCGGTGGGGTGGGCACGGGCGGTGAGCACCAGGGACAGCGGGCACAGGGGGACGGTGGGGCCGGGGACGGTGGGCACAGGGGGTCGACGGGCACAGGGGGACGGTGGGGCCGGGGACGGTGGGCACAGGGGGTCGACGGGCACAGGGGGACGGTGGGGCCGGGGACGGTGGGCACAGGGGGACGACGGGCACAGGGGGACGGTGGGGCCGGGGACGGTGGGCACAGGGGGACGACGGGCACAGGGGGACGGTGGGGCCGGGGACGGTGGGCACAGGGGGACGACGGGCACAGGGGGACGGTGGGGCCGGGGACGGTGGGCACAGGGGGACGACGGGCACAGGGGGACGGTGGGGCCGGGGACGGTGGGCACAGGGGGACGACGGGCACAGGGGGACGGTGGGGCCGGGGACGGTGGGCACAGGGGGACGACGGGCACAGGGGGACGGTGGGGCCGGGGACGGTGGGCACAGGGGGACGACGGGCACAGGGGGACGGTGGGGCCGGGGACGGTGGGCACAGGGGGACGACGGGCACAGGGGGACGGTGGGGCCGGGGACGGTGGGCACAGGGGGACGACGGGCACAGGGGGACGGTGGGGCCGGGGACGACGGGCACAGGGGGACAACGGGCACAGGGGGCGGTGGGCACGGGTGGGTGAGGCTGGCAGGACAGCCGCCTGGGTCGCCCCAGGCAGGGTGGGGTCTGTGTTCGGACCCTGGAGGAAGGACTCCTGCCCACAAAGGCTGGCGGAGATCCCTGGTGGCCCAGACTGGGAAGCTTTGCTGGGGAGACCTGACACGACCTCCTGTCTGAACCCCCTGAACCCCATCCTTCAGTGAAACCTGGGATGACCCCCTGTGGAGCCCCCATGGAACCCGGTGCCTTTGCTCGTTCCTCCCTTCAGGCTTCAGACGCTAGTGTTCAGCAGGGTGTGGTGGTGCCCTGTGAATGGGCGACAGAGGCCCCCTCCCCTCCACAGAAGGCTTCAGGAGTGGCCTTGGGGTGGGCGACTGGGACTGTGACCTTGGCCAACCCTATTCCAGGAAAGGAAGGGTGGAAGGTGGAGAGCAGGGGGCGGGCAGGTGGAGGTGAGTGTCCGCTGAGAAGGCAAGAGAGGAGCCAGGGGGCCCAGGGCCGGGGGAGGCCCAGGCACCAGGGGAGGGGGGAGGGTGACGACAGGGGCAGGAAGCTTCTTGCACGGGGCGCCCAAGCCCCGTGTCAGCCAGCTGGGCACGGCTGCGCCCCTGGGGAGGCCGGGCCCTTGGCTCAGGTCCGTCATCATCCTGCCACTTGCTGATGGGACGAGCCCACCCTTGGGCCCTAGTGGTTTCCCCGTAACCGTGGAAATGACGCCGTTGACCCTGCGTGCAGTTCTGCAGGCTGCAGATGATTTGCCACGGCCAGTGACGGCCAGGATCCGACGGCCCTGTTCTGTTTCAACGTCTTTAATGGACAAGGAGAGCCGCGTACCCCAGTGACTTTCCCCTTTTGTCTCGTCTGCCAGGAAGCTCGGAGCTAAGTTTGTGCTCATTTTCAGGAGCTCCCTACAGCCTAGGCTGGTGACTCTCATCTGGGACCAGTCACCGGGCTGACGACGGGGAGGGGCTGGCCCGGGAGGCGCCCGCGCTGCCCAGCAGAGACCCACCTGGGGAGACGCAGGGGCCCTCTCCGTGTCGCCTCAATGCACATCCACGGAAAGGAAGCCAACCGGGCCCACTCCTAAGGGACCAGGGATTGCGGCCACAACGCCTCACGTCTGCACTGTCCACAGGGACAATGACGACCCCACGCTGGCGCCCAGAGACGACCCACGTGCAAAGGTCGGAGGAAACTCATCCCCCCACTACCAAGATTAATTTATTAAAAGATAATGGGTTTTCAGCGAATTTATTAATCAATTTGACAACGCCTGGGGATTGTAATATAAAAATAATCAGTTGGCCGCCTCACCAACGTGCGATGCCAAAAGGTGCCGTTTAATTCCCAGCGCCTACCGCCCTCTCTCCAAACTCTCTGCTACGCTGATTGAGACGAAGTTTTCACAATTTGGAATTTCAGAGGAGCACGTGTGTGCTGCGTCCAGAGCCTGCACGTCCAGGCGGCGACTCGGTGGCCCTCACCGGAGCCCAGGGAAGAGCCCGGGCCCCAGAGCCAACCTGCGGCCAGCACGGAGCTTCCAGGATGGGGACACTGTCACTGGAGACCCGCCATCTCGCGCAAGGGCGATGGCACGGAAGGCGAGGGGGATGCCGAAGGTGCCCCTTGTCTCCTGTCCTGCTGGGCTGCCCTGAGTCCCTGTCCACGCTCAGGCCGCCGGGGCTGGGCACCCCGTCCCGACGGTCCCCGGCAGTTCCAGGTAGGGAGCCAGTGGACGGGATTCAGGAACTTCAGGGGTGGTTTTTAATGTCACTTGAAAGGCAGCATCCAATAAATCAGAAGAGCAGCTTGGACCTAACGCATTATGTCTGTCAGTGGACACGGCAGGATGAGGCAGAGCAGGAAGGGGCAGGACGGGGCTGGAGGGGGCTGGAGGGGGCTGGAGGGGACTGGAGGGGACTGGAGGGGGCAGGATGGGGCAGGATGGGGCTGGAGGGGGTTGGAGGGGGCAGGACGGGGCTGGAGGGGGCTGGACGGGGTTGGACGGGGCTGGAGGGGCTGGAGGGGGCTGGAGGGGGCAGAACGGGGCTGGAGGGGGCTGGAGGGGGCAGAACGGGGCTGGAGGGGCCTGGAGGGGGCAGAACGGGGCTGGAGGGGGCTGGAGGGGGCAGAACGGGGCTGGAGGGGCTGGAGGGGGCAGCACGGGGCTGGACAGCACTCCCAAGGCTAAAGACCAGCCACTGCTGCCCCCCCTTCCTCTGGGAATCCCTCTGGTCAGGAACAAGCACAGAGAGAGCAGTCATGACAGAGTGGACAGGTGCACACACACGGGGACACAGACCCACGCAGCAGACTCCCGCACACTCAGACACACAGACACCACACACACGTGCACATACACACACCTCCACGCAGGTGCACACGCCTACACACGCCCCCGGGGCCCACAGCCCAGCCTGTCTGGGCACAGCCGCATCTCACACGTGGTTACTTCCCCAGGTTTCTGAGCAGAGCAGAGGGGAGGACTCCCCGGCTGGAGAGTGTCCCTGACAGTGACGGGGGGTGGGGGGGGGGCAGCACATTTGGCAGCTTGTGGCCAGGGCCCAGCAGGCCACCCACCCGCAGGTGGAGGCCAGCCCCCCCAGTCCCGCCGGCGCCTAAAACAAAAGCGCCCGGAAGCATGGCGGGGTCGAGGGGAAGACCCAGCCGGCCCTGGTGACCAGCTCACCCCCTCCAGACCGTCCCCCCTGCCCCGGGCTCCCGGAGGCTCTGCACCCCCACGTCCCGGCACAGCACAGACCGGCACCGGGTCCTGGCCGACCCTGCATTGGGCTGGGTCACCAGACAAGCACGTCTCCATGGCAGGTGACAGCGGTCCTCACAGGACACAAGGGGTGCACCTTCTCCACTCAGGGGAGGCGGGTCCCAAGGGAGGGGGTTTTGCAAACAAGTGAAATCCCTTCTCTAAGCCCCTACGCACTTCGGAGCACGGGAAGGGAGTCTGCAAACACATGTCAGGCACCCTCGGGAAGGACACGGTCGCAGCACTCAGCCACCAAGGCGACAGGCCGGTGCAGTGGGACCTCAGGGCACGGCACAGGTGGGAGGCACCAGGAGAGCTTCCTGGAGGAGGGGTCTTTCCCCCAAATCTCACCGGGGCCTGAGCCAGACGCAGGGGTGTGGCTGGATGTAAGGACGGTGTCGCTCTAGAAGCAGTTCACAGTCGGGGCTCAGGTCACGATCTCGCGGTTTGTGGGTTCGAGCCCCGCGTCGGGCTCTGTGCGGACAGCTCGGAGCCTGGAGCCTGCTTCGGATTCTGTGTCTCCTTCCCTCTCTACCCCTCCCCTGCTCACGCTCTGTCTCTCTCTCTCTCTCTCTCTCTCTCTCTCTCTCCCTCCCTCAAAAATAAAATAAACACAAAAAATTTATAAATAAATAAATAGAAGCAGCCCGCGGGAGAAACCCTGCTCATTCCCTCTCAGATCTGAAGTCTGCAATGGCTCAGTGAAGACCCGATCTTAAACGTGACGGGAAAGCTGTCGTCACTCACAGCGACTGTGTTTTCAAAACCAACAACTACTGAGCTTGTGCAAAACATGACTCGGGGGCCAAGGCCGTGAGAAGCCCAGGGGTCCCCTGAGCCCCAGCCCTGGGGGGCAGCCAGGCCCTCCCCTGCTCTCCAGGTGGCCCCAGGCAAGACTCCGCTTCCCCGTCTGTGAAGCGAAGGGTTAACGCCGCTGGTGCTCCTCTGAGCTTTAACCGCATCCCGGACCGTGGCCTCCACACGAATGGTGACCGGGGACCTCCACGCATCCAGGCCCCCCCAGGCGGCGGTGACATCCTGTCCACACACAGGAAACCAGCTGGCCTGGCTCACAAAGCTGGGGTGCAGAGGTGACCTCCCCGCACAGCACCTCTGACCTCCTGGACGTCCTCCACCCCTCCAGGGGCCCCAATGCCGTCCGAATCGGCCCCGACTGTCCCAGGCGAGGCTTCCCCGAAGCTCCAAATTCTTCCCACAGGCGGCCCAGTGCTCCCTCCCCGCCGCCGGCTTCCTGAGCACTCACCTACACGAGCAGGTGCGGCCGGCCACCCTCTCTTGCTGTCATCACACCCTGACCAGGACAAAACCCAGCCTGTGTTTGGAGAGCCCAGAACACATCCCCTCCCCTGAACGCACGGCACACCCGGAAATGTGGCCTTGCTGAGGGAAAACCCCAGAGAGCCCACTGTTAGCACAAAGGGGGTCACAAGCCAGTGAACACATTCCAGACTGTTCTGCAGGGCCCGGGCTCGGGGTTGGGCCGACACGGGTCTGGGGGACAAGGATGGCCCAGGCCTTCCAGAGACCCAGCCGCCTGGGCTGCCAGGCCCTCTCTGTCCTTGGACCCCAGCTCGGGCCGCCCTCAGCAAGGGGTCCCCACGCCCATGCCAGCCCTCAGCCTGCACCCCAGTGGGACAAACCCCGCCACCCTCCTCAGCCCTCCTCAAATCCCCTCCTCCTGCTCCCACAGGACATTAAGGATGGGAACTCGCTTTCCCAGGAAGGACACCTTCGTGAGCCACCTTCCTGTGACCTCGTCACTTAGGCACTGAGAGGACAGGTGAGTTTACTGCTGTGGCTTTAAAACAGAAGTAAGGGACCATTCTAGCTCCCTTGGAGTTATTGGTAAAATACTCACACAGAGCATGGGGTCCTGGGCAGGGGTCTGGACCCCAAGGGACCCCTGTCCCGGCCGCGTCACTCCCAGGCTCTTGGTCTGCTCAGGGAGGCAGGTGCCGGGAGTAACGGTCGCCGAGGAGCTTTTGTGGGAGAAAAGGAACAGCCTGGAGCTGAGCCCCACGGCCGCGCTCCTGGTGACTCGGCCGACGGCCAAGGGAGGGAGAGACCAGCCCCAGGGGCCCCGCGTGCCTGTCTCCACCGGCCAGAGCCCGGCCCGCCCGGGCCGCAGCCGATGGCCCAGAATCCCGGAGAATCAGCAGCTCTGGGGTCTGAGTGTCGGGGGTCAGAGCACAGGCTCGGGGCTCATGGTCCTGCTCTGATCCACCTGCCCGGGGGCCCTGGGCGTGCCCCTTCCCTGAGCCTCGTCTACCTCTAAGACAGGAACAAAAGCATCTCCCTCTGACGAGCGTCACGAGGATTCGCGGGGTGCGGAGTGCTTGCTGGATACAGATCCGCAAGGAAGGGCACAGCGAGGGCAGCGCGCCGCTTTGCAACAGTGACCCACGCGGACCCTGGAAGCGCCACCGCCGGGACAAGCCTGCTGACCGGGTTCCCAGAGCCCCGACAAGGCAGCAGCACGTGCTCCTTTGTGCATCAGGTCCAGCCTCTGTCACTGAAGCCCTGAGCACAGGAATCTGCCAGGAATTTGAGAAGCAGAAGGGCTTCCATGGTGACCCTGGAACAGAGCCTGGAACAGAGCCTGGGAAGCAGGATTCCCAAACCAGCCAAGGCCTCTAGGTGCAAACGGGGCATGAGGAGTCCCAAAAGGGGGGGGCCTTGGGGCAATCGGTCTCAGTCCGGGCTACGACTGGAACCACAAGACGTGGAGCTGACCTCGAGGACCCCTGTGGGCCTCAGATGTGCTCAGTTTCCTCCTGCACTTAGTGGACTGGAAGTTGCCAGAGGCCCTCCCACCAGGCAGGTAGCAACACCTGTTTCGGTTGGTCTTCAAAGTCAGGGTCAGACAGTGAGACCTTATGTCCACACCAGCTCCTGGTAGCCAGATCAGCATCAGGGCCTCATTCGTACTCAAGTGTAAATGACTGACGTCGGCCGTCAGTGCAGAGGAACACCTCTCTGTCCTCACCTATGTAGATAACAGGACAACGGAGAAACCTCAGAACCTCTGTGAGGTTCGTGGCCCAGCGTAAACAAGGCCCACACCGCGTGGACTCGAGAAGACAGAGGCACTGCCTGTCTGGAGGGGTCCGCTTCCTCCTGAAGAGAGACAGGAGACCTCTGGTGTGAGCACACACAGCAGGAAGAGGTGTGGGGCCCTGCTGGCACTTGCAGAGGCTCAGTAACTGTTGGGGACACAGGACCTCAAGTCCAAGGCCAGGGAAGCCTTCCGGAGAGCCAGGACCCCAGGGCACCAGGAGCTGTCCCCGGACTCCCGGGTCAGCCCTCGAACCTTCCACAGGCATCGTCTGAGTCCCAGGGAGACGGTGCTGAGCCAGCAGCCACTCCAGACAGAAATCTGACCCGCGAGGGCTCTGGATACGCAAAGTACAGAGCCGTGTCCTGCCTGGTGGCATCGGCTCCTCCAGGTCTGGGGGACCAGACCCCTGCGGCCTCTCCCGTCCCTAGCCGCCCCGAGAACTCCATGGCCCCGTGGGGGTATCGGGGCAGGGGGCCTGAACCTCAGTTAAGTCACTGCTTTGCAATGGTAAGAAACGCAAAATGTGACACCATAGAAGGAGGTCCTTCCACGGTGGGAAACAGGTACATCCTCTCTGGCCTGCAGACACCCAGGGGCCCGTCTCCTCTCCCAGCCTCACAGAGAGACATCGGGGGGCCTCCGGTCCCCGCGGGCATCACCCCTACGCTGCCCAGGCCCTGAGAGGCTTCAGAAGCACAGATGAGACAAGGACACGTGTTCAGTCACCATGTCCCCACTGGTCAGCTCGCCTCGCTGGGCCGCAGCCCCACGGGGCAGGACAGGCTGGGCCGAGCATCCCCCCTCACGGGGGGTCTGGCCCACCCCACGGAACTTTCTAGCTCCCCACACATCTGCTCGATGGTGCCACACTGTGCTCCCTTATTTTCTCTGAAGTGCGCCCGTCCCCATCGCTGGCCCCAAGAATGGAGATGAGCAAACGGGGTTTCAGGTTTCCAGCGGGTGGCGAGCCCAGCTGAATGCATTTCTGTTAACAACACAACACTCATTTTTTTTATAGTTTATTTCATTTTTGAGATGGAGAGACGCAGAGAGAGAAAGAGCAGGGGAGGGACAGAGAGAGAGAGAGAGAGAGAGAGAGAGAGAGAATCCCGAGCAGGCTCCACACTGACAGCAAAGAGCGCAATTCCATGAAGCTTGAGATTGTGACCTGAGCCGAAATCAGGAGACAGACGCTTAACGGACTGAGCCACCAGGAGCCCCAACATAACACTAACTTTGATGACGACGAGTCTAGGAGGTCCACGGTCTGCGACGTGGCCACGGCCCGTGTCGCACAGACCCAGATGGGCAGCGACAGACGTTAGAAGCCGCTGGGTAACCGCTTGCAACGTCCCAGACGCTTGCTGTGCCAGGTTTTGCTCTTAGCTTGGGGAGCTCCCGTCTCGCATCGGCGGGCTTCAGACAACTTCGGGGGCTCATTCGCAAGCCCGCTCCCGGGCCTGGGTCGTGAGAACGTCGTGTGGTGTCCACGTGGTTTGGCTGGACGGGACACAAGGGTTCCCTGCACCCCTGGCCCCACTCCATTTCTCACGGCGCTGACGGGTTCAACCAAATGCCTCCCCCCACCCCGGTTCTCCAGCCTTGCTGGGGGCGTGGGGGGCAGAAGCCCCCTCCAGGTGACAAACACGGGAGAGCTCAAGGTTGTGACGTGCCCTGGGGACAACGTGTGTCCCCCACACAGAGCGTTCCTCTAGCTGGCAGAGCCCCCCCCTCCCCGAAAGGAGCGGGTGGAGAAAGGTGCGGGAGGACTTCTCCCGCGTGGCTCCCCCCCCCCCCCAGCCCCGCAGCCGCCGGGGAGCAGAAATTAGCATCAGGTAATTAACACGAGTCCTATACAGCCCATTAACGGTATTTAGGTACGTCTGGGGATGCACTCCCAGGTAATGGATACTACGGCAGAAAAATAATGTAAAAATGGAGCCAAAGTGCTTTTTTGCAAAGAGGCCACTCGTGTGAGTCCAGCGGCATTTGAGACGGCTTCCAAGGCATTGGCATTTCCGCCGTGAGGAAATCGTAAGGGGACGGTCCTGCACAGAGCCGCTCGACGCCCCCACGGATCGCCACAGCTCCAGCTGACGGGCCGTGTTCACACCAACCTTCCCCGGCATCTCATTGCGGCCATCAGATCGGAGGCCGCGAACACGGCACAGGCACCCCTCCCCGCTCCGTCCCCCGCTCTGTTGACAGGACGCAGCACTGAGCCAGCCTGAGCCCGGTGGCTGGGCCACGCAGAAGACCCTTCATCGCCCCGCGGGTTTGCACAGCAAGTGAGGGACCTGGGACCCGTCCACTGGCGAGGCCCCAGCACGGCTGTTCTGCGCACACACGAGCCTTCGGGAAAGAGGGAACGAGACGCCAGCCCTCAAGGCCGTCGGCAGGGACCCCGGGAGACACCCCCCACCCCCCCCGCCCTGTGCTGGCACTCACCGGCCCCTCCCCTGAAGTTCCAGACATGAAGAAGATCGGGCAGGTGGGACTGGGTGGGGGTCCCTGCAAGTTCAGAGCCCCGACTTCCCACCCCTTCCCTGCAGCCGCGCACCTGCAGCCCTGTGCGGGGACCCACGGCGTGCAGAGGGCAGGAGGATGTGCCGCCTTCCTGCCCCGCAGAGGCCCCCGAGGCGGTGGGGACAGCACTCCCAGAGTGGGAGCGGGGAGAAGACGGGCCAGCTCAGCCTCCCGCTCACTCCTGGCGCCTCCAGGGCAGAGAGAGGAGGCCCACTCAGGCTCCCCTGCTCCGTCTGGGTCCCCACTGCTCCATCCAGGGCCACGCCATCACCCCGTAGCAGGGACACCACTCCTGTGTGCAGGCCCAGTGACCAGTCAGGATCCGCGGGCCGCCCGCCGCGTGTCCCAGGGCCCGTGAGGCCTCCCGGGTCAGCAGCTGGGGTCCATCTGCACCTCCGATGTGAGACGGACATCGGCCGTGTTCCAGAAGAGCCCCCGTGGCTGCACGACCAGACCCTGAGCCCTGAGCGGCCCGCCCTGCAAGCTTCCTGCCGGCAGACGCCCCCTGCGCCCCTAAGATGGTCCACTCAGTGGCAAAGTGAGGTCAGCAGGGCTCAGGCCTCTCGGGAGCAACACACCCACCTGCACACATGTCTGCTCCCCCCTCTCCCCAGGCACGCGTCCCCTGGAGAGGTGAGCTTGGTCCCGGGGGGCAGGGAGGGAGGTCACCGGGAGGAAGGCGCAGCTGCCCTGGCCAGGGGGTGGGGGGTGCCAGGATGGGGTGGCTGAGAGGGGCTGGAGGAGGAGGCAGGGCCAAGCGCCCCGGCGAGGCTGGCTGGCTGGTCTGAACCAGGGGACCCCCGGGCGGAGGCCATGGGGTCAGAGTGACCGTGCCAGAGGGATGGGATGCTGAGCCGGGACCCTCTGAGCAGCTCCCCACCCCCCCGGCTCCCCGGCTGAGACCCAAGCCACCGCCCCCATCTCTCTTCCTCACGCACCCCTTCCAGGGCGAACAGCAAACGCAGCGGGCCCCAGTGAGCCCCAGGGCAGTACCACAGGGCCCAGAACCACCCCCCCCGGCACCGACCAGCCCTGCCTGAACGGCTGGGAACCCTGAGGTGAGGCGGCCGCTGGGGCTCTGTGATACGGAGGGATGTCAGCCAGGGCAGGGACCAAAGGAAGGTGGAACCCAGCTCCCGAGCGTTACTACAAGCCGGTCCCGGATGACTCACTTCTCAATTAGCCACCTCGTTATGGGAAGAGCCTGTCACGCCTGCTAAGTGTCAGGGAATGTTTTGACAGGATCTCCTCTCCAGCCCAGCCAGGGCGGACGTGGGTACCGCACCAGTCTCCCCGCAGCGTGGAGGGTCCCCGCACGCGCTGTGTGCTCGGGGACACCGGCTCATCAACGTGCGGGGGCTCGCGCTGCAGCAGGTGACCCTGGCGACCCACCCCCGGCTGAAAGCGCACTCGAGGTGTTTGTCTGGCGACGCTCCTACTTTATTATGTGAACGACAGGCCAAATCCCACCGGTCCTTCGGCCCAAAGAGCTGAAGCAGAAAACAAACAACAGTCGCTGTGATGCGGCGGGGGAGGGGGCCGTGGCCTCCGCGTCTGCCTCCGCGGCGGGCACGAGCCCCGCCAGCCCGCGGGACTCAGCTGTGTTCTCGGCCTGGCACAGAGGTCAGCACCCTCAGCTTGGGAGGGAAACTGAGGCCCAGCAGGGGAGTCGCGGGACGTGTCTGTGTTGTGTACGTGCACGCTCACGGACACAGCACAGAGGGACGGGGCAGGGGAAGCAGCCGGCAAAGGAAGCCGATGAGCCATGCCTGCGGATCCCGTCTCCGTGGCTGGGAAAATCTTTAGGAACAGCCAACCTCGACCTTTCCTGTCTCACCGAGCAGGGCATCTCCGGGGACGGCTGACCCTGTGCGGGGCCAGTAGCAGGTCCGGCTGGAGACACACAGAGTCTGTGCACTCTGAGCCTGGGGGCTGCAGGGAGCACAGGCACCCTGGTGGCCGGGAGGTCTGAATGGTCCCCCAGCGGGGGCCTGCTGACCCCGGACGCCCTCTCCCTGCACGGGGCTCCTTGGCCCAGTGACAGGGCAACAGAAGGGGCACGTTGCAGCCCCTCCAGGGTAGCAGGCTCCGGCTTCCGCCAAAAGGACTGAAATAAAGGCATTTCTCAGCAGCCAAAGGTCCTGCCAGTGGCAGCAGAACTTTCTGGAAGGAAATGCACTGAAGAAACATGTTCCGATGAGCTCTAGGCGGAAATCTCGGGAGTCACCTGGAGGGACCTGACCGCCCCCCGGAAAGGAAAGAGTGATTAAGCAAGCGGCTGGATGACAGGAAGGGCAGGTGGGCTCCCCATCAGCACAGGGCCAGGCCTGTTTACTGCCTCCAAATGGCGGCATCACCATCAGCAACACGGTTACACATGCGACGCGCAGAAATTGCAACGCAGACGACAGACTGCAAGCGACGGGTGAGCCCTGCGCGGCTTCCCGGCTCTGGAAAACAGACGTGCGTGGAAACGTGTGGAGACACCTCCTGTCCCAGCCGACAGCCTTTCCAGCAGGCTGGGAACGGCTGGGAAGGGCTGGGGAGTGCGGTCTGGGCAGGCGGAGAGGTCGAGGTCGGGCTGGGTGCTCCACAGCCTGGAAACCCCCCAACGGCCGGCCATTCAGCCACAGATACAGCCCCGCGGTTGTCACCCTGCCCGCGCCGAGCCCCAGGCCCAGAGTCTCACTCAACAAACCAGGAAACACCGGTGTGGGTGGGTTGACTGGGGACCCACAAACTAGAGCAGGAGTCCCGGCCTGGGGACGGGGCTGGCGATGATGCTCAACAGCCCGCAGTGCCCAGGACGGACGGCCCCACCTCAGGGACACCCACACGTGCGCAGTGCTGGGGACAGAAACCCCGAAGCAGGGGGATGTGGGAAGAGACCAGTGTTCAGGGAGCTTAACCGTGGAGGCGTCAAAGCGGGAGCCACAGAAAGGAGGTGAGGGTCACGGGAGCGCTTCTGACAATGTCCTACCGGGGACGCTTGACAAAATACTGAGCGTGTCCTCAGGGTTCCACACTTTCTCCCTCTTTTTGTTCCCCTTTTAAATCTTTTTAGTCATTTCTGGAACTGCGGAAACAGATTGATCCTCGAGGATCCAGCCCGTTTTCAGACATGCTCTCCAGGCCTGTCCCCAGGCATTTGACCACGCCCCCAGACCTCTGGCCACGCCCCCAGGCCTTCAACTCCGCCCTTCCTTCAGCCCCGCCCTTAGACACCTGACCACGCCCCCAGACCTTTGATCACGCCCCCAGGCCTTCAATTTGGCCCAGCCCTTCAGCCCCGCCCCTAGACATTTGGTCACGCCCCCAGACCTTTGGCCACGCCTCCAGAACTGAATCCACTGTGGTCAAAGCGTCAGGGTGCCAGGATCAAGGAGTGTTTGCCCCAAGAATCAGGCAGTCAGGCCCCTAGCGGCCCTGTCAGGGCCAGAGCTCAAAGCCCAAAACAGGATGAAGGGAGCATTCACTGCCCGGGGCGGGGCATTCGGATGAACAGCACTGCACGGGGGGAGGGGGATGAGGCCGTGTGTTCAAGGGAGGCTTCCTGGAGGAGGCTCTCTCCCAGGGCCAGTCCAGCTCACGGTGCCTGCCTGCAGTCAGCAGCAGTTCAGGGTGCTACCCCTTGAGGGGACCCGGCAGGTAGTGAGGGAACATCGCAATGGCCCAGGCAGACCAGGCTGTGCGGGTGAGAACAGACACACACACACCACCTTCCTAAGAAGGGAGGCCCCTGGTGGAGGCCTCGGGCCGGACTCTGCCAGAGCAGGACAGAGGCACCCAGAGTCCCACCAGCAAGGCAAGATCTGGCTTTGGGAGGCCCGGGGCGACCCGAGGATGCGGTGAGCGCTGATCGCCAGAGGAGAGAGGCACAGAGCTTTCAGTCAACGGGGAGCCACGGGTGGGGTGTCAGAGCGGCCAGCCTGGAGGCAGAGGCCCCACTGAGGACAGTGCTGAGGCGCCCAGGAGGGGCTGGGGCACAGCAGTGAAGGCAGACCTGGAGGACAGCAAGACTCATTTCGGAGGAAGACGTGCGAGCAGGCCGGGCGCAGGGACGGCCGAGGCGGGGCCCCGCTGACGGCCAGGCAGGAAAGAGGAGCCGCGGGAGGGAACAGGGGTTCGGGGCCAGACCCTGGGCTGCGGCCTGCCGTTCTGAGGTTGGGGCTGGCTGTGACCAGAGAGGGCAAGGGTGCCAGCAGAACAGTGTGCCTGGCCCAGGCTGCATGTGCCCTGCCCGACTGCCTCTGCTTTGTGCTGACGTCCAGTCCCCTCGGGATGCCAGCCCAGGAAGGCCACCATATCCACCTCTTTCCCGGAGCCCCTAATTCCCAATCACCGGAATCAACGGGAGGCCGAGGCTCCTGCCTTACACCGGTGCCTGGGGCTGGCCCTCCACCGCCCCTGCCTCATGCAACAGATGTGGAAGGACAGCCAGGCGCCTCCGTGGGGACCCCCCAGGCCAGTCCCTCCACGGGAGGCCCACCTGTGGCAGGAGACCGCCAGGGACCAGGGACGGGAGGTGGCAGCTGTGGCTGGGAGAGAGCTCTCCCAGGCAGACTCTCACTAAGGGGCCACCTTCCCGCCAGGCCCAGGCCATTCTCCAGGATGCGGCTGGTGCGCTGTGGGGAAAGGGCCTCCCCAGAGACTGGAGGAGCAGGGCAATCTGGAGGGGTCCAGCTCACCCCGCTGGAGACAAAAGTGTTTGCACCCTTGGTCCCGGCAGCCACTTTGCCCCCGGAGCCCTCCACCACATCCACCAGGGAGTAGGGGGAGAAGGGTGCTGCCGTCTCCCGCCAGCGGCTTGGCGTTTCTGGACAGCCTGTGCTGCCCGCCGGGAGTTTCAACGCATGCTCCCAGGCGGGTCTGAGAAGCTGCAGACCAGAGTAGGAAGGCAGTGGCCGGCCCTCGGGGAGCTGGTGGCCCTCCACCAGCTGGTGGCCAAGGGACGCCCTGCAGAAGCCACAGGGCACTGGGGCACCAGCCCCAAACTCCAGCTCCAAGGGTCTGCGAAGGGTGAGCAAGGGACACCGCTAGATTCCATTGGCCTCCTGTGCCAGTGTGGGCCCCAGAGCGCCACCAGTGACGCTCCCCCCAAACAAATGACAACGGGCGGGTCCACGGGCCCTCGCCTCTCCCGCAGCTGTCGCTCCAGCCTCCGATCCCCCCACAAGCAGGAGACCCCGATCTGGGTCCTCCTTGTCAATCTCTTGGCCGTCACCCACGCTCTGGGTGACAGGTGGCATTCTGTAGAGGTCATTAACTCCAGAGCACCACATTTTAATGCAGAAACGAGCCCTTCTAAATCGGCACAGCTGCGAAGCTATATAAAGAAATGGGGATTTTAATGTTTTGCTTTTCTTTCCTTTTCTAGTGCCACATTATCATAACGTTTCCCCATAATTACGTCCATAAAAGTCACCTGAAAATACTTCATGCCACGAAAGTTGATCTACACGTGTCATTCAGTGGATGTCAAGTGGTGACTCCCGAGCAGGAAATTCCAGCGTGGGATTCAGCCAGGAGGCCTGGCGCTGAGCAGACCCGGTGAGGCAGGCAGTGGGACGCAGCCTCCTTCCGGGGATCCGCTGTCCTCTGTCCTCACTGGCAAGAGTGAGGTGCCAGAGACAACCCTGAGAGGCCGTGCGTCCCCTGTTCCCCGGACACTGATCCCCAGAACACTTGCCCCCGAGGGTCTCTGCCCGGGAGGATGCTTCCGTGAGTGAACCCCCCTTAGCTCGTGAATGTTCGGGCAACCAGCCTGGCTATTTCAAATCCCACAAACAGAGGTGACTTATCTGTATGAAGTTGAAAGGGAGAAGCACTACATTTTCTCTAGCCAGAAATTCATCAAATAAAAACACACAGGAAGATAAAGAAAGAAAGAAAGAAAGAAAGAAAGAAAGAAAGAAAGGCCTTGAGATGAAAGAAAGAAAGACCTTGAGATGAGATGAGAAATAAACTTGTGAATGGCATCCTTTCATTAAGCCCGGTATTCTTAAATTTACCTCTCCAAGAACCCCAGAACTAAAATTTGAACAGCAGGAAAGTAGCACATTCTAATCTCTCCTAACTATGCAATAAATTATATTTGTAAAGAAAATGCGGCATCAGAGAGCCCACGCTCGGTTAGTATTCTAATGGATTAAAAACAATTCAGAAGTTGTTTGTAATTTCTTCTCGTCGTTGCAGCCGAGGATGTGAGATTTAACTCAAAGCTACAAGTCAATTTTGATGGGATTAATTGGGAAAAAAATCCGTGTCAGAAATCCCTGCACGCCAGGAATGTGTGCCCACCAAGCTGTCCCCAAGGGGGAGGGCACGGTGCTCTCCACCTTTGGACTGAATACTGCATACAAGGTTCAAAGTCAAGGCTTGGCGTCCTACAGCTTTCCACTAGCTCATCATTTTCCCCGTCTCCCTCGCTGGCGTGATGGCCACGGTGCCGGGAGCCAGCGAGGAAAGACCACATGCTCAGCAACGAGCACCCGGCCACAGTCAGACCACTGTGGTCGCCCCAGAGCGCCCCACTCCTTGTTCGAACCACATCCGGTCCCAGCCCTCTGCTCCAGATATGCCAAGGGTAAGAGGACAGAGACCAGCTCTTTCTGAGCCACAAGGAAAGAGGCTTCCCCAGATGAGAACATGGGAGTTTCAACTTTCTCCTCCAAGCTCGATATCCCCCAAGCCAACGAATCCCTACGCCCCAGCCCTGCTGTCCAGAAGATGTCCCGACACCAACACGTGTGCGTCTTCAAGAAAGCCACCGAGGACCCCCTCCCTCTCTCCGCTCTTCCTGGCAATTCTTCCCCAATGGGAGAAAATGACAAGACTGTGTCACTATAGCAACTAACCTAATTGGTGGACTGTAGGTATTTCTCCCGCCAGAGGGTGGAGCCCATCTCCCTACACATGAGTCTCAGCCCGCTGGGCCCCGAACGGCACAACATCCCCTCACTGAAAACCAGGCCAAGAGATAATGCAGCTTTCTTTCAGCAGCGCCGGAAAGTGAACACCTTCTGGGCTGCAGAGAAACGCTCAGATTTAATAGGCAGGATAATTGAATCCTGCATGATACTTACCAGTTTCCCTAATTAATATGATACAAATATATCTGCTCCGTAACACAAAAACATTTTGGGTAATAAAAATCCTGACTGATAACAAAAACAATTTACAAACAAGGATGCTGACTATTCTCACTCATCCCAGATATATTGGAAAAGAGAACGGAAATCAGAAGAACTGTTTAATTGGCATTTCATGTGCTTCATCCATTCGAAAAGAAAAAAGTGCTGTTGTTGTTTTCTCTTCTGCAGGACGGCTGTTCCACGCTATAAATCACGATTATGGCTATTCTGGATTTTAGTAAACTGTTTTAATTTCTCGAGTGCATTTCCGGTGAAATGGGGGGTGGCCGAAAATATCTTATCTTATCGTCAATTATTCCATTACACGGAAATAGCAACAACCACGAAAATGTGCTTCACGCAACCTTCCATTATTAATGATTTCTGCTCCTCCGAATATAACGCGTTACCCAATGTCCTTGTTCCAGCGGAAGAGGTGTTTCCAGAACGCCAGGGAGGCTGTTGGACGGCAGGCTGAGGGTGCTGCGGGTGGGGACCCCTGGGTTCCAGGGGTGTCTGGGCACACCCCCGGTGTGGGGGGTGGGGCTCTCTAACCCCAGTCCTGCCAGGGTGTGAGTGTGCCGATGAGGCGCAGCGGGGAGTCGTGGCCCTGGGAAGGGGGGAACCAGGGAGGCCCTGGCAGCAGGCGGGGGTGTGCAGTGTTGAAGCCACGGCCAAGGTTGTCCGGTACTTAACCATCAACAGTCTCTTTTTCCCACCTGCAGGGCTGCCTCGCCGCCCGCTGCAGGGCAGGGTTCTCACCTGGGACCCAAGGACGCCGTGGCCAGCGCTGGCTAGGGACAGCGCCCCCGGGGGGTGGGGGGCTTGGGAGCCACAGTCCCCTTCCCCAACACTGCTGACTGAGCCCCCTCTCCCCTTATGCCAGCAGGAGGAGCCTTCAAATGGAGTTTATCTGCCATTAGCCCTTTGCACATCACCAAGGAAGCCGCGCCGGGGCTCCGCTCTCGGGAACCCTGTGAGCGTCGCCCGAGGGCCGAGATGGCCGCGGGGAGCCGGGGGCGGGCGCGACCTTCGCCCCAAGCCCCAGCCCCCTGCAGCCCGGCCCCGGGAGTGGCGGCAGCGCCCGCTGGGCATCTCGGGTCACGACCCCGCCGTGGCGGGGGGGGGGGGGGGGGGGGGGGGGGAAGGGGGCTTCCCGCCCTGCGCCCCCTCCCCGCACCGGGCGCCCGCCTCCCTAGCAACTGTGGGCTGCGCACAAGGGGGCCGCAAGAAGTCCGGCGATTCCGGCTCCGGCGCGGGTCTCGCTCGCGGTTCGGGCGGGCCGAGCTGTCCCAGGACTCGGCGACCGCGCCGCCGCCCGGGTCCCCGTGGTCCGCCGCGGGCTCGTTCCGGAGACAGCGGGAGGCTCGGACCGCGAGCGGGGAGGCCGGCACTTCGAGGTGGTGGCGCGGGAGCCAGGCTCGGCGCTGGCCTCTTTTTTTTTTTTTTTTTTTTTTAAGAATCCATATTTTTCCATCACCTCCCGCGCCCATGGCAGCTCTCCATGACAGGTGTTCCTTAGCACCCGTCCTTTCCTCCCGCTACGAGGGGAAGGGACCGGGAGCCTGTGCCAGGCGGCCGGCCGGGGAACCGACCGGCCCGCGCCATCCCGGCCCCCCGAGCCCGTGCCCAGGACGCCGGCCACTCCCGGCCACCCTGGCGGGCTGCGAGCCTGTGCCCGGAGCACTGACCACCCACCCCCACCGCAGCCCGAGGTTGCGCCCGGGACTCCGGCCACCCCCACTCCCCCACCCCCGGGCGCCCCCCGAGCCCGTCCCCAGCCCCAGCCCCGAACCTCGCGGCCCCGCGCCAGGCCAGCCGGCTGGGTCACCGGCTCGGGTCCCCGGACACGACTCCAGATATGCCCGCGGCGGCGGCGGCGGCGGGCCCTCTCCACGTACCCCACCCCTCACTTCTCTTTTTTTTGAGAAAGCGCCTGGCGAGTGTGCTTCCCAGGCACACGGAGGCTCCGGCCACGCGTCCGAGCCCGAGCCCCGCTCCCGCCGGGGGCACCCCGTTCCCGGCTCGGCCGCCGCGTCGCCCCCGGTCCCCGGCGGGAGCGTCGCCAGCGGAAAGCGCTGGGCCCGCCCGCCCCGGACCCGCCGCCGCCTCCGGAGCGCGCTGCTCGGCTCGGCCCGCCGGCCTGGGCCGGGAGCGGCGGCGGCGGCACACCCCGGGCGGCCGCGGGCATCGCCGCGCCACCCGGGGCCTGGCGCCCGGGCCCTGCCCCGGAGTCGGGGCGGGAGGCTCGGCGGCGGCGGCGGCGGCGGCCGCTTCCGAAGTGCCGGAGCGCGGGGAGCCCGGGCGGCCCCTCTCCGTCCCGGCCCAGCGGGAAGCGGCGGGACCCGGGGACGGCGCGCCGCGAGCGGGCAACTCCGCACCGACTCCTGGCGGCCGCCGGGGCCGGGGCCCGGCCCGGGGGCCCGGGGGCCGCGGGTGGGGTGGGGGGTGGGGGGCCCTGCGGGGGCCCGGGCCGCGCGGTACTCACTGCAGTAGGCGATGAGCAGGCTGGCCAGGATCATGAACGCCCAAAAAGTTGAGGACATGCTGGGCAGGGCGGTCGCATCTTGCCGGCTGCCGGTCCTGGGCGATGGCGCCATTGAAGCCGCGGCGCCCGCGCGGGGGGCAGCAGCGCGTCTCAGCAGCCGGCCCTGCCCGCGCCCCCGCGCCGGCCTCCACGTGCGGGCCCCGCGCGCGCCATCCTCCGCCGCCGCCGCCGCCGCCGCCGCCGCCGCCGCCGCCGCGCCCGGGCTCCGGCCCACTGCGCCCTGCGCCGGCCCGCCCCGCGCCTCGCCCGTGCCCGCGCCCGCCGAGCCCGCGCCCGCGCCCGCGCCCGCTTCCGCGCGCGCGCCCGCCGAGCCCAGGGACGTCGGCCCCGCGGCTCTGGGCGTCGCTGCGCGCCCGGGCTCGGCGCGCGCGGCCCCCGATAGGAGGGGCGCGCGGGGCGCGCGCCCGACGCCGCCGGGTCCCGGCGCGGGGCCCCGGGACTGGCGGGGGAGGCGGGCGGAGGGGACGCCGCGCCCAAGCCGCGCCTCTGGATGGCGACAGAGACGGCCCGGCGCGCCCGCTGCCTGGGCACCAAGCGGGGAGGACAGACCTGGCCGGCGCGAAGTTTGTGGACTTGGGCTGCGGTCCCCGGGCGCCCCTACTCCTTCCCGCAGAGGCCCGCGACGCCGGGGCCCAGGGTTTACCGTAAGTATAGGGTGCTTTGGGCCCTTCCCCAGATGCGGCTCTCACCCCTGTTCTGGGTTGTGCGCCGGTGTCCCTGAACCCACAAAAGAGCACACACGGCCTCAGACCCGCCCGGAGTCCGCTCAGGTCAGCACCCCCGAGGGCTCTCCCTCCCCCCCCCCCCCCCCCCCCCCCCCCCCGAGCTCCAGCGCTGCCAGGCGGAGACACACGTCCCTAGAAGCAGTCTCCTTGTCCCCTGCCCGGCGCCTCCACCTGTGCCCACTGCCCTGGCCCTGAAACGCTGTCTCCTTGCCCCTCACCTGGAAAGGCCCCAGTCTTCTGTCTCCAAAGTGCGGGTGCTGATCTCCTCTGGGTGGACTTTCTGAGCAGGTAACAATGACTGTAATTCATTGGATTTGCATAGTTAAAGGTCATCAGTAGAACTGATTCAGAGGGAAGTGGATTCCGTACATCCTTTGAGGTCAGCTTCCCCAGCCCCACTCCTCTCTCGGGTCCCCTCAGCAAGACGAGCTCCCGAGACCAGATGCTCGCCAGGCAGCCCCGCGGTACCAGGTGAGCCCCCGCGGTACCCAGCCACGGTGCCCCGTCCCCTCACTGCCTTCCTGCCGGTCAGCGGAGGTGCTAATGTGAGCCCATCCGTCCTCATCAGAGCACCTTCTGATCCCGCATGAGCAGGGGCCTCCAAGGACCCCATGAGGCCTTGCTGGAACTGGATACCCTTTCCCAGGGGTCACTAGAGGGCCCGATGCAAAGACGGTCTCCGGCATCACCCGTCACCTCGAATCCCCGCCCGCCGGGCCTCTAGGAGACCGTGGAGGCTGTGATGAGCGCTGAGGGCCCGCGGTGGCCCAGTGAGGACGCCTGTCCAGCTCCAACAGTATTCCTGCTGTAATGTGACTGTGGGGATGATTTTCTTCATAAATTTTTCTGTTCCTGCTTAATTAAAACAGTCTGACTTCCCTCCTCAGTGTCCCCCTGACACGCTTCCTGATTCCCTCTGCTGGCATGCAGGCACCACAGACCCTGGGCTCCTGAGAACCTGGGCTTGGTGGGGGCAGGACCCTTCTGGAATGTGCTGGGCTGGTGTCCGCCCTCTGGCCCCTGGAGGGGCTCCCTCGCTGTCCCTGCAGCTCCCAGGGGATGCCAGGACCTCTAGCTCTTAAGTTCCCCCCTTTGATGGCAGCCTTTCATCCTGTTCAGAAGGAAGTCACTTTTTCAAATGTGACACGTTCCATTTCGTCCTGTCCATTCTGAACTCCTGTTGTGTTCCGGACATTCCCCCATCCAGCAGCCATTCGTTGGGCACCTTCTAGATGTCACTGCTGCAGGAGAGGAATTAAACAAGACACACGCTTTCTGTTCCCTGGAAATGTGTGCTCGGTTTGGGAAATGGATGAGGAAACTGGCAATCAGAGCGCAGTGTGGCCGAGCCGTGATGGGAGGGGCTCATCCGGCAGGGGAAGAGCACTCGGCCCCAGATCAGGTGTGGGGCGCTGGGAGGGTGTGCCAGGGAAGCTTCCAGCAGAGCGGTTTTCAAACACGTTTAGTGCCATCCGTAGAAAGAGCACACACAAACACGCACGTGAAATGACAGTTTCACAAAACAATACCCACACTCTCAATACTCTGTGCTGTTTTCCACTCTGTCCTAGTTCATTCCTTAAAACACTGGTTGTCCACCAATGCTTGTGTTTACTGCAGTTTTCTTTGCCGGACAAGCACTGTTCCAGGGGAGATGTGGTCTGCGTTGAATGTGGGAGGATAAACTAGAGCTGTCACACCAAAGGTCAGAGGAACCCGGTGACAGTGGGCAGTGGGGGAGCCCCGACCAGAGACAGGGGTACGTACGGTGGGTTTGGCACAGTCTGCTTTCTCTTGGAGCTCACGCCACAAGACTTCTGTGGCTACCGCACGAGGGGGTTGACATGTATAAGGAAAAAGTATTCAAAGACGCTTGCTGAAGATGGCGACGCAGACCTGGTTCAGGGCCCTCGCGACGAGCACGGGATGGGCTTGTGCGCTAGGGAGGGGCTGGGCTCAACCCGGGGTGCGGCGTGGGCCAGTGGGGGTTCCCAGGCAGGG